>NC_092374.1:69402875-70647518 GCF_030028105.1 Mobula birostris
ATGGGTAATAAATACTGGTTTTGCTAAAGGTGTCGCATTCTGAAACTGAATAAGAAAGAGAAGTGCTGGATGTGACTGAGAAATTCACCAATGTTTATTACTTGTTTAAGCTCCTTAATACAGTGATGAATTATTTCAATACTTGATTACAGCAGAACTGGGATCATAACTGAGGACAAAGATATGCAACTGTTTGTGAGAGCTTTTCTGTGACTCTGTATAATCAGCCTTGCAAAGTAATGACTAAGACATAAAGATCTAAACTGTTTCTAAAAGTATATGTACCAGACTGCCAAGAAGCAGGAATAGCAGCTGTATTTTTGTGAAAAGCATTGTATATTCTAATCCAAGAAAATTAAATATGCAAATCTTCTACAAAAGCAAATAACAACATTCAAATTTGAAAGAAAAAGGTGTAGTATATATCAGCCTTCTCCGCATAATTATCTAAGAAAATAATTTGGAGAATACAGACAAATTTATGGAGTTAAAGGTGGTGTTCGTAAAGGTAACATCTGCCTTATATTTTGTTTACCAGCAGACTTGCCTCACCACCTGCTAAAAACTGGTTGTACTTTTGAGATTTGACTGTAGTCAATACACTTAGCAGTAGTAAATGTAGGTTCTGTTTTGAAGTACTTAGGGACATGAAGCACAATTCTGGAGAGACAGTTTGTGGCAGAAAAGTGTGCAAATTGCCCAAGCACTTGGTGTAGATGAGGTTACCTGAGATTTCAGCATCCACTCCATGATCTTCTGCAACCTTAAGGAATATCTGTCAATAGAAATAATAAAAAGAACATAAGAAAGACATTTTATACATTCCCAGGATGTGCGGATTAATGGTTTCATTGCACATTCCTAAGGGAAGCAATGGCAGTTAAGCATCCTCTCAGCACTGGCCCTCTGTTCAATATGATTATGCTCATCCTTTTTCTCATCCACACTCACCTTATACCCTTATCCCTCAATGTTCAAAACTCTATTGTTCTCAGAGTTAAATAAGCTCAGTCACTAAGCAACCTCCAAATGAGACAATTCCGAAGACATCAAGGTTCCCCTTATATTTCAACCAGAAATGGCTGAACTCTCATCCTGAGGTTATGCTCCCTACATCAAAAGCTCCTGCCTTCCTTGGTTAATTAGCTCATTGCCAGCAGCCAAAAAAAAGAGATTTGGGTCAAGCAGAGCAGCCATTGTGAGTGAACCAGTGCAGGTGTGGGGAGGCTGTGGTTAAGGGCCATAGGTAAGGTTTATTATTGCTGTTCATCCTTAGTACTTGATTCAGTGTAGGCAGGATGGTAGTTAGGGAAGTGGAATGCTCCACCTGCAAAATATGGGAAGTCAGGGAACCTCATAGTTTCCTTGATGACGACATCTGTGGGAAGCGTACCTAGATGCATCTGCTGATAGATCAAGTCAGGGAACGGAAGCTGAAGTTAGATGTTTTCAGGATTATCCAGGAGGCTGGGTACCTCACAGATGAGACTTTTACTAGGGTGTCTACGTCCAAGATAGTTGGATGACCTGTAGGAGAAATAAGGGGAGTAGACAGCTAGTGCAAGGTTCCCTTATGGCCATTCCCTTCATCAACAGGTATAATGCTTTGAATCCAGGGCAAGCATTAAAAAGGGCCACTTTTCAACATAATTGTATAAGGGCTAAGAAAGTTGTAAAAGAGCGCCTGAAGGCTTTGTGTGTCAATGCAAGGAGCATTCGTAATAAGGTGGATGAATTGAAAGTGCAGATTGTTATTAATGATTATGATATAGTTGGGATCACAGAGACATGGCTCCAGGGTGACCAGGGATGGGAGCTCAACGTTCAGGGATATTCAATATTCAGGAGGGATAGACATGAAGGAAGGGGAGGTGGGGTGGCGTTGCTGGTTAAAGAAGAGATTAACGCAATAGAAAGGAAGGACATAAGTCGGGAAGATGTGGAATCGATATGGGTAGAGCTACGTAACACTAAGGGGCAGAAGACGCTGGTGGGAGTTGTGTACAGGCCACCTAACAGTAGTAGTGAGGTCGGAGATGGTATTAAACAGGAAATTAGAAATGTGTGCAATAAAGGAACAGCAGTTATAATGGGTGACTTCAATCTACATGTAGATGGGGTGAACCAAATTGGTAAAGGTGCTGAGGAAGAGGATTTCCTGGAATGTATGCGGGATGGTTTTTTGAACCAACATGTTGAGGAACCAACTAGAGAGCAGGCTATTCTGGACTGGGTTTTGAGCAATGAGGAAGGGTTAATTAGCAATCTTGTCGTGAGAGACCCCTTGGGTAAGAGTGACCATAATATGGTGGAATTCTTCATTAAGATGGAGAGTGACATAGTTAATTCAGAAACAAAGGTTCTGAACTTAAAGAGGGGTAACTTTGAAGGTATGAGACGTGAATTAGCTAAGATCGACTGGCAAATGACACTTAAAGGATTGACGGTGGATATGCAATGGCAAGCATTTAAAGGTTGCATGGATGAACTACAACAATTGTTCATCCCAGTTTGGCAAAAGAATAAATCAAGGAAGGTAGTGCACCCGTGGCTAACAAGAGAAATTAGGGATAGTATCAATTCCAAAGAAGAAGCATACAAATTAGCCAGAGAAAGTGGCTCACCTGAGGACTGGGAGAAATTCAGAGTGCAGCAGAGGAGGACAAAGGGCTTAATTAGGAAGGGGAAAAAAGATTATGAGAGAAAACTGGCAGGGAACATAAAAACGGACTGTAAAAGCTTTTATAGATATGTAAAAAGGAAAAGACTGGTAAAGACAAATGTAGGTCCCCTGCATACAGAAACAGGTGAATTGATTATGGGGAGCAAGGACATGGCAGACCAATTGAATAATTACTTTGGTTCTGTCTTCACTAAGGAGGACATGAATAATCTTCCAGAAATAGTAGGGGACAGAGGGTCCAGTGAGATGGAGGAACTGAGCGAAATACATATTAGTAGGGAAGTGGTGTTAGGTAAATTAAAGGGATTGAAGGCAGATAAATCCCCAGGGCCAGATGGTCTGCATCCCAGAGTGCTTAAGGAAGTAGCCCAAGAAATAGTGGATGCATTAGTGATAATTTTTCAAAACTCGTTAGATTCTGGACTAGTTCCTGAGGATTGGAGGGTGGCTAAGGTAACTCTACTTTTTAAAAAAGGAGGGAGAGAGAAACCAGGGAATTATAGACCGGTTAGCCTAACGTCGGCGGTGGGGAAACTGCTGGAGTCAGTTATCAAGGATGTGATAACAGCACATTTGGAAAGCGGTGAAATCATCGGACAAAGTCAGCATGGATTTGTGAAAGGAAAATCATGTCTGACGAATCTCATAGAATTTTTTGAGGATGTAACTAGTAGAGTGGATAGGGGAGAACCTGTGGATGTGGTATATTTGGATTTTCAGAAGGCTTTTGACAAGGTCCCACACAGGAGATTAGTGTGCAAACTTAAAGCACACGGTATTGGGGGTAAGGTATTGGTGTGGGTGGAGAGTTGGTTAGCAGACAGGAAGCAAAGAGTGTGAATAAACGGGACCTTTTCAGAATGGCAGGCGGTGACTAGTGGGGTACCGCAAGGCTCAGTGCTGGGACCCCAGTTGTTTACAATATATATTAATGACTTGGATGAGGGAATTAAATGCAGCATCTCCAAGTTTGCGGATGACATGAAGCTGGCTGGCAGTGTTAGCTGTGAGGAGGATGCTAAGAGGATGCAGGGTGACTTGGATAGGTTGGGTGAGTGGGCAAATTCATGGCAGATGCAATTTAATGTGGATAAATGTGAAGTTATCCACTTTGGTGGCAAAAATAGGAAAACAGATTATTATCTGAATGGTGGCCGATTAGGAAAAGGTTAGGTGCAACGAGACCTGGGTGTCATTATACACCAGTCATTGAAAGTGGGCATGCAGGTACAGCAGGCGGTGAAAAAGGCGAATAGTATGCTGGCATTTATAGCGAGAGGATTCGAGTACAGGAGCAGGGAGGTACTACTGCAGTTGTACAAGGCCTTGGTGAGACCACACCTGGAGTATTGTGTGCAGTTTTGGTCCCCTAATCTGAGGAAAGACATCCTTGCCATAGAGGGAGTACAAAGAAGGTTCACTAGATTGATTCCTGGGATGGCAGGACTTTCATATGAAGAAAGACTGGATGAACTGGGCTTGTACTCGTTGGAATTTAGAAGATTGAGGGGGGATCTGATTGAAACGTATAAGATCCTAAAGGGATAGGACAGGCTAGATGCAGGAAGATTGTTCCCGATGTTGGGGAAGTCCAGAACGAGGGGCCACAGTTTGAGGATAGAGGGGAAGCCTTTTAGGACCGAGATTAGGAAAAACTTCTTCACTCAGAGAGTGGTGAATCTGTGGAATTCTCTGCCACAGGAAGCAGTTGAGGCCAGTTCATTGGCTATATTTAAGAGGGAGTTAGATATGGCCCTTGTAGCTACGGGGGTCAGGGGGTATGGAGGGAAGGCTGGGGCGGGGTTCTGAGTTGGATGATCAGCCATGATCATAATAAATGGCGGTGCAGGCTCGAAGGGCCGAATGGCCTACTCCTGCACCTATTTTCTATGTTTCTATGAATACTGTTGAGGGGGATGTTCTCTCAGAGGCCAGACTGGCTCTGAGATTCAGAGAGAAAGTGTGCAGATAGTAGGCACTACTCAGGAGGGAGCAATACCAGACTTTCTCATAGGGAACAAAACATAGCAAGTAACTTAAGTGCCAGCCAGAAAGACAATAAAATAGTGATGGAAAAGGATAGATCAGGTCCACAGGTGGGCAAGATTAAGGAAAATCCCAAAAGGCTCTATAGCTACATTAACAATACAAGTTTGGGTAGGGAGAGGATAGGTCCTTTTAGAGATCCTCAAGTGTTTACTGAGGATAAAAATCATGGTTGCTCAGGAGATGAGGGAGCAAGACAAGTGGAGTTATTCTGGAGGACATTCATATTACTGTGGAGGAGGTATTTGTAGCTTCACAGTGTATGAAGTAGTAATTGTAGCTTCACAGTGCATTAAGTGGATCATTCCTCAGGGCCTGACTAAGTGCATTTTCAGACTCAGGGGCTAGAGAGGAAATTGTGTAGGTGCTTGTGGAGATTATTTGCTTCTTCATTGACCACTGGTGAAGTTCCTGAAGACTGGGAGATGGTTAATGTTGTTTTGTATTAAAAGGGTAGAAAGGAAAACTAGCGAGCTATAGGCCAATCAGCTTGACATCAGTTGTGGGAAAGTTGTCGGAGAGAATTCTGAGAGACAGGATCTACCATTATTTGGACAGGCAGTCTCACTAGAAGGAGTCAGCATGGCTTTGTGCATGATATATCATGCGTAGGCAAGTAATAAGTCAGTGTCCTTACATATTAAATGTTAAATATTAATCAGTAACGTTGATTATGGAAGAATTTTTTTCTGAAAATTTTATGTCCATGTGGATAAGCCTGGGCTCCTTGGTGTAAATGCAAAATATTTAAACGTTTAAATCCCTTGAAAAGGAAATGCAGTGGTTTACTTATGAATGCTAGCAATTTTCTACATCTTTGCTTCAAAAGAACTACCCACCCTCCTCACTGACATCATGTTTTCTATACATGTTTTCTATACATCTCTCCTCCAAGGTACAATGTCTTAGGCATGGATACTTTTATTGTTCAAGTGACAGTTTCTCATTTGTCAGCCTCAAATGTCAAGTTTGAAAGGTTACTCAACCATGGAGGCCTCATACCCAAATCCAAAGCAGGGCTCATTCAACAACCTTAGCAGAAAGCATAGATTTTTTTTTTTCCCTCAGGCATCAAACAAGATCAAACATTCTAGACAGCCACATGTTCTGTAACAGGGTATCCTCTCTGCAGCACTTTCCAGAAACTATACAAAGACAATTCAAAATTGAAATCACGTGTGTCTCTTGTCAGAGCACACTGCATGAAGAATAGATGGCTGGGCTAAAACTGAAGATAAAGCAGTGAGTTCAGAATGCTTACTTCTTCCAGTGTGGTGTCAGAAATTCCATAACTGGAAATTCCTAAGTCAGTGAGTCTGTCATCCATCTCATGGAAAAGTTCCACAAAACCACCATCTTTAGCAGCTTCGTAAGGCAACACGTATGTCAGTTCATGCCCAATATCTTCAACTAGGCGAGCCTTTGCCACATGCTTTAAGATCAGATTGGAGATAGCTGAGACATCTGCAAAACGGAGAGTGAAAGAAGCTTATTAATAATGCTACAATAGGATATCCTGGATGTACTGGTCTTGTTGCTTACTGGATTCAGAAGGCCATATGTTCCTACACTTAAGAGTGGACAACAAGGCAGAAGGAGGGGCCAGGGTTCCAGTTTCAGCTAGCGTGGGAGGATCTGGGCTCTTGCCCAAAATAAACCCCTGGCTGGACTATCTTCACCTTATGTTATTCTTCAATTTGAGCAGGAAGGTGTGAGGGGAAAGACACCTTTTCTCCTTTTAACAAGTGTCTCTGGACACATGGATCAGTACCGAGGGAACGCTTCGTGACTGCAGGTGCCTTCCTCCAGATAACCTCTTCTGTTCACATTGAAATAAATGATGGCATGATTTTGAGGATTAATAAGGAAGTCATCTCGAGTGTTTTGCATGACATGTATCCATCACTTCACAATTATGTGGTCTGTATTACACTGGCATTTGTGGGAGTTGCTGCTGCATGAACTGGCTGCTGCCTTTGCAATACCTCAGTGACCACACTGCAGAGATAGCTGTCTGAAAACTTGGAGACAGGCTAAAGGCATGAACTCCATTTCATGAATGCAAGTTTTTATTTTCCTTTTTTAGAAATGCTAAAATATTTACAAAAATGCAGAGCAAATTAAGTGCTACAGTGAATAAGCTATCCAAAGGAATCCTAACTGGTAGCTATTGGATTTTGCTTACCTATTGTCATAGTGTCACTGTCTTGATCACTGCCAAGTCCAGCATCTGAGCTACTCTGAGAAACATTGTCATCCTGTGAAATGAACCAGAAGAATATATGAGCATTAGTGCAATGAGAATGGTTGCCTTGGAATCATTGACAACCATCTTCTCACAATTTAACCATGCAAGCGCCACTTGCCTTCTTCGGGTAGGACATAGTGCTATTGCTGTTCCTGCAGGAACTAAGAGATGGCTCCAAATCTTTCTTGACCAGGGTGAGATAGTAACCTGTTCCCAGCTGGTTCTTCAGGTATAGTGATGATCCACAGCAACATAGCTTTCCATTGGAAATGATGGCAATCCGATCTCCCAGCATGTCTGCCTCATCCATATGATGAGTAGAGAGGATAATAGTCCTACCTGGGGGAAGCAAAAAATTGAGGTTATTTCCTTATGCAATTTACATTGGCTTCATTATTAACCTAAGGTCACTCTGTATAAAAGACAGATTCTATCCCACTGTCACAAGACCATTGATGGGCCTATTGTATGACAAAGGTAAGCTCTTGATCTCACAATCTCCCTCTTCATGGTTGTTGCACCTTATTCTCTACCTGCACTTTCTCTCTAACTATAACAGTAACATGATATTCTACATTCTGTCATTGTTTTCCCTTTGTACTCATGCTATTAAAAGATCTGCATGGATACCATGCAAAACAAAATTTTCCACTGTATCCTGATTCATATGATAACAATAAACCAATTACATTAGTTATACTGCTAAAAAAAAAGGCCTATCCTTCCTGTATAATCATCACATACCATATACTTCGGTCATCATGGAATCCAAATACATGACTTAAGCCACATATGGGTGAATATTACACTTCTATCTTGGTACTTATTCCCAAGTCAAAGAGTTAATATGCATGTGGTCTCTAGTGAAATCTCTGTTTCAAGCTATAATACAGGCTCTGATTTTTACCCACCAGATTTTTTTTTTTTGTATATGGCTGATTAACATAGACAACACAGTCTTTATTCTTTTATTAGTGAAATTATTAATTGGTCAAGTTCTTTGCTTCTCATCAAATTTTAACATAAGGAAGATCTAAACAATCCAAGCAGGAAGGGTTGGATTTTTACGCAATTCAGTACTTAGCAGTGTGTAGCAACAGAAATTCAAAATTACAGTCAAAGCACAAAGTAAAACTCAGTCGTTCCGATGTCATGCTTCTGGCATCACTGCAGTTTTAAGCCTGTTCCCCACACTTCTTAAACCCTGGGATTCTGCCACTGACTTAGCTGACTCCATGCATAACAGTCTAAAGTTCATGGGATAGTACTTAGCTAAACATAATTTAGTCAAACTTTATGTTACAGCAACTTTTGAAGTGCAGATAAAGTGAAATTTGAATACACACTGGGGCAGGGCAGCAGAGTAACATTAAGAACATGGAACACGACATGGGCATTTTTAGTAGGCAGCCCATTTTGGAAGCATTACGGCTTCAACATGATGCAAAATTTTGGGCATTGTGTATGTGAAATCCAGACTGTATTTGGGTAATATGACAGGGAGTGTTTTTATTCTCTTATGGGTATCTTCAGCATGGCCAGCATTTATTGTCAATCGTTATTTGCTCTGGTGATGGTGAACTATTTTTATGGTTCCACATTTCAGTTAAGAATCTCCTACACTGCTGTGTGTCTGGGGTCACTCTCACACCAGATCAAGGATAGATGTCAGATGTCTTTTACTAATGGACACCTGTAACCTGGATGAGATTCTGCAATAAACTGACCATTACTGATACCAGTTGTTTTCTTAGTACCAAATTAAAGGAAGTCCAGATTGAATATAGTGTAGAGAAGTGTATGGTCATGGATTTGGGTAGAAGGAATAAAGGCATAGAATATTTCCTAAACAGGGAGAAAATTCAGAAATCAGAGATGCTAAAAGAGTCTTCATGAAAGTTTCCCTAAAAGTTAACCGGCAGGCTGAGTTGGTGGTAAGGAAAGCAAGTGCAATGTTAGCATTCATTTCGAGAGGACTAGAATATAGAAGTAATGATGTGATCCTGAGGCTTCATAGGGCATTGTTCAGACCGCACTTGGAGTATTGTGAGCAATTATGGGCCCTTTAGCTAAAAAAAGGATGAGCTGGCATTGGAGAGAGTCCGGAGAAGGTTCCTGAGAATGATCCCAGGAATGATAGGGATATTAACAGCATTTGATGGCTCTGGTCCAGAAATCACTGGAAGTTTAGAAGAATGAGTGAGGATCTCATTGAAACCTATTGAGCATTGAGAGGCCTAGACAGAGTAAATGTGGCGGAGTCTATAGTGGGAATGTCTAGGACCAGAGCGTACAGCCTCAGAATTGAAGGATATCCCTTTAGAACAGAGATGAGGGGGAATTTCTTTAACTACAGGGTAGTGAATCTGCTGAATTCATTACCACAGACAGTTGCGGAGACCAAGTCAATGACTATATTTAAAATGGAGGTTAATATTTTCTTGATTAATAAGAGCATCAAAGGTTATGCGGAGAAGGCAGTGAAATAGGTCTGGAGGATAATACATCAGCTATGTTGGAATGACAGAGCAGATGGGCTAAATGGCCTAATTCTGTTACTAAGTCTTCTGATCTTATGGTCAGCAAAACAAAAGAGCTGGTTATTAACTTCAGGAAGGAGAGCAGTGGACATGCTCATGTTTACATCTGCTGTATTAAGGCATGTCTTATGGTCGTATGGTATAAATAGTTAGACCTACGTCCAGGGAAATAATAAAGAAGTTTGCAGATGATACAAATATGGGCCTTGTGGTTGATAGTCAGGCAAAAATCTTTAGTTGGCAAATAGACATAAAATGGCATGATTTGTCAGGCAGCTAATTAGTCAGAGAAAGGTATGGTAATACACTTGGGGAGAACAACAACAAAGGGTGGAATACAAAGGTGGTGGAACAAAGGGAGACCTTGGAACGTTTGTGCACAGATCATTAAATGTAGCAGGACAGGTCAATAAATTGGTTAAAGATGCACATACGGTGCTTTCTTTTGATTAATTAGGCACAAAATACAAGAGCAAGTAGGTTATTTTATGTTCAAAACGTGTTAGATAACAGACTGTTCACCGTATACAGTTTCTAGTTTCCACATCCCAGGGCAAATATGATTAAACTGGAGAGATTTATAAAGATATTCTCAAGACTGGAAAATTATATTAGTGAAGTAAGATTGGATGGACTAGCACTATTTTCTTTGGAATAAGGGAAGCTGAGGACAAAATACTGAGGTGTTTAAAATTAAGAAGGGCTGAGAATGAAGGCCTAATTTTCTTTAGCAGAGGGGCCATATGACAGAGGAATAAATTTAACGCTATTTAGAAGCATTAAGGGGAGATGAGACAAATCATTTTCACCTAGAGAATGGAGACCTAAGAGAACACAAATTATAGAATCTGGAGCAAAATCAAATGCTGGAGGAACTCAGCAGGTCTAGGAGCAACTGTGGAGGGAAAGAGACAGTCAGCATTTCAGGGTAAGATTCTGGATTACTTCAAGCAGAAGTCAGCAGGAGCTGGAACACTTAAAGAGTGATAGAAGGAGAAACCTTCAACACAATTAAAGAATGCCCAGATGTGTATTTGAAAAGCCATGACTTGTAAAATGATCAACCAAGTGCCCAAGGGTAGGATTATGCAAGAGAATTCTTTTCCAACTAGCACAGGAGTGATGTGCTGAGTCATTATCTTTTATGATGTCAGTTTTCTGTGACCTGCTATATTTAGCTTTGACACTTTAAAGGTAGCCTGGCAGAAACCACAATCACTCCAGACTATGCCGTGATTTTACCTTGGCGATATTTGAGCAGCAGATCCCATATTCCTCGGCGGGAGTAGGGGTCAACTCCTGCGGTTGGTTCATCCAAGATGACAACTTTAGAACCACCAACAAAAGCAAGGGCCACTGAAAGTTTGCGTTGCATTCCACCTGTTAGGCAAACAAAAGTCACTATGTTAGTTTTAATGTGAAGTTGAATAAGCAAGGCAATAAAGAGCACCTTAATGAACTCTAAGATTAATAAAGATTTCACTGGAAGCTTCCATCTGTCCTCTTGAGGAAGAATTGAAGGTGCAAAGTACAATCTTTTTATGAAGTCACAGACCAGGGGTATATAAGGAAAGACCAGCATGTATTGTCTATTCTTAAATGCTTTGCATATTTTTGGTTTGGCTAACCACTCCGGAGGACGAACTGAGTGTTATGCTCAATTCACTTTGAAGCTGGAACAGGTAAAAATGGAACCTCTCTTTCCCTAAACTTGATGGGTTTCTAATAACAATTGAGCAGTTTGAATATCGCTGTTAACGATACCCATTTTGTTTCTAATATTTCTATTAGTCCTGAGTTGATGTGGTAGGGTTTAAACTCTTGTCTCACTATTAATCGTTAATTCAGGTCATCAGTCCAGTAATGTTTGCACATTACTGATCAATAACCTGTTCCAGGTGAACGTATGGATTAGCAGCAGTTGCTGGTTACTTGGTTCCTGGAGCATGTACTGCCATTTAATAAGAATCTTCTTTAATCTCATTACAACCTGAGCTTCACACTCCTGCCTACCCCTGATTATCTCAACCCACTTGTTAGTCAAGGATTCCAATTCAATAACTCCCCTGATGAGGGCTTGTCTCCAATTTCCGTTGCTACTGCTATTACTGCTACTGTGACAGTTTTGAAGAAGCCTCCTACACAGCCATTTGAGCAAACCAACTATTTTAGTTGCAGATCCAGAAATATTTATTACATAGGCCATTTAAAGTGTACTTTTTTTTCCACAATTGGATCTTACACATAAAGGACCTGAAGAAGCTATGTGGCTCAGGGCTGATCAGTCATAATTATATTGAATGGTGGGAGAGGTTTGAGGGAACAGGGTACCATCTCTCGCTCCTATGTTCTTGTGTCCTTGTGTTCAATGGCTAATCAATCAGAGCACAACATAAGGGAAGTGATCTTCTGTGTGGAACTAGGCTACAGCTCCACCAGGATTGTTCAGAATTACCCTTGCAGATCAGTGGTGAATTGCAGAAGAGCTTTTGGAGTGGGTGGAATTTTCTTGATAGAATCACACCTTGAAGAAGGATACCCAAAGGCCTGCAAGCAAGGTTTTGCCACATAATGTAGAGAGGTAGATCTAATCAAGTTCTTGACTAAGTCCTTGCCCAGCTGCCTTTTTCCAGTTCAAAGAGAAGAATTTGCTTCTGTTAACTCTAATGTCTTTCAAATCCAATGAGACTGTGATTGGAATAAGCTAAACTATCCTGTTAAAAAGATGAAACAACATGGGCCAGCTGGTGGCGCAATGACATCGGCGCTGGACCCGGGAGCAGAGGTTCCCGGGTTCAAAACCAGTCGGGTCTGCTCTCGAGTACGCTTTCCATCCGTGCCGGGTTGAGTGTCGAGATCGCAACTCGACCTCATAAAATAAAAAAGGGAAAATACTGCGAAAATGTCTGTGTGAGGAGTGGCACGCAACACAGTCTCTCTCTCTCTCGTTCTGCGCCTTGTAAAAAAGCCATGAAAAAGACATCATCACAGATGCACATGCACAGACGCGCACGCATGCAGGCACATGCCAAAAAAAAAAGATGAAACATGTCGTTTCCATTAGATATCACGAAGAGTGATCTATTGGTCCAAAGGCTACAACCATTTGGAGAAGAGTTCCTAACTGTCATTTCCTTCACCACTGGTAATCCATTCCGAAAACTGTTGGAAAACCTGGTTAATATTGTGCTGGCTCTAATTAAGCATCACAGTTGTAAGACATCACTAGAGAACTGAATAAGGCATCAAGGTAACCTCCTTACCTTAAAGTGGTGAGACAAGGGATGACACAGTGGTACAGCTAACAGAGCTACTTACAGCTTCACTGCACAGCAGCCCGAGTTGAATTCAGACATTGAGTGCTGCATGTGTGGAGACCGCATGTTCTCCCTGGGACAGCTTTGGTTCAATGAGATGCTATGGTCTCCTCTCACACCCCAAACCATGGAGACTGGTAAGTTAATTGTCGATTCTAAACTGTCCCTAGTTGGTAGGTGAGTGGTGTAATTGAGGGAGTTGATGGAAGTGGGAGGAAAATAAAAAGGATTCTGAATTGTAGGTCTGCAAAGTTTGGCCTGATATCACAGGGAGTGGCAGTATTGGACAGAACAAGTGGAAGCTGCACAAACATGTAAGGGATAAAGGAACAGAAGGGTATGTTGACAGGTGGAGAGGAAGTAAATTGGACAGAGGCCACTGTGATGCATAAACATGGAGACAGTCCAACTGGACTGAATATTCATGTGCAATAAATACCACGAAAGACCCACTGGAGGATGATTCAGCTAACCTGAATCAGGGTAATAATGACGACACTATGCCCTTAGCTCAGGGAGGTGGTGGTGGGAATTAAAAAAAAATAAAACAAAACTCACTCTTGACTCCTGCCTTTGGCAGCTGAGCTTAGGGATGAGTTATTTTCTGTCTATGCAGTACAGAGCCAATTCACAAGAGAGGAAAGGCACTCTGTTTTCAATTGCTGTTGCCAATGAACTGTAGTAACCCTCATGAAAGTACTGCAAGTTCACCAGGAACCAGCATTCCTATGGCTGAACACTGTGTACACTCAATAAAACTGACATCTGGAACTGATCTGAGATTCAATTTCGATCTGCATTTCAAGGAGATTGCTCCAATTGTTCTGGAGGGACGCCACATGAGTTCTTGGCAGTTTAAATTCAAGCATCCTGTTGACTCAGAGAGTGAAACTGTCAACAGGAGGCAGGCTAGTTTATTTCTTTGCAGTCTCCAGTCCGAGCAAAAGTCCTCTCAAGCATAGACCCGCTTCCTGGCAACAGGGGAGCACTGATATTTTCATCAGTTCAAGATGGAGGAGGTAAACAGAAGGTAAGATAATTGCTGGGAAACTGTCAGAACTCTTGACCTGAGTATTCACATTAAGGACGAACAACATAATTCAACAAAAATATTGTATTAACCAATGGCCTTGTGTATAACTTCAAACAAAGGACTCTTCCTGCCTTAACCATTTCCTTCATTTGTTCATGTGTTATCTGAATTCAACTGGAGTGAACCCGACATGATGGGGGAAGAATTGTCTTATTGACACATTCAGTGGATCTTGGTGTATGGCAGTACCACCATCCTTACATACCCTTTTAGCACTTGCAAGTAAAGAAGAGTTTTTCTCTATGGGGCAGTACAGTAGCATAGTGGTTAGCACAAAGCTTTATAGTACAGCGATCCGGATTTAATTTCTACCTGTAAGGAGTTTGTACGTTCTCCTCATGACCGCGTAGGTTTCATCTGATTGCTCTGGTTTCCTCCCACAGTCCAAAGACCTACCAGCTGATTGGTTCGTTGGTCATTGTAAATTGAACTGTGATTAGGCTAAGGTTAAATTGGGGGGGGTGGTGCTAGGCTGCACGGCTCAAAGAGCCAGAAGGGCCTATTCCACACTGTATCTCAATAAATAAGTAAATTATTCAACCTTCCCTAAAAGTATTTGATAAAGCTGACCACATTTTTATAAGGATTCATGAGATTGCATGGAAGTTGCAGCACAGAAACAGGCTCCACAGGTCTGAGGTGGCCTTTATCAGCTACACATAAATTTTCACTCATTCCACCAGCATAACCTCCATAAGAATATCTATGCTATTTTCCTCAGCTGCTTTTTGGGATAACAGGTTCCACATGCCAGCTGAGCTCTTGCTAAATAAATTTCTCCAAAATTCTGTACTGTATTGTGATACCTGATTTTGGATTGCCCCATAATGTGGGCCATGAAGGAATTAAAGTATGGAAGAAAACATCAAACTCAAATGAGTCAAGGACAATGGAATTAGGCAAACCAAATGTCTTTTTTCTTGCCTTGTGGCTGAAGAATGGAGGCTGCCATTTTGTGATGCTGCTCTGTAACCATTTTGTGAGCTGTCTTGAGAACTAGTTTTGCTCAGGAAGGGGTATATCAAAGAGCTTTAAAATGGACACAGTGATGATCCTGATAATCAGGCTGAACTGGAGGTAATTTCCAAACAAGAAGTTATCTGTGAGATATTCTTTGGTAAGATAGAACATATGAATAGGGGAGTCTGTGTCTGATCAGAGTAACTCGAGCCTAATAACTGGCCGGCCTACTCTGATTCAGATCAAAGATAAATTAATGAGAAGTTGTTACTTGTGAGAAGGATGCTGGCTGGGACCAGTGCCAGTGGGAAGCTGTCACACATTAGCCAGATAGGCCAGAGCCAACGAAGTCAAAACACAACATCTGATCCGATAAGGAAAGAGTACAAGAATGAAGGGCTTCGAATGACAAGCAGCAAGAACTCCAAAGATTAACTATCGCAAGAAAGACCTCCATGCCAGGGGCTGGGAGAAGAATGATCGATCAGTTGGCCAATGGGACATGCCCGATTTCGGTGTTATAAATTGAAGAAGTGATCTGAGTGAGTAGTGGTACAGAGGAAACAGTAGAATTCATGTTTTAAGTTGTTGGCCTGGGGTCAACAGTTACGGTGATATACGTGCAGAGGCAATAAAGTGCAAGTTTTGATTAAGAGTTGTGCACTGAATTGTCGAACCTAGGTCAGTTGACAATTGTCAGCAATAAGGACACAGATTTAGAGCAGGGAGTAAGATGTTTAGAGAGGATTTGAGGAAGAGTTTTTTCACTCAAATGGTAGTGTGTAACTTGAATGCACTGCCCGAGTCAATTGTGGAGGCAGGCACTCCTGCATCTGAGAAGTATCTAACTGAGCACTTGACTCAGTGTGTAGCTATGAGTATAACTATTTTAAAAACATTTTAGTAATTGTCTTCTTTCTTGTACATATTTAATATTTGTTTTTCTTGAGAATAGTGTCTCTAATGCAATGTCTCCATGATGCTGCTACAAGCAAGTTTTTCATAGCATCGCTGTGTTGATGTACTCCTGTGTTTGACGAATAACTCAATAAACTCCACTTGACTACACAACTAATACAATGTTCACAGTAATCTCATCCCCTTTGCCTTATTGATCCCTCTGCCACCTTCTCAGTAACTTAGAGCTACCTTTTTAATCTCTTTCCCATTTTTGATGAAAGATCTTCAACCTGAAATTGTTCTGTTTCTCTGTCCCACAGATGTTGAGTGTTTCTAGTATTTTCTGTTTATGTTTCAGATTTCCTGCATCTGCGTGTCATTAGTATTTCTATTTCTCCTGATTACTATAAGTAACTTTCACCCCTAAGGGAGGAGGCCTTCAGACACTAGAGACGGTGTAGTGTAGAACAAGTTAACCGATCACCAGCACCTTGAGATTAAAGGGAAGTCTCAGATTTCAGTGTTTTGACCATGGAAGATAAGCATTTGGGATGTAGTTGTATGGAGATATACACAAAGGTAAATAGTATCAGATAAATTATTTTGGACACCTTTTCAATTAAACAGTGGTTGTAGGATGTGGAGACATGATTCAACCTACTCCTATCAACAATAGAACACATAGTAGCTTTAATGTCCTAAGGCAATTCCAAGAACAACATCTGCAAAGCTTAACGTGAGCCAGATAAGAAGTCACAATGTATTTCTTCACAGAAGGACAACGTTTTAATGAACAACAATGGCAGGTTACAATGTAGAAGGGTAAATGAAATATATGAATTGCCACTTATTGTAAATCCTTGCATTGTACAGAGGAAAGGCCTACCTGAAAGCTTGTTAGTTGTTTCTTTGCGTTTGTTAGGCAGCTTCACATCCAGGACCATTTGCTCCACCTCTCTCTTCACGTCTTTCGCTGACAGCCCTTTGAGTCGTGCATAAAACCACACGTGCTCCTCGACAGTAAGCCTGACAGATTCATAACAGTTTTCAGTTAAAACTGAGTAACAGAGCATTTGCACAGTGTTTGGCAACGACTATGGAGAAAAAGAAAGTCGCCATTGCTTGCAAACTAGAGTCTGAAAATAGAGTTTAGCTCTTATGTGCACAACAGGTATGGTAACACTGTTTGCCATACAACTATAAGATAGAGGAGCAAAATTAGGCCATTTGGATCATCGAGTCTGCCATTTCATCACAGCTGATCTAATTTCCCTCTCAGCCCCAATCTCCTGCCTTTTCCCCATATCCCTTCGTACCCTGACCAATCAAGAATCTATCAATCTCTGCCTTAAATCTACATAAAAAACTTGGATTCCACAGCTACATGTGACAATAAATCCCACCCTCTGGCTAAAGAAATTTCTCCTCATCTCTGTTTAAAAGGACGCCCCTCAATTCTGAGGCTGTCTCCTCTGGTCTTAGACACTCCCACCAAAAGGAAACATCCTCTCCAAATCCACTCTATCAAGGCCTTTCACCATTTGATAAGTTTCAATGAGGGCACTCCTCATTCTTCTGCTGAGTTGCAGAGTAACAGTATGTGAGTGACTCACTAATGGTCAAAAGAATTAGAACCTAAAAGCTGAGGTGCTTAGTTCCATACTCTGTTTCCATCCCATTGTGATTAGCTTTGACTGAGAATCAGATCTAAAACTTCAAGATCTTTGTGGTTTCTTCACTTCTGCATATTGCCTAAATTTTGATTGTTTCGGCAATTTATCATGTCCTGCGGACTTGAAACTTGCGTCAGTCTATGTGATACATAACCACTGTTAAATCATAACGGATCACGTTGTTATTTCTCTCTAAGCCACCAACAAGGGCTGTGGCGAAAAAGGCCCCTCGACACAAATCCTACTCACAGTACGTAATCATCACTATTGCCAGTTTCTACAACCATTTTATGCAGAAGTTTCAGAAATCTAGAGGCAGACAAAATATGACCATTATTGAAAGACATGTTATTAACTGGAGGGTTAGGACTGACATTGCTCCACACGGAGATTGCTTACTCTTTATATATTTAGATATTATATGATTAGCAATGGGTTAACTATGATGAATGTTTAGTGTGGTGAGGATTACTTGAGAGCTCAAGTGAATCATGTGCGTCCTCTGGGGAAGCAGATTTTCACACAATCTGACCCTTTGCTATTCTGACACACAGCAGGTTGGTTCATGCTTAGACGTCCACTGAGATACCATGACAAGCCACAGGGTCATATCAAACCACCACGATTCCCTGTCCAACAATAATGTGAGATTGCCTTCACAGGAATGCTGCACTTTTTTCAAGAAGGTTCCCCTCCACACTTTCCAAAGGGCATTTAGAGGGGTGGGGGCAATAACTTCTGGCATTGCAGGTGACATCTGTATCACCTGAGATGGGAAGTAAAAAGCATCAACCATACTTACATATCGAAGAGGACGTTGTGCTGTGGGCACACCCCCATGTTTTGCCGGATGGAATTGAGGTCACTACGAATGTCTTTGCCCAGTATATAGGCTGTTCCAGATGTTGGTGGGAACAATCCTGTCAAAATTGACCTGCAAGTAGGATTAACAACTTTAGAAATTGTACCACAAACTTTCTACAAAATCTAAAACTATCTGACAATATATATTAAATAGACAAGCATTTGCTATTTTTTTTTGCTATTTTCAAATGCAGTCTTAATTTTCAAGGATCATACTCACATCACAGGAATTTGCCATATTCTAATCTTGTAGTTCAAGGTTTTTTTGTTTACAAAGCTAAAGATAGAACATTGTTGAACCTGGACTCGGTGACAGTGATGGAAGAGTGATATATCTTCCACTCAGTGGTTTTGGATGGGAACCTGTAGGTGTTGGGACTTCCCATGTAATTACACTCTGACTATTCTTGGTGACAAACATTATTGCTTGATGAGATACTGTTGAAGAAGCCTTGGTAAAATAGCGCTCAGCATCTTGTAGACCGCAATGCTGCATCCTGATGAAGGGTCTCGGCCCAAAACATTGACTGTTTATTCCTTTCCATAGATGCTGCCTGGCCTGCTGAGTTCCTCCAGCATTTTGTGTGAATAACTGTAGTGGGTTTTCTGAATGTAGTTTCAGAAACTGCTACTCCTCTGAAATTTCCATACATCCACACAGTCAACTCTCCTTATTATGTAATCGATTCCTCTACAATAGGGGTTTCCAACCTGGGGTTCACGGATCCCTTGCTTAATGGTATGGGTTCATTGAATAAGAAAGGTCTGGAACCCCTGCTCTACAATGTCACATATTGATTGGATGATATATTTCTTGAATACCTAGTACTTGTCAAGTTTGGCATGTCCTGGATGACAGAACATTTACTGGGTGTATTATTAACGCAAAGAATGATTTAAATGTAGTCTTGAAGATAATATAACTTGCTAGGATTTATTAAGAGTAAGCACACTAAATACTGAAAGAACCCAGCAGTTCGGGTGGCATCTATGGGAAGAAATATGGAGCCGAGGTTTTGGGCGAAGACCCTTCATCAGGACTGGAAAGAAAGAGTGAAGAAGCTAGGATTTATTCCTTCCATTATCTCCTTACATTGTGGTAGTTTTGCCAGCACCATTGTGTCCCAGGAAAGATGTGATCTGCCCTTCATAGAAGCCCAGTGTGAGCCCATCAACTGCCAGCTTCTGGCCATCTCGGTAAATTTTGACCAGGTTTTGAATGGAGACACCAAGCCGAAGGTGAGTTGGCTCCTCCTCCACGCAGACTGAAAGAAAACAAAAAGGGACAGATTGTGCAACCACTTAGTGACCATGCTCAAGTTCATCCCAAACAATAAAATTGCATAAATATACCCCATAGGTGCTACAAATCTTAAATAAAATCAGAAAACATTGGAAACGTTCCGCAGATTACTCATGTCTATGGAGAGAGAAACAAAATTCAAATGAAATATGCACTGCCCTTGATGTTGGATGAGGGCAAGTACTGTGTTCACTCTTCAGGTGTATCTTCATGACCAATAGTAGCTCTGTGAATGGCATGTTTTAGATCATGAGATAGTTGTACTGTGTACACTGGTATATAATGAAGTCCACTGTTTGATTTCATGCAGATACTTTTCATTCATATACACTACTGAGTGCAAGGTCAGTAAGTAATGCCTATTTCCTGCACTAAATACATTGCTACAACACAATATATAATGTAACATTTATTTAATCTATTAAGAATAAAAGGTAAAAAAGCAGAAAGAGTGGTCTCTTAATATACCAAAAAAAAAGACTAGGCTATGATATCTAAATTTAGAGTCTGAGAGAAAGTTATTAGCAAGTTCACCAACAATTGACCATGCTCCTTACCACTGCCTGGAATGGGATTCTGGAAGGTGGCCTTTGGATTTAATGGATTGACTGAAATCCAAGGAGCAGACTAGGCTCTGTCTCCGTGATAACAGTCACTTTTTAAATTTTATTTATTAATTACGATACAGCATGGAATAGGCTCTTTGAGCTGAGCCACCCAATAATTTAACCCGATTTAACCCTAGCCTAATCTCTGGACGATTTACAATGACCAAATTAACCTATCAACTGGTACATTTTTGGACTGTGGGAGGAAACTGGAGCATCTGGAGTAAACCCAGACAGGAAGAATGTACAATCTCCTTACAGACAGCAGCAGGAATTGAACCCAGCCCGCTGGTAAAGCGTTGTGCTAACCACTAAATGCTACCGGGCATTTCAACTACAAACATTGGATTCCACAAACCAGAATGTTTCTGGGGTGATCATTTACTTTCATCAGGTTCTGAATCAATTTGCTCATTGAACTGTAGAAAGCAATATTTTAGAAATACAGTAGCTCTAAAGAAGTTTTCAGGAAGTTTCCTTTCAAAGGTTGTTCTTAAACACTTACTTCGTGAATCTTTACTGTTTGCATATGGAGAGTGATTAACATCCTGAACTGGGTCTCCACACCAATAGGACTTGG
This sequence comes from Mobula birostris, assembly GCF_030028105.1. Classification (NCBI taxonomy): domain Eukaryota; kingdom Metazoa; phylum Chordata; class Chondrichthyes; order Myliobatiformes; family Myliobatidae; genus Mobula; species Mobula birostris. Next base: position 69,423,691 of record NC_092374.1, read on the forward strand.
TAAAAAGAAAGTACCAAGGTCTGGGAATGCCATATTGTCCTGAATCAGAAACACAACACAACCAATTCTTTAGAAAGGCAGTAATAAGAATACATGCATTGTGTTCTATCAAGGAAAAATCATCTTCTTTTATGCACATGTTGAATGATAGTCATTCAGAGCCAACAGGCTGATATAAATAGACAAGGTTTGATTTCAGATAAACACTGTTGTGAGATTTGTTGCAGGTCCTCAACAGATATCAAAAACCATTTCGTACATTATAGTGCAAAAAGATTTTAAAATGTACGTGCAACCTTAGAAGACTCAGTGTTTCACATACATTTTCCTTTATACAATGACTACAAATTGCTTTTCTTGTTAACAAGGAGAGATACGTTTGTTTCCATACCTGGGAACACTGCCTCAATGTACCAGGTCATAACTGCGTAGAGGAAAGTATCGACTATCATGAGGATGATGGATGTAGTGATGTTGTATTCATCACCTTTCGATGGACTTACAAAGAGATTATGCCACTGGACACCAACTCCCTGCTCCTCAAACTGCGCAAAATAGTCAAAGCCAAAGCCAAATGCAACTGGTGATAGCAGACTCTGTAGGTATAATTAGAGAAAGGAATGAGAAGGTCAGCCAGTCAGTAAATTGATCTGGTGTGTACTATATACACTAACAACAATGCTGGGAACAATGAGGAGCTCCTTTTGAAAACTGTAGTCAGAGTTACTCTGGGCACAACTAAAGTCTCTCAGCAAGAAACACAAAAACATTCTGTGGGTTTGAACACAAATTCTGGGCCTGTTATTGCATGTTGTTGAAAGTTCTATCTTTTGGCTGAGAGCTGAAGCCAAACTCATGAGGAACTCATCATTCCTCAATCAACGTGTCAAAAGCAGAACCACCTCTCCACTAACTCTTTGCTATTTTGTGGAATGCATTACTTATATGTTGGTTATCATGCCATACATAACAGTGAATAAACTTCCAGGAACCTTCACCTGTTTGTAGAGTGTTTCCAACATCCCAAGGACAAGGTAGGTACAGTACAGATGATCAGTAAATAAAGTGGAAACACCAAAATGCAAGTTCAGTGCTCTCAGCTTTGCCTTAATCAAAATGAAATATGCAAGGAGGGGAGTGGTGGAAAGGCAGAGTCCGAGATCACCCCTGTCCCCACAGAAACACCCAGCTTTCTGAGCACTAACGGCAGAAAACAAGCTGCACCAGTTTTGGTTAATGGTCTCAGTGGGGACACTGTTAAGTGTAATAAAGTAAAATAGATTTTCACTGTCATGAAGTGATACACTTATGTGCCATTACTATGTATACATACTCCCTTGAAATCCAGTACATCTCACAAAGGATACTGTTCACTCATGCTAGTAGTGTTCAACTTTTTCAAAAAAATTCATTAGCAAGGCATCAAAGAATCAAACTGCTGGCAATGTCACTCAACATGCACAGATATGGTCATCATCCGGTATAACTCAGGTTCTGATGAAACTTGTTGCTTCAGTCTGAGGAAACAATCTACTTCAACTGCTTCTTCTGATTTGAGGCATTAAAGGCAGAATCTGAGCAACAAGTCACTACTGTGTTGGTAATATTACTCCCAGAGCCAACATATCACCTCCAAAGCAGGTTCTGGAATATCAAAGTCAAGTTTGGTGGTGAAAAGGCCTACTTACTGCGAAGATTTTGATCGGGTAGTTAATGTACTCCTGCCAAGCCATACACAGCACATATGGGAGGTAGAGGGTGAAGTAGATAATCCCTCCACAAGCTGCTGCCAAGTTAGCCTTTGAGAACATTGTGCTGATCAAAAAGCATTGTAAGATGGTAACCACTCCAAAAACTGCGAGGAACGTGAAGACGGCAGCAGGGTTACTGTAAGGCAAGATGTTCCCTTCCTGAAAAAAAAGATGAAAAGAAATTTAAGTAACATTTTAAATCCAACACTGAGAAGCAAATTCTAAAATAATGTGAATTGTTCTGTAATACTAAGTGTCATATTCTGATGCAAACTTAAACAACAGCATCTGATTCAAGGTGAAGTGCATCCATAAAAGAAAATAGCTGACTGTTAAAAAAAGAAACATGTACCTGAATTTGAATCTCATTTGCTTCAAAAACCTGCAATGAAATTAAAGTGTAGAAATATGATACAAATGCATAGCTGATTGCAATAAAGCACCAGCTCTGAATCCTCATTGCAGATCTAGGCTAACACTTCAATTTGGTGACGTCAAGAGGCCACAGTAATCTGGAGACTTGAATACAAAGCTTGTATTTATACTTCCTGTGCAGAAATGTGGGAATACTGCACAGTTAGAGTTGGTGATTCTCGGATGAGGTGATCAAAATTCCTTTTGCCCTCACAGGTTAAAGGACTAGCGGGTCTCTGTTCAAATTTGAATTTCTTCTGGCAAGATGGCAGTGTGCGTAGTCACAGCAAACTGTCTGGGTCCAACAAATGATGCAAATACGCGTCTTGTGATCACAAGACCCTGCTGAACATTGGTAATAGAAAATCCTGCAAGTCCAATTAATTGGTTCATTGGTGAGACCAACAGTGAAGGAAGCTGCAGGGCCTCGGTCATTGCATGAACCAGGCCCTCATGCTGCAGTGTTACCTGTTACAGCCACCCAGTGGAGATGGCAGGAATGCTGGAATCTGTGCTGGGATGAGGGTTAGCCTCTGCAGGCCAGCTCTCCTGTTGGTGTTCTCCAGTGTTCGCTCCCTGGAAGATAAGCTGGATCTCCTATGTCTGCAGCTGATCCAGCACAAGACAAGCTCATTTGTGGCAAAAACGTGATTCCAGGACATCCCATGCACCATCAGTCTTCAGGCCAAGCCACTTGGGGATTTGTGCTAATATTATTCTTTGTATGTGTTTTCGTAACTGTATGTGCCATGTATGTGCTGTGTTTTCCACCTTGGCCCAGAGGAATGCTGGTTTATTTAGCTGTATTCATGTGTAAGGTAGAATCACAATCAAACTTGAACTTGAAGTTGTTTAACGAAATAAGGGGTTGACCATTTAGAGACATATAGCATGTGCCAACTATATTTTTTTTGTGAGGGTCACGAGTCCCTCTTCCTTAAAAGGGTGATGGAAGACCACCATTGAATATCTTTAAGAGAAGTAGATAGATTCTTGAAAAGCAAGGTGGGGTGGAGGGAGGGTGTTTACCAGGAAGAGGTTAAAGTATAGAATTAAGGTTTCAGTCTGGTTAGTGGAGTCAGAATGAGTGGTTGAGCATCTAATCCTGCACTGAATTCCTATATTCGTCTGACTCTACAGCAGACATAGGGCTCTCATCAGTAATCCCAGGATTGTGAAGCAAGGATGGAGGACCATCCATAGATGCCCAGCTAAAGCACTGTCAGTAGTTCCAAAACAGGAGAATCAGGGACATTCTTCCTGGCAGTCACCTTCAATTACCTAGCAACATCTACTGAGCTAGTGGTGTTCCAGAATGAGTTAGCAAAGGATGAAGTCAATGTAAAACCTTTCTTTTTTTTTTATTAACCATCACCTGACAAGTTTCCACTTACCTTTAGAATCACGACCAGCAAGCCAGCGCTAATGAGCAACGGAATCAAGCTGCTGATGAACCAACTAACCCACAGGGTGCCACTGCTCAAGCCCATGATCCTCATGGTCTCTTTCAGTCGTGTTTCCTTCTCATACACTATCCCTTTGATTATCACAGCTACAGAGTATATCCAGGCCAGTGTGGTAAACAGAGGCAGAGACTGGCTCAGGACACGAAGAAACCTAAGGTCAAACAGCAGAAGAAGATTTTTTTCAGAAGTAAACAAATTGAAGCACGAATGAGTACACTTACATAAAGGCTTTCTTGTGAAAATCATGAAAACCTCAGTCTACTGTCTGCATCAGACATAGATTCCCGTAGACTTCCTGAGCCGGACATCAGATCATCTATTATCATTTGGTGACATAAGAGACTGCAGATGCCGGAACCTGGAGCAAGGAACGAAACCACTGTCCTGGCAGAACACATCGCAAGGAGCACCAGCACCTTTACTTTCTTAAGAAGTTAAGGAGACTCACCTTGTCACCAAGCACTCTAACAAACTTCTACAGAGATACTGTTGAAAATATCCTAACAGGCTGCATCATGGTCTGGTGTGTCACTTCGATTACACAGGGACGTAAGAAACTGCAGGGTTGTGGACTCTGCCCAATATCACAGGCATACCCCTCTCCACCACTGGCAGCTCTGCCTCAGGAAGGCAATATCCATCATTGAAGATCCCCAATCACATGAGCCATGCCATCTTTCTGCGGCTATCAATGCAGAAGCTTTAAGTCCCCCGCCACTAGGTTCAAGTATTGCTGTCACCTTTCAACGGTTTGCTTCTTGAGTCAACCAGCAAATGACTTACAGTTTAGAAACACTATGACCACCTTGTACTAAAAATGGCATCTGCTTGTTCTTTCTCGTATAAATCGTCTACAATTTATGTTTAATTTACGTTGTTTTTGTGAATGCTGCTTGTACTGCATGAATGGGTCAGCAGTAAGTTTTTCATTGCACCTGTTCATATATGTACTTGCGCTGATGATAACGGTCTTGACTTTAAGTTTGGTGAAGGAACCCATTGGGTCAGGTGGCATCCATGAAGGGAAATAGACATTCAATGTTTTGTGTCAGTACCCTTCATCTTAAAGTTGTCAGTGGAATGTTAGTGGGATGTGAGTCCTGCCGAGATGTTTCGGCCTGAAACGTCGACTGTACTCTTTTCCTAGATGCTGCCTGGCCTGCTGAGTTCCTCTAGCATTTTGTGTGTGTTAGTGTGACGTTAGATGTGAGTCCCAAAGACTTCCCTGCAGGGAAATTCAGGGGGAAGCACTGCATTCCACTCTCTTGAATGCTCTGAACTATTAATTCAGTACAATAAGGAGGTTTTCTACTCTCTCCTGCACCTAGGAAAGTACGTATTATGGGAGGTACTCTGAGTAAAGCAAAACCCATTAAATGGAAGTTTAAGAGTAATTCTCCTGAACTTACAAGTCATCCACGTAGCAGGGATATGGCATTTGCTGGATGTATACACCTGTCTCCTCCTTGTTGCCTGTCACCGTGCGGATAATTGCGTGCTCTACTATATCCTGCAGGTAGGAGAAGCCACCCCAGATGTAACGGAGATCCTCAAATGGGTCAGCACGTGGCCCCGGATCCCAGTACCTTCAGGAGAAAGGTTGCAAGATGAACGTAAGTGGTTCTGACCAGTAAGGGTTACACAAAGCAGCAAGCCAGTCTGACAAGACCACGCAACACAACTTTTGTTTTATTAACTAAAAATATTGCAACTCTTAACACTGTGATTGGAGATGTTTGAACCATACCCATCCATTATCTTATTTGTTCGTTCCACATTGTCGATATCCATCCGGATCTTGTACTTCATGTGTTCTGATGGTTTTGTACTGTTGGAGTTAGAGCCAAGGAACACAATTCCTGCCCAAAACTTCCTCTCATTCAGCAGTTCCATAGATTTATTAATTAGTTTCTCCTCAGTAGACACAGCTTCCAATTTGTCCCATTTTATGCACTAGGAACAGTAACAAGTTATGGGTAACGTGAGGGCAGTTGTTAAATATCAACATTTGTTTGTAACACAATCCTAGCCCAGAACTTCCTTTCATCCAGATATTCTTCTAACAAGAAACTGACTTCCACTCAAATCCACATGGCAGGAGACAATAAAAAATTAGTCAACCCCCTTAGATTTATAGCAGTTATGTCTAAAGATGGAATCTTTGAACTGTACATGATCTCACCTACCCTTCGATGATATTCTCCTCAACTACTTCCTGAGGTGGTGTGTCACATATTCCAGCTACTTTCAGGAGATATGCTTCTTTTAAATTCTCTGTTAAACTTCCAGTAACCACTACTTCTCGTTTCACCACACTTCCACCTGTCCTTCTCCTAAAACATCAATTTTCTAGAGAAAAGTGCCTCAAACGTTTCAGGTCTGGGAATAAATGGAACTCCTCACTAGGTAGGGATCAAATCTGGTTCTCATTTAAGGCAGGCTTGAGTTTTACCTCTGGATCCCAATACCAAATATGCATAATCCATAGGAAATATTCTATTGACCTGGACCTGAAAAATATGTTAGAGCTCATAAAACTTACCTCCATTGCAAGTGATACTGTGTGAATTGCCTGTTCTGTCTCATTATAAGCATTCCTCCAGGTGTATACTGAATGATTTGAATGCTGGACCTCTTCTGGGTATTTTGCAATGAAGTTGGAGAGGTCAGTAACTGTCCAAGAGGTTCCAGCCAACTTTGAGTTAATGTAGCCACCCATAACTTCTTTCTTCAGTAGACTCTGCAAAGATAAGGACGGTTTTGTGCTCAAGTCTCCAAACTACCATGGCCTCTTGACTCGACTGAACCGCAATGTTAGTTTAGGTCAGGAGTACCCTACTTGGGGTCCATGGATCCCTTGCTTAATGGTATTGCTGCACGGCATGTGAAGGCTGGGAACTCCTGGCCTAGATCTACCATAAAGGAGTCACAGCCTGTTTTTTATATAATCAGCTGTCATATTTCTGCATTCTACTTTCATTGCAGGTTTTGGAAGCAAGTGGGATTTAGATTTAAATACATATATCCTTTTAACAATCCGCTATTTTCTTTTGTGGCTGAAAATCTCCTTGAATCAGATGCTGTTGTTTATGTTTGCATCAGAATATGATACTTAATTGTACTTACAGAGCAGTTCAAATTTATTGTAATTATTTCAGGTTTTTGGTTCTCAACCTTGGAAAGGATCAGCCATCTGAGATCTTCCCTGACCATCAGCTCAGTATGAGGTTAAACAATAGACCTGACCACTGAATTGTTGGAAGTTCAGTCCAAATCCATTTCATCAATAGAATGTCTCAAAAGGAGCGGCTAAGGAATTAACTTTGGGCGAAGTATTAAAGGACCCAGTAATAAGTGAGTTAGATTGAGTGAGCATATGGATCATCTATGATATAATTTATTGGGCCAAGAGACCTGAGGAGATGAATGGCCTCAGAATGTGGTTTCAGTAGTCACAAACATTGGGCTCATTATAAGCACCAATCAATCTGTTCGCAAAATAATGTTGTCCATTCTCAGAAGATATCCATATTTTTAATCCCAGGTGCACAATGAAGGGCTAATCTGCCCTCTTCTAATTCACACCAAATCCTGCTCCCCAATTCCCAGTGTTTGCACTGGCTTCCTAAATCAGAAGTATTTTAATGTTAAAGTTTCTACTCCATTGTCAAAACTATTGTGGTCTCAGCTCTCCCTCTTTCTGTATTCTCCTCCATCTTTAGAACCCACTTAGATCTGTCCACTCTAACTCAAATTTCTGATCTTTGCAGCTCTCTTAATGGCAATCTATTACACTCTTAAAAAGCCCCAAATCTCTCTGCCTCTCATTCAGTCTTTAATGTGCCTCTTAATGCTCATTTCCTTACCCAGCTTTTCTCTAGTGTGTGGCATAGCATGAGTTTTTATTTGGTAGAACTGTGCAGTACACTCAAGGATGTCCTTTTGTTACGGTAAACATTTCCGAAAAAGTGCGATACCTTCCAATCCCTGAATTAAACACTAGGGGGCAATACAACGTAGACAGCCATTCACAGGAGCAAACGACACAACACAAACTCTCCCCACTTTGGGAGACGGCAAGTTCTTCATTTACAAGCCACTCAACTTGTATGCTTATTTATTCACAAAGAATGAATACATTGTATAAATATCATGCCATAAACAAAAAAAAATCAGATTTATGAGCACTAAAACTGATCTCACACTTGCCTTTCTTTAACTAGGCTTGTTTTGTCTGCAATAAAATTTATGTTTTTGGATTTTAAATGGATTATTCACAAATCTCTAAACATTGATACAAGTTGGAACCTCACATCCGCTCTTGTGTCTACAAAATATGTAATAATTGTAGGTGATCAAAATGCACTGGTACATATGTTACATTATGTTTCAGTGTCACTGTGCATTCAAATAGTTTGCACTAACGTCAGTTTTGTGGGGTTGTGTTAGGTGGTGTGGTAAAGCTGGTGGTTGGTAGGAGGCTGCAAAATGTGTTCACACACCTGCACATGTGTGTCAGTGTGTATAAGCATTCATAGTGCAGGAAGGTGCAGAACTCCAGAGAAGGCAGTGACACGGTGGCTTAGAATGGCTTCAAGTCAATGGGAGAGACAGCACTCTTCTATATTTCACATTCCATGTCACCCTACTGCTCCTTCCCACCCAACAATTCCCATGGGCTCACAAACTTCTACCGGCTTTCTGACCAACAACCCACAAATGAATCACAAACTACACTTCCTCACAAATTTCTACAGATGTACCATGGAGAGCATTCTAACTGGCTGAATCGCCATCTGGTATGGTGGGGTGCTACTGCACAGGATCAAAACAAGCCGCAGAGAATTGTAAACTTAGTCAGCTCCATCATGGGCAGTAGCTTCCACAGTATCCAGGACATCTTCAAGGAGCGATGCCTCAAAATGGTGGCATCCATCATTAAGGACCCCCACCACCCAGGACATGCCCTGTTCTCTTTGCTACCATCAGGGTAGAGGTACAGGAGCCTGAAGACCACAGCTGATGATTCAGGAACAGCTTCTTCCCCTCTGCCACCGGGTTTCTGAATGTACACTACCTCAACACTTTTTTATTTTTATTTTTGCACTGCTTATTTAATTTAACAATTTAATCAATATATTCCTACTGTAATTCAGTTTTTATATATTATATACGGCATTGTACTGCTGCTGCAAAGACAACAAATTTCATAACATATGCCCATGATATTAAACCTGATGCTGGGGGATTATGCTTCCTCCTCCATAAACACTGCACAACTGTTTCCACTGTCTTCTTTCCAGATTGTTGATGAAGAAATTTAAGTCTGTAGACTTATTTCCCCTCTCCGTTTAGCAGAGTAAGTTGTCTGGTGGTTAACAATGATAAACTAGCTTCACAAGCTTATGTGACTTCCTCTGCGCTCACCACACATCTTTCACTTCTGTGGCTGCCAATCCTACAATTTCTGCATAGAACCCTTGTGGGATGTGGATTTAGCAAATACTTATTACATATCCGTAATTAATCTGAGAAGTTTGTCCTGAGCTACCTCTTAAATGGTACTTTGATACAACTGCTTGAAGCACTATCGCAAAAAGCTAGTGTTAGTGCTAATGTCACTGCAATATGTAATTGATGAGATGCACTTTGAAGTTTTCATTCTAATGCCCTGACAGCTGAAAAAAATGGCAATTGTTCAATGTCAGGTGCTCGGAATCATAATATAGAAAAACTAGTGAAAATGATCAAAAAAGCAGATGTTGGCGATCTGAAATTGAAGACCTTTTATTGGATCTCTACACCAACAAGCTATATTTATTTTTATAATCAATTAAGCATGAGTGATTCAGGGACTGTGGACCTGCAGTTGCCAGAATGGAACAGCAGAATTCCTTTCCCATACCTGAGAGTCAGAAGGCACCAGTCCAACTACTTCACAGGAAACCTAGATTGACAGTAATGGGAGTGCCACATTATTAGAAGTGCTGATTTCCATTTCAGATCGTTTCTGCTCTTCCAGATAAATTAAACAATTCCCTGGTGATCATTGAAGTAGGGCAGAAGTGCTATCGTAAGTATACAGGACCCTCAAAAGATAACAATGGTCAATCAGCTTATTTGGCCTGCCTATAGGGTCCTGCTGTGCACAAGCCATAATCTCAATATCACTGGTGCTTCATTGGTTGTAGACAACATTGAAACATTCCAAAAAATATTACAGGAAATCGTTCTTGCCTCCCGAAAGATTGATGAACTAGATAGATTTTGAGATAACCCAGTGGTTCCATAGTCACTAATAATCAATGGCATTTTTTAAAATTCCAGATTAAGTTAATTTGAAATTGATGTGCTGGGATTCGAACTCTGCCTCCAAGGTCAGTAGTTTAGGAATCTGGATTAATATTCAAGAAACACTACCAACTCCAGTCATCTGTGCCTATTTGTAAAAGGTAAGGCATACCAAACATAGTATCTGATTTCTGAAAAGTATGCCTAGAATTGTGACCCATTGCACCTCCCATTGAACAATTGCCATTATACTTAGCTGTCAGCCATGGAATATGAGAATGAAAGCTCTAACGTGTAGCTCTGCGACTATGATTGCAGTAAGACGAGCCAACTCAAACACACGTGCAGGTATGTCTGCACGACTGGCTAGGGTACAGATTCAATACAATGATTGATCCTCTGTTTCCATTAATTAAACTGTATGGCAGAACCTGATGCGGATTCTGATTCCTCCTCCGTAAACACTGCACAACTCTATCTACTATGTCTTCTTTCCAGGTTGTTGATGAAGAATTTTATAAATCATGCAGGTCAAGATCATCAAGTGAGACTTGCATGGGATGAGCTGAAGAACAAATAAAGGGTGCATGATGGGTTTCCTGACTCCATGGAGGAGGTAAAAGAAAAACTATATACAGACAGGCATTTGAGATGCAAAACTAACAACCTAATTCTACTCCAAATTAGCTGGAACACGACATGTGTAAAGAGGACCAAAGGGGCAAAATTCTTTAAGTGACTTCAAGAGAATTTTTAAAATCATCATGTGTAAAGCCCAGTAAGAGACAGCATATTACCAGAGAGTTTTAGGAAATGGACCTGGCCAAGAGGAAAGTCACCAGCGATCTCCAGGTTGGTGGGTCAGCGGACCATAAAGACTGAAGCTTATGGAATAAGCAATCATAATCTAATTGGATTTGGTACAGTTATTGAAAGTGATATAGATAGGTTGGGGTAAATGGCCAGTAACTTTAGCACTAACACTGATTTTTTTTTGCAAGCAGTTGTTTCAAATTGCAATTGAAGAGGTAACTCAGGACAAACATCTCAGATTAATTATGGTTACGCAATAAGTATTTGCTAAACCCACATCCCACAAGGGTCTAAGCAGAAATTGTAGGATGGACTACCACAGAAGTGAAAGATGGGTGGTGAAGACGGAAGTCACATAAGTTTGTGCATCTGGTTTATTATTGCCAGGTAGAGATCCGGTAGAGCCAGTTGTCAGGCAGAGATCCGGTAGAGCCAATTGCCAGGCAGAGATCCAGTAGAGCCAGTTGTCAGGCAGAGATCTGGTAGAGCCAATTGTCAAGCAGAGATCTGGTAGAGCCAATTGTCAGGCAGAGATCTGGTAGAGCCAATTGTCAGGCAGAGATCTGGTAGAGCCAATTGTCAGGCAGAGATCTGGTAGAGTCAATTGTCAGGCAGAGATCCGGTAGAGTCAATTGCCAGGTAGAGATCCGGTAGAGTCAATTGCCAGGTAGAGATCCGGTAGAGCCAATTGTCAGGCAGAGATCTGGTAAAGCCAGTTGTCAGGCAGAGATCTGACTTAGCAAAAATGAATTGGAAGTGACTACTTCAAACAAAATGTTTCAAAGAAGTCATAGCTATTCAGACTGTGAGGTTTATGACAAGTATTCAACAATTAAATGAAAAGAAGGAATCCCAGCTGTCAGGCTCTTGGACATTGAGAAAACATATACTATAGGATAAAATAAAAAGAGGAAGCTCACCACAAGTAGATGGACTCTTGACTTCAGAATGTACTTCATCATAGCCATACACTTTAATGCCTACCTGCACTGAGGTTCCTCTGTAACTGAACCATTTTATTCTGCATTCTGTTAGAGTTTTTCCCTTGTACCACCTCAATGTACTGATGTAATTAACTGATATGTATGGATGGAACACAAAACAAACCTTTTCACTGCACCTTGATACACATGACAATAATACATCAATTTAGCAAATACTGAGAAGGTGCAAGGATGAAATTCAAATGGAAATTAGAAAGAGGATAAAATAAAAAGTACCCACAGGTAAAGCACTAAGATGTGTGAATATATGAAGGTAACAGGAACTAAAGAGGGGGATGTAGGTCCTCAGGAAGGTGAAATCGGCAACCTAAGTGTAGAAATACATAATTTGTGAACATCTTGAATAAGTACTATTCAAGACTTCTCAAGTTGGAGGAAGGGTTGATGTGGATGTTTGGAAATAACAGAAAGCGAGGGAGAGAGGACAAAATAAGAGGTCGGATATCTTTAAATCTTGATATATCTCTAAGCCCTGGTCAGATGTTTCCATCAATCTTAAAAGAAGCATAGGAGGAAATCACCTTAACACTGATTATTAATCAGCCAGCCAGTGGAACCAATCCCTTTCTCCTTATTCCATCAACAGCTTATCTGGAGTACTGAGGAAAATATCAGTTTCCTTATTTTAAGAATGGATGCTGGTGCTTTGGAATTGGTTCGGAGGTTTACTGCACCAAAACTGGAATGGGAATGTTGTCTGAAGAGGAAAGGTTGGACAGGCTAGGCATCTATCTTCAGGTGTTTAAAAAGTGAGAAGGGACTTGATTAAAACATACAAGGTTTGAAGGGTATTAATAGGGTGGATGTGAAGAAAAAGTTTCCTCCTTGTGGGGGAGTCTTAAACTATGGGTCACTGTTTTAAAAGAATACTACTAAAAGGTTTGTAGCTTGATTATACGTATATTTCATGATAAAGTGATTTCACCTCAAATTCATTTCCCAAACAAAATAACCTATTGCTTGCCAACTGGAATATAGTCCAAAGAAGGCCTTGTGGCTGAAACTGTATTAACCACTTAGTAAATTTTGTAGGTAGTCAAACTCCATACAAATATTCTGTGTCATCCCCAACATTGACCATAAATACTTGAGAGGATTGTGGTGGAAGTTTCCATGGTTCTTTTCTTCCCCTGATAGATTTTGGGTTTTCTTATCAGATTCAAAATACAAAAATAGGTCATTCAGCCCAGCCTGGCAATGACAGAGATAATCCTCTGCATTCTTTGCTTCACTCTCTACTTTGTGTCACCCAATCATCGTATAAGAACCATAATAAAGCAACAGATAGACATAGGCCCTTTGAGTCTGCTGTGCCAGGACATAAGATCATGGTTAATCAGTTCTGATGCAAAGTTTCAATTTGAAACATCGACAATTCCTTTCTCCTGATAGACGCTGTTTGACGCACTGTGTTCCTCCAGCAGATTTTTGGTGTTCCAGATTTCAGTATCTACAGTTTCTTTTGTCTATCCAGATTCCTGTCAGGTCCTATAAACCCCTTAAGTTAAAAAAAATCTCTAGTTTGAATGTATTTAACGATGCAACATCTGTATCTTTCTGGGACAAATGATTCAAAGATTCAAACAGAGAAGAAAATTGTTCCTGATCTTAATCTTAAATGGACACCCTAGCTGGCAGTTGCCCCAGCCAAGAAAACATCTTAGACGTTTACCCTCTCAGGCCCCCTTCATATTTTGTGCCCAATGTAACGCAGAATCAGCTTAGACTTATGAGCACACTTTGTTTGTGACACACACTCAAATACTAGAACATTCCAAAGTTAATCAGTAATGTATGATTTGATGACAGATGATGACAAAATAAACAAGCTTAGAATGGACACATATTAGAAAGCATGTAACTCACTCGAATCAAATCCATTGCTTGGCTTCTTTCCATAAATTCCCTTACTTTTGGTCCAATTTCTTCCCACACCTCTCCAGCTTCCCTGAAGACACTCAATTCTTGAAAGGTCTTGTTAACCTAAAATTAACAAATGACACTATTGCTAAGCATGAAAAACAGGCATTCTGGTGAAATATCAGTAAGGATAGATATTGTTAAAACTATCTCTTCAACTCTTGTTCTAGATATGAGACCAAAGCACTGAAAAAGCCAAGTTATTATTTGTTTTCATAATTTGAAAGTCTCAAAATAATATTGATGCTTACAATATACATTTACAGTTCAAAGTAAATTTATTATCCAAGTACATATACAAAATGTCACCATATACTACCTTAAGGATAATTTTCTTGCACTATCCAGTATCACATAAACTACTGCCACATGGTTTATAGCATCAATTAAGCCCTGAAATAAAACAGGGAAATAAGAGAAAATGGCCATACAGATGCTCTAGCCTGTTCCATTGTTGAATGACATTATATTTTGGTTCTCTATCTCATACCGCTGAATAATTTTGGATAAAATATCCTTTATATCTCAGATTTAAAATGAAGAATCAACCCTGGTGTAATTTGCTGAAGGGAATTCCAGACTTCTACCATCTGCTGTGTGTAGGAATGCTTTCCAATTTTGCCCTGACCCTGCCCCCAGGATGTTAGACTACCCAACTAGTCTCAATAAATTTCCTTTCTCTGATATATTGGCACCTCAGGATGTCTCAAAGACTTTAATCAAATTATTCTTTTGACTTCTACATTCCAGAGCACTTGCATTTTTCTTCATGGTCTGACCTTTGGAGCCCATACATTAATTTGGCAAGTCTACGTTCCATTCCCTCCACAGCCAATATATTATTCATATGGTTTGGTGCCTAGAACTACTCACTTGTGGTCTTAGAAGGACAAAACATAGCAACAATTATACTTTCTATCTCCTCGTCATCCGGAAGTAAAGGTCAGCATCTGACTGCCTTCTGCTCTGTCCACTACTTTGTATTGAGCTATGAAAATAGAACCTCAAGTCTCTTTGGAATTCAACTGTTTCCAGCTTTTTACTTTTTGGAAAGAATTCTGTCCTTTGTGAGTCCAGATATCATGTTGCCTATTTGAATTTAATTAACCACAATTTTTTTTAGTCACACAATCCATTAGTATATTTTTTCCAATTCAATACTCACATCTACAGAGTTCACAATACCAGTACAGACTAGTTTTATGTAGTTACTTTTGAGCGCACTTACCATCTCAAACCAAGTGAGGGCTGAAATTAATTATGAACAAATATTTGTCATTCCTAAATTGGTCTTACTTTTCTTGAGAATACTAAACCTACTATTTTCGAGTATTACATTTTGTGACGCTATGATATCCTTTTACCTTTCATCGTCCAATCATATTTTGAACAGTAATTTTACACAATAAATAATACGTGCACAGTTGCAGGGGAGTTATTCCTAAAGAAAATAAAAGGTTTTTATTTTAAATACCTATAGTGATGATTGACCTACAATGATAAGTACAATCAAGAAGTTTGTCTTTCCGAAGAGATGCGGTTAACTTCTTGGCAACAGCATCATGGGTGAATAGTACAGGGCCATTAGTACAAACTGTATAGTTTTAATGGGAAACTCAATGCACAGAGAGTTGAACAAACTACATAAAACAGTGTGACAGAAAATAGTGCTTGGATTTGGTACCATAATGGCCCAAATGACCTAGTGGTCATGAGATCACAATTTTACCAGTAGTAGCTAGTGCAACTGATTCCAGTAAAATTGATCACTTCAGTGTTGCAAAACATAAAAGGGTGAGTAAAACTTTTAACCGTTAGGCCAATTCTACTGTTCAATTAGATCACTTAACTTAACTCTTCCCACTAATGCACACTTCCTGTGTGTGAAATCAGATTCATAAGATTCTAAGTGCATTCAGATTAATTTGGGCTACTGCCAACAAGAAAAGTGCTTTGAAATCCACTAAACAGAGAATTTCAAAAAGTTCCCTTTAACCCGGCTAAAAATAAAACAGATCTTAAAGTCAGAATGATGACTATACTTCTTCAACTGAAGGTGATAGGTTGGAATCCTGTAAATTGTCAAAGAGCATTTTATCATATTAAGGTGCTCTCATAATAAGAGGAGTACATAACAAAGGAAGAATATGGGTGGGTTGACAGAAAAGGACACTGGGATTTAAAAAGAGATTAAAAGGATCAAAGGTTCCCTCACCCATATAATTATAAAGCTTACCTCTTTGATTATTTTCTGGGTTACAGGAGTATCGGGAGTGTACAGAACTTTACCAACCAACAGTGGTTTCATTGCCCTCCAGATCATTTTTGAGATGGGATTGGATTCCAAACTCTTCATCAAGTCATTGCAGTATGGTGCTTAAAAGGGAAATAGGACAGCTTTATTTTTGGGAATGATTGATAGTTGATGTTGTGATAGTTGTCATTGAAAACATATCAGTGAAGAAAAGGAGAAAACCAGCAAACAGACAGTGAGACAAAGAGAGGACAGAGAGAGAAGGGGGAGAAGGGGGGGAGAAGAGAAAGGGGGAGAAGAGAGGGGGGAGAAGAGAGGGTGGGAAGAAGAGAGGGTGGAAGGAAGAGAGGGAAATGCAACAAGAGAGAACAATCTTCCATAACCTTAGGATTCCCAACCAGCCAAACAGGCTAAAGAAATGTTTTTGAGCTGTGGGCACTACTGCAATAAAGTACAAATACAGATTGTCCAGAGCAAACTCCCACAGTAGTATTTCTTTAATGTTGGTTGAGGTATCCAATATTGGTCTTGTTATTCTTCAAAATATTGCTATGAGATCTTTTGTGTTCACTTCTGAGAATAAATGGAGCCTTTGCTTAATGTTTTACCTGAAACTGGCAAATTGGTTTATCTTTGTCATACGTACTAAGGTAAAGTCTTGCATTCCGACATTACAGATCGCTCCAGTACAACGGTGCAATGACATAGTACCAAGTAAAACAATAAATGTGATGTCAGAATAAAGTGTTACCATTACAGAGAAAGGGCAGTGAGGGTATAAAATAAGGTGCAAGGCTACAGTGAGGTAGGTGCTGCGGTCAAGAGTCTATCTTATACTAGAGGACCATTCAACAGTTTTATAACAGTGAGATAGAAGATCTTGGGTGGTATGTCTTTTCAGGCTTTTACAACTTCTGCTCAATAGGTGGGGTTTTTGATTATGTTGGCTGGTTTACCAAGCAGCGTAAAATGTGGACAAAGACTATAGAGAGAAGGCTAGTTCCTGTGATGTGCTGAGCAGTGTCCACATCTCTTTGCATTTTATTGTGGTCTTGGGCACAGCAGTTGCTATACCAAGCCATGATGCGTCCGGATAGGATGCTTTCTATGGTGCATCGATAAAAAAATCATGAGGGTGAGAAGGCACAGGTCAAAACTCCTTAGCATCATGAGGAAATTGGAGCAGGATAGGCTCCTAGGAACTTGAAGCTCTCGACCTTAACCTCAAAACGGTTGATGTAAACAAGAGCACTTGCACTGTCCCCCTTCCTGATGTTAATGACCGGCTCTTCTGGTTTGCTGAGATCAGCTGTTGTCATGACAACATATTACAGGATCTCTATCTCCTTCCTATACTTGGATATTTGTATTTGAGATATGCCCCACCATGATCATATCATCTGCAAACTTGTAAATGTAGTTACAGTAGAATCTGGCCACACACTTATGAGGTAAAGAAAGTAGAGAAGGGGACTGTGGATGCAGCCTTGGGAGGCACCAGTGTTGAAATAATTGTTGTAGAGGTATTGCTGCCTATTTTTATAGCTTGTTGTCTACTGGTCAAGAAGTCAAGGATCCAGTTGCGGAGAGAGGTGTTGATTCCCTGGTCTAGGAGTTTGGCGATAAGATTACAGACAGTACCTCAGAAAAAAGAATGCCTTTGCAATATTGTGACTATTCCATGCAGATCTGTGACTGCAGAATCGGTCCCTGTGTATCTAAGAGTATTCTATCCAGCAGCAAAGAAGTTTCAGCTTCGCCTGGCTAACATACTGTAAATGTTTCTGGGTTCAAAACAGGCCAGACAGTATATTGTGCATGCAGGACACTATTATTAGCAATCATTTAATGAATGAATTCACTCATATAATGCCATGGAGTATAATGTATTTAGGTAGTCAAAAGAAATATATCTCTTTAAATGCAGTGGATAGTCAACAGTTTTAAGGGCTACCTGTACATTGCTAATTCAGGGAAGTGGTCTGGCAGGATAGAATAAGAAAATCAGCTTCTAGCTTGTATTATGAAAATACAGCTATGAGTCACAAGCTGTGGGTTTTTTTTGTCACATGGTACCTAAAATTTCTGCAGCGTCTTTGGTGGAGGGATGGGTGCAATTACATCCTCATCGACCACACCCAAATTGGTTGGTGATCTATCCTCTATAAGAACAAAGTCGAGTTGGTACCCAGCTACAATGTCTGATGATCTTGTTTGTGGGGTTGGTTTTGGGGACAGTGTGGGGAGTTAGGGGTCAAGTTAAGGTTTAGATACAGGAATGAGGGGGAGTTAAGCGGTCAGAGGCAGTAAATAAAGGTCAAACCTAAGAGGTCAGAGGCAGAAGATTTACTAGAATGTTACCTGGGTTTCAGCACCTAAGTTACAGAAAAAGGTTGAACAAGTTAGGTCTATATTCTTTGGAGTGTAGAAGGTTGAGGGAGGACTTGATAGAGGTATTTAAAATTAGGAGGGGGATAGATAGAGTTGACGTGGATAGGCTTTTTCCACTGAGAGTAGAAGAAATTCAAACAAGAGGAAATGAGTTGAGAGTTAAGGGGCAGAAGTTTAGGGGTAACACAAGGGGGAACTTCTTTACTCAGAGAGTGGTGGCTGTGTGGAACGAGCTTCCAGTAGAAGTCGTAGAGGCAGGTTTGATTTTGTCAATTAAAAAAAAATTGGATAGGTATATGGACAGGAAAGGAATGGAGGGTTATGGGCTGAGTGCAGGTAGATGGGACTAGGTGAGAGTAAGCATTTGGCACGGACTAGAAGGGCCGAGATGGCCTGTTTCCGTGCTGTAATTGCTATATGGTTATAAAGAGTTTGACCAAGAGATCTCAAGCCTAGGTCAGAATGTTCTGTGATTGAACATCAGTAAATCCCAGAGGTGAGATCAGCAGACACTGAGGAAACCAGCAATCCCCTGGTTGGTGACAGGCAGCAGGTCGGGTGGCACGAGGGCTGGCAGCTCCCCAGGTTGCCAGGGTCAGAGGTCCATGGGAGCCCATAATTCAAACCCACGATATGCGGGTTCTGAAGTTGCTACCCAGAGGGAGAGCAAAGCCAAAGATCAACGTATAGAGCACAGTAGAGGCCTGAAGGAGTCACAAGTGCTCAAATTACCATGTCGGAAGCTTGTATGAGTCTAGAAGCCAAGGCTCAGAGGTTAATCTCCTGATCGGTGAGACCTATGGTCTAGATCCGAAGGTCAAACAAGTAATCAGCAAGTCTTGGGCATATTCTGAAGTTGGAGACCTGATGTTGACAAGTGAGAGTCCAGAGCCAAGGAATGGAGACAGGGTAGTGGCCTGTCACTGGGTTGAAGGACTGTCTGTGTGTGAGTGGGTGGATAGGTGGAAAAGAGGCTTGCTTTGCTGTTGTCTTGTTTTGTTGTTCTTGCTTGTATTGCTGAACATTGTGGGCCGACTATATTGGCAGCAGAAGGTGTGGCAACGCTTGCGGGCTATCCCCAGCGTATCCTTGGGTGTGCTGATTGTCAACACAAACATCACATTTCACTGTATGTTTTCATGTACATGTGATAAATAAATCTGAATGTGAACAGAACAATGAAGGGTGAAAACTTCTTTAATGAGGGTCACCCACTCTGACTGAACATAGTTTGGGAGGATTCATCATTTGACTCCTGCCTTCAACAGCTCTTTCTCCATTTTCCAAGGTCCTTAGCATAACTAAAGAAAAGTATTAAAAACATCAAAGGACCAACAGCTTAGTTTCAATGTCCCTTTGACTTTCCCCCAAAGTTACTCCCCACTGAGTAATTTTTAATTCCTGGAAATACCAGAGCCGAGCTGGCAACCTGTTTATGGGTCATTTGGCACTCCTTTCTCACCTTCGTTATTCATCGTGTTTCAGCCTGTTACACAAATCATTTATTAAGAAAGTACCAAACCTTTATTTGCATGGAGATGACCAAATGCAGATACTCACTTGTTGAATTGTCATAGTGTGAAGACTCTTCATCTGTGCTGTTTCTGCCCAAAAGGTACTTGTAGTTGTTGTCCTCGTACCAATTCAGGGATTTGATTTTTAAGCCCCCACCTTCTGGATGTCCACACACGATCCTCGACACGGCTTGGTACAGCTCCTGCGGCGATCCTGACAAGCTATCGTTGCTAAGCAGCATCACCTCTTTTCTCATGTCACTCCAACTCTTAACCTCAGTCAACTGTGCAAAGACAGAGACACAGGAAACCAAGGGTTTAGCAGCTCATTGGACCCGGGGGCATGGCTGGTACCTTCTGCTCCTCTTAACCAGTGAACAGATTTGCTCTGGCTTTCCTTCCAGTAAACTACCAGCAAAATGAGCTTACTTCAACCCGCTGAGGAATCTGATCATTGGAAATGAGGGATTCTATGAAATACAAATGTTCTATGCATTAAGTCAAGGTCATGGTGTCACTATGGATGCAAATGTATCTCTAACTAGAACAAAAGTTCTGGAAGGTTAGAAATATATCCACATTTTCCTGATCTAAATGCAGAATGAAGTACTGCATCTACACTATCCTCCCAAAGTTTGAATGTCCTTGAATTTCAGTAGTTGGAACATACAAAAGCCACTAAATGACACATGTGGCCTATGTAACTGAGAATACTCTTTTAACCCTTTATTTTTCAGGGAAGTTTTTAAAGAAGGATGTATGGAGATATTTAGCAGGGATCTCCAGAGTATGTGCCCAAACTTGTTAAGTATCTGATTCGGTGATGAAGCAAGTGCAGGAAAGCACACATGAGACCTGCAAGATATGTACTTTGATAATAAAATTTACTTTGAACTTTGATTGTTGGAAGTACTGTTGGGTTGGAAGACGTTTCTGAGATAGAGTGAAAAACGGCTTTGTAGAATTTGTATATATTGCAAGAATAATGATTTATGTGTCAAAACTGCCACCTCATAGTACTGGTGAGCGGTTCTTCAATGCGTATATTAAGATTTTGTTTTAGTAACTGTCATAAATTATTATTTGGTGAAGAACTACATATGGTATTAAACCACCCCTTTTGACAAAGACTTCAATGTTCTGCTTTTTGAGAATTTCACCTTTAGAATAGTACTTAGTGATAACAACTGCACAGTTCCATATCACAGGGTGGATGAGGCTTATATTTTAAAAAGTAAAGGCAAGGTAGCTCTCTTCGACCCCAAATGTCAAGTGGAAGATGGGAAGATGTGCTCCAAATCAGAGGCTTGTATTCTGTGATTCAATTGGCATTAACAACAAAAATAGGTGAGGCCACACTTGGTGTATTGTGTCGAGTTCTAATTTCCCTTGTGTAGGAAGTCAAAGTCAAAGTCAAAGCCTGTCCCGAGCCTTGAGGCCCATCAGGCCGGTGCTTATGCTGGTTTCTGTGGCGTGAACCGACTGAGAGTACAAGATGCACCCCCCCCCCGCCCCCGGATAGGATGCCAGTCTATCGCGAGATTAACCCCTAGCATTTGCTGGTACCCATTTTCAGTGGTAAGTGCCTTGCTCAAAGACACAATACGCTGCCTTGGCCGAGACTCGAACCCACGACCTTCAGATCATGCGCCCAACACCCTAACCACTTGATCACGCACCATACTTGTGTAGGAAGGATGTCATTAAGAGATTCACAAGAATGTCACTAAGACTGGAAGGTATGAGTTATAAGGGGAGAATGGATGGGCTAGGACATTTCACTGGAGGTAGGAGACTGAGGACAGACCCCATAGTGGACTATGATTAAGGCCAGTCATTTTCAAGGGTCGGGGAGTCTAAAACCTCAAGACATAGATTTAAGATAGAAATCGATAGATAGATAGATAGATACAATACTTTACTGATCCCAAATGACTGAAATTACAGTGTCACAGTAGCATTACAAGTGCACATATATATGTAAATATATTAGAAGAGAAGATGGAAGGAGGTCGATTTAATAGAGAACTGCGAGGTAACTTTTCGTACATACAGAGGTGATGGAAAGAACTGCTAGAGGAAGCTGTAGAGGTGGTTATAATCACAATGGGTAAAAGATATTTGGACAGAAACATGGAGAGAAAAGATCTGAAGGGGTATGGGATGAATGTGGGCAAATGGGACTAGTTCAGATAGACATCTTGAATAGTATGGACGAGCTGGGCTGGAGGGGCTGTTTCCGTGCTGTATACCACTACAATTAATGTTCTGCGTTCCCCTTGTTAATATTTCAATTCTGTGTGAACAGCACCAATGTGGCTTCTCATGATATTTTTAATGCAAAGGTAGAAAGATTCTTGATAAATAACAGGGCGCAAGGCTACTAGGGTAGACAGGAAGTGGAGTTGAACTGACACGCATCAGCCAGCCATATTTTTATTGAAAAACAGAGCAAGCTCAAAAAGCCAAAACTTTGCCTAATTTGCATGTATGCTTGCAATTATTGTATGGGGAATTTAATGAGGTACCCAAGGTGATATGCAGATAACGAGAGGAGTAAGCAGTGTTTTCATGTCACAGCAAGCTCTCAAATGGCAATGTGATATTCTCCAAATTAATGTTGAATAAGAGATAAATGCATGCCAGGAAACTGGTGAAATCATGTCACTCATCAAAACTGTCACGGTACTTTTTGCATCCGTCTAAGAGGTAGACGGAACCTCAGATTAAGTGTTAACATGTGCTTCATATGACCCCACGGGTTGCCTCCCACATCGCAAGATCAAAAGGCTAACTGGCGACTGCATATTGTCATTAGTGCATGGGTGAATGGTGGTATTGCTGGGTATTTGGGGAGAATAAGATGATATTAGGGTAAGATTAGTGTAACTGAGTATTTGAAGATTAGTATAGACAGAAGGGTTCCATGCTCTATGATTCTGGAGCTCCCTCAGTAGCTGCAGAGTATCAGCCTAAGCTTTTCTGCTCAAGTGCTTGGAACAGGATTGAAACCGTGGGTTTTCTGACCCAGAGAATGGATGATTTAAATGTGTTATCTCATACAGAGTGGTTTTGTTTTGCTCTGTTCCTCTGTGAACTAATAGTCACTGTGTCAGTGAGAGAACAGTTAAAAGACTTTCCTTGTTTTTTTTTAAATGAATTATTCTCATCCTATCACATCACAGATGATACCAAAAAAAAAACTTATATCAGAAACTTTTGAAACTGTAATGATCACCCAATAAAATCTTCTCCACAGGAAAGGACTATCACTGTTGAATCTATGGTTCATCTGCAAATGCACCCACATTGAACAGGGCAACCAGTGTTTTGGGATACTCTAACTGTTCGTCATGGACGGTTTTAAAATATCTTTGAGATCTTACGACTATCAGCAAAAAGCAAAGCGCAGCTATTGTTAGAAACCAGAAACCAGGAGTTGGGAAGTCAGAGAGAATTTATGGAGAGACAGATTAGCAGAGTGGCAAACTGGAAAAGAGGCAGAGAGACAAAGCAAAAGTGACAGAGAGCGAGCGAGAGAGAGAGAGAGAGAGAGAGAGAGAGAGAGAGAGAGAGAGAGAGAGAGAGAGATACACACACACACAGAGCCAACAGGGTAGAATCAGTGAAAGGTCATTGACCTGAAACATTGACTTTGTATCTCTCTCCACAGATGCTGCCGAACCTGCTGGGTACCTTCAGCATCTTCTGTTTTGGTTAATTGCAGTTTATGTCTTTTTGTCTGATTGGCAATACAAGAAAAAGAGTTAACAGGCCAGTTGGCTGAAGTCCAAATGAAACGCAAATTCCCCTTGACAGTGTGTACTAGGACAACTTGGCCACGTCAGCTAGTTTGGTATCACATGGCTTCAATTATTTTTAACAAAGGCGAGCCAACGTACTGTAACCTGACACTGTAGCTTGCTCATATGCTTATTTCTGCTCATCTAGACTTATGCAATACAGAAATATATAATTTTTTAAACTTCTGTGGGGTAGTATTTCCAGTCAATTTACTTACTTTTGGTGTTTTTACTTTCCGTGACATTGATTGAAAGGGAAAAGGATGTGTGATCACACAGTTAAATCTGAAACCAGAAGTAACCATGAGTGGCTTGTCAGCCTCTCATGCACTGCGGGGTTACTGGAGTTCATTTGACAGAAGGCTCCTAGCTAATTTAAATGCATAATTCATAAATGTTGCATTCAAGGGAGGGGAGCTCCTGGGATAATAACCACTATTCATATTACAAATGATCAAAGAGAATCCGCAGACAAGTTGGAATATTGCACCACTGTAATGTGTTGGAACATGCAAACAGTATGCCAACACAAAGCAGGCAAAACAGAAACAAACCCCCACAACAGAGGAGAAGAGAACATAAAAGACTGAGGTGTGGCTTGAACGTGGCTTTGAGGACTGTAAAGATTACAGAGTAGACCAAACAAAGAAGCTTCCATTTACAGAGAGGTCTAAGGGCCTTTGTTGTAAAGTGGTCACAAACAAATATAATAGGGAATTTCTTCAAATTGAGAGAGCAGCAACTTGGGACCCTCCACCACAACTTGTACTTGAGGGGAATTGTACAGGTTTGTGAGGGAAAGCTCGATAAACAGGTAGGATAACTGAATAAGAACCAAAGCAAAAAAAAAATTACATAGACTGGGAGCATCAGTAGGTCAAGCAGCTTCTGCTGGGAGATAGACAGAGTCAACATTTTGAATTTCTTTCCATAACTGAGCACTTTCAGCATTTGATGGCCTTGTTTTGGATTTCTGGTACTTTCGGTTTTCTTGCCGCAAAGAATAAGACGCGAAACAAAGATGAGATGAAGGGGCTTGAGAGTACTGGCACATACAGCACCAACTCAGGCATGGTCCAGAGGGGCAGAATGGCCTGCTTCTCTGAGATAAAAGCAGAAAATGCTCTAAAAACTCAGCAGGTCGGGCAGCATCTATGGAAACAGAAACAGTTCACGTTTTGGGGGCTGCGTTCAGAATGGACAGTTGCCTGACTTCTGCTGGAGATATAGAGTGAGTCAATAACTGGATGTGATTGTAAAGAACCTTAAGCCTTCTTAATATTGATCATTGAAAGCGGTAAAAACTAATTTTCATAGAACTGTTTCCCAACAGTAGTTAGTCCAGTCAGGACAGAAGGGAGGAACAAACATCCAGCTTGCTTGGTACATCAATGTGGGCCCTGTGGTACTGTGAGGTTGCTAATTCTATGCCAAGTTTCTGGGACAGCAATCTTTCTAAGTTTTCTGTGTGAAGTATGATTTCATGAGCTCAGGGATGTGTATCGCAATATGAAGGAGAAGCAACGAATTCAGTCTAAAAATCACAAATCCCCAATTCATTACACCTTTGACAGTTGGCAAGAACATTTTGATTTTGAGGGAGTCAGTTGTCAGTCAAATAAGCAGGAACTATGTGCTTGTAGCCAAGCAACTGCTTTTTCTTCATGCATGGGTTAATTTGATTTGTCAACAGTAACAAAGGTAAATGTTACCCCCAGGGGTTTTTTTTTGAAACTATGAACTGGGGTAGGATCCAACACATGGATATGGAATGCCACATTAATCAGTGTCATGTTAGAAATATCTTGTAATATCGGTGCAAAGTTGCACCATCAATTAATTCACTGACTGTATGGATAAATACACCCAATACTTAGCCCACTGCTCTCAGAGGAGTGAAATCAGGAAGTTTCGCAATGAACAATGATGATCTACCCATGATACGTTGCAACTTGCCTTCCAGCTTAAGCTGACAGAGAAATTGCTAAGGCAATAGAGGATCCACATGGACTGAGTTTCACCAATGTTAGTGCAATCTGGGTCTTGACCTGAAACATTAGCTTTCTTTGCCTGTCCTACCTGAGCCATTGAGTATTTTCTAGTTCTATTTCAAATGAATTTCAACATGGCCTGAGCTTGTGGTACAGAGCTGTAGAACCATGACACTGAATTGACTTTCCTACTGAGAGACATAGTCGTGGGAAGTATCATCGAGTGGGATATGATTTCGTATGACTGGGTCAAAATCATTGTATGAGGTCAATGCCTCAGATGCCCAGGATTTCTCAGTGACAGACTAAAATGCTTGACACTACACTCGGAACCAAACAGGGAAAATACCACCCTCATCTTAATTGTTTCAGAAGTTAACCCAAAAAATAAGGAAAAAATCAAGTATCTACTGAAAATGCAGTTAAATTATGAAGCCAGCTGACTAACTCTGTCACACACAGATACTTCAGTACAGGACACAGGAGGCTATGTTTGCCTCTTTGCAACAGTAACACCAAGAGCATAACAAGGACAAGGACTTCCAGAGCAATACTGGTCTCCTGGGCATCATCTGATATCAAATTCCTATGTGCTATTTTAACAAATAGGTCACCGCACCTCTTTAGTGAGAATCATGACGTTTTGAAGCACAGAGTCCATGGCATTAGACACTTCTAACGTTGCAAGAGGATCAATGGCCATTCCCTTCTGTAAAGGACAGACAAGATATTATTAACAAGACAAATGTGCACTGGCAATGATTACCCTCCTTCCGAGAGAGTGAGCATTTGTTTCAGATCATCACAAGAACACATGTTTATAGGAGGAGGAATAGGCCACCAGACCCCTCCAGCTTCTCTGACCATTCACTGCAAGCATACATCATGTTTTTTTGTGTTCTCCTTGCATTACTCATTTAATTTAATATTTTGTTTTTATTTGGAGATACAGTGCAGTACAGGCCCTTCAATCTGCACCACCCAGCAACTCATCGATTCAGACCTAGGACAATTTACAATGACCCGTCAACTTGCTAGCTGGTAGGACTTTGGACTGTGGGAGAAAACCCAAGCACCAATTACAATATTTCTTATTGTTATTTATAGATTTTTAAAATTTTGTACTGCATAATAACAACAAATTTCACAACATACAGTATTCCAGTGATATTAACCCTTGATTTTGATTCTGAGAGTTCCATTTCTGCAAAATTCTTTATCTCTCCTTCTCTCATGGAAAATATTGGTGGGGGTGAATAAGCCCAAGGTATGAAGATTAGGAGAATTCCAATCCCAAACATTTTTCTCAGAAAAAGTCAAGTTATGTTTGGTGTATTGTCTGAGCAATACACTACTACTACTACGTCGACTCAGGCCTAGGGGGCCGGCGTCGGGCAATACACTCAGTCACTTACTTTGGTTAACTTTAGGATATCCAGGTTAGAGAAGAATGTTCTTTCAACCTTTCTTAGCTCTTCCTCAGACAGTGTGCAAATAAGAGTCTGAGTGTCCCTGGCTGTAGCAGGATCTCCAATGATAACAAAGTCATCCAGTTTTGTGCCATTGCAAAGGTCTTTCAGCTGTAACCCTTGCCCAACTGTAATGACCTGGAACAAATGACACAATAGTTAAAGATCTCTATGTCAAGAGTGCACAGAAAGCTTGTGCTTTTGCAGTGGCATCATTATCACTGTGCTAAGTGCTCCATGCAGTAAAGTTAGTTATGCCAAAGTGTACATTTAGGAACATAAGATTAGCATAGATTTCCGAGCTTGATCCATGCTTCAAATTGTGTCATGACTGATGGGCCGTCCTACCCAACTTGCCTTAATTACTATATTCCATAACATCCTTGTCCAACAAAAAAGGATTAGTTTTCTGTCGCTGTGAAATTAATAATGTAAAGTAATATTTCCAAATCAAAACTGATTGTTTCATAAACATTATTATCCATAATGTACATGATCTTGCACAAGCCACCAAGCACAGCTCATACAAATCTTGTCTGAGTTAAAATTTAAAACATAATGATTATATATATTACGTAGTACAATTTGTTAGTTAGTGGGTTAACATGACCTCAAGAGGCCACACTTGATACTATAATGTCACAGCAGAGTGTAACTGCTACCTTAGACTTGAAATTAGATTACAGCCTTAAAGTTATTTAAATAAGATGTCTAAACGACTTGAAGTACAGTAAACCTGCAAATAGGCTAAGTAATCATTTCTCATTCATTTCATGAACAATAATTTATGTTAATTTATGTTTGTCATTTTTTGTAATCTACAGTACTGCTGCTTCTGCAAAAAAAGGCTAATTTTAATGGCACTTACACCCTGGGTATGTATGTCCAGGGCAATAAATGTGAATATGACACTTTTTACAAAGTCATGCAAGTACTATGTTGATTGAATTTAACTCCAATTTTCACAATTTTTCTGAAATTTAACCAGTATGTTTGCTATTTGTTTCTTCCCAGTACTTTCTTCCACGGGTCTCATATAAAATGCACAGTGAATGACAGAATTAGCATCTAAGTGATCGTTTGTAAAATGGCTCGCTTTATTGGTTCTGACTAACATTTGTAAAGTGTCTGATCCAAGTAGAATTTCTTATTTATCACTGGACTGTATGTTTGGCTCAGCAGCATAACTGAAGAGAAAATATTATAGAATCAAGTCCCACTCCAGAGGTTTTGAGAATTTCACCTCAAATGATGGGATGAGACTATCCTCTTTCTCTCTTTGGACTGTATGTTTATCAAGAACTTCAAAGGGATGTAGTGTGTTTTTTCTCTAAAGTTCATCACAATTAGCGCATTACACAGTTCTAAATCTATTCTACAAGGTTATACCCAGAGATTCATCCCAAGGCACATATCAACTGCTACCGTTCGACCATCAGCTCAGAGATAGACAAACTCACCTATCTTACAATGCAACTGAATACTGCTGAGTGGCACACTCTAAGGTGCAAGATTTCATGTTGCTAGATGTACTGAAGTGGGAGTAGCCAGTGTAAATGATCTACACCAAAAGACCACTAAATTGGTGTTTTTTTTTCATCTTTCACGTGTCTCAAAGTATTCAACACTTTCCAATTGCTACCCATTCCCATGCTTCTAGGATAAATTCCTTTAACTGAATTTGTGTAGGAAGTTGTCAATGTAACATGTAGTGCACACCCAATGTAGAACTTCAACTTCCAAAGAGGCAATTATTGTATGATAAATGTTCAGAAGGCACACTGAAATTACGCAAAATTAACTATTCCAAACTGCCCAGGAGTAGGGGATGGTGATGGCCATGCAAAAGGGCTTGCTGGATCTGAGCAATGAGGAGCTATGAATGGAATTGAACATTCTGTAGCTATCAGCAAAAATCTCACTTTTGATCTTATGAAGAAGGAGTACGGTGCAACTAAAGACAATTTGAACTAGAACATTATGATTGCTCTTTCAGTTTTCTTTCCATTACATACACTCCTTTTCTCTTGATGCCCCTGTTGACTGTTTTTTTCCTCAGGGCTCCTTGATATCCTACTCAGTCAAGAGATGCCTTAGTATCAAGTAAGGTCACTTACACCTCATGTTTGGGATTACACTCTTTGGAACATAGTTGGATTAAGGTTGTAATGAGCTCTGGAACCAAGACGCGTTGGCAAAACCCAAAGTGGGCATTACTAAGGCGGTATTGATAAGTAAATCGCACTTAATTTCAGTGTAGATGCCATGTTCATTCACTTTGTTGATGATTGACAATAGAACTCATTGGATGATTTACTGGACTGTACTTTCATATACTAGATATATCTGGACAATCTTCCATATTGTTGGATAGACACATAATATTAACTACTGCATTAGAATTTACATGGACAGTTTCATATAAATTTCCAGAAAACCAGATTCACTACAAGGCAACAAAATGATATTGATGGTATAAATCTTAGCACAGGAATATATAGCAAGAAAAGCTGGCACAACGTGGAACCAGACACAAAGTCTGGATTATGGACTAAGATTGGATGTTGTTGTTGAGACTATTACTCGACACTACTGTCATTTTTTTTTACCTTTTCAAAATTTACATCAGCATCCAAAATTTTATCCACTGTCGGACGATCAAACGACATGTTTTGGTACAGAAATTCTGACAGTGTCTCATTTTCAATCAAGAAATCCTGGAGCCTGAGATCTGCACACAAAAATAAGATGCAGTCAGTAAGCAAAGAGTTTGAGCAGGTTTGATACTGCAATCAAGCGTACTCTGTCAATCAATAAAAATATGGCTGTTCTACACCATCCTCAGCTCTTCCTCCGTGTCAGTTCCCCATTAGCCTCTCCTCTTTATACAACTATCACCTTTCTCTATCCTTAGTCCTGATTCAGAATTTTCACCTAAAATGTCAACAATTCCTTCATTCCACAGATGTTGCTTGACCTGCTGAGTTCCTCCAGCATATTGTTTGGTCCTTCATAAGCCTCATTACCTTTATCTTCTTGAGTATTTCTATCTCCATCTTAAATATATCTAATGATCTGTACTTCACCAGCTGCACGGGCAGAGAATTCCAGAGAGGAGACATTTCTATGTACCTCAATTTTAAATATGACCCCTTACTTTGTATCCTTGTTTGTGACTCTCCCACAAGAGAAACTATCTCAGCATCTATCCTGTTAGGATCTTGTATGTTTGAATAAGGTTACCCATCATTAGGCTTATATTGTTGTTTATTGGTTCTCTCCTTCACTGCTCCTCAACAAGTAACCTTAATCTTGATTTATTGTTACCATCTGATGATATCAAGCATTAGCTTTTGGTTCAGGGTATTTTCAGAATAAATACTTATATTAATAAACTTACTTAATCCTTTGCATTTCAGGACACCCAATGTAACATTAATTAAGTATTTTTATAAGTGTATCACTGTCCTGCTGCAGTTGACTTGAAAACAGCAAACTCCTCCTAACAATAATGTAATTGGTGGCAGATATTCCTTTCAATGATATTTTGTCAGCAGTCAATACTGGCTAAGGCATTCACAATTCTCTTACCACATTTCAAAATAGTGTCATGGGATCTTTTACAACCCCTTGAGATAACAGATGGTATCTTGGTTTAAAACAAAAAATTGGCACATTCTGCAAAAAAAGCATTCCTAACTTTTCTCCAAAGTATCTGAATTACTGGCAAGTAAAAACAAAGAAGCAATAAAATTTTGAGAGAATGCCAACTTAAAAGGAAAGTATATATTCACTGAATACTTCTGTGGGGTTACTTTAGTTCACAGTGTCTGTGTTCAACACTTGGACTCAAACAGAATCTCATTAATATTCATAGTTACAGATGAACCATGTGCACGAGGGATGCCAAAGACTTGTACAGGCATGTGAACTGACCGATAATAACCTCTCAGCTTGTATGTGCTTCAAAAGCTTTTGCACATTTTAAAAGGAACTGCACCAACTGTGATGCATCAAACATGTTAAACTTTTGAAACAGGTTTTAACAATAGAGATAGAGGTAGAAAATCAGCCTGAAAAAAATTACATAACCCCACTATCATCAAACCAGGGTTAACTTTTAATTAAATTGATATTGAGAAGAAAGGAATATCACCAAAATCAGCTCTATCCAACATACTGGGTTAATAAAGAACAGAATCTGGTTGGCTGCATTCCAGCTGTATATGTTTTCCATGCGCGTTCATCTTCATTCTCTGATTACCTCATCAGAAAATGACCACACCAAGCATTTGGCAAAGTTTTGCATGTCAGTAATGGGGTTGTGACAGTGTTTGAGGGAGGGAGGAGGTGGGTTGGGACCTCAGGGGGTGCGAGGAGAGTGGGACACCAAGCACAAAATGAAAACATCTTCATGTTGTCAACTGACATTGATAACCTCCAAACAGGAGTATGTACATAGTTACTTACTTCTGGCAGTGTGGAAGAGCTTCTTCTCAGTCTTTAAGGACCAGTTATTTTCATTTATACAAATTCTAACTCTCCAGTCTATAATGGTTGCAGTCAGGCAAGTCTATGTTGTTGCCTTGACTCATCCCTCATGTTTAGTTTAACAACTTACTTCCATTAAGCTTCCAATTGGAGTGAAGCTAATTTATGAGAAATTGTTCAATCTACAGTAACTCCACTCCAAAACAAAGGTCATTTCAACTTCAGTCATTGAGCTGCAGTGTACAAGTGAAGTCTGACAGTGTTTGCACATTTGGAGGTTAAGATCCATCGACCCATTCACTGAAGCATCTAAGATGAAGGGTCCTACACATCACTTGCCCACAAGACAATAGTTCTTTAACAAAATGGCCCCAATGTACAACACCAGTGTCCAACAAGAAAGTTCACTTTGAAACCTGGAATATCTGGAACATGAAAAGGGACATCAAATGATGAAATTCACCATTGCTCACAGGAGGCCAGCTTTGTCTAACTGATGAAAAGAGCACTTGAAGATCAAGACCTACAAACTGACACCTAACTCATAGCAAGCAGCAGTGATCCTTGCCCTCCTGTTCCAAGGCACAGATTACTTAACTACAATACCGTAAAGTGCAGAAGAAAAACCACCAACATTGTCTCAGCAAAATCCACCACATCTACAAGCAGGAGAAGTGAATGAATGCCAGCATTCTCTGCCAGAGCAGAAATCCAGTGCTCGGCATGTGGCACCCAAAACAAGCACTCAGTTCTGAGCTCCTCTACCAGGAGGAAACTCCAAGGATGTTCTCAAAGCCTCTTTGACAAAGTGTAAATCCACATGCTCCTGACCCTGACTGCTCAAAACAGAGGAGTCTTCAGGATGGCACTGACATCCTGACGTTCCCCTGCTTGCAGCACAAGGAATCTAGCAAAACACTGGAAGGAACACATCATCTCAGCATCTACCCAGCCAAGAGCTTCCTGTCTCAATTGTAGCACAATGTTTATGTCACACAATAGCCTCATAACTCACAGAAAACAGAACATAACAAAATGACCCTCAAACCTGACAGACATTTTTCTAAGAAGGAGAAGGCAACACCTTTAATACCAAGGCATGTGGAAAGAACAAGAGCAGAGGAATTTTGACAATGAGAAAAAATACTCTTAAGTGTTGGGTTTATTGGAACATCTAAAAAGCAAAATGAAAGACAGCAAGGCAGCATACTTAGGAGGATTTCCTCAGAATAAATATCTGTGAGTGATAGCGTGAGGGAAAAGATTAAGAAGGTTTGCATTCAAGTTTAAACTGGGTTGTGGCATTTCTGATCTAAAGAGTCAGGGTGGGAGGAAAGAGCAAGTTGCTCCAACACGATTGCTTCAACCAGTCAGCACTTCCTTTGTGCTGTGTCCGAAGCAGCTTTTGGCAGCAGTTTCAGTCTAGCAGTTCAGCTGACTGAAGGAGCAATACCACAGAGCTGAGCTGCATGAAACAGAGAGGAGGTTACTCTCGGTCATTGCTCTCCAACCTACATTTAGCACTATCAGATTACATGCAAGCTTTGTTCTCTGCCTGAGCGATGAGCTTGATAGCCAAATCATTTTAATTTGAAGCCAGACAACCTTTGATGGAAAAACTTACTTTAGTGAAGTAAACTGCAGCAGCCCTACAAGACACTGAAAGTTTCCCCTCACTTTTTGTAATCAAAGTGCGTTATTGGTCACAAGAAAACCCTTTAAAGATCGCTTAAGTGTCATTTATTTACACTCACAGCTTGCGTGTTGTACCTTTAACACAGTGAAAAGTCTCATTCTGCTTCTTAGTAAGAATACTTGTTCGCCACTCCTGCTCTTGCCGACCTCCATTTTATCCGGACAGGGGATTCACTCAGGGTTGTGATAGAGCCCTCTCCTTCTAACTTTCTAGCCCTTTTTCTACTGTATGATAACACTTCTTCTTACTATTAGGTAGGTAGGTGGGTAGTTTTGAAAGTAGTACACTCCTTCTGCTAGACTTCTGTAATACCCTGCACACAGAAGTCTAGATTCACACTGTCAACTTGAAAGTTTCTTCTCCATTTTGAGGAGACATGAGTCAAGAATTTCCACACAAATTGGTGGGGGCACTGCACTTTCTCAAGGAAGTCTTCAGTTGTCTCCTCTGTCTTCCTGATAATCCTCTACCATGCCATGGAAGACTTTGGAACTGAGTGTCTGTTTCGCAAATTTGGTGTTGCATGCAAACAACATGACCTGTTCAAAGAGCTGATTGTGTGTACTCAGCAATTTGATGCTGGAGGCATTGGTCTGTGAAAGGACATTGAGATTGATTTGCTAATCCTTCCAGTGGATTTGAAGGATTGTGTCAGGGCAGCCTTGTGTTACCTGTCCAGGGCTTTTAGGTGACTGTGGTAGGTAGTACATGCCATGAAAACATAGGTGGAGCAGGAATCACTACTGTTTGTTAAATCATCAGCTCATCCTTGGGTATACATTGGAATACAAGAGTTATGAACAGCAGCTCTGCTCACTGTGCCACAGTGTCACTCCAAAACAGACAAATAATCTCCTGAGCCATAGTACACTGCCTAAGAATGTCAATATCCTGCATACATATTGTTTACACAGATAAATATGTATATAAGCAACATACACAAAATGCTGGAGGAACTCTGCAGATTAGGCAGCATCCATGAAAATGAATAAACAGTCGACTTTTCAAGCTAAGGCCCTTTATCAGTCCTAAGGAAGGGTCCCGACCCGAAACATTGACTGTTTATTCATTTCCATAGATGCTATCTGACCTGCCAAGTTCCTCCAGCATCTTGTGTGTGTTGCTTCAGATTTCTGGCATCTGCAGAGTTTGTTGTGCTTGTTTATGTTATGTATTCTTTAGGGTAAAGAGAGACTTGCTTCTTTTGTAGCTCTCTGGATTCGGAGGTGGAAGATGAGGCAAATGTGTGATGTAAATAGGGTGGTTAAGGAGCATACAGCATTCCTGTCCTTATTAGTCAAGGCATTGAGTTCAAAAGTCAGCAAGGTATGTGGCAGCTTCATAAAACACCAGTTAGACCACATCTGGAGTATTACATACAGTTCTGGTCGTCACATTACAGGAAGGACATTGAGATTTTCGAGAAGGTGCAGAAAAGGTTTCCCAGGATGTTGCCGGGATTAGAGGGCATGTACTCTAAGGAGAAGTTGGATGAACTTGGGTTGTTTTCTCTGGAGCAGTGGAGGCCGAGGGGAGATCAGGTAGAGGTTTATAAGATTTTGAGAGGCAGAGATAAAGTAGACGGACCGGATCCTTTTCCCAGCGATGAAAATGTGTAATAGCAAAAGGCATATATTTAAGGTGAGAGGGGTAAGTTCAAAGGAGATGTGAGGGGATATATACGGAGAGCGATGCGTGCCTGGAATGCACTGCTTACGGTGGTGGTAGAGGCAGAAACAACAAAGACGTTTAAGAAATGTTTAGATAGGCATATGAATGTAAAAAAAAATGAAAGATCTGGACATTGTGTAGGCAGAAACGATTAGATTAGTTACCTATTTGATTACTAGTTTAAGCAGTTTAGCACAATATTGTTTCAGTGCTATACTGTTCTATGCTCCATATTCTATGTTAAATGTAAACATTATGCATATATGCAGATGCTTTAGAATGCAATTGTAACTGTTGCTCTATAAGTAATTTTCCATCAATTATCAGCTGAACAAGCAGCTAAGTTAGATGTAATTTGAAGCTTGAAGTAACAAGGTGTTATGAAATATGTTGCCTTCACAGAAATTGAAGTGATCACCCACTCCATGAGTAGTTTTTCACCCACCTAATAGAAAACTCATTTCGCCCTGCCTTTCAGGGTCATTTCACGCTGCCTTTAACACATCTTAATCCACAAGTCTTACTATCCAGTGCTGCAAGATTCTACATTTGATGTTAAAGAGAAGTTGGAAAAACATTTGGAAAGGAACAACTAACAAGGACACGGAGAAAATAAAACCTGGAACACCTCTGTTGTTTGAAAGGTCTGGCATCTCATGCAATGGGCTGAGTGGCCTCCTATTTTTGTTTGTCCAGAAACACATTAATCAACTGTTCAAACTGTCTGTGAACATCAGCTGATTTTCTGAACTCGTGTCTTGTAGCTTGATGAAAGCACTACCATCTGTGCCTTGCACAATCACCCCGTGCCTCTCTGAACTTTGTCCGACAATTGTGACCTGATCACAATTGCATAGTCTTAAACCAGTCAGCAATACTTTTTTCAGCATTCAAAGGAAGAACTATTAAAAACTGAGTTTTCTATCCTAAAATAGATTTTCATAGATCCAAACAAAGAGGAAACACATCCTAAGGCTCATTGAGTCCCCACCAACCATCACCATGTATTAACACTAATCCCATTTTATTCTTCTCCGATTCCCATCAAATCCAACCCCCCTTCCCCCACCCATCAGATGTTACCACCCTTGTACATAGTAGAGGTAATGTTCACCCATCAAACGTCCATCTTTGGCCTGTAGAAAGAAACTGAAGACACAAAGGAAACCCACGTGATCACGTAAGAAAGTACGAATTCAACATAGACAACGCTGGATATCAGAATTGGATCTCGGTCAGTGAACTTTGAGGCAGTAGCTCTACTAGTTGCACCACCCATTGGTCATTGATGTTAATGTGATCAATCTTCAAAATGCAATTTCTGTAAAATGGCAAAGGCCTACTTTCCTTTCACTTAACCAGAATTGCATCTCTAGTTGCATGTTCTCAACAGCAATGCATGCAACTTGAGCTCAACTTCAGAATTTTGGTTTTGACCTCAACAGAACCATACTTGAGATGGAATATCCACTGCATGTACAACACAGAGGTAGCATGTCTTTCCCATCTTATCATTTTCTGCAAGACTCTGAGTTAGAACTGGGAGAATGTGGGGACAAAATTGAAAAAGTGCTCCAATGCATGAATCATGGCAGATTAGCAGGCAGACCCAGCAAGAAATTAAGCAATATATATGTATTTATTGTTAAAGATTTGGAGTTTGCTGTGTACATATATCTATTGATGCTTCTGGACACATCTTCAGTGATGTTCCTGGAATCATCGGGTGTTTCAGGTCTTTCAACATCATACAACCTCCTCCAGGTGACCCAGCCGGGGCTGATCAGACCCCAGCTTGTGTCCAGATGGCTAGCTACTTATGACTCCATGGCTCCCCTCTTTTGAGCCACAGCCATCTTGAGGCCCTCTCTGCCGCATCGGTGGTACTGCAGATGGCTCTCCTCTTCCTCTCTCCCTCAATGCCCAAAATGCTGAAGGCTCTAACTAAAGAACGGGCTATGAATCCCCTACAACCACCCTCCACTGGGAGACACCTCGCACTCCATCCAGCCTGCTGACAGTTGCTGACCAGTCCTGCACTAGGGTAGATTTCTTACAGTTATACAAGGTGATGATGAGGCCACACCGGGAATACCGTGAAGAGTTTTGGTCTCCTCAGTTAAAGAAAGGATACAGTAAAATTGGAAGTGGTCTAAAGGAGATTCCCCAAGCTAATTCCAGACACAAGAAGTTTATTCTATCAAGAGAAATTAGACAGTTCAGATTTGTATTAATTGGAACTATCAAGAATGAGGACTGGCTTAATCAAACACAAAAGACGTTCACGAGGTCACAAACAAGAGAATATAACTACAAGAGGTTGGTCATTTAAAACTGAAATGTGCAAAATTTTCTTCTTTCATAGGGTAGTTATTTCTGGAAGTCTTTGCCCCTGATGATGACGGAGGCTACAATATTAGATACAATGAAGATGAGGCCAGATAAATAATAGAAAGATGAGA
This sequence comes from Mobula birostris, assembly GCF_030028105.1. Taxonomy (NCBI): domain Eukaryota; kingdom Metazoa; phylum Chordata; class Chondrichthyes; order Myliobatiformes; family Myliobatidae; genus Mobula; species Mobula birostris. Next base: position 69,461,092 of record NC_092374.1, read on the forward strand.
TTTAAGTTTAGGTTATGGAGAAATGATACAGCAAAGTTGAGGCTAGCAGAGATTAGCCATGATCATATTCAATGGCAAGGCAAACTTAAGAGGCTAAGTGGCTTACTCCTGGTTCTCGCAGCAGGCCAAGCAGCATCTATAGGAAGAGGTACAGTCCCATCATCGAGACCCATCATCAGGTCTCGGCCTGAAATGCCGACTGTACCTCTTCCTAGAGGTGCTGCCTGGCCTGCTGCGTTCACCAGCATTTTTTGTGTGTGTTGCTTGAATTTCCAGCATTTGCAGATTTCCTTGTCTTTACTCCTGGTTCTGTTTTCATCTGCTCCTGTGTTGTTCTTGTTCTATAAATCTGCATGGGTATATCAGTGCCAAAACCCACCCAAGGTCAATGCCTCTTTCCACAGACATCATATGGATGCTGGAAAATGTGGTCATGGCAGATAGGGTCCTCCTTCCACCCTAGTAAGTCTTTTCCTGAAAATGTGAGTATTTTAGGTAAGAATGCAATTCTGAGTGCATGTATCAGGTAGCCTGGGGTTGAATATGTTTTAATTCATGATAGTGGTATGTGTGATACACTCAGACAACCAACTCTAATGGGGCACAATTTTAAATGGCAAACCATTTCCTCTGACTTTGATTTTGTCTTAATGTCACTTTCTCTCAGTACTGTGGCACGGCAGATACAACATCAGCACCATTTTCCTATTGCTTTTGAGGCTTTGTTTTCATTAATAAAGTAAATTTCTTCAGACTATATACACTCTGGCATAAAACAAAATCTCCTGCTTGCACTACCAATCCAATGATGGACATTTTCCCATCAACATACATCCTGGACACTCTATCATGTGATAGACATATCTGGCTATTTTTTTCTTGTCTTTGTTCAAACCTCACAGTGCCAGAGACCAAGATTTGATTCTGACCTCCGGTGTTCCTTCTGTCGAGTTTACACATTTTCCCTTTGAATCTGTGGGTTTCCCTGCACCTTCAAGGAAATCAGGATTAAGACTGATGGGAATTTTCTGCTGGGTATTCATCTGAACCTGATGGTCTGAACTGCCTTTCTGCTGTATAATAAGCAAAACCCTAAACCAAAGGAAACATCTGGACACAGTTCTCCTTGCGATGAAGGGTTGCCCAGAATGCAGCTTGACTGGAATGTGTCCGTGATTCAGCAGAATGCACAAATATGAGAAACTCCGCAGATGCTGGACATCCGAGGCAGAACACACAAAGTGCTGGAGGAACTCAGAAGGTCGGGCAGCATCTATGAAAATGAAGAAATAGTTGATGTTTCAGGTCGAGACCCTTCATCAGGACTGATGTAAAGTCCTGAAGAAGGGTCTCGGCCTGAAACGCGACTGTTTATTTATTTCCGTAAATACTGCCCAACCTGGTGAGTTCCTCCAGTATTCTGTGTGTGTCACCTTCAGCAGAATGCAGCTGGGTTATTATATTTGAGAAAAGGACTTATATTACAAAGAATATGTTCAGGAGAACAACTGGGAAAGATTGGCAAAGCACTCCTGAGCAACATTTTAGAGTCTAATGCCTCAAAATGTGTGGATTATTCAAAAAGGTGATGTTATGATCTTTATATATTCAAAAAATCTATTTATAGCCTTATAGATTGCATCTGTTTCAAATCCTCTGAAGAATTCAGTACTTTTGCTTTGAATAAAACAGCTCTCTTTGTAAATATTTCTTCTACCTTCCCTTCCCTGTGCAAAAGAGGAAAGGTGTGTATCGAAGGAAAATTGCTTACATGATAATCTTATCCAAAAGGGATAGGAAACAAAAAGGATGCAACTACAGACTAGTTAGCCTAATGCTTATTATTGGGAAAATGTTATTATTATTTATTAAAGAGCTAGTAACAGGAAGTTTAGAAAGTCACAATTGGAATCAATAGAGTCAGCATGACTTCATGAAGGGGAAATCAAGTCAGACTAACTTACAACATTTTGGGGAAGTGTAAGTCAAAGTGGTTTGAGGAAAGATGTCTCATATTCATAAATTTCTTATCCCAGATTTTTGTGTGACATAGGTCATTTAAACCGTTAGGTTTCCATCCATATCCAAAGAATCCCATTAAGCCTATAGATCTTTCTCTCACAGATGCCGATCATGTCCCCCTGACTCCCCCAACATCCATCCACTTGTACAGTTATGACAATACAACAGCCAGTTAACCAACCAATTAGAACAGTTCCAGGATGTGGGAGGAAACTGCAACACGCCATGGTCACAGAGAAAACGTGAAAACTCCACAGAGATCATATATATATATATGTGGATATTCAAAAAGCACTAAGAGATTATGTTGCAAGCTACGAGCTCAACAAAATATATTAATGTGGATAGAGAATTAGCTTATTAGCAGGAAGTAACAAATGGAAGGGTGTCATTTTGAGCTTGGGGTCTACAGCCCGTGAGCAACAAACGGAGCAGTACATGAATGACAACTGTTTGAAATATACTTTAATGATTCAGAAGAAGGTAGTGAAATGCTGACTGAATGGTGGCACAGCCTAAAAGGGCCAAATGGCCTACTGCCTACTTCTTTGTGTAGGGGATAGTAAGCAGGGGTGTTGGGTAGCAGAGAGAGAAAGCCTTTCCCAACATGTAAGATTTCTCAGTGTTAATATCAGCACCTCTCTTTCATGTTGCAGTATGCTAGAATTAAAGGTTGCCAGTGCGGAACACAGTCATTGATAGTGACAGTGGAAAGAAGAAACATATGTATGTATTAAGGGTGTCCTAATTTAAGTCAATCATAGGGACTATTGATCTAGAATGATCCCAGACCTGCAACGGGTGTCTACAGCATTTCCCGAAGACGGGAGTGTCACTCAGGGTTCTACTAGGGTGATTTTCAAGGAGTAAAGGATCAACATGCGAAAAGTGAACAAGATCATAGGCAAGACATTCATCCACTCACAGACTGCCCGGTAACAACTGAGCCGAATGAAAAAAAAATTCAACCCAATAATCAAAGCTATTGACTAAATATCAAGTCTCCTACTAATAAAAATAGAACTGGATCCTCGACTTGTAAACTGGACACTCAGTTATAGAGGGCACAGGCAAAGATGATCACTGCTCCAGACTAAAATAACTCCAGTGCTAAAGTGCAGCCACAGATGTAGTATCAAAGACACGGCAGCCAATTTGTGCAGAGCAAGCTTCTGCAAACAGCAGATTGACAATGACCATGAACTAGAGTAGAGGCTCTATTGCCTATGATTTCTGGCTACCTGCCCCTGCACTCCGTTGTTCTTTTCAGCTTGGTCCAAGGAGTAATCATTGGAAGGCATTTTCCAGCTCATCAGCTCAGCTCTGCATGCTGCATCTTCTCTCCCAGCTTAACTGGCCCGCTACTTTGACAGAATAGCTCTGCCAGCTGGCAAGGCTCCCTCACCCAGCCCGAACCTTGTCCGCAGGCTGTTGAAGCTGTCACTGAATGCCCTTCAGCAATCAGAAACATTTCAAAATCAGGCAGTATCTGTAAAATCATCTTAAAAATGCACAGGCACGCATGCATCCTTGCACACTCATACAAGCCTAGACACTCACACACACCTATACACTAACACACACCCATATATTAACACACACCCCATACACACACACACACATCACTGCATAAACACACACTCATACACTCACATACATACACACTCATATGCACACTAACATTCTCATGTGCATTAACAGGCCCACAAATGAATATTAAAAGGCCTGGATAGAATGGATGTGGAGAGAATGCTTCCAATAGCGGGAGTCTAGGACCAGAGGGTGCAGCCTTTAGAAAAGAAGGGCCTGCACTTAGAGCAGAGATGAGGAATTTCATTAGCTAGAGGGTGGTGAATCCGTGGAATTGATTGTTACAGACGGCTGTGGAGCCAAGTCATTGGGAATGTTTAAAGCAGAGGTTGACAGGCTCTTACTTACAAACGTAATTAGGACATCAAAGGTTACAGGCAGTAAACAGGGGAATGGGATTCAGAAGGAAAATAAATTAGCCATGATCAAATGGGGGAGCAGACTCAAGGGTCCAAACACACACACACACACACACACACAGAGTCAAATAAAATCTGATGTAAGAATGTATTCTCGTGAGTTGATTTACATTGGGGCTGCTGTACTTGCACCATATTTAATCCAGTGTCAGCTTTGCAGGCAGATGACCCAAGCACAGGATTGGTGCTGTGCCAAGAGGAGTAGACAGGGATTAATAATGCTGACCCTGTCACCAGTGCAATGCCAAGCAGGAATGCTGCCCTGCAGCACACATGGAAGTAGCCCAGCCATGGCATAGTCACCCGGCTGATTAAGCAGACATTGGTGGGTAATCTGCCCCAGTACCTTTTACCTACATGAACCGGAGGTACATTATGTCCAGGACAGAAATGGCAATCCACCCGCTCTTCGTTGTAAAGTGCCTTGTCACCTTATGCACAAACCTGAGACAACTTGCTTCAAAGGTTTCAAAGTCAGATTTAATGTCAGAGAAATGTATACAATATACATCCTGAAATGCTTTCTCTTCGCAGCCATCCACGAAAACAGAGGTGCCCCCAAAGAATGAATCACAGTTAAATGTGAGAACCCCAAAGTCCCCCCCCCAGCTCCCCTTCCTCCCGCGCGTAAACAGCAACCAGCAATGACCCACCCTCCTCCCACCAGCAAAATAAAGCATTGGTACCCACCACTGAGCACTCAAGCATACAGCAAAGCAACAGCAAAGACAGAGACTTGCAGTCCTCCAAAGACTACTCGTCCACCCAGTATTCGATATACCACAGGGTCTCTCTCTCCCCCTAATAAGGGAGAAAAAGATGTCTCCATTTCACAGTGAGAGGGGAGACATAACAAACAACTTGCTGGTTTACAATGTTAAAAGTCCGTTGTGTCGCTTTTTCCGAGCTCTGTGCCCAAATATCTCGGGTCTCTGGGCACACAGCTGTAGATCTTCCAACTCTCACAACACACCAATCTCCTGCCGGGACACTGACCTTCGATCCACCCGTCTCCAGAGCCACGAAGTCTCAGACCTCTGAAGACCAGCGAAGCTCTTAGGCCACGCCCTTGGCATGTCGAATAATAGCCTAACACCTCAGCTGACAGACTCCATCTCTAACAGTGCAGAATTCTCTCAGTACTGTCGTGGATGCTGGCCTAGACTGTGAGGTTCATTTATGCAGCATCTTACATCAAAATCAACTGCCTAATGTGCCGTGAGATATTGCGACCGAATGAGGTGCTGCAAATATTTGGTTACCAGAGTAATGACAGAGCCAGCAAAGCCTACTTTTGAATTCAGAACTAAGAGAAGGATTAGGTCCTGCCACCATATTGGCTGATCTGCCTTAACTCCCTGTTTACTTCCCTACTCCCACATTCCTTGATTCTCTTATCATCTGTGCAGCAAATGACATAAATTAAGGCCTGGATGAATGATTAAGACTATGTAGGAAATTTTCCTCTTCATCAGGCCACCTACTTACCACCTTCGACAACAGAGAGTTTATTTATTCAGAAATATAGCATGGAACAGGCCATCCTGAGCCACACTACCCAGCAACCCCCAACTGTCATGGGACAACTTACAATGACCAATCAACTGGTACAAGCAACACACATCAAAGTTGCTGGTGAACGCAGCAGGCCAGGCAGCATCTCTAGGAAGAGGTACAGTCGACGTTTCAGGCCAAGACCCTTCGTCAGGGCTAACTGAAGGAAGAGTTAGTAAGAGATTTGAAAGTGGGAGGGGGAGGGGGAGATCCAAAATGATAGAAGACAGGAGGGGGAGGGATGGAGCCAAGAGCTGGACAGGTGATTGGTAAAAGGGATACGAGAGGATCATGGGACAGGAGGCCCAGGGAGAAAGACGGGGGGGGGGGGAAACCAGAGGATGGGCAAGGGGTATAGTCAGAGGGACAGAGGGAGAAAAAGGAGAGTGAGAGAAAGAATGTGTGTATAAAAATAAGTAGCAGATGGGGTACGAGGGGGAGGTGGGGCATTAGCGGAAATTAGAGAAGTCGATATTCATGCCATCAGGTTGGGGGCTACCCAGACGGAATATAAGGTGTTGTTTCTCCAACCTGAGTGTGGCTTCATCTTTACAGTAGAGGAGGCCGTGGATAGACATGTCAGAATGGGAATGGGATGTGGAATTAAAATGTGTGGCCACTGGGAGATCCTGCTTTCTCCGGCGGACAGAGCGTAGGTGTTCAGCAAAGCGGTCTCCCCGTCTGCGTCGGGTCTCGCCAATATATAGGCCACATCGGGAGCACCGGACGCAGTATATCACCCCAGCTGACTCACAGGTGAAGTGCTGCCTCACCTGGAAAGACTGTTTGGGGCCCTGAATGGTGGTAAGGGAGGAAGTGTAAGGGCATGTGTAGCACTTGTTCCGCTTACATGGATAAGTGCCAGGAGGGAGATCAGTGGGGAGGGATGGGGGGGACGAATGGACAAGGGAGTCGCGTAGGGAGCGATCCCTGCGGAAAGCAGAGAGAGTGGGGGAGGGAAAGATGTGCTTAGTGGTGGGATCCCGTTGGAGGCGGCGGAAGTTACGGAGAATAATATGTGGGACCCAGAGGCTGGTGGGGTGGTAGGTGAGGTCCAGGGGAACCCTATTCCTAGTGGGGCGGCGGGAGGATCAACTGGTACATCCTTGGACAGTGGGAGGAGACCGGAGGAACCGCAGGAAACCCACAGACACATGGGAAGGAACATACAGACTTAATTACAGAGGACAGTGGAATTGAAGTCCAAACTCTGACACCCCGAACTATACCAGCGTCACGCTAACCGCCACGCCACCCTGGGTGCCCCGCTGAAGTGTGCTTCTGCAGATCGTGGCTGTCTGCTGAAACCTACCCAACATTACACTGTTCATGGGTGATCCTTGACAGCACAGGTCGCAGAAAAAACTAAGCCACACTCTTTGACAATTACCCAGATAGAGGACAGATAACACAACAAAGATTTAAGTAAGGTCCGTATGTAGTTCACAGACATAAATGCAATATATTTCATTCAGAGTGCTATTTTCAACAATTCCAGATTCACAGGCCTATTCGTAAACCTCATGAACAGGGAGTTCAGAGAACAAATCTGCATTCTGTCTGAGCAGTACACAATGAACTGAAACCCAGCTGCGTCAGTATGCTGAAAAACAAGGGAGTAGTTACAGTGTCAGCACTAAGTCCTGCAGTGAGTTGATAACAGCTGAGTCTGGTATAGTTGATACAGTGCGTGTTCTGGAGAAAAGTTTGGCAAGAAAAGACTGAATCATGAGCAGAATGAGCAGGAAAATTTGCAAAAGGACAATGTTGCAAAGGGACAGCAGTTCTAAAGCTTTAAGGATCCTCTGTAGGTGTGGATTTTTTAATTTCACCCAGACGCAACATATCAATTGTGCCTCGGACAGACATAGAATAATTACTTTGGAGTGAAAGGAAGGGAATTGGTGGGAATTTAATTTGTGATGAATAACCATATAAGAAGCAAACTCAAAAGTCTACACAGAATCAGGATAAAAAATGGTGTGAAAAGAGGAGCACAAAGATACAGACTTTAGAAAGCAACCAAAGTAGAGATTGTTGTGGTGGACCTTATGGCATCCAGAAAAGCTACATAGGAATCCTGGGTCCATGACTACATAAAGTGCACTTAGAGTGGCACTGAACCCCTTCTGGTCCTTGTATTGGGAGTGCAACATAACTGGCAAAAGGAGTGCACTACCTCACACAATACTTACTCACTCATCCCATCTGATACCTCCTAACTTATCTATGGTAGGGTCTGCAGGACCCCATTGGTCTCCTTAAAACAGAGCAGAAGCTGAGAAACTACTTAAGAAGAAAGGGAAGAACACTGTATTGTACTAAATACCACTTACAGTTATACTACCATAGGGCAGCTTGTTGGGAAGGCTGCAGTGACTGGAAAGATCGAAAGATTTACAATCTTATAACTGGCAGAATTTGAAATTACACATTAATACAATAGTTAACTAATTTTAAAGTTATAGAGTGATATTAAACAAATGCTTCTATAACATGCTTGGACTCTTGATACAGTACATTGTGGTACCGGGCACTGCAGCTTAATTTTGAATTATTACCTTCAAGATAAGGATGCTCAGTTGGGAGCTATTTCTTTGCTTGTTGGTTATTTCAAATAGGGAACAAAGTTAATTAACAGCAAGAGCGTTTTCGGGGAGAATCATAGGGAGTGGAAATGTTAGCTGGGAGGGGTACATGATGGGGTTGGAGAAATCACGATCGATGTAGGCTTCAGAAGAACATTCATGCTCCCCCTGCCCATATAAAGTAACCCGGAGGTCATGTTGTCCTCCCCTCCCATTTTGGTAGCCTGAGGGGTGGACAGACCTCATGCTTACTAAGTTCCTATTCAGACATTGCCAGCATTGTTTCAACATTTGTGTGGTGTAAACAAGTGCAAGATTAAATACAGATGTGAAATAATTATCAAATATCATATTTCCTTACAAATATCTCGGGGGAAAAAAGCAATTGCCTGAAAACTTTGTGATTGACACTTTGAGTACTATAGCCAAAAACAGCCCCTTCATCCCAGAGTCTGCACCTTCCACCAAGCATCTACTTACCCCAATTCCATTCCAACATTCTCACCTTCCTATCAACCCTCCCCTGTTTCTACCACTCAACTGCACTCTAAAAACAACTTAGCAGTGGGTAATTTACCAGCCTAAAAGAGATTTTTATCAATGTAGGAGAATAACCCATACAGTCACAGGAAGAGCATGCAAACTCCACACAGAGGCCAGGAATGAACCTGGATGACTGGAGCTGTGACAAAGAGCACTACAGCTGCAATGTTGTAACACCAAGGTGTAGTTCTATTCCATTGATCATTTGAATGTGGAGAGTTAAAATTCATTCCCTGCCCCCAGTCTCTAGTTATCTTTGCAAACTGCAATGTTATTCTTGGCATAGAAGTGAGCTATAGCCTAGGATGTTTACTGTCCAGCTAGCACAAACTTAAGATAACAGATCTCATCACACAGCATTTTACTGGAAAGTTGTACATCCAATCTGTATCAGTATAAATGTACTTTGGAGTGAATTCTTCTAAACATAAAAGGCCTGTACCTTATTTGACACTGAAAATTACAAAAACAGAAGCAACCTGATGTATACCAATATTAAACCACACTGCACCTGTTTTACTCAAATTAGTCAAAGGATTTAAGGACAAGGTTAATGGACTGAGGCAAACACGGTTTTTATCAACCACATTTTTGATGATATACACTATGTAGGATCTGTCTGACGTCTTTAAAAGGTTAAGGACGGCTTTAATGGAACTACTGTAAATGGAAGAGTGGTTGGCTCATCGAGCGGCTAACTCACAATTCCAGAGACCAGGGTTCAAATTTTACATCTGGTGCTATCATTTTGGAGTTTGAATGTTCTCCCTGTGACTGGGTGGGTTTTCCCAGAGGGCTTCTGTTTCCTCCCACATTCACAAGGATGTGCAAGTTGGAAGGTTATTCTGTGACTGTGAACTGCATCAAGTGGGTAGATGAGTGACAGAATTCTGAGAAGAGCAGCTGGGATCACAGGAAGAGCAGATGGGATTGTCGGAAGAAAAGGCTGCAGGGAAAGTGAGTGGATCACGGGAGTGCTCTGTGAGCTATCATTGGCTCAACAGACAGAGGTGTTCTTCAATGTCATAAGGAAATTTGTATATGGAGTTCAGGCAGCCTTCACTCCTGCTCGAAAGGTGGAATTTAAAGGATTGTAATATTAATACTGCACTTTGCTCCAACAGTGTATCTGCATAGTAAGGACAGGGGAGACCCAGTTAGGGTAAAACTAATCTTAAAAAGTCTCCATCCTAAAATTAAAAGGTTTTCCAAGAGCATTTGTTTAAAAAAAGAGTGATATTTGACAATCAGGGTGCATCAAGACTTAATTCAACTGATGCCAACAACAAAATGATATTAACTTTCTTTCTCTCCATCCTCATCACTGAAGAAACATCAGGTGCACATACACAAATTTCAATATCAAATTACCATTTTTGATTAGTGGTGCCATAGCTTCTCCAAAGCTGCTACAGTTTATAGGGAACAATGTTTCTAGAGAACCATGTATTTAGCTCATCAATCCAAAGGCCCTCACTGAATGCCAGAGAATTTTCTCTATTGTGCCAGCTATACCTTATCCATCAATCCATGCTACTTCGAAATGTTCTGGCCATTACCACATTGATGTTTATAACTTACATGTCTGCAAATTAACTGCCTTGTTCCCTACATTACAACAGTGAGGATACTGCAAAAGTACTCTCCAACCTGATGGCATGAATATTGATTCCTCCTTCTGGTAAACAAATTCCACCCCCTACACCTCTTCCTCTATTCCCTGCTCTGACATTTTACTTCCTTGCACCTGCCTAGTCCACTCTTACTTCCTTTTCTCCTATAGTCCACTCTCCTCTCCTATCAGATTCTTTCTTCTCCAGCCCTTGACCTTTCCCACCCACCTGGCTTCACTTATCATCTTCCAGCCAGTCTCCTCCTAGTTTTTTATTCTGGCATCTTCTCCCTTCCTTCGCAAGTCCTGAAGAAGAGTCTTGGCCCAAAACATTGGCCCGGACAGAGCCTGAGTACCCACAATCAATAATTTAGAAAAAAATCTCTTCCCCTCATCCAGATTTCTGAATGGTCCACAAACCCATGAACACTACTTCATTATTCCTTTTGATTATATTATTTATTTACTTTGTAATTTATAGTAGTTTTTTTGTCATTGCACTGTACTGCTGCCATAAATGCACAAATTTCACATCATATAATAGTGAGAACAAATCTGATCCTGATTCAAAATGTTTCAAGCTCCCATCCATACATATCAACTTAAAACTTATCTACTGGTTTGGTTTGAGGCATTTCAGTTTCAGAAGCAACATAGCAGTGGAAGAAAACTACTCCTTGGATGGTTGGAAGAGAATGCAATTCTTCACTTTAACAATATACCAGCTAACTCTGATCTGACTTTAACATGCAGACAACCTTTTGCAAGTGTGTGTGCATGAACACTTCCTGAAGGCACATTCTGCAGAAGATCCTGCCATCTGTTCACAGCTGATAGCATCCTCACTCTCTCTACCCAGAAAAGTCAGTCAGATACAAAAAGAAACACTTCTCTAAATAAATTCTAAATTATAGAATGTACAAACGAGAAATCTATGGATGCGGAAAACTGGAAATACAAACAAGAAATACCGCAATTCAGGAGGCATCTGTGGAGACGTGACAGAGTCAATGTTGTAAGCTGATGAAAAATGTAAAACAGAGAAGGAGAGAGAGGTGGAGAGTGTAGGCCTGTGATAGCAAGAACTTTCTGCATGGAACAAAAATGATACTATCTAAGAGAGGAATAGAAGGCTTGCAAATTTGATCTGTTGGAGATAGAGTGAGAGAAGTGAGGGCAGTAAAGATGAAAAAGCACTGATGGAAATGTGAGAGGCTGTTCATGTCAGAACCAGCCATGAACCTTTGTCTTCTCTGTTGGTGTCGGAACTGCTACAAGATTATTATCTGTAATACTCAGGCATGCACAGATGCATGCAGCCGGATTGGCTGAGTATTTCCAATATTTTGTTTTTTTCTCTCTCTCTTGTAATTGCACAGTCCGTTTCAAGAATGCAGCATTTCCCATGGCAGCCAATTCAGTCACTGTAAAATGGAAGCATTATTGCATTGTTGTAAATGGAGAAACCAATCAGAGCCCAGCAGCATGATTCCACCTACTGCAGCGTGATAATGACCAGATCATCTGCCGCAGTGCAGTCATAAAGAATAATTTTGGTCACGGTAATGTGGAAAACTCGTTTACTCTTCTTCAAAATAAAGACTGATTTATACTTCTGCGTTAGTAGCCTATGCTGTCGTGAGCATTTATACTTGTGCGTTGGTGTGTCTGCGTCGCTCTGCAATTCACCGCCAAAACTCTAGTTGGCGGTGGGGTTTCTATGCCACTGTGTTGAGTTTCTCCATGTTGAAACCCAGCACGAAGAAACTCAAACTACAAACAATGGCGACTGAAGCTGAAGGAGGGTGAATTTTCTGTGCTTGTCCGGCCACTGAAAGACATGGACAAGGAAATGCATTTCAAATATTTTCGGATGTCGGCAGGTAGATTTGATGATTTGGTTCATCGTCTCCAACCATTTATTTTCCATCAGTGTACACACAGTATACTCAGAGACTGGCAATCACCATTCAAGTTTTAGCTTCAGGTGGAAGTCAACAGGCTGTAGCAGCTAGCTACAAACTGGCGTCAAGCACAGGGTTCTCCACAATTTCGGAGGTCTGTAAAGCTTTATGGAAAGCATTGCAGCCAGAGTTCCTTCCCTGCCCTTCAGTCGCCCAATGGGAAGCTATTGCAGCGTAGGAGGAAATGTGATGCTACCAAGCGGACCAATCACAGTTGTTGCGGTCTGCGTCGCCGCGACACGTAGTTACATTTTTGGAGGGGTACGCATTGGGCTACGGCGTAGAGTACGCAGCTACACTGTACCTACGGTGTAGATTTGACACAGAAGTATAAATTGGCCTTAAGGTCTTTACATCCTTAACACCCAGTTTGCCGAATAGATTAGATTCTGTTTCAACAATTCTTCTGAAAGCTGCCACATCTAACAGTGCAACGCCCTTTAAATGGAATGACCTCAGTTATGCCACTAAAAGCTTAAGTACAAGGAATAGAACAGTGCTATACTTTCCATTCTAACTTATAAAAGTTAAGTCACATAAAATAGCCAGCACTCCTAAACAAAGTGTTGGAAAGGTAATACAAGGGTTAGCCAATTGTACTGTAATAGGGAAGTTTCCCAGCAACAAACTTTTACCCCTTGAACATTAAAAATATGAATTAGTTAATGATGTTCCTACAGTCTTCAAGACTCTTTGAGTACCTCCAAATCTCAACTCTTCAAAATTCCAGGCGACCATCCCTCCACCATCTCATTCAGTTTTGTACGGCCAATCCCTAATTCGTCCGCCTCTCTCACATATTTGCTATGACTACTAAAAGCAACTTGGGCCAAGATTTCAGTATCCTTTACTCTTATGTCTTGATGTTAAGCTGCTGTAATTTTGAGCTTTCTGCTGAACACATTGATAGTTTTACAACTATGTCAAAGGCACAGTATGTTGCTGATCAATCCAGATAAAGATGTAAAAAGAGCGGTCATCATGAACTAGGGGGAAAAGTACCGAGAGTAGAGTTGCTGAATCTCTTCAGAGCTTCATACAGTTTGTGGAAGGCTTCCATATTTCCATCCCTCTGGCTGTACAGTATTATCTTCTTGGCATCAAGAAACAGGCGGGAAAGGCTGCAATGAAAAGACCAAGTAAAACAGCTTTATCAAAATTTCAATTTGGTACTACATATCTATTCCTAAAAGCATCAACAAAACATCTTTAATAGCAATGAAGCTGCAAACTAAAACACAATTGTACTCCTGCATTTGTACCCTGTAGATTTTAACACAGATTTGTGACGCCAGTTGGATCCGATATTTCAATAACATTGAACTTTTGGAGTGATGGATTATGATTTTCAGGGTTAAAATGGTCAAATGTTTTGGTGATTTCTAATGTTTGGTGTTTTCTGCAGGACAGACTATACAGTGTGCAATTAGGTTAAATGGTTTAGTTGTTTAACTTTCAAAATAACATCACTTCTGTTAACTCAAATACAGGTCAGAACACAGATGCAACCTCAAATTTCTTATAATCTAAAGGAGGCGTAATTTCTATCTAAATGTTTAGACTGAATATTGGATTACATGGCACCTCAGCTTTGCAAAGGTTACTGATTAAGAATTGTTCTCACTATAACCCAAATTCTCATCTTAGGTCAAAATAAGCAAAGCTGGTATTGAACCAAATCTCATACATTTCACTGGGTTTTAAAATGAAAGAGAAAAGTCATGTAGTCATCCTGATGCAGATCAGTTTCATACACTTTCTTTGCATCATTTGTTGTTTTAAAGTTAGGCTTTTACATCAGTTCATTTTAACGCAAAAAGGTAAATCTTTGCTATCACAAAAACAACCCTTAGAAATAATCCGATTGAGATTCCAGGATACAGTTAGATATGAAGGAAAATGGGACAAACTACGATGAATGAAAGATAAATTGTAACTGATTCTCTTCAGTTGTAAGTCGTTCCCAACTTTGGCTATTCATCCTCTGTTGCTTGCACTAATATGTTGCTCAATTTCCTAAATCTCAATATTGAAAAGTGAAATACGTAGGCAGGCGAACATGAAAAAAACATATTTATGTTTTGCTCAGCCACTGAAGTCAAAACTATTCTGTTTGTTGGAGTTCAGCTCCGCTCTGTATTAAGAGGCAGCTTGAATTTATGGGGAAATTGCATGTTTCCAACCAACTAGTAATGCTTAAGATAAATCAGCTAACTCTGGTTAACACCCCAGAGTACCACAATTTTGACAAAATTAGTTTTGTAAAGAATTAAAGATATATTGGAACGAAATATGAAAAGGTATCAAGTTCAACTCGGTGCATCTATGTATATTACTATATTTTCTATTTTCAGATGCGTCGTGCTAGCATACACAAGGAAAAAATATCCTTTAGAACAACTGATCTCTGCAGACCAACATTTCCATTTAAGTTAAGCCCATTTGAATGAGTGAGTCACAAGCAAAACACAAAATATTTTTATTCATCAGTCTTGGTATTAATGCTTTAAAATGAACAGAAATGGTGCCGGAGCCCTGAGAACTAAAACATCTATAGCAATGAGCCCATCTTTCACTCACATTGATTTGTCAAAATTTCCAGTGACTCCGGGCGATTCACCAGGCGTTGGATAGCGAAAGCATGGGTTGTTTGCATTACAGATAATTCCTTGTATCCATGGCAGAGTGCCGGCAGAAGGCATTGCCTTGTTTGGGAAATGGCCTAAATAAATATAAAAGAAAGTTACACGTAGACCTTATCCAGTTTCTATGTATTCACCTAAATTAGTTTACTCTGTTCATTTATGGTATGACTTTGTTTTATCCTGTCTCTTGTGCCAACCAATCAGTGCACAGGTTGGGAACATCCAATATCATGTGACAAATGGAACCTGTGCAGAAAGAACAGGCAACTTCAGACCTGAGATATCTATCACAAGGGATCTTTTTTTTAGTTCACGCCTGCCCCAATAGATAGTTTATAATAATTAATTTTTCTTGCACCATGCAAAAACTAGACTGGTGAAAGGGGTGATCAGTAGCAAATGCTGAACAGTGGTGCTCCCCAAGAATGGGTGCTGTA
Source organism: Mobula birostris (assembly GCF_030028105.1). Taxonomy (NCBI): domain Eukaryota; kingdom Metazoa; phylum Chordata; class Chondrichthyes; order Myliobatiformes; family Myliobatidae; genus Mobula; species Mobula birostris. The sequence goes on from NC_092374.1 coordinate 69,476,466, forward strand.
TCTATGCATTAACAATTGATATAATGGTCTGCAGGGTAGTATTTCAAAAATTATAGAAGATACAGATGAGTAAACAATGTGGATGACCACAGTACACAGCAAGAAGATAACCCAATACAAGCATGAGAAACAATACCTCATCTTTTGACAGGGCATATTGCAGCATAATCCTCCCTCCACCTCCATCCCAGAATGAACAGGAAATAAGAAACATAGAAAACCTACAGCACAATACAGGCCCTTTGGCCCACAAAGCTGTGTCGAACGTGTCCTTGCCTTAGAAATTTCCTAGGGTTACCCATAGCCCTCTATTTTTCTAAGCTCCACGTACCTATCCAGGAGTCTCTTAAAAGACTCTATTGTATCCGCCTCCACCACCATCGCCGGCAGCCCATTCCACACACTCACCACTCTGTGTGTAAAAAAACTTACCCCTGACATCTCCTCTGTACCTGCTTCCAAGCACCTTAAAACTGTGCCCTCTCATGCTAGCCATTTCAGCTCTAGGATAAAGACTCTGACTATCCACATGATCACTGCCTCTCATCATCTTGTACACCTCTATCAGGTCACCTCTCGTTCTTTGATTCTCCAAGGAGGAAAGGCCAAGTTCATTCAACCTATTCTCCTAAGGCATGCCCTCCAATCCAGGCAACATCCTTGTAAATCTCCTCTATACCCTTTCTATGGTTTCCACATCCTTCCTGTAGTGAGTGACCAGAACTGAGCACAGTACTCCAAGTGGGGTCTGACCAGGGTCCTATAAAGCTGCAACATTACCTCTCGGCTCCTAAATTCAATCCCACGATTGATGAAGGCCAATACACCATATGCCTTCTTAACCACAGAGTCAACCTGCACAGTAGGTTCTCCAACCTTTAAGCAACTCATTATTCTTTTGTGTCAGACTGCATAATTTCTGCCTGTCTTCCATCAGTGATCATGGCTTAGATTTACTTCCTCCATTTTTTTACAGCCTGATCTGTCGGACCTGACCCACAGCCCTTCCATTAGTGACAGAACATTGAAAAAGTATCATAACCCTCCGTCTTTCTCCCTAACCCCTTGACCTACTCTTCTCCATCACAAATAATCCCTTTGTCCTATCTAACTAGCTCTCCTATCACTTTCCCTGCAATTTTAAATTTGATTATTACATCAATTTATAAGACAGAAGATATTTTCCCATTACTTGGAATGCAAACCTCAAGGGATGACGAAATAGCCAAGTGAGAGGAAAAAAAACCTTTTTTTGCACTTTTGGTCATTATGATCTATAACTCTTAACTCACAAAGGTGGTCAACTTGACATTGCAGGGCTCTGGAGAAGGATTTGGGAATAGGACTGATGGGATTGCTTTAAGAATTGCCCACATGTACATGAAGGGCCAAATTGTCTCCTTCTGTGCATTATTGATTTTATAATTCTTGAACATGTTCCATTCAGCAATTCCCATGTCTTCTATTCCAGCACAACTTGGAAGAAGTGTAAAAATTTATTGACCATTTCCTCTTCCTACATTTTCCATATTAATACAGGCCTATCATCTCAACTTACTATTTTTGAGTCTTTCCTGCTATTGCTATAGACTAATGAAAAGTTAACTTAAGAGTAACTGAATGATGCAACACAGGAGGTGGCTATGAGCCAGTCTTGACCATGTGAAAGAGCTGTCCAGTTAGTCTTGCCCTCAACTATCCTCTGTACTACTCTCTTCAAAACTGGAGAAAGTATTAGACATGTAATTGAGATGCTGTGAACTCAGGACTGGGGTAGCTCTTTCATGACTTGTACAAGTGATAGGCTAAACTTCTTCCTTCTCTACTGTAATATATGATGTTACAATTCTGTGATTATACTGATGTTACAATTCTGTGATTATACTTTCAACAATTTGTTTCAGAACCGAGGAGTGGCCATGGCAGTATAGTGGTTAGCACAATACTTTACCACACGGGTGACCCAGTTTAAATCCAGCCACTGCATGTAAGGAGTTTGTACATTCTCCCCATAACTGTGTGGGTTTCCTCTGGGTGTTTTGGTTTCCTCCCACAGTCCAAAGATGTACTGCTTGGTAGGTTAATTGCCCATTGTAAATTGTCCCGTGATTAGGCTTGGATTGAATCGGGGGATTGTTGTGTGGTATAGCTCCAAGGGCCGGAAAGGCGTATTCCACACTCTATCTCAATAAATAAACTTGGATTTTTTGCTTTTAACAAGTGGTCCTCAAAACACTTCATTTCTCTGACTGTGTTACTTATTCAGATTGTCCAAACAAAAGTGCTACCGAAATCACTTACACAACTAAACTGGAGACTGGGATATGGAAATGGTTCTGAGATGAAGACAAACACTCATGTCTAGAATAAACAAAGACACATTGGGTCATTTTCTAGGTCATAGCTACTTAGTATGCAATGGAATCACTTGGCTATCTCAATCAAAACTCTCTCCTAATGTGTTTAGAACTGACAACCGCAACTACAGCTCTGATGACAAGCACAAAAAGGAATGGAAACAGTGGCTGGGGATTAACAATAGAAGCAAAAGAACAAACTTAAAGGCTAAAAGAAGTGGGGAATATAAGCATACAAAGAATATTGCAGGAAGTAAAAAAGACAAGTGGATGAAATGCCTGACAAAGCAGCTTCTTATTTTCCAGTCACAGCCCTGTTTATTGGAGGACCTTTAGATACTAAATGGTTAACTTGAATGGTGAAGGATGGGTTCAATAAAGGGATTCAAACAATTCTAGTGTTTTGGAGGTGAAGTAATCACTTGGAAATTCGACTGCAATTGTTACTCCATTTGAGCTGCATATCCAATTATCTAATTTAGAGTCATCTAATCAACCATGCGGGTCTATCTATTAAAGAAGGTGGTCAGCCAAAATGTATGCGGCTGTGTTACCCATTATTAGTTCAATGTGCACTGACATAGCCCGATGATGAGACCAAATTGGTGAAGCAGCAGGAAAAGATAAATCTGACATTGGCATGACTACAAGCTACTGAAGGAAAGCTAAAAGTAAAGCCAGACTTTAAATACTTTAGTAATAACATCCAGACCATAATTGACTAAGCCCAGGTGTACAAGGCAGACCTGTCGCACAATGAAACAGGTTTGATAATATTAATGAATTAGGCTAATTCATGGAATGAATGGAAGCTTCACAGTGAACTTCATTAAAGTTCTGCTACCTGCTTTATATAAAGATATATTTGGGAATGTGGATAGATGTTCCAAGTGACTCAGTCCTTCTATATTAATAAGAACCTACTCAGCACACTAATAGTGTACCTCCATTCTAAATTGCTTTAGTAATATTATTACACATCATATAGCTTTTGGTTAGGTTATAAGTCTCAAAGAATGGATTAACAAATTTGATCAATATCAAAGGTTGTTCCACAGTTTCTATGATGCTACTCTCCTCGGCCAGTTATAAATATCAGCTATCAGTAATTGTTTCTCTAATCTATACTGGTTGAGGGTGCCTCAATACAGTTCAAACCTAGACCTCAAGTACACGTAACCTACAGAAGGCAAAGTACTAAAAGCAAAGTATAAGATCAGAATCATTGCATTATCCTACCCTACAAAATAAGAGGGAGCAATATCAACTTCTAAATCATTATGTTTCAATGTGATTGTCCAAGTTAAGTGAACTATTATACAGCTTAAGTAACAAGCTGACTCTAATTCACATTTATGATGTGTCCTAGTTTGCTGGTTGCTGCTTTCTTGTTGATAGTTTGGGTGATTTTGAATTGGGGTGACCTGCAGATAATGAACACTGAGCTGAATTGAAATACGCCATTTGATGTTGTGTTTTATATCTGGTGTTTTAGTTGCCATTTGCGTGATTTGTTTTTTGTGCATGGGGGAGGGGAGTTTTTTTCTTCCTTTGAACAGGTTTCATAATTCTTCTTTGTTTTGTGGCTTTCTGTGGGGAGGTTGAATGTCAGCATACTGCATACATACTTTGATAATAAATGTAAATGTACTTTGAACACCAAAAACTAAAACATACAGGACCGAGAGAGAAAAAAAAAGTAATAGTTTTATTATTTAATCATTCAATGGATGTGGATGTTGCTGGCAGAGCTGGTATGCATTTTCCAGCACAAACAAGAGAAAATCTGCAGATGCTAGAAATGTGTGTTGCATATATTTTCTATCCCTGACTGCCAATAAGAACAGTTCAAAGGATTTTTTTGGGGAGAGGGGGAAGGTGGTCAGAAATCCCACTCCAGGCAAGAAAAACAGAGATCCTTACTCAAGACCATTAAGGAGCAATTCCAGGTTGCCCAAAGCGATTCACAAGATGCCATCATGCAGGAACAGAAACGACACATTTGGGAACTGCTGGCTCTCACAAAAAACAATGTGTTAATGACTGATTTCAGTAATGTAGGCTGAGGAATAAATATTGTCCCTGATACTCTGAAAGAGACCATGAGTTAAATTGGTCAGAAATTTAATCACACATTTGAAATTCTTACAGTTCAAGCATAATTCTCTATTGGGAAGACTTACCAACCCACGATTTAACATGTTGAACCGAGGTTATAAGAAGCTAACGCTGACCACTACTTGCAGACAATCTAAAAATATAATAGGGGGAAAAGTGCAGATGGGAAATACACCACTGCGGTTCTGAACTCTACCCTGACACATCCAATATTCAGCTTCACTACTATCAAAGGAACTTGCTATGGGGCATCTCATATAAAAGCCAACGGATAAAATAATGTACTGCGAGGCTTTAGTGTAAAACTAGCTGAAGATAAAAAAAAAGTCATATCAGGATGGGTTAATGGGACCTAGATGGCATGGTGCTACATTAGAAATGACCATCAAACTTCTGATTCTCTGAACAAATGATTCCTGATCATAGTCAGGATGGGGATGTGTTCATGCATATATTTGGCCCAATAGCAATAATTGCTATTTCAGCAATATCATTGGGTCAAGGCCTTCTTGAGATTTACTGATACAGTAGTGTCTTACATCTATTAATGAGAAGAACTCCCATGGATAACATTGCCAGCAAACTTGCTGAAGACTCTATAAGACTCTCACCCATCCCAAAAAGAGTCTTATTGCCCATCGGCCTTCCTCAATCCAGGAGGTTTATGTCATGTCAGTGCTGACTGCTGGTGACATGTTTGCAGCACCAAGTTGTTTTTATAGAGGAAGGAGCCAAATAAGTACTCTTAAATTCCCAAAAGAATAGGGCAACGGAATGAGTCCTTTGCCTCAATTCCCAGTTATGCACTAATTCTTCTTAAGGTATATATTAACAGTGTGTTCTTTGTTATTAATCCATCACTCAAGAAGAATTAGTGGTGGTAAAATAATGTTGAAATCATAACTTTGAGCCTTGAGCAGTGTTCGTCCATCGTCAATGTCGATGAGGACCTCGACACCATTATGATGGTGTCGAGACTCGCACAAGATTTGGATTTAAGTGAGGGAGAGTTGTGCAGCGTCAGCCTCACTTTCTCTTCCCAATTCCCATCTGGATCCAGTGGCAAGACAGAGTCGAGACGGCTGGAGATGGGACTAGGCGCAGTGGATGACGACCAGGACATCTTCTAGCCTTGAGCAGTACTACCACAGCAAAGGGTGAGGTTGGATGGAGAACAACAGAATTAATTTCTTAAGCAGACTGTCATATTTAGAGTTAAGTCACGTGTGTTCCTCAGAACTGGCTTTTATAAACCAGTAATGCCTGGAATATAACCATACAGCCAATCATGCAGGGTGCCACGATAACATAGCGGGTAGTGTGACGCGATGTCGGAGTTCAGAGTTCAATCCTGGTACCCTCTATAAGGAGGCTCTGTATGCCCTCCCTGTGGAAGGTGAAGGTTGTCTCCTGGTCCTCCAGTTTCGAACCACACTCCAACGGTGTACCGGATTGGTTAAATGGTCACTGTAAATGGTCCTATGATCAGGTTAGGATTAAATCGGGGTTGTCGAGCGTTACTGGGCAGTACAGCTTGAAGGGCAGGAAGGGCCTATTCTGTGTGATACCTCCAGATAAGTAAGTAGATGCCAAAGGAGAAGGATTTATATGGCATTACTCAAATTACTTCCATCACCTTTCAATGTACAACCAATGAAATAGGTTTTCTGTAATTGCTATTGTAATACAGGGAATAGGACATACAAATTGCATATGGCAAGTTCCTCAAGAAGCACTGTGATGACGACATTAAGTTCTGGTGATACTACTTGAACAAATAAATTTTGCTACAACACAAGGGTAGCTTTCCGTTTTACAAGTGTGCATTTAACTCTGGGATAGCATTCTAGGACTGGGTTTAATGTTTGTTGGCTCTTTGAAATATATTAAATGATTTTAATGTTTAACCCGGCACACCAACTGGTGACAGTATTTTGTAATCGCAGCTGAGAAATACAAAAGTCCGACAGGCGATCTGTCCACGTCCCAGAGTTCATCCTGATCCGATTCAAGGTTCGTTGAGACTAATGAGGAAAAGGCCTGATGCAACAGACTAAAGATCACAGAATGGATGCAATATAGTGGACAACTGTGATATCACATGTCTTCACTTGCATTCACTCAACGCAGGTGTTCTGGTGACTAAGACCACAGTGCACCATTCTATTTGTAGTAGAGAAGCTAATCTCGATTTACAATTGAAATGGTTTATTTGTTCTCCTTTCAGTTAATTGACAAAATAGTTTTGTTTGTAATTAAATGTGAAAATAGTTATTTATTTGCAGATGAAAGTCAATTAAACATTAAAGACTAAAATTATATAACTTTGATAGTGATATGTTTTCCTGTCAACACCATATGTTCAATTGTTTAACCTGATTCTCACTGTTACAAAATGATAGAACTAGTGCAGCTTGACATTAGAACTGTCCAAATAGCAGTTCTATTTGCTTTCAAGGCATGAAAGGAATTGAACTTCTAATCTTATTTACCAAGAGTACAAGACTCATCAAGAGCCTAAAAACCAGCAGTCAAGAAGCTACCACAGTAAAGTGCAGTTTGAAACCCAGGTGATTGGCACTTACATTCATGCTGCTCGTAAGGCGGATAGGAGAGCCGAACGGAAATCAATATGAAGAACAAAAAGAGAGGCCACGCTATCTCAATCAGCAGCTGAAACTGAAAAATACAAAGAAAAACACTGTAATAATGATGTACATGATTCTGGAAAGATTCAGACATTACATTTTTGGCATTTATCACTGAGATCACTCCCTCCACCATCTTTCCAATACAGCGGAATAATTTCTTCAGGACTGTTTTTCTTCTGGAGAGGACAACCTTGTAGCAGTTCCTTGAGAAATGACAAGTCACAATGTGCTCACATAAGCCTACATTCTGAGCACCCCAAGCAATCTTACAAAGAAAGCCATTATGACTGAGGCCACTGCTTTTTCTATCCAATGTACATTCCGACCATCTCCAGAAGAGGCTATTACACAATATCAGCAACCCCAGCAGATTGTCATTCCATCAATTTAGCTTGGAACATACAGGTAAATTTTAGACAGACTACAATTCCTGAACTCAAGCCACCTTGGGGCTTACTGAACGGTACAGACTTAAAGCTGCCATATTTTCTTTGAATTTTATGTACAGTGCTCACATTACTACCCAAAAGATGAAATTAGGTTCTACTCAGTATTATAATTCAGCCCATTACAAATACTGTATGTTTTCATTAACTTAACCAGTTCGAAAACACTGCTAAACCATAAGACATAGGAGCAAAATTAGGTTAGTTGGTCCACTGAGTCTGCTCCGCCATTCAATTATGGCAAATATATTTTCCCTCTCAAACCTATTCTCCTACCTTCTCCATGCAATCTCTGCCATCCTTACTAATCAAGAAACCATCAACTTCTGCTTTAGATATACCCAATGACTTGGTTTCCACAGCGATCTGTTGCAATAAATTCCACAAATTCACTACCCTCTGATGAAAGAACTTCCTCCTTATCTCTGCTCTGAATGTTCTGTCCTGGGGCTATTTTGGCCTCTGGGAAAGACTATGTGTTTTCACACTGTCTATGCTCTTCATGATGTTATACAGTTCACTTCTGTCAGTTCACTCCTCAATATCCTACATTCCAGGGATTAAAGTTCCCATTGTAGAAATTTCCAGGCAACACCCACAAAATGCTTGAGGAACTCAGCAGGCCTGGCAGCATCTATGGAAAAGATGCTGCCTGGCCCGCTGAGTTCCTCCAGCATTTGGTGTGTGTTGCTTTGATTTCCAGCATCTACAGATTTTCTCTTGTTTATGATTCGATTACTATGCTGTGAAGTCTCTTCCAGGGATGCCTACCCTGTAGAAATTCAGATTTCCCTTGGATGGGAGTTCAGTGAAAGCCTCTCACTGATCCTCCTCTGTGATCTCTGCTCTCCTCTGATCCTCCTTTCCATAAGTGTTGCCTGTCCTGCTGAGTTCTTCTATTATTGTGCATGTGTTGCTTTGATTTCCATCATCTGCTGATTTTCTCTTGTTTGTCTAAATTTCTCCACTTGCTAATTGGCTCTTTCTGACTGACTGTTGGTCTGCAGATGATAGCCAGAGGACAAACTAAGTGAGATGTGGAGGAGGAAGCAGAAGGCTCACCAGAAGCGTGAAACGATTTGTGGACCACAAACTAACACAATGGCTTCAGAGAAACCGTTGATGAACCAGGTCAACCGTCCTACTGGCTGTCGGACGCTTGGGGAGTGCAATGAAGGACCCTGGAGAACTGGTTCACCATCATGATGATCACCATGGCCCCATCAGAAAGTGGCAGACCAGTGATGAAACCCACGGCGATGTGAGACTATGAGTATTGAGAGATTGGTAGAGACCAGAAGAGCCCAAAGGGCTGCAGTTGGAGGAATTGGACTGGGCACATTGAGGGCAGGCCGCAATAAACGACATAGTCTCCAATCACGGTGGGCCACCAGAGCTGGTGGCACACAAAATCGAGAGTGCATTGTGCACCTGGATGGCCAGAGAGGGTTGAGGAGTGCGCCCACTGGAGTGCCTCAGAGTGCAAGGCCATTGGCATGTCCATGCGACTGTCAGCTGTGCTGGCCAGAGCAGCCTATGCTGTAGGGCCTGACAGACCCTGTTCTCTCAAGGACCCAGGCAATTCGGGTGAGGATTTACAAGGACGTTATGATGGGGCTGAGGGTTGATCTCCGATTCAGCTTAGTCGAACTGCTGTGACGGAGCATCCGCCTTAGTGTTCATGGAGGTAACTGGAGAAGGTGAAGTCGAATTGCTCGAAGAAGAGGGCTGAACGAGCCTGGGGATTGACTTGGCAGACCTGTTGTATGGATCTGTTACCTGTTCAGGTAATCAGTCCAGATCAGGAAAGGCTCGATGCTTCCCATCAACCAATGTCTTCGTTCCTCCAAGGTCCATTTAATGGCAAGTAGCTCCCTGTCTAAGACAAAGAAGAATTTTGCACCGGCTGGGGACTGGGATGTTCAAACGAAGCTGTACTGTAGCGTTTCAGCATTGTAATCATTCATGTCTTGGGTCTCAGGAGGGGAGAGGGAGAACAGACATGGAGGGGTGGTGCCTGGGAGGAGATTGATCATGTAGTCTGTGAGAGAACAGGATGCTGGCCTCTCTTTTTACTGAAAGCAAGGGCTAGGTCGTCGAAATGCTGTGGGAACTTTGTGAGGTCGAGGGCTTCCATGGATTTATGGGGTGAGATCAACTGAGGTTCCTGGCAGCTGACCTGGCAGGTGGGTCCCCAATTCAGCAGTGAACTAGACGTCCAGGCGAAGTGAGGATTGTGAGTGGAGGGCCAAAGATAATGCAGGATCAGAGGAGTGTTTGGTGAGTCGATAAGGAGGCTGTTCATGTGCTCAAGCTCTGTGCACATGCTACCGATTCCACACCCTAAGGGAAGTCCATCAATGGCCATGATGCAGAAGGGGTGAGAGATAAGCTCGGAAGGGAGTTCAAGCTGCACAGGCAGTCTGCTCAGAAAGTTGCCTGTTGAACCAAATCCAGCAGAGCTCCTGTGTGCATAGAGCTGGAATGTGGAGGACAGAGACTTAATCGGGCTATGGTGCTGGAATGTGGGGACTGAGGAACCTTATCAGATAGAAAGCCCCTCCTCTCTACCTGGTGGTGCTGTTTCCAGACGCAGTGGGCATTTGATGTGTGGGTAATTTCCAACTCCCCAGTAAGTACACAAATTGTTTCTCCACTGACGCTCGCACTCTTGGGGCATTATGGGAGCTGTCCCTAAATGCATGGGTTCTGGAGGTGCTGATGATGAGGGTTCTGCAGCCTGAAATATTTCTGGGAATGGAACTGGGGCTCAGGCTGTTGACCTGTAGGGTCGTTCCATAAGATGCTTGTTAACATGGAAGACCAGAGTAATGAGGCTTTCGCGGTTGGTGGGTAACTCCCAGGTGGGCAGCTCATCTTTCTAGTGCTCCGAGAAGCCATGACAGAAATGGGCCAGCATCAATTCCACTTTACAGCTCCACCGTGAAGCTCTTGCATTCCACGGCGTAATCCTTGACGCAAGCCAAGTATCCAATCCGCTGCCTCACTTCCCAGATTGTCGAAAACCTGGCGCACCTCAGTGGTGAATTCCACACATTTATTCCAAATGGTAGTTTTATTGCCCCAATTAGTGGCAGCCCAGGTCAGAGTTCACCCAGTCAAGAGCGTGATGACAAAGACAACCTTGGCTCAGTTTGTAGAATACTGCAGCTCTAAATGTAGAATGCACTGGCACAGGGAGTCATGGCAAAAGGTTGGGGAGCTGTCGAAGCATTCGGTAACCAGAATCTGGGGCTCAGACGGAGGAGTTTAACTGGTGCTGGGTTGCCATATTAAGATGGAGAGTTGGAAGAGAGTGGTGAACAGATGATCAGTGGTTTCTTGCTGCTTCTGGACAGTGTTCTCATGCTGACAGACGACCTCATTTAGGTGAGCAAGCTCCACTAGGTCAATCGCTAGTTCACCCATCCTGTCAGAAAATGTAGAGGAATCTTGATCCAAAAGCAGAGCAATAGAGATGAATCAGTGATGATTAATAACTTTCATAACAGACTGCAAAATACTAAGCTATGAGAGGCCACAATTTTAATGAAAAACTGTTACTTAACACCACAGGCAACAAGGTAACTGAGGGCAGGCAAAAACTGATTGTGGCTGACTGGTTCGATGGGTGAAGAAGGATTATGGATGAGTCCTGGATTTAAACAGGGTGCAGGTGATGTGTCAGAAATGAGAGGCAGTTGATTCCTGTTCGCTGGGTGGAGATTGGCTTTCTATGCAGACCTGACACCTTGTGCCCTACCGTACACTGCCATCCCATTACATTTGCTGCACATCACACTTGGTTGGCATAAGCCCCATCTGCAATTTCTCCATTCATTCCTGCAAATGAGCACTATCCCAATGTATCATTGAACGTGGTTCTACATAGTCTACAACATGGATACAATGGACCAACTGGCTTTCTCCTTTGTTGTAAATTTGTGATCAATCTTACATGCAACATGCAAAGTTAATGCACACACATAGCTCCAGAACACCAGCAAGGATAAGTCCCACGTCCTTCTCAATCTTGTCTCTATCTTAACTTCCTCTTAACATCCACCCCATTGAGGCCTTTCAATATTTGGTATGTTTCAATGAGATCCCCCTCATTCTTCTAAACTTCAGCAAGTACAGTCTCAGAGCTATCAAACACTCATCAAACATCAACCCTTTCATTCCCGGGATCATTCTCGTACACCTCCTCTGGACTCTCAAGTGTTAACATATGCTTTCCTAGATATGGGACCCAACACTCCCCACAATACTCTAAATGTGGTCTGACCAATGTCTTATAAAATTTCAGCACTGCATCCTGGTTCTTCCTGATATATGTAGGTCTCAGTTTTAATAAGGGTTAAAAGGGAACTATTACCTGGCTATTAATTCCACCTCTATGCTTTACATATTAAAATTCAGCACAGAAGCCAACATACAGTTCATAAACATGTAAACAGGATTAACTGGTTAATCCTGTTCACGTTCTTAGCCAATCCTCTTGGAGATAGAGGAATGGCAACATACTATATTTCTGAATATGATGAAGAATATTCATTGCTGTCATTTGAAGAGTCTTTGATAGGTAAAGCCTTGGAAGTCTGTCAGTTGCGTCCTTTAGTGAAACAATAATTAGAAAGGTGGACGTGGGATGAATAGACCAGAAAGACTTCATCTCTTTGAAGCAGAGGTATCGTACCACATTGCTCAACCTCCCTACTCACCATTATGCCAAGAATAAAGCTGACAAAATCAAATATAATGATCATGAAAAGAAAACAATGAAAATCAACACCAGTAAATGTAAATGGTCATTCCGTACAATAGCTCTACTACTGTTAATACATCCTGAGATGAAGAACATTAGACCCTTAGAATTATAATTTATAGTTATAAAACTGTACCCTATTCCACTTTCTTCTTTAATGGTAAGCTATATTCTATGTATAGCTCCATTCCAGTCTAAATGAGGTAGTTAATATGCTTAATTAAGTGCTTAAATCACCTTCATCTCCCCAGCAATATCAGATGCAACATTACATCCAAGCACAATATCAAATTTATTTATTGGAATCTAATCACTCTGACTTTGGTTCTCAATATAAATTAACATAAGCTAATCTTAAAATAATTACATTTTATTTGTAGTAAAGAGAAAGAATTCATACTGAAGAGCCATCAAACATTTCACAGCTAATTCTGTGGATGCACGATGGTTAGCTAATATATTATCCAGTATAACTCAAACAGCTCATCATCAAATTTGATATGTTGTCAATTGGGTGTGAAGGTAGACTACCATAAAAAACAACCAGATTTTCAGTAGTAAAGATTTCTTATAACACACACAAAACGCTGGAGGAAATCTGCAGGTCAGGCAGCATCTATGGAAATGAATAAATAGTTGATGTTTCGGGCCAAGAACCTTCTTCAGGATTAAGAAGGAAGGGGGAAGATGCCAGAATAAAAAGGTAGGGGGTGGGGAAGGAAGCTAGTTGAAGTCAGGTGGGTGGAAAAGGTCAAGGGCTGGAGAAGAAGGAATCTGATAGGAGAGAAGAGTGGACCAGAGAAAAAAGGGAAGGAGAAAGGGCAGGAGGGGACGTGGGGGAAGTAATCTGCATCTGTAGGTAGCTGTAGATCCCAGGGGATCATGGGTTTGCGCCTCTGGTGGATTGGGTTAAGTGTCCTCTCCAGGGTGCAAGCCTGGGCAGGAAGATTTGAAGAACCGGCTGCTGCCCATGGAGTGGGTTCCCCCTCTCCACGTCACTGATGTAGTCCAAGGGAAGGGCAAGCGCCGATACAGCTTGGCACCAGTGTCATCGCAGAGGTTGCCAGAGTGAAGTTGTAAACAACATCAAACTGCCTTAGCGATCCCAGCTCTGGATTTCTTCCTCGGGGTTTAATAGACAACACCAGCAGATTAGCAGGTGAAGTGTTCCTTCACGTGGAAGGACTGTTTAGGGCCCTGAATGAAGGTGAGGGAGGAGGTATACAGGCAGGTATAGCTAGCTCTTAGGCAGCTTGCAGGGTTAACTGCCAGGATGGAGAATAGTGGGGAGGCACAAATGGGGAGCGAACGCTGTGAAAATTGGGGGGGGGGGAAGAAGGGGAGAGAAGGTATAGATATGCTTAGTGGTAGGATCTCTGTGGAGATGGCAGCACTTGCAGAGGATGATGAGTTGGGAGGTGAAGGCTCATGGGGTGGCAGGTAAGGACAAGAGGAATTCTATCACTGTTAAGGCGGCGGGAAAATAAGGTGGGTGCGGATGTTTGGGAAGTGGAGGATACGTGGGTGACAGTAGCATCAAGAGTGAAGGGAGGGATATTTTGTTCTTTGAAGAAAAAGAACATATCTTATTTCCTGCAAGTGTCGGCCTTCCCTCCGTTTCTGGTTATCCTGTCCTCTTTCATCTGCTTGTAACTATAAACTTTCAAGGAATATCCAGAGGGAAGATTGGAACCCATTCTGCATTAAATCTTCTGTCTTTGGAGTGCTCAATCTTTAGATTCAATAAACATGTCAACCATCAATTCTCCCCTTGTGTCCTGGAACTAAGAGTATAGGTAACTGAGATCAAGCTAATGAAGATCTAACATATTGGACAGTGGCAAATAAATGGGATTTGACATCATCTGCCTCCAAACTTTCTTGCTGTGTTTTACTTTGTTTAGCACTAGTTAGAGAGACAAAGCTGCATGTGCACATCCACAGGAGGTCAGTGGCTTGTGAAAAATGAGCAAGCAAATACTGAGCTTTCAGCCACGCTGACTGAAGAAACATGGCAGAATCATGCAGAGCCGAAATACATTTAAATTAATGCAGAAGCAAAATCATTGAGGACAAACAAAACAGGAAGATAGAAAGAAAACAAAAAACATTTTTAAATATTCTTAGTTATTATTAAAATCTGAAGAATGAGGTTCCTGTCATTGCAGATATCCAGTGACAGATACAGCTGACATTAGTTTAAACAAAACGTTATTAAAAATTCAGTTACTCTGAATGACCAGTTCTATCTTTTTCTGTTAGGTTTAGTGGATGTATATCATTGATATACCATAAATTCACACTATCAGTATTTGAAGTGAGCAGGGCATTGTTAAAGCAATAACTTTGGAGCAGCATAGCATTTCAAATATTAACCAATTGATTCCTGCATTTAAGGAAAGCTGATTTAAACCTTAGGGTTATTCTTACCATAAATCCAAATCTGAACAATACAATAGGCCATTCCAATTGGATTTTCAAATGGGATGTAAGGAAAAGTGGGTGTAGAATTTAGTGAGGCCTTACAACATTAAGCATGATACAACTAGAAGGAAAGGTCACTGTCAATATGTCAGCAGCACACTAAGATATCCTTTGTTCTTTTACAAATTTCATGACAATTACTATTATAGACTTTAGTAAAAGGTAAACTAAGGATTTCTTGGTGTGGCATTATCAACGCCCAAGGTGTAACTCATATTTGGGACAAGCGCTTAATATTGCAGTTATGTTTCCAGATTGATTTCATTTTAACATAAAAAAAACAATGAAATCAAATTTAAAGTGATGATTATAAATTCTATAAAGCAAACTTCAATTTAATTTAATTACTAAAATTATACATAAAATTATATCTACCAACTATATGCATAATTTTTTGATAAAGCAATGCTTCCTTAAGATTACAAGAGAGAAAAATGTCCCCACTGAAGCTTAGCACTGAGATCCTTAAACCAGGAATAAAAAGGAATCCAAACATGTAGTTTGGTATCTAAAGCATATGCTGCAACAACACTCTGCCTCATCTCCCAAGGGTACGGTCCATAATATGCACGGGAGTCAGAGTCAGAGGAAGTTATAGGAAGAAATGCCATTCACTTCATTATTTTGACACTGATCAATGAAGAATTATTTAGTTCAATCCCACTTCCTATCTCTCAATCTGCAGTATGTCAATGTTATAGCACACGTTCACAACCATGTCCTCAATAAACAGGAGCAGGGTTTCTGTCTTATCCGTTCAGCGAATGAGTTGTAGACCCGACTATTCATCGGAGTGAATATTATTTTCTTTATCTCCTTTTTAATCCATCCTTTCATTAGCTTCAAAGGATGTCCCTAGTTTTTAATCTCATTGCTAAGGGACATGAATCTTTACTGTTAACCCAGTCTAGGCTACTCCTGGTTTTTGCAAACCTAAAACAATTTTTCTCTCGGCTATCCTTATTTCCAATGCTGCTTTAACCAATCTCATAGCTCTGTATAGTTCATGTTCAGTTTATGATTTTCTTGTTTATGTCGAGTCTCTAAAGTCGAGTGTCTATGATGCATGTAAATTTCTCAGTGCACTTATACACACATGTAATTCTGCATATGACAATAAACTACAGGTTTTCATCAATAAAACGGCAGACGCATTACACGTTTAAGAGAGATCATAATAACTGCTTTATTGACAACGAAATACAAGAATATAAAATGTGGTAAAAAAATTTACGTAATTATGTCATCACGTCAGACCAGCCTCTTAAAGTGAACCCCAACTCAATTGTGTATGTTTCCACCCACCTCATTACTCAACAAACCTCAGCTTTTGACTTTTTTGACTTCTTCATACTTGATAACATCTCTGTAGATGTAATCCCAGCATTTTATGAAGTTCTGAATTCTCCCTATTGCAGCATTATAACTTTGAGAAGCTTCCTTACCTAAACACTGTTAAGTTATTTATTGAATAAAAACTATGAGATTAGGATTCAGAGGTGATTGTGGTCATGAATGGGAATAGTATTAAATTAATGAAAAGAATACACTACTTAGCTCAGAGAAAAATAAGCTTAAACTTAACAGGCATTTGCAAGCATGAATGAATTTCATATAGTAAATAATAAGAAAAACTTCCAGTGCTTAAATCAGAAACCAAATGATTTTGAATCAACATAATTAACAAAAGAAGTAGAGAAAAGAAGTTTTATTTCATCACTTGTCATGATCAGACTTGCAATGACATAAAGAGAAATGAGATCATGATACATAATGATAAGTGGTACAGGCACGAAAAGGTTGAATGGCCTCATTTTGTACTGATTCAATGTGAAGAAAGTGGATGTTGTTATTCACTATTGAGAGTTTTGCCAACTACAATGCAGCTTATTCTTGCTGAATGGCTGAAATAACAATTGCTTTCCCCTTCCTTTCAGGCTGACCCTTTTATGATACAAATACCAAGATTCTATAATTTCAGGATGGGTAGTTGAGAGTACATGGGAAAATGTACAATTCCAATGCAGCAAATTAGAAAATGTCAACACATAACCATTTTCCTTAAATGTAGCACCTCAGCAGAAAGTAAAATTTTGCATTGTTATTAACCCTGGGAATACCAAGAGATTCTTAGTTTTAATTGTATTCAAGGAAATAAATCTGGTACAGAACCTGGTGTGGCCAGTTTGTCTGGTGTGAAGCACGCCCAACTAAATAACCCCATTGTCTCACACTTAACTCTTGAGAAATCAACCCAGGTGCCGTGGGCTGGCATCCTGTATCCTATAGATAGTGCCCCTTTGCAAAGTTGTTCTTTTAACTTCAGATTGATAGTTGCTTGTCATTTCCATTATGAACTGAAGTCTAGCTTCCAGTTTAAGAAGGCAAATAAAGAATATTGGTTGAAAGTTTCTTACTCAGAAACAACACTTAAATCTCTAAAAGTTTCAGCGGATTATGTTAGAAAGCTGAGCTTGGCTCTCAGGCCCTGGACAGTGACTACACAGAGCCTGCAGAAATAGGAGAGGAAACGTATAATGGAAGGGGCAAGGTGCTGAAGTATCTTTAAAACAATGACGTGAAATTTAAAATTGAAGTATTCTTTCACACATTCAAGGCAAAAGCCAACCTACATCCATTGACTGCTTTGACTGCACTTGGGAAATGAAGGAATTGTACTGCTTCTCCCTCAGCCCACAGACCCTCTGAGAAAATTAGTACACTTATGAATACAGAGTCTGCCAAGAGAGGAAAGATCAGGCTGCTGGACACAAAATATAGATGGCTGGCTTGTTGAAACATTTCATAATGGCAATTAATGTTGACAGCATATTCCTTTTGCTAAGTCTTGTGGTACAGAATGGATGTCACCTATTATATGGCATAGAAGCAGAAATATACCATACTATTAACAGCCCAGCTGAATCTGCATAAATAATCTTTGAAAATGACAGG
Organism: Mobula birostris; assembly: GCF_030028105.1. Lineage (NCBI taxonomy): Eukaryota > Metazoa > Chordata > Chondrichthyes > Myliobatiformes > Myliobatidae > Mobula > Mobula birostris. The sequence goes on from NC_092374.1 coordinate 69,494,245, forward strand.
AGAAAGGAGCATATTATTTATTCACTTAGTCATTTCAATGCACAGGATTAAATGATAAAAGGATTAGACAACCATAGCAATTACAATTTCCTGAAGTAAATTACTCAGCAGGTAGGCATCCCCTATGGAAAGAGATCAGAGTTGGTGCATGAACTGCTGAGTATTTTGAGTATTCTTTTGATATAACAGTTGACCTTCAATTCCTTCAAGTAAGTACTGAGTCAGAGATAATTTTTACAAGGCCCTGCAGATATTATCAGTGTGAGGGTACTACCGTGGATTGATTTTGGATTTTTATTTCACCCATTTGGGGCTGGGTTTTTAATCTGGTTTGACTCCTCTTCTAAAATGTCATATGGCTTTTTGTCGGGAGGAGAGTGGATATATATATATATACACACAGCATTTCAGAACTACATGGGCAGATTGGGCCCTTCAGGGAGTCCTTTTCTGTGTATCGTCGTTTATAGTTCAGTTGACTTCAAGGACATTGTCAAAATCTCCTTCCAACTATATAACAGTCTCATGGGAATGCTTAGCCCATGTGGCTGCTCAAAACAAAGAAAAAATTGATGGAATGTAGTAAACATTTCTGGCCTCGACAATGGGAGCATGAGAATGTCAAGGATAAATGGTGGAAGGGCCCCTCAGAGTCTTACCTTACGCCTCCGTTGAGAGAGGTGGAAACAGGTAAAAGTGTATAGACCAAACCCATGTACAGTGGATGCAATGGATTGCAGAAGCATTGATAAACTCCATCCAAACCATCAACTTCAGAGGACGATGGAGACGGGAGATCAACGATGCCCTGCGCTCCACTGAGGAGCTAAGGGCCCAAGTTAGTAAATCATGGAAGGACTATCCACCGACCTATTCCCTCTTGAAGGACTCTCAGCACATCACATAGAGCTCATTAACTGCCTCAGAGCCAACGGACTGCAATGGAAACTCCTTCAAGGAACAGCCTAGCAAGAGACTTATCCACATTTTCATAGAATTTCCTTCTTTGTTTAGAGTGTTTCAAGGCCAGAAGTGTTACATAGATTTAAAATGCCTATGAAACAAACTGAAAAATAATAATGACCTACAGCAAAGGACTCCCTGGAACATTTGCTCTTCTCCCCTTATGAAACCATGAGATCTGTTGCAAGAATTGCAGGACCTGGCTAAAACCCCAGCTCCATCAGGTGAAATAAAAATTAGAAATTAGCTCATTTCAATAACCAATGTTGTTCACATCCTTGGAGGAGTTCTTAAGAATAAAAACACTTACTGTTTGTCGTCTTCTATAGGTGAAATTCTTCCACACTAACAGACCCAACTGTGTCCAGAAACTCGTCATGTCTTCCAAGCAGGTGCTCTATGTATAGCAGAGAGCCTACTGCTCATTCACTGAAAGATGAAAAGAAGAACATCATGTTATACTTGAGGGCAAACATCTCTCCATATCGGACAAGTAAGTCAGCTCCTATGTTTAATGCTCAAAAAAAAATTCTACAGCTACAATTGTAATTAAAAAGTCATAAAAAGCCACATCTTCAACAATATCAGACAAAGAGTTGAAAGGATTGTAATTAGTTATTCTTTGTCAGCAATTGAGAGCACCCCTGCCTTTTGTTTCATTCATTATCAGTGGACCGTGATGACGTGATCTGTAAATGTGTTGCTGCTAATTTAAAACACAACACTATTATAATTGTCTTCCTTGGAATATCATCTATTCGATTATGGCTTTATTTTCGAATGATTATTGAACTGAGTGGTCAGAGCATACAAAATATACAAACATCACAAAGGCAGCACCAAAGATCAGGAATGAACCCAGATCTCTGGTGCTGTCAAGCAGAAGCTCTACTAGTTATACAACTGTGCCATAGTTGTGCTACACAACTGTGGCATCCTCCTCATTAAAAATGTGACATCAACCAATTTGATCAATGCGGCTGTAATGTGTTCAATATTTCAATAAGGTTTAGGCAATATTGTAAATATATTGTTTGATTAAGCATTCTTTGTTGCTTACACAATTCATTATGGTCTATATGTAAGAAGTACGTGAATTCCATACACCACTATGTCACCACATCATATGTGGGTGCCTCAGTAAAAAAAGCTTTAAAAAAAACTAAGCAGACAAGTATCCTGGCTCCTGTGTTTTTTTCTTTCAATTAGTTACTGGAGTTACAAAACATTAACAGTAGTGACAATGTTAAAGTCGAATCTGAATAAAACTCGAGAGACCAGCTTCATATAGTTACAACAGTTTATTGCGCACCCTCCTGCAAGAGCTTGAGACCCAGTTGTCAGAGGAAAGGCATATAAGTACTGCCACCATCTGCCAAGTGGACCCCCTCTCTTCGGTTACAGTCATAAATTTATACATAGTAAGCCCCATACATTACTGTTGCAAGATGTCATTTGAACTGGTGCGCCCACCGAGTCTGTTGGTGCGAAACTTAGTTACAGATAAGAGAGTCTGCTAGATCAAGGCTTAATTACAAATGGATGTGCTGTCCAGTCCTTATCAGTTATTCCCTTTGCTAGGCCCTGACTTAATTATAGATGGACGTTCCCATTGGTGCAGTGCTAGCCGGAGCGTACCGGAGCGCGTTCGGCACTCTTTAAGAAAAAAGCCGAAATAAACAAGTTAATTAATTAGGTGCCACCCAGGGTGATTTGAGTATCTTAGAAACTGTTGATCTCCTGGGATTTTTACTCACAACAGAATCTGGAGTTTACAAAGAATGGTGCCAAAAACAAAAAAAATCCAGTGAGTGGATTTAACAAAATGTTTTTGCTCACAGAACAGCCACTCAGCAAGTCAGAGTCAGTTTAAATTGGACACATCTAGATCTTGCTCAATTCCAGTGAACTATGTGGCAAAAAATGCTGGCAATAGGAAAATCCTTTTGAAAACCTTGCATAGTATAGAATGTGTTATGTTAAAACACTATTTTAAACTAATTTAAAGTAATGTGATAGCTGTGCAACCATTCATTTTGCTTGACTATTATTTCTCTTCATCTAAGGAGAAATGTATATTATTACTAATTTAGACAACTTTGCTAATGTTAAAATTCTCTTAATACAAAGGTTTCTCTCCAATTTCTCAATTTTCTGAATGTTTGAATACCATTAGCCTTTCAACAATTCAACAAGGTTATTTAAAAAGGAAATCAAGAATTACTTTTTACATGAAGTTTTATTTGGAATTTTCTCTGAGAAAGTCTGGGATAATCAAGCATCCTACACCTAGAATCAGGGTTTAATTTGGAACTATGTTGGGTAAATGGAGCTGACTTGCACATCAGCAATGATGTGATCAAATGGCACAGGCTTAAGGGGTATTCCTATACTTATTTTGACAAACATCAACCTAAGTTAACCTTGCTAAAGAATACCCGATCTTTCAAAGATTAAGAAAACATGTCATTTCTATAGTCATTACACGTAGCACAGAAATCAAGGGTGTTCAAAAAAGATTGAGTTTGGGGTCATCAATGCCATCTTTCCCAAAGAAGGCAGTGGCAGTGGAGTTGGCAAGCTATGAAACAGGGCCAGTTCTAACAGCATGGTTTGGAGAACTTCTCAAGTAATGGAGTGCATGGGAAATCTTTAAATTCAAACAGTGGAGACATATCTGGCCTTTCAGATGGATATATACAGAATAAAGACATTCACCAAGACAGAGACAGACTTTGTCGGCTTGGTAACAGAGATTGTGGAAGTTTTGCAATGGAAGTACTGAGACACATGGAGTCAGCATGTTTACATTTCAACAAGTCCCACCATGAAGCACAGAATTCACTGAAAATGGATCACAAGGGCATTGATTAAAGATATTGTTTTGATTATTTGATTAGTTTTAGTTGGCGCAATTTTATATACTCTAGATGACAAAAGATTCATAAGCAGCAGCCCTGCATGTTTGGTCGACTCTGATCTGGGCCGACATTTACATGCCGGGCAGCACCTAATTAGCTTGCTTATTTCGGCTTTTTTCTTAAAGATGTGCTGGGTGCGTCCCGGCTACCGCTGCATTCTTCGCGGATCGGTATCAGTTCGCTGACCGGAGGTTCGGGACCACTGCACCACCCCAACCTCCGATGACTCAGCCTAACACACCATCATCAGTGTGCTCGGCGCTGTCTTCCCGATTCCAGTAAGTAATACTAAACTGTACATACATTATTTCTACTTTATATAGGCTGTGTATTTTTATGCGTTATTTGGTATGATTTGGCAGCTTCATAGCTTAAAGGTTACTGGAGAGAGTGTTTCTGCCGAGAGCGCTTGCATGAGATTTTCGCTACGGAGAACAGTGCGGCAATGATTGTAGAAAAATATTTCTACTTCATATAGGCTGTACATTTATCGTATCATTCCTGCTTTTACTATATGTTACTGTTATTTTAGGTTTTATGTGTTATTTGGCATGATTTCGTAGGTTATTTTTTTGGTCTGCGAACGCTCACAGATTTTCCCCATATATATAAATGGTAATTGCTTCTTCACTTTACGACATTCTGGCTTACGAACCATTTCATAGGAACGCTCTACCTTCGGATGGTGGGGGAAACCTGTATAACCTTCTCTAGATGGTTTCTATCTTGTTTTATTTAATTGGCTATTGTGATTATCTCTGGCAAGGTCTCTATTTATAGTGTATCAACAACTGACTCTGAATTAAGGAGGCAGTTAAGAATCAGCCACATTGGTAGATTTGGTGCTGATTATAGGTTAGACTTAGAAAGGATGGCAGATTTTGTTCCCTGAAAAATGTTATTGAACAAAATGGGATTTTATTTTACTATAATCTGGTAGATGCATAATTACTGTAACTAAAACTTTTCTTTCATCTTCTAAATTTATTTAATTATTTGAATTTAAACTGACAGCTAAAATGGGATTTAAACTTCTGTCCTCTGGAATGGCAGTTCAAAATTGGCTATGGTGCAGGACGGCCGGCAGGGGGGTGGTGGGAGAGAAAGTGATCAAAGTGTTAAGATATTTGAAGAACAAACTTGTTACTTGGCCTAATCAAACCATTTGCCTTTATAAGTCAGAAAGTTTGATTAACACACGGATTCATAGAACTCATAGCAACATGGCAGGGAGAGAGGCCATTCAGTCTATCATGTCTGTGCTGACCAAATAGGATTAGCTTAATCCTACTTTCCAGATCTTTGTCTATAGTACTGTAAGTTACAGTGGAGCAAGATTGCATGCAACCTCCAGTCTGTGACTGAGGAATAAGTTGGTCTGTGTATTCGTGCTTCTGTTGGGTAGGTGAAGATGCCACATACAAGCTTTACGAAGATATACCCATTAACTCATTCCACAAATACAATGCAATCCCAATGCTTGGTGCATCACAGAGCCTGTGCACAAGTAAGAAGAGTCCCGACTTGGACAAGGGTAACAAATACCATCTTCCTACTGGAAGTTCTCATGCTACAAGGAAGAATAATAAGACATAATAAATAAAAACAACAGGAATTCTGCAGATGCTGGAAATTCAAGCAACACACATCAAAGTTGCTGGTGAACGCAGCAGGCCAGGCAGCATCTCTAGGAAGAGGTGCAGTCAACGTTTCAGGCCGAGACCCTTCGTCAGGACTAACTGAAGGAAGAGTGAGTAAGGGATTTGAAAGTTGGAGGGGGAGGGGGAGATCCAAAATGATAGGAGAAGACAGGAGGGGGAGGGATGGAGCCAAGAGCTGGACAGGTGATTGGCAAAAGGGGATACAAGAGGATCATGGGACAGGAGGTCTGGGAAGAAAGACGGGGGGGGGGGGACCCAGAGGATGGGCAAGAGGTATATTCAGAGGGACAGAGGGAGAAAAAGGAGAGTGAGAGAAAGAATGTGTGCATAAAAATAAATAACAGATGGGGTACGAGGGGGAGGTGGGGCCTAGCGGAAGTTAGAGAAGTCGATGTTCATGCCATCAGGTTGGAGGCTACCCAGACGGAATATAAGATGTTGTTCCTCCAACCTGAGTGTGGCTTCATCTTTACAGTAGAGGAGGCCGTGGATAGACATGTCAGAATGGGAATGGGATGTGGAATTAAAATGTGTGGCCACTGGGAGATCCTGCTTTCTCTGGCGGACAGAGCGTAGATGTTCAGCAAAGCGGTCTCCCAGTCTGCGTCGGGTCTCGCCAATATATAAAGGGCCACATCGGGAGCACCGGACGCAGTATATCACCCCAGTCGACTCACAGGTGAAGTGTTGCCTCACCTGGAAGGACTGTTTGGGGTCCTGAATGGTGGTAAGGGAGGAAGTGTAAGGGCATGTGTAGCACTTGTTCCACTTACACGGATAAGTGCCAGGAGGGAGATCTCCTCCAAACTAAAGGTGTAGCTATGGGCACCCGTATGGGTCCTAGCTATGCCTGCCTTTTTGTTGGGTTTGTGGAACAATCTATGTTCCGTGCCTATTCTGGTATCTGTCCCCCACTTTTCCTTCGCTACATCGACAACTGCATTGGCGCTGCTTCCTGCATGCATGCAGAACTCGTTGACTTTATTAACTTTGCCTCCAACTTTCACCCTGCCCTCAAGTTTACCTGGTCCATTTCCGACACCTCCCTCCCCTTTCTAGATCTTTCTGTCTCTGTCTCTGGAGACAGCTTATCCACTGATGTCTACTATAAGCCTACTGACTCTCACAGCTATCTGGACTATTCCTCTTCTCACCCTGTCTCTTGCAAAAACGCCATCCCCTTCTCGCAATTCCTCCGTCTCCGCTGCATCTGCTCTCAGGATGAGGCTTTTCACTCTAGGACGAGGAAGATGTCTTCATTTTTTAAAGAAGAGGGCTTCCCTTCCTCCACTATCAACTCTGCTCTTAAATGCATCTCCCCCATTTCACGTACATCTGCTCTCACTCCATCCTCCTGCCACCACACTAGGAATAGGGTTTCCCTGGTCCTCACCTACCACCCCACCAGCCTCCGGGTCCAACATATTATTCTCCGTAACTTCCGCCACCTCCAACGGGATCTCACCACTAAGCACATCTTTCCCTCCCCACCTCTCTCTGCATTCCACAGGGATCGTTCCCTACACAACTCCCTTGTCCATTCGTCCCCCCCATTCCTCCCCACTGATCTCCCTCCTGGCACTTATCCGTGTAAGCGGAACAAGTGCTACACATGCCCTTACACTTCCTCCCTTACCACCATTCAGGGCCCCAAACAGTCCTTCCAGGTGAGGCAACACTTCACCTGTGAGTCGACTGGGGTGATATACTGCGTCCGGTGCTCCCGATGTGGCCTTTTATATATTGGCGAGACCCGACGCAGACTGGGAGACCGCTTTGCTGAACATCTACGCTCTGTCCGCCAGAGAAAGCAGGATCTCCCAGTGGCCACACATTTTAATTCCACATCCCATTCCCATTCTGACATGTCTATCCACGGCCTCCTCTACTGTAAAGATGAAGCCACACTCAGGTTGGAGGAACAACACCTTATATTCCGTCTGGGTAGCCTCCAACCTGATGGCATGAACATCGACTTCTCTAACTTCCGCTAGGCCCCACCTCCCCCTCGTACCCCATCTGTTACTTATTTTTATGCACACATTCTTTCCCTCACTCTGCTTTTTCTCCCTCTGTCCCTCTGAATATACCTCTTGCCCATCCTCTGGGTCCCCCCCCTTGTCTTTCTTTCGGACCTCCTGTCCCATGATCCTCTTGTGTCCCCTTTTGCCAATCACCTGTCCAGCTCTTGGCTCTATCCCTCCCCCTCCTGTCTTCTCCTATCATTTTGGATCTCCCCCTCCCCCTCCAACTTCCAAATCCCTTACTCACTCTTCCTTCAGTTAGTCCTGACGAAGGGTCTCAGCCTGAAACGTCGACTGCACATAATAAATAAATTGTTTTAAAGATTTTGAGAACAAAAGGCACCTTCCAACGTGATGATACTGTCTTTCCCTGCACTCATCATCGGTGCAACCAACCAAACGCAGCTGCCGCTGCCTATCTGTTGAGCAGCAAGCAGATGGTTTTCACATCAAGGCCTGGTTTCTTACCTTCAGCCGAAAGAGATCTGGAACAGAAATCCTTACTGACAGAAAGGAAAGGACTCCTCTGCCACCCAGTTTAAATTAGTTAGCTCCACACCAGTGGGTTTCATAGCACACTATTCAGTAAATTTATTGATCAGATATCTAGGATAATCACTTTGCAATTGTGTATTTATGTTACAGCAGCAGCACACACATCCCAGTGGAGTACCTCAGATACCAACCCAGGGTCTCGAGATGGATTTAGAGAGGCAGTACTTTTAAAAGGACATACCTACACTGAATGTAATCTTTTGCTTTAACACTAATGTTCAATTCCTCCAAGAGGACCACAAACTTGTCATAATTTGGAAGCTTGCGTGCCTCAATGACCAGCAGAACTATGTTGGCTGGCGTCAGGGCTTTATGCTTTGGCTCTTGGTAGTGTTATCCATGCCAAATAGGTCAAAGGGTAGAGGCCACACTAACAGTGGTCCACCAGTCCTCCTGGTTCAGGGGTTCAGCTCAGGGCTAACAAGCGCAACTGGTAAAACAAAACTGTATGGAAAAAGCAATGAAGAATCCTTCTACATCTGAGTGTGATGGTATTCCTGAGTCTACACCTAGGACTTGCATGATTGACAGTAGTGAAAACCGAGAGGAAGCTGCTGATATGATGAAGGAAGCCCTGAACACTGCAGGAGATGGAGGGCCTTCATTACTGCCCTAAATTCCAGTGGCATAATAAACAGTAAATAACATTCAATTGCATTAGACCAGGGGTAGGCAACCTTAAGCACAAATGATTTTCTAGTGTGCATTATTCATTAATTTGAGGCAAAACATAACTAGATGTATTTAAATGGATAATTCCCATATTTCAAGTTTTTTATGGCATTATCTGGCCCGTCTGCTCATTAATATGTGATCCGGCCCACGGAGGCAGAAAGGTTGCCGACCCCTGCATTAGACTATGGACTCTGGCATGAACATGTGGCTCTGATAAGTTTCAAATGAGTAGTTATCTCTCCCTACTGAGAATAAACAAACTCCAGTTTGTTCTGCTCTCTTTGCTAGTGATAATAATTAAGGGACTGCAGACCATATTAAAGTATAACAAACAATGGCTGTAGTTGAAACAAAAGCATCTTTTTTCCCCTGAAGTGATTAAGAGATAAAATAGACATTTCCAGCCCATAATATGAGCTGAAATATGCTAAGAAGAAAATTAGCACTGATAAGTCTCAATGCCAATACTGACTCCACCTATCCATGCACTCTCCAAACATACACATTCGGTTCTGACTCCATATATCGTAATTATAACTTCCATCACTTTCAGAAACGTAACGGTGGTGCAAATTTACAGCAAGTTTCTGGCTCAACAACAGTAAAGACCCAGTTGGCAGCTGGTAAATGCCTGATGCCAAGTACAACAGGATGCACTCCACCTTCCGACGTATCACTGCTAATTTGTATGATCCTATCGCATATAAAAGAATGCTGAAGATTGCCAGGACCCATGCTGAAAGCCACAAAATTCCTTCATTTTAGCATCTGACTGTGCAAATCTATGGTTTGGCAATGTTTCCACTGAAATAAGCAGCTCCTGTTCCACCTGGAACCTCACCCCGTTATCATGTCTACATGATACACAAACCAGTGAAGTATGACATGGAGAGAAAGCTGTTGCTCATGCAGCAGGCTCCCCCTCTCCACTTAGCTGATGAATCAAAAAGGAACGGCAGCGACCAATATAGTTTGGCACCAGCAGCGTCACAGGAGTTGCTAGTCAGCTTTGAACTTAATGCAGGATAGTCTTAGAGACTGCAGCTCTGGATTTCCCTTTGGAGTTTACTCTCAGAGCCTTCGCCGTGTGTGGGTATAGCTGCAAAGAGTGTTACTTTAGATCAGAGCCTTCTTTCTCTTAGATGAGCTGCCAACTATGACCAATGAGCCCCACCTGCCCAAAGCGACTGGTGTTAAGGTGCTAGTAACTCGCTTTTGTCCCTTCTCCCTGTCAATAGAAAAAGGTCTAGCCGGGCTTAGTAGCTAAGCCATATGTGAAGTTCAGGAGCTGAGCTTACTACCACCACTGGCTAAAACAACCTTATGAAACCCAGTGGACAATAAAGAATTTTTGAACATTAGAATTTACATAGAACTGATTACTTATAAACATTAGAATTCAGATGCAAAAGATTTACATTCACATGTAGACATTATCAAAGCAAAGTTATTATTTTATAATATTTTCTTGATTTCATGGTTACTGATGTTGGGTTTTCATTCTAAATATTTATTTATTTAAATTTAAATCCTTTAGCTATGTTGAGTTGAACGGTCCAAGTTTCCAGTTACATGCCAAGCAACATAACCACCATGCTATCAAACACTCACCCAAAAGGAAAGAAGCGATCTCCCTTTAATATCCTATTTGAAAGAAGACACAACCAACAGTTCACAATCTCTCAGCGTTGCACCGATGATTAAAATCGTCTGTTTGTTGTGAGTCCTGCCAAAACATATCATCCTTCCTGCATTCACTGGATGACACAGTTCTGCCAATGCCAAGGATTTCCCAATAACGGACAACGACATAAACCAACTGTGTGGTCATTAACACTGATGTCTTCAGTATCACTATTGCTTCCAAGTACCGCTTCTATCATTTATTTCTGAAAATTAATTCGATTGTAAGTGATCTGCTTCCTAAATTCAAAGTGGTAGGCTAGAGGCAGAAGAAAATGGCTTAATTCATGCAGGCATCCTTCAAGTTCAAGTTCAAGCTGAAGTTTAATCATCATTCAACCATACACATGAATACAGCCAGATGTAACAACACTCCACAAGGGCCAAGGTGCAAAATACAAAACCACAGTCATGTACACCACGCGTAATTATGATAGCAGAAGAAACATTGAAAAATAATACTAAGAAATGATAATAATATCACCCAAGTGTCAAAGCCTGTAGATTGATGTTGTCCTAGAGCCATGTCTCTGCAACAACAGCCTACGGCAGTTGCTGATATCCCGCAAGAGCAGCTGCAGATGAATGCAATCCTGCTCGTCTCTTCCCAAAAGCGAAAAATGGAGGACAGCTCCCATAGGAGGGGCCAGCCACCAACCCAGCGCAGAATCCACAGTGAGCAGAACAGTTTGGAATTGACTTACTGAATATTTCTCACCAACGATTAGTGACAAAAATTACTGCTTTTTGAACACAAACTCACACAACTGCCGCTACTTAAAAACTGTTCACTCTCAGCATGGTACAGTGCGTAACGGCCACACGAGTGCTCATGACGGACTCTAGTTAGTACCTGTTTGGAAACATCCTCCTGCCCAAATAAGTGGTATTTTGTTCCAAATAAACAAAGATAATCCGAGCAATTTCCTCAATTAGATTTTGTTCTTTAAGAGTTGTCCCAAATAAGCAGCTGTCTCAGTTAACTGATGGCCTAATTAAATGGAATCCACTGCATTTTGGTGATAGCTTTCTCTTTGAGTTTGGGATGCCCCTGCCCATGAAATCCTCACTCAGGGTGGTAACCTGATTCTACTTATTGATGTTGAGTATCAAAGGTTGTGATGTGCTAATGAGTTGCTGTTCCTCAAAATTACACTTGGCCTTTGTTCTGTTTGCAGAAGTGATGGTGAGCTTTCAGGTGTTTGCCACTATTTCTCCATCTGCTCACACTGACAAATCCGGCTGTGGCTTCTAACATCAATGCAGTAAGAGTGACATTGTTTATGAACGCAAGTTCTTAACTTAATATTCAAAGATCGCATGCATATTACACTTTTCTCACCTCCAGATCCACACAGCAAATCAAAAGCTGATGTTTTCAACAGTTAGAAAACAGATTCAAGAATAGTAAAGAGCAGGGGTTCCCAACCAGGGGTCCATGCACCTGTTGGTTAATGATAAGCTTCTATGGCTCCATCGTTGCAAGTCCTATCCCTACTGCTGCAGCTGGAATACAATTGCACTGGACCTTCCCTGCCAGTCTTACTTCATTAAGCTCAATGTCTGAATACTGCAGGTTCTCAGAAGAACAAATTCAGTTTTGGCAGACATCAGTTTGGTCATCCTCCCATTCCACAGCAACTGGCAAATACTCTTCCATAAGCTGAGTGCTCATTAGGAAGAGCATTTTTCCTGACTGTCAGAGATGCAGTGGATAATCAGCACAGCCCAGGTGACCAGATTGTGGCTTACCTTTAAAAATCACAACAGCTTGAAAACAGTGCAAAATATCAGTGGTCTACACTTTGACTGCTTTCAATATGCTATGGCTTACAGTAGCTTACAATGTAAGTTTATTATCACGTGCTTATCACTGTTCCTATCAAAGTTACCCATCAATGTGTGCCGACAGCACTATTGTGATAATCTATTGCAATCCATGAATCGGATATTTTTGCATCAGACTATGCTTTGACAATGGATTGCTAATAGCACAGGTAAGGTGAAGGGGGGCGATTAGCTAGCCATCTCTAGGCTTCCCCAACCAGCCAATTCTGTGAGTTTCCCCTCAATTACTGCTCAATGCACCCTATCACCCATCTTGACCTTTTAGGAAATGAGTAAAATCCCCAAACCACATTCAGTTACAATAAGAATGAAAAGAGATGTTAAAATCAGTTAGAGAAATCAAGTGACCGATATTTTCTGGCCATGGCTCACAATGACTTACAATGGTGCTACGGTGTCTTGCAGCAGTGCTGGAAAGTCGGCAGATGAGCGTCAATGCTCTCCCTCCCCCTTCATTCCGCTGGCCATTAACAGCATTTGTCTGGGAAGGTGAGGGTCAAGCCAGACTCGATACATCGAGACCAGACACCGGGCAGCTAGGCGGGGTACATGCTTGGAAGATGGTGGCAGACTTAGGCCAGAGGCTCTGCTTCCCAACTGAAATTGCAGAAACCAACCTCAGACCAGACCTTGTGCTATGGTCGGCCTCACCCCTTTTCGTTTACATCATCGAGCTTACAGTGCCCTGGGAGGATGCAGTGGAGGAGGCCTACGAGCGCAGGAAGCTGAGGTATGCTGAGCTTGCAGTCGATGCACAACAATGTGGCTGGAAAGCAAGGGTCCGACTGGTCGAAGTAGGCCACAGACGATTTGCAGCCACATCAACATCAAGGCTACTCCGGGAGTTGGGAGTGCGAGGGAAGGCACACCGACAAGCAGTCAAAGACCTCTCCAGAGCTGCTGAAAAGGGTAGTCAGTGGCTCTGGAGGAAGAGAAAGCATTCTATCTGGGCCCCCAGGTGAGTGAGAGGCATCTAGGGGGTGAGCCCGGGATACCGGGATTCACTGCTGAACCCTCCAGAGATGGGCCTATCAGCGAAACACTGAGGAAAGATGGCCCAGAAGATGCCACTACTCACTTGGCCACCCCACCGAGTCTAGGCAGCGGGTCTCAGGAGTGCAAATAAGGGACATTAACATCTAGTCCTACATAACGTACCAAAGCAACACCTCTGCCATGCATTTGGACACTGACTTTTATTTTGGGAAGGAGTCCACAATATTAACTGCAAACAGGTTTATGTTTAATTATACCATTCTGAAAGGATCATGAGGATACATATCAATTTGGCTGAAAACTGACAACAAAAATAAATCACCAAGATTGACGTTGTGCTGCTGTTACACAACTCCATGGTAACAGCTCTTCTGGAAAACATTCAGGGCACTATGGTTTAGGTGGCACATATTGTCAGTCGCATCTGGGCTCCAAAAGTTAAATTATGAAGGATAATATGCTTAGTGGCCATCTGTATTAAGTACACCTGTAAACCTGCTTGTTAATGCAAATATCTAATCAGCCAATCATGTGGCAGATACTCAATGCATGAAAGCACGCAGACATCGTCAATAGCTTCAGCTGTTGTTCAGACCAAACATCACAATCGGGAAGAAATGTGAACTAAGTGACTCTGGAATGATTGTTGGTGCCAGTTGGGGTGGTTTGAGTATCACAAAAACTACTAATCTCCTGGGGTTTTCATGCACAACAGTCTCTGGTGGTTACATAGAATAGTGCAAGAAACAAAAACATACCATGAACAGCAGTTCTGAGGGTAAAAGTGTCCTGTTAATGAGAGGGGTAAGAGGAGAATGGCCAGACTGCTTTAAACTGACAGGAAGGCGAAAGTAACTCAAATCACCACATGTTATAACAATGGTGTGCAGAAGAGCATCATTGAATGCACAACACATCAAACATTGAAGACCACAAATGTACTTAGTGGCCAATTTATTAGGTACATCAGGTATTAGATACAGCGTTGATGGTCTCGTTATACAGGTCGACCTTCACTAATGTGACTACCTGTAATCCGGTTCTTTCGATAATCCGGCACTGATTATGCTTAACGTGATCCTTCTGTAATTCGGCATTTTCACTAATCTGGCACTCCTCAGCTCCCAATGCTGCCGGATTAGTGAAGGTTGACCTGTATTAGAATTAGAATCCATATCAATCTGATCAGAAATTTGCAGATACTAAGGGAAATGATGGGCAGATTGAGAGAAACTATTTTATTGGTTAGTGGTTCCAAAACTACTTTAAAATTTGGAAACACCATTCTCAGGAATGAAGATAGAAACTAATTCATCATCAGTGGTAAAAATCATGAGCTTTCCTAATGCTGGCTGAGTTGGGTATTTGAAGTCTGAGGTAAATGGGTGCTTGTTAGCTCAATCTAATAAACTACATGTCAAGATGGCTACAGGGATTTTGTTCATAGATCAGCTTCAATGAAAGCTGCAACAATCTTGAAGGACCAAATGGATTAATTCAGTTCCAACAATAGTATGCGCCTAATGACTCAGTGCCAATTTCAAACTCAAATGGCTCTAAAGATAACAAGAATCAGAGACGTTTCTGGGAGAACAATAAACTTCATATTTTCATTATTTATACAAATTGTACTCTGGCTTACTCATATACAACAGCTTTCTTAATGGGATGTTAAGAAATTTATTTACAAAAGGAATATGGATCAAAGCATGTGCTGACCTAAAACTGGAGATGTGCAGCAGTATGAAATGGTGGAGCTGCGGTATGGGACTATGTGGACGTTTCCTGTCCACTTTTATTAAATTTATGACACTTTCTTTTAAAATAACGGTTAAAAAAGTTACATTAACGAAAACTGGGAATTATTCTTTAAGCCACTCTGTAATATTTAATCACTGCAGTGCAGTTTGGTCATAAAATAAAATTGCACAACCATTTTAAACCCACCAGGAAAACACAGGAAGACCTTGTTTATGTACTGGAACCTCTGGTCTGTAGTTTTTTAAAAATTTTTTTTAAAAAGGTGGAGACTGTTTCCTGTTTTCTTAAAGGTTCATTGTGAGGATGCTGTTAGTGATGGAATAAAGGTTGAGAAATGCAGGAATAGACCGCATCTACGTTCAGTGAACTGTCTCATCAGAAGAGTTTTCTTTTGTCCCTCTGGACACATAAAGAGACCAAGAGCCATTTCCAAAGATCTTTAAAAATCAGCTCTATTTGTCACATGTGTATCAAAACATACTGTGAAATGCATTGTTTGCATTAACTGAATGTACTAGGGCATTCTTCAAGTTTCACCATGCTTCCAGCACCAACATAGCTTGCCTACAACCTACTAACCCTAACCCGTACAGGTAATTCTTTGGAATGTGAGAGGAAACCAGAGCAACAGAGGAACACACATGGTCATGGGGAGAACTAACAGACTCCTTACAGACAGCAGCAGGAAGTGAACCCTGATCTTCCCATCACTGGTGCTGGAAAGCATGACACTAACTATTAAATTACTCTACTACCCTAACTCCTTACAAAAAGTAACAGGAACATATTAATGTATTCATTATAAAAACATCACTATATGAAATAAAAATGTTTTGTTATTTATCATATTAGGGTGCCATGCTTTGAAAAATCAAAACTCAAATCGGATAAACAGCTCTTCGGTAATTCAGTGCTAGAATATTGGAGCAAAAATCATCTTTAAAGAGACCCTAATTTAGCAGTTTAATTATGAAAAATATGTTGATATATTCTTGTATGAAGATGACATCTCTTCAAGCTCAATATAGCCAAACTTTTAATTGAACAATAAAAAAAAAGTCTCAGTAAAATTGAGACTTAAAAAAAAAATTCTGACTGGTATAATGGGTAATGAAGTTTTGCTTAAGTCAGATAAAGTGTTCAAATAACTTGTTTAGTTAAAAGCTATTCAATTAAAATTGCCCTTATAGATTAGCTAGTTAGCCATTGTACTGTCATTAATTTTTAATTCATTCTAAGAACTAATGGTTCCACTTTAAAAATGTACTGCTAAAATGTTATAAGACTTAATTAACCAAATTATGTGGAGGAGAAAATGAAAAACAGAAAATGTTGAAAATACTCATCAGTTCAGACAGCTGTGTAGAGACAAGAGAAACAGTTACTGTTTCAAGTTAAACTCCTTTCAGAATCTTTATTTCTGTTTCTCCATCTCAGCTTCTGAGTATCCTCACACACTTTCTATTTTTATTTTGTCTTTCCAGTACCTACATTTATTTTTAAGGTTAGAAGAGGAGGACGTCTGCATTCTGTATTTTCAGTTACGCCACAATCAGTTTTGTAGGTTTTATCATAACAGTGTAAATAATTTGAGATTATTAATTAAGTCACTGAAGCAAGTCAATTTTAATCATGATCCCTGCCTTTTATAAACACTGTCACTGGTAGTTTAAAAGTAATTTTTCTAACAGATGCTGAAAGAACTCGGTCAGATGTGTCTCTGACCTGCAATACCTGATTTTATGTCCAATGAAATGATGACAGTAGGCCAACAATTTCCCATGTAGGTGTGCCTATTGCAGGCAGTAAATTAGTCCAGAAACACTGTCAAAGACCAATGTTCTAGGAATACAGTACTAGCCTTAGAAGGTGCTGCACTTTCAGAAGTGTGGTCTTGGATAAGATTTTAAAATGACACTCCTTCTGTCCTCTTGGATGGGTTAAAGACTGATGCTACCCTGTGAAAGCATAGTTCCTCCGAGTGTGCCTGACGACAGGCATTCGCAGAACTGTGTGGGCTCATTCAGTCCTTACTGTTCCAAAAAGGAAGAGGAGTGGTGATGGGATATCACGCAGAGCCACAGGGAACTAGATCCTGGACAAAAGAAGCACTGCGCAATTTATGACATGAGTTGTGGCATGCCTGACGGTGAAATTATGTCACGTGCAGAATGCAGATTACTCAGCTGAATTTCTGCATTGAGGCAAAATCACTTCTGAACAGAGAGATGTTTCCATTTGTACATGGTCTAGGGAGCTGAAGGAAAGTTTCAAAGTTTAGTGAAAAAGATAATGGAGAAGGAAATTCTTTTTTGCCTTGAATGTAAATTGAGCAACCTGGGCCTTGGCAGTTCACTGTGCTCATGGATACTGGATTTTCTGAGTAACAGACCCCAAAGTGTCAGGATGGGAGAAAACACATCATCTACTCTCATCCTGAACACTGGTACACCACAGGGGTGTGTTCTCAGCCCCATCCTCTATTCTCTTTTCACCCATGACTGCTCTACCATTCACTCCGCCAACACCATTGTCAAATTTGCTGACGATACCACCCTAATAGGTATCATTTCAGACTGTGATGAGACAGCCTATAGGGAGGAGGTACAGCATTTGACAGAATGGTGTTGTCATAATAACCTGGACTTGAACATCACAAGAACCAAGGAGCTGATAGTAGACTTCAGGAAATCAAAGCGCATTGAGCACTCTGCTCTGCACATATACGGGAAAGAGGTGGAGAGAGTAGAGAGTTTCAAGTTCCTCGGCGTCCACATCACAGCTGACCTCACCTGGACAGCCCATATCTCTTATCAAGTGGAGAAGGCCCAACAGAGGCTCTACTTCCTAAGGAAGCTAAAGCACGCTCTCCTCCCTCATCACCTGCTGATCAACTTCTATCGGACAACTATAGAGAGCCTCCTGATGTATTGCCGTGCAGTGTGGTTTGCCAGCTGCACAGAACAGAACAGGAAGGACTTGCAGTGGGTGGTGAGGGTAGCAGAGCGGGTTATTGGCACAACATTACCCTCCCTCAGAGACATTTATACTGGCAGACTTCAAAAGAAGGCCACTTGTATTTCAAAGGATCCCACTCATCCTGGACATCACCTGTTTTCCCCTCTACCTCCTGGGAAGAGATACAGAGCATTAAGGACGAAAACAAAGAGACTCCTTAACAGCTTCTATCCACAAGCAGTGAATTGTATAACACCCCCTTCCCTTCTCCTGCCCCCTCCTAAGACGGCAGCAGCTAAATACATCACACTTCCAGGAATGGCAGGTGTGTAATAGTCCTACCCCCCAATCCATATATTATTAATTTTAGACTGCACTCCTGAGGTTTTAGAGTTTATTTTATGTATATATTCTTTGTCATGCTGCAAAATGTTGAGCTGCTAAACTGTGTTTCATTGCTCCACAACAATGACAATAAAGATATCCTTCTTCTTCTTCTCCTTCTTCTTCTTCTTCTTAACTCTGCTTAGGGACATACAGATGGTTGAGACAGATTCAATCAGATTTCAGAAAGAATTGGATTTATCACTCAAAGTAACATGCAGGGTTATAGCATTACAGAGGTGGGATTATAATGATGGCATTACTCTACTAGGAGCAGGCATTGAGGTAATGAGGCAACAAGTCTCCATGTCAATGATAATTCCATGGTTCTATGATTTTAAAAGAATGTCATTCACAGTTCACAACAGAGCCAGGGAACTTCATTGTGTCGTGGTTAATATTTATCCCTCAACCAACATGACTGAATCAATTATTTTATTTATAGAGCGATACAGTGCAGAACAGGCCCTTCCGGCCCAACCAGCCACACCACCCAGCTGCCCACCCATTTAACCCTAGCCTAATCACAGGACAGTTTACAATGACCAATTAAACTACTAACCCGTGCATCTTTGGACTGTGGGAGGAAACCGGACTGCCTGCAGGAAACCTATGCACTCACAGGGAGGACAGGATGAGGAAGCTCCTTACAGGGCTATTATGCTATTATGGAGAGGATAATACTTCAAAAAATCTAATTTACTGTAAGTATCCTACAATATTATCAGTGATGTATAAAAGCAGGTCTGAGGAATTGAGGATATAAAAAAAAATCATTTTGAACCTATGTAACCTCTGGCTAAAAGAATAATTGGGACTGAATAGGAAATGGAATTTTTGAACTGAAGTAAACTCAATCTTCAGCAGTTAGCTAAGACAGGCTCATTACCAGTTCTCCTTGATTTGCACAGAGACATTGAAAATTTGATAACATTGTACATTATACCCTCGTTTCAGTAGGGGGAGGAGGACTCACCGATAAGGACAGGAATGAACATCCATTTGTAATTAAGTCAGGGCCTAGCAAAGGAGAATAACTGATAAGGACTGGATAGCACATCCATCTGTCATTAAGCCTTGATTTAGTGGACTCCCTTATCTAAGTAATTAAGTTTTGCACCAACAGACTTGGTGGGAGAACCAGTTCTAATAACATCTTACAACAGTAATGAATGGGGCTTACTGTGTATAAATATACGGCAGTAACCTGACTAAGTGGGCCCACTTGTCGGATGGTGGCAGTACTTATGTGCCTTCCCTTTGACAACTGGGTCTCAAACTCCTGCAAGAGGGTGTGCAATAAACTGTTGTAACTATAAGATGCTGGTTTCCCGAGTTTTATTCAGATTCTACTTTAATAGGTCAACCTTACTTCATCATGGTTCATAACCTCTGTGGAAAAATAGATACAGTTAGGGACAAGCAAACAGGCACAGAACTCTATTGATTGAACCCCTTTCATTCTCTTGCTTTGGATGAAGTATTGCATGTGAGCCCAGTATTTCACTTAAAGGTTCAGCCCCCATTCTAAAATGTTTCTCAATTGGTTCTGTTAATTTTCAACAAATTTATACAGTCAATCTACCACATTCCTAAAGATTGCTTGATTTTTTTTTAAATGATGCCTAAAATTGAGGTCTTGATCCATGGAAGTGTCAGGGTGAATGGGGAAGAAGGTCACGGGACGATGATTCGCAAACATGTCAGGTCTTTTTTTCATTGCAGTAGATCAAAAGTACCAATCTAAGCACTAATTTTTTTTGGCAAACGAATGGTGTTATCAAGTTTTGATTGTGTAATTATCTCTCACGGTTGCTCAGTTATCACATGCAAGTTAAAGTCTACTTACATGGGTCACAATGTAAAGCAATCTGAAATGATTGTGCTGTACCATTCAGCTTCACATCAACTAACCAGGTATCAGGGATTCACAAAGGGTAGAGGATTAAAATAAAAATAAATTATTGACACAAGCATGTATGCGTGCAGAAGTCATTAAATTATCTTCCCTTCTTTGCAATGTAACCAGTACACTCAGAAGTCCATTAGCCCCATCTGCTTTCTGTCTCAGCAACTCATTTCACAACCAAATATGTTTCTCTATAATAACATAATATATATCTCTGAACTATTGTAGGACTGCCTTAGAGATTCCAGTGATGGATTTTCCCTCAGGGTTTACTTCTGAACCTCGAAGAGGACCACAACCTTGTCATGGTTTGGAGGCATGCATACCTTAATGATCTGGAGAGCTTTGCTGGCTGGAGTTATGGCCTTGTGCTTTGGCTCCTGGTAGGGTCACCCATGCCAAACAGGTCAAAGGTTAGAGACCTGACAAAGCATGCTCTACTAGGCCTCCAGACAGAGGCAGAGGACCTTCACTGTTGCCTTAAATGCCAGCAGAGTAATGGGAAATTAGTTACTCCCAAAGCCATCCCCATGAGCGGGTATAGACACAAGGCAGTGGAGGTTTGAGATCAGAGTTTTCCTTCTCCTAGGTGAGCTGCCAACCATGTCTGACAAGTCCCATCTGCTCGAACTGGCAGCTCCTGCAACACAGCCGATGCCAGACTGTATCAGTCTCTCCTGTTCCTTTGGATTTATGAGCCGCATGGAGAGGGGCAGTCTGCTGCATGGGTAACAGCTCGCACTCCATATTGTACTGCCCTGGCCTATGAAGACAGCTGTGCCACAACACCCATAGTCAACTCTGATCAATGGAGGTCCTACTAAAACTCTGTGCATTGTATTAAACTACTGTCCAAGAGTCCAGTTTATATCTTCACTAAACTAGTTGACTTGCATATGTAGAGCAAGCTAAATTCTCATTTATAACGAGGAGGCACTACATTACGAGAGGCATTGTCATCCGTGTAAGGTACTGTACATCAACCACTTGCTACCTGTTAATTCAGGTGGTTATTGAACCACAGAATGTGATGGCACAGTGGAAGCCACTCACCACATCATGCCATCTTTACCCAATTTATCCATCTCCCATCACTCTTTCCCAAAGGACCTTTAATTTCATTTTTCAATCCAATTCCCTTTGGTAAGTTACTCTTCTTTCTACCATTCTATCTCATAAAAAAATTTGCCTTAAAAAGGTTCTTCTTCCCTTCTTAGTTGTTTTTTTTACCAATTATCCGTGTTCTTCAATTATCAACCCATCTGCAGGTGTAACCAGTTTCTCTGAGAATACATAATGCCCTTCACAGTTTTGAGCATTTCTGCTAAATTCCTTCTCAATCTTCTTCCCAGGCCTAAAGACAATTCAGGCTTCTCCAGCCTCTACACATAACTAAACCCTAATATCATTCTGGTGAATCTACTCTGCATTATGTCTAAGCTTTGACACTGCCTGGAACTGAACATATTCGGTCTCAAATGGAGTACTCTGTGCAGTTCCAGGCATAGCCTCCATGTTTTTGTACACCATTATTCTCTGAGGCTAACATGATGTGACATTTTTGAACAGCCTTCTCAACTCACCTGCCACTTTTGAAAACTTGTGCGCTGTTCATCCGCAGATCACGTGCTGACAGTGCTTATTGATGCTTTACGAGGTTCGAGGGAAGTGTGGAAGAGATATAGAGTAGGTCCATTTTATATCCTTGACCAACATCATAAAAATCAGATTAAATTTAATTATCAAGCAACTAACACTGAATTTTGCAGGCCATTGCTTTGCCTCCAATAATGAGAACAACCAGATTCCAAAAAAAAGTTATTGACAGATTGGGAAAATTTAGGGCTGTAGCAAAGACGAGAAAAGACACTGTATTAAAATTGGTCCCTTTACAGAGAAAACAATTCAACGTAATAATGTGTATATTGAAAACATTGTCTTGAGTCAACAAATTCAGTGTACTAATTGGCAGAGTATCATTGCAGCAGAGAAAGTGACTCACAGTTCTAAATAGCCCCGGTTAGATCTTCAACTCTGGTGCTCCAAATTAGAGTTTGCACATTCTCCCTGTCACTGTGTGGATTTCAGCTGAGGACTCCAGTTTCATTCCACATCCCAAAGAAGTGCTAGGAGGTGGGTTCGTTGGCTATAGTGTGTGGGTGGACATTAAGAGAACTGGGGAGGGGCAGAGGTGTTAATGAGCATATGAGAGAGAAATATGTTGCAGGGAGGTAAGTGGGGGAATGGGACTGATGGGATCGTTTTGAAAGTCAATGTATATTTGATGGACTGAGTCACTTCCTTCCCAAGTGGTACATGATGAACACTGGCAACTACTCACTTACCTCCGTGGTCCCCAACCTCCGGGCCACGAACCGATACATTGCCGTGAAGCATGCGGGGTGCAGCGGTAGCCAGGATGCACCCAGCACATCTTAAGTAAAAAGCCGAAATAAACAAGCTAATTAATTAGGTGCCACCCGGCATGCAAATGTCGGCCCAGACCAGAGGTGATGCAATTGGCAATCGCCTCTGATCTGGGCCGATATTTACATGCCAGGCGGCACCTAGTTAATTAGCTTGTTTATTTCGGCTTTTTCCTTAAAGATGTGCTGGGTGCGTTCCGGCCACCGCTGCACCGCTGCATTCTCTGCGGCAATGTATCGGTCCTCAGCCCGGAGGTTGGGGACCACTGACTTATTTAACCCTAACCTAATCTCAAGACAATTTACAATGACCAATGAACCTACCAACTGGAGCACCAAGAGGAAACCCATGTGCTCACGGGAAGAACATACAACCTTTCTTACGAACGACTGAAGGAAAGTAATCGAAAAAGCTTCAGAAAATCAAGAGATTCTGTCCTAGCCAAGTGCCTCAAAGGAATTAATGTGCTCAGACATTGACTATCTTGGTACGAAGCACAAAATTCTGACTTAATTTCATTAGCCTCATTGATGTGACATCAAAATCATGAATTCTCCTTCTCTGAGTCATTAAGTTGGACCATCTGTTTCCTTCTTCTCCAGAGTTCCCCACATCCCACATGGGACTCTTAACCCAATTTGTACACTCTCAGTGTTGACATATAGGTGAGGTATACTAAACTCCATTCCACCATTTAAAAATGGACACAGAAGGGGAAGTAGATTCCCTCTCATAAACACACATACCCCATAATTTACCACCAGCAGATGTTCATCCAGTTCTGTTTCACCTACACTGTTGGATCCTGAACTCCACAACCCCAACTCTAACTCCCACCAAAAGGCACAAGTACTACCAATGTGTCAATGGTTATGCCATCTAGATGTGACCATCTAGTTGAATGCCAAACCATTATGGCAGCCAACACTCCAGTCATCCAGAGTAATCCAAATATCAGCTCAAACAATTCAGAATTTGTCCAATAGTCAGAATGATACCAATAAGCCAAAAGCCAATTCACAATGTTTAAGTACTATCTCTGTTTCTTTAGGGAACATTGCTACAGTAGGGGCACTGCTAGTTTACTAACCCTGAAGTGGTGAGAAATGAACCAGATACAGCTTCAAATTCTAGCATAGCAGCTGAAAAACCTAAAATGAAATAATTTTAACAATCCAGGATAAATAAAATAAATTAATTTCTATGCTAGTGCTCATGAAGCTACCACACTAGCAGACAAAACATCTCACACAGTTCATTATTGGCCTTTAGGGAAGGAGTCTGTTGTTCAGAAACACTGTGATGAGGCAAATTCTTAACTGCCCAACAACCCATCCAGCTGGCAAGAAAGCACATGCCAGTGAGGCCCACATCCTGTTCCAAGATAAAAAGAATCATGACTGTGGCTCTGCAAGTCAAAATATCCTCATATGAATTGTCAAACTGAGGGTTCAAGACTTACTTTAGGAACATAGAGATAGAAACTTGGGTTGAAACTCCAGCAAAGCACTAATGGAGTCCTGCTGTGTCAGAGGCATTTGCCTCCGGACATGGTAAAGAACAGAGTCTCACACATCAAAGTTGCTGGTGAACGCAGCAGGCCAGGCAGCATCTTTAGGAAGAGGTACAGTCGACGTTTCAGGCCGAGACCCTTCATCAGGACTAACTGAAGGAAGAGTTAGTAAGAGATTTGAAAGTGGGAGGGGGAGGAGGAGATCCAAAATGATAAGAGAAGACAGGAGGGGGAGGAATGGAGCCAAGAGCTGGACAGGTGATTGGCAAAATGGATATGAGAGGATCATGGGACATGAGAGTCTAACAGATTGTTAATGTAAAATTCTAATGTGATGTTACACTACCTATCAAAGAAGAATGTAACTGGTACAGATTATTATTTAACACTTGGGACATCCTTGATTTACGAAAAGCATTATACAACATCCACTCTTTTTTTTTCTGAGAATAACTCAGGAATGAAGTGTCATCAATTGAACTCATTTACATTCAAAAAGCAAGTAAGCAAGATGTCACTTTAAAAAAAAATTGTTCCCAAATAACTATTCAACATACACCATGGTATGTTTAATCCACAGTTACATATTAAATACCTTATTGGAACAAAGAAAGGGATTCTCCTACCTGACTGTAAAATCTTATATACACCTAATAATACATTAAACGTTGAACAGAAAACTGCTGGTCCGAAATGAAGGGAGGCACAAATAATACAGCATGCCTAATTATCATGTCCTCAATGTTCTCTTTGACCAAAAGAAACATGTAATCTACTGAGAAAGGTGAAGAATAGATAAAAGAATCTTAGGGCAAGGCAAAGACAGTATTATTCGGGGAAATTCCTATCCAGTTCACTGAGACAAATAAACTGCGACCATGAGCAACATACCCAAACAATACATGTATCTTTTCTATACACTGCAATACTAGCCACAACAAGGAAATCACGCAGCTCCATTTTGTACTTTTGCAACAAATCTATACTCATCACACAATCTGTAAACTGATTCCCAGTGTTGTAAACTTCTTGTGCAAGTACAAATCCCCTTGCGATTAGGCTTCCTTGGCAGATATTCGTGATGCCTCATTTTCTGTAAACTACCTAATTGTAATAGTCTGTCCACACAGACACAGTTTCTCCTACATTTTGCATGATTGATTGACATTGTCCCAAGATCTACTAATACCAAGCACCAATAAAAAGTACTTTTCTGTAATTTTTGTCCCAACCCCTACATAATACATTATGTGTATGGATCAAAATCAAACTTTGAATTCCAAGCCTCACATGGGCTTTACAAACAGACTAAGGTTCTTTAATTTTGCATTGCAACTTCTACACCACCCTAGTCTTTTACAAACAAGAGAAAATATGCAGATGCTGGAAATCCGAGCAACACACGCAAAATGCTGGAGGAACACAGCAGGATAGGCAGCATCTATGGAAAACAGTACAGTCAACATTTCAGCCCAAGACCCTGCAGCAGATCCTTTATTTGTTTCTGCTGTGGCTTCTCTGCAAAATTTGTGCACCAAGAAATACTCATGGTTTACCAAAACTAGGGCTCTTTCTTACTTAGCAGACAAATTACACACCTGGTGTGTAGATATACTACATTAACCCTCAACATTATACGTTGTTGATATTGTTTCAGGCTTTTGCTTCAACTCATGTTCTCCTGAAAACCTTATCCATGGCTTTACTGCCACCAGATTCTATTACTTTAGTAGATTCATGACTAGTATTCTATTATGCAATCTTGTTAAACTTGACTGCATCCAATTGTCAGTTCTTCGAACATAAATTTGTTCAATAAAAACAAGAAAATTTGCAGACGCTGGAAATCCAAGCAACACACACACACACACACACACACACACACACACACACACACACACACACACACACAAACACTGGAAAAACTCAGCAGGCCAGACAGCATCTACAGAAAAGAATAAAAATTCCATATTTCAGGTAGAGAATCTTCATCAGGATTGATGAAGGGCCTCAGTCCAAAACATCGAGAACATGAGATGGGTGAAGGGTCCTTGAAATTGAGTTCATAGGCTGTGGGAAAAGTTCAGCAGGCTGCTTTGCCTGCTGATTTCCTCCAGCATTTTGTGTGTGTTGCTTAAATTTGTTCAAATTTTAGTCAGCTACTACCTCACTACTCCCTATCTCAGCTATTACTGTAAACTTCGAAGGCTCTTCAACCTTCCAAGATATCAGTCACAGAGTCAAAGATATACAGCATGTCATGGTCCGGTCTGTGAAGTCCACGTTCTGGTCCATGGACTCCGGACTCCAGGTCTTTCGGCTGTCCCTTTTTTCAATTGGGCTTAATCATAGGCACCTGATGCTCGTCTTGAGGCTGGGAATATAAGTAGCCCTGGGTTTGAGTGTAGTTACTGGTTCCTGTCAGCATCCTGTTCTTGCCTCTGTGGGGTAAGTTGGGCTGTCTTTGCTGTTACCCTGCAGTTGGATCTGTCCCTTCCTCTCCTTGCCTCTATTGGGTAAGCCAGGCTGGATGGTTCCCTTCCCTTCCTCTCCCTTCCCCTTCCTTTTGAAGCCTTGCTGCTATTTTGAGTTGGGAACTGTCTCTGTGTCCATGCCTTCACTAGGTAGGCTGAGCTGTTTGCCACTACCTAGTGTTGGGAATTGTCTGTGTCCACACCTTCACTAGGTAGGTCCAGCTATTTGCTGCTACCTAGTGTTTGGAACTGTCTCTGTGTCCATGCCTTTGCTAGGTAAGTCTGGCTGTTTGCAGCTCCCCAGTGTTGGGAACCATCTTGTCATGTTCAGCATTCTCTGTATGAGTCCTGGCCCTACATCCTGTTCCCAAGGAGGGGTCCTGGCTCAGTGTTTCATGTTCCTGTCTCTGAAGTCCAAGGCTCTGTGTTCCTTGTCTCTCCCTTGACCAAGTCAAGGCTTCCAGCTTTGTGTCTGGAGGTTCCTGTCTCCCAAGACCATGTCATGTCTTTGCCTAGTTCCAGAATCCAAGCCTGAGTCAAGACCCAGGTTCTGAGTCCTTGTTCAGTCTCTGGCTCGGAGTCATATCCTTGCCTCGAGGGGCCCAAGCCTTGTCCAGTCCTTGCCTCGAGGGGCCCAAGCCTCGTTCAGTCCTCGCCTTGAGAAGCCCAAGGCATGTCCAGCCCTGTAGCCATGTCATGTCCCTGCCTTGTTCTGGGGTCTGAGCCCAAGTCAAGACCCAGGTTCTGGGTCCCTGTCCAGTCTCTGGCTTGGAGTCCAAGCCCAGGCTCCTAGTTCCCAGTTCCTTGTCCTGGTCCTGCTTGCCTAGCCAATGTCCTAGCCCAAGTCTGTGCTCTTGTCCCAGCTCCTAGTCTGCATCCAGTCACGTCCCTAACTCTAGTCTCTAGTCCTGTCCTGAAGCTAGTACTTCAGTGTCTGTGTCTTGCATTTGGGTCTGCCACCAATGCCCCCCTTATGACACAGCAAGGAAACATGGCCTTTGCAGCACTAAGTCTATGGCAATCATCAACCAATCTTAAGATTCAAAATAAATTTATTATTGAAGTACATAGACTATACATTACCATATACAACCCTGAAATTTGTTTATTTGCAGCCTTACTCAGTAAATCCAAGAACCATAATAGAATCAATGAAAGACTGCACCGAACAGGATGGACAACCAGTGTGCAAAAGACAACAAACTGTGCACATACAAAAAGATTAATAATAAATACTGAGAACATGAGATGAAGAGTCCTTGAAATTTAGTTCATAGTTTGTGGGAACAGTTTAGTGATGGGGCAAATGAAGTTGGGTGAAGTTATCCCAGTGGTTCATGAGCCCAATTGTTGAGGGGTAGTTGCAGTTCTGGAACCTGGTGATGAAAGTCTGCAAATATATTGCATAAATGCATAATATGATATTTTTAAGAAGCCATGTTGTGGACCTCTAACAACCTTTTCTTGTTGTCCATTTTGTACCATCATTTTAACTGCACCCACCCTGTTTTAATGCTGGTGTAGTACTATCAGAAATTATTCTTTAATAGTCTAACAATTTTATAACTGAAATCTAGCTACTGTAGCTTTGATATGCTTTTCAAAGGGTAATTATGCTTTTATCTCAATGTTTATTGCTTATTTTAAAATTATCTTATGTATAAACTATGTTAATTTAAGTTGAGGGTAACTTATATCTGTCATATTTGAAATGGCCTTGCTGTGATAAAAGAAAGCTAATTTTTACGTATGCCTATGATGACCATAAATTTGAACTTGAACTGAATTCATAAACCCCCTTCTAATCTACGGCAACAGTCCTTGTAAGCAGTGAGGTATTAAATTTAGAAGCTAGTAGCCCATATTTATTTGAGAAACCAGGGTAATATCCTAAAGCAGGGGCTTCCAATCTTTTTGATGCCATGGACCAATGCCATTAAAAAAAGGGGTCCATGGACATTAGAATGGGAAACCCTGCCCTAAAATGTAGCATCATTTTCAAATTAAACTCCATCAACTTTATCATCTTTGACTGGAAACAGCATTACTAGTAACTGAGTCAGCTGAAATTACTGATTAAGAATTTTTATCTTATTCCGATAGTTTACCAGATGTTGCCCTGTAACGTCTTTTACCAGCCCTTTGGATTTTTTTTCATCTACCAGAAATGGTCTCAGTAAAAGTAATTCTCTCATTTCTGATAGTACAAAAGGAACAAGGGAAAATTTTCTATAATTACTATCTATAATGGAAGTTAGGAATGGTGTTTTATAAATACATAACCTTGCTTAATAACTGATTTTTTTGTCTTCAATCGGCATTTTGGTTGCTTCAAAGGTGATTTGTTCTCTTCATTGGGACTTTGTGACTTTGCTTTAAATACTGTGCGACTTTGCTTTAAATAGGCGCATCAAAACGTAAAAACATATATTTTGTCTTTGAATCCAAGTATCTAGTAAATTATTAAAATTATAATATTAGACAATTAATACAAGAACTGCAATTTAAAAGCGAATATGACTTCACTTCAATTCACTTCACCTCACTTCAATTGACAGACCAGTTTTTAATACTACTTTTAGATACTTTATGAATTGGTTAAAGGTGAGAAAAGAATCACCGAGAATTTTCCCATATGGTTGCTCAGGTCCCAAGAAGAGGGAGCAAAGTGATATAGGCACTGATAAGACCGGGATCAGAAATGCAGAGTTTCAATAATGTCACCTACAGACTCCCTACCTT
Source organism: Mobula birostris (assembly GCF_030028105.1). Classification (NCBI taxonomy): domain Eukaryota; kingdom Metazoa; phylum Chordata; class Chondrichthyes; order Myliobatiformes; family Myliobatidae; genus Mobula; species Mobula birostris. Next base: position 69,523,739 of record NC_092374.1, read on the forward strand.
TCTCTTGCAATCTAGAAGACCAGCAACAAGAACAGCAATATAAAAAATGACTGGAACCAACCCAGTTTATGTTCTCGGAACTCATTTAGGGTCTGTGCAACCAGCTAAACCTGCGAAAGGGTTAAATTACTAAGATATAGGCGGTTGACTCTGCTTCAAGATATGGTGAAAGATATAGAAAGATGCTGCCCTCTACATAATAACCACACACTTTCAAAGATCTTCAACCCCAGCAACCCGCTCACATACATGTTCAGCCCGTGGTTTTTTTTTACACTAAGTCTTGCACCACTCGCACTCCCCAAAAAATCGGGAATATATATTGCAAAGGGAATAGAACAAAGTAGGGGAAACGGATTAAAATCTTTTGGTTACGTTTTACAGCCTCCTCTTTGCAATTCGGCACGAGGCACTGGGGTCCGGGTTTACTTTTTCCACATAAGATTCCTGGTTTCTCTGCCCCAATTTCCACACCCAACTTAGAAACAAACAGCGAGCTGACCAAACCATTTCCACACCAAAGCCAACCCGGCTCCTATGATCAATATGTCTCATTTTGAAAGAAATTTAAAAATAATTATATAGAAATAGACATACAAAATCATACCATTAACCGGGACTGCAGCAAGTAATCCCGACCAACTAAAATTAAAATGAAAATTCCCACACTTAACAATGAAACAGGATGCCTATAACCAGTTTTAAGTGATGAGAGCGCAAGAATATGTAGAGATCGGTAACAGTTCGAAACAAAAATAGATTTCCTTTCTAACACTTTTTATTGCAAAGTTTAATCCACAGATGGAAACAACACAATCCTTTGCATTAATTTCAACCCGAAGAGGAATGTTTATTCCGACTCGAACTCGCTGTGATACCAAGAAACAAAACATTCACATTCTCATTTTAACCAAGGGAGCTGCATCAACATTATTTTTAAAGAAAACCAACTTAATCGATAAATTGCAGAATCTCTAACCTTCCTCCTCTGGTTTGTTGTCAATCGCGTTTCATTTCCAGTGAAAAATCCCTGTGAATGTATACGAAAGTCTGCCGGTTGTGCGATCTCCCTTGTGCGTGAGCCTCTCTCTGTTAAAAGTACAAGAGACTTTTTTTTTAACCTCCAGTAGCTCCTCTACAGCTGATCAAAATCTCGAGGTTACTATCGGTCAGACGCCCTGCTCTCGCTGTGGACTCTTGTTTATGTGTCGTTATCTGCTCCAGGAAGCACGTGGAGCGCAAAAGGGAAGAGGAAGACTCAAAGCGGTTTTACCAAGGGACAAAATCTCCCTCGGTCTGGGGTGGTGGTACGGTGTAACACTGGGGCGCAGGGCAGAAAGTAAAGTGAAGTCCCGGTGTTAATCTGCAAAGCTGCAGATGTAAAACATCGCGGTTCATATTGCAAAAGGAGCATACTTGTGTTGCAAATAGAACAATGTTTAAAGGATTACACCGCGTCCTATCTTCATTGTCGTCCTGTCCAAGGTTTCAGTTAAGATTCATGAACGGTCAGGACCTCAGTCTTCAACGGATCTTGGACAGTTTGGGACAGTGTGGCCATCAAGGCAAGTAATAGTTCATACAGTAATGTGTCTCTCATTTGCTGAGAACTACTGAAGATACTTGAAGACCAAGTAATGGTATCTTGAATCCTGGGCCAGAGTGTGGTTAAAGGAACTTAAACTAAGAGGTCAACAGAACTCGAACAGTGCAGGTAATAATGAAGCCAAAAAAATGCCACAAACACACAGCAAATTAGCCAGCACTTGGAAAGGAAGCAACTTGTGGTGAGTTGGAGGAGATTGAGGATGCACAGAACAATAGGGCTGAGGGAATGACAGAATTCAGCTGGGCCAAGAATACAAAAGGACATGAAAACTAGGGTGAGGTGAGCACTCTCGGTTCAAGGCTTTGTAAGATGGATGTTTATGTTTAAGGAGTAGATCTGTGCATACATATACTTCTGCATGTGACTATAAACTTCACTTTGGCATTGACCTTTCAGTAAGCCTTTCCTAAATGCTCATACGATATGATAAATCATCTTGTTGCCTATCTCATTCGGCCGTGACAAACTTGCATTTCTTGTTTTACCAGGTTTCAAACAGTGTTTGGCCAGGAAACATTGATATACATTCTGGTAACACTTCTCAAACAAGAGAAATCCAAGCAACACACACAAAATGCTGGAGGAACTCAGCAGGTCAAGTAGCATCTATGGAAAAAGAGTACAGTTGACGTTCCATGCCCAGACCCTTTAGCAGGACTCGAGACTGTTCACTGCTGGTGACACTTCTGGCCTTTTTCACCATTATGTCTACCTGTGCCTCCATTTTCAATGAATTATGCACTTGAACTCCTAAGACCCTGCGTTCCCTTGTGTTCTACCGTTCATAGTACAAATCCTACTTTGGATTGACTTTCCAAAATACATCACCTCACACTTATCTGTATTGAAATGCATTTGCCACTCCACCCACTTCACTAACTGATTGTAATCTACAGTAACCTCCCAACTCTGTGTCATCCACAGACTTATTGATCAAGCCTTGAATATTGTCATTAAGGGTCCTAACACTGACCCCTGTGGCACAACACTAGGCATCAGCTTCCAATGCGAGAAACAAACTTCAACCACCACTCTCTGCTTCCTACCTCTGAGCTGATTTTGAATCCATCTAGCTAGCTCTCACTGAATTCCATAGGACCAAACCTTCCAGGCCAACCTACCATGAGGGTCTTCATCAGAAGCCTTGCTGTAGTCCAAATAGACGACATCCGCTGCCCTATTCTCATCTAGATTTTTGGTCACCTCTTCAAAAATTACGTATAAATTTGGCAAGCAGAACTTCCCATGCACAAAGCTTCCCATTGCTAACTCCTCCTATTCAGGTTCTGTCTATCCAAATGCTCATAGATCCTGTCCCTCAGAATTCCCTCTCGTAACCCCACTACTGGTAACACTTGCCATCCATTCCTTGCTGGTCCTTGCTACCCATTTTAATCAATGGAATAACATAAGCTACCTTCCAGTCTTTAGAAGCTTCACTATTAGATTATGAGGACACGCAGTCCTCTTTTATTGTCATTTAGTAATTCATGCATTAAGAAATGATACAATTTGTTCCTCCAGAATGATATCACAGAAACACAAGACAAACCAAGACTAAAAAAAACTGACAAAAACCACATAATTATAACATATAGTTACAACAGTGCAAAGCAATACCGTAATTTGATGAAGAACAGACCATGGGCACTGTTTTTTTTTTAAAAAGTCTCAAAGTCTCTCAAAAGTCCCATCATCTCACGCAGACAGTTGAAGGGAGAAACTCTCCCTACCATGAGCTTCCAGCGTCGCAAACTTGCCGATGCAGCATCCTGGAAGCACCCAACTACAGTCCGACTCTGAGTCCGTCTGAAAACTTCGAGCCTCCGACCAGCTCTCCGACACCGAGCACCATCTCTGCCAAGCACTCCGGCCCCGGCAATAGGCAAGGCCAAGGATTTGGGGCCTTCCCCTCCAGAGATTCTTGATCGCACAGTAGCAGCAGCAGCGAAGCAGGCATTTCAGAAGTTTCTCCAGATGTTCCTCCATGCTTCTCATGTCCGTCTCCATCAAATCAGGATTGTGCACGGCCCCTATTTAACAAATACGATATCAATTCGGAGTGGCCGCGCGCACTGCTTCGCACTGCCATCTTCTCCTCCCCTCCCCTTCCCTATTGGCTCATGATGAAGCAAATATCTCTGCAATTCCCTGCAAAATTTCTTTTCTAGACTCCCACAAAGTCTGAGGATGCCTTGGGGATTTGTCCACCTTAACTTACCATAAAGGTAAACATGCCTCCTCATTGGTAATAATCAGAATCAGGTTTAACATCACTGGCATATGTTGTGATTTTTTTTTTGCAGCAGCAGAGTGCATTACGTAATAAAAACTATACATTACAATAAGAAATATGTATACAATATATGAATAAAATTAAATAGGTAGTGCAAAAAGAGAGCAAAAACTAGTGTGCATGGATTCATTGTCCATTCAGAAATCTGAATGCAGAGGGTAAGAAACTGTTCCTAAAATACTGAATGTGTGTCTTCCGGCTTCTGTACCTCCATCTTGATGGTAGCAATAAGAAGAGGGTATATTCTGGGTGATGGGGGCCTCAGTGTTAGAAGCCACCTTTTGAAGATATCTTTGATGTTGGGGAGGCTAGTGACCATGATGGAGTTGGCTGAGTTTGCAACTTTCTGAAACCTTTGGTCCTGTGCAGTGGCCCCTCCAGACCAGACAGTGATGCATTCCAGTTAGAATGCTCTCCACGGTTTATCTGTAGAAATTTGCTAGAGCCTTTGGTGACATACCAAATCTCCTCAAACTAATGAATTATAGCCACTGTTGTGGATCCTTTGTAATTGCATCAATATTTTGCACCCAAGGTAGATCTTCGGAGTTGTTGACACACAGGAAACTGCTCACACTTTCCACTGCTGATCCCTCGATGAGGACTGGTATGTGCTCCCTCAACTTCCCCTTCCTGAAGACCACAATCAATCGTTTGGTCTTACTGATGTTGAGTGCAAGGCTGTTGTTGCTACACCACTCAACCAGCTGATCTATCTCATTCCTCTTCGCCTCCTCATCCTTTTCTGAATTTCTGCCAACAGACTCGGAGGGGCGGAGCAAAGTCAAGATGGTGCTAAATGGCAACTCCTTTGCTGGCATTTTCAGAAACAGCTCTATTTCTATCTTTGATATCTCTTTTGTTTTCCTTTTTCAAGGTTCTTTTGAAGACCCTGACACTCTGACTTTGGTTCTTTGCGGGACTGGGACCCGCTCTCAGGGCCTCACGACCGGCTGCTTTTTGACATCCCAAGGATGCGGCCTGGAAGACTAGGTGGATGCCGGATTTTCGTGGCTCTGGAGGTGTGCTGATTCTAGGCCGCCGCCTCTGACTGAGGTGTCATGAAAGAACACAGAATGCCAGGAGCAGGGGGTTAGCTGCCATGGGTTGTGTGTCCAGAGATCCGAGCCTTTCCGGGGCCAGTCTCCTGGGCACAGAACTCGGAAAAAGCAACGCAACAGACTTTTAACATCAGAAATCACTGAGCTGTTTGTTATGTCTCCCTTCTGACTGAAACAGGGACACCATTTTTTCTCTTATTAGGGAGAAAGAGAGCCTGTGGTATATCAAATTACCGAGTGAACGAGTTGTCTTTGGGGTACTGCAAGACTGTGTCTTTACTGAGGCTTGCTGATTGCTTGAGTGATCAGTGGAGGGTGCTGATGCTTAATTGCTGGTGGGGGGGGGTCATTACCTTGCTGTTGCTTGTGCTTGGGAGGGGGGAGCTGGGGGGGTGGTGGTTTGAGGTTCTAACGTTTAAATGTCATTCATTCTTTGGCACCCCTCTCTGTCTTCGTGAATGTTTGCGAAGGAAAAGAATTTCAGGATGCATATTGCATACATTTCTCTGACGTTAAATGTACCTATTGAACCTATTCTGTCATTGGCAAATTTATAGATAGTGTTTGAGCACTGCGTTTGAGCTGTACCTGACTACACAGTCATTGATGTAGAGAGAGTAGGGCAGTGGGCTAAGCATGCATCCTTGAGGAGTGCCAGTGTTGATTGTCAGCAGGGTGGAGATGTTATTTCAGATCTGCACTAGCCCGATGAGGAAGTCAAGAATCCAGTTGCAGAGGGAGGTACAAAGGCCCAGGTTTTGGAGCTTGTTGATTAGTATCAAAGGTAGGATGGTGCTGAATGCAGAGCTGTAATCAATAACAGCAGCCCGATCTAGGTATTGCTATTGTCCAGGATGTCCAAAGCTGAGTGGAAAATCAGTGAGACTGCATCCTTAGACTTATTGTGGAATAGGCAAATTGTAGCGGGTCTAGATCCTTGCTTAGGCAGGAGTTGGTTCTGGTCATGACCATCCGCTCAAAGTACTTCATCACAGTTGATGGGAGTGCAACTGGGCAGGAGTTGTTGAGGCAACTCCCCCTGCTGAATATGAATATCAAAACACTTGTGTTACCTGTATCTGTTGAACAACCATTATATTCTCCACAGTAATCTCCAAGGAGAAATATTCATTAAAATCCCCACCATTGGCCTGTGGCACAAGATGTAGACAGCCCTGATGATCTCCAAGGGGATATTCTCTCTTCCTAGCCACCCTTTTACTCTTAATATATCGATAGACCCTCTTGAGATTTTCCTTAACCTTACCTGCCAGATCCATCTCATCCTCTCTTTGCTTTCCTGATTCCCTCTGAAGAGTATTCTTAACCATTTTTTATAGTCATCAAGGGTTTCACTCATACTCAGCCTTCATTTTCTTGACCAGAGCAACGTTATGTCTTATGAACGGCGTCAGTGAGCGACGCAACCAACGGTGACATGTTGCAAACAGTGTAAAAAAACTTCTTATAAATATGCTCCTTCTCCTGAACTGCGATCGATTGCAGCCTGTAATTTCCATCTTGATGGTGTATTTTTAGGCCATCTGAGTGGTCTGGCAATTTTGATATCTCCTGGGGAGTTCACAAGTTTGAGAGCAGAGCATGTGGCCATTCTTTTCTAATGGCAGAACACAAACCTGTGGATGGCTCCATTACTCCTCGCCGATTAAAGATTTGAGCAAGACTGATATGGACAAGGTTGAGAGTGGAAGACAAGTGGGTGTTCAGCACTGTGCCTGTTTTTGATCACTTTCCCTCTTGCCGGAGGAAGGTGCAGGATTGATCCCCTTGGCGCGGCCTGTGGCTGTGGGACTTGGCGGTTTGATGTTTAGTGTCCTCCGTGCTCTGTGGTTGTGGACTCATTTTTGGAGGACTCTGCGCTTCGTGCTCCATGTGTTTCTGCTTACTTAGTGATTGCTATTTGCGCAATGTGATCAAAGTGCTTTGCGTGGAACTGGTCCTGCGGCTGAGGCCTGCAGTCGTCAACACAGCACTAAACCAAGCTGACTCAGCAGCTGTGGCCCCTAGACCATTTCAGGGATACTGCAGTTTGATGTTTAATACTCTGTCTGTTATTTGCTCGCTCTTCACTGTTTGTGTGATTTGTTCTCTTTTTGCACATTGGGTGTTTGATGTTTTCTTTAAATAGGTTCCATGGTGTTTCTTTGATGGCTACCTGCGGGAGGAGGAATCTCAGGGTTTCATATTGTATACATACTTCGATAACAAATGTACTTTGGAACTTTGAAACTTGCCACGCTTACCCTTCACCCTAACAGGTTTATGCTTCTCCTGACACATGCTATCATACCCTTAAAATCCTCTCACTTGCAATTTCTTTTCCTTCCAAATAATCTCACCCAATCAACCTCTGTAGATCCTGTCTAATTTCCTCAAAATTAGACCTGCTCTAGTTTAGGGCCTTAACCTGTGAACTCGTCCTATCACCTTCCATCACCATCTTACAACTAATAGAACTATTATCTTTGGAGCTGAAGTGCTCTGAGTACCATTTCAGGTACCCTGCTTTTACCTCTAAGAAGAGGTCCAGGATTTCACCCAAGTAGCACCCTCTATATATTACGTAACCGGCAACAATGAATATTAATCGAGACAGGTGTTATGAAAACAACCAAACATTTATTAAACACGTATAAACAATGAGAAAAAACAGAGGAAAACTTTAACGGGAGGTTAACAGGTACGCAGTTGTTCACCGGCTCGCCACTCAGCTCCGGTTCTTAAAGCATTAAATGCTTAAACCATTCTTAAAGCGATACAGTCAGATATAGTTCTCACAGCGATAACTTTGATAGTCCAACAGTTTTACACATTCAATTGGGAGAGACTTCTCTGGAGAAAGATTTCTTCACAGGCACACCTTTACTGCCGGTTCTGTCCACAGGATTCTCGATGCCGTAAATAAACAGTTTAAATCGACTGACCTTAAATTCCATTTAGAGAGAGAGAGCCTTTGTGCATGAACTCATTGTGCTATTGCAAGAGTTATCTCGATGCAGGTTCTCTTCAATGAAGACTCAATAAGGTGGATTCTTTGTTAAACAGCCAAACGATGCCGACTTCTCTCGATCCTTCACTTCGATGAATTCTTCACTCTCCCTTCAAAACTGTCGGAATTGAGTAAATTGGCACTTCCAGCCACAAATTCCCAGTCCAAATACAATATCTTGTAAGAGAACGCACCTTCCGTCTTAAAAGTGAAACTGCGTCACAAAAACAAACACGCAACAGAAACGGAGGCACAACACATTCTACCTGGAAACCAACAAACTCAAAAACCCACTGCGTCACCTGAGTCGACCCTTATATAGTCACGGGGCACATGTCATCACGTGACCTCACAACAGCGGGAAAATCACATCAGGTGACCTCCAAAAGACCATTACAGCATTCTCTCAAAAAAAAAACAGATCTCCTTGAGCATGTAACGATATTCCATCCTTTCCCTTAAGACATTGGGTTGTCAAGTCAACACTGGGGAAATTAAAAGCTCCCACTAACAGAACCCCATTATTCTTAAACAATGAACACTATCTCAATATACCTGCTCCTCAAGATCCCGTTGACTACCGGGAGAGGTTCTACAATAGAGCCCCACTAGAGTGACCCTTCTCCTACTTGTTTCCAAGTTCTATCCATGAGGCTTACTGGACGATCCTCCAGGTACTGCTGTCATCTTGAAGTACTGCTGATAGGTTCTCCCCCATCAAAAAGATTATAGCCTTTCCTCACTTACCTGTAGCATCTGTATCCTGAACTGCTGAGCTGCTAGTCCAGCCTTTCTGTTAGCCATATTTATGTTATGGCTATAACATCGCAGTCCTCAGAGCCAACTCATACTCTGAGTTGTCCTACCTTACCTGGTAAACCCTGCCCATTCAAATAACACAGTGTGTGGGAGGACATGAAGTGATTAGAACGTTTGGATTTTGAAACAATGTACAGATAGGTTGAGTGAGTGCTTGAAAACCTGGTGAATGTGGGAAGGTGTGAGGTCATGTACTTTTCTAAAAGGAATCTAAAGACAGACATTTATCTAAATATGGAAAGATTGCTGATTAACTGCACAGAGGGATCTAAGTGTTTTTGTACAGAATTTGCTGTGAGCTAGCAGGCAAATGCTGCATGGGTTAGAAAATAAATAGCATACGAGCCTCTACTGCCAGAAGGTTAGAGTGAGAAATAAACCATTGCTGCAATTGTACAGTTACTGGTGAGGTTTCTGGAATCCAAATCATTGGGTGCCTTTTGAGAGGAAGCAGCTAAACTATAGAAAGATCAGGGAATCGAGTTCTTTGGGGAACTGGCAGAGTAAAGCAAATGATTTAAGTTTATGTTGTTATGTTTGTCTTCATCTTGTAATGCTCTGAGCTGCTGCTGCAAAAGTTCAAAGTAAATTTTATTATCGGAGTACATATATGTCATCACATACAACACTGATTTATTTTCTTGCAGGCATACTCAGCAAATCTCTAGAGTAGTAACTATAATAGGATCAATGAAAGATCAACCAGAGTGCAGTTGAACAAGTGCAAGAATAAATAAATAGAATAAATAATGAGAACATAAAATAACAAAATAAAGAGTCCTTAAAGTGAGACCATTGGTTGTTGGGATACCTCAATGGATGGGCAAGTGAGTGTAGTTATCCCCTCTTGTTCAAGAGCCTGATGGTTGAGAAGTAGTAACTGTTCTTGAACCTGGTGGTGAGAGTCTTGAGGCACTTGTACCATCTAGCTGATGACAGCAGTGAGAAAAGAGCATGGTCTGGGTGGTGGGGATCACTGATAATGGATGTTGCTTTCCCAGTGTTTCATGTTGATGTGCTCAATGGTTGGGAGGGCTTTACCCATGATAAACTGCACCAAATCCACTACTTTTTGTAGGACTTTCCATTCAAAGGTTTTGGATTAAGTTTATATCCTGTGAATGTATGCCCATGACAATGAACTGATGGTCATAATGAATAGTGGGGTAGGCTTGAGGGGTCAAGGGGCCTCCCCGTGTTCTTCTAACTTCTTGTGTTTTGTTTATCTTCTAACTTGACATTTGAACTTTGGACATCTGGGTACACTGTCACCCATTTTTTGAATGGTGCTTGGCTGAAACATCACAGATCTGAATGCCTTTTCAAATGTGGGGGGGTGCGCTTCATCTGGCTGGCACTTCTAAGGCCTAATTCCTTCAGAATAACCCTAAGAATCAGTTGAACATGGCGAAAAAAAGATTTTGGACATTAAGTGTTCCCCATCCGCTCAATACCAGCATTATAATGGACAAATATAACTTCCAATTATGCCATTGAATAGATCCAATCCACACCTTGGGTTTTTCTGCCTTGTCTGCTAAAATCTGTCCATCAGCCTAAGAAACTTCTATACACTTCCTAAAGTCCAACTCGAGAAGTTTGGGGTGGATATTTCTCACACCTTCTTGTGAAATGAAGAAGAACTTCCAGAGAAAGTAAGAAGAAAAACTAAAATGAGTCAATAAAGGTTTGAAAGTAAAAACAAACTTGGTTTCTATGAGCTGAGCTGTAAATACTAAATATCTTGGAGAGAAAGTTGTTTAGTTGAACTGTCGTTTACAATATGACAAGAGATTTTGTCTAACATTTCTATACTTACACGGCTGACCAATGATCAGGGACTTCATTGAAGTAAATCTTGGTCCATTTTTGCTCTTGGAACAATCTTGATGGGGGAGCTTAGGTGCAGATATATCTGAACTGCATCAACCACATAAATACCATATCTACTTGAGAATTCAGATCTTGGTTTTCTGTAACATATAATTCACATTCTGACTCACCAGCCACAAGGGACAAATCATGAGCTTAATGAAGCACTCTCACTTGCCTGGATGAGTACAGTTCCCATAATATGGGAGAAGCTCAATACCATTTAGAATGTGACGAGAGGCCTAGATGAGGATGTTAGAACTAGAGTATCTGAGACTTAGAATTAGATTATGAGGATACTCAGTCCTCGTTTATTGTCATTTAGTAATGCATGTATTGAGAAATGATACAATGTTCCTCCAGTATGATATCACAGAAACACAAGACAGACCAAGACTAAAACTGACAAAAAACACATAATTATAACATATAGTTAAAACAGTGCAAAGCAATACCATAATTTGATAAAGAGCAGACCATGGGCATGGAAAAAAAAAGTCTCAAAGTCCCGATAGCTCCATCATCTCACGCAGACGGTAGAAGGAAGAAAAACTCTCCCTGACATGAACCTCCAGCGCTGCAAACTTGCCGATACAGCATCCTGGAAGCACCCGACCACAGCCGACTCTGAGTCCACCCGAAAACTTCGAGCCTCTGACCAGCCCCCCGAGACCGAGCACTGAGCACCATCCTCTGCCGAGCGCTTGGATCCGGGCCCTGGCCACCAAGCAACAGGCAAAGCGGAGGATTTGGGGCCTTCCCCTCTGGAGATTCTGGATCGCACAGTAGCAGCAGCGGCGAAACAGGCATTTCAGAAGTTTCTCCAGATGTTCCTCCGTGCTTCTTACATCCATCTCCATCAAATCAGTATTGTGCACGGCAGGGGTCCCCAACCTTTCTTGCACTGCGGACCGGCTGACCCGAGGGGGGGGGGCGGGGACGCAGGTGGTGTAGGGTTGCCAACGGACAAGAGTAGCAGTCAAATACGTTGTGTTTACCCAGAGAAAGACTACAATAACCATGAAGCCTTGCACGGGCACCAGTACGAATGCGTGACCTGCCCATGTGTGTACCTGCTGATTTCTTTTCTGCAAATCGTTTTGGTGATTCTGTTCGGGGGGGGGGGTGGGGTTGTTAATAACGACCGGAATATAAGTGATAAGTGGCTAATAGACTCAATTTCATTTCTAAAAGGGTTTTGCTAATGAATTTAATATTAAACACACAGCGCATATTTTCCTCGCATGAATATAGCGATAAGTCAATTATCAGGGGAGGACAGGGGAGCTTGAAGTAAGTGTTGAATGAACTTCCAGTAGAAGTGGCAGAAGCAGGTTCGATATTATCATTTAAAGAAAAATTGGATAGGTATATGGACAGGAAATGAATGGAGGGTTATGGGCTGAGTGCAGGTCGGTGGGACTAGGTGAGAGAAGCGTTTGGCACGGACTAGAAAGGCCGAGATGGCCTGTTTCCGTGCTGTAATTGTTATATGGTTATATAAGTAAGTCAATAGCATCATAACATTTTATGTAACGTTTGGATATTAAACACACAGCACATATTTTCCCCGTATGAACATATAAAATCATTGCAACACACCAATATCGCTGAATCAGTGGGAGCCCTGGACTTGTCTTCCTGCAACAAGATGGTCCTATCGAGGGGTGATGGGAGACAGTGATACTCGAAGGGGGCTCCTTATGTCCATTCTATTCCGCAATTTAGTTTTCGTTGCATTCAGTGCAGAAAACTCTGCTTCGCAGAAAAATGTTGGAAATGGAAGCAACGTTTTCAGTGCTTTCCTGACTGTCTCAGGATGTTTAGCCTTGACTTTGATCCAGAATACCAGCAGAGATGTTATGATACCTTTCAGCCCGCTGTCATTTGCAAGATCGAGGAGTTGATCTCCTTCCCGCGCTGACATGGATGACACGCGGGTAATGACCTCGCATGTGTAATGGCTCAACAGTGGGCGTTACAGGGAATGAGGAAAGGTGCAGCTGACTCATATCACCAAATCATATCGTTTCCTCGCGGCCCGGCAGGGAATGAGGAAATGTGCCGCTGACAGGGAAAGGTGCCGCCCGTGACAGGGAATGAGGAAAGGTGCAGCTGACTCTTATCACCAAATCATATCGTTTCCTCGCGGCCCGGTAGCACATGCTTTGCGGCCCGGTGGTTGGGGACCGCTGGTGCACGGCATCCTACTTGACAGATTACAGATATTCACTCCGAAGTGGGGGCTGCATGCTGCAATGCACCGCTGTCTTCTTATTTCATATTAAAACATAATTTCAAAAAATTCAGATGAGAACAGGGTCCTTGGCTGGATGAGAAGTTGACAAGATTAGATGAAAATCCAATGAGACAGAAATCCTAAACATTGTCACAGTCAAAGTTGAGTTGATGAATGACCACTGAACTTGAGTTCAAGTGCTCTTTAAATATCCAAATACTGGCATCAAAAAATGGCCGCCAATTAGCGAAGTGTGCCTGAGTCTTTAAAGGGACCACACCGGCTAGCCATACTCCTGAGAATCAGAAAGTCTAAACCCCAGAGGCTAGCACAGTCGGGTGTGTACTGTAACACAGAACAAATCAGCCATTTGACACTCTCCACCAATTAAATGTTCACTAATTAAATCCACCCAGTTCCATTGGCCTACTGTGGCTGTCAGGTGGACCACATGTTTACTGTACAAAAGATGTACAGTACTCTGTAGGGCTTTTCAAACTTCAAAGCACATTTATTATCAAAGAATTATACGTCTTGACGTTTGTCTGCTGAATAACCCAATTTTAAAAAAAGAAAGACCAAAAACCATTGTGCAAAGAAAGAGAGAGAGAGAGAGAGACATCATGCAAACAATTGAAGCAAACCAACAGCATTCCAAACAAGACTGAGAACCAGATCCACTCTCAGAACAGCCAGAGTAGGCCCAAGCCTCGGTCCCTAGTTCATCACACCAGCGGGGCAAAAACACACCGGAACTGGATTAGTTCACAGCCTTGGCTTTGCATAGAAAGGAATGAACATCTGTGGGAGAATGAGCGAAATCAGCTCAACCCTCTCCCCTGTTCCCAACACTCGGGCTTCCAGTCTATCTGCACGGCATTTAAATTGCCCAACCAACGGTAGTGCCTCACTCTGGGACCCCGAGCCCAGCACCATGATACGCTTCAGCCACTCAGCCTGAAGCCATCCTCAATCTCACTAAATCGGCTTGGCACGTGGAATGATCCAACTTCACACCTGGGTGAGGTGGATGGGTATCGAAACTCTTTCACATTGACTCCTCTCCAAGTCACACACTCCATCTCCGACAGCGATAGCAACTCCAACTGCTAGCACATTGCACCTCGCAAACATAGCACTTCTCATCCACCAAATCAGCTTCGCCTCTGTCTGCCTCCTCACTGTCCACGGTGGTACTTCACCACAATTTGCTTCAGGAAAGATGTTGTAAGTAATGTTTTTAGTTCAACCTCTTGCCTTTCAATCTACTAGTAAGCTGTTGCACACCTTTGGTAGTGCCATATTAAACCGGACTTTTCAGCAGGGTACTGACAGTCTGGAAGACCAGATAACTCAGGTATCCCTTCCAAGCCACAAGCTGTTCTAACCTGGAAACTAACCTCCTGCAAGTGAGGTGGAAATTTACAACTGCAACAGCTCCTAAAGATAGTTCAGTACTCCCTTCTCAAGGACACAGAGAGTTGGGTAATACTGTAAGTACTGAGCTTTGTGGTTGCACGGGTTTCCTCCTGGAACACTGATCTCCTTCCACATCCCAAATATATGTAGATCAATAAGTTTATCAACCAGTGTTAATTTCCTTTAGTATAGTTAAGTGTTGGAGTCTAGAAGGAATTGATCGGGATATGGAGAGAATAGACTACAGCCAAATGCATAGACTTCATGGGATGAATTGCCTCATAGATTATAAGGTCACGTGGAAATGAGTTGAGAATGTAGCACTTGGTGCACATGAAGAGCTGAAGTGAATTGCATTTGCTTATGTGGGTGACAGTGAGCTTGAAACACAGCAGACTGAAAGGAATATAAGACTCTTGCTGATAAGATACGATGAAGAATATTGTGAGCTCGTAACTAATGACCATAAAACATGGGGTGGGAGAGTTGTGGTGGTCTTCCCTTTTTTTAAACCGTACATTCGATGCAATTCTATTGAAGGCCAGCTACTGTAGGTCTGTCCTGCATGGGTACAAAAGCTGAATGCAAAATGTTTAATAAGTTAATCACCCGGAGCATCAGTGTTCAACATTGGGGGAGTTGATTATGTTCATAGTACTGATGCCATGTTTGGCACTTGCTTCATCTGAGGTGGATGGCTTGAAAGAGAATAGAAAGAAAACTCATGAAAACAAAATTTTTGTCAGTCTTATAATTGCTGAGAGAGTGGCAGAAGCTGAAGCTCTCATCACAGTTATAAAATACGTGAAGTGCCTGTTTAGAGGTTCATTATATGAGCTCTAAGATCAGGAAGTGAAAGGTGGAATCAGGCTGGTAAGTTCTCATTTTTCTCAGTGCGTAAACAATGGAAAAAAATGTCCTTTCTCTCTGTTGTTACTTTCTATGATTCAATAGTTATTGGATTGAAAGACTGTTTTTGTGGCAAAAATGTTATGTAAAATTGAAAAATATGGAATTAAATGTAAAATTCTTGAATGGTGCACAACAAGAAACTGTCATAAACTGACGGATGGTGTTGGTAAACAAGCCTTTGCAATATTTGAGATCATCCTCTGAGAATATCAGTAGAAATCAGTCAAATCTTCTCATAAAACTAATCATAAAATCAGAGAAATGTATGTCATAGAAAGTGATCATTCGGTCTTGGACTATCTTGATTTATCCTACGTTCCATCTTTTGGTCATTAGACTTACAGGTAATGTCTCTACAGGTGCCCCTCCAAGTGGTGTTTTAAAGTGGTGAGGGTTTTTCCCTCCTTCTGTCCTTCAGGCAATGAGTTCCAAACTCCATTTTATTTTTTTAAAAAATCATCTCTCCTGTATAAAAGGCCATGGAAATATGAAAATTCTTCCCTCAGGAAAGTACTTAAATGGCAATGAAAATGGCGAGATTTTGTGAAGCGCTGATTCTAAGGCAGGGAAAAGAGAATGAGCTATTATGTAAGTGGTAGCGGAACAGGCTCAATTGGATAAATGGCCTGATATTGTTCCTACCAATTTTCCTCTCTTCTCGAGCTTGTTAGAATTTCTTTGGCACTTACAAATTTCCTTTCATGTCTGAAACTGGCAAAAATTCTGTTAAAACAAATTCCTCTCTTACTTTGCTGGAACCTTAAGACTTCAATGTCTTCACGCTGGTGTGAAGGTTAAATTTTGCATAAAGTAGTCCATCTACCTTCCATCGTGTCACGATCTCTTTTGGTCAAGACGGAGTTGTAATACCAGGGTTTTACCCTAGTCTTTGATGCTGTGAATCAGTTTGGCATGGTGCATGCTCCTGTTGATCTAAGTATGAGAAAGTTGACGGGTTCTTCCCCCTCTCTCAGCTAGGCCATCTGAATCCAGCATGCAGCAGTGCTGAGGTGGCTGGAGGCAAGTCTGGATGCAGTGGATGGTCATTTGGTTGTGTTGAAGTGCTGGCCTGTGGTGTGCATGATCGTATTATCTTGCTAGTCAGCTATATAGGCGTGGCTGCAAAATCCACCAGAGGTCAGATGTAGCTGTCTGCTCTCAGCAACCCACAGCCAATAGACATCAGCACCACCACAATGTGTGTCATTGCACTTTCCCTAATCTCCACTATATAACAAACTTTCTCTTTGTTTTCTGCAATCCACCCTCTCATCCGAAAGTTAGACCATGCTTGCCTCCTAACTTTACAGTTCTGATGAAAGATATTGGTCTCAGAAATTAATCTCGCTTACTTTCTCCACACTTTCCTCCTGTGTGCTGAATATTTCCAGCATCTTCCGTTTTTATTTCAGATTTCCAGTATCGACAGCATTTTGCCTTTCAACAGTTGCAAGTGTCTGCATATGATAATAGTCAGTGTGTGACATGACTCGAAAAACGCAGTAGATATGTCCAAAAGAGCTTGTTCTCCCTTGACAAATCATGTTTCAGTCTGCTGGATGATGATGCAGCTCCATTCTCCCAGCATAGACCAGGTATAATTATCAGTCTAATCGCTACGCAAGCTAAATACTGTGGCCACAGGAGCAGGTGAGAGGCTTACATTTTGTGGTGAATGACACATCTTCTGACACCCTGAGGCCTTCCACCATCTGTAAGGCACAAGTCAGAACAGCAACGTTGGACTAACCTGGATGAGATCAGCTTCTAAACCATTCAGGAAGCTTAGCAGCAGCTGGGAGAATCTTACCCACCAGACTGGAATCCATCCACCACAAAACGTTCATTCCCTCCAACATTACGAGCTTGCGAAAGGCTCAAAAAACTGGGTAATGATAGAGATCTAGAAGATTATAAAGCTAGCAGGAAGGAGCTTGAGAAAGAAATTAGGAGAGCCAGAAGGGGCCATGAGAAGGCCTTGGTGGACAGGATTAAGGAAAGCCCCAAGGCATTCTACAAGTATGTGAAGAGTAAGAGGATAAAATGTGAGAGAATAGGACCAATTAAGTGTGACAGTGGAAAAGTGTGTATGGAACCGGAGAAGATGGCAGAGGTACTTAATGAATACTTTGCTTCAGTATTCACTACGGAAAAGGATCTTGGTGATTGTAGGGAGACTTGCAGTGGACTGAAAAGATTGAGCATGTAGATATTTAGAAAGGGAATTTGCTGGAGCTCTTGGAAAGCATCAAGTTGGATAAGTCACTGGGACCGGATGAGATGTACCTCAGGCTATGGTGGGAAGCGAGGGAGGAGATTGCTGAGCCTCTAGTGATGATCTTTCCATCATCAATGAGGACGGGAGAGGTTCTGGAGGATTGGAGGGTTGCGGATGTTGTTCCTTTATTCAAGAAAGGGAGTAGGGATAGCCCAGGAAATTATAGACCAGTGAATCATACTTCAGTGGTTGGTAAATTGATGTCCATTCTTCTCCATCAACTTAAAGATCCTGACAGGCAGGACTTATGAACATTTGGAGAGGCATAATATGATTAGGAATAGTCAGCATGGCTTTGTCAAAGGCAGGTCGTGCCTTACAAGCCTGATGAATTTTTTGAGGATGTGACTTAGCACATTGATGAAGGTAGAGCTGTAGATGTGGTGTATATGGATTTTAGCAAGGCATTTAATAAGGTATCCCATGCAAGGCTTATTGAGAAAGTAAGGAGGCATGGGATCCAAGTGGACATCGCTTTGTGGATCCAGAATTGGCTTGCCTACAGAAGGCAAAGAGTAGTTGTAGACGGGTCATATTCTGAATGGAGGCCAGTGACCAGTGGTGTGCCTCAGGGATCTGTTCTGGGACCCCTACTCTTTGTGAGTTTTATAAATGACCTGGATGAGAAAGTGGAGGGATGGGTTAGTAAATTTGCTGATGACACAAAGGTTGGGGGTTGTTGTGGATGGTGTGGAGGGCTGTCAGAGGTTACAGCAGGACATTGATAGGATGCAGAACTGGGCTGAGAAGTGGCAGATGGAGTTCAACCCAGATAAGTGTGAGCTGGTTCATTTTGCTGGGTTAAGTATGATGGCAGAATATAGCATTAATGGCAAGACTCTTGACAGTGTGGAGGATCAGAGGGATCTTGGGGTCCGAGTCCATAGAACATTCAAAGCTGCTGCGCAGGTTGACTCTATGGTTAAGAAGGCATACAGTGCATTGGCCTTCATCAATTATGGGATTGAGTTTAAGAGCCGAGAGGTAATGTTGCA
This sequence comes from Mobula birostris, assembly GCF_030028105.1. Taxonomy (NCBI): domain Eukaryota; kingdom Metazoa; phylum Chordata; class Chondrichthyes; order Myliobatiformes; family Myliobatidae; genus Mobula; species Mobula birostris. The sequence continues at coordinate 69,542,249 of NC_092374.1, forward strand.
GCTATATAGGACCCTGGTCAGACCCCACTTGGAGTACTAAGCTCAATTCTGGTCACCTCACTACAGGAAGGATGTGGAAGCCATAGAAAGGGTGCAGAGGAGATTTACAAGGATGTTGCCTGGATTGGGGAGCATATCTTATGAGAATAGGTTGAGTGAACTTGGCCCTTTCTCCTTGGAGCGACAGAGGATGAGAGGTGACCTGATAGAGGTGTACAAGATAATGAGAGACATTGATCGTGTGGATAGTCAGAGGCTTTTTCCCAGGGCTGGAATGGCTGGCATGAGAGGGCATAGTTTTAAAGTGCTTGGAAGTAGGTATAGAGGAGACGTCAGGGGTAAATTTTTACACAGAGAGTGGTGAGTGCATGGAATGGGCTGCCAGCGGCGGTGGTGGAGGCAGACACGATAGGGTCTTTTAAGATAGACTCCTGGGTGGATACATGGAGCTTAGAAAAATAGAGGGCTATGTGTAAGCCCAGGTAGTTGTAAGGTAAGGACATATTCGGCACAGCTTTATGGGCCGAAAGGCCTGTATTGTGCTGTAGGTTTTCTATGTTTCTATGTTTTTATTATTATGGAAGCATAGTCACCAATTTAACTGTGGCCATTTACCAAATGAGCTGCTTTTCCACCTTTTACCTACATACCTTTTCCTCACTCTGCCCTTTGAAACCCTATGTTTCTTCATTGTACAAAGTCTCCCAGTTATATTTCCCATTTGTAGAATAAGTATTATCAGTATTTCATTTGGTGAGTCACACACCTGATCACATTTGTGTCAGGAAATTGATCACAGGTAGCCATCGATACATTCAATAGGTACTGAACACGGCTCAAATTAAATTGTAAAATTTTGCTTTGGTAGACTATTGCTTTCAGAGATTATTAACATTGTTTGCTTTCCTGTAAGAAAGTTTAGTCCTGACTTCCACCTCATTAGCATGGGTCAGAGTTTTTAAGCAAATCTTTCGAAAGGATGATCTTCAAGAATGGGATGGGAGTGGCATAATGCTGTGCGTACTTCTCAAAGGTGGACACCCATTTTGAAATGAACCTGATGTTCCCTCCTGATCGTGGACTAAGCCATTGTGATCATTGGCCTTGGGGTTCAAAGTTTGAGGGATCTGTGGACGACACTTACACTTCACAGACCTCCCCATCCTCAAAAGGAGTTGTGAGCGCTGTTTTGATTTTTACTCAGAATTAAAGAGTCTACCTTGTTACCAATATAATGATGTCCCATGGGGTCACTTTAATTTTCCTATTATTTGATCTTTCAGTGTAGCATACGCCTCAGGTATTTGTAAGTTAGAAATGCAAGATAAAAGTCATGAGTTTTTGAGCAATTTTCTGCTATTAGGTAATTGAAATGAGTCATGCACATTGAAAATGTCATTGCATGTGCAAAATTGATAGGAAAATGGAAACTCTGTTGGAATGCTTAAAGGGGAAAGTTTAAATAAGTTAGGATTTTATTCCATGGATTGTAGGAGAATCAGGGGAGATTATATAGAGGTATACAAAGTTAAGAGGAGTATAAATTGGGTAAATACATGCAGGCTTTTTCTTCTGAGGTTGTCTGAGGCTAGAAGTAGAGGTCACAGGCTTAGGATGAAAGATGAAAAATTTACGGAGATCCTGAGGGGGATCTTCTTCACCCAGAGGGTGGTGCAAGTGTGGAACAAGCTGCTAATGCAAGTGGTAGATGCAGATATAATTGCAAAATTTAAGAGAAATATCGATAGGTATGTGGACAGGAGGGGTATGTGGGTAGATTAGACCAGGCAGATAAAAAGGTTGGAACTAAATGGGCTGAAGGGCCTGTTTTGTCCTGTTATGCTCAATGAATCTATAACTCTATGTTTCATAGCAGAAGGTGCCCTATCTTAATTTTTGAAGGCTGAAACTTATTATATAGAGGTACAAATCCTTCAGAAAAGGTAAGAAATGTTTTTATGCACAATATATGCATAATAACAGACACAAATTGTTCAATTACTAGGCATTGATAACCAAGTTCAAAATTCAAAATAAACATTATTATCAAAGTACAATATGTCACCATATACAACCTTGTGATTTATTTTCTTGTGGGCATACTCAACAAATCTATAGAATAATAACTAAAACAGAATCAATAAAACACTAACACGAGGAATTCTGCAGATGCTGGAAATTCAAGCAACACACATCAAAGTTGCTGGTGAACGCAGCAGGCCAGGCAGCATCTCTAGGAAGAGGTACAGTCGACGTTTCGAGCCGAGACCCTTCGTTGGGACTAACTGAAGGAAGAGTTAGTAAGAGATTTGAAAGTGGGGTCGGGGGGAGATCCAAAATGATAGGAGAAGACAGGAGGGGGAGGGATGGAGCCAAGAGCTGGACAGGTGATTGGCAAAAGGGATATGAGAGGATCATGGGACAGGAGGCCCAGGGAGAAGGAAAGGGGGGAGAGGGGAAAAAACCCAGAGGATGGGCAAGGGGTATAGTCAGAGGAACAGAGGGAGAAAAAGGAGCAAGAGAGAAAGAATATGTGTGTATATAAATAAATAACGGATGGGGTACAAGGGGGAGGTGGGGCATTAGCAGAAGTTAGAGAAGTCAATGTTCATGCCATCAGGTTGGAGGCTACCCAGACGGAATATAAGGTGTAATAAAACACTGCTCAACTAGAGCGTTCAACCAGAGAGCAGAAGACAACAAACGTGGTGCAAATGAAAAAAGAAGGAATGATAATATAAATAAATAAGCAATAAATAATCGAAAACATGAGATAAAGAGTCCTTGAAAGTAAGTCCATTGGTTATTTCAATGATGGGGTAAGTGAAGTTGAGTGAAGTCACCCCCTTTGCTTCAAGAGCCTGATGATTGGGGAAAATAACTGTTCCTGAACCTTGAGGTGTGAGCCCTGTGGCTCCTAACCTTCCACCTGATGATGATGGTGGTGTCCCTAATGATGGGAGCTGCTTTCTGTAACAGCTTTTCATATATTGTGGATGTGTTTAATGGTGGGGAGGCCTTTACCTCTGATGGACTGCGCTGTACCCAATACATTTTGAGGAATTTCTATTCAAAAGCAATAATATCTCCATACCAGACTGTGATGCAGCCAGTCACTATATTCTCCACTACGTATCTATAGAAGTTTGACAAAGTTTTAGTTGTCATGTCCAATCTTTGCAAACTCCTAAGGAAATAGAGGTGCTGTCGTGTTTTCTTTGTAATTGTGCTTATGTGCTGGGTCCAGGACACATCCTCGGAAACAGGAACACATAGGAATTTAAAGTTGCCAAACCTCTACACCTCTAATCCTCCAATGAGGACTAGTTCGTCGCCCTCTAGTTTCCTTCTCCTTAAGTCCAATATCAAGTCCTTGGTTTTACTGAGATTGAATGAGAGTTTGTTGTCATGACACCACACAGGCAAATTTTCAATCTCCGTCTTGTATGCTGCAACATTGGTGTCATCAGCAAACCTGAATATGGCATTCAACATTCAATATCATTCAATATGGTACTGGAGATCTGCTTAGCCATATGGTCATAGGGGTAAAGTATAATAATCATAAGTGTAAATTTCCAAGAGATTCGATCATTCAGTTATCTTTACCTATCATCTCCCTGCTCATGCATCCCACCTTCTCACCTTTTTATTCTGGCATTTGCCCTCTTTTTTTCCCATCCTGATGAGGGTCTCAGCCTAAAATGTCAACTGTTCATTTCCCACCGTAGATGCTGCCTGACATGTAGAGTTCTTCCAGCGTTTTGTATTGCTTTATATTTCCAGCATCTGCAGTCTCTCTCATGTCTTATTACATCCTGTTATATTTACATCAACAGTACATCTACAACTATCTATCAGTCCACAATTATTGTGAGATGTCCTAACCCCAATGTGCCATCACAGAATCAGAACCAGTGACTATTTTTCTACAGTATGCTGCATGATCTACCAAAATTCCCTTGCATTTTACGTGTGTGGCTAAAAATTTCTAGCATCTGCAGAATCCCTTGTATTTCTACAGAAAACATTTGGAAGAATATGGCATTTAGGGTTATGTCCTTATTCATGCAAGTTTAATGTACCGAGCTGAAAGGTAGTTCAGATAGCTAAGACTATAATCAACTGATCATTTTACCTTTCTTTTCTCCCTTTGCAGCATAGCATGCAAAATTGCTCACTTTTTTTGGGGAAAACAAAAGACAAAGTGCTATTTAAATGGTTTAATTTAGCAGAGGAATTAGAAATGGGTTTAAATTAGAGCTGGGTAACAAATGCTGGCCTTACTTGTGCTAAGCAAATGTCAAAAGTGAATAAATAAAAGCTGTTTCAAATGGCGTTGGAGTTGGAAGTGTTAATACGTGCACAGGGAATTGCACCAGATACTGAAAATAAGAAAACTGGTCCAGTAAGCAATTGACAAAGTAAGGGGTCTTTTGGCCTTTATTGGAAGAGATTCTGAATATAGCAACAAGATGTCTTGCTACAGGTATACAGATCCTTAGTAAGAGCATACATGGGATATCAAGTACAGTTTTGGGCATCCTTCTTAAGAAAGGATACGGTTGCTATTAGAAGGTGCGGGAGAGGTTTGTCGGACTGATTCCTGGGTTATCAAAGTTAAAGTTAACTATCACATGCAAAAATACATGTATGCACAAGTGCAATGAAAAACTTACTTGCAGCAGCAGCCCAAGCATCTCGCATCATATAAGCAGCATTCAGAAGAAAAATGCGAGTTAAACAGTTGGTGTGCATGCACTAGGGTCTAGGAGAATAAGTAAAGATCTCATTGAAATGTACAAAATCTTAACATGATTGGGTTGGGGTACGATGCTTCCTGTGGCTGAGGAGTGTGGGGTTTGGTAAATGTTAAGGGTTAGAATGAAAGGTCACAGTCTCAGGATATGAGTTAAGATATTTAAGACTGAAATGAGGAGAAATGTCTCCTCTCTGAGGAGACCTGTGAAATTGACTATCACAGAAATCAGCCCACCCTAAGCACTGATTATATTTAGGACAAAGATAGATAGCATCAAGGAGTTGGGGAGTGAGTGAGAATATGCTACTAAGATAAAGTGTCAGCCATGTTTGATTATCTGAATGGCCACACCTGCTCCTACTTTTGTTCAAAGTTCAAAGTACATTTATTATCAAAGTATGTATACATTATACAATCTCGAGATGCATCTTCTTCTAGGCAGACACAAAGGAAGAAACCCAAAAGAATCCATTAAAAAAAAACTGACAAACACCCAAAATGCAGGGAGAGAATGAAAAAAACAAATCATGCAAACAAAAGTCACCGGCTGGTTGTATAGGGGCATCTGCACTGGACTTCAAGGTGAGTGGTCTGGGTTCGAATCCTGCTGGCTTCTTGCATGCTTTCCATCCACGCTGGGCTGAGCATCGAGCTAGCAACTCGGCCTCATAAAACTCAGACAAATGCTAAAGAAATGGCAAGTTTGCTGCCCAATGCACCTTAAGGCACTGGGAGGAAAAACAAAAAAATAAGCAAGAAGCATTTAGAATGAAAATGAGTCCTCAGACACAAAGCCTGGAGCAGGCCACAACTCAGCCTATGTGCAGCTAAGAGCAGAGTAAACATCGTGGAGCAGTGAGCAGACCTGGCCTGACCCTTGATTCTGGTCCTGACACCCTGCCTTTTCAATCCAACTGGCCTGGCTTTTAAATCGTCCAAACATCAGGCGGTTCCTCACTCTAGGATCCAAGCCCTCTTGCTTCGATACACTTTGGGCCTAGAACTCGCCGCCACATTTTGCCCCATACCTAACCTTTCTAAATCGGCCTAACACTTAGATTGATCAAACCTCACTCTCGGTTTCGGTGGACGGGATCTGAATCTTTCTTCTACTGCTATGATGGTGCTCCGTTCCACTCACCCCAACTTTACCTCTAGTATGCTTTGACTTCTCCTTGAATATGCCTTGACCTTGCCCCAACTTCCCCTCGCACCCGCATGCTTCGACCCTCGACTCACTTGCCTCTTCATTGTTAGCGGAGATCATATACTGTACTGTAATTTTTTTTTAATAGGAAAAGTGGTATTAATGAAGCATTTAGTTTTAGTTCTTATATTGGGAACTGCCAGTAAGTAGGTGCTCACCTTCAGCAGCACCATCTTAAATCAGAAGTTTGTATACCTAAGAGTAGAAATATTCCATTTATTAATCTTTCAGTTTTTAATAAATACCTCCATATACTTGGAGTTTTTTGGAGATTATTTCTGATTCTTGATGTGTGGAGCGGAATGTAAAACAAAGCCTGATTCATCCACATCAGTATTTTTAAAACTGGAAAACAATTTTCTATTATACAGAAATGGTTGATGTTCCTTGATTGAAACTTGCTCCATATTGAAGCTTCCTTGATATGCTTGTTTACTCTATAAGAAGATAGTTTAAAGGACCTTGTTCAAATGATTCGCAAAGGAGTAAATATTGGCAATTAAATTATTTATAATTATTTTGAAGAATCATATAGATTCTTCATTGGCCGGGGCATGAAGGGATATCAGCAGAAGGCAGGAAATTGGGACTGAGAGGAAAATTGAATCAGCCATGTTGAAATGGCAGAGAAGACTATCTGTTCCTATATCCTATGCTCTTATGGTCTTATTTCAAACCAATGATTAGTGGACTTTTCCTTTGACTGGATCATCATCGTCGTCATCGTGGCTATCCCTCGATGTCTAGGATGATGGTCTTCGTTCTGAAGAAGTGGCCCACAGAGTGAATACGCTTGTGCGTGTATTTGTTTAACGTATACTTAATGTTGCACTCCAAGAAGCACAGGATACTTCACAAATCAACCAACGGATTCCAATGGCATGGAAACCACGACAATTGGAGCTGATGGGTTTGTTGCAGCCTTCATCCACCTTCACAGCTGTTAAGCTCAATGTAACTTCGTCTGCCTATTCCACTGTTGAGGTCTTGGTTGGATTGTTCTTTGTCAGGGATCTCACCCTCGACCTTACCGCCATGGGTGACACTACCAGGAGCATAGCTCCAAACGGCATTGCCCTTGGGATCACAGGACCACACAAGCTTCTCCACCACGACAAGGTGAGAATCCATGGAGAAGTTTGACTGGATAAGTATAAAAGGAAGGGGAGTAGTACAGGGGGACGGAATCAAAATAAAGATCTCGCAAATAACAGAATGGATAGTAGTACTGAATACAAATAGGAGGCAATTTGGCCTCTGTGGCTAAACTACTCACTTGCCTAACTAAATATGGCTTTGTGAGAGCTTCTGAAGTTTGCAAGCCACAGTAGATCATTTGTGTAAATGCTTGTTTCACATTATCTGTGGTGATTTTCTATTTCATTTAATACCCAATTTAATCTAGCCTACAACCCATGTGTAAACATATTGAAGCAAATTTTCATGGGTGTCTACATTTCTCTTCCTGTCCATCACTTTTAACTCGATAAATCAGAGATGAATGGGACTGGAGACCATGTGCTTGTTAGGTCTGAGCTGTATACATCCGTAGAGTTATATGTTTGAACAGTTTGGATTTTTGATTTCAAGACTGAAAATATAGTTGCATCCAAGATAGCTTCTGACACTCTTGTGGGTGAACTCTACCTACCAACTTTCAATCTCCAGTCTGCATTATTCTAGAACATACCACAAATATGAAGGTTTTGGAAAACAGCACTGAAGCCACCAATCATTCTGTCTACACATCCCATTGTCAATGGTTTGACTCAGAGGAAATGGCATAATTCACCACTGCTGCAGGAACCATGTCAGTTGGTTCAATAACTAAACCATTTGTATCTCCTTACTGAATTCATCTCTACATTTTCATACAGATCATTTTGTGTCTGTTTGGAGCCCATGATTTCTCTCGTTAAAAGCAACCTTCAACTCTTTTGCAGAAACCTTTTTGTATCTCAGTTACCAGCAGTATCTAGAGAACTAAAAAAACTAAAAAACATTGCTCATAAACTTGTTACTCCAACACCAAATCTTCACTGTATCAGTTCCTGTCAGTCACCTTACATTCAGATACTCCTGCACTTAGCATCACTCACTCTATGTGCATACAATCTGTCTATGTATATATGCTAATCTTATGTATATATGGCCACAATACAATTACTTGTACGTTGTGATTTTTTGGATTGCATTTATATTTGTATTTATCGTGGTTTTTTATGCTTATTATTTCTTATAATGCTCTATTGGATCTAGTATCAATCATTTTGTTCTCCGTAATAGCTGTGTACTGAGGAATGGCAGTAAACAATCTTGAATTGTGAGTTTTGAACCTTGCAATTGCCAGGTGTGAATGGAGTAAACAAAGTCACCGGAGAGAGACTGAAGCTGGTGGCTGTGGAAGTGCTTTACTCAAGAAGATGGGAGACTCTCAGAGGAAGAGGCCCATTTGACCCAATATTACATTACATTTTAGAGGTTATAGACCAATTCAAATGAGATCAAGTTTAATTGTCATTCAAACCATACATGGATACAGCCGAATGAGACAGTGTTCCTCTGGGACCAAGGTGCAAGAACATACATGTGCATTCAAAATAACGAGAAAGGGTAAAAAAGAACATCGTCAAGTAAGAAAACACATTTTTAGACCAAGTTTTTAAGCAACAAGTCCTGTAAAGTGAATATTTCTGACATTCCAGCTGGTAATTCCATCGATACACCACTGGATGGTAGCACCAACGGGTGAGACCACCCCCAACCGAGTCCGGATGCCAAGCCCAAGTCCTAGCTACAACCAAGGAAACACTGCTGCCTCACGGCCAGTCTCACCACCGAACAGGGAAGCAAGCCTGCAGCAATCAATGTCCAATAGGGTCTTGCGTTCACAAAAGAAACTTCCAAGGCAATCACTTATGGTTTCACTGTACACCACCTTCGCACCAACTCCCGTGCCTCCAAGTAGCGGGCAGCAGCACGGTCTCCTCCTAGGTCAGTTCTTCCAAACTCAATCCAGCTTCTCCTAAGGCCCAACAGACTGTTTCAGATTCTGACGGCTCAGCTCGAATTCTCTGGCCTGATGGCCCTTTTTGACAGCCCCGCCCCAACAGACCAACTCAACAAAGAATTCTATAGTTACCATGTATATACTGTAGCGTTCTCGTGCAGTGTGTTGAAACTCTGACTAAACACCAAGTTAAACCGGAACCAATCAAGACAGAGTCGTAGTAAGGTTAACTATTTACTGTTCACTCTTCCACATTAACATCGTATGGTGAAAAGGCGTTGCTTCTATGTTTCTTTGTGGGTAAAAACAGAGCTCTTCACGATCATGCTGCACGCATGGCACCCGCGTTTACACCTTCTCGAACAGGAAGTTACCCATAAGACACGGCAAAACCATAGGTGACATCATCGCATGCTGCAATATACCATAAACAATGAATTTACCATTGTTATACTGTAACTTAATTATCAACCTTTAACTGGAAAATAGTTACAAACAAATCATTTAAAACGTAGACCCAACAAAGTCAAATAAATGCCTTAAGGGCAACACACTCCCTGCCTGACCTTTGTGAGGTCACTATAAAAATGGTATAGAACTTTAGTTTCTAGATCAGTCTTTAGGTAGAAGTAGAACAACTTCTGTAACTGGTCTCAGGTTTCCTTTTCAGGGTTCATTGTAAAGATGTGAACCAGTTGACTGCCTGCTCTTTGTTGTTTGGCAAGCGCTGGCATGGTACTCTGAATGGTACTTGTATTTTCATATAACTTTCACACCACCTTCTTCACACCCACACTCCAGGCTCCACACTCCAGGCTCTGAAAATGAATGTTAATCAGCAGTGTCTGCTTTTCAATTCACATCAAAGTTGCTGGTGAACGCAGCAGGCCAGGCAGCATCTCTAGGAAGAGGTACAGTCGACGTTTCAGGCCGAGACCCTTCGTCAGGACTGTCCTGACAAAGGGTCTCGGCCTGAAACGTCGACTGTACCTCTTCCTAGAGATGCTGCCTGGCCTGCTGCGTTCACCAGCAACTTTGATGTGTCTTGCTTGAATTTCCAGCATCTGCAGAATTCCTGTTGTCTGCTTTTCAATTAACTGTTGTCCACAGATCCAGGAAGCTATTGTCTAGGGCTGTGTTTTTAATTTAATCTACAATCCACGTTCAGGTCTAAAGATTGGTAGCTGAAGTTAATATTGGCTATATACCCAAATTCCAGAATATGCTCTGACAAATAGCAAATAGTTTTATGAAGGGGTTGAACCTTCAGATTTCAATGTTGGTTTATTTCAGAGCATTGTGAACATTGTCAAAACTGGTAATTGTTGGATACTTAAAATTTTAGACAAATGCATCATCTTTTAATACATCTAAAGTGATGATTACACCAATAATACTGGCACATGCAAAGTCAACTAGGTTTTTGTTATCCATGTTTTCAAACCCCAAATTACCACTGGCAGGTCATTTACTGTTTTGTTTTATTATGTATAAACAAACAAAATGACTGTGCACAGTATCTGCAGTTGGCAAATTATTCTTGAAGCTAAGTGCACAGTTGGAATGTAAAATATACATTTTATCAGAGTGATCTTTTTCCAAAGTTTTCACAATTATTATTATTGGTTAAAAAAGCAAAACAAAATCAATCCTTTTGTTACTTTATGAAAAAAAGTATTCCTCCTCTTGAATTAAAACTTACAGAGTAGAGATCATTGTTGAATTTACTTCTTTTGTATCAGTCTTCTTCTTTTGCCCATTATGCTGCTGGTGTTTAGGGCAGCAATAAAGGTCCTCCATCTTTGGCGACATTCATGGCTTCCTTCATCATGTCAGTAGCTCCCTCTCGGTTTACACTGCTGTCCGTCATGCAGCTCCCAGGTGGAAACACAGAAATGCCATCAGAGTCAGATATAGAAGGATTCTTCATTAGTGTTTCTGTAGCAATTTTGCTTTACCATTCTAGAGCTGAACGCTTGAACCTGGAGGATCAGTGGACCACTATTTGTCTGGCCTCTACCCTTTGACCTGTTTGGCATGGGTGACGCTACCAAGAGCCAAAGCATAAAGCCCTGACTCCAGTGAATACAACTCTCTGAATTATTGAGGCATGCAAGCCTCTAAAACATGGTGAGGTTGGGATCCCCTTGAAGGCAATATAACAGTGTGAGGGCATTATTCTTCACTACCAAAATGCAGCCTCACCAAAGTCAGAGAAATAGAATTCCAAAAGTAGCTGCAGTATGACTTCCATGCACGACTGTCTCCTGGAAAGGAACTAACTTGTATGCCATAATAGGATAGCATTTAAACACCAATTACAACCTCTTAAGCTCCTCAGTCCAGTCATAAGGACCTTCAAGATGATTGGAGACCACATTTGGCAGTAGAGCAAAGAGTCCTGGGTGTACGGATCCAAAATTCCTCAGAAGTGGCATCACAAGTAGATGTGATTATAAAGAGAGCTTTTGGCGTATTGGCCTCCATTAACCGGGGTGTTGAGTACAGGAGTTGAGATGTTACAATGAAGTTATATAAGATAGGGCTGAACTTGGAGTTTTATGTACAGTTCTATTCTGCTACTTACAGTAAAGATATTAATAAACTTGAAAGAATGCAGAGGAAATTTGCAAGAATGTTGCTGGGACTGAGAGCTTGAGTTATAGGGAAAGGTTGAATACTTTGGGTCTTTATTCCCCAGAGCGCAGGAGAATGATCTTATACAGGTACACAAAATTATGAGGAGTTTAGAATGCATGCAGGCTTTTTCCGCTCACGTTAGGTGAGAGCAGACCGGGATTCTCAGGGCAAATTTCTTTACTTGGAGGGTAGTCCGACTGTGAATGTTTGACTGCATAAGTAGTAGACATAGGTTCAATTGTAACATTGAAGAGAAGTTTGGATAGGTACATGGATGAGAGAGCTATGGAGGGATATAATCCAGATACAGGAAGATGGAACTAGGCAAAAGATCAGGTCAACATGGACTAGTTGGGCAGAAGGGCCTGTGTGTGTTGTACTACTTTATGACTGTACACATCACAACAATTGCATGGTTGGACATGTATGAAACCGCCTCTCCATATGTATGTAGATATACATATACTATTACACAAACACATAGCTGCTTTCTCCCCCTAACACCAATACACCATTCCTTTAATTTCTTCACCTATCTCCGTTCCCAAATCTCATCCCTTATATTACCTGACCTCACCTATCCCTAATCTGCTCCCATCCTCAGTCCATTCCTTCCAACCTGTCCTCATTTCCTCATTTCCTTTCACTCTACTGCTTGGCTCTCTCTACACCAAACAGAAGCACTCTGCCTCTTCTCTTTTTTCGCTCTGGCTATTTGTTCCCCTCTCTGCCCTCCTTCTCTCTTCCATTTATCCCACTAACAATGTGATGCTCAAGGTAGCAAGGACTTAGTTCTCCGTTCAGAATACTGATATTTCACATCACCATACCAATGGCCTTTAAAATGTGGCAAGAATAGGCAAACAGGTCATGGACATGGTGATTGGTCATGGATAGAAAGTACTTGCCACAGGACAGGAAATCATTTGTTTATGTGCAGAAATGCATTTTCCATTGAATGTGTAGACTTCTTCTTTGGACTGGGGCTACAAAGCAATTACAGAGAAGATACTCTAACACTTGCTGTCACCAGGGATCTAGTTAAATAATTGTCTTTGTTTTAATAGTGTAAACTGTTCAACCATGTTCCTCATGGTAAAATAAAAGAATTTTAATTTACATTTTAATTGGATCTGAGCCATACCGAAATAACCCAGTGCCCATCCCTACCTTGCTCTCCAGCCCTCAATAAAAATGTTTTATGTCCTGCTGCTGAGCTGAGTTTTCTTTGCATCAATTAAAATGCCAGACTAGTAATGCAGGGGCCAATACCAATAATCCCACGACTGGAGTTCCAATCCCACAAGCCATAGAATTTAAATCTAAACTATAAAACCAGGAACAGAATTAGGCCATTTGGCCCATCAAGTCTGCTCCACCATTTCATCATGGCTAGTCCAATTTCCCTCTCAGTTCTAATCTCCTGCCTTCTCCCTAAATCCCTTCATGCCTGTCCAATCAAGAATCCATCAAACTCTGCCTTAAATATATCTAATGACGCATCTCCACAGCTGTATGTGGCAATGAATTCGAAAGATTCACCACTCTCTGGCTAAGGGAATTCCTCCTCATCTCCATTCTGAAAGGACAACCTTCAATTCCAAGGTTGTGTCCTCTGGTCTTATACTCTCCCACCATAGGAAACATCCTCTCCACATCCACTCTATCAAGGCCTTTTCAACGTTCAATAGGTTTCAATGAGGTTACCCCTCATTTTTCTGAATTCCAATGAGCAGAGGCCCAGAGCCATCAAATGCTCATTTGACAAGTCTTTCAATCCTGGGATTTGCTTGATAATTTGGAATTCAGAACAAAAGAAACTTGTCTAAGCAATAATGAAAGTAGAAATATCCAAGCAACTGAATTATTGTGGAAAAATACATTTGCATCACTCCTGCAGGGGAGATTGCACTGTCTGACCTTACCCTGACTGGCCTCAGATCTTTCCCATGTGGTCAACCATTAGATGCCCTGTGGGATGGCCTTGCAAGCCCCTCAGTGGTGTGATCACTTCTGTGTTCAAACAGGAATTCAAGGTAGCTCATCTTGGTGGTGGGCTTGTAAGAAGTGATTCTTGAATTTATCAGGCAATGGCGCGTCACCTGTACATACCATCCACGCACAACCCTGGTCCCATATCACCAAAGGCGGACACAGAAGGCTATCTTATTGGCTCAGTGTCTTAGAGTACTGCAGAGCGTCCTGATCAGTGACAAAATCTTGGAGAATCAATAGAGAAACCTCATTCCAAACGGTTTGACAACGGTCAAAGACCTTCTGTTAATTCCACAAAAAATGAGGTAAACTAAATAATGTAAAACTTGTTAATAACTTTTAAATGATTAAACCATTATAGATTGGTTATAATTAATTACAATATTAGATAATAATAAAAATACATATTCCAGTTACCTTTCTTTTCTACAATCCTGCAATCCAACTACCATTGAAATCAGTGGATCTGAGTACAGTTTGTAAAAGGTGAACAAGATACCTGGAAATCTCATCTCTGCCATGGCAACAGAGCGGTCAAGAGTAGATTCAGGACTTTATGCTTCATTCTGCATTCACAGATCTCTCTGACTTATCTGCATGTTCCAATAAAAACCCAGGATATTTTCTGTTTATTTGCTGAACTCTTGAGCAATTATTTGCAAAAAAGCAAAGTTGTACTTTTCATCCATTTCAAAAATGTGGAAGTTTACTCGCAGGAAGTTGCCATCATAAAAATAATCTCACTCCATTCATGACTTAATCAGTAGTGAAGTCAATTACAGCTGAACTTGGCTTGGCAGCCAGAAGAATCACGTCAATTCATTACTTTATCAAGTGCCAAGACAGAAACTAAGCACACTGAGAATACAATGCCTGGAACTATTCCAAATACAGATAATGTCATTAAAAAAAAAAGATAATTGTTAAAAACAGACCAGTTTAAACTGAATCAAGCATGCTTCGAAATTAGTTTGTTCACTCCTTGTGGTACAGTCATAAGGATTGCTTTCAATTGTTTGCAGAAAGAACATCTGAGTCCTGATGAGTCAAAATTGATCTGGAAATTGTACTTGAAAATTAATTAATTAAATGTAAGCAAAGACAAAGTTCAAAGGTAGCAAACTACTGAAGCTGAAAATTTAGAATTAAATCAGAAAATCCTGGAAACACTTAACATGTCAGGTAATATAAAAAGAGGGAGGAAAAAAGGTCAGTCTTTCAGATCAATGACTACTTGTCACAGCTGTAAAAGACCTGATCGTTCAATGGCTGGCTGAGGTCATGGGTCATCTACCCAGGAAGACTCTGGCAAAACCCAGGTGTAATATTCCCTTAGGAATCTAGCTCATAGCTATTCAGCAAGATCCAATGTACTGCAAGTGCTTTATCATATAAGTTCTGCTCCAAGAAATGCTTAGAGAGATGTTATGTTGTGACACATTCTCCCTTATGGTCAATAGGATTAAATCCGAATGTCAACAAGTTTCAAAACCTTCAAAAGTTTAAAAAAAGAATTAAAGATATTATTCAAACATTTCACTCCTAAAAATATATATAAATGTAAATCCTAAAATCACTAATTAATTTAAATCAGCCAAATTAAAGTAATTAAATAGATCCACTCGCCCCTACTGACATTGTCCATTAAAATGAATGGCACTGAATCAAGAGGCTGATTTCCCAGTCTCTTTTCTAATTCCAGTCTAATAGCACTCCCCTGCTGGACTCCAGGTCTCCCACCTTCACTCTGGGACTTTGAGTTTCTGCCAAGCATCAGAGGTAAAAATCTAGGCTTTTATCTATGTAACACATACAAAATACTGGAGAAACTCAGCAGTTCCTTCAGTAAAAAGAGCTGAAGTCCTGCTGAAGAGGCTTGGCCCGAAACGTTGACTGTATTCTTTTCCGTAGATGCTGCCTGGCCTGCTGAGTTCCTCTAGCATTTTGCATGTGTTGCTTGGATTTCCAGCATCTGCAGATTTTTTCTTGTTTGTGTTTGTACCTACGTCGTGCTTTACAGAATCTCAAAGGTTACTGATTGTGGCTATTTGCTCTTAATTAGAAAATTAGGATCATTAGCTACATTTTCCTCTTCGATAGAGCTACCCACCCTTCTAAGTATTTGAACCACTACTGTATTCTTCATACTATAAAAAGAGTAGGTATTTCTGTGGGATGCGAAGCCTTATTTTGTGAATTGGGACTCTTACTGTACTATACATTAACAAATACTACTGAATCTAATTCTAAGGTGTTGTGAATTATGAAAACTGAAGATAATCCAGAAAAAAATGTAGAAAGGGGAGTGAATGAGAAGAAAATGATTTTTTGATTTAGAACATAAAATGGAAATGGCAAACTTGGCTAGTTTCCCATTCAAATATTGAAAATGAAGTCTGGAAACCAGGGGTACTATGGACATGGAGCAGCAATAGTTGTTGTTTTAATGAATATCGAAATTAAGGTGAAACTGAGACAAAAGGAATATTGTAAGCATATATTACAAAACTAAGTTAAACTAGAAATAGAGAATATATGAAGAAAGTGATTATATAGGCCGTAAGAAGTTATGAAAAAACATTGGCTAGCTCTCAAGAGCAAGTGAAATCAATGTCCTGAGAGACATGTAGAAACAAGCCTTATGAAACTTGAGGGCATGGATTATACAGAACAATCTTGCATTGGGAGTGAAAGCGTTTGGATGTTCGAGATGAGACATTTGAGGAGAATCATTCAACCTAACAAATTAACCGTGCGTTTTGGAATAATTCCTCAAAATATCCATAGTATCTCTGTGTCTGACCAACATGTTATTGCATTTGTTACATTGATAGCTAGGAGGGCCATTTTGTTGAAGTGGAATGATACAACGGCTCCCTCTTTGTCATGCTGTTTCTCTCAAGTGATGCTATGTCTTAGTTTGGAGAAAATTAGAAGTCGAACCTTTGAACCTATGTTTGATTTTGGGAAAAGATGGGGTTAATTTGCTCGTTATTATCATTTGAGTTAATTGATGGGTTCTCCACGATCTAATTGTAACTTTTTTGGTACTTTTTTTCTTGTTGGTGGTTTGATGTTTATCTTTAGGAGCTTTATGTATGACGCATGGCTCAGGGGTTAAACACCTAATAGAGTTTTTCTTTTTTACCACTTTCTTGCTTAGTTGGGGTTTTTTATCACAAATTTTTTTCAATCTTTATATAATTTTTTTTCTTGAGACATTGGAAGCGTCGTTTACTTCGATGTACACGTGCTTATTTCGGATAAAAATAATAAAAAAAGATTTGAAAAGAGGATCATTCATAGCTGCATAGTGACATATCTAGTAGCTGCTGGGTTATCGGACCATCCGTCCAGATTCACTCTTGATCTCTGTTTCTGTCTGTGTGGGAGTGTGCACTTTCACAGGGTCACCGTGTGGGTTTCCTATGGGTGCACTGCTCTCCTCTCACGTGCCAAAGATATACAAGTCTATAGGTTAAGTGGTTCTGGTAGATTGGTCTTAGTACATAGATGAGTGACAGAACCTGGACTGAGCTGATTAGAGTGTGGTAGAATACAGTGAGTTTAGCGAAGGATGAAGATAAAATGGCAGATAGGTGGGTCCTGCGGATGAGGGCTGGTCATCTCCCCCTCAACAAGGTCAACAAGTCCCAAGATTGGGCATGTGGTATGAGGACCAGTAGTCCCACCCCAGGTTGGTAGTCCATGTGGGTCAGCATTTGAGGTGCTGAGCTAGAAACCTGTGATTGGTAAGTCCCGGGATTGATACCAAAGGTTGAGCCTTCAGGTCAAAGGCCAAAGTCATCGTGTCCAGAAGTTGAGGCCCAATGGTCGAAGCCCCTAGTTTGACGTGTCCAGAAGCTGGAGGTCTGACATCTGCAAGTTTGTGAATGGATGTCCAGGCCCAGTGTCTGAAAGACCAGGGCAATGACTCTGGAGGTGGCCTGTCCTGGGATTGGAAGCCTGTCTGTTTTTGTGAGTGGGTGGGTAGGAAGGAGGAAAAGGGTCACTATACACAATACAGCCCACTATATGGTATCAGCTACAAACGTTGGTGTTGTTAGAGCAGAATCTGACCAAGCCATAACAGAGCCAACTCTGTCAGTAAAAGAATGAGACAAAATTAATGATGAGACACAATTGAGCTCCAAAGGTATGCATTACCTAAAGCTGAGGTGCTATCGGTTTTACTTCCCATGAGTTTCATTGGAACAGGGAATCGTACAAAACAAAAGTGACAGACCTGTTAGAAAACAACTCAAAGAGCAGGTTCAGGTTTATAGTGTTAGCTCCAGAGGGAGATTTAAGGAGTTTTTTTTATAATCAGGTTTACCCCAAGTGAGGATGTAGGATACATAATTGTCTTTGGGAAAGGTATTTGGGCAAATAATTCTCCCTTGCATGCTCCACCTCCCTCACTGACTATCTTTCCTGTTCCTGCATTCTCTGCTCCAACTTGCAAATGTATCAGTCTTACTTCATCATTACTGGATCTAAATCTTGGAATGCCTCACCTAGCAGCGCGCAGATGAGATGCAGATGGTAACAACAGAGCAAATATCTTCACCAGGCTGTCTAAATCCAGCTACATCAGTATTTAAAAACATGAATGTATAAAACCCTGAACCCCTCTGTAATTTCCCTTCTGCTACATTGCTTTGTATCTTTACCCCATCTTTTCAATCTCAGTCGCAGACACACAGTGTCTATCACTCCTTTCTGCTCCCACTTCCTAACTTCAGCTCTTCTCACACCCTTTCATTTTTAAGTGTCTTCTCTTAACCTTCCACTTTGTCCACTCATTTCTGTGCGGCTTTCAATCCGCAGATTCTCACTATTTTCATTTACAAATATTTTCGTTGCAATTTAACCAGACTGGAAGAACAGTGGGCTGCCTACTGTATCCGTCCTCTATTTTCTCAAGGCATATTCCTGTTTTAAGGTTTTTAATCACCTGTAGATCACAGGTAGGCTATTTGGTAGACATCAATGCATGAGCGGTAGCTAAAATAAAGTTGACAAGATGCACAAAGTCACACCTTTTCTCCCTTAGATCTCTCTCATCTCTTGACACCAATTCTTTCTTGTCCATCCTTTACTCTCTCTAACAAGACAAAACCCACCATTGATGTGCCAAAATACCAGATGTGTCCCAATTCCTATACGCAGACATAGACACATTAGCTTATTCTTCATTTTCTTAATAAGCATATTTTTTTCTTTCAGTAAAACTGAAATTTGCTTTCCAATGCCTCTTTAAATAGTTTTAAATAAGCAATTTATGGAAGCTATTGAAAGACGTTCGAAGTGTGGTTAACTAATCGGTACTGATATAAAGGAAATTAAGTGTATTGTGCTTGCTTTTACTGCTAACTTCCATATTGACACTCTGGATAAAGTATCTAATTAAAACCCAGACTTTAAACTTATTCAAAAATAACTAGCATCTTAAATTGCCAGAGTTACAAAAGCAAAGTATTCAGAAAGTACTAACAGGAGCAGGGAAAGGGGTAAAATTATACAGTATTGACGCGCACATTAACACTACCTCGCCTTTTTTTTATTACTTCAGTTTTTGCGCTACTGCTTTTAACTTAATTATTTAATAAACATATATATATATATATATATCTACCGTAATTCTTTTTTTTCTATATTATCATGTAAAGCATTGTACCGCTGCCGCTAAGGTAACAAATTTCACGACATATGTCGGTGATATTAAACTTGATTCTGATTCTGATTTTAATGTTTCATTCAATAAATAAGTAGGTGCTATTCTTTCTATCTTGTTTCATGGAACAATTTGATTATGTGTTGACTTAATTGTGGAAAACACTATTTTTTAATTGTCCACAATCGGTGAAAATAAATTATTCTTATGTAGCTTATATGGACCAATCAAAGAATATTCATATGTTCTTACAAACTATTTATTGCTTTTCTTGATTACAATTTTATAAACTTGGATATCTTGCTGATATCTCAATCATTCATTCATGTGACGCATGTCAAGATCATGATGAATACTCTCCACATGCCTGGATGAATGCAATGCCAACAGCCTTCAAGAAGCTCAACACCATCTGGAACAAACTAATCTGTTTGATTGGCAACATTCATCACCATAACTTTTCAGTCATTTCACCAGTAATGTACAATGATTGGCAGTATGCCCTCATAATGAAAGGTACTAATGTTATCTGCCAAGGCTCGTCCAATAGCAAGTACCAAACTGATAATTTCGGTCATATTACAGATTCAAGATTCAAATATATTCAAAGTACATTTATAATGAAAAATGTATAAATTAAACAACCATGAGATTTTTTTCTTGCAAGCAGCTGAAAAGCAAGAAGCCTGAAAGAATCCAATTTTTAATAAAAGGTAAAGACGAACCCCATTGCGCAGAGAAAGAGAAAAAAACTCAAAGCATGCAAACAGC
Source organism: Mobula birostris (assembly GCF_030028105.1). Classification (NCBI taxonomy): domain Eukaryota; kingdom Metazoa; phylum Chordata; class Chondrichthyes; order Myliobatiformes; family Myliobatidae; genus Mobula; species Mobula birostris. The sequence continues at coordinate 69,562,311 of NC_092374.1, forward strand.
AACAGTATTCTGAACCAAAATGAGTCCTTGGATCCAAATCCCTGAAGCAGCCTGGAGTAGGCCGAAAGCCGTGGTAATCCGTTCATTCTATTAGCGGGGTAAATCGCCACAAGGTTCACAGACACAAAGCACAGCAACTGGGGGTAGTCTCAGAGCCTTAGCATTGCAGAGAGAGGTGCCCCCGGTCTATCAGAGCCAGCGTTTAAAGATAAAACCTCCAGATTCACAGGTACCTCAAGTCATAACCAAGTCACTGGAGTTGTATGTAGGTCCAACTTCTGCAAGAGGACTACAACCAAGTCACGGTTTGGAGGCTTGCAGGCCTCAATGACAGAGAGAGCTATGCTGGCTGGAGTCAGGGATTTATGTTTTTGTCCTTGGTAGGGTCACTCATGCCAAAAAGGACAAAGGGTAGAGGATAGACTAAGAGTGGAAAAGCAGTTCTCCAGGTCAGGGGTTCGGCTCAGGGCTAACAACCCTGACGGGCAAGACAAAATTGTTACGGAAACAACAATGAAGAATCCTTCTACACCTGAGTGTAATGGCATTCCTGAATCTCTACCCAGGACTTACATAACCAATGGTTGTGAAAACTGAGAGGAAGCTACTGAAGGAAGCCCTGAACACCACCAGAGATGGAGGACCTTCATCATTGCCCTAAATGCCAGCGGCGTAACGGGCAGTAAGTAAGAAGTAGGTCCAATTGCTGCCTCACTGTGGTGCCCTAAGTACATCTCTATTCCTTCACCATTGTGTCAGAATCTTGGAACTCCCTATCAGTAATTCTTTGCCTTTTGATTCAAGTGTAAATTGTGTGCATTTTGATGCAGAATCGCTTAACAGATTATTCTGTCATGGTAAAATTGGACAGAGTGAAAACATAATGTCCATGGTGTTTGCCTTGAGTTTCTGAGGAACCTCTATTGTTGATAAGACAATAGATTTGGAGAACAGCTGAAAATTCACTGCTTGATTATTTCATGGTATTTAGAACCCCGTAGGGAAAGTGTGGAGGTTACTCACGGGAGAAAGAGCTTCACTTCAAACCCAGACAGTATCAGAAGCAAATGAAAATGAATTATAAAAATGTATCTAAACGTCAGCGAGATCAGTCAGCCCATGTGAATCTTCATTCCGCCTGAATGTGTCCTACAATGTGGAAGAAACATTTGGCCCCAATCATGATGATCAAACACCATAACTTAGGTTAGCTACTGGTGAATAAATTTATAATTCACTTGATAACAAAACAGATTGCAGACTTCTCCAGGTTCGCGTGACCTGCGATGTTACATTATGTGAAAATTTGACTTTAAAACACATTATCTCCATGTGAGACACCTATATTCAGCCTCTTTGAAGGACAGTGCATCAATAGACACAAGTTTGAATATTCATTTATTCAAAATTATTGCTGTTCCAATTGATATTTGTAAATAGTTTGCAAATGAAGGATAAATGAGATAGATTTTGCAGATAAGCAACTGTTTCTACCCTTGGGAAAGAAGAGTTTTGCAAGGTTGGAAGCGTCACCAAACAGAGGTTATTTTTCACATTTTATTTCCTTTGAAATCTGGAGGTTAATTTTTGTGAATTACACCGCTGGAAAAAGGCAGATGTGCATTGTAAAGCAACCAGTCATGGAGCTTTAAAACAAGAAAATCTGCAGATGCTGGAAATCAAAGCAACACACACAAAATGCTGGAGGAACTCAGCAGGCCAGGCAGCATCTGTGGAAAAGGGTAAACAGTTGACATTTTGGGCTGAGGCCCTTCGTTCATAGCTATACTAACCCATACAATATCACATAGTGAACACAGAAGAAACAGGAAGAGGCAAAAATGGCTGAGAAGGAAATGTGAGGAAATCTGGGAGAATATGCATTGTGGCAAAAATGTATTAAAATCAATGATGCTTTAAAACAATGCTAGGGACACATAGAAGAGTTGTATAAAGATAAACACATTCTCTTTATATCAATGATACATAAGCACATTATCTATATTTCAACGGTAACTGCATTGTAAAACTCATCTCATTGTCACATGATGATTGGGCACACTTTTCAGGTTATGAAAGGTCCAATATAAATAATAGCAATGTCATTTCATTTTGTTTTTTTGTTGGTAGGTACCTTGTACAAGAAAACTACCAATTACAAGTTTTCCAACACATCAACCTGACTTGCAAATATCTCATCAAACCTTTACCGCCAGTGGGTTTGATTACTGGATATCATTTGCCTAAAAACACTGTAGGAGCACCTTCACTGAAAGGACTGCAGCAGTTCATAAACCAGCATAATTAACACCTTTTGAAGATTATAAAGGATGAGCATCTCATAAAGACACAAAAAAAAAACACAATAGTGTATTACACAAGGAATGGCGGAGCACACTTGATGGGCCAAATTACCTAATTCTGCTCCTATGTCAAATGGCCTTATGGTCTTATTATTCAGTGGCTGTCTAGATTTGTAACAATGTCCAATTGTTGTAAAGCAACAATTGAAGTTTAGTTTTCCTGGAACAATCAAACTTTATTATTTAGTGAATAAACAATGTGGATGAGGTCATTTATGATTTGATTATAGGATGAGGGATTTGGTGCAGGTGAAGCGAGACAAGTTACTTGAGTGTTGGAAAATTATGAAGGGCAAGGTCAAACAGAAATTGATGGTAAAAATGGGAAATTAAATGGGATAAGGAAAGTTCAGTCAGAATTTAAATGCATACTTGAGAATTCTGAAAAGCAGGATGATTCAACTTTTAATTGATAAGCAAGTTATGTCCCTTTTTGGAATTTAGCACTAATGTTATTCAATTCTATTGCATTGAGTTTCCAAGTTCTATGTAAAGTTATTTTCCCTCAGGAATTTATTCTGTATACTTTCCTAATAACTTCTTTGTAGTTATATTGTTTGAAAATATTGAAATATAAAATCAGATTAACTGCAAGAAATTTACCTAAGTTAAGTTTGCCAATAATCACAGTCCCTGAACACACCCTACACAATTAGAAAAGCTCACCAATACCTCTACTTCCTGAGGAGGCTGAAGAGATTTGGACTTTGTGCATCTATACTTACATAATTCTCCAGGTAGAGTTATGGAACATACAGCACAGAAACAGGCCCTTTGCCCCACCTAGTCCATGCAATACTATTAATCTGCCTAGTCTCATCAACCTGCACCTGGACTATGGCTGCCCATACCGCTCCCACCCATGAACTGTACCTATCTAAAATAGTTCCAGTGTTTTATAGCCAGTGAACACTATTTGAAATCTTTTCAATAGTGGGAGGATCAATGTGGCTTGGCAGCTTCTTACACTTTACTGTAGCTGGATATTTTTGAACACTAACTCATAATCTGGAAGTGTCTTCAGATGTTTTAAAGTTCTAAGATAACCCATCGATATCTTAAGACTGTTAGAATGCTATTGACACATTAAGCTTGTAATATATTGGTCTCAATCTCTGCAATGTATTTGTTTTGTTCTCAGATAAAACTTTGAGACCATAAGACCATAAGACATAGAGTCAAAGAACAATATAGAATGAAACAGGCCCTCTGACCCCTCTAGACCGTGCCAGACTGTTATTCTGCCTAGTCCTATCAAACTGCACCTAGACCACAGCCCTCCATACCCCTCCAATCCACGTATTTATTTAAACTTCTCTTAAGGTTTGAAATCAAACCTGTATCTACAACTTCTGCTGGCAGCTCATTGGGAACTTTCACCATCCTCTGAGTGAAGAAATTCTCCCTCGGGTTTCCTTTAATATTTCACCGTTCACCCTTAATTTATGAACTCTACTTCTAGTCTCACCCAATCACAGTGGAAAAAGCCTGCTTGCATTTACCCTTTCTATACCCCTCATAATTTACTATACTTCTATCTTCTTCTACACTCTAGGAATGTGCAGTAGAGAGTATCCTAACGTGCTGTATCTTTGCATGGTACAGAAACCATACAGCCGTGGACAGGAAGCTTCACAGCAGGTATTCAAAACGGTGCAATGGATCACCAGCACCAGCCTGCCTGCTGTCAAGGACAGACATGCATAAAGGTGCCGGAAAAGGGCCAGTAACATTATGAAGGATCCCACCTACCCTGCTCAGGAACTATTTGTCCCATTTTCATCAGAAAGGGGATGACATAGCATTCATACCAGGGCCACCAGACCATTAACCCCTCCCTCCACACCACCCCATCCACCACCACTATTTTATCATTTCATGTTAGAGTCACCTAATGTACCTATACTTTTGTGTCCAGTGTTGTCACTTTATGGTCATACAATCTACTTGTGTATATAAGCTATCTTATGTATTTATATTCATTGTGTTTTTTATTGTGTACTTTATCTCATTACATTTTTTTGGGCTGCATCCGATCTGGAGTAGCAATTATTTCATTCTTCCTTTACTCTTGTTTACTGTGACATTAAACAATTTTGAATCTTGAATCTTGTAAAGGGACAGAAAGAAAGAGTGAGTTGCCTAAAGCTGGAGAATTCAAAGTTGAGTCCTAAAGGCTACAGTGTACCCAGAGGAAGATGAGGTGCTTCCATTGGGCCTCATTACAACAACACAAGAGGCCACAGTCACAAAGATCTGAGTGGGGATACAATGGAGAATTGAAGTGGCAGACAACTGAAAGCTCAGGGTCATGCCCATGGACTAAATACAGATGCTCTAAAGTGTGATCACCTGATTTGTGTTTGACTTCATCGGCGTAGAGAAGGTCTCATTGTGAACACTGAGTGTAGGACACTAGGTTGCAAGGAATACAGATGAATACTTCCCTCACGTGGAAGGAGAGTTTGAGTCCCTGAATAGTGGGTAGGGAATAAGTAAGAGGACAGGTGTTGCATCTCCTGTAGTTGCATCTACAGGATTGTGCTGTAAGGTGGGGAGAGGTAGGTGGGATGATGGTTGCAGTGGAGGAACATCAGAAACTGCTGATCTCTTACAGGACCAAGAGATCTGATAGAACCACATAAACTGTCAAGGGTTTGGATTGATTATGGAGAAGCTCCTAGCTGAATGGCTTATAATTTGAAGAGTGGATTTAAAGAAAATAATGAAAGGAGAGGCAAAATAAGGAAAATGAAAACTTCCTTTTAAAACAGCAGATTGGAATTTACAGCATGCTGTCTGACAAAGATATAGAAATATAGGCAGTCCCTGGGTTATGCAGGGGTTCCATTTTAGAGTCAGAAATGTCCACATTCAATAGAAACCCATATGGTATTGCCCTGTATGTCCTTGCAATAATGCCTTTAATACCCCAATGCTGCTTATAATTGAACCAATGCAGTATATACTGTGTCTAATTATTCATGAATACCTTGAATTATTATTATTACAATTATTAGTTGTAGTAGTTCTATCTTGAAAAATGCTTTAAAAATGTACCAGCTAATTAGTCTAAAGTCAAGCTTCCCTAAATCAGATCATTCATAACCCAAGAAGCCTCTGTAGATCCAAACCAGCTATCAACAGGGACTGGAATGATTTTTAAAGGAGGAAGAAAAATTACAGAAATGCACGGAAAACAAAATGCTGGAGAATAACACACTGTTCTTGGATATAATCGGTAGAAATGGGTGACACTATTCTATGACGTATTTTTCAATGATTCTCTCACAGGGTTGAAATATAGCATTGAGATATTTGAAACAATCCTGCAATAATGCTTTGCTTTTAGTGAAGCAATGAAGTGAGAATATAGCTAATGAAAGTATCTCACTTGTAAGGAAAAACTGAATGAACAGCATCCGTTTGCACCTAGTCCTGGAGTCATAGAGCAGGGAAACAGGCCTATTAGCCCAAATGGTCCATGCCAACAAAATTCCCAACTAGGTTAGTCAATTTGCTCAATTGGCCATATTCCTCTTTTTTTTTAATCCCAGTATCTGCCCAAGTGTCTATTAAATGTTGTTATTTCACCAGATTGGTAGGTTACTTGGCCTCTATAAATTGCCCCTTCTTTATAAGTAAATGGAGAATCCAGGGAAGTTGATGGGAGTGCAGGAAACAAGTAACAGGGAGATTTAGGAAATTAGATAGCTCTGAAAATTCAACATAGATGCACTTAAATGGCCTCCTACTGCGTCATAAAGAAAGATTAAATCTATTGTTTGAACTTTTTTTTAGCAGGCTGCAACCATTGAGGGTAGTGGTCAGTTGGTGAGGCAGTGCGAGTTTCAAAGAGAGCTCAAGGCCTTTTGGAACTTTTAGGCAGGCTGCAATCATCACATCCTTTTAGGTGCTTGGCTGGATCCAATAAAAAGAACCAAGGTGTAAGTGCAGTGGCCATCATTGGAGCGGCCATTGTGGGAGTGGGCCAATGTTTTAGAGTGGTCAGGCTTTGGCGATAACAGGCGCAGGCTAGAACTCAATCTTCAACAGTTGTAAGTACAACAAGTGTAGGCAGGATGCTAGTTTAGGCAGTAGAATGCTCCTCCTATGAGATGTGGGATTTCAGGGTACCTAATGGTTTCCCTGATAGCTACATCTGCAGCTTCTGACTGACAAGGTCAAGGAACTGGAGCTGGAGCTGGATGTATTAGACCATAAAACCATAAGATATAGGAGAAATATTAGGCCATTCAACCCATCAAGTCTACTCCACCATTCCATCATGGCTGATTCTGGATCCCACTCAACCCCATACACCTGCATTCTTGCCATATCCTTTGATCCCCTGATCAATCAGGAAACTGTTAACTTCCACCTTAAATATACCCATGGACTCGCTCTCCACCACAGGCTACGGCAGAGCATTCCACAGATTCACTACTCTCTAGCTAAAAAAAATCTTCCTTACCTCTGTTCTAAAAGGTCGCCCCTCAATTTTGAGGCTGTTATGGATAACGCCACCATAGGAAACATCCTCTCCACATCCACTCTACCTAGTCCTTTCAATATTAAGTCGGTTTCAATAGATTCCCCCGCCCTTTTCTAAATTCCAGTAAGTACAGGCCCAAAGCTGCCAAATGCTCCTCATATGTTAACCCCTTCATTCCCAGAATCATCCTCGCGAACCTTCTCTGGACTCTCTCCGATGACAATATATCCTTTCTGAGATATGGGGCACAAAACTGTTGACAATACTCCAAGTGCAGCCTGGCTGATGACTTACAAAGGCTCAGCATTATCTTCTTGCTTTTATATTCTATTCCCCTTGAAATAAATGCCAACATTGCATTTGCCTTCTATACCACAGATTCAACTTGTAAATTAACCTTCTGGACTCCTAAGTCCACCTGAACCTCTGATGTTTGAACCTTCTTCTCATTTAGACAATAGTCAGCACTATTGTTCCTTTTACTAAAATGCATCATCTTTCATTTCCTAACACTGTATTCCATCTGCCACTTAGGTCATTCTTCCAATAAGTCCTGCTGCAATGTCTTTGCTTCCTCAACACTACCTACCTCTCCATCTATTTTCCTATCACAAAGCCATCAATTCAAGAGAATCCTGCAGGCTGGAAACTTCATAGGTGAGACTTTTACTGAGTCCAAACTTCAGATAGTAGATAGGTGACCATGAGGAGAAATAAGGGGAAAAACTAGTTAGTCCAGGTTTCCCCTATGGCCATTCCCTTCAGCGAAATGTATACCCTTTTGGATACTACTGGATGGTGGGAATGGCCTATCAGGGCACATCCATGGGACTGTGGCTGGTTCTAAAGTTCAGCAGGGAAGGGTAAAGTCAGGCAGAGTGATAGCTTTAAGAGGCTCAATAATTAAGGGGATAGGTAGGAGACTCGATGACTGCAAAAGAGAAACCAGGATGGTGTGTGGCTTCCCAGGTGCTAGGGCTCAGGATGTCTTAGAGTAGTTGCAGAAGATTCTCAAGAGTAGGGGTTAGTAGCCAGAGGTCACAGTGCACATTGGAGCCAATGGCATAGGTAGAAATTGGGAAGACGTCCTGCGCAGTGAGTATAAGGAGTTAGGAAAGAGGCAGGACTATCAAAGTTGTAATCACTGGATTACTCCCTGCATCATGTGCTAGTTACAGGGGGAATAGGATGAATGTACAGATACATGGGTGGCTGAGGAAGCAGTGCAGGAGGCAGGGTTTCAGATTTCTGGATCATTGGGATCTTTTCTGGGGAAGGTATGGCCTGTACAAAAAGGATGGGTTACACCTGAACCCAAGATGGACCAATATCCGTCGAAAGCTTGCTAGAGCTTTTGGGGAGGAATTAAAACTAATTTGGTAGGTGGGTGGAAACTGGAGTGTTAGGGCTAAGGATGGGACAATTGGGATACAAGTCGAGGCATTGTGTAGTGAGACTGAGGAAGACAGGCAGATAATAGGGCAAAATTGCAGTCATTTTGGTGAGCTGAAGTGTAACATCGGGGCAAAATTGAAAAGGGTGATGATACAGGACTGAAGGTGTTATATCTGAATGCACGCGCTGTACAGAATAAGGTTCTATTATCTTGTAGCAACACACATAAAAGTTGCTGGTGAATGCAGCAGGCCAGGCAGCATCCCTAGGAAGAGGTACAGTCGACGTTTCGGGCCGAGACCCTTCATCAGGACTTCGCGTTTGCGTCTATTATCTTGTAGTGCAGTTGGAGATTGACAGGCGTCATTGAGTTGTGACTGAATGAAGATCATGGTTAGGAGCTTAGCATTCAAGGGTACACCTTGTATCGAAAGGACAGGCAGGTAGGCAGAGCCGGTACAATAAACTTACATCAAATGCTGAGAAAGAGCTGAAATAGGATCAGAAGATATCAAATCCTTCCGGGCATTGTTGAGAAACTGCAAGGGTAAGAAGACCCTGATACACTCCCTCGAACAGCAGCCAGCTTGTGGGATATAATTTTGATGGGAAGTAGAAAAAGTGTATAATAAATGCAATGTTACAATAGTCATGGGGGATATCAATATGTGGGTAGATTGGGGAAAATTATGTTTGTGTTGGGTCCCAAGAGAGGGAATTTGTAGAATGCCTAGAAAATGGCTTTTTAGAGCCATAAAAGGCAGACAATTTTGGATTGTTGCATAATGAAGCAGATTTGATTAGGGAGCTTAAGGTTAGAGGAATCCTTAAGAGGCTGTGATCATAATATGATAGAATTCATCTGGCAGTTTGGGAGAAGATCAAATTAGATGTATCAGTATTATAGTGGAGTAAAGGGAATTACAGAGGCATGAAAGACAAGCTGGCCGAGGTTGATTGGAAGGAGACACTAGCAGGAATGACAGCAGAACAGCAATGGATGGAGTTTCTGGGAGCAATGTAGAAAGCGCAGGATAGATATATCCCAAAGATGAAGAACTGTTCTAAAAGGAGAATGAGGCAACTTTGGTTGACAAGGGAAGTCAAAGACAGCATAAAAGGAAAGGGAAGGCCATATAATATAGCAAAAAATAGTGGGAAGTTAGAAGATTGGGAAGCTTTTAAAAACCTACAGAAGGCAACTAAAACAACCATAAGGAGATAAAAAATGAAATATGAAGGTAAGTTAGCCAATTATCAAAGAGGATACTATAAGTATTTTTTGGATATATTAAAAGTTTAAGAGAGGTGAGAGTGGATATTGGACTGCTGGGAAAAGACACTGGAGAGGTAGTAATGGGAGACAAAGAATGGCAGATGAATTTAATATGTATTTTTGCATTAGTCTTCACTGTGCAAGACACAAACAGTGTGCCAGAAATTCAAGAGTGTCAGGAGGCAGAAGGGAGTGTAGTTGCCATTACTAAGGAGAAGGTGCTTGGGAAGCTGAAAGGTCTGAAGATAGCTCTTATTAAAGTCAGTGCACTGTTGACCTGCTCCAGTCTCTTCCTCTCCCTCTCCCTCTCTCCCTCTCTCCCCACACGTGGGCCATATCTAAATGCTTTGACAACCAGAGCATGTGAGGAAGCACATGCTCACAGGAGGAATGTGCAGACACTGTACAGACAGAACCGACAGTCAGGATTGGGTTGCTGGAGCTGTGAGGCAGCAGCTCTACTAGATGTGCTACGTTTGTCAGTCACTGTATGCTCCCTGCAACAATAGAAACTGTTTTACCAACTCAAAAAAAAATCCTCTCTCAGATCGCCTGAGAGCATCTTCTGTTCCAACTTCTCCAATCCATTCATGTACCAAAGTTGTTCATTCCCTGAATCATTGTCTAGTATTAGTTACCTTTATCTAAACTATTTCCAAATATGGTGATCAGGATAGAGTTAGTTTTGCTCGCCTTTCATCAAAATTCCTTTAAAGGATTCATCGTCAGCACAGCAAACAGGTTATTACTTGGAGCAACACTCACAAAATGCTGATGGAACACAGCAGGCGAGGCAGCATCTATAGGAAGCAGTACAGTCGACATTTCGGGCCAAGACCCTTCGTCAGGACTTGGTTTTTTGTTACATATGTGGGTTTCGAGTTGCTTCGCACTCTCATGCAAGGGTGTTTATTAGGTGTGTTAAAACCAAACTTACAAAAATTAGCAAAAATAGTGGAAAGCAGACTGCCAATATTTAAAAAAAGATACCTACCAGAAAAATCACAATAATAGCTCCTTACTATTGTTGTCCAGTGGGAACTCCTGGAAGCCTGATTTCTCTCTCCAACTGCCCTGTTTCTTTAGGCACCAGGACATACCATATTTAATAATCAACAAAGCTAACTTAAGACTGCTCATGAATTAGAATATGATGCACCCCACAATGTAGTTACAATTATATTACAAAATAAACAGAAGTATCCACATTAAATACACTATATGAACAATATATACACATTTACACATCCCCATAACTAAAGAAATGGAATATTCTGACGAGTATGGTGGAAAAGACACCTTAAAGCCAACCCTTTAGGACCTGTTATGAGAACATACCAGAGAAAGTACTGAAATGCGCACACTCAGTGCAAGGCAGCAGGATGACAAGGTACTGTGTGTGTGTGTGTAAATGCACATGTTCAAGGAGTGCGCTTCCCAACGCTCCCCATCAAAACCTTAAAAGACACCGACAATAATAACCAACCAAACTCCAAAGAAGTCACAAGCTTGTGGGAAAAATTAAGGAAATTTGAGCAAAGAGAGGCCTGGTTCAATGTCCATCAAGGGAAAATTGCAGGCGTAAATGTTGTATGTAAGTAAATGTAAGCATATTTTTAAGAACTATGTCCATAACACAAAATGTGTGCCAGGCACTGCCATTAATGGGAGGTTACTTTATCTGATGAAGCATTCTGTTGATACTCTGATCCTGATGTAGGGAATTAACACAAAAAACATCATCTATCCCTTTGCATCTGTAGATGTCGTTTGACCCACTGAGTTCCTCCAGCAGTGTGTTTTTTGCTCTGTATTCCAGCAACTGCAGTTTCTAGTATCTCTGTTGACAGTTTTTCTGGCATTATTTTCCTTCGCAAGTGCCAAAATTAAAGAGCCTACAGACAATACACAGTCATCATGTTTGGGATTTTGCTACTTGACGGATTGGCAACATAGTAATTCAGTGTGAAGCAATACTCTCTGGATAATCACAGACAGGGGATATGATGGATACATCACTGAGCTCAGAGTACATGACTACCCTCAGCCATTTGCCCTCCATGTTGAGTAGGGGAGTTGCTCATCTTTCCATGAAAGCATGGAAAGACACAGAACAAGAAAAAAAACACGGTAATTATATAAGAGATTATATTATTCATATTTCTCATGGCAGTGTAGGAGGCCCTTCAGCCCACTGAGTCATTGCTGGCTCTTAAAGCAATCCAATGAATCCCATTCACCCACTTATTTCCTTATAACCTATTCTCTTTCAGATAATAATTATTATCCCTCAGACAGCCCTTCCATTCACTCACGCCAGGGACAATCTGCAATGGCCAATTAGCTCTCACCAACCACTATGTCATTGGGTACGAAACCGGAGTATCCTCTGGGAACCTACATGGTCAAGGGAAGACATGCAACTTTCATACAGCAAGCACCCAAAGTGACTAGAGTTGGTGGAAAGTTCAAAGATTTCTGATATGTTGACAAGTCTATTGGTGCCAACAAAAACAGTCAAGGAAGGTCATGCAAGGGCATAGCAAATAACTTTTATCAATACCTTCACAGATGTTCAAGAGACACCATTTAGATATGCAACCTAGACCCAGAGAAAACAGTTGATGAAACATGATCAGGGTGAGAGCACAGCAACTTATATAGAGAAGACAGAGCACGAGCCCATAATCAACCCCATTTCACCAATTAAAGCATTGAGGAAAATTGAAATTATTAAGGCAAGAGCAGAAGGGGAGCGGGAGTTCAGTGCCGTCTACCGATCTCTTGCTCACTAATGCTGGAGAAAGCTGTCTGGGTGTGACAGTCTCTCTCCCTCTCACTTGCTGCTCCTGAGGAAGGTCCCTTTGTTCAAATGGTCTCTCTCTCCCTCGATGCTGTCAGAAGATTGTGCTGGAGTCCTGGGTCTAGGGCAAGGTTTAATCGACGCAGTTTATGGATTGGCCTCTGTAGTTCACATTATGATGTGTTTCTGGTCACTCCTCTTTTTTTGGTGCAATTTTGGACAATCTTGATCAAAGTGGCCTACAAATAACAAGCAACTGAATACGCTAGGTCTCTTTCTATTTTGTTTTATGTTATGCGTTTTTCACTTTTTTTTGGCATTTGCGTGATTTGTTTTTTTTGCGCGTGAGAAGGTTTGGTGTTTTTCTTTGAACAGGTTCCATGGTTTTCTTCATTTCATGGCTGTCTGTGGGAAGGCAAATCTCAGGCTTGTATACTGCATACATGCTATGATGATAAATGTACTTTGAATCTTTGAATTAATGAGCATGAGAAGATAATAAAATATGAGATGAATATAAATGGGTGGTTGATGTCTGATGAAAAATTGTAGGATCATTTAGTTTAAGGAATGAAAAATGAGAAAATTCAAGTAAAACTCTGTACACTGGCATGTGGTTGTGGTTGGCATCCGTCTGTCTTGAAGGACAATAAGTGATCCCGAGTCTAGGCAAAGAGTATGGAGATCCTGAGATGCCCAGTCATCAAGATTCTCCTCTCGGCCTCGCCAGTGTAGTCCTAAGAAAAGCTTATGAAGCAATACATTTGGCACCAGCTTGGCTGCAGGAGCTGCTGGAAGGATGTTCAATTTCACCCAGCCGCCTCAGGGACTCCATTCCGGATTTGCCGTCTGGGCTTACTCCCGTAGCCTTCATCTCTCCCCAGGCTGCCCACTAGAATGTAAGAGTACGTAAAATAGCCATAGTGTGGAGATGTTGTTAAAACATGCCGTAGTTTCATTCAGGGTGCATGCCCTCTAAGACAACAATGGTAATAATTTGTGGTGTTCACAACAAATTCATGTGGATGCTACAAGGGAGTTCAGTAGATGACAGGAGATCAGAAGACTGGAGGCCTTGCTGTGGATGATTCAGGAGTCATTCTGCCTCATTACATTCATGACAAAATTCTCACAGAATGGGGCATATTGAAGAAAGCAACTGTCTGCCATGTGTTGTAATATGATTAACATGAAATTCTAACTCTGTTCCTCCTCCCACAGATGCTGCCTGACCTGCTGAAAAGAATTTCTACTTTAATTCAGATTTTCAACATTTGCCATATTTTGCTTTTACAAACGTTTGTAGATTGCTGTGAGGAAGCTTCATGTCAGTGAATTTTATAAGCATCCGATAATCCGATAGACCCATGAGACCATGGATTTGCGCCTTGGAAAGTTTCCAGGGGGCAGGCCTGGACAAGGTTGTATGGAAGACTAGCAGTTGCCCATGCTGCAACTCTCCCCTCTCCACGCCACCGATGTTGTCCAAGGGAAGGGCATTAGGACCCATACAGCTTGGCTCCAGTGTCATCGCAGAGCAATGTGTGGTTAAGTGCCTTGCTCAAGGACACACACGCTGCCTCAGCCAAGGCTCGAACTAGCGACCTTCAGATCACTAGACAAACGCCTTAACCACTTGGCCATGTCAGTGAATAGGAAAGTGATATTTGCAAGGGTTGGTGAGAACACCAGGATGAAAGAAGAACTACATGCTGACCATAGAAAGATGGCCCATTCCTAGAAGCCCAGGTCAAAGATAACAATTCAGCAGTGCTGTGGTCATCACAAAACTAGTGCTGTTCAGAATTTTCATTGCAAGTGGCTCTGAGGAAGAATCTGTAAACTTTTCAAATAGACTAAGTGATCCATTTTGTAGAGGTCTCAGAACAACTGCAAGAATTGACAAACAAGGTGAGAAGCAAAAGCATGAGGTACCATAACATAGTAATGTTTGAATGTGATGCAGTGATACTGGTGGACAAGAAGAGACTTTCAGTTCTGGCATGGAGCTCAGTGCCTATAAGACATTTGCTGAATTGCCTGAGTCCAACGTAGCTGGAGTTGAATGCTTTATGAGAGGACAGTAACGTGAAGGCAGTTCCAGTCTCTGAAGATCCTATGCAGGTTGCTTCACCAATGTCAGTTCAATCCAGGAGTAAGAAGGTTGAAAGAAGTCATATTAGAGTTGAATTTTTTTTTGTGGGGCGGAGGGGGCGGTATTTCACACAAGGAGATGGAGGAAATAACTTTGTGACTTCAAAATCTACAGCTTGAAATTGGAAGGGTCCAGAGCCAGCCGGAATTCAGAGCAGGCGTTAGGATGCAAGATAGAGTGAAAGCAGAAGCTCAAAAATAGAGAACCTAAAGAAGCGATCAACACAGAGATTGTAATTGAGTTCATTATATTGAATAATGTACAAAATTCATGTGTAATCACTGTTAATACCCTTCTGTTAATGTTTGAGTGAATAGTTTGGCTTAACACCAATGTGGTGTATTTAATACTTCAGTAATAGTTGAGAAATACAGTATTGTAAATATATTGTTTGATTAAGCGTTCTTGTTTGTTTAAATAATTCATTACGGGTTATATGTGAAAGTGTGTGAATGGTGTACATCATCGCATTATGTTCCCCTACCACTGCAGAGAAAAATTAAACACAGATTGATAGAGGGGCCTTGAGTCTGGTTTGGGATGTGAAATGTTTCAACCAGTACCTGTATGGGAAAGAGTTTACCCTCATTACTGATCATCAGCCACTGGCATCCATTTTCAATCCACAAAGGGGTGTGCCACTAACATATGCAGCATGAATGTGGAGATGGGCTCTTTTTCTTGGAGGACACAATTACGAGATCAAATCCAAGAGGACGAACAATCATGGAAATGCTGATGGATTGTCCCGTTTACCCTAGGAAAAGGAAATATTTAAAAAATTTATAAAAGGGGACACTCCTCTTGATGTATTCTCCCTAATGCGAATCAAAGGTCTCCCTATTATGGGAGAGATGATCCAAAGGGAAACTAGAAAAGATCCCACACTGTATCAGGTCTACATGAGCACCTGAAATGGCTGGAATGTGCTGCAGAAATTCCAGTTCCCCCATTTTTACCTGCGCCAAGATGAACTTGCCCTGGACAGGGGCTGCCTTTTGCAGGGATTGAGAGTTTAATATCAACCATTAAAGCTGACAGCTAAGGTGTTGGAGGAGCTACATGTGGGTCATCCCGATGTGCTCAATATGAAAGCATTGGCTCAAAACTTTGTCTGGTGGCCTGGAATAGATCAGCAGATCGAACAGCTCTGTTTGAGATGCCAACACACCTAGAAGAGTAGTGTCCAGAGATGTTAGAACCACTTCCTGAAGTCCCAGTCAACTCCTACAACCACCACAAAGGAGACCCCAGACCTGAGATTGTTTCACAGCCACAAGTCTTACCTGCAAAGCAAAGTGACCCCACTTGTCAGGAAAGTCATTACTGTATCCCAAAAGAGTAAGAAATCCTCCACAGGGAGTAAATCTTTAGGCCTGAATGGAACAATTTAAAATTTGCTATGTTGTGGATGTCAATATAGTAGTTGGATTATATAGATTACTGTGTATATATAGATGATGAGAGAACAATATGGAGTTGAGATGCATTCTATATAGAGTTGGAGTTCATAGCTAAGCACGGAGGGGCGTTGTGTATTTAATATTTGAGAAATATTATAAACTGCGTAATGCATGCATACTTTGATAATAAGTGTACTTTGAACTTTAACTAAGCATTGTTGTTCATTTAAATAATTCATTATAGTTTAGATGTAAAAGTACGTGGATGGCATACATCATCATGTCACCACTTCATATGTGTGTGTCTCGTTAAAAGTAAAGCAAAGAACGTACACGAGTTATCCCAGCTCTGTGGTTCCTTTCAATTGCTTTTTATGTTTTGGAGTTACAAAATGTAACAACCAGGAAGCTGGTGATCAGAATATGGAAGATTATGCATTCACATTTATAAAGACAATTATGCTGAAGTACTAACTGTAGAAGAGATCTTTTTGCCTGTGGATGAGCAAGTGAAGCAGATTGTGAGAATTGGTGAGCATGAGAGTAATCTGGAAAAATAATCCATTGTGGTCACTGGTGCCTGAGGTGGAAAGTTTGGAGGTGTCATGGAATTGCCATGAAGAGTTCAGTGAGCAAAGAGACCAGCAGAGTGAGGTAATCAAATTTCTAACCTGTGCTTGATGTAAATTATTAAGCAATTGCATAATTTCTTCCTTGTAAATCGTTCACAGTCTGTATGAATTTATTACTCTACTTTCCTCAAGGTGGGTCTACGTAGTCTCAGGGTATCTATAACAAACGAGCACACCAAATCTAAAGACTTCTGATACAGTACTTTGTTTTACGAGACATGGCCATTCGTTGGGAGTCCACACCTTCAATAAAAAGTGTTCATTTATGGGTCCTCGTCTGTCATGTGCCTTTGTGAACAGTAACAATAAAGATGCCAAAGTCAGTCCAGAAAAGTTTCACAATTATTTGAACATCATTAAAACTCTATCTTTATGAGGAAAACAGTTTCCTCATTTTGGTTTCACTGGAACAAAATAAATTTCCTCTTTAATGTGTCGCAGTGATATCAGGAATTTATAGATTCTTTGCCTGATTGTGAGATGCTGAATTCGTTGGCTTTGTCTGGCAGAAAACCACAGCTCCCAGCACACTGTTCGGATGCCACTTCGCAGTATAACCTGTTGCCTCTTCCTTTTAAGGCGATCTGTTTTTAAGCATTTATTTCCATGCCAGTGTCGCACATTGGCGGAGCTGGTACAGCTGCTGCATCATGTCTTCAGGGATCCAGTTTCAACACTGGCCTTTGGTACTGTCAGTGTGGAGCTTCCACGTGCTACCCCTGGCCATTGGGCTCCTCTGCTTTCCAAAGGTGTGAGGGTTGTTGGATTAATTGGCTAGTGTAGCTTGCCCTTTTGTTTATGTGGGTATTAGACTTTGGTGGGGGGGGGTTGGTAATGGGACTGTGGGGAGAATAATGCAGGAATTGTGTCAATGGATAATTGATGATTGGTGCTTACTCAGTGGGCTGAAGATCCTGTTTCTATTCTGTAACTTTATATGACTCTAAAATATTGGATACACTCTACAGTTCAGTCAGCAGAAGACCACATAGGAACAGTATTAGGCCATTTGGCCTATCGAGTCTGCTCAACCATTTCATCACGGCTGATCCATTTTGCTTCTCAGCCCTAGTCTCCTGTCTTCTCTCGACATCCCTTCATGTCCTGACTAATCAAGAATCTATCTACCTCTGCCTTAAGTATACCGAATGACTTGGCCTCCACAACTGCCTGTGGCAACGAATTCCACAGATTCACCACTCTCTACCTACAGAAATCCCTCCTCTTCTCTGTTCTAAAAGGATGTACCTCTATTCTGAGGCTGTGTCCTCTAGTCTTAGACTCCCCCATCACAGGAAACATCCTCTCCACATCTATTCTATTCAGACTTTTCAACATTCGGTAAGTTTCAATGAAGTCACCCCTCATTCTTCTGAATTCCAGTGAGCAGCAGGCACAGCCATCAAACATGCTTCATATGACAAGCTTTTCATTCCCAGAATCATTCTCATGAACCTGTTTTGAACCCTGTCCAATGTCAGCACGTCCTTTCTTAGATAAGAGGCCCAAAACAGCTCACAATACTCCATGTGAGGCCTCACCAGTGCTTTATTAAGCCTCAAAATTACATCCTTGTTTTTAAATTCTAGTCCTCTCAAAATAAATGCTAACATCACATTGCCTTCCTCACCTCTGACTCAACCTGCAAATTATCCTTTAGGGAATCCTACACAAGGACCCCCAGTCCTCTTTGCACTTCAGATTTTTGAATATTTTCTCCATTTACAAAATAGCCTATGTTTTTACTTCTTATACAAAAGTGCATGATCATACACTTTACAACACTGTATTCCATCTTCCACTTCTTTGCCAATTCTCTTAAGCTGGCTAAGTCCTTCTGTAGCCTATTTACTTCCTCAAAACGGCCTGTCCCTCCACCTACCTTTGTATTAAACTTCGCCATAAAGCCATTAATTCCATCACTGACACATAACATAAAATGAAGCAGTCCCAACACAGACCACTGTGGAACACCACTAGTCACCGGCAGCCAACCAAACAATGATCTATCCATGCTAATATCTTTCCTGTAATACCATAGGCTCTTAAATTGTTAGGCAGCTTCATGTCAGACACCTTGTTAAAAACCTTCTGAAAATCCAAGTCCACAAAATACAATACAATAATTCTCCTTTGTCTAACTTGCTTGTTATTCCTTCAAAGAGTTCCAACAGATTTGTCAGGCAAGATTTTCCCTTAAGGAAACTATGCAGACTACGGCCTATTTTATCATGTGTCTCCAAGTACCCCAAAACCACATCTTTAACAATCGACTTCAACATCTTCTCAAGCACAGAGATCAAACTAACTGGACTATAATTCTCCTTCTGCCTTTCTCCCTTCTTGAAGAATGGAGTGACATTTGCAATTTTTCAGTCCTATGGAACCATGCCAGAATCAATTGATTCTTTAAAGATCATTACTAATGTTTCCACAATCTCTTCAGCCACCTCTTTCAGAGCCCTGGCGTGTACACCATCTGGTTCAGGTGACTTACCTACCTTCAAACCTTTCAGTTTCTCAAGAACCTTCTCCTTTGTAATGACAACTTCACACACTTTCGCTCCTTGACACTCATGAACCTCCCTCATACTGTTTGTGTCTTCCACAGTGAAGGCTGATGCAAAGTACTTTTTCAGTTTGTTCTCCATTTCCTTGATTCCCACTACTATCTCTTCATCATTGTTTTCCAGTGGTCCAATATCTATCTATTCCCATCTTCCTTTTATGGTTTATATATCTGAAGAAACTTTTAGTATCTTCTTTAATATTTTTGGCTAGCTTACCTTCCTATTCCATCTTTTCCTAATTTATGACTTGTTTAGTTGCCTTCTGTTGGTTTTTAAGAGCTTCCCAATCCACTAACTTACCATTTTTTTTCTGTTTTATGCCTTCTCTTTGGCGTTTATTTGACTTTGACATCTGTCAGCCATGGTTGCATTATCCTGCCTTTAGAATATTTCTCCTCTTTGGGGTGTATATATCCTTTGCCTTCTGAATTGTTCCCAGGAATTCCAGCCATTGCAGTTCTGTCATCAACTCTGCCAGTGTTCTTTTCCAATCAATTTCGGCTAACCCCTCTCTCATGCCTCTGAAATAACCTTTACTCCAGTGTAATACTGATACATTTGACTTTAGTTTCTCCTTCCCAAATTTCAGGGTAAATTTGATTATATTATTATCATTTCCCCCAAGGGTTCTTTTACATTCAATTCTCTAATCAATTTTGTTCATTGCACAAGACCAAATCTAGAATAACTGATCCCCTAGTGGGCTCAGCCACATTCTGCTCTAAAAAGCCATCTTGTAGGCATTCTAATCCCTCTCTTGAAATCCAGCATCAATGTGATTTTCCCAATCTACCTGTATAATGAAATCCTCCATGACTGTCATAACATTGTCCTTTTGGCATACATTTTATCTCCTGTTGTAATTTGTAGACCACATCTTTACTACTTTTTGGAGTGTCCGTATATAACTCCCATCAGGGTCTTTTTACCCTTGCAGTTCCTTTACTATGCCCACAACGATTCTGTGCCTTCTGATTCTGTGTCACCTCTTTTTACTGATTTGAATCCATTTTTTTACCAACAGAGCCAACGAAACCCCTCTGCCAACCTGCTTGTCCTTCCTATTCGATGGGTACCCTTGGATGTTAAGCTCCCAGCTATTGTCTCTTACCAACCTCGATTCAGTGCATTTAGATATAACACTTCCAGTCCTATATTCACCCTTCTCGATTTTGTCCATCTTTTACATTGCAATTTATCCTGTTGACTGCAATTTTGCCTTATCATCAGCCTCTTCTTGTTAGGAGTCTCACTACACAGTGCCTTTGTCTGTAAACCAATGACCTCATCCTCAGCCCTACTTGTCCAGTTCCCATCCTCCTGCCAAACTAGCTTAAACCCTCCTAAAGAACTCCAGCAAACCTACTCACAAGGATATTGATCCCCCTTGGCTTCAGGTGTAACCTATCCCTTTTGTATATGTTGTACCTTGCCCTGGAGTGATTTCAAAGATCCATAAATCTGAACCTCTGCCCCTGAAACAGTTCCTCAACCAGCATTCATCTGCCAAGTCATTCTATTCTTGCCCTCAGTGGTACATGGCATGGGCAGCAATCCAGAGGCTATTACCCTGGAAGTCCTGTTAGTTAGCTTTCTACCTAGCTCCTAAAATCTCTCTTTAGGACTTCCTCAACTTTCCTACTCGTGACATTGGTGCTAATATGTACCAAGTCTTCTGTCTGCTTCCCCTCACCCTTGAGAATGCCGTGGAACTGATCCAAGGTGTCCCTGACCCTGGCACCTGGGAGGCAACATGCCATCCAGATCTGTGAAGAAAGAAACAGATTTAAGTGTTACAGGTCAACGGCCTCCCATCAGAAATAAAAATGTGTGTAAAGAAGAGTGTTTTTAGTTGCAGAGAGAGGACTGGTGTAGAGACCATAGGGAATGTCTGTCATTGGGCAGAGGCCAAGGTTGTCCAGTGACACAAATGCTACTTAGAAAGCATGATGAATGCTTGTTTGACTCAGCCAAACTGTCTATCGTATTTGCATTTAACATCAAATTAGTGCACAAGTAATTTATATCATTTTGCAGACTTCTGCTAATTTTCTTCATACTTATTTCTTCACTTGGTTTTGTATTACAATTACTAACTATATTAATATAGATTCTAATGTGATTTTAATTGCTTCCTCTCCATGTAATATTTTGTTTTGGTTCAACTTATCTTTGTTCTTCTTGTTATGTTAGGAATGCTAAAAATACGAAGATACTCAGATAAGTCAAATGCAATAATATTTGTGAACATCATGTGCTCATGTCTCCAGGAATAGATCTAGCCAAAATTGATAATCTCCTTAGAAGCTCCAATTGAAATAATTTCTTTTCTGCAGGTTCATTTGTTAATTTGGTGTTTCTGTTCATCATTTGACTGAGATTTTCTATTACAAGATTCCAAACTATATTTGCCTCATTTCTCCCATCAAGGAGAAAGTGACTGCAGTAGTAAATACAGAAAATTCAGAGAATGTTGTAGAATGAAATCCTTCCTAGCTATGTTACAGTGTGTAAGGTCATCATGAAACCTGGCAATTGGTTCAACACCTTGGGCTTGCCTACTGAGAAAGATAAACTATGGCAGTAGAAGGAGGATCAACAGTGGGCTATGTGACAAGTGTGTTATTAGTAAGGAACCAACTCACTGGAGGTTTGAGGTACAGGTTTGTCCAATGATACCAGCTTAGAACTTTCAGGTGTTTCCTTATTAAGGTATGGAGGCTCCTGTTGTAACATAGAGTTTAACACTACTAATTTCAAGGAAGCTCGTCTGGTGATGGAAAACACACTCTTGAGAGTTGCTTCATATAATATTTTGTAACTCTTTTCTGTTCCTGACCAGCCTAATTCAAGCATGAAACCATTTCTGGACAAAATGTACACTTGCCATTGTTTGACTCACAGCCATGTACACCTGAGATAATGCACAGAATATTGTGTGGTAAAGAACTTTGTGCAAACAAGCATTTCCTCTCCCTGGGAGTTCTGGTGCAGAATTAAGAGGCTTGTTGGAAGGGACCCATGAATGCTTCTCAGTCAGAAGGAACAAAGCTGGACCATGCCAGCTGGGGTATTTGCAGAGCAGATCTTATCCTCGAGTCAGTGACAGGAATGCCTTAGATACACATCCTCATTCCTTGGAGATTACTTTAATTAATATACCTGTCCTCCTAAGTTCCAGCAGAGAGGTTTATAATTAATAGCAGCATGAGGGCATCTTTACTACCTAGGCAGTATTTGTCACGATGTGCACTGGCGATATTAAAACCCAAGTGCAGAGGAAAGACAGACTCCAATGTAGAGATGGTGACTAGAATTTACTCATAATAATTCCAAAAGAATATCAGTGACACGGCAAGAAATAACACGCTCCAAAGTAGGACTTCTGCTTAAATAATACAAGTTAACACGGAAGCCCCAAGCCTATCAAAATAAACTTAAAAAGCTTGAACAGAAAGTTTCAGGAGCCTGCATTACAAAGAGTGAATCACTTGAGAAAAAGACAAGGAACTCTAAACCAGGGGTTCCCAAAATTTTATACCATGCACCCCTATCATTAACTGAGGAGGTCCATGGACCACAGAGAGGGAACTCCTGCCCTAACCGAATAACAACTCTCATTAAACAACAATGAACCAATTCGGGGGCTCTAAAATTCTTGGAGCCCAACATTCCCTGCACTCCACATAGACTGGAAGACCACATTACAGAAAAAGGTGAAGCAGAAGTGACTTTCTACGTTTAGGGTGTAGGAGAGAAAGCTGGGTTTTGATGTCCCTGCTTACTTCAGAGAATTAAATGTTAATCAGGCAGTTTCTTGCATAACGCATCAACTTACTAGTCAATCTTTTAAGTAGACTCTAATACTTTTTTCCTGATTTTGAGGTTCTTCGTCTTCTGTCTTAATAACTAGATAAATAAAGAACAAAAGCTTTTTTAATTTGTAAAACATCATAGAGAACAACTGACTCTTCAGTTCCAAATTGTTTTACATCCAATAAATTACTTTTAGGATGATTGCCAAAGGAGATGTGGCAGCAGGACAAGCCTTCAGGTTAACTCCAATCTTAGCCATTTATTTCAGGTTCAGTGTTTCTGCCTAAGACCAGCCAAAAGAGCGCTGAGGATATCAGAAACCTGAATGAAACCCCTGAGAGGGTTAGGCAGTCAGTTCCTCTGCATGAGGTCAGAAATGGGTGACATTACTTTGCATGCTAGGTACTATTGCTGATAGCTCACCAGTTTCCCCAAACAAGGTTGCAATTAATTAAATCCAAATATTATCTCAGAAAAATGTTAAAAATTAACAGGGCACACTAGTGAAATCCAACAAAAGCTTTTTGCTTTATAAATTACCAGAACTTGACTTTTCTGTAATTTCCATGTGTAATAAAGCAGATGATAAAACATCCTGATTTATCTTGACCACTTTGGATTTTATTGCTTTATTTACTTAGTAATAAGATAATCGAGTGTCCTTCAGTATTATAAATATTTCATTTCTGCTGGCTATGAAATCAACCTTTTCTTTTTGAAAAGTGTTTGTTGAAGTCTCATCACTGTTGAAGGTATCAGTGCCAAGAATCAGTGGCAGTTTTCGCAATGATCCTTATCAGTGAAACCACTTAAGTTCAACATACTGTACATCCTTACTGGTAATAAGATGAGAGCAAAAAACACAAGAGACCGCAAATGATGTAATGTGGAACATAAAATAACAGACTGCTGGAGGAACTCAGCGGTTCAAGCAACTTCTGAGAAGATGAAAAGATGGACAATGTTTCGGATCAAGACTCTACATTAGGACGACTGCAAACAACATGTCCTATAGTAACACAAGGGACAGGATCACCAATGGGGAATTTTGCAAAAGAATTACCATTTATAACTAGTTTGCATGATGGGCCAATAACAGGAGGAGAAAATATTCACATTAGAGAAGATATTTCACTATATAGAGGAGTAGAACCAGAAAAATACCGGAAAAACATAAGGCAGCATCTGCGGAAAAAGAAACAATTAGCAGATCTGAATTGTTACCTGTTACTCTTTCTACAGATGCTGCTTGGACTGTTAACCTTTTTCAGCATTTTCAGGTTTTATTACATATTTTCCAGCACTGATAGGTTTTGATTTTATTTTCATCTGCTGTGTAGTGGGCACCATGGAATTGCATTATGTATTGGCAAAAATCCCTCAGTTTTCATAATGAACAGAATATAGTTTTGTTTGACTTGTCATACAGAAACTATCACCGGTTACAACATTCTCAAACCACGTGGTCCATAGAAAAGGTGCTGAACTCAGCATATTTAGGAATAAAATTAGTCAGCACTTTTCTTAGCAGAGAACTGTTATGTACATCTGGAGCTTGCACCCAAAAGGATATCTTTGTGCTGGACATGATTAAAAGCCCTAGATGTTTTTTGGTTGCTTTTAAAGGTATAGGGAGAAAAGTTTGATTAACCGAATCAGCCTGGGTAACCTGCAGGGTCAGTACAGGATATGAAGGTCCTGGAGAAATTAGTGAAGTAGTTACAGGAATGAGGAGTTTCAATTTCAAGGTTTGCTGGAGAAGCTGGCGGTGTTGTCTTTGGATCAATGAAGGTTGAAAGAAGATTTAATGGAGGCCAACAGATCAGGTTTTGAGAGGGAGACTTCTTATTTCTTTTCAATATTTTTATTAGTTTCTACATATAAGAATACAAAGTACAAGAAGATATATATTATAAATCAAAAAAAAGATAAAATAATACCAAATACATTATATTAGAATCACACCTGCAATCACATTACCCTATATTCATGTAAATGAAATTAAATAGTAATATTGAAATGTAATAATTTTATTATACAGAAAAAAATCTAAACCCACTACCAAGATCAAAGCTGTTTGGTAAAGAAAGAAAAAAATGCTTATCATAAAGTGAAATATGTTATTAGCCACCATCTGTACTTTAACAGCAAATCAAAGCTTTTGAAAATAGTTCAAAAATGGTCCCCACAATGTTTGAAGATACTTTTTATTTCAATGAATTGCTTAGGTTACTGGGGCTTAGGTTAAATTTCTGGCTTAAAGATATGGGGGAGTGGGAGTGGGGAAGATGTAAGAATTTTTTTTATTTATGTGTACATTGCATACAGAACCTGGAATTCATTTTATAATAGTAGTGGGAGGCAAAGGCCCCTGAGCATTATAGGAGCTGGATAAAACAGTTACATCACCGCACTGAGGAGGATCTGAGATCGAGTCCGCCATAAGCTTAGGGACCAGAGATTCATGCAGAGCGAGTACAGAGGGCTCGCAGCCTGAAAGAGAATAAATCTGAGAGGCTCTCTGAGTTGAACAGCAATGGTGGAACAGAGACCCCCAATATACAATAATATACTGAATTAAAGAGGACTGGAAGGAAAGAAAAAAAAAACCTAGGTAAACCAAATTCAGCAACAGATCAGGATGAATGACGTATAGAAATAGGGCAGTCAGAATCTTTCTTCTGGGTAGAAATAAGAAATATTGAATGATATGCCTTTAAAGTGAGAGGGGGAAAGTTTCAAGGAGATGTGCAGCCAGGGCTGGTGGTGGAAGTAGATTTGATAGAGATAGTTTAGAGGCTTTTAGACAGGCATGTGGCCAATTGTCTAAGACATTTGTCTAGTGATTTGAAGGTCACTAGTCTGAGCCTCAGCTGTGACAGCGTGTTTGTGGCCTTGAGCACGGCAATTAATCACATATTGCTCTAGTCTGTGCAAGGAGTGGCGCCCTACACAGACTTCCAGTCTGCGCCTTGCAAGGCATGAAAAAGCCCAACACAGGCCTCTCGTGGTCTGAGTCGACGATCCACCCCCTCCCCCCTTTTAGACAGGCACATGATATGCTGGAAATGGAGGGAGCACATGCAGGCAGAAGACATTTAGTTTCATTTGACTGTGTCTGTGCGTATGGTGAATGCACTTGTGTCTCCGTGGTTGTGTATGTGTGTTTCTTTTTCTATGTCGGGTATGTGCTTCTATCACTTGCTAACTATATGTCACTAAGCCTCGTCCTTTTTGTCTTTACATCCGAACACTGCTCTGTTTGACCTTGTCTGCTACAATTGCCCCTCTCCCCCCAGTCCTCTACATTAAAAGATTTTATCAACAAGCTTCTTTTAGTCCTTAATAATGGAATGGAAACAAGTCATCTTTTATCTTTAGGAACTGCAAATGAATGAAAGGGAAGTTGGTTGTTTATATAAGTATGGCAAGTTCTCAGAAACATTGACAGGAATCAGATAATTTGACTGATGTATACTGAGGGTGACCAGAGAAAACTTACCTTGTTTTCTGAAATTGTCTTAAGCATTTTTTGAAAATTTCCCCCTGAGGAAGCTGTTATGCCTCAGTATGACACTTGAGCTAGAAGATGATATCTTTTAATAGAGCAACACTTCCCAATATACAGAGAACCAAAAACACAAAATACTCTGCAGATGCTGGGGTCAAAGCAACACGCACAGCACGCTGGGGGAACTCAGCAGGTTGGGCAGCATCCATGGAAACGAACAGTCAACGTTTCGGGCCAAGGCCCTTCGTCAGGACTGAAGAGGGAGGGGGCAAGGGCCCTATAAAGAAGGTGGGGGGAGGGTGGGAAGGAGAAGGAAAAGGTGCCAGGTGAAAAACCAGTAAGGGAAAAGATGAAGGGGTGGGGGAGGTGATAGGCAGGAAAGGTGAAGAAGGAATAGGGGAAAGCACAATGGGTAGTAGAAGGAGGCGGAACCATGAGGGAGGTGATAGGCAGCTGGAGGAGGGGACAGAGTGAAACTGGGATGGGGGAAGGGAGGGGGAGGGAATTACTGGAAGTTGGAGAATTCAATGTTCATGCCATTGAATACGGAGAACCAATCCGGATTTCTGAGCTGAAAGATCAAGTGAGTCCTGACCCCAGGACCTTTCAGCCCACAGGAGGGAGTTCCCAACCAAGTCATTTAAGCTAACATTTTACACATTAAATGAGAGGATAAGATATGAAATGTGCAGTACAAGATTGGCCAATATTGCAGCATTTGGAATGTTAATTGTTGCAAAACATAGTTCTCCTGATATCCGGAAGGTGCCTGTGATTCACTTCAATCTGATGTTGTTAGAGCCAAAAATCCAAATTACAACACTTTCCAAATTTGGCACAAAGTGGGGATAAGATCATAAGTGTTGTGTGTTTAATATTTCAGTAATATTTGAATAATATTGTAAATATATTGTTTGATTAAGCATTCTTGTTTGTTTAAACAGTTCATTACAGATTTTCTATAAAAGTGTGTGAAAGGCATAAATCATCATGGCCACCGCATCATATATGTGCACCTCGCTTGAAGTAAAAATGAAGATAGACAATTTTGGCATTACAAAACATAACAGTGGTGACAAGGAAGTTTTAACCAAACCTGAGATGACTACTTACCTGTTGAAGCACAGCTAGACAGTTGAGTTTAATAAAAGCAGTCAGGCATTCAAATTTTAAAAAGCAGCACAGCATGTGCTTCTTCAGGATGAGACAGAAATAGTCGAGTTAAAAAAAAAGGCAGAAAATGGGCAAATTGATGTATTCATAAACAGTAAATACCAGGTGATAAAAGTAAAAAAAAGAAGAAAAAATAGCTGACTACATCGGAAAGGTAACTATGTTCAATTGCACAACAGATAATTAGCTCATGTATACTGAGTGAAATGAGCAGTATTTTGAAGCAAATGAAATAGCCAATGGGAAGTGAGTGCCAGGTTTACTGAGTGTATTCAGAGTAAAGGCATACAGTTTGCTCAGAAGTTTGACTGCTCCAACCAAATAAGGTGAAATAAGTTTTGCTGATATTGTGAAAGTAATGCAGGAACATTTAGAATTGAAACCATTGTTGATTGCAGAACGATTTAGGTTTCATTAGCAGAATCAAAAGGGAGTCCATTTCAGTGTACTTGGCTGAATTAAAGAGATTGACTGAGCATTGTCACTCTTCCCTGTTTAGCTATATACTCGAACTCAATATAGAATGCATCTCTATATATTAAATAAATATTTTTAAAAGTAAATTTTAAATTGTCCCATTTAAGGTGAAAGATTTAATCTCTGTGGAAGATTACTTACTCGTATGCGATAGTGTCTTTCCTGACAAGGAGAATCACTATGCTTAATGGGTGAGACTTGTGGCTGTGAAACGATCTCAGTTGGCTCTGGGTCTGCAGGAAGTGGTTTTGACAGCTCTGGACACCTTTCTTCTCCTTTCTCCAAGATGTTCTTGGCATTTTCTGGATGTGTTGGCATCCCAAATAGTGCATGGAAGGTGCTGAAACTTTGATTTATCCCAGGCCACTAGACAAAGCTTCGAGCCAACACTTTCATTTTGACCATGCCTCAATCCAACATCTTAGCTCCTTAGAGTTTGTGATGACTCAGCACAACATCTAATATGTTGACAAGCTTCTATAGCTGTGTGGTGTAGAGTATATTGACTGGCTGCATCACTGCCTGATATGGAACCACCAGAGCCTTGGAATGGAAAATCCTACAAAAAGTAGTGTATATGACCCCGTCCATCACAGGTGAAGCCCACCCGATCACTGAGCACATCTACATGGAGTTCCGTCACAGGAAATCAGCACCCATCATCAGCGATTGCCACCACCCAGATCATGCTTTCTTCTCACAGCTGCCTTCAGAGAGAAGGTACAAAAACCTCAGGACTCACACCACCAGGTTCAGGAACAATTATTACCCTCCAAACATCAGGCTCCTGTACCAGAGAGGATAATTTCACTCAACTTCACTTGCCCTATCACTGAACTGTTCCCACAACTGATGAACTCAATTTCATCTCATGTTCTCAATATTTATTTCTTATATATTTACTATTATTATTATTTCTTTTTATCTTTCTTCTTACATTTACACAGTTTGTTGTCTTTTGCACACTGGTTGTCCACCCTGTCGGTGTGGTCCTTCATTGATTGTATTATGATTTATTAGATTTACTGAGTATGCCTGCAAGAAAATGAATCTCAGGTTTGTATACAGTGACTCATATGTACTTTGATAATAAAATTACACTGAACTTTGAACAAACTCATTTTGTGGAATGACTGAAACAGTCGAGCTAGTGTCCAATTCCTTTTTAATTAATTTGCCTTTCACTTCTGGTGGAAGCCATATTGCCAGTTTTAACATTGTAAATTTCAAGCCCACTCAGACCTGTGTCACTGTCATCACTATCAGATATTTCATCAACAGCATGCAGAATAGTGTTCTTTTGAAGCTGCAACTTGACTTCAGTCCATTTACTTTTGTCTGTTTGACTTGCTCTTTGAGTGTGTCTCGCATTGTTGCATTTCCTGCAAGTTGCACCTATAAATCTGCATTGGTCTAGTATATGCGAGCTCCTACCACAACAGTAACACAATTTGCTCAGCCAGGCCGGTTTCTGTTTAAATGCTGCAATTTTGTTAATGCTCACATTCATTCCTGACTGCGACTCAATTGCATTTCTATCTGCTGTTTCTATCGATAAAGTAATTTCAACTGCTTTCTAAATATAAGCTGTGCTTCAGTTAGGAGCTGTTTTGAATGCTTTTGTGTAAGATTCCACAAGCTGAATGATCTCTCAATGCATCATTAAGGCCTTCACTGAACTGACACTGTTAAGACAATCTCTTCAATTCAGCTATGTACACTAAAGTAGACTTTGCTTTCCTTTGATTCCACTTATGACACCTAAACATTCTACAATCAGCAATGGTTTTGTTCTAATTGTTCCTGCATTACTTTCACTATATCAGCCAAGCTCGTTTCTGTTAGTTTGGTTGGAGCAGTCTAACTTCTGCCTTTAAACACAATGTATTCAGCAGAATTGGCGACCACCTCACATTACATACAAAATGCTGGAGAAACTCAGCAGGACATGGCAGCACCTATGGAAAAGAGTAAATAGTTGGTCCAAGACCCTTCATCACAACTGGAAAAAAAGGATCAGACTTCAGAGTAAGAAGGTGGGGGGCGGGAGGAAGAAGTACAAGGCAGTAGGTGATAGGTGAAATCAGGAGAGAGGAAGGGGTGAGGTAAGCAAAGCAAAAACAAGATAAATCTGCAGATGCTGGAAATCCGAGCAACACACTCAAAATGCTGGAGGAACTCAGCATCTATGGAAAAAAAGTACAGTCGATGTTTCGGGCTGAAACCCTTCGGCAGGACTGGTGAAAACAAGCTGAGAAGTAGATTTAAGAGGTGGGGGCAGGGGAGAGAGTAACACCAGGTGAGAGGTGAAACTTGGAGGTGGAAGATAGAAGTAAAGAGCTGGGAAGTTGATTGGTGAAAGAGATAGAAGGCCATGAAAGAAAGAAAAAGGTGAGGAGGAGCACCAATGGGAGGTGATGGGCAGGCAAAGAGATAAGGTGAGGGAGGAAATAGGGGAAGGGAAATGGTGAAACGGGGCAGGTAATGGAAGGCATTACCGGATGATTGAGAAATCAATGTTCATGCCATCAGCTTGAAGTTCCTCCAACCCAAGTATGGCCTCTTCATGACAGTGGAGGAGGCCATGGACAGACATATCGGAATGGGAATGGGAAGTAAAATTAAAATGGGTGGCCACTGGGAGATCCTGCTTGTTCTGGTAGATGCAGCATAGGTGCTTGGTGAAGCAGTCTCCCAGTCTACGTTGGGTCTCACCGATATACAAGAGGCCAGAGCGGAAGCACCAAACACAGTATATGACCCTAACAGACTCACAGGTGAAGTGTCGCCTCACCTGGAAGGATCAGGAGGGAGATCTGTGGGGGTGGGGGTGGACGAATGGACAAGGAAGTTGTGTTGGGAGTGATCACGGTGGAAACCAGAAAGTGCTGGGGAGGGAAAGCTGTGCTTGGTGTTGGATCCCTTTGGAGATGGGGAAGCTATGGGGAAGTATGTGATAAAGCATTCCTGTTCATCTAAATAAATAATTACAGGTTATATATAAAAGTATGTGAATGGCATACATCATCAAGCCACTGTATCATATGTGTGCACCTTGCTTAAAGTAAGAAGAAATGAGCCACATTATTCCTGGCTCCATATTTTTTAATTCAATTTGTTATGTGCAACGGGAAGACCTCTTTTCCCCTTATTAGGGAGAGACAGAGCCTGTGGTATGTCAAGTTACCGAGTGAATGAGTAGTCTTTGGGGTACTGCAAGCCTGTGTCTTTATTGATGCTTTGCTGCACTCTTGAGTGCTCGGTGGGGGTTGTCATTGCTTTTTTGCTGATGTGCGAGGGGGGATAATTGCTTTGCTGCTGCTTATGCGTGGAACAGGGGAGTGTGAGGTGGAGGCTTTGGGGTTCTAACATTTAATTGTCATTCATTCTTTGGGAAACTCCTCTGTTTTCACAAATGGTTGTGAAGAAAAGGAATTTCAGGATGTATATTGTATACATTTCTCTGACATTAAATGTACCCTTGAAACCTTTGAAGTTACAAAACATAACAATAAACTAACACAGCAGTAACATTCAGTTTTGTAAATAAATATACTGAACATCTCCATGAAGATAATTCAGTCTCCTTAATGCCGTAAGGAAAATCAGCAAACATGTTTAAAAATGTAATGGAAATTTTATTGATCTGTATCATTAACAAACTAGGAATAGAAATACAGAAAACTAGAGCATGAACAGGTCATTCAGCTCCTCAAGTGTACTCCGTTATTCAATTTATTTATGACAGTTCCCTTATTCCAACCCTCTCCTCATACCCCTTGATATAGACTTGCTGCTATAGAATTTACTCCTCTGTTGTTTTGCACTGAACTACAGTATTTCATTTAATCCTTTTTTTAATTCCATTACATGGTATAAATTTCCAAAATTCACTATATAACCATATAACCATAACAGCATGGAAACAGGCCATCTCGGCCCTTCGAGTCTGTGCCGAAATTTTACTCTCACCTAGTCCCACCGACCTGCACTCAGCCCGTAACCCTCCATTCCTTTCCTGTCCATCTATCTATTCAATTTAACTTTAATTGATAACATGAAACCTGCCTCAACCACTTCTGCATAAATTAAGATTTCAAAATGATATGCTGATTTCCTCCCATGAACCTGTGGGAACTTGTTCAGTCAGGTTCCGGGGCTGGTGGGGTGGTATTTGGAAGGAGAATTGGCACTGACCAGAGGGATTGTGTAAGAAAGTAAGAATCTATGAAAGACAGAAATAAAATGCATTTTTTTACAGCCTTTCACTGGAATGCAATCTTGATCCAAATCACACATTGTACATTCTCTGTGTACCTCAATGTTCCTTCTGAAGACAAAAAAAAGTATTTCGTTTTTCTGCTGGCTAATCTGATTTGCTGCAGGGAGGAAGAGAAACCATTTGTGTCTGTGTGTGTGTTTATGCAATGAACTCTTGAGACTGCGTTCTGACAGCTGGTGTTAACACTGAAGCCTGTGCACTGTTTGACCGATAGTAACCCTGAGACAGGCAGTCAGAAACGAGGTGAAAGGTATGCTTTGTACATAATTCCGGCTGCAAGCCC
Organism: Mobula birostris; assembly: GCF_030028105.1. Lineage (NCBI taxonomy): Eukaryota > Metazoa > Chordata > Chondrichthyes > Myliobatiformes > Myliobatidae > Mobula > Mobula birostris. The sequence goes on from NC_092374.1 coordinate 69,594,945, forward strand.
TGTGCTGCCAGAACATAGGGAAATGTTTCAGTTAGAATGACTTCAGGCTAAAACAGCATGCTTCATTTTAGTTCCTGAGCAGGACAGCCTGCTCCACCCTTATTGATAATTTAGTAAGTTAGATTTTAGAACAGTTTCTAACAGAATGCCTGGAGCCTAAAGAAATCCGGGAGATCAAAAAATGATTTCTTGCTTCTGTATTTACTCAGGAAATGGACTCAGAGTCCATAGTAATGAGGCAAAGTATCATCAACCCTGTACAAATTACAAAGAAGGAAGCGTTTGTTGTCTAGAGGCAAGTTAGGGTGGATAAATCCCCAGGGCCTTCAAGGTCTTCCTCAGACACTGTGGGAGGCAAGTATAAAAATTACAGGGGCCCTAACAGAGATATTTAAACCATCCTTGGCGACAGGTGAGGTACCGAAGGATTGTAGGATAGCTAATGTTGTTCTGCTGTTTAAGAAAGGCTCTAAAAATAAATAACGTAACTATAGGCCAGTGAGCCTGACATCATTAGTAGGAAAGTGATTGGAAGGTATTCTAAGAACTGGATATATGATTATTTGGACAGACATGGACTGATTAGGCATAGCCAACGTGGCTTCATGCCTGGTAGATTGTGCCTAACCAATCGTTTAGAGTTCTTCGAGGAAGTTACCTGGAAAGTTGATGAAGGCAAGGCAGTGGATGTTCTCCACAGGGGCATTAGCAAGGCTTTTGCTAAGATCCCGCATGGGAGATTGGTCAATCATTTGGCATTCAAGATAAAGTAGTAAATTTGATTAGTTATTGGCTTTGTGAGAGAAGCCAAAGAGTGGTGTAGATGGTTGCCTCTGTGACTAGTGGAGTGATGCAGGGATTGGTGCTGGGTCTGTTGTTGCTTGCCATCTATATCAATAATCTGGATAATAATGTGGTTAATCGGATTAGCAAATGTGCGGATGACACCAAGATTGAGGATGTAGTGGACAGTGAGGAAGACTATCAAAGCTTGCAGTGGGATCTGGACCAGCTAAAAATATGGGCTGAAAAATGGTAGATGGAATTTAATGCAGACTAGCGTTAGGTTTTGCACTTCAGCGGGACCAACCAGGGTAGGTCTTACATAGTGAACGGTAGGGCACGGAGGGGTATGATGGAAGAACAGGATCTGGGAATACAGGTCCATAATTTGTTGAAAGTGGTGTTGCAGGTTGATAGGGTTGTAAAGAAAGCTTTTGTTACATTGGCTTGGATACATCAAAGTATTGAGTACGGAAGATGGGATGCTATGTTCAAGTTATATGAGAACTCATGTAGGCCTAATTTAGAGTATTGTGTGCAGTTTTGGTCACCAACCTACTGAAATGATGTAAGTAAGGTTGAAAGAGTACAGAGAAAGTTTACAAGGATGTAGCTGGGTCTGGAGGACCTGAGTTATAAGGAAAGATTGAATAGGTTAGGATTACTCTAGATAGGTTAGGAGCATTGAATAATGAGAGGAGATTTGATAGAGGTATGCAATATTATGAGGGGTATAGATAGTGTAAATGTAAGCAGGCTTTTTCCACTGAGGTTGGGTGGGACGACAACTAGAGGTCCCGGTTTAAGAGTGAAAGGTGAAAAGATTAAGGGGAACATTTGGGGAAACCTCTTCATTCAGAGGGTTATGAGATTATGGAGCAAGCTGCCTGCACAAGTGGTGCTTGTGAGCTTGATTTCAATGCTTATGAGAATTTTGGATGGGTCCATGGATGGTAGCAGTATGGAGGGCTGTGATCCTGGTGCAGGATGATGAGGGTTTAAATGGTTTTGGCATGGACTAGATGGGCCAAAGGGTCATTTTTCTGCTATAAGCTTCTATGACTCTCTGACTCTAAAATGCATGTACCACCACTGATTTTAAAATTCTACTTTTCGGAAGGTGAAGAAGGATTGCAATCCACAAATGGCTCTGATAGAGTCATATAGCACCGATAAATGCTCTTCGGCCAATCAAATCCATGTTGAGCATCAAGCATCTATTTGTACCAATGCTACATTGATTTCATTTTATTCTCCCAGATTTTACAACTCATCTATGCACTAGGGGGAATTAACCTACCAATGGCACATCTTTGGGAAGTGGAAGGAAAGTGGAGCATTCAGAGTAAACCCATATAGTTATAGGGAGAATGTGCAAACTCCACACCAAACAGAACCATGAGACCAGCATTGAACCTGGAACTGTGAGACAGTGCCCCTGCTGGTTGCACCACTGCACTTCACTGGGTTGAAAAACAATGATGTTGGAAATCTGAATTGAAATGGAAAATACGGGAAAGATTCTGTCAGACAACTTCTTTGGAAAAAGAAACAATTAATATTTCAGTGAAAACTCTTTATCAGCATGCTACTGGTTTTGCCAGAAATAATAAAGGTGAGCTGATTATTGAGTGTTGTAATTTGGCAGAGTTAGATCAGTTTTTCGCGGGTGCAGGATAGATATCTATGCCTAGACGTTCATCCACACAAAGGAAGAACACAGGTTCAGTAATATTTAAAATTGTATTACTGTTGCAATAAACCCAAACTGTTCTGTGCTGTTAGGCCAAGATTTGCTATCATTGAGATTTTTAGCCATGTTGTCTGAAGCACAACACATAGTATTCACTCTGAAGGGAAGCAGTTTTTACTGAAACTGCGGACTCAGAGGCAACCAGTCAAGGAAACTCTGCTTTTGCAGCTGGCCTGCAGTACATAGTCCACACATTCACAGCTCACTCTGCATCTCCCCTTCACATCTTCACTCCTCTGCAACCAAACCTGCCTTTCCACATTAGTTTATCCCGACCTCATGGTTGCATCATTGAAGACATGTGGGGAAGCTTGGCACATAGAAGGCATTTCTCGGGGGGAGTCCACAGGGAACTCTTTGCAGGAGGCCGAGGCATCTCTGCAGCCTACAGCTCATTGACCCAGATGTCACAGGTACCCACTCTCTTACATTTATTTTCCACGAGGAAGAACGTCTACATTGGCTGCCATTAGGTGATTTATCTGATGACCTCAAAACTTCTCAAGTACAAACTTACAGTCTGATCTCATAGTGGGTCACGTGCAATCTGTCCTTTAGCTACCACATTTAGTTTAAACAAACAGCTTGTTATTTCTATATTTAATACCACACCCTTAGATAGATCTTTAATGCTCTCGATTCTAAAAGGCCAATTCATCTACTTCCAATGCTAACAGCAAACACATCTTCCCCTCAAGAGACCTTTCTCTTTGTCACACACTGGTCTGCTCGTCCATCTCCACCAGTCACTTCCCTTGTCAATGCTTTTTTCCCATACAATTGCAGGGAATGCAACAACTGCTTGCCTACCTTTCCTGGCATCTAGCATCCAAACACTCCATCAGGTGAAGAGGTGATTCACTTAAACTTTCTCCAATTGTGTGTACTATGTTTAGTGCTCACTACTTTAGCACCACTACTCTGGAGAAACTAAACTCTGACTGCATGGCTGCTTCATGGAGCACTGCACTTAGATTGCAGTGGTGATGCCAAGCTTCCAGTTGGTTTTCTTTGCAGATCTCCATCCTATTTTCACACTGACTTCTCTGTCAATTCACTGCTGTACTGTTCCAATGAAACCCAGCATAGATTCCAGTAACAACGTTTCATCATCTCTTCAGGTACTTTACAGGACTCAACAATGCATTAAACAATTTCATATAACCTGCCTTCCCAGGTTCTCATATGTTCCAGAATGTTTGTTTCTGCTTATCTGGTATTTCTAGATTTTATTCATGTTGTCTTATTCACACCTCTCTCAGCAAGGATCAGTGCCACTTGACTCATTCATTCACCAACCTATCAGAGGCCTTCCTGTTAATCCTCCCTAACCCGACCCTCCTTTCTCTACAATTTAAGGCTTGTTTCATTACAATCTTCAAAGATTCAAAGTACATTTATTACCAGAGTATATATACCAAATACAAGTCTGAGATTTGTCCTCCCTCATCTTGTTCCAATGGAAATTCATCAACCCTGAAACACCAATTTTGTTTCTTGCACTACAGGTGTTGACTGACCTGAGTATATCCAATGTTTCCTGCCTTGGCTTCTGCTGGTGAACCTAACAGCACATAGGCTATCCTAGTAGATCTCTGGGACAGCCACATTGAAATGTCCAGTAGATAGAAGGGTGCTAGAGTGCAATATATTTGTGTTTCAAGGGTTGTCTGATGAGTTCTCAGCTGCATTTATAAGAGTTGGTAGCAGCAAGAAACTTTGGATGATGATGTTCACCATTCCTGAAATTCATGGCATTGAACAAAGGCGACTGACAATATTAACATAGAACATAGGAGTCTACAGCATATTACAGGCCCTTCAGCCCACAATATTGTGCTGACCATGTAACCTACTCTAGAAACTGCCTAGAATTTCCCTAGCACATTGCCCTCTATTGTTCTAAGCTCCATGTACCTATCTAAGAGGTTCTTAAAAGACCCTATTGTATCTGCTACTGCCACCACCACTGACAGTGCATTGCACATACCCAACACTTTCTGTGTGAAAAACTTACCCCTGACATCTCCTCGGTACCTATTTCCAAGCACCATAGAACAATGCCCCCTAGTGTTAGTCATTTCAGCCCCGGGAAAAAGCCTTTGGCTATCCACACAATCAATGTCCCTCAACATCTTATACACTTCTATCAGGTCACCCTTCATCCTCCGTCGCTCCAAGGAGAAAAGGTCAAGTTCACTCAACCTATTCTCATAAGGTACGCCCTCCAATCTTGGCAATATCTTTGTAAATCTCCTCTGCACTCTTTCTATAGTACCCACATCCTTCCTGTAGTGAGGTGACCAGAACTGAACACAGTAATCCAGGTGGGGTCTGAACAAGGTCTTATATAGCTGTAACACTACCTCATGTCTCCTGAACTCAATCCCAAAGTTGATGAATGCGAACACACCATACGCCTTCTTAAAAACACTGTCTACCTGTGCGACAGCTTTGAGTGTCCTGTGGACACGGACCCCAAGATCTCGCTGATCCCCCACACTGCCAAGAGTCTTACCATTAATATTATATTCTGTCTTCAAATTTGACCCATCAAAATGAACCACTTCACACTTATCTGGGTTGAATATTGTTGGGATCTTTTTGGGATTTTTAAGAAATATTAAAAATATTTAGGGTATGTTTAGGACAGTGGTTCCCAACTTGGGATCTACAGACCCCTCGGTTAATGTTAAGTTCATTGGCATTAAAAAAGATTGGGAACCTCTGGTTTAAGGCCTAAGACACAGCACAGATGAATTGCTGAACGATTGTACTGTCTAGCATTAGCCTTTGGAGATCAGGTGAGCTTCAAGAAATTGCAGCTTTTATGCCATATTGTTCACTGTGCATGAATACTAATACAATTTGGGGTAGCACACAGCCATTGGCACTGTTACTGTATTGTAAAACACATTTGACATTAGCATCTGGATGTTAATGATTATCTCAGCATCATCCTAAACTCGTAACAATACATTAGTGGCCTGCTCCGAAAAGCTGAATACACACAAATCCCAACTTGAAAAATGTCCGTGCGCCAGTCTTAAATTTCTGGAGCCAATTTGAAGTTGCAGTTACTTGGGATACTTTACAGGCACCAAAGAGAACAGACAGAGCCTTGCAATTAGAAAGTTGTTGGAGGTTGTAGCATTGGAAAGGAATATCAACCCACAGCAGAATGAAATCCACCAACTTCTGATCGAGAAGTGAACGGTTTACCGACTTAGCCATTGGTGGCATGCAAGAAATAAAGCAGTCTGCTGTGAGATCTTTCATGCATCTGCAATTAACGTGCAAGTGTTGGATTTGAAAAACAATGAGATCATTCAATCATAAATACCGGGCTGGAAATCTGTTCCTTCTTTCTCTATTTGCTTTTCTCCTCTTTTTCCTCCTTGTCTGCTACTTCTGCCTTGTGTGTGGTTCCTTGCCTGCCAGCTGTATGATAATCTAAAGGGGATTACATGTTCCTGTGCATGAACCACAAAAAGTTAATAGGCAGCTGCTGCAAGTAATTGAGAAGGCAAAAGGTTTAAAGTGTAAAAATAGAGAAGTATTGTTACAACTGAACAGGGCATTGATAAGGCTGCAGCTGGAATACTGGGTACAGTTTTGGTCTCTTGTTTAAGTAGAGGCAATCCAGAAGAGATTCACTCCATTAATCCCTGGGATGAAGGAGTTCCCTCATCAACAACAGCTAAAAGATTAAACCAGTGTTCTTTGGAGTGTAGATGAATGAGAAGTAATTACAGGTTTCCCCCACCATCCGAAGGTAGAGCGTTCCTAAGAAACGGTTCGTAAGCCGAAATGTTGTAAAGTGAAGAAGCAATTACCATTTATTTATATGGGAAAATTTTGTGAGCGTTCGCAGACCCAAAAATAACCTACCAAATCATGCCAAATAACACATAAAACCTAAAATAATAGTAACATATAGTAAAAGCAGAAATGATATGATAAATACACAGCCTATATAAAGTAGAAATACTTCTCTACAACGATTGCCTGCACAGATCTCCGTAGTGAAAATCTCACGCAAGCGCTGTTGGCATAAACACGCTCTCCAGTAACCTTTAAACTATGAAGCTGCCAAATCTACCAAATAACACGTAAAAATACACAGCCGATATAAAGTAGAAATAACGCATGTACAGTGTAGTATCACTTACCGGAATTAGGAAAACAGCACTGAGCACACCAATGATGGTGTGTTAGACTGAGTCGTCGCAGGTTGGGTGGTGCAGTGGCACCCACCCTCCAGACTGCCGACCCAATACATTGCCGCGAAGAACGCAGTAGTAGCCGGGAGGCACACAGCACATCTTTAAGAAAAAAGCCGAAATAAACATGCTAATTAATTAGGTGCCGCCGACACATAATTGTCGGCCCAGATCAGAGGCGATGCAATCGGAAATCGGCACTGATCTGGGCCGACAATTAATTAGCTTGTTTATTTCGGCTTTTTTCTTAAAGATGTGCTGTGTGCCTCCCGGCTACTGTTGCATTCTCCGCGAATTGGTACAGTATCTGTCCGGGGCCCGGGGGTTGGGTGGTGGGACACGGGGGTGTCATCTCATCGTCGATCAGGGCAGGCAGCTCATGTTCTCCTATGACTGCCCACCTCGATGTCCAAGATCGAGGTTTGTCGTCTGCTGTGGCTGATGTGGAAGACTTGCTTGAGGGCTGAGCCTCACGCATCTTTCTATCATACAATTGTTTGCAGGACTCAAACCATCCTGCAAATATCCCCTAAACCTACGTACCCTTTCAAAATTAAAGTCGTACTTTATCATTGCAGCGAAAATCTCACGCAGTTGCTTCACTTTCTGCATTCGGTTGCATTCAGTTTCAATTGTTATCCTTTCCTCTTCCAATTGCATCAGCTCTTCATCTATTAGTTCTTGGTCATGGGATGCCAAAACCTCTTCAACATCATCTTCGTCAGCTTCCACAAGCCAAACTCACTTTGTCCTTGCTTCGTTCATCACGATCGAAACGCTTAATTATGTCTAGTTTTACGCTAAGTGTAACACCCTTACAAGCTCTTTCAGGCTTTTCCGACACCTTAGAACTCATCTTGCTAACGGCTGCTCAATGCAACGTGTTTAAGCAATGCCGGCGAGAATCTGGGGCAGAGCGGCTGCTCGAGGCACGCGCTGCCTTTTATCGCACACTGATTTTTTCGTGCGCTGATTTTTTATCGCGCTCTGCCTTTCTTCGTAACAGTGAAAACACCTTCTGAAAGCAAAAACAGGGTACTAATGTAGGTCTTTCGTAACAGTGAGGTTTCGTAAAGCAAACGTTCGAAAAGCGGGGGACACCTGTATATTGAAGAGAACATGATTCAAAGACTCAAAGTACATACGCCGTATACAACCCTGAGATTCGCCTTCCCACAGACAGCCGCAAAACAAAAGAAACCATGGAACGCGTTCAAACAAGAATGCTCAAAATAAAACAAATTGCACAAATGGCAAAACAGTAGATGCTGAGATGTTTCCACTAGTGGGAGCATCTCGAATGAGGCAATATTTCTACAAAATAAGGCAACTGTCTTTTAAAACTGAGGTGTGGGGGGATTCCTGCTGAGTATTTGGAATTTTCTATCTCAAAGTGTTCTGGAGGTTAGATTACTGGTAGTATTTGAAACACAAAATACTCTGCAGATGCTGGGGTCAAAGCAACACCTCACAACACGTTGGAGGAACTCAGCAGGTTGGGCTGCATCCATGGAAACGATGTGTCGACGTTTCGGGCCAGAACCCTTCATTAGGACTGTGGAGGGAAGGGGCAGAGGCCCTATAAAGAAGGTGGGGGGAGGGTGGGAAGGAGAAGGCTGGTAGGTTCCAGGTGAAAAACCATTAAGGGGAAAGATAAAGGGGTGGGGGAGGGGAAGCAGGGAGGTGATAGGCAGGAAAGGTGACGAAGGAATAGGGGAAAACACAGTGGGTAGTAGAAGGAGGCGGAACCATAAGGGAGGTGATAGGCAGCTGGGGGAGGGGACAGAGTGACATAGGGATAGAGGAAGGGAGGGGGACAGAATTACCGGAAGTTGGAGAATTCTATGTATTTGAAGACAAGTTTGATAACTTTTGAAATTCAGGGAATTTGAAGGTGATGTGGAGGTGACACAAAGAGAAGTTGAAGCCTGGGATAGATCAGAACATAAGTTAAGACCTTAAGATGTAGGAATAGAGATAGGGTATTTGGCCCATCGGGCCTGCTCTGCCATTTCATTGTGGCTGATCCATTTTCTTTCTCAGCCCTAATCTCCTGCCATCTCCCTATATCCCTTCATGCCCTGACTAACCAAGAATTTATCAACCCCTGTCTTAAATGTACCCAATGATTTAGCCTCCACAGCTGCTTGTGGCGAAGAATTCCTCAGATTCACCTCTCTCTGGCTAAAAAAATTCCTCCTCATCTCTGTTCTAAAAGGATGTCCATCTATTCTGAGGCTGTGTCATCTGGTCTTAGCCTCCCCCACCATAGGAAACATCCTCTCCACATCCACTCTATCGAGGCCTTTCAACATTTGATAGGTTTCAATGAGGTCACCCTTCATTCTTCTGAATTTCAGTGAGTACAGGCCCAGAGCCACCAAATGCTTTTCATATGATGCCTTTTAATCCCTGAACCTTCTTTGAGCCCTCTTCAGTATCAGCATATCCTTTCTTAGATAAAGGACGCAAAACTGTTTGCAATACTCCAAATGAGGCCTCGCCAGTGCTCTATAAATTCTCAACATTACATCCTTGCTTCTATATTCTAGTCATTTCGAAATGAATGCTAACATTGCACTTGCCTTCCTCAACATTGAATCAACTTGCATATTAACCTTTAGAGACCTTTACTCCATTTAGAAAATAGTCAACCCCTTTATTTCTGTTACCAAAGTGCATGACCACACACTTCCTGACACTGTATAATCAGCTATGATTCTATTACTGGCTGTACAGGCTTGAGGGCACAGTTGGCCTATTTGTTGTATGCCAACCAATTGCCACATATAACTGACCCCTTAGGCAGAAACCATGCTTACAGTACGGCAGTATTACTCAAATATGCTCTGATCCATGGCCCTTGGCTTGCCCACTGATTCCATGAGTAGCAGCTTGTTTAACAGAAATTATTTCAGCATGCAACAGCCTGTCCTTAATCTAAGTACCAGTTCAAAAGATATAGAGGAGAGAATTGCTGAGCACAACCAAATTTTGTCTACCGTTAATATTGAGTTCCCTCAGGGGAGGAATAAGTTGTGGGTGCAGACGGGAGAATAGTCCAGAAAAAAAAATCAGGAAAAATCTCCTTACTCAAAGCATGGAGACAATTCAGATATGCTTCCACACTCAAAAGTTGAGGCAAATAAAGGGAACAAAATACCTTAGAGAGAATTGAACACAAGTTCAATTAGTGTGCATTGATGGGAGAAGACTCTTATGAAGGATGAACAGTTTATATACCTGTATCTGTTGAGCCATGTGAGTGATTGGTATTGTATTAATTCAATGTAATTCTGTATTACTCAGTGGGATTTTGAATATATCCAGGAAAACTGAAATAAAAATAGAAAATCCTGCAAACACTCAGCAGGCCAGGCAGTGTTTAAGGAAAGAGAAAAGGGGTTAGCATTTCAAATCATTCCTGATAAAGGATGTCAGAGCTGAAACAAATGCAATTCCCTTTCCACATATATGACCTGACCTGCTCTGCATTTCCAACATTTTCTGTTTCATAACTGATTAGCTCTTCTCATCATGCAGCACAGGAAACCATCACTTGCCTTTGAATTTTATGAGAATTCCTTGTAAATTACCCACAACCATACCCTAAGTAATAAAAGGGATAGTTTTTTTTTATAGGAAGTACTTTATTAAGCAAGGTTTTGCAAATCAGAAGAGGGAGGATTATACATCGGATATTAGATGCTTCATTGTTATTTCAGTACACGATGGGAGCATAACGAACAGGAACAAGAAAACATTAAATGGTGGAGTTCATGCCCTACTCAGTAAGCTCATGATTGAACCAATTTTGACTTAAACATATTTCCCCCATGCTCTTTTTATACTTTTTCACTGCTTTGTTGTCAAATGTTTGTCAATTTCCATTTTGGATATGTTCAGTTCAAGTTTAATTGTCATTGAACCATATATGAGTACTCATGAATACAGCCAAACGTGACAGCTTTACTCCAGAGTCAAGGTGCAAAACGCAGCGCCAACTGTCACACACAGCATGTGCAAGATAGCAAGCACACATTGGTATCACAGCCACATAATGAAAGAGTCCATCAATCTACAGTCAAGCACAATAGCACTTCTCTTCTGCCGAACAAGCACTAGGGGGCAGCACCTGAAATATCGACTGTCCATATCCCTCGACAGGTGCTGCCCAACCTCTGAGTTCCTCCAGCAGTTTGTTCTTTTCTCTCAGTTCCAACATCTGCAGTATTTTGTGCCTGCATCTACTGTTCTGTAGGAAAGAGAATTTCAAAGAGTAACAACTCACAGAAAAAGAAATTTCTCCTCACAGCCATCTTACTAGGAGAGCCCATTTATTTGAACCTACACCCCATATTCTAGATGCCATCACTAGGAGAAATATCTTCCCAACATCCACCCTATCCATCCCTTTCAGGTTCTATGTTTACATAAGGTCACCTTTCATTCTTGGAAAACTCCCCCAAAGCACCAGCCCAAAAAGTTCAACCTTTTACCAGATATCAATCACTTCATTCCAGGAATCAGTCTGTTAAGCCTGCCTCACAAAAACAAATGTATCTTTACTGAACAGTGGAGACTAAACCTGTGTGCAGAATTCAAGGTGAAGTCATACCCATGTCCTGTAGAGATGCATCAAAATCTCCCTCCTTTAATAATCCATACTCCTCCCACTAAAGGCTCGGTTTTAGTGTGATGAGTATAGAATGTGACATATTACATATTCTTTTGGCTTTCTGTTCTCGGAAAGAACTCAACATATTTACCCAAGGTTGTCAAAGGTGATTTATCTTCACAACTTCTGTTCTATCAGTGTGCCGATCACTGAGTGCTGAAACCTGTTTCAAACTGAACTAGGAATAGGTAGAGCACTATAGTACTGCAGCATGGAAAACAGTTAGCCTTCTGAATTACCTGCCATGCTTGCCAGTACGACAACTACTATATGTTTTTTTTTAAAGAACGGATACCCCAAAATCTCTTCATTCTGCATCATCTTATAGGCTCATTTCATTTAAATAAGAATTTACTTTTCAAGCACTTTTCCTAAATAATTAAGCTCTCTTTTCCTCCTATTAGACTCTAATGCTAATTCGCTTAACCTATCCATTTCCTTCACAGGCTTTGTGTACCTTCCTTCGAGTTCTGCGATGGACGAATTGTTTGTCTGCAACTCGTTCGTATCTTTTTTTAGTTTATAGGAATTCTACCTGTGTTTTGGAAATTCTTTTTGTTTTAGAAATGGTATGGAATTTGCAAATGCTAATAAGATCGAAACCCTCTGTGAGTTTTAAATGTGTCTTCAGAATGTTGTTTGTAATTAAACATGCATTGTTGAAAGTATATGAACCATGTTTAAATGACTTTGTTAGCTGGAAGTACCACCTCCTCAGCAGGGAGGGAGGACCTTCTGCTAAAATAGTGGGTATTGGCAGCTAAACTCATCGTGGATGATAAACAGGGAAGTGAACTAGACTCTGAAGAATAGGTAGTTACATTATAACCTCCCTTCGGTAAGCATGCTCATATATTGGATCAGAATTAAGGTTTTTGAGTTTAAAACTTTGCTATCAGCAAACTTAATACCATCACACTTAATAACGGATTCCAGTATTTTTCTGATGACAGGTGTTAGATTAACTGCTTGATGGATTCCTGCTGTGCCCATTCTTGACCAGTGATGTTACATTTTCAGATTTCTAATTGTCTGAGACCTCTCCTGAATCCAGATATTTTTGGCCAATTGCAACCAATACATCCACCATCTGTGCAGTAACTGTATTTCTGTTGGATCCGAGGAAGCAGGCCATCAGGTTCAGAGAACATGACAGCCTTAAGTACCGTCAGTTTGCTGAGTATTTTTTCTCCAGCAAAATTGTTTTAAATCCAGAGCTACACCGAAGTCTAAATCAGCTGGTAAAGTGGGTCAAGGAAAGGTAGATGGACGCATTTTAGTTAAACCACAGTGAAAGGCTTTGTGTGTCAATGCAAGGAGCATTCATAATAAGGTGGATGAATTGAAAGTGCAGATTGTTATTAATGATTATGATATAGTTGGGATCACAGAGACATGGCTCCAGGGTGACCAGGGATGGGAGCTCAACGTTCAGGGATATTCAATATTCAGGAGGGATAGACATGAAGGAAGGGGAGGTGGGGTGGCGTTGATGGTTAAAGAAGAGATTAACGCAATAGAAAGGAAGGACATAAGCCGGGAAGATGTGGAATCGATATGGGTAGAGCTGCGTAACACTAAGGGGCAGAAGACGCTGGTGGGAGTTGTGTACAGGCCACCTAACAGTAGTAGTGAGGTCGGAGATGGTATTAAACAGGAAATTAGAAAATGTGTGCAATAAAGGAACAGCAGTTATAATGGGTGACTTCAATCTACATGTAGATTGGGTGAACCAAATTGGTAAAGGTGCTGAGGAAGAGGATTTCTTGGAATGTATGCGGGATGGTTTTTTGAACCAACATGTCGAGGAACCGACTAGAGAGCAGGCTATTCTGGACTGGGTTTTGAGCAATGAGGAAGGGTTAATTAGCAATCTTGTCGTGAGAGGCCCCTTGGGTAAGAGTGACCATAATATGGTGGAATTCTTCATTAAGATGGAGAGTGACATAGTTAATTCAGAAACAAAGGTTCTGAACTTAAAGAGGGGTAACTTTGAAGGTATGAGACATGAATTAGCTAAGATAGACTGGCAAATGACACTTAAAGGATTGACGGTGGATATGCAATGGCAAGCATTTAAAGGTTGCATGGATGAACTGCAACAAATGTTCATCCCAGTTTGGCAAAAGAATAAATCAAGGAAGGTAGTGCACCCGTGGCTGACAAGAGAAATTAGGGATAGTATCAATTCCAAAGAAGCAGCATACAAATTAGCCAGAGAAAGTGGCTCACCTGAGGACTGGGAGAAATTCAGAGTTCAGCAGAGGAGGACAAAGGGCTTAATTAGGAAGGGGAAAAAAGATTATGAGAGAAAACTGGCAGGCAACATAAAAACGGACTGTAAAAGCTTTTATAGATATGTAAAAAGGAAAAGACTGGTAAAGACAAATGTTGGTCCCCTGCAGGCAGAAACAGGTGAGTTGATTATGGGGAGCAAGGACATGGCAGACCAATTGAATAATTACTTTGGTTCTGTCTTCACTAAGGAGGACATAAATAATCTTCCAGAAATAGTAGGGGACAGAGGGTCCAGTGAGATGGAGGAACTGAGCAAAATACATGTTAGTAGGGAAGTGGTGTTAGGTAAATTGAAGGTATTGAACGCAGATAAATCCCCAGGGCCAGATGGTCTGCATCCCAGGGTGCTTAAGGAAGTAGCCCAAGAAATAGTGGATGCATTAGTGATAATTTTTCAAAACTCGTTAGATTCTGGACTAGTTCCTGAGGATTGGAGGGTGGCTAATGTAACTCCACTTTTTAAAAAAGGAGGGAGAGAGAAACCGGGGAATTATAGACCGGTTAGCCTAACGTCGGTGGTGGGGAAACTGCTGGAGTCAGTTATCAAGGATGTGATAACAGCACATTTGGAAAGTGGTGAAATGATCGGACAAAGTCAGCATGGATTTGTGAAAGGAAAATCATGTCTGACGAATCTCATAGAATTTTTTGAGGATGTAACTAGTAGAGTGGATAGGGGAGAACCAGTGGATGTGGTATATTTGGATTTTCAGAAGACTTTTGACAAGGTCCCACACAGGAGATTAGTGTGCAAACTTAAAGCACACGGTATTGGGGGTAAGGTATTGGTGTGGGTGGAGAGTTGGTTAGCAGACAGGAAGCAAAGAGTGGGAATAAACAGGACCTTTTCAGAATGGCAGGCGGTGACTAGTGGGGTACCGCAAGGCTCAGTGCTGGGACCCCAATTGTTTACAATATATATTACTGACTTGGATGAGGGGATTAAATGCAGCATCTCCAAGTTTGCGGATGACACGAAGCTGGGTGGCAGTGTTAGCTGTGAGGAGGATGCTAAGAGGATGCAGGGTGACTTGGATAGGTTGGGTGAGTGGGCAAATTCATGGCAGATGCAATTTAATGTGGATAAATGTGAAGTTATCCACTTTGGTGGCAAAAATAGGGAAACAGATTATTATCTGAATGGTGGCCGATTAGGAAAAGGGGAGGTGCAATGTGACCTGGGTGTCATTATACACCAGTCATTGAAAGTGGGCATGCAGGTACAGCAGGCGGTGAAAAAGTCGAATGGTATGCTGGCATTTATAGCGAGAGGATTTGAGTACAGGAGCAGGGAGGTACTACTGCAGTTGTACAAGGCCTTGGTGAGACCGCACCTGGAGTATTGTGTGCAGTTTTGGTCCCCTAATCTGAGGAAAGACATCCTTGCCATAGAGGGAGTACAGAGAAGGTTCACCAGATTGATTCCTGGGATGGCAGGACTTTCATATGAAGAAAGAATGGATGAACTGGGCTTGTACTCGTTGGAATTTAGAAGATTGAGGGGGGATCTGATTGAAACGTATAAGATCCTAAAGGGATTGGACAGGCTAGATGCAGGAAGATTGTTCCCGATGTTGGGGAGGTCCAGAACAAGGGGTCACAGTTTGAGGATAGAGGGGAAGCCTTTTAGGACTGAGATTAGGAAAAACTTCTTCACACAGAGAGTGGTGAATCTGTGGAATTCTCTGCCACAGGAAACAGTTGAGGCCAGTTCATTGGCTATATTTAAGAGGGAGTTAGATATGGCCCTTGTGGCTACGGGGGCCAGGGGGTATGGAGGGAAGGCTGGGGCGGTGTTCTGAGTTGGATGATCAGCCATGATCATAATAAATGGCGGTGCAGGCTCGAAGGGCCGAATGACCTACTCCTGCACCTATTTTCTATGTTTCTATTTTCTATGAAAGGCAGGGACTTTGGGAATGTTATGAAACAAAGAAATCTACCTTCAGTTAGATTCATGGATGTGGCAATTGAGGTAGACAAGACGGTGATAAAGAGGTGCGGCAAGTTTACCTTCGTTGGATAGGGCATTGAATGCAAGATTTGGGATGTCAAATTGTAGCTGTACAAGGTGTTGGTGAGACTGCCCTTGGAATATTGTGTGAGTTTCTGGTTGCCAGACAAATGATCAAAATAGAGAGGGTGTAGAAAAGATTCACAAGTGTGTTGCTGAGACTGAACAGCTTGACTTTTCTGAATCAGATTCAGAATCAGGCTTATTATCATAGGGCATGTGTCATGAAAGTTGTTAACTTTCAATGAGAGACTGAAGAAAGGAGGTTGATGGGTAACCTTATAGAGGTTTGTATTATCATGACAGGCGTGGATAGGATTCATTGTCAGAGTCTTCCCATGGTAGGGGAATCTAAAGCTAGAGGGAAGAGGTTTAAGGTGAGAGGGAAGAGATCTAAAGCAGACCTGAGAGGCACCATTTTTCACATAGGAATAGAATGTAAGATAGGGAGGATACATTCAAAATCCATACATTAGTTAGACTTATGTGTATAGTTCTGGTCACCTCATTACAGGAAAGATATGACTACTTTGGAGGGGGTGCAGAGGAGATTCACGAAGATACTTCCAGAACGAATGAAAATGTAGCTTTGAGTGAAGAATGGAGAGGAGGTGTTGTATTGTTTTCTCTCGAACAGAGTTGACTGAAAACAGATTTCTTTGATTGGTAGAAATTGTGAGAGGCCAATAGAGATCATATTTTTTTCCATGATTTAACAATTCCATAAGAAATTAGAAAATGTATGTTGATAGTTTTCTGGGATTTTATAAGTTGACTGTTGTCAGTTTCTCTTCAATCAGCACAAGAGGGTAGAGGTTAGAATACCAGCGTGTACCCTGCAACCCAGATGGTAATGTGAAACCGCGGAGGGGCAGTGGCAAAAGAAACATAGTCTTCAGCCCCTCAAATCTATTTCCTTTTCAGATTATAGTAAGAAATATCACTTTTCATCATTGAGATGTTAGTTTCTGTTAACCATCTTTTCCAGTGCCATCCCTGGCCCCTGGCTCTCATTCTGCATTGTGAGTAACAGCAATTCCAATCACGTTTTATCATTCTGGGGACAGAGACATTCACTGTTGAAATGATTCATGTTTGGACAAGCTTTGGTGCTGGAATTTCCAGCTAGATGAATGAAAAACATTAAACTCAATCAAGACTCCCACGCAGGTATTCTAAACAAAATAATTGCAGTTGTAGAAGGATTTCAGGAATTAGTGCTGTCAGGCAGAACTTTTGATTTTGCCTTGAGCTGAAAAGATTGTAGCTATTGGGCCCAATCAAAAATGCTACCATGCATTTTGTTCATCTTACCACAGAAATACATACTGTAAAAAGTATCCTTACAACATTTGCAATTTCAAACACAAATATAAATGTAGCTTTTGCTTTCCAAAAAGATCCTTTGGCACCAGTTTATGAACAAACTATTTTTAATTATCTGATTTCATTTGATAATCTGAGGTAATAGGGGAATGGCTCCCACTTGTGCTGCAAGTTTTGAGTTCTGATTGATGACGTTAAATCACTAACTTTCTGTAGGTGGACAGCATGAAGTACCACTCAAAGACTTTACCGGAAATTATATCACAATCACGCCCAAAATTGTTTGGGATTTTTTTGAAGTTGCTCTTGCCGCATCAGTCTAGTTATCATAATTGAGTTTTTCATTGAGTTTATTCTGTAGTTTTCAAAGCTCTTTCTAAGACATTGGGGTAGATATTTGATATCAGCAAGGATCCCCATTCCACACTGTTACTTGCTCCACAAAACTCAGGAACAGATATTCTTTATTCATGTTCCGCAGATCATGACTAACATGTTACCTGAGCTTTACAAGAAATGGTCTAGATTTATGAAATACATTTCAAGCCAATGGCTCACCTTTCAAATTCAACTGAGACTTAACCATCAAAATAGTTCTGGTCTTTCCAACAGTATCGTGAGTTAGTGATATTTATTGTCCTGACTTACTTACTGCCCGTTACGCCACTGGCATTTAGGGCAACGATAAAGGTCCTCCATCTCTGGTGGTGTTCAGGGCTTCCTTCATCATGTCAGTAGCTTCCTCTCAAGTTTCCATTACTGTCAGTCATAGAAAGACATACCTCTTTAAAATCTGTTTTAACTTTTCTTACAGAACCAAATCGCTATTGTCATGATGAAATTGGACCTTGGTGGTTTGTTGCCTATCTTTGATGATGTCACATTGATAACTTACTGTGTGATTTTATCGCTTCCAAGCGAATCAGAATCAGAATCTGGTGTAATATCTCTGGCACAGGTCATGATCAGTTCATTCCAAAGAGGAAGAAAGATCCTAAGGGGAGTAAGGGGAGGCCGTGGCTGACAAGGGAAGTAATGGACAGTATAAAAATAAAAGAGAAGAAGTATAACATAGCAAAGATGAGTGGGAAGCCAGAGGATTGGGAAAATTTTAAAGAGCAACGGAAGGTAACTAAAAGGCAATACACGGAGAAAAAATGAGGTAAGAAGGTAAACTAGTCAAGAATATAAAGGAGGATAGTCAAAGCTTCTTTAGGTATGTGAAAAGGAAAAAAAATAGTTAAGACCAAAATTGGGCCCTTGAAGACAGAAACGGGCGAATTTATTATGGGGAACAAGGAAATGGCAGACGAGTTGAACAGGTACTTTGGATCTGTCTACACTAGGGAAGACACAAACAATCTTCCAGATATAATAGTGGCCAAAGGACCTAGGGTAATGGATGAAATGAAGGAAATTCATAGTAGGAAAAAAATGGTGTTGGATAGAATGTTGGGTCTGAAGGCTGATATGTCCCTGGGACTTGATGGTCTGCATCCCAGGGTACTTAAGGAGGTGGCTTTAGAAATCGTGGATGCATTGATAATCATTTTCCAATGTTCTATAGATTCAGGATCAGTTCCTGTGGATTGGAGGGTGGCTAACGTTGTTCCTCTCTTCAAGAGGGGAGGAAGAGAGAAAACAGGAAATTATAGACCGGTTAGCCTGACGTTGGTGGTGGGAAAGATGCTGGAGTCAATTATAAAAGATGAAATTACGACACATCTGGATAGCAGTAACAGGATCGGTTCAAGTCAGCATGGATTTACGAAGTGGAAATTGTGCTTGACTAATCTTCTGGAATTTTTTGAGGATGTAACTATGAAAATGGACAAGGGAGAGCCAGTGGATGTAGTGTACCTGAACTTTCAGAAAGCCTTTGATAAAGTCCCACATAGGAGATTAGTGGGCAAAATTAGGGCACATGGTATTGGGGGCAGAGTACTGACATGGATTGAAAATTGGCTGGCTGACAGAAAACAAAGAGTAGCGATCAACGGGTCCCTTTCTGAATGGCAGGCGGTGACCAGTGGGGTACCGCAGGGTTCAGTGCTGGGACCGCAGCTGTTTATAATATATATTAATGATTTAGATGAGGGAATTAAAAGTAACATTAGCAAATTTGCCGATGACACAAAGCTGGGTGGCAATGTGAAATGTGAGGAGGATGTTATGAGAATGCAGGGTGACTTGGACAGGCTGGGTGAGTGGGCAGATGCGTGGCAGATACAGTTTAATGTGGATAAATGTGAGGTTATCCACTTTGGTGGTAAGAACAGGAAGGCAGATTATTATCTAAATAGAGACAAGTTAGGAAAAGGGGAAGCACAACAAGATCTAGGTGTCCTGCTCATCAGTCACTGAAAGCAAGCATGCAATTGCAGCAGGCAGTGAAGAAAGCTAACGGCATTCTGGCCTTCATAACAAGGGGAATTGAGTATAAGAGCAAAGAGGTCCTTCTGCAGTTGTACAGGGCCCTGGTGAGACCACACCTGGAGTACTGTGTGCAGTTTTGGTCTCCATTTTGAGGGAGGACATTCTTGCTATTGAGGGAGTGCAGCGTGGGTTCACAAGGTTAATTCCTGGGATGGCAGGACTGTCATATGTTGATAGTTTGGAGCAACTGGGCTTGTATACTCTGGAATTTAGAAGGCTAAATATATAAACATATTGAAACATATAAGATTATTAAGGGATTGGACACGCTGGAGGCAGGAAGCATGTTCCCGCTGATGGGTGAGTCCAGAACCCGAGGCCATAGTTTAAGAATAAGGGGTAGGCCATTTAGAATGGAGTTGAGGAAAAACTTTTTCACCCAGAGATTGGTGGATATATGGAATGCTCTGCCCCAGAAGGCTGTGGAGGCTAAGTCTCTGGATGCTTTCAAGAAAGAGATGGATGGAGCTCTTAAAGATAGCTGAATCAAAGGTTATGGGGATAAGGCAGGAACTGGATACTGATTGTGGATGATCAGCCATGATCACAGTGAATGGCAGTGCTGGCTTGAAGGGCCGAATGGCCTACTCCTGCACCTATTGTCTATTGTCTGTTGAAGTCCATAATCGGTTCTTTGGTCTTACAGACTTTGATAGCAAGTTTGTTGCTGTGGCACCACTCAACCAGCTGATACAAATAGTGATATATGATACTTCATAGAATCATAGCGTTGTAAAGCAAGGAAACAAAGCTGTTGGCTCACTGAGTCCATATAAGCCATCCAACACTCATTTTTCACAAATCTTACACTAATTCCATTTTTTTAAAATTTCCTCTATTTTCTCATCAAAGCTGTTACTAATTTAAACTAAAGGCATTTTATATTGGTCAATCCTTCTAGTTTGTGGGATGTGAGAGATAACTGGAGAAAACTCACACTATCAGAAGGAGAACTGGCAAACCCCACACATAATGTAACCCAACACATTTTTGGCAAATGTTGCCAATTTTGTCATAGCATTTTGGGAAAAACTCGCACACATTTTAAACAGCTGAAGTGTGATGTGCATTGTCAGCAGTTTATAAAATGTAAATGGGTTTCTCAGTTATTTTATTGTTAGCAAGAAACACCAGAATGGCAAATGCTGCCTGCAGCTGATAGTTTGAGATACTTTGATTAGATGGCTATGTTTTTTCCAAAATACTATGATCAAACTTGCAACGTGTGACAAAAATGAATGACAGCCTGGATCTAGGTATTAATGTAGTTTGAAGTGATTCGTTGTTGCATCCTCACTATATTTTCTTCAGAGAAATGCAATACACACAACTGTGTGAGAAGATTAAGCAAAGTGTAAACAGATATATCTATTGGCAAGATTGTTATACAACTGCCAGATTGTTCTTCACAACGACACCAGCAAAATCATTAATTTATTGGAAACTTTCTATTGCTCTGATACATTCTTGTTTCTGTTCCCTATTTCAAAACACAGCCTTTCAGCCAGAAATTCCAAGCTCTGTCTTGCTGAAAGGGTCATCTGATTTTCCAAACCTTGCTTATTTTGAGATTTTCTTCCAGTTCACCCAGTTTGAATTGGAAGGAGATCCTCTGGGTGATGTGTCTTCACAGAAAACATCAATGACTTAAAGGATCTGGGACTTGCAGAAATGTAAATCATGTTCCAGTCAGTGTTCAACCATGCGTTTGCTGACAGGACAGACATTTACATGACATGATCTCAGGATCTCCCAGAGCATCTGACATTTTACTTTGGATATTATAATACACAAAACAAAGGCAATTTGTGCATAGCAAAATTGATTAAGCAGAATGTGTGAATGCCTGGATTACATTCCTTGAGAGGTAAACATTGGCCAGGAAATCAGGCAAAGCACAATAACTCTCTTGGCAGCAGTGTGAATGGTTGGTTTATGGCCATTTGAAAGGATATTTCAGTCCACTTTACAGCAGTAATAACAATAGAAAAAACATTTTATTGCAGGTAGAGGGTTTGGCACATTCTGAAAGAGATAAAGAATCATGAAGTTATACATTACGGAAGCATCCCTTTGAACTATCATGTCTATGATAAGTACCCATCTCTTCAAATTTAATTGTCTGGCACTTTGTGACTTTCTACGTGTTGACAATTAAAGGGACCTCATCTCATCACCCACTCATGCAGTGCATCCTGATCTCCCACCACCAACTGAGTAATAAGAAATCCTCCTCAGAACTCCTCTGAACTTCTACCCTGAAGCTGTAATCTGGTCTAAGTTTCAAGAACAAATCTCCAAAATCACCAGAGTGACAGCATCTATATGAAGCAGCCAACAACCTGCTGGAAAAACTTTGTGGGTCAAACGACATCTGTGGGAGGAAAGGAGTTGGCGATATCTCAGGTTGAAGCCCTGCATCAGGACAGAGAGTGGGGAGGAAAGATGGCCAATAAAGAAGGGGTGGGAGTGGTTAGATAGAAGCCTGAAGTAATTGGTGTACTACGGAGGGGCGCAAAATGACAGGCAGGTTGTGCCAGGGAAGAGAAAGAAGCAGAGGTAGAGATGGAGACAGTAGCCTGTGAGTGATAGATGGAGGTAGACAAAGTGAGAGAGGAAAACTATATTAGGAGGCAGATAGAGCAAGGTAGGAGAAGGGTGTGTGAAGATTAGAGATAGCAGCTGGAGGGAGATTAACATGAACACAAAGGGTTACTGGTGCTGGGCTTCAATTAAAAGGAAGAGAGAATGGGAACCATTAGGGGAAGGATGTATGACAATCGGAATAACAATCAGATGGGAAAGTGCGTGGGGAGGGGGACATGTAGGTGAACTGTGTCTGTGTAGTTGGTGCATGGAACCAGGAGGAGGGAGATGGGTAAAAGGGTATGGGGAGTGGGTGTATGAGAGAAAAGCTGCAAAAATGGGAGGACTAGAGAAAGATTGGAAGGAGATGGGGGAAGGGGAAGCAAGGGCTAAACTTGTTTTTTGTCTTCTAGATTACCTTTGGAACATAAAACATAGAACAGTACCTCAGAGGAAAGACCCCTTCCACTCACAATGCTACACCAAAATAATTAAGCTAGCAATTAAATGCCTAACTAATGTGACGAAAATACACATAAATTAAGATGTTTGCTGGCCTGGGCTAGCACCAGTGGCATCAGCAGTTGGTCTGCCCCCTGTCCTCAGGGAGGGAGAGATAAGGAACACAATGAAGCAGCATTTGGAGATGTTAATGAAGGAGCCATCAGTCTGGGTATTGTCAAGATCGGCTCCCCCTTTGAACCCTGAACTGTTTGAAGTGATGGACAGGCGATCTGGAGATGTGTAATGAAGGGACAGGAGAGAGAGCTGTCTAGAGCAGCTCCCCCTTTGAACCCTGAACTGTTTGAAGTGATGGACAGGCGATACCCCAGCAGGGGGATAAAAAGGGACAGGTTCGCTAAGGCAGGACACACACGACACCCGAGGTAACAAGACCCTGGAAGCAGTGCGCCTCTCACAAGTCGGTGGGAAGTACCGGGCCATAAACGCACAGGGTGGAAAGGTACGATCAGCGGGAACCCGGTGTGTGTCCACCCTCGCTTGGGTGCCAGGTTCACTGCAGAGGATCGACCTCATCTGGAGGAGGGGTCACAGTCGGTGACCCCAGGTGACATCACAAAGGACCCGCCCGAAAGCTGCTTGTGAGCAATATCGCCGGTCTGTGTGTGGAAGCCGTTTTGGATGATCATTCGTTCTTGTTCTCTCTCTCCTTCCCCCCCACATTGTCCATCGCCATGGCAACGATTACTGCGAACTGAACTAAATTGAACTGGACTTTGTGTCACTTTGAAATTGGTCACTTACCCCTAGACAACGATAGAGCTTGGTTGATCCTGTTATCTTAATTCTGTGCACATGTGTGTTTATCATTGCTGAACTGTTGCATTTATTATCCTTTCGATTACTGTGTTGCTTGTTTCTTTAATAAAACTTTCTTAGTTCTAGTAATCCAGACTCCAACTGAGTGATCCATTTCTGCTGGTTTGGCAACCCAGTTACGGGGTACGTAACACAAACTAACCCTTTTTGTCTACACAATGCCTATACCGCTCCATTCTCTGAATAATTATGCACCCATCTAAAACCTTCTTAATATCTCTATTATCTCTACCTCCAGTACCACCCCTCGCAGCAGTCCAGGTGGCCACCAATTTCATTCCAAAAAAATTTGCCCTGCATATCTCCTTTGAGCTTACTCATTCTCACTTTAATTCATGCCCTTTAGTATCAGACATTTCTATCCTAGAATAAAGATACTAGTCGTCTACTCTATCCCTGCCCCTCATAATCTTATAAACTTCTATTAAGTTTCCACTCTACATTGCTCCACAGTAAATATCCCACATTTGTCCATCCTCCTCTTATCGCATGTACCCTCTAATCCAAGCAGCATCCTGGTAAACACCTTCTTCACCCTCCCTAAAGCCTTGACATTCTACCTATAATGACGCAACTAGAACTAAATATGGCAGGTGTGGCTGAACTTGAGTTTTAATAAGCTACAACATAACTTTTCAATCTTGAACTCAATGCCTAGCCTAATAAAGGCATACGTCTTCTTTTCCAACTATCAGCCTGTACAGTCACTTTCAATGAGCTATAAACCTGGACCCCAATATCAACACTGCCTATCAACATTGTTCAGAGTCTGGCCATTACTATTTGATCTCCCAAAGTGCAACATCTCACATTTATCCATATTAAGCTCCAGCTGGTATTTCTCCTTCCATATCTACAAATGATCTATATCCCATCATGTCTGTTGATAATCTTCTACACTATCCACAACACCACCAATCTTTGTATTATCAGCAAACTTACTAACACACCCATCTATTTTTTCCATCCAGGTTCATTATTACACATCACAAACAAGAGAGGTCCCAGACAGATCCTTGTGGAACACCACTAGCCACAGAGCCCCAGCCAAAATAATTTCCCATCAGCCAATACCCTCTGCCTCCAATGGCAAGCTATTTCTAAATAAAAATATCAAATTCTGAATCCAAAATAGCTAAGTCACCTTGATCTCTTAGATGAGCTTACTATGAGGGACCTTGTCCTAAAATCAATGCAAGTAACATCCACAACTCTACCTTCACCAACTACCTTCACATCTCTTCAGAAAACTCAGTCCCAGCTTTGCGTGTTGTCGATGTGGAGTTTGACTGCGAAGATTTCCCTAGGTACTGTTGCTTCCTCACACATCTTAAATACAAGCTGGTCGGTAGGTAAATTCCTGATGCAAGTAGGTAATATGAGAATCAACAGCAGTTGACGGAGATCTGAGAGAAAACTAGGCTTAGGGTAGGGTTAGTCTAGATAGGTACTTGAGGCCATCATTGACACATTGGGCAAAAGTTCTGCTTCCATTCCATATGGAACATCAAACTAATATCAAAGAAGATGCTAAAAGCTTTTTAAAGTATATATTAAGGGTAAAAGAGAGTCGAGGGTAGATATATGACCAATACAGAATGACGCTGGAGATACTGTAATGAGAGATGTAGAGATGGCAGAGGAACTGAATGCACATTTTGCATCAGTCTTCACAGTGGAAGACATCTGCGTTATACCGGACATTCAAAAGTGTCAGGGAAGTGAAGTTTGTGCAGTGAAAATTACGGTTGAGAAGGTGCTCAGGAAGCTTAATGGTCTAAGGATGGATAAATCTCCTAGACCTGATGGAATGCACCCTTGGGTTCGGAAGGAAGTAGCTGGAGAGATTGCAGAGGCATTAACAATGATCTTTCAAGAATTGATAGATTCTGGCATTGTACCAGATGACAGGAAAATTGCAAATATTACTCCACTATTTAAGAAGGGTAGGAGACAGTAGAAAGGAAACAATAGATCTGTTAGTCTGACATTAGTGGTTGAGAAGTTGTTGGAATCAATTGTTAGGGATGAGATTACAGAGTACCTGGAGGCACATAACAAGATAGGCCAAAGCCACCATGGTTTCCTGAATGGAAAGTCCTGCCTGACAAATCTACCACAATTCTTTGAGGAAATTATAAGTGGGGTAGACAAAGGAGATGCGGTAGACGTGGTGTACATAGATTTTCAGAAGACCTCTGACAAGGTGCCGCACATGAAGCTGCTAAGAAAGATAAAAGCCCATAGAATTACAGGGAAGTTACTAGCATGTGTGGGGCTTTGGCTGGTCGGCAGAAAACAGAGAGTGGGAATAAAATGATCCTATTCTGGCTGGCTGCAAGTTACCAGTGGAGTTCTACAGGGTTCGGTGTTGGGACTGCTGCTTTTTATGATGTATGTCAATTATTTGGACTATGGTATTAATGGATTTGTGGCTAAATTTGCCAATGATAGAAAGATAGGTGGTGGAGCAGATAGTGTTGAGGAAACAAAGAGCCTGCGGAGAGACTTAGGGGAATGGGCAAAGAAGTGGCAAATGAAATACAATGTTGGAAAGTGTATGATCATGCACTTTGGTGGAAGAAATAAATGGGCAGACTAATATCTAGATGGGGAGAGAATTCAAAAAGACTTGGGAGTCCTTGTGCAAGATACTTTAAAAGTTTAACCTCCAGGTTGAGTCGGTTGTGAAAAAGTGAATGCAATGTTGGCATTCGTTTCTAGAGGTATAGAGTATAAGAGCAGGGATGAGATGTTGAGGCTCTATAGGGCACTCATGAGACCACACTTGGAGTATTGTGTGCAGTTTTGGGCTCCTTATTTTAGAAAGGATATACTGACATTGGAGAGGGTTCAGAGAAGATTCACGGGAATGATTCCAGGAATGAAAGGGTTATTGTATGAGGAACTTCTGGCAGCTCTTGGGCTGTATTCCCTGGAGTTCAGAAGAATGAGGGGAGATCTCATAGAAACCTTCCGAATGTTAAAAGGCCTGAACAGATTAGATATGGCAAAGTTATTTCCCATGGTAGGGCTTCTAGGACAAGAGGGCACGACTTCAAGAATGAAGGACGTCCATTGACAACTGAGATGTGGAGAAGTTACTTTAGTCAGATGGTGGTAAATCTGTGGAATTTGTTGCCATGAGTAGCTGTAGAGGCCAAGTCATTGGGTGTATATAAGGCAGAGATAGATAGGTTCTTGATTAGCCACGGCATCAAGGAGTATGCTGTGAAGGCAGGAGAGTGGGTTTGACTGGAAGAATTGGATCAGCCCATGATTGAATGACAGAACAGACTCAATGGGCCGAATGGCCTACTTCTGCTCCAATATCTTATGGTCTTATATAACTCTATGGCACTATAACAGTTTTAAACACTAATTTAAATACAGTATAATCAGGTTCAGTGAAGCTCTTTGAAAACATAAATAATGATATTGTAAATAAATAAACAGAATGTATATTGAATAGTTACTTTGCATCAATATTAATTATTGAGGAAGAAAAGACCATACCAGACTCCCACAGGAATATCACAACATAGCCATTGCTTTCAGAGATTAGGGAGGCCAGCACCCTATCGACTCAGAGACCACACAATCGACCTCCTCTCAGACACCAATCCTCCATGATGTCATCTGACTCAACAAAACCTCCATTAAGAACCGTATCCCTCTCCCCTTAATGGACAGCACATTCAAAACACTGTGGGGCCCAGATCTTCACCAAACTGGATTTACGCAGCACATACAACCTGATCCACATCTGCTAGGAGGATGAATGGAAGACGGAGTTCATAACACCCACAGGCTACTATGAATGCTTTGTGATACCTTTCAGAATCTGTCACGTCCGTTCAGTCCTTCAGCTTTTCCTTGAACGCCAGTTGTACCCCAAGTTACCAAAATGCCAGTTTCACACCCAAGCAATTTCCTGCCTGGGTTACATCCTTTCACCCCAAAGTAAAACAATGGACCTGGGCAAAGTGTGCAGCCTTGTTGAATGGCCCCGTATGTGCTCCCTCAAACAGCTGCACCTCTTCTTGGGCCTCTCCAACCTCTACCGCTAGTTCCTTAGAAACTACAGCCAATTCACTGCTCCACTCACTTTCCTCACCACATCACCCACCACACGGATAACCTGGTCTGTAGTCACGCACGGAACACACTTCGGAGGAGCTCAAGAGACACTTCACTGCCATTCCCATTCTCCACTATAGGAACCCCTCCATACCTTTTCTGGTAGAGGTGGATGCATCTGATATGGGCACTAAGGCCACCCTTTCCCAGTGAGGACCAGACAGGAAGACACATCATTGTGCCTTCCAGTTGCGTAAGTTCAACTCTAGATAGAGCCGTTATGGAGTAAGAGACAGGGAGGTACTCACCATTAAGTGGGCCTTGGAGAAATGGAGACATAGGCTGATGGGAAACACCAAGCACTTCCTGAACTGGACTGACCACCAGAAACTCGTATCCATACAATGGACTTGCCAACTCAACCCATGTCAGGCTCGCTGGAACCTCTTCTTTGAACAATTCAACTTCACCATCTCCTACTGACAAAGCTCCAAGAACACTAAGACGTGACAGTTCGACTCAGCTGAGATGGAGATTGACCATCAACCATTATGCCATCACCACAAATCCTCACCCCGATTGTCTGAGACATTCAGAACCAGATCTGCCAGGCCCTACAGCACGATCCTGCTCCACTGACACACCTGACAACCACATGTTCACGCCACTTGCTGTGCATTCTGAGGCTCCCAGTGGGCCCACTCCACACTTCTCTTTGGCCATCTAGGTGCACCAGAACTCTGGATTTTCTGCAATGGCAGTTCTGGTGGCCCACCATGATCACAGATATATGTCAGTTCATTGCTGCCTGCTCTCAGTGTGCCCAGTCCATTATTTCCAACCAGCAGCCCTCTGGGCTCGATATCTGTGGTCACACATTGCCATGGATTTCATCATGGGTTTGCCACCTTCCAATGGAACCATGGTGATCTTGACACTGGTTCTCCAAGGTGGCCCACTTCATGGTTCTCCCCAGACTACCATCAGCCACTGAGAAAATGGACCTGGTTCTCCAACATGTCATTCACCTCTACAATTTCCTCAGGACATTGTGTCGAAACAGGGCCCACAATTCATGGCATTTTAAGCAATGCGCATGGAAGCAGAGGTGATCTGAACCATATTTTTCATTTCCCCTATTACACACTAAGTCTGTTGTGGTGCCCTTCTCTTCCTTTTTCTCTTAGATACCCTGTTGTTGGATCTTTTTTTCTTCAGATTCTGGTTGTTTTGCTTTATCTTTCTATCTCAAGGCAAAACATTCAGAAATATTCCTCTCAAGGCCTACTGCTACCTTTATGGTTTATGGAAACAGAAATTTACCAATTGATACTAATAAATTTGGCAAGTATGAGTTCATCTATTTTAGGTCTTAGAAGAACAGAACTGAATTTTAACTGGTGGAAGGCTTGAAGTACGTCAGGTGCACAGAAACCATTAAAATTTCAGAAAATAAGTAAAAACGCTAATGAGATGATGTTCGTACATAGAAAGAATCAGAATAGAGAGTTCTGCCCTGGTTGGACTACATCTGAGCACTGACCATTTTGAGTGCCACCTGTTAGAGGACATATTAATCTTGAGGAAACAAAAGTAGATTTATCCAGAATGATACTTGGGCATCAAGGGTTAAAAGAGGAGACTGTACCTCATGCATTCTATAATGTTAAGATACGGTTTGATGAAAGATCTTTGGGTACAAAGGGGATTTGAACCCATTCCACACAACTAGGTTATTATATTTCATGTTTGATACTAGTTGTATATTTTTATATTTTACTGTTACATACTTTCAGTTGTTTAAATTTAACTGCTGCAGAGTGGAAGAATTGTAGAGCAAAGAGCAATATTTCCAAAATCAGCAGGGAATAATAAGAATAAATTGGTAGATTCCCAATCACCCAATATCAAGCTGCATCACCTGCATCTTTGATCAATAATGTACTCATTTTAAATCATAAGAATGATCAATAACAGTCCTTTCTATATCTAGCCAATAAGTATGATGTGCCCATGAGGTATAGAGGTGATCCGAACCATATTTTTCATTTCTCCTATTACACACAAGGCTTGTTGTGGTGCCCTTCCCTTCCTCTTTCTCTCAGATACTCGTTTGTTAGGTCTTTTTTGTTTCTTCTGATTCTAGTTGGTTCTCTCCAGCTTTCAATCCCAAGGTAAAATATTCAGAAATATTCCTCTCAAGGTCTACTACTACCTTTATGGTTTAGCTCAGGAACCAAGACGATAGACAGCATGTCTCAAATTGCAAACAGCTCTAATGAGATTAAAGGAAAATATTTTTCCTGTACATTGATAAATGGCAAGAGAGGAAGTTGTGAAGAGGTTGGCGCCTTGAGATTGCAAACAGAAATCAATGTCATCAAAAGTCTGGGGATTTGACAGAAAGGTGATATTGAGGCTGGAATTTATCGTGATGAATGGAATGAAGGAGAGTCATACAGTCATAGATTTATATAGAATGGATGCAGGTCCTTCAGTCCAATTCGTGCACGCTGACCAAGTAGTCTGATGAGCTAATCCCATTTGCCAGATTGGTCCATATCCCTCTAAATCTAAGGTGAATTTATGAATAGTGTGAGTGAACTTGTGAGTGAATAGTGGTCTGGAATTGGATGTGAATTAAGTCTGTGCATGTGAAGGCTGCTAGAATTTGGAGGGTTAACACTGATTAAATTTTTCCATGTTGTCCTCTGGAATTTGTTGTGCAGAGGACAGTATCAATAAAATAAGCGGGCTCCCCTACAGCAAAAGAAAGATTTGCATTGCATCTGAATCTTGACAGGAAAGGAATTTATCATGTTGGGACAACAACAGAGTGTCTATCAAAACTTTTTTAAAAAATTATGTGCATGGGGCTACCTAAGTTAGAGTTGATGATGTCTGATCTGCTCTCTTGGCAGGTTCTGGGGTGTATTCTTAATCTGTGTACTAGAGGGTCACAGAAAACAGGAAATTTCAAGGACTGACTATGAATTTGGGTTCTTTTATTCGATGTCAGACAGACTGCCGTAATGAAAATATGCTTTAGGAGAAAGAGTCAAAAATTTCATTCACATAACATTTCCATAAAATCCTCATGTATTTTGCAACCAATGACATATATTTCTGAACTATGTATTCCAGCAACCTAACAACAAATTTATGCACAGCAGCTTCTCGCAGGATTGAGCAAATATTGTCAGGGACACAAAGATAAAATTTCTGTTTTTCTATTAAAGTAGTTCTGAGGGATCACTTACAGCCCCATGAAGGAAGAGAAAGGCTTTGTTTTAGCACCCTACATGAAAGGCAACATATTCTCCAGTACCGCACCAGAGTGACAGTCTAGATTTTTGTTTGCAAGTCTCTGGTGCCTCTGGAGCGTGATAGAGTAATGCAGCCAGTACAGCTTTCCTGCCCATAATGCATGAATTAACCTTACAGCATTTAATATAAATATTAGTATGTTTTATGTGTTTTTTCTCTATAATAGAGCTGATGGTGGCACATTGAGAACCATATAACCATATAACCATATAACAATTACAGCATGGAAACAGGCCATCTTGGCCCTTCTAGTCCGTGCCGAACGCTTACTCTCACCTAGTCCCACTGACCAGCACTCAGCCCATAACCCTCCATTCCTTTCCTGTCCATATAGCTATCCAATTTAACTTTAAATGACAACATCGAACCTGCCTCAACTACTTCTGTTGGAAGCTCGTTCCACACAGCTACCTCTCTCTGAGTAAAGAAGTTCCCCTTCATGTTACCCTTAACTTTTGCCCTTTAACTCTCAACTCATGTCCTCTTGTTTGAATACCCCCACTCTCATTGGAAAAAGCCTATCCACGTCAACTCTATCTATCTCCCTCATAATTTTAAGTACCTCTATCAAGTCCCCTCTCAACCTTTTACATTCCAAAGAATAAAGACCCAACTTGTTCAACCTTTCTCTGTAACTTAGGTGATGAAACCCAGGTAACATTCTAGTAAATCTTCTCTGTACTCTCTCTAACAGTGCTCCTAGATATAAAGTAAGGTTCGGTGGGGAAGGGTGTGGAATAAGCTCCCAGTAATATTAAGTACTCCCGATGGTGTGCATCTCAAATATCCTCTGACAACCAAGTCCAACTCCTGGCCTTCACATGTGGCTTAGCGAGTAAACCCGGTGGAACCATTTCTACTGACAAAGAAGGGACTAAGGAGAGTTACTGACCCCTTAAAACTAATTGCTCTGGGCAGATGTGGCTTGTCACTCATGGTTGGCAGGTCATTTAGGTGAAGGAAAATTCTGATCCCAAACCTCCGCTGCCTTGCAGCTATATCCATTCATGGGGAAGGTTTTGTTAGTAAACCCAAAGGGAAAAATCCAGAACTGATGTTCCTAAGTTCTACATTCAGTTCAATGCTGTCTGGCGATTTCAGCAACACCGTTGGTGTCAAGCTGTCTTGTTCTCATTTGCTCCTCTGGATTCATCCACTGCATGGAGAGAGGGAGTCTGCTGCACGGGCAACAGCTTGCTATCCATATCATACTGTCCCGGCTTGTGTATTGACTTTGGTGCAGACAACTAGGACACAACAAGCATTATGCACCTCAACCATTGAAGGGCTGCATGTTTCACCAAAGACTAGTATGTAGGCACAGCAAGTAATCCCTTCTGTGATCCCTTACCAGCTGAGAAATTTAGATGCATGTGGTTACTGACTGTTGGGCAGTATTCTGGAGTTATATGAATACAGCAGGTATTAATTTAAGCAAGAACCATCCTTCAGTTCTTATTGTAAATTGCAAACAGTAAATTGCCACACTCAGGTTGGAGGAACAACACCTTATATTCCGTCTGGGTAGCCTCCAACCTGATGGCATGAATATTGACTTCTCAAACTTCTGCTAATGCCCCACCTTCCCCTCGTATCCCATCTGTTATTTATTTATATACACATATTCTTTTTTTCTCTTTCTCCTTTTTCTCCCTCTGTCCCTCTCACTATACCCCTTGCCCATCCTCTGGGTTCCCCCCCTCCCCCTTTTCTTTCTCTCTAGGCCTCCTGTCCCTTGATCCTGTCATATCCCTTTTGCCAATCAACTGTCCAGCTCTTGGCTCCATCCCTCCCCCTCCTGTCTTCTCCTATCATTTCGGATCTTCCCCCTCCCCTTCCCACTTTCTAATCTCTTACTAGCTGTTCTTTCAGTTAGTTCTGACAAAGAGTCTCGGCCCAAAACGTCAACTGTACCTCTTCCTAGAGATGCTGCCTGGCCTGCTGCGTTCACCAGCAACTTTTATATGGGTTAATTGAATTTAAAAGCACAGGCTGGCCCACAGATCAAGGTATTTTTTGCAAAATGGTGACCATGAAACATTTGCATATGCATCAGCCAAAGGTTCAGACAATGGGGTTGTAATAACTGGCCTGCATCAATCCAGGCAACTATGGGCTAATTAGCACCACTGTAGATTAATTTGGGAAAACTTGCAATTAGTTTGTCCCAGCAAAGCTATCTGAACATTCAGAAGTGCCTCCCACTGTAGATATGCATTTCAAAGAAAGCACTGAAGTAAATGCTATTATAACTATTGAAACTGTGTCGAATCACATTTGCTTATGGTTCAGCCAAACGTTAAGACAATAGAGTTCTGTAAATTGGAACAGATCATTCCAGACTTCAGTATCTCTCTGGTGACTTTGATCACTGTCACACACTGACCTTCTCATGTCGTGAGGTCAGATAACTACCACTGGATTTTATATTTATATAAAAATTTATATAAACAGATATCGTGATTGGCGCCAGTAAGAGAACATTATGGTGTGGCTTTTATTTACTGATAAGATACAGTAATCAGATTTCAGAGGCAGACTCAGTGAAGTCAAAATACACGGGCAGAGTACAAGATTAAGCATGTCCAACTTGTGGTTCTTGGCATTGCAGAACCGTGGCATTAACATGGTTCTGGAAGATCTGCATCATATTGGATATCTGCGGTCCTAATCAGAGGATACAAAGCCTCGATTCTGAGCAAGATTTGACTGCTATTATTCAGATGCGGCCTTTGTTCAATTCAAAACACTTAGTCAGTAAACCTCTCAGCACCACCCCCCCCTTCACAACACCGCTGCACACGCATAACCCAGTGTCACTTCATGTACATACAATCAGTCTGATTATATAAAAGTCACTTGTACATACATTTTACAGGATTTCTTTATATTTATATTTATTGTGTTTAATTTAGCAGTTTATCCTTATTATGGTTTTCTTGTGCTGCATTGAATCTGCAGTAGCAATCATTTCATTCTCCTTTACACTTGTATGTTGAAGAATGACAATAGACAATCTTGAATCTTGAATCTGCAAACCCACTATTAAATCCTTCATGAAACTCAGAAGAGGTCTTTTTCTAAGCTAATGCTATTTGCTATTGCATGACAGCAGTGGCAGTGAACTGCACTGCATAATTATCAAAGTACAATAATTATATAGGAAATCAGAGGTACTGGAATAAACAAGAGAGTAAGAGGAAAGGATGTAGCCATGTACAGTCAACAGACAAACTGTTGTTTAGTACTGCAGATAGATGATTATGATTCTCAGCAATTATCAAGGCATTTTTGCACACCAAACTGCTGCTGCTCACTGGATGTTTTTTTTTTTTGCTTTTCACATAATTCTCTGTAAACTCTACAGAGTTCTGACTGTTGTGCATGAAAATCCTAGGAAACTAGCAGTTTCTGAAATACTCAAACTACTTCATCAGGCATCAACAATCATTCCACACTCAAAATCACTTAGAACACATTTCTTCCCCATTCTGATGTCTGGTCTGAACAACAACTGAACCTCTTGCCCATGCCTGCATGCGGAATGCATTGAGTTGCTGCCTCATGATTAGCTGATTAGATATTTGTATTAATGAGTAGGTGTACAGGTGTCCTTAATAAAGTGGCTTCGAAGTGAATGTAATTTATTGTAATTTTTATATCTTGCGCTGGATTGCTGCCGTAAAACAGGTACGCTAGTGACAAAAATCTTAATTTTGATTCTGATTCTGTTTCTGATTTTTTACTGGAGTCAAAAATGATCCCACTCCCTTCATCTACTTTTAACCCCTGTTCCTCATTCATTTTCTCTTCCAGCTTAATACTGTCTTTAATCTTCACATTTCGCTCATCTCTCCTTTAGAATCTTTCCTCTTAAGTGCGATCCATTTTTTCTAAGAACCTTGAATAGCATCTTTAAATATCCAACACCTTTCCCTCTGTCTTCCCTGCTAGTTCATCTGCCCATTCTACTCCAGCCAGCTCTGGACTTAGTCCATTGTAATTTCTTTTATTTATGTTAAACACAACTTTTTTTTTCTGATCCAAGTTTCTCCCACAGAAACAAAAAAACTACTTTATAGGAGTTTATTTTATACTCTAAAGTGATATATTATATTTGGCTCATTACCTATGATCAGATTAAAAATGGACTATTCACTGAGTGGTTCCATAATAGACTGTTTTATGGAACAATCCCAAATGTACCCTGTAGATTTGTTTTCACAACTACCTTTTCCAATTCCAGTCAAGCTACATAAAAGTTGCATTTTTATACAACCTCATAATTTGTTGACGAAATGACCATCCCCTCAGTACAGCTATTATGTGGGAGTCTATTCACTACTCGTACAATTGTTTTCTTTTCCTTGTTTTTTTTTAACCTCCACCCAAATGGATTTAACTACTTAAGAGCCAAGGTGGTGTATTTTAACTGTGCTTATTTCCTCTCTTATTGACACCACTTTTTCTATCTTATCTTTCTTTACTAAAGTGACTGGGTGGCTAAATACAGCTCAAGTACCATCCATAAATTTGCCAATGATGCTATTGTTTTTGGTAGAGTCTCACAATGCCATGAGGAGGTGCACAGGACTGAGATAGATTGAGTGATGTTACAGCAACAAACTTGCATTCTGAAGCACCTTCAATTACTCCAAAAGACTGAGGTTAGGTAAAATACCGAAAGGCTTTCATTCGCAGTACAATACGACCTCCACGGTGAGTGTCTGCCCCCGGACTGAGGGGGAGGGGCAAGACGAAACACCTTTATACCGGAATCTGTGGGAGGAGCCACAGAGGCAGTCAGCAGAGGGGTGTGTCCAGACAGTTAACCCAGTTACAACATATATACATGGTTTACCACATTCACCCCTCCCTTTTTTTTAAAGAGAGTCCTGCGGGGTGAAGTGACTGACAATATTTAAAACAAGTATATTTACAGGTCAAGTCTATCAGGCGGTCGAGTCTGTCGCTGTGATCTACGTAGCACCGGTGGTGATTGCATCGGCGACGGCGGTTGTGCTGGCTCCGGCCTGACTTGAGGTGCCAGCACGTTAGGCGTCAGTAATCCCTCGTGTGTGTGCATCGTGCCCGGTATGGGAGTGTCGTGTGGTATCTGTGTAGGGTTTGGAGTGCGCGGTGTCTCGTGGGTACATAAATCGCGGGGTACGGAGTGTTCAGGGTAGGGACCTGGCGCTCCTGCGGGCGCCAGGTCGCGGATGGAAACTGTGTCCTCCCGCCCATCAGGTAAAACCACGTAGGCATACTGGGGGTTCGCATGAGGTAAGTGAACCCTCTTGATCATCGGGGAGTATTTATTGCTCCTCACATGTTTCCGGAGCAGCACTGGCCCCGGGGACGTCAGCCAAGTTGGTAGGGTGGTCCCAGTGGTCGACTTTCTGGGAAATGAAAAGAGCCGCTCATGAGGGGTGGCATTTGTGGCCATGCATGACAGGGAGCAGATGGAGTGGAGTGCCTCGGGAAGGACCTCCTGCCGGCGGGAGACCGGCAGTCCCTTTGACCTGAGGACTAAGAGTGTGGCTTTCCATACCGTGCCATTCTCCTTCTCCACCTGTCCGTTCCCCCGAGGATTATAGCTCATGGTCCTACTAGTTGCAATTCCCCTAGCCAGCAGGTATTGGCACAACTCGTCACTCATAAGCGAGGACCCTCTGTCACTGTGGATATAGCATGGGTATCCGAACAGAGTGAAGAGCTTGCGCAGGGCTTTTATAACTGACGTGGTAGTGGTGTCGGGGCAGGGGATGGCGAAGGGGAACCGTGAGTACTCGTCAATAATGTTAAGAAAGTACACATTGCGGTCGGTGGAGGGTAGAGGGCCCTTAAAGTCAACACTCAGTCACACAAAGGGGCGGGTGGCCTTGATGAGTTGTGCCTTTTCGGGTCGGTAGAAGTGCGGTTTGCACTCTGCACAGACTTGGCAATCCCTGGTCATCATCCTGATCTCCTCAAGGGAGTAAGGCAGGTTCCGGGCTTTCATGAAGTGGAAAAGCCGGGTGACCTCCGGGTGGCAAAGGTCTACATGTAGGGCGTATAGCCGGTCGATTTGCGTGCTAGCGCACGTTCCCTGGGATAGGGCATCGGAGGGCTCGTTGAGCTTCCCAGGCCTGTACATGACGTCATAGTTGTAGGTGGAGAGTTCAATTCTCCACCTCAGAATTTTATTGTTTTTGATTTTGCCCCGCTGCTGATTATTAAACATGAATGCGACTGAGCGCTGGTCAGTTAGCAGGGTGAACCTTTTGCCGGCGAGATAGTGCCTCCAGTGCCTAATAGCTTCCACTATGGCCTGGGCCTCTTTCTCCACCGTAGAGTGCTGAATTTCAGGGCCTTGAAGGGTACGGGAGAAGAACGCCACTGGTCTTCCTGCCTGGTTGAGGGTAGCAGCCAGCGCAAAGTCAGAGGCGTCACTCTCTACTTGGAAGGGAATGGCATCATCCACCGCATGCATTGCTGCTTTGACAATGTCCCCTTTTATGCGGCTGAAGGCCGCGTGGGCCTCGGCAGAGAGGGGGAATGTGGTGGACTTGACCAGGGGGCGGGCCTTGTCTGCATAGTTAGAGACCCATTGGGTGTAATATGAAAAGAAGCCCAGGCACCTTTTGAGGGCTCTGAGGGTGTTGGGAAGTGGGAGTTCCAACGGGGGCGCATACGGTCAGGGTCAGAGCCAATGACTCCGTTCTCCACGACTCACCCAAGGATAGCAAGTCGGGTGGTCCCGAACACACACTTGTCCTTGTTATAGGTGAGGTTGAAATATTTAGCTGCTTGGAGAAATTTTTGGAGGTTGTTGTCATGATCCTGCCAGTCGTGACTGCAGATGGTGATGTTATCCAGATATGGGAACGTGGCCTTCAGTTGGCACTGGTCCACCATCCGGTCCATTCCCCTCTGGAAGACAGATACACTATTCATGACACCGAAGGGGATGCGCAGGAATTGATAAAGCCTGCTGTCCGCCTCGAAGGCAGTGTAAGGGCAGTCCTCCCGGTGGATGGGGAGCTGATGGTAAGTGGATTTTAGGTCTATGGTCGAGTACACCTTGTACTGTGCTATCTGACTGACCATATCCGCGATGTGGGGCAGAGGGTACGCGTCGAGCTGCGTGAACCTATTGATGGTCTGACTATAGTCCACGACCATCCTATTCTTCTCCCTGTTCTGAACAACGACCACCTGCACCCTCCAAGGACTTGTGCTTGCCTCAATGACCCCCTCCCTGAGCAGCTGCTGCACCTCTGACTTAATGAAAGCTCTGTCCCCCGCGCTGTACCTCCTGCTTTTAGTTGTCACAGGTTTACAGTCAGGGGTCAGGTTGGCGAACAGCGGTGGGGAAGGGATCCTGAGGGTGGAGAGGCCACAAGTGGCGTTGGTAGTGCGGCAGTTGGCATGGTGTTGGGTGGGATGTGCGGGTTGGGGTGTGTGTGTGGTCAGTAGCGGGGTATGTGACATATCCCTGCAAAACTGGGGATTTATGACAGTAATTGGTGGGAGGGGCCCATCATACTTCATTGTCACGCTTTTCAGGTGGCTCTGGAGGTCGAGCCCCAATAGCACAGGGGCACACAGTTGAGGCATGACCAGTAACGTAAAGTCTCGATATTCTGTGCCCTGCACCACTAGTGTCGCTACACAACCCCCCCCGGATGTTTGTCGTATGCGACCCGGAAGCCATGGTGACCCTCTGACTTACCGGCCGTATCATGAGTCCACAATGCTGCACCGTGTCCGGGTGGATAAAACTCTCAGTGCTGCCTGTGTCAGACAGGCAGCTTGTCCTGCGCCCCTCCTCCAGGATGTCCATCATTGACCTTGCGAGCTGGTGGGAAGCGCTTTGGTCAAGGGTCACGGAAGCCAGGGTTGAGTCGCTGTCTTGGTCTGGCACGGTGGGGTGCCCCGTGAGCACCCGTTGGTCGTAGGCGGTGGGAGGTGGCGTCGACCAAGATGGCCGTCCCCATGTCTCACACGTGGTGGCGGCGTGCAGGGAAGGTGGCGGCAGGCAAGATGGTGACCCCCATGTTTCGCACGCGGCGCTGCTCGATCCCGCTCGCAGTTTTGACTTACAGACCTTCGCGAAGTGGCCCTTCTTTCTGCAGCTGGAGCAGGTAGCTTGTCGGGCTGCGCAGTGTTTCCGGGGGTGCTTCTCCAGTCCGCAGAAGTAGCACTTTGCGGACTCGCGACTAGCAGCAGCCGAGGTCGATTTGCCGGGGGGTTGCGGGGACTTGCGACTGGCAGCAGCCGAAGTTGATCCACTGGCGGGTTGCAGGGACTTGCGACTGGTGGCAGCCGAGGTTGATTCACCAGCGGGTTGCGGGGTCTTGCGACTGACAGCAGCCGAGGTCGATCCGCTGGCGGGTTGCGGGGACTTGCGACTGGTGGCAGCCGAGGTTGATTCACCAGCGGGTTGCGGGGTCTTGCGACTGACAGCAGCCGAGGTCGATCCGCTGGCGGGTTGCAGGGACTTGCGACTGGTGGCAGCCGAGGTTGATTCATCAGCGGGTTGCGGGGTCTTGCGACTGACAGCAGCCGAGGTCGATCCGCTGGCGGGTTGCAGGGACTTGCGACTGGTGGCAGCCGAGGTTGATTCATCAGCGGGTTGCGGGGTCTTGCGACTGACAGCAGCCGAGGTCGATCCGCTGGCGGGTTGCGGGGATTTGCGACTGACAGCAGCCGAGGTCGATTCGCCAGTGGGTTGCGGGGTCTGCGGCGCCCATAAGGCCATCGGGGGATTGCGTGCCTGGAGAGCCTCGGAGTTTTGCAGAGCGGCCTCCAGCATGTCGGCCAGCTGGATTGCCGAACTTAAGGTAAGATCGGCTTTTTCCAGCAGCCGCTGGCGCACATACACTGACCTGGTCCCCGTGATGAAGGTGTCCCCCACTAGGAGCTCTGCGTGCTGTACCGCCGTCAGCTCCTGGCAATTGCAGGCCTGTACGAGCGTCTGTAGTGTCTGGACAAACTCGGCACTCGATTCCCCAGGTCGCTGGTGCCGAGTAGCTAATCGGTGCCGCGCGTAGATGGCGTTTATCGGCCGCAGGTATTGTCTTTTGAGGGCATTCATTGCGCCATCATAGCTCGGCTGGTCTCTGATCAGCGAATAGACCCGTGGACTGACCCTGGAGAGTAGAACTCTGCACTTCGCTACGGGGTTGGTCGCTTTAATCTCCTCTAGGTACGCTTCGAAGCAGGCCAGCCAGAGTTCGAAAGCGTTTCCAGCTTCAGGTGTTTGCGGATCAAGGTCTAATTTGTCGGGTCTCAGTGTATGTTCCATGCTTTAAAATGTACAGCAAATAAAATTGAAGCACCTTCAGTAACTCCAAAAGGCTGAGGTTAGGTAAAATACCAAAAGGCTTTTATTCGCTGTACAATACGACCTCCACGGTGAGTGTCTGTCCCGGACTGAGGGGGAGGGGCAAGGCGAAACACCTTTATACCGGAATCTGTGGGAGGAGCCACAGAGGCAGTCGGCAGAGGGGCGCGTCCAGACAGTTAACCCAGTTACAACATATATACATGGTTTACCACACATTCATTGACAGCAAGACCAAGGAATTGATTGCAAACTTCAGAAAGGGGAAGCTAGGAGGATATCATTTCTTATGAGGGGCCAGCGGTGAAAAGGGTGAGGAGCTTCAAGTTCCTTGGCACCAATATATCAGAGGATCTATCCTGGGTGCAACTCATTGATTCAATAACAAAGAATACTTGCTAATGACTCTACTTCATTAGGAATTTGAGGAGATTTGCTATGTCGATAGAGCTTTCCAACTGATTACATCACAGTCTGGTATGGAGGCTTCAATGCACAGGATTACAAGAGACTGCAGAGGTTGTATACTCAACCAGCTCCTTTATGGGCACAAGCCTCCTCATTGCTGAGGGCATCTTCAAGAGGCAGTGCCTCAAAAAGGTGGCATCTATCATTAAGAATCCTCAACATTCAAGACATGCCCTCTTTTTGTTAATACTATTGGGGAGGAGGTACTAAAGACCCACATTCAACATTGTAGGAATAGCTTCTTCCCCTCTGCCATCAGATTTCCCTGCCTTTGGGTTTGGCATTCTCCTGAACTTGCGTCCATGTCTGTTCTTTTACCCTCTCTTTGTTTATGTTCCCATCCCACAATCATTCTAATTTAAACTTTCCCAGCAGTTCCAACAAACACTCCCACCAGGATGTTGGTCCTGGGTGCAAGCTGTCTTCTTGTTCTTGTCCCACGAAATCTAAATTTTGCACTGTCTCCTCAGGTTCATATTCATCTGATTTGTTTCCATCCCTTCACTCACCACCAATGTGATCCTGAGGTAATCCTATCAATACTTCCAGCTCTTATGTTGATCCCTTGAATCTCAAACTTCATCGTGTAGTATCTCATCCCTTTCTAATATATTTTTTGGATATTTACCCTGTTCACCCTCTCTTTCCAGGATGTTCTCCAGCCATTCTGTGACACTCTTGATCCAGAACTAGTGATACAACATACCATCCAGAATCTACATCTGTAGTCATAAAAGTACCTAACTGATCCCTTTACAATAACAACCCCTTTCACTGCAAATCTCACTCTTCCCCACCCTGTCCTGTGCAGCAGAGCGACAGTTAATAGCATGAACTTGGCTTGTGCTACATTCTCCTGAGAGGTGACTCCCCTACCCCACAGTATCTAAAGCAGAATGCCTGCTGGAAAGAGGATGACCAAAGCGATTCCTGCTCTAACTGCCTTCCTCCACAACACCTGCTGATCATCCATTGCCTTCCGACCTAAGGTGGGATCACTTCACTGGACCCAGCCAGCAAGTCTGATGCTTTTAACTGTGAGAAGCACGAAGCAGATTTGACAGAAAACCCTAGCTGTGTGACAAGAAACATCAGGAATTGACAAAACCTGGAATTTATGCAATCTCCTTGGCTCTTCACTCAAGCCTGGACATCTGGACGGCAAAGATTCTCTTTATCGACTGCAGTTCGACATTCAATACGATCATCCCCTCAAGACTAATCAATAAGCCTCAAGACCTTGGCCTCAATACCTCATTGTGCGATTGGGTTCTTACTTGAAGATCCAGTCAATTTGAATTGGCAGCAACATTTCCTCCACAAGCTCCATCAGCACAGGTGCACCACAAGACTGTGTGCTAAGCCCCCTATTCTAGTCGCTGTACACTTATGACTGTGTAGCTGAGTACAGCTACAATGCCATATTCAAGTTTGCTGATGACACCACTGCAGTAGGCTGAATCAAAGGTGATGATAAATCACCATATAAGGAAGTTGATTGAAAACCTGGCTGTGTGGCGCCGTAACAACAATCTCTTACTCAATGTCAGCAAGACCAAGGAGCTGATTATTAAATTCAGGAGGAAGAAAACAGACGTCCATGTGCCAGTCCTCA
Organism: Mobula birostris; assembly: GCF_030028105.1. Lineage (NCBI taxonomy): Eukaryota > Metazoa > Chordata > Chondrichthyes > Myliobatiformes > Myliobatidae > Mobula > Mobula birostris. Next base: position 69,637,201 of record NC_092374.1, read on the forward strand.
TAGCAGAATCAGAATTGGAGAGGGTCAGCAAATTTAAATTCCTCTGTGTTATTATTTTGGAGGACCTGTCCTGGGCCCAGCATATAAGTGAAATTACAAAGAAAGCACAGCAGTGATTCTACTTCCATAGAAGAGACACCAGTTATGGGAAATTGCAGGGAACACTGAACTAGTCACTGGGGCAGCCATTTAAATGCCATTGCTACAAGGGCAGTCAGAGACTAGGCCTCCTATGGCGAGCGACTCACCATCTGAATCCAGAACTTTTTCAAAGGATTCAAAGTATATTTATTATCAAAGTATGTATAAATTATATAACCTCAAGAGTCACCTGCAATGCACAAGAGAAAAATAGAAAACTTCCCACTTTACAATGCTATTTGGACCAAAGCAAATCACTTCATCAGCTCCCCATTCTGCTCCACGAATATTCCTTCTCTCCACCACCTATTCTTGCAGTGTGCGATAACTACAAAAGTCACTTGGCTAGGTTACCCAACAGCAGCTCCTAAACCTGTGACTTGTAACACCGAGGACAATGGCAACAGGTGCAAGGAAACACCATTACCTGCAAGTTTCCCTCCATCCTAACTTTGAAAGTTAACAACGCTCCTTCATCCGTTGTTGGTCTGAATTCTGCAAGCCCCTCCCTCACGTCAGTTATGCAGTGGGAGGAGGTTGATCTCTGGTGTTGCAGTGCTTCTAGAAGTTCACTTACCAAAACCATCTCAGTGGTAAACCAAAATGGGCAACCAATGCTGGCCTCTCCTGTGACATCCAAATTTTGGAGAATGAATCAGTTAAAATATGGAGGCAGGAGAACTGAAATTTATGGCAGACTGGTAGATGGAAAGCTGAAGAACACACAAGCTGGAAAATCACCTGTAGCAGAAGGAATAACATAACCAAGAAACAAGAGAGTAGATTAGCAAACAACAGCAGGATCCATGATATAGAGAGTTGAGATGATGGCATGACTACCTATTGCGAACCAAGACTACATGTGGAATAACACCTCAGCTGTGTTGAATTTTTCCCGAGGATTGAAATCATTAAATAGTCTGAACCCAGCCAAGTGTTACAACTGAGAAGGGCACAACTGGAACAAGAATCTGTGAGAGCTCAGGAAACTGGAAAGTGGGCTGTCATAAAATACAAGGACATTAGAAAGTAGGAGCAGGAGTAGGTGGCTTAGCCCTTCTTGTCATGATCTAGCCCCACGACATCTTTATGTCCATCCTGTCATGCAAATTAAGGTTGTATGTTTTAATCAGTTTAACTTTTATACTTCTAAACTCTGAAGAATATAGATCTAATTGCTTTAACTGTTCTTGATAGAATAAATCTCTCATCCTAGGAATTATTCTAGTGGATCTCTTTTGCATTGCCTCTAATGTCACTATATGGTTTTCTTCAATAGGGGGATCCAGACTGTGCTCAGTATTCCAGGTGTGGTCTCATCAATACTCAGTACAGTTGTAACAATACTTCCCCTATTTGCATACTCAAACCTCTTACAATAAAAGTCAATATGTCACCTGCTTTCTGAACCAGCTGCTAATGCTTTGTGATTTGTGCACAAGAACACGTGATTCAACTGTACTTTACTTGTTTACAATCCTTGTCAATTTAGATTGTAACTGCTTTCAGATTTCCCTTACTGAGGAGCATGACATCTCACTATCCTATTTTCAACTCTGTTTGCAAAGTTTTCACTCATTCACTCAACCTATCTATACCCTGCTGCTGTTCCAAATATCCTCATCACAACAGGCCCTCGTGGTCATTTTGTGTTATAAATGTTCGAAGAGCATGATTGAAATCAGAAAGGATCCACTGGCGCTGGAAGCCATAAGAATCAGGTCAAGTATCACTGGCATATGTCATGAAATTTGCTGGTTTGTGGCAGCAGTGCATTGTAATACACAGTAATAAACAAATGTCGGGTTTGATTCGAAGAAGGAGTCTGAGAGTCTGAGTGGGAGTGCCGAGAAAGACATTTTTGAAATTTTCGTTATTTTTTTCTCCAACGGCATTCTGAGAGGCGGGACTGCACAGGCGTGTGACGTCGGGCTGTGCAGCGCGGCAGATTTAAAAGGAACAGAGCCTCATAGAGCGGGCAGCAGAGTTTGCGGGCTGTGGAGTGAGCCGGAAGCAGAGTGAAGACTTAAGGGCTTCGGCTCAACGGGCTTAGGCAGAAACAGGCGAGGCGAGGGAGGTTTGGCATTCATTTTCTGCTGTTATTTGAGGAGAGGGGCAGTATGAGTGTGAGGGCAGTTTGCTGTTCTCGGTGTCGGATGTGGGAGGCCCTGGAGTCTCCAAGCCTCCCGGACGTCTACATCTGCGCCAAATGCATCGAGATGCAGCTCCTAAGGGACCGCGTTACAGAACTGGAGCTGCAGCTCGATGACCTTCGTCTGGTCAGGGAGAGTGAGGAGGTGATAGAGAGGAGTTGCAGGCAGGTGGTCACGCCGGGGCCACGGGAGGCAGACAAGTGGGTCACGGTTAGGAGGGGGAAGGGGAAAGGTCAGGTAATAGGGAGTACCCCGGTGGCTGTGCCCCTTAACAACAGGTACTCCTGTTTGAGTACTGTTGGGGGGGACAGCTTACCCGGGAGAAGCGACAGTGGCCGTGCCTCCGGCACAGAGTCCGGCCCTGTAGCTCAGAAGGGTAGGGCAAGGAAGAGGAGGGCAGTTGTGATAGGGGACTCGATAGTAAGGGGGTCAGATAGGCGATTCTGTGGACGCAGTCCAGAGACCCGGATGGTAGTTTGCCTCCCTGGTGCCAGGGTCCGGGATATTTCTGATCGTGTCCAAGATATCCTGAAGTGGGAGGGTGAGGAGCCAGAGGTCGTGGTACATATAGGTACCAATGACATAGGTAGGAAAAGGGATGAGGTCCTGAAAGGAGAATATAGGGAGCTAGGAAGGGAGTTGAGAAAAAGGACCGCAAAGGTAGTAATCTCGGGATTACTGCCTGTGCCACGCGACAGTGAGAGTAGGAATGCGATGAGGTGGAGGATAAATGCGTGGCTGAGGGATTGGAGCAGGGGGCAGGGATTCAAGTTTTTGGATCATTGGGACCTCTTTTGGCGCAGGCGTGACCTGTACAAAAAGGACGGGTTGCACTTGAATCCTAGGGGGACCAATATCCTGGCAGGGAGATTAGCGGGGGCTACTGAGGTGACTTTAAACTAGAATGGTTGAGGGGTGGGAATCAAATTAAAGAGGCAAGGCGTGAGGAGGTTAGTTCACTACAGGGGGATGGGAACCAGTGCAGAGAGGCAGAGGGGTGTAAAGTGAGGGTAGAAACAAAAAGTACTATGGAGAAAAGTAAAAGTGGCAGGCCGACAAATCCAGGGCAAGCATTAAAAAGGGCCACTTTTCAGCATAATTGTATAAGGGCTAAGAGAGTTGTAAAAGAGCGCCTGAACGCTTTGTGTGTCAATGCAAGGAGCATTCGTAATAAGGTGGATGAATTGAAAGTGCAGATTGTTATTAATGATTATGATATAGTTGGGATCACAGAGACATGGCTCCAGGGTGACCAGGGATGGGAGCTCAACGTTCAGGGATATTCAATATTCAGGAGGGATAGACATGAAGGAAGGGGAGGTGGGGTGGCGTTGCTGGTCAAAGAAGAGATTAGCACAATAGAAAGGAAGGACATAAGCCGGGAAGATGTAGAATCGATATGGGTAGAGCTGCGTAACACTAAGGGGCAGAAGACGCTGGTGGGAGTTGTGTACAGGCCACCTTACAGTAGTAGTGAGGTCGGAGATGGTATTAAACAGGAAATTAGAAATGTGTGCAATAAAGGAACAGCAGTTATAATGGGTGACTTCAATCTACATGTAGATTGGGTGAACCAAATTGGTAAAGGTGCTGAGGAAGAGGATTTCTTGGAATGTATGCGGGATGGTTTTTTGAACCAACATGTCGAGGAACCGACTAGAGAGCAGGCTATTCTGGACTGGGTTTTGAGCAATGAGGAAGGGTTAATTAGCAATCTTGTCGTGAGAGGCCCCTTGGGTAAGAGTGACCATAATATGGTGGAATTCTTCATTAAGATGGAGAGTGACATAGTTAATTCAGAAACAAAGGTTCTGAACTTAAAGAGGGGTAACTTTGAAGGTATGAGACATGAATTAGCTAAGATAGACTGGCAAATGACACTTAAAGGATTGACGGTGGATATGCAATGGCAAGCATTTAAAGGTTGCATGGATGAACTGCAACAAATGTTCATCCCAGTTTGGCAAAAGAATAAATCAAGGAAGGTAGTGCACCCGTGGCTGACAAGAGAAATTAGGGATAGTATCAATTCCAAAGAATAAGCATACAAATTAGCCAGAGAAAGTGTCTTACCTGAGGACTGGGGGAAATTCAGAGTTCAGCAGAGGAGGACAAAGGGCTTAATTAGGAAGGGGAAAAAAGATTATGAGAGAAAACTGGCAGGCAACATAAAAACGGACTGTAAAAGCTTTTATAGATATGTAAAAAGGAAAAGACTGGTAAAAACAAATGCAGGTCCCCTGCAGACAGAAACAGGTGAATTGATTATGGGGAGCAAGGACATGGCAGACCAATTGAATAATTACTTTGGTTCTGTCTTCACTAAGGAGGACATAAATAATCTTCCAGAAATAGTAGGGGACAGAGGGTCCAGTGAGATGGAGGAATTGAGCGAAATACATGTTAGTAGGGAAGTGGTGTTAGGTAAATTGAAGGTATTGAAGGCAGATAAATCCCCAGGGCCAGATGGTCTGCATCCCAGGGTGCTTAAGGAAGTAGCCCAAGAAATAGTGGATGCATTAGTGATAATTTTTCAAAACTCGTTAGATTCTGGACTAGTTCCTGAGGATTGGAGGGTGGCTAATGTAACTCTACTTTTTAAAAAAGGAGGGAGAGAGAAACCGAGGAATTATAGACCGGTTAGGCTAACGTCGGTGGTGGGGAAACTGCTGGAGTCAGTTATCAAGGATGTGATAACAGCACATTTGGAAAGCAGCGAAATGATCAGACAAAGTCAGCATGGATTTGTGAAAGGAAAATCATGTCTGACGAATCTCATAGAATTTTTTGAGGATGTAACTAGTAGAGTGGATAGGGGAGAACCAGTGGATGTGGTATATTTGGATTTTCAGAAGGCTTTTGACAAGGTCCCACACAGGAGATTAGTGTGCAAACTTAAAGCACACGGTATTGGGGGTAAGGTATTGGTGTGGGTGGAGAGTTGGTTAGCAGACAGGAAGCAAAGAGTGGGAATAAACGGGACCTTTTCAGAATGGCAGGCGGTGACTAGTGGGGTACCGCAAGGCTCAGTGCTGGGACCCCAGTTGTTTACAATATATATTAATGACTTGGATGAGGGAATTAAATGCAGCATCTCCAAGTTTGCGGATGACACGAAGCTGGGTGGCAGTGTTAGCTGTGAGGAGGATGCTAAGAGGATGCAGGGTGACTTGGATAGGTTGGGTGAGTGGGCAAATTCATGGCAGATGCAATTTAATGTGGATAAATGTGAAGTTATCCACTTTGGTGGCAAAAATAGGAAAACAGATTATTATCTGAATGGTGGCCGATTAGGAAAAGGGGAGGTGCAACGAGACCTGGGTGTCATTATACACCAGTCATTGAAAGTGGGCATGCAGGTACAGCAGGCAGTGAAAAAGGCGAATGGTATGCTGGCATTTATAGCGAGAGGATTTGAGTACAGGAGCAGGGAGGTACTACTGCAGTTGTACAAGGCCTTGGTGAGACCACACCTGGAGTATTGTGTGCAGTTTTGGTCCCCTAATCTGAGGAAAGACATCCTTGCCATAGAGGGAGTACAAAGAAGGTTCACCAGATTGATTCCTGGGATGGCAGGACTTTCATATGAAAAAAGACTGGATGAACTGGGCTTGTACTCGTTGGAATTTAGAAGATTGAGGGGGGATCTGATTGAAACGTATAAGATCCTAAAGGGATTGGACAGGCTAGATGCAGGAAGATTGTTCCCGATGTTGGGGAAGTCCAGAACGAGGGGTCACAGTTTGCGGATAGAGGGGAAGCCTTTTAGGACCGAGATTAGGAAAAACCTCTTCACACAGAGAGTGGTGAATCTGTGGAATTCTCTGCCACAGGAAACAGTTGAGGCCAGTTCATTGGCTATATTTAAGAGGGAGTTAGATATGGTCCTTGTGGCTACGGGGGTCAGGGGGTATGAAGGGAAGGCTGGGGCGGTGTTCTGAGTTGGATGATCAGCCATGATCATAATAAATGGCGGTGCAGGCTCGTAGGGCCGAATGGCCTACTCCTGCACCTATTTTCTATGTTTCTATAAAGTACACTAAAAAATATATGATAAATAATTTAATTAAGCAGTACAAAAAGAGAGCAAAAATACCGAGGTAGTGTACATGGGTTCATTGGCCATTCAGAAATCTGATAGCAGAACAGACGAAGTTTTCATTATGACGCTGACACCCTGACCTTTCCAATCTGGCCCGGTGCTTAAATTGGCCAAGCCTCAGGTCTTTCCTTGCTCTCGAATCTAGGCCATGCTGCTTTAATATGCTCTGGGTCTGGGACCCGCCACCTCAAATTGGCCTGTACCTGACCTTTCCAAGTTAGCCCGGCGCTTAATTTGGTCAGACCTTGGGTCTTTCCTCACTCATGGGCCTGGGTCAGGGCCTTGCCTCCTCAGCTCTGCCTTTCTTCCACTTGCCTTGCTTTGAATTTGTATCACCTCCAAATCTGTTCCACTGATGGATATTCCTTCATATCATAAATTTCTGTAAAAATAAAGTATAATCTGTCCAATTTCCCATGAATGTCTCCCATTTCTTCCTGTTGCCCTCTTTCCTTAATCTTCATTTATTTCTTTTCTGTTTTTTTTCCTGAAATCTTCCACAGTTCAGTTATTATATTTGTTTTGGTTACGGGAATATTTATTTGTGTTAAACATTTCTGGACCAAGCTTCATGCAAGGGACATGAGACCATAACCTTTATCTCAGTACAAAACTGTGGCCAAACTGCTGGAGGTAGTGAATATTGGTTACGATTTTAAAAAGGTCCACTATATCCTCTGAGCCAGATACAAAACATTCCCATGACAGTACCCTAGGAAGCTGACCCCAGCATTTGACCCTACTAATGCCAACAAACAATTACTTATTACGAATTCTGCTTGTAGGACATTATTCTTGCAAACTGGTTGCAGTATTATCTACAGCTTATCTACTGATGTCTACTATAAGCCTACAGACTCTCACAGCTACCTGGACTATTCCTCTTCCCAACTTGTCTCTTGCAAAAATGCCATCTCCTTCGCGCAATTCCTCCATCTCCATCTCCACCGCATCTGCTCTCAGGATGAGGCCTTTCATTCCAGAACTAAGGAAATGTCTTCTTTTGTTAAAGAAAGGGGCTCCCCTTCCTCCACCACCAACTCTGCTCTCAAATGCATCTCTCTCATTTCACACACATCTACGCTCACCCCATCCTCCCGCCACCCCACTAGGGATAGGGTTCCCCTTGTCCTCACCCACTACCCCACCAGCCTCCGGGTCCAACATATAATTCTCTGTAACTTCCGCCACCGCCAACGGGATCCCACCACCAAGCACATGTTTCCCTCCTACCCTCTTTCTGCTTTCCTCAGGAATCGCTCCCTATGCGACTCCCTTGTCCATTCGTCCCCCCTATCCCTTCCCACCGATCTCTCTCCCGGCACTTATCCCTGTAAGTAGAACAAGTGCTACACATGCCCTTACACTTCCTCCCTCACCACCATTCAGGGCCCCAGACAATCCTTCCAGGTGAGGCGACACTTCACCTGTGAATCGGCTGGTGTGATATACCGCGTCCGGTGTCCCCGGTGTGGCCTTCTATATATTGGTGAGACCCAAGGCAGACTGGGAGACCATTTCACTGAACACCTACGCTCTGTCCGCCAGAGAAAGCAGGATCTCCCAGTGGCCACACATTTTAACTCCACATTCCATTCCCATTCTGATATGTCTATCCACGGCCTCCTCTACTGTCAAGATGAAGCCACACTCAGGTTGGAGGAACAACACCTTATTTTCCATCTGGGTAGCCTCCAACCTGATGGCATGAACATTGACTTCTCTCACTTCCGTTAATGCCCCTCCTCCTGTTCTTACCCCATCCTTTATTTACTTATTTATTTGTTTGTTTGTTTATTTATTTATTTTTCATTTTCTTCCCTCTCTTTTTTCTCTCTCACAATAACTCCTTATCTGCTCTCCATCTTCCTCTGGCTCTCTCCTCCCCCTTTCTTTCTCCCTTGGCCTCCTATCCCATGATCCTCTCCCTTCTCCTGCCTTGTATCCTTTTTGCCAATCAACTTTACAGCTCTTAGCTTTATCCCTCCCCCTCCTGTCTTCTCCTATCATTTCGGATTTTCCCCTCCCCCTCCCACTTTCAAATCTCTTACTACCTCTTCTTTCAGTTAGTCCTGACGAAGGGCCTCGGCCCGAAACGTTGACTGTGCTTCTTCCTATGGATGCTGTCTGGCCTGCTGCATTCCACGAGCATTTTTTGTGTGTTGCAGTATTTTCTTGCTGTCACAAGATACTCTAAACTGCCAATGCAGTAATGACTAGCTCAATATAGAGTAGGTTCTTTCCCGTTAAATTCCTTTTGTTTCTTTTTAGGCATTCTTTCAATAACTTGACGGGAAGTTCTTCTGTTCAGCAATTTTGGGGCAGCTAATAAAGCAGATGATAGTTATCAATCAGTTAGGGATAAAGATCTAGTGTGAGTAAGATCTAAAAGGGAATTGTAATAACTGCTGATCTGGTGTGGGATCTTACAAGTGTGGAATGTTTCTTCCAAACTAACACTTGTATGTCTGAGAAGCAAGGGGAATATGAAATGAAAGTGAGCACTCTCTAATAGATCTGAGACTGGTGAAAAAGTGAATATTTTACAGGACAATTACAATTCCTATGGAGAATGTCTTGGAAACAATAAATAGGTAGAAGCTTCAAAGTTCAGAGTAAATTTTATTATCAAAGTACATATATGTCACCATATACAACCTTGAGAGTCATTTTCTTCTGATCATATGAACAAATCTATAGGACAGTAACGACAGCAGAATCAGTGAAAGACTGTCCAACTAGGGCATTCACCGGAGTGCAGAAGACAACAAATTGAGCAAATACAAATACAGCTAAGTAGCAATAAATGTTGCAAACAGGGGAGTCCTTGAAATTGAGTCCGTTTGTTGTGTTAATATTTTAATACTGGGGCAAATGAAATTGAGATAAGTTATCCCCTTTTGTTCAAGAGCCTGATGGTTGAGGGGTAGTAACTGTTCCTGAACCTGGTGAGGTGAGTCCTGAGGCTCCTGTACCTTCTTCCCGATGGCAGCAGCGAGAAGAGAGCATGGCCTGGATGGTGGGGATCCCTGATGATGGAGGCTGCTTTCCAGCGAGAATGCTCCATGTAGATGTGTTCAGTAGTGGGGAGAGCTTTACCTGTGATGAACTGGGCTATATCCACTACTTTTTGTAGGAGTCTTTGTTCAAGGGCATTGGTGTTTCCTTACCAGGCCACGATGAAGTCAGACAGTACACTCTCCATTACTCACCTATAGAAGTGTCTCAAAATTTTAAATGTCATACCAAATATCTGCGAACTCCTAAGGAAGGAGAGGCGCTGCTGTGCTTTCTTCATAACCGCATTGACATGCTGGGTCCAGGATAGGTTCTCTAAGATACTAACACCCAGGAATTTAAAGTTGCTAACCTTCTCCACTCCTGATCCTCCAACAAGGACTGGCTTGTGGACCTTTGGTTTCCCTCTCCTGAAGTGCACAATCAGTTCCTCGGTCTTGGTGACTTTGAATGAGAGTTTGTTGTTATGACACCACTCAGTCAGATTTCCAATCTGAGTGGTGGATACTTGATTACCACAGATTGAGATGAAATTTTACAACTGCTGTAGCAACTAACTATAAGTATGTAAGAACTAACCTCATTTGATAGAATTGTGATTCCTTGATGCACAGGGTTTCATACTCTGTTCCTACCTGAGGAGGCAACTAGGAATCGGCTATGTTGTATGTCTGGATTCACATGTATGATGGACTAGGTATAAAATTTGCTGGTTTCTTTCTCCATAGTGAATTATTTTGACAGACAGATTGTTTCATGCTTACTTTTGCTGAAACTGCCACCTTTTCGTAATTCCAGAGTTATCTAATTACTTGAATTTAAGTTCCACCGTAATCATGTTGGGATCCAAACTGATGATTTTGGATCAGCATTTCAAACCTTTAGCTTTTGGTCCAGTGACCGGCCCATAATGTGACTGCACTCAATGGAGTATACTCAGTGACCACTTTACTCGGTACCTCCTGTACTTAATAAAGTGGCTACTGACTGTATGTTTGTGGCCTTCTGCTCCTGTAGCCCATTCACGTCAAGGTTCAATATGTTGTATGTTTAGAGATGCTCTTCTGCACACCATTGTTGTTATGCGTGGTATTTCATTTACTGTCGCCTTCCTGTCAGCTTGAATCAGTCGGGCCATTCTCCTCTGACCCCCATCATTAACAGGACATTTTCACCCACAGAACTGCCACTCAGTGGATGTTTACTTTTTGGTTTTTCACACCATCTCCTGTAAGCTCCTGAGACCGTCATGCATGAAAATCCCAGCAGATCAGGAGTTTCTAAAATACTCAAACCACCCATCTTGTATCAACAATCATTCCATGGTTAAAGTCACTTAGATCACATTTCTTCCCCATTCTGATGTTAGGTCTGAAAAGCATCTGGACCTCTTGACCACATATGCATGCATTTATGCATTGAATGCAGCCACATGATTGGCTGATTGAACATTTGCATTAAGGAGCAGGTATACAGGTGTACCTAATAAAGTGGCCACTGAGTGTTGCCACTCAGGGGCATAACATTAGTCCAGTATTTCATGATTAGTGACAAAATTTATCGCACACTAAATCACTGTATCATCCATTTCTGAATCACTCTGACTTTGCATGAGGCTATGGTGAACATTCACAAGCATGTAATTGGACAAGTCTGATGATCATTTCTGGTACCATACGAAAAGAGTGTTTAAGGACTCATATTAACAGGTTTACTAAATAGATAGCTAATGGTATGTCTTGTTTTTTTTTGCACCCACAAGCAGTGACATTATGGAAGGATTATGAGTATCCGAAACATAACATCTAAAGGGGTGGAAATCCTTCTCTTGGTTATCCTGAGTGCAAAATGTAACGTGCTCTACTTTGGGTTTGAAATACAGATTCATTGATTGTATTTCCAAAGTGCAGTACAAGACTTGGTTCAAAGTTCAAAGTAAATATATTATCAAAGTACATATACTGTATGTCCCCTTGAGATTTGACTTCTTGCAGGCTTACTCAGTAAATCCAAGAACCAGAATAGAATCAACGAAAGACTGCACCCAACAGTTTGGACAAACAACCAGTGTGCAAAAGACAACAAATTGGGCAAATACAAAAGAAAAAAAATTATTATAAATAAATAAGCAATAAATTTCAAGAACATGAGATGAAGAGTCCTTGAAAGTGAGTGCGTAGTTCGTGGGAACAGTTATTTTGAACCTGTGTGAAGATGAACACTGATCCTCACCTCACGTCTGGTCCTGACACCCTGACATTTTCAATCTGGTCATTTAATTAGTGAGCTAACTTTCTTGCTGTTATATAACGACATATTCTGAACATTTCTATTTTTTTAAGCAATCTAACTCTTGCAGGGATAATATTCCTTTGCTATTCCTTTAGTAAAAGAAATTTATTCTTCATACCCTTTCCACTTAGGCTACGGCAGAATTTTGAATTGGACTTTGTTCATCTAACTGTGCATCTTGGTTCAATTAATTACAACTGTCAAGATAGACTCAAGTCAGGAGGGTCATTCAGAAACTGTTTATTGATCCTCTATCAGAAGGCACCTAATTATTTTGTTAGTGAATTCGATGTTCTTGCCTCAAGCTGCACAGACCACAAGTTAACCACTGGCCTCGTTACAAGACAATTCACAGGACAAGCTAATGCAAAAGAGGCAGCTCCCTCTGACAGCACAGCCATTAGAAATGTCGTGATACTGGAAAAATCAGTACACTTCCACATGTTCTACAAAAGTAACATGCCTTGTGTATGTTCTGCGTTTTCTCATATTTGAGATGCAAGAAATAGAGAAACCTTTGCAGAGTGTATGATTGTTATGTGAATATTCTCTTAAAATGTTTGTACATCTACTTTGCCTGTGGTCTCATGTATTAATTAGCACTTTAGCTTTAATCTTATGACTATAGCTTTCTAATATGCACTCACTGAATCCTAATTTAAAATCTTCTACAGAAACAGCAAGCCTCAGAATTCATTTCTTGGAATTTTGGGAGTGTTAAACTCAATGCCATGCTTGGTAATTTTTTTTATATAGCTTTAGATTTTAGTAAAGCTGGAGGATATGTAAATAGAGCTGGAAAATAATGCTGTGGTAGAAGGTTAGTTTTGAGTTGATTGGAGCAGGCTCAAGGGCGCTAAATGCTCTACATCAGGTGCTGTTCATCGACTATAGCGCAGCATTGAGTACCATCATTCCCATAATCCTGATTGAGAAGTTGCAGAACCTGGATCTCTGTACCTCCCTCTGCAATTGGATCCTTGATTTCCTAACCAGAAGACCAAAATCTGTGCGGATTGGTGTTAAGATATCCTCCTCGCTGACAGTCAACGTTGGCGCACCTCAGGGTTGTGTGCTTAGCCCACTGCTCTACTCTCTATATACACATGACTGTGTGGCTAGGCATAGCTCAAATACCATCTATAAATTTGCTGACAATACAACCATTGTTGGTAGAATCTCAGGTGGTGACGAGAGGGCATACAGGAGTGAGATATGCCAGCTAGTGGAGTGGTGCCACAGCAACAACTTGGCACTCAACGTCAGTAAGACGAAAGAGCTGATTGTGGACTTCAGGAAGGGTAAGACGAAGGAACACATACCAATCCTCATAGAGAGATCAGAAGTGGAGAGTGTGAGCAGCTTCAAGTTACTGGGTGTCAAGATCTCTGAGGATCTAACCTAGTCCCAACATGTCGATGTAGTTATAAAGAAGGCAAGACAGTGGCTATACTTTATGAGGAGTTTGAAGAGATTTGGCATGTCAACAAATACATCCAAAAACTTCTATAGTTGTACCATGGAGAACATTCTGACAGGCTGCATCACTGTCTGGTATGGAGGGGCTACTGCACAGGACTGAAAGAAGCTGCAGAAAATTGTAAATCTAGTCAGCTCCACCTTGGGTACTAGCCTTCAAAGTACCCAGGATATTTTCAGGGAGCGCTGTCTTAGAAAGGTAGCGTCCATTATTAAGGACCTCCAGCATTCAGGGCATACCTTTTTCTCACTGTTACCATTAGATAGGAGGTACAGAAGCCTGAAGGCATACACTCAGTGATTCAGGAACAGCTTCTTCCCCTCTGCCATTCGATTCCTAAATGGACATTGAATCTTTGGACTCTACTTCACTTTTTTAATATACAGTATTTCTGTTTTTGCATGTTTTTTTTAATTTATTCAATATATGTAACTGATTTACTGGTTTATTTATTTATTTCTCTGCTAGATTATGTATTGTATTGAACTGCTGCTGCTAAGTTAACAAATTTCACATCACATGCTGGTGATAATAATCCTGATTCTGATTCTGACAACTTCATCTATTTCTTATTTTACCTTCTTATTTCTTGTACTTGTTCTATTTTAATTACCTGAGTATTGAACAGTGCTCTACTCCACTAAACCCTCAACTTCACTGGCAGGGTAGTCAACCAGCATCAGTTGTCTCTCCCAGGCCATCTCTCCTGCTACTGAGGCCATAAGTATATTCTCAACTATCATCTACCATGGGCAGCCCACATCTTTGAATGTCCCCTAACTCCTGAAACAAGCTCTGTCAGGGGAAGAAGTTCCTGGGCGGACAGAGGAAAAGATTCAAGGATGTCATCAAAGGCTCCTTGACAAAAACAGTACTATCTCTGATGACTTCTAGGAATCTCTGGCCCATATCCACTCAAAGTGAAAAAGGATTCAGAATGGAAATGAAAACCTTGACTCTGTCCATTGGAAGCACAGAGAATCCAGCATAAATGGCAGAAGGACTGTATCACTTAACAAATGCCAACACACCAGTCACCTCCTGCCCCATCTGTATATAAAGTGTCTGCAGGGTCTAGGTTGATCTCATCAGCCACCTCAGGACATATAAAACTGGAGTAAAACTAAATCATCCTCAGTAATGAGGGCCTGTCTAAGGTTCAGGATGAATCATCTTATGTTGCTTTAACTGTATTTGAAACTTTCTGTTATCTTTGCTCATCACTGTCAATAGGAAAGGTGAATGGAGTTAGAAAACTCAGCTGAGATCCGTTCCTTGGTCAGACGGACACAAATTTCCAATGGCAAGTACAAAACAAACCTAGGTGAGAAAACAATGGCAAAGCTGACTCTGATTTTAGACCAACAAATTCATATTCATAAATATCAGGAAAGTGTATTGAAAATTTTCTTTAAGAAGAGAAGGATTTTGAGTTTTCTTTTTCGATATTAGCCTCGGTCTTTAAATCCATCTGGATACTGTCCCACCATCGAATAATTTCTTTATCTCACACCTTCCATTCATAAGTTATTTAGATTTAGTTAGTATAAGACCATGAGATATAGGAGCAGAATTAAGCCATTTGGCCTATACAGTGTGTTCCACAATTCATCATGGCTGACAAAATTTCCTCTCAGCCCCAGTCTCCTGCCTTCTCCCTGTATCCCTTCATGCCCTGACCAATCAAGAATCTATCAACCTCTGCCTTAAATATACATGAAGACTTGGTCTCCATAGCTGCCTGTGGTAAGGAATTCTATAGATTCACCACACTCCATCTAAGGAAATTCCTCCTGATCTCCATTCTAAGAGGACTCCCCTTTACTCTGAGGCTGTGTCCTCTGGTCTTAGACTCCCCCCACCTCAGGAGACATCCTCTCCACATCCACTCCATCATGGCCTTTTGCCATTCAATAGTACTCAATGAGGTCACCTTTCATTCTTCTGAATTCCAGTGAATACAGGCCCAGAGCCATCAAGGCTCTTAATATGACAAGCCATTCAATCCTGGAATCATCTTTGTGAAACTCTTTTGAACCCTCTCCAGTGTCAGCACATCCTTAAGGGACCCAAAAATGCTTACAATACTCTAAGTGAGTCCTACCCAGTGCTTTATAAAGTGTCAACAATACATCCTTGCTTTTATATTCTAGTTCTTTTGAAATGAATGCTAACATCATATTTGCCTTCCTCACCACAGACTTAACCTGCAAATTAATCTTAATCTTAATAATCGACTCCAACATCATCTCAACCTCTCTCCCTTCTTGAAGACTGGAGTGACATCTGCAATTTTCCTGTCTTCTGGAACGATTTCAAAATCTAGTGATTCTTCAAAAATGGTCATTACTAATGCCTGCGCAATTTTTTCAGCCATCTCTTTCAGAACCCTGGGATGTACACCATCTGGACTTAACTACCTTTAGACCTTTCAGTTTCCCAAGAACCTTCTCTCTTGTAATGGTAACTTTACTCAATTCATGACCCCTGACAACTGGAACTCACACCATATTGCAAGTGTCTTCCATAATGAAGATGGATACAAAATACTTATTCAGTTCTTCCGCCATTTCCTTATTCCCTTTTACTACTTTTCCAGCATCGGTTTTCTGCGGTCTGATATCCACTCTTGCCTCTCTTTTACACTTTATGTTTCTGAAGAAACTTCTGGTATCCTCTTTAATATGATTGACTAGCTCACTCTTGTATTCCATCCTTGCCTTCTTAATCACTTTGTTAGTTGTCTTCTGTTGGTTTTTAAAGTTTCCCAATCCTCTAACTACTCACTAGTCACCTCCTGCCCCCTGGGATGTTGTGTAAATCCCTCCCTCTGCCAACCCGACGCCGGCGTGTAACATCATTTACACCGTCATAGCCAGATTACAAACCCAGCACCCAAGTGCCCTCATTACCATCTCGGGTGACTTCAACATGTTACCATGGCTAGAACACTGCCCAACTTCACACAGTATGTGAGCTGTACAACCAGAGGGGAGAGGACTCTGGATTTGATGTACGCTAATATTAAGGATGCATACAGCTCCTCTCCCCTCTCCCCACTGGGAAGGACAGATCGCAACCTGGTGCATCTAAAACCCTGCTACGTGCCCCTGGTGAAGAGTAAACCTACAACGTCGAGGACAGTGAGAAAATGGTCGGAGGAGGCTTATGAGGCACTCCAGGGTTGTTTTGAGGTGACAGACTGGCAGGCACTCTGTGAGCCACATGGAGAGGATATTGATGGGCTCACAGAGTGCATCACTGATTACATCAACTTCTGTGTGGACTGCAATGTTCCGACAAGAACTATCCTTTGTTATTCAAATAACAAGCCATCGGTGACAAAGGACATTAAGGACATCCTGAACGCTAAAAAGAGGGCGTTTAGAGATGGAAATAGGGAGGAGCTGAGGGCAATACAGAGGGACCTGAAAGCCAGGATCAGGGAGGCTAAAGACAGGTACAGGAGGAAGCTTGAGTGGAAACTCCAGCAGAACAACATGAGAGAGGTCTGGAGGGGGATGAGGACCATCACTGGGTTCCGGCAAACAAGCAACAGAGGAGCTGAAGGCAGTGTGGACAAAGCCAATGAACTTAACCTGTTCTTTAACAGATTTGACATTGTGACCCCTGCCCATCCCCTACATGAGCCATCTGTTGTAGGCCCCCAACCAACACATATTCCACTCTCCCCTCCTACCCCTCCTTACAGTCCCCGACCCTGCTCTCATGACTATACCCCTTCCCCCACCACGGTGGGCTTCACAGCTCTACAGGTGAGAAGACAGCTGAAACGTCTCAACCCAAGCAAGGCTGCAGGACCGGATGGTGTCAGTACCAGGGTGCTCAAAGCCTGTGCCCCTCAGCTATGTGGAGTACTTCGCCATGTATTCAACCTGAGCCTGAGGCTCTGGAGGGTCCCTGTACTGTGGAAGACGTCCTGCCTCGTCCCTGTGCCGAAGAAGCCGCGCCCCAGCGGTCTCAATGACTACAGACCGATGGCATTGACCTCCCACGTCATGAAGACCCCGGAGAGACTTATTCTGGAGCTGCTCAGGTCTATGGCCAGGCCACACTTAGATCCCCTCCAGTTCGCCTACCAGCCCCGACTAGGAGTTGAGGATGCCGTCGTCTACCTGCTGAACCGTGTCTACGCCCACCTGGAAAAGCCAGCGAGCACTGTGAGGGTCATGTTTTTTGACTTCTCCAATGCGTTCAACACCATCCGCCCTGCTCTGCTGGGGGAGAAGCTGACAGCAATGCAGGTGGATGCTTCCCTGGTGTCATGGATTCTTGATTGCCTGACTGGCAGACCACAGTACGTGTGCTTGCAACATTGTGTGTCCGACAGAGTGATCAGCAGCACTGGGGCTCCACAGGGGATTGTCTTGTCTCCCTTTTTCTTTACCATTTACACATTGGACTTCAACTACTGCACAGAGTCTTGTCATCTTCAGAAGTTTTCGGATGACTCTGCCATAGTTGGATGCATCAGCAAGGGAGATGAGGCTGCGTACAGGGCTACAGTAGGAAACTTTGTCACATGGTGTGAGCAGAATTATCTGCAGCTTAATGTGAAAAAGACTACTGAGCTGATGGTAGAGGTGAGGAGAGCTAAGGTACCGGTGACCCCTGTTTCCATCCAGGGGGTCGGTGTGGACATGGTGGATGATTACAAATACCTGGTGATACGAATTGACAATAAACTGGACTGGTCAAAGAACACTGAGTCTGTCTACAAGAAGGGACAGAGCCGTCTCTATTTCCTGAGGAGACTAAGGTCCTTTAACATCTACCGGACGATGCTGAGGATGTTCTACGAGCCTGTGGTGGCCAGTGCTATCATGTTTGCTGTTGTGTGCTGGGGCAGCAGGCTGAGGGTAGCAGACACCAACAGAATCAACAAACTCATTCGGAAGGCCAGTGATGCTGTGGGGATCGAACTGGACTCTCTTACGGTGGTATCTGAAAAGAGGATGCTATCTAAGTTGCATGCCATCTTGGTCAATGTCTCCCATCCACTACATAATGTACTGGGTGGGGACAGGAGTACATTCAGCCAGAGACTCATTCCACCGAGATGCAACACAGAGCGTCATAGGAAGTCATTCCTGCCTGTGGCCATCAAACTTTACAACTCCTCCCTTGGAGGGTAGGACACCCTGAGCCAATAGGCTGGTCCTGGATTTATTTCATAATTTACTGGCATAATTTACATATTACTATTTAACTATTTATGGTTCTATTACTATTTATTATTTATGGTGCAACAGTAACGAAAACCAATTTCCCCCGGGATCAATAAAGTATGACTATGACTATGAATCTTTGCTCTATTTTATGCCCTCTCTTTGGCTCTTATGTTGGCTCTGACTTCTCTTGTTAGCCAAGGTTGTGTAATCTTGTCGTTGGAATACTTCTTCCTCCTTGGAATGTACAGGTATATATCCTGTGCCTTCTGAATTGCTTCCAAAAGTTCCAACCAATTCTGTTCTGCCATTATCCCTGCCAGTGTTCCTTTCCAATCAATTCTGACGAATACCTCTCTCATGCCTCTGTAATTCCCTTTATTCCACTGTAATATTGATACATCTGACTTTAGTTTCTCCTTCTCATACTTCAGGGTGAATTTGATCACATTATAATCACTTCTCCTAAGGGTTCTTTTACCTTAAGCTCTCTAATCAATTCCAGTTCATTGCACAACACCCAATACAGAATAGCCGATCCCTTAGTGGGCTCAAACTCGAGCTGCTCTAAACAGGTGACTCGTAGGCATTTTAGAAAATTTCCCTCTTGGAATCCAGCACCAACCTGATTTTCTCAATCTACCTGCATATTGTAATCCCCCATGACTATTGTAACATAGCCTTTTGGCATGCATTTTCTATCTCCCATTGTAATTTGTAGACCACATCCTTACTACTGTCTGGGGTCTGTATCAGAGCCTTTTTACACTTGCAGTTCTTTAGCTCTGTCCACAATGATTCAACACCTTCCAGCCCTATGTCACCTCTTTCTAATGCGTATCCTTGGACATTAAGCTCCTAGCTGTAATCTTCTTTCAGCCATGATCCAATGATGCATACAACATCATACATGCCAATCTGCAACTGTGCTGCAAGTTCATCTACTTTATTCTGTATACTGCACACACTCAAGTATAACACCTTCAGTCCTGTATTTGCCCTTTTCGACTTTGTTGCAACTTATCCTGTTGACTGCGATTTTGCCCTATCAACAGCCTTTCCTCATTACACTTTGCCTCTATTTGTTATCAACTACCTCATCTTCACCACTATCATCTGCCTTTACTATGACACTTCTGGTATTGAAATAAATGCAGCTCCAGGACACTAGTTGCATCATACTCAACCTTTTGATTCTTAACTTTGTCAGAGGTCTTACCAGCACCTGCTTCCACAACCTCTCCACTAACTGTTCCAGCACTCTGGTTCCTATCCCCCTGCAGTTTAAATCCCACCGTGCAGCATTAACAAACCTTTCCGTTAGGATACTGGTCCCCCTCCAGTTCAGGTACCCTCTATAGAGGTTGCACCTTCCTTGAAAGAGAGCCCACAGATCCAAAAACCTTATGGCCACCCTCCTACACCAACTCCTTAGTCGCGTTTTAAACTGTATAATCTTTCTCGTATAATCTTCCTCATTAGCACGTGGCATGGAAGCAATCCTGAGATCACAGCACTGGACGTCCTGCACTTTAACTTAGCACCTAACTCCCTGAACTCCCTAAGCAGAACATCATCACTTGACCTACCCATGTCAGAGATACCTATGTGGACCACATTTCTTGCTTTTCACCCTTCCACTTAAGAATGCTGAGAACTCAGTTCGAGATGTCCCGGCCTTGGCATCTGGGAGGCTACATACCATCCAGGAATCTTTTTCTCAGGAGGTTCCATTCCTCTAACTATCAAGTTTCCTATCACCGCAATGTACCTCTCTCCCCTATTCCCTACGGAGTCACAGAGCTGGACTCAGTACCAGAGACCCCAGCAGTATTCAAAGTGACATACGTACCTGTTGTTGAGGGGGATGGCCACAGGAGTACTCTGCACTGGCTCCTTAACTCCTTTCCCTTTCCTGACTGTTACCCAGTTTTCTGTGTCCTGCACCTTGGGTGTAACTATCTCTCTTTCTGTCCCACCTATCACCCCTTTAGCCTCCAGAATGACCTAGAGTTCATCCAGTTCCAGCTCCAACTCCTTAATGTGGATAGTTAGAAGCTGCATCTGGATGTACTTCTCGTAGTTGTAGTCATCAGGAACACTGAACATCTCCCTGCCTTCCCATATCCCACAAGAGGAGCATTACACTATCCTACCTGGCATCTCTACTGTCATAATTGAGCAGATACAAAGAAGGGAAAGAGAAAAACAAACCTTAAACTTTTCCTTTTTTGCTTTCTCTGACTGAACCCTCTCTTTGCTGAAGCCTGAAGAGCTAAAGCCTCAAGATCACATATGTGAGAAACTATAGTTATTTTAATTTCAGGTTCTCACATACTTATGCATCAGCTCTTTTGAATCTTCCATCAATAGTTCAAAATCTCTGCCACCTCCTTATTCAATTTATTAAAAGAATTACCCTGAGCTTGTTCAGTCTTTTCTGCAGGTCGCATTCTGTCAGTTCTTGTACATTTCCAGAGTCTGGTATGCACTTTCCTTCAGTACATAAGTAAAAATGTTACAACTTAATTATCTGCCTGCTGTGAACTATTTAACACTATAAGTTCCCATGGAGGTACAGAAGTAGACTTGTAACCCTGATATTGAATAGATGTGTTGCAGTGCCATCGCAGGTAACAGGGTATAACTGCAGCTTAACATTATTTTAAATGAAACTTAACAGTTAAAACATACAAATAAAGAGCATTACTTCAGAAGTAGATTATTCACTGTCTCTGATTGATGCAGTTTAATTATTCACACTCTAGATCACTACAAAAATGTTTATTTAAAAGATGATTATCTAAAAATTGAAAATGCTGGAAACCTGAGGTAGAAACTTGAAGAGCTGAGATACTCGGCAGTTCAGGTAGTCTCTGTGGAGAGAGAAAAATAAAGTCAACATTTCAGATCACTGACCTTGCATCAGAACTGGAAACGTGAGAGAACAAGAGTGTTTTAAATTGCAGACTTATGGTGAATGGAGAGATCAAAGAGGATGTCTGTCATAGGGTGGAGACTGAGGGTGAAAATCAAAAACAACAGAAGCTGGAAATTTAAAATGAAATTAAAAAAAAAACACTGGGAACACACAGGATCTGTGGAGAGAGAAAGAGAGTTTCAACTGATGACATTTTCTACAGATACCACCTGACCTCCTGATTGTTTTCAACATTTTCTGTTTTTATGCCAAACAACGTAAAGCTGACACACTGCTTTCACCACAATCAGGTAAAATATGTGAATGAGGGAGGTTAGAGAATGAATAAAGAGCAAAGAAATCTGCTGGAATTGGGGAAGGAAGCACAAAAGAATGTTTGTGATGGGAATTTGTACATAACTGACACCTTTAAGCCATTTTGATTTGTCCTATCACAGAAATTCCTTTTATTCAAATCCTTTCCCTACCTACTCTTCTTCTGGATTTTTTTTCTTTCCTAGTTGTGATGAAGGATCATAGACCTGAAATGTTGACTGTTTCTCTTTTCACCAGTTACAACTGACATGCTGAGTGTTTCCAGCATTTTATATTTCTGTCAGCTGCTATGATCACTATGTTACAACAATGGCTTCTTCTCAAGAGTTGCATCTTGAAATTATGACGGTTATTCAAGAGGTCTAGTCAAGATAGTTGTGGGAATCGGTCAGTTCATAAAAGATGTTGATTGGCGGTTTGTCTCCAGAGATCGAGAAAGGGGAGGAAGGTGTCAGAAATGTCTTCCAGGTGAGGCAACACTTCACCTGTGAATCTGCTGGCGTTGTCTATTGTGTCTAGTGCTCCCAAAGTAGCCTCCTCTACACTGGTGAGACCCATCATAAAATGGGTGACCATTTTGTCAAGTACCTCCACTCCATCTGCCAGAGTGGAAATTACTGGTGGCCAAACATTTCAATTCTCATTCCAATTTCTGTTCTGACATGTTGGTCCATGGCCTCCTCTTATGCCAAGCTGAAGCCATTCTCAGGGTGAAGAACTTACATTCTGTCTGGGTAGCCTCCAACCTAATGTCATGAATATGGATTTCTCCTTATGATAAGAAATGTTTTCCCTTCCCCCCCACTTCTGGCATTTTACCTCTTCTCTCCTGCCCATCATCTCCTCCTTCCCTTTCTCCGATGGTCCATTCTCCTTTCCAATCAGATTCCTTTTACTCCAGCCCTTTACATTTCCCGCCCACTTGGCTTCACCTGCCACCTTTAAGCCAGCCTCTCCCTGATTAAGCATTCTTGTTTACTTAAATAATTCATTACGGGTGATATGTGTACACTTCGCTTAAAGTAAAGACGAAGCCAAACCAAATTCCTGGACTCCCATGTGTTCTTTGAGTTACTTTAGTGTTTTGAAATTACAAAATGTAACATTGGCGATAAATAAACTAAATATACTGGAGATAAGTCCACCGATTTGCAAGCCAGTGTGATTGTTCTGTATGGTGACCTTGATCTTCCATTTGTCTGTTTGTTTAATTCTCCAGCACTCTCTCATATTGAGTGACTAAAGACCCTATTACTGTACTGTGCTGTACCCTTCTATGTTCTGTGCTCTATGACCTGAGGTCTCCTGCATTGATACTGTGAAGCCAAATACAAGATTGAAGAACAGCTATTCGTCTTTTGTTTGGGCACGTTGCAGCCATCTGGACCTAATATTGAATTGTACAACTTCAGGTTATCTTATTGATTTGCTTTCTTTCTTCTTATTTTTCTTCTGGGAATGGAGGGCACGGCCAGCCTGACCCACGCTTCACAACTGCTACAATCATTTGCCTGCATTCTCACTCCCCAACTGCACCCATTCACTCATTGCAACTTAGCATTGTTTACGGCATTGCTACTATAGTCCCACCCTACCCTGCATGTTAATACAAATAACTAATCAGCCAAGCTCAGACAGAGCTTGATATGTTTCAGTGACGAAGTGTTTTGGGATGTTGATCATGAAACCTATCAACACCTGCCTGAGAAACAACTTGGATCAACTCCAGTTTGCCTACCAGCACAACAGGTGCCATTTGGCAGATGCCATTTTATTGGCTGTTCACTCAAACCTCGAGCATCTGGACAGCAAAGATGCATACATCAATACTATCCTTCAGCTTTCAACTCAGCATTCAATACCGTCATTCCCTCAGAACTGATCAATAAGCTTCAAGGCTTTGGCCTCAATGCCTCCTTATGCAATGGGATTCTTGATTTCCTCACTTGCAGACCCCTGTCAGTTTGGATTGGCAATAACATCTTCACAATCTCCAACAGCACAGCTGCACCACAAGGCTACGTGCTTAGCTTCTGCTCTACTCACTTTACACCTTTGTACTTATGACTGTGTGGCTAAGAACAGCTCCAATGCCATAGTTAAGTTTGCTGATGACACCGCCGTCATTGGCTGAATCAAAGATGGTGATGAATCAGCATATAGAAGGAGATTGAAAATCTGGCTGGGTGTGTCATAACAACAAAATCTTACTCAATATCAGCAAGACAAAGGAGCTGTTTATTGACTTTAGGAGGAAGAAACCAGAGGTCCATGAGTCAGTCTTAATTGGGGGACCAGAAGTGGAGTTGATCGGCAGCTTTAGATTTCTCAGTGTTATCATTTCAGAGGAACTGTACTGGACCCAGCTCATAGGTGAAATTATGAAGAAAACATATCAGCACCATTATTTTCCTTTGGAGTTTGCGGGCATTCAGCATGACATCTAAAACTTTGACAAACTTTTATAGATGTGAGGTAGTGAGTATATTGACTGGCTGCATCACAGGCAGGTATGGAAACATCAATGCCCTTGAATGGAAAATCCTGAAAAATATAGTGGATGCAGCCCTGTCCACATTGGGTAAAGCTCTCCCCATCATTGAATTCATCTACATGGAGTGTTGCCATAGGAAAGCAATATCCATCATCAGGAACACCCACCATCCAGGTCATGCTTTCTTCTCACTACTGCCATCACAAAGACAGTACAGGAACCTCAGGACTCACACTACCAGGTTCAAGAACAGTTATTATCTCTTAATCATCAGGCTCTTGAACCAAAGGGGGTAATTTCACTCAACTCCACTTGCCCCATCGTTGAACTGTTCCCAGAACTAATGGATTCACATTCAAGGACTTTTCATCTCATGTTCTCAATATTTATATCTTATTTGTTTATTATTATTATTTATTCTTTTTGTATTTGGACAGTTGCCTTTTGCACACTGGTTGTCCGCCGTTTTGGTCTTTCATTGATTCTATTTTGGTTATTGGATTTATTGAGTTTGCCCGTAAGGAAACAAATCTCAGGGTTGGATATGATGTCATATATGTACTTTGATAATAAATTTATTTGAACTTTGAACAATCACGTGGTAGCACCTCAACACATAAAAAACATGTAGACATAGTCAAGAGGGTCAGTTGTTGTTCAGACCAAACATTAGAATGGGGGAGAAATGTAATCTCAGTGATTTTGACCATGGAATGATTATTGGTGCTGGATGGGATGGTTTGAGTATCTCAGAAATGCTGATCTCCTGGAACTCTCCACACCACAATCTCTAGAGTTTACAGAGAATGGTGTGAAAAATAAAAATAAATCTAGGGAGTAGCAGTCCTTTTTAATGAAAGAGATAAGAGGAGAATGGCCAGACTGGTTCAAACAGACAGGAGGGCGACAGTAACTGAAATAACCAGGTGTTACAACAGTGGTGTGCAGAAGAGCATCACTGAGCACATTGAACCTTGAAGTCGATGGGCTACAACAGCAGAAGACCATGATCATACTCTCGGTGGCCACTTTATTAGGTACAGGAGGTACTTGATAAAGTGACCACTGAGTGTATATTCCCCTCCTTCACACTCCCCAGTTAGACAAACTTCTTTAGTCTCCTTCCTCTTTCTCTCAAAATATTTGCTCTATTTCTCTTCCCACAGATGCACCCAGACATGCTGTGTATTTCAGCATTTACTTTTTGAATGCGTAGTTATCCATTTCAATACGGGGGAGAAAACCAAAAAAAGAATGTCAGAGTGTTGTTCAAAGGGTGAGAGATTCCAGGAATGTTGATGTACAAGTGGATCAGGATGTCCTTGTATACTAATCACCAACAGCAAATGTGCAGCTGCAACAAACATTTCAGAACTTAATTGCTATATTGACCTTCGTTGTAAGGACTTTTGAGTATGAGAGCAAAAATATCTTGTTGCAATCATACAGGTTCTCGATGAGACCACAACTGTAGTGTAGTACACTATTTTAGTCTCATTACTTAAGGAAGAGAATACTTGCCTGCATGCTGTGCCACAGTTCATCAGACTGTTTCTGACAGGTCTGTAGTATATGAAAATGTCATGTCGACTGGGTCAGTATTGACTGAAGTTTAGAAGAATGTTTGGTAATCTCTTGAAAAGCTGATCCATATAATATGGCTAAGACTAGATGTGGGTAGAATGCCATCCTCCCTCCCATGAACTGCATTCATGAGTTTTATGAAATGAAAGGCAATCTCATCAAAGTATACAAGAATCTTTTAAAGATGGATCTACTGGATAGATTGCCTGGAAGTCTTAACATGAGAGTGCAGAATCTCAGGAGATCAGAAGTGTTGGGAACCTGTGGAATTTTCGATCACTGAAGACCAAGGCATTGTACATACTTAAGAGGGAAGTGATGTGTTTCCAGACACAAAAGATAAATTAAGGTATGGACAGAGATCAGGGCTATGTTTTGAAGTAAAAGATCAGCCATGAACTATTTGAATGATGGAGTAGGTTCAATGGATCAAATGGCTGATTTCTGCTCCCATTTTCTATACTTCTATATTTATTTCCTGTGGCAGGTTCTTTATTGGGGAGTTGGTGGTGTATGGAATAGAGGTATTGGTAGGAGAGCAGAGGCAATAGGAGGAGTTTGGAAATGGGAGAGGAAGATCAAGAGAGGGGCAGGAGGTCAGAAATGGGAAAAAAGATCAAGAAACACTAGAAATGAAATCAGATAGTGCAGTGAGACAAGGCATAGTTAAGAAGAACGGGTTGTGATGAGTAAGAGAACAGGAGGTGGAAGGGAGCATGAGCAGCAGCAGAAGACAAGGGCTTGGGAAGGTAGTTCAAAGGGAAATATGTGACATGGACAGGAAATGGGAGATGACGAGGAATGGAACACAGAAAAATGAACAGGTGATCAGTGTAAATAGGAGTAACAGAGGCTTGAAGTGGGAAGAGTGGAATAAAGTGGATGTCAGAGCTTAGGTGATCAGGGTGGAAGAGAAGACAGAAGATGTGAGTGGAATTCAGAAGTTCAGAGCAAATAGGATTGGGAAGGGGACTGCAGTAACAATAGGATAAATTGGAGTTGGGAAGAGGAATTTATGAGTTCTGGTGAAACATCTTTACCATATAATAAAGTCACACCGTGCAGAAACAGGGCTTTCAGCCCTCAAATCTGTCCTGATTAACGCATCCATCAATGTTAATGCTACTTCTGTCTGCATGGATACTCTTTATTCTACTGGGTATTTCCAATTTTTAAAATTTTATTCCATAGCTTTGAACTCAGTAGTCTGAGAGTTCTAGTTCATGGAAGATTGTGCCTTCCACTAAATTACAATGAATACATTTAGAAAAAATACATAATTAATGTGTTCCATTTGTAGATTCTTGGCTTCTTATTCAGATAACTTTGTCAATATATTATTGTTTGCAAAATTAATCATGATGCATTGAACTACATTGACCTCAGTTTGTTAATGTGTCCCAATGGTCGGAATCTTGGGATTTCATCATATTACGAGAAACTATTGAGGAATTTTATTGCTTCCCTGATTTTACAAAAACAAGTGGGAATAAAAAGGTTTTTGTCAGCAAAGCAAGTTTGAACAAATCTCACAAGGTAAACATTTAAAACTTAAGATTAACTCTCTCAATTCCAATTCAGGACTGCAGCTCAGATAATTTTTGCAGACAGGATGAATGTTTTCATGCCTAGTAAGCTTACCAGGCATAAGAAGGTCAAGTATAAACTCAAATTCTGATTAAGTAAGTAACTGTACACAGTAAGTAGAAGCATATCACACCGTTGGGATATGGGACCTTTAGTGACAAGAATCAATATGGATTGGGTAGGCCCTTCTTTCTTTGTGCCTACTCCTCAAAGCAATATGAGTCTAGGTCAAATATCTTGGAATTCTTGACAAGTAGCTTCTACTAAGATGGTGGCACAAGTTTGCTGTAGCATTTGGATGTTAGAAGAAGGATGGCAAGCTCCAGTAGGAAGCCAAAGAAGTGCACCACACTCAATAGTGGGAGAAGGGGTAGAGCTTGCAGGAGGAGTCAATGGGATAAATGTGAGATTTGGTTGCCCTGCCCATGAAGGAAAATAAATCAGCCATGATCAAATGGCAAAGCAGACTCAGTAAACCAAAAGGCCTAAGTCTGCTCCCATGTTTCATCATGTTATGGAACATCAGCTCTGCCTTGAAAATGGAACTAGGTCAGATAAAAGACCATTTTGGCTGGTGAGCTATCTTCCCCCATTTTGGAAGGACCCTTAGGGAGAGTGGCTGGAATTTCATGCTCCTGATGCATAGTACGTGATCCACATTTTCCAAAGTCTTGTCTTTATTGTCAGGAGTTGGGGCTAGATTTGGGGAGAACATTTGCTCACATATCCTTCAATGAACAAGTCAATGATGACTTAGATTTCAGCTTATTCAAGAGTCATCTGCAGCTCAATAACAGAATATGCAGTGATCCTTGTTCTGAAATGGGAATATCATGGCTTCATCCCTTGTGTCCTGTAGATCAATTCCATTTTAGTGGGAAGATTAATTGAGATGAGATGGAGTAATGCAGAGAAAAATAATGAAAATGCAGACAGTAATGTAGTCTTGCTTTGCACTCATCTACACTGAGATTGGCACTGATGAACACCTGCTTGTTAAGACCATGCCTTCGCTGCCAATAATGAAGCAGAGGTAAGATAGACTGCGGACAGCCATAGACTTATAAGGCCTTTGGTCTATAAGGTCCTTGCTGACGTCAACCACCCAGTAACACTAATTCTACACTGGTGCCATTTTTCTGTTTTCCCCATACGCTCATCCATTCCCTCCACCCCATTCAACCACCCCCCCCCCGCCCCATCATCCACCCAACAGAATATACCACTCCACTTACACACCAAGGACAACCAACTGTGACCAAATAACCTATCATTGGGATGCGGGATGAAAGCACAGGGAGAGAACACGTCAACATCACACAGATAGCATGTGAGACTAGGGTTGAACCTGGCTCTCTGGCACTGTGAGGCAACAGTTACCTGGAGTTGCGCTATCGTGCCACCATCTTTTTGGATGGTTCTGTACAGCCCCTCTCAGTTAATGGAGTTAATAGCTGTTGTGAAAAGGTCCGTGATCAACGTTCTGCACTGACACACAAATTACTGGCGGAAGACAATGGGGCAAGCAGCATCTATGGAGGGAAATTGACAGTCAACGTTTTGGATCAAGACCCAACATCTCTATCTAAAATATTGACTGTCCATTTCCCTCCACAGATGCTTGCTAACACACCAAGTTTTTCTGGAGCTTCGCATGTTGCTCAGGACTCCAGCCGCCATAGTTTCTTTTGTCTCCAAGGTCAATGTTCTCCCTACGTTTCGCTTGCTTCATATTTAGGAAGATGCCCAGCCGACTGGACAATTGAATTGACTTTATTTCTTACATCCTTCCCATACATGAGGAGAAAAATCCTTACGTTACGTCTCCATCTGAATGTGCAAGATGCAAGTTATAGTAATTAGTAATAAATAGTATGTACAGTAAGATATACGACAGAACTGTCAATATAGCTTAGAAATATAATTGTGTCAGCATGAATTAATCAGTCAGATAGCCTGGTGGAAGAAGCTGTCCCGGAGCCTGTTGGTCCTGGCTTTAATGCTGCGATACCGTTTCCCAGATGATAGCAGCCGGAACAGTTTGTGATTGGGGTGACTCGGGTCTCCAATTATCCTTCGGTCCCTTTTTACGCACCTGTCACTGTAAATGTCTTGAATAGTGGGAAGTTCACATCCATAGATGCACTGGGCTGTCTGCACCACTCTCTACAGAGTCCAGCGATTAAAGGAAGTACGGTTCCCATACCAGGCACTGATACAGCCAGTCAGGATGATCTCACTTGTGCCCCTGGAGAAAGTCCTTAGAATTTGGGGATTAATGCCAAACTTCTTCAACCATCTGATGTGAAAGAGGCGACATGTAGAGACCTAGTGAGGTCCCCGATGATGTGTATACCTCGGAACTTAAAGCTGTTCACCCTCTCAGCCCCAGACCCATTGATATCTCTAGGGGTTAGCCTGTCTCCATCCCTACTGTAGTCCACAACCAGCTCCTTTGTTTTTGCAACATTGAGGGAGAGGTTGTTTTCTTGACACCACTGTGTCAGGGTGATGACTTCTTCTCTGTGGGCTGCCTCATTATTATCTGAGATTAGGCCTATGAATGTAGTATCATCGGCAAACTTAATTAGCAGATTGGAGCTGTGGGTGGCAACACAGTCATGGATATACAGAGAGTAAAGGGGGGGCTTAGGACACAGCCCTGGGGGAGGGCTCTTATTTTGAGGGTCGGGGGGCAGAGGTAAGAGAGCCCACTCTTACCACCTGCTGGCGATCTGATAGTAAGTCCAGGATCCAGCTGCACAAGGCAGGGTGAAGGCTGAGGTCTCTGAGCTTCTTGTCAATCCTGGAGGGAATTATGGTGTTGAATACTGAAATGTAGTCCAAGAACAGTATTCTCATATAAGTATCCCTCTTCTCCAGGTCTGACAGGACTTGGCCTGATACAGGACTTATAGTGTAAAGCCTTTCAAAACTCAAGCATGTTGAAGGAGGAAAACTCTGTTGTTTATATACTTCATCGTTAATTGTCTTACATCATTGTGTTTTTTTTTAAATGACGTGCACTGCATTGCATATGCTATGCATTAGAAACATTGTAGGCTTTGGAAAGTGAACTATTCAAGACATCATACAATAACACACTTTGTTCACTTCTAATAGGCTCTTGTTTTCATGCATTAAACATTTTTAAGCATATTTCATGCTAATTAAGATGAAGACATTTGTTGGACCAGCCACTCTGTAGGTGTAAAGATTATTCATCAGGCTTCAATTATCATTTTGTCTTTTCCAGGGATGTGGCCGATTGTTACTGGGAGCTTTGCTATCATTCTCATGATTAGTGTTGTATATTCAGTACGAGGGGTAAAAACAACTTTATGCCTAGGGTTTGATACATCTACCAGTTTCAGTGTCAACAGTGTGCTTTTAGTTCCTGTTTCAATGCATGAACAAATGTGCAATCAACACCCAAGACCTTGCTGAAAATGGATGCTCCCAGGACAATTTGGGTCAAGTTCCTCTGCAGTATTTCAAATGGAGCTTGTGTCCTAAATGGGGGAATTGAATCAAGGTCGTAAGGATATTTCCTGAATGGAAATGCCTGGTTGATTTTCCTGATCATCATGATTTGCCTTGTAAATTCCCACAAATGTAACATACTACAGGTTTCATATATTTTCAATATTATAGCTCAGAGCTAGGAAGTACAATGCTATCAAATTCTAGGTATTTTGAACTCTCTACAGCATATCCATTCAGTGCTAGAATTACTCCACTGAATTCAGTTATGGGTGCAGCTCTGAGTGACATTTCCACCCCAACATCTAATCCTGCAATAATAGATTACACAATCGGAAAATTATGGTACTTAATTCATCAGAATTAGAATCAGAATCACGTTTATTATAACTAACATATGTTTTGCAATTGCAGTATAGTTCAATACATAAAGATGACTATAAATTACAAAATAAATAAATAGTGCAGAGAAAGAATAACAAGATAGTGTTCTTGAGTTCATTGACCATTCATAAATCTAATGGTGGAGGGAAAGAAGCTGTCGCTAAAGCATTAACTGTGGGTCTTCAGGTTCCTGTATCTATTCCCCAATGGTAGTAATAAAAAGAGGGCATGTTCCAATAGTAAGAGTCCTTAATAATTGATGCCACCTTCTTGAGGTATTGCCTCTTGAAAATGTCTTTGATAGAGGGAAGAATGTGCCTGTGATGAATGGATGGGAGAAATTAGCACAGGATAGGAGAAGCTGGAGAAGAACTGCACAGCTCGAAGAATACCTCCACCGTGCCACTGAGACTAAACAGCTTCAACATAAGGAGAGATTACGAAAGGCTCAACCAGCTACATCCAACACCACTTCAATGACCTACACCTGCCATCACTGCAAGAGGAGTTGTAGATCATGGATTGGCCTCTCAAGACCCACAAGTGACCATATCAACCACCAGGAAAAGAATGATGCTCGATGATGAGTGATCACTGATGATTACGACATCTGTAGCAATTTATAAGAGTCTTTGGTGACACACCAAATCTCCTTTAACGCCTAATGAAGCAGAACTGCTGGTGTGCCTATGTCATGATTGCATCAATATGCTGGGTCCAAGATAGATCCTCCGAGAGGTTGATACCCAAGAATTTGAAGCTGCTCACCCTTTTCACCATTGACCACCTCAATGGGAACTAGTGTCAGTTCTCTTGCCTTCTCCTTCTTGAAGTCCACAATCAACTTCTTGGTCTTGCTGACATTGAGTGTGAGGCTGTGTTACAAAACCAGTTCTCCAGGCTCATCTATATCATTTCTGTATGCCTCCTTGTTGCCATCTGAGATTTTGCCAACAACAGTGATGACATTTGCAAAATTATAGACAGTCTTTGAACTGTGCTTAGCCACACAGACACGAGTGTAGAGACAGCAGAGCAGTGGGTTAAGCACGCATCCTTGAGGTGCACCTGTGTTGAGGATGAGATGCTATTACAAATCTGTACTGACTGATTTTTGCCTATAACTTCCCTTTACACCCAAGTAGGGTGAAATATTGTGTCTATGTGCTAGGTTACCTAATTTTTAAGACGTTTAGGCTCTCACATCTGAAGCATCATGTCATGTGATCATGGCCAATCTGCCTGTTCACACATTTACCTGCTTTTGCTTCACACCCTTTTCAATCTATCAATCTCAATTTTTAAAAAAATCTTAATTAGCCAACACATTTTTGGAGAAGAATATACCAGGTTGTTATTACCCTTTGAATGAAGAAAGTGTCTCTGATACAATATTTCTCATTTCCCAATTTTTATCTCTAAGCTTATGTCCTTTGTTCTGATCTCCACTAGAAGAAGAAAGAATTCCCTTCTGTTTACCAGCTCAACTCTATCCATCATCCTAAGCATTCATCTACTCCACTGCTGCCACATTGTGGCCTCGTGGTGTAGCACCTCATTGATGCTTCTTTGAAAACACTACCAAAATTAAGGATTCTGCACCTTAAAAAAACATGTGCTTACCATCACCTACAGGTTCTGTTCAAAGTCACACTCAATCGAACTTTAAAGTTCAAAGTAAAACTTATTAATGGTGTACATAAATGCCACACATACAACCCCGAGATTTTTTGCTGCGGGCATACTTAACAAATCTATAAAACAGTAACTGTAAACATCAGAAACTGTTAATTGTGTACAAACTGTGCAAATGCAGATACAAATAAATAGCAATAAATAACGAGCATGAAATAACAATATAACAGAGTCCTTAAATGGGTGTAGCTATCCCCTTTTGTTCAAGAGCTTGATGGTTGAGGGGTAGTAACTGTTCTTGAACCTGGTGGGGTGAGACATGATGCACTTGTTCCTTTTTCTGATGGCAGCAGTGAGAAAAGAGCATGGCCTGGGTGGTGGGGATCTTTGATGATGAATGCTGCTTTTCTACAGCAATGTTTCATGTAGATGTGCTCAATGGTTGGGAGGGTTTTACCTGTGATGTACTGAGCCAAATCCACTACCTTTTGTAGCAATTTCCACTCAAAGGTATTGGTGTTTCCATATCAGGCCGTAATGCAGCCAGTCAGCACACATTCCACCACACGTCTGTGGAAATTTGCCAAGGTTTTTGATTACATGCTGAATCTCCGCAGACTCCTGAGGAAGCAGAAGTGCTGTCGTGCTTTCTTCACAATAATATTTACATGATGGGTCCAGGACAGGTCCTCTGAGATAGTGACACCCAAGAATTTCAAGCTACCGACCCTCTCTACATCTGATCTTCCAATTACAGGCTCATGTAGCTCTGATTTCCCTCTCCTGAGATCTACAATCATTTCTTTGGTCTTATTGAGATTGAGTGGGAGGTTATTGTCATTACACCACTCAGCCAAGTTTTCAATCTCCCTCCTGTATGCTGATTCATCACCCCCTCTGAGACGGTCCACAACAGTGGTGTTATCAGCAAACTTGCATATGGTGTTGGAGCTGTACTTAGCCACACAGTCATAGGTGTAAAGTGAGTAGAACAGGGGACTAAGCACACATCCCTGCATTGCTTCTGTGCTGATGGAGATTGTGGAGGATATGTTTTTGCCAACCTGCACTGACTGGGGTCTACAAATGAAGAAATCCAGGATCCAATAGTACAAAGGGGTAGTGAAGCCCAGGCCCTGGAGTGTACGGATTAGTTTTGAGGGGATCATGGTGTTAAAGGCCGAGCTGTAATTGAGAAAGTGCATCCTGATATATGCATCTTTGCTGTCCACATGTTCCCAGAGTTGTGTGAAGAGCCATCTGCTGTAGACCTATTGCTTCGGTAGACAAATTCGAGTGGATCTAAGTTACCATTCAGACAGGAAAAATTCAATCCAGGCCTGGAAATACAGTGGCATGCAAACGTTTGGGCACCCCTAGTCAAAATTTCTGTTACTGTGAATAGTTAAGTGAGTAGAAGATGAACTGATCTCCAAAAGTCATAAAGTTAAAGATGAAACATTCTCTTCAACATTTTAAGCAAGATTAGTGTATTATTTTTGTTCTATACAATTTTAGATTGATAAAAAGGAAAGGAGCACCATGCAGAAGTTTGGGCACCCCAAGAGATTTGAGCTCTCAGATAACTTTTACCAAGATCTCAAACCTTAATTAGCTTGTTAGGGCTATGGCTTGTTCAAAGTCATCATTAGGAAAGGCCAGGTAATGCAAATTTCAAAGCTTTATAAATACCCTGACTCTTCAAACCTTGTCCCAACAATCAGCAGCCATGGGCTCCTCTAAGCAGCTGCTTAGCATTCTGAAAACTAAAATAAATGATGCCCACAAAGCAGGAGAAGGCTATAAGAAGATAGCAAAGTGTTTTCAGGTAGCCGTTTCCTCAGTTCATAATGTAATTAAGAAATAGCAGTTAACAGGAACGGTGGAGGTCAGGTTGAGGTCTGGAAGACCAAGAAAACTTTCGGAGAGAACTGCTCATAGGATTGCTAGAAAGGCAAATCAAAACTCTAGTTTGACTGCAAAAGACCTTCAGGAAGATTTAGCAGACTCTGGAATGGCGGTACACTGTTTTACTGTGCAGCAACACCCGCACATATATGACATTCATGGAAGGGTCATCAGAAGAAAACCTTTCCTGCATCCTCACCACAAAATTCAGTGTCAGAAGTTTGCAAAGGAACATCTAAACAAGCCTGATGCATTTTTGAAACTAATCCTGTGGACTGATGAAGTTAAAATAGAGCTTTTTGGCCGCAATGAACAAAGGTATGTTTGGAGAAAAAAGGGTGCAGAATTTCATGAAAAGAACTCCTCTCCAACTGTTAAGCACAGGGGTGGATCGATCATGCTTTGGGCTTGTGTTGCAGCCAGTGGCACGGGGAACATTTCACTGGTAGAGGGAAGAATGAATTCAATTAAATACCAGCAAATTCTGGAAGCAAACATCACACTGTCTGTAAAAAAGCTGAGATGAAAAGAGGATGGCTTCTACAACAGGATAATGATCCTAAACACACCTCAAAATCCACAATGGACTACCTCAAGACGTGCAAGCTGAAGGTTTTGCCATAGCCCTCACAGTCCCCCGACCTAAACATTATCGAAAATCTGTGGATAGATCTTAAAAGACCAGTGCATGCAAGATGGCCCAAGAATCTCACAGAACTAGAAGACTTTTGCAAGGAAGAATGGGCAAAAATCCCCCAAACAACAATTGAAAGACTCTTAGCCGGCTACAGAAAGCGTTTACAAGCTGTGATACTTGCCAAAGGGGGTGTTACTAAGTACTGACCATGCAGCGTGCCCAAACTTTTGCTTCAGGCCCTTTTCCTTTTTTGTTATTTTGAATCTGTAAAAGATTGAAATAAAAAGTAATCTTGCTTAAAATATTAAAGAAATGTGTCATCTTTAACTTAATGCCTTTTGGAAATAAGGTTATCTTTTACTCGCTTAGCTATTCACAGTAACAGAAATTTGGACCAGGGGTGCCCAAACTTTTGCATGCCACTGTAGATCACCATTATTACCATTTCTTTATTGTTACTGTGTCTAAATCGTTGAAGTCAATGACACTGTTGTGGCACCTTCACCAGAGACAGCGATCGTTCAACAAAAAAGTTCTCCTTCTCAAAGGCAAATAAGATTGACAATAAACCTTACTAGTGTCAACTAACTGTGATAATTAAATTTTTAAAATTCTTTTATTGATTTAGTGTCTCCTAGGCTTTAGTTGCACTGTACTTTTCTTTCCACTTATTCTTGATAAGTGTGGTGAAACAACCAAAGAGCTAAGCAGTGAAAATAGCTGAAATCAGCATGCTGAACTCTACCTAATTATATTCCTTAGACTTCTGATTTGATCAATGGTATCCCAATGAGTTGCCACAAGAATCACTGGTGTAAGCATTCATACCACCAGAAGGTAAAATCCTTTGATCATTTACTGCTGTGCAACTGTTAGTATATTTCACTGCCAAAAAGATTGTGAAAAATTTGTAAAATGTATTTTTTAAGTGTGAGCATTTCTTTTATTAATGTTCCAACAATGCAAGAAGAAACTTGTTCTTATTTTCCCTTTCCCTGTTCAATATGTCAAAAAGGTGGTCAGCTTTTCAGCAGCCTCTACTAACTCCTCTCTTTGCCATCTTCTCTCCTGTACAAATAAGATCATAAGACCATAAGATACTGTATAGTGGCAAGATTAGACCGTTTGCCCTGTCATTTGTGCCCCCATTTTATCGTGGCTGATCTAATTTTCCTCTCAGCCCCAATCTCTGCCTTCACCCAAATCCCTTCATGCCCTGACCAATCAAGAATCTATCAACCTCTGCCTTAAATATACATAAAAATTTGGCCTCCACAGATGCCTGTGGTGAAGAATTCCACAGATATACCACTTGCTGGCTAAAGAAATTCCTCCTTAGCTCATTCTAAAAGGACTCCCCTCTATTCTGAAATTCAGAATCTAGTCTTAGACTCTCCCATCATAGGAAATATCCTCTCCACTTCCACTGTATCAAGGCCTTTCACCACTCGATAGGTTTCAATGAGGTCTCCCCCTCATTCTTCTGAATTCCAGTGAATTCAGGCCCAGAGAAATCAATTGCTCTTCATATGACAACCATTCAATCCTGGAATTGATTTCCTTTGATTTCCAGAAGGCTTTTGATAAGGTGCCACGTAAAAAACTTAACCATAAGATAAGGATGCATAGAGTTGGGGTGATGTATTAGCATGGATAGAGGATTAGTTAACTAACAGAAAGCAGAAAGTTGGGATGCATGGGTGCTACTCTGTTTGGCATCCAGTGGTGAACGGTGTGCCGCAGGGATCAGTGCTGGGCCTGCAACTGTTCACGATATACATTAACAATCTGGAAGAGGGGACAGAGTGTAGTGTATCTACATTTGCTGATGATACTAAATTGAGTGGAAAAGCAATTTATGCAGAAGACACAGAGAGTCTGCACAGAAATATAGATAGGTTAAGTGAGTGGGCGAGGGTCTGGCAGATGGAGTACAATGTTGATAAATGCAAAGTCATCCACTTTGAAAGGGAAAAATGAAAGAGCAGATTATCATTTAAATGGTAAAAAATTGCTGCATGCTGCTGTGCAGAGGGACTTGGAAGTACTTATGCATGAATCACAAAGGGTTGGTCTGCATTGCAGCAGGCTATCAAGAATGCAAATGTGTTGGCCTTCATTGCTAGAGGGATTGAATTTAAGAGCAGGGAGGTTATGTTGCAACTGTACAGGGTACTGGTGAGGCTGCAACTGGAGTACTGCATGCAGTTCTGGTCTCCTTACTTGAAGAAGGATATACTGGCTTTGGAGGCAGTGCATAGGAGATTTGCCAGGTTGATTCCAGAGATGAGAGGGGGTTAGACTGTGAGGAGGGATTGAGTCACCTGGGACTGCACACACTGGAATTCAGAAGAATGAGAGGAGATCTTATAGAAATATATAAAATTATGAAAGGGATAGGTAAAGTAGAGGCAGGAAAATTGTTTCAACTGGTAGGCGATACTATAACTAGGGGACATAGCCCCAAGATTCAGGGGAGTAGATTTAGGATGGAGATGAGGAGGAACTGCTTTTCCCAGAGAGTGGTGAATCTGTGGAATTCTCTGCCCAATAAAGCAGTGGAGCTTACCTCAGTAAATATATTTAGGACAAGGTTGGATAGATTTTGGCATAGTAGGGGAATTAAGGGTTTTGGGGAAAAAGCAGGTAGGTGGTGATGAGTCCATAGCCAGATCATACGTGATCGTATTGAATGGTGGAGCAGGTTCGACGGGCCAGATGGCCTACTCCTGCTCCTATTTCTTATGTTCTTAAGGAATATTTTTTGTAAACCTCCTTTGAACCCTCTCCAGTTTCAGCACATCCCTTCTAAGATAAGAGGCCCAAAACTACTTGCAGTATTCCAAGTGAGGCCTCACCAGTACTTTATAAAGTCTCAACATTACATCCTTGCTTTTGTATTCTGGTCTTCTTGAAATGAATGCTAACTTTGCATTTGCCTTCCTCACCACAGACTCAGCCTGCAAATTAATCTTTTGGGAATGCTTCACAAGTCCCTTTGCACCTCAGCTAGTGCCAGTATTTTAAGTCTATGGATGCAACTACAGTTTTCCCGTGATTGTGTCATTTGGGACAAATTGCTTTATTTGCAAGTAGTTTTTCTATAATGGAAATATCAAAATATCTTCATTGCTTGAATGGTGGCCTGAACAATGACACACACAAAGTAACTATTTAATGTTGTGGCTTCAGAATCACAATATCATTGATTGAGGTCTGTTATCTACATTGAGAAAATACTATGAATAAATCTGTTTGTATATAATAGGAAATTAATATGAATAAAATAAAAATAAATAAAGATTAACATACACTCTACATAATTAGGAGTGTAAGACTGATTTTTGTTACTTCATTTTAATGTCCACAGTTACTATGATGGGATTCAAGTTAAGTTCTCTGGATCAATGGATCTAGAATTCTGGCTTGTAGTCTGTTTAGAAAAGCAATTGATTAAGCCAAAGGTTCATGGTCATAATATCCTGCATCAAATATACTGTACAAGCTTCACACTAACGTTTTGGGAGAGCTGTTTCAATTATTATATTCATTCGTTAGGTAAATCTGTCACTAGTGTGAGGTATAATTGTATGGAGCACTGATGAGGGATATGACATAATAGCTTTTGCCAGTGAGTTTAACTGGAATTTCTGTGATAGAAACTCTGCCACTTGGCAAATGAGATAGGTCTGACCAATTTCAGGCAAAGAGGCTTAGTAGACAACATGTACTTAGCGTCTGAAAGCAGAGAACCATGGTCATAGGACCACTGTGTCCACGCTACCTATTAAGTACCTACCTATTCTAATCCCATTTACAAGCACTCACTCCATAGACTTCTATGTCATTGTGCTTCAAGTGTTCATCCAAAAATTTCTTAAACATTGTAAGAGTACATTCCTCACCACCTCCTCAGGCAAGATGTTCAAGATTCCAACCATCCTATCAATTAAATATTTTTTTCAAAATTTACCTCTTAATCTCCTACTCCTTAACCTAAACCTGTGCTGTCTGGTTATAAGACACACCTGTTAAGGGGAAAGGCTTCACACTATCACTATCTATCCTATCAATACCCCACATAATATTATATATCTAAATCAGGTCCACACTCACCTTCTCAACTCTAAAGAAATCAAACCTAATCTTTACTTGTTGCTGAAACAAACCATCCCAGGCACTACTGTGGTAAATTACTCTGTGTCCTGCACAGTCACATCTTTCCTACAGTGTAGCAATCAGAAATACATCCAACACTCTGGTTGTAACCTAATTATTATTTTATAAAGTGGTGCCTTAACACCCCTTTGCTCTTATATTTCATGCCTCAGCTAATGAAGACTATCTAACCACTATATCTGTTGCTTCAGACATATACACCAACTTCTTCCATTCCTCAGTAGTTCCTGGAATCCTACAATTCATTGCATATATCTTGAGTTATTAGTCCTGCCAAAATGCGCTACTTCACATTTTTCAGGGTTAAATTCTATTTGCTTTTGCTCTGCTTATTTTAGCAACTGATAAATATCCTGCAGCTCTATCTTCCTTGCCTATCAACAGTTTTCAAGTTATCTGCAAGCTTACTGATCATATCTCAAACTTTCACATCCAGATTGATAATGTACACAACAAACAGCTGACGTTCCAACATCCATCCCTGCGGTAGACTATTTGAACAACCTTTGACCACCACCATCTGCCTCCTATCATCAAGCTAATTTGAAATCTAATTTTCAAACTTGCCCTTGGATCCAATGGGTTGCAATCATTCCCCTATGGGACTTCAACAAAATCTTACTGAAATCCACGTAGGTGACTGCATTACTGCATAACCTCCTTGAGATATTCACTCAAATTGGTCAGAGATGATCTCACATTTACTAAGCCATGTGATTATCACTGTTGAATTGCTGTGTCTCTAAGTGCAGATTTATCCTTCCCCTTGGATTTGTTTTTCCCATCAACTTCCTCACCTCTCTTGTTGGGCTTGCTGGCCTATAGTTATTTGGCTTTTCCCTGTTGCCCTTATACTACGTACAATCTCATTCAGCTATCTGGCACCTGCTTTGTGACAAGAAAAGATATTAAAAATTCTGTACAGGCCCTCAAAAATCTCCTTCCTTATTTCCTATAGAAGTTTAGGATACCTCTCATCGGATTCTGAAGTTTTTTTCCATTGAAGTCCATCTAATGCCTTTTCCTTTTCTATGAGAATTCCACTATCCCCAACTCTAAATTCTCTAACTACATGCCCTTTTCCATAAACTGCTTCACTGCGAATGGCACTTGATCTGAAGTGAATTACTTACTCTGCAGTGATATTCAGTTTAATTCTTAATTACTATGCTGCCATGTTCCAACATTTTCCTAGCAGTTGTGAAGAATGACCAAATAGGATTAATTGAGGCTATGGATGTGGACAAAATTTCAGTGACACTTGAAATTCAAGAGAATAAAACAAATTGTGGTCAGTGTTAGCGTGAGTGTCAATCAGAGATTTTCTTACCATGACAAATAGAAAAGAATAGACTATCAGGAAAAGGATCATGATTCTGACTGGCCAGCAGAGTTTTGTCCCTGACTTCATATTTTTTCATATACTCATTTGGCATTTTAGAAAAATGTGTTTTGACAAAAAATGTTAATTGGCATACACAAGAGCTTGTTTGTCAAAAATAATTGGTCAGTTACAGTCATGCGAGCTTCATACCATCTTTGATCCAGTGACAATGCAGAATTGATTAGCAGCCATTGATCTGCCTGCAGAACAAAGGCACAATTCTTCAAAACAATTAATTTCATGGAAGGCAAACCATTTCTGAGTGTTGTGAGTGAGTGATTATCATATTCTTACCCCTGACCAAAGAAATGGCCCTGAGGTGCTTCTCAGGAAGAGAAAAAAGAGACAGAGTTTAAAATGATTATTCTGCAATTCATTCCTATTTAAGGTATCAACTTTGGGCTAACTTTCCATCACTCTTTTTTATGTCATCGAGAATCACAAAAAATTAAACACAAAGATAATAAAAACTATTATAAACTTAAAATAACATTTAACTATTTCAAACAGTTGAAACATAACAAAATTACTAAAGAGGATTCAAAATACATTTATTTTCAGAGTAAGTATGCAGCATACAACTCTGAGATTTGTCTTCTCCCGACAACCATTAAACAAAGAAGAACCAAGGAACGTGTTCAAAGATAAAAAACAATAACCCTCACTCCCTGCACATGCAAAAAAATTCATGAAAACAGCAACAAAAAAAGACGAGCGTAAACACCAGATATAAAACACAAAATTAAAAGGCATCTTCAGTTCTGCTCAGTGTTCATTATCTGCAGGCCACCCTGATCAAAATCGCCCAAACTAGCAACATTAAAGGAGTGACCAGAAAACCAGAACACATCACAAACGTGAATTAGAGTCCACAATCCACAAACCACCCTTGGGGCAGCGAGTGGGAGGAAAAGAGAAACCGACATACACAGATATCCTCCTCCAGCACCAACAAGCAAAATGCTGGTTGACGGTGCTGAACACTTTCTCAACTCCGCACCCACCTTGATGATTTCAATCTTCCTCAGCGCTGTAATCAGAATGAGTCGATCATGGGCCCACACCACATCTCCAGGCTTCCTGGCTTTGCTCACAGCCTCCTGGTACCCTCTCGGAGACAGAAAAGTGCCAGATCACCAACGCACATTAAAATGATTAAATATATTAAATGCTTTCAGCAATATGTAGAATGAAAATGATCATGTACTTATACTTTGCTACATTGTCATGTTTTCTAGTTCAAATGAATGCGTCCACCAGCTGTCCGCAGTCTGGTGCTCTGGTCTCATTTGTATATTTTACTATATTGAGCTGGGCATCACTGGCAAGACCATAATTTAGCTTAGTTTAAACTTAAACAAGTTTAACTTAAGCCAGACTCAGCAGGGAGAATTTTCAGTCC
Source organism: Mobula birostris (assembly GCF_030028105.1). NCBI lineage: Eukaryota > Metazoa > Chordata > Chondrichthyes > Myliobatiformes > Myliobatidae > Mobula > Mobula birostris. The sequence goes on from NC_092374.1 coordinate 69,679,509, forward strand.
ATGCTGAGATATCTAGAATAGTTTGTACTACCATCACACTGCCCTGATCCAGCTCTCGCCTTCAATACATCCCTGGGGCAGAGAACGTGGCAATCAGCTAAATGAGAATTCAAGACTTCAGCAAAACATTTGACAGAAGACCTGCAGATTTTAGCAAAGACTTTGACAAAGTTCTTCATGGGAGGCTGGTCCAAAAGGTTTAGTTGCTTGGTATTCAAGATGGAGGTAAGATGGATTCAACATTGGCTTGGCGAGAGAAGTCACAGAGTGGTAGTAGATGGTGGCTCGCTGACTGGAGGTATGTGGTTAGTGGTGTGCCGCAGGGATCAGTGATGGATCCATTGCAGTTTGTCATCTGTATCAACTATCTGGATGATAATGTGATAAGCTGGATCAGTAAATGTATACATGAAAACAAGACTGGGGGCAAAGTGGACAGCAAGGAAGGCTATCAAAGCTTGCAACAGGATCTGGACCAACTGGAGAAATGGACTGAAAAATGGTAGATGGAATTTAATGCAGACAAGTGTGAAATGTTGCACATTGGGAGGACAAACAACGGAGGGACTTGCACAGTGAATGGCAGAGTACAGAGGAGTGTGGTAGAATGAAAGGATCTAGGAATACAGATCCATAATACCTTGAAAGTGGGGTCACAGGTAGATTGAGTTGTAAAAAAACCCTTTTTACTTCAACTTCATAAATCAGAGTACTGAGTACTGAAGTTAGGATGTTATGTTGAAGTTGTACAAGATGCTGGTGAGGTTAAATTTTGAGTATTGTGTGTAGTCCTGGTGTCCTGGTCACCTACCAGCAGGAAGGATATCAAAAAGATTGAAAGAGCACAGACAAAATTTACAAGGATTTTGTTAGGACTTGAAGACGTCATATAGGAAAAGGTTAAATAGGTTAGAACTTCATTCCATAGAGCACAGGAAAATAAGAGGTGATTTGATAGTTATACAAGAATTATGAGGGGTACAGATAGGGTAAATGCAAGTAGGCTTTTTCCATTGAGGTTCTGTGAGACCAGAACTAGAGGTCAAAGGTTAATGGTGAAAGGTGAAATGATTAAGGGGAACTTCACTCAGAGGGTGGTGACAGTGTGGAATGAGTTGCCGGTGTTAGTGGTGGATGCAGGTTTGATTGCAACTTTTAACAGAAGTTTGTATAGAATGGGAGTAGTACAGAGGACTATGGTCCAGGTATGGGTCAATAGAATAGGCAAAATAACAGTTCTGCTCTACAATACTCAGTTAAATGCTGACTATATACAAGTGCATTTACCGTCTCCTCACCTCCACAATCCATATTTGAACCAAAATTGTGATAAGGTCTGACACCTCTCAAGACTCTAACTCAGCATTGATGAGGAGAATATTGGTAAATAAGAGACATTTGATAGCACTGCCTGTTATTTTGCTGACTTTCAGTGGACTGATCAGGTATTAATCAGCGGAAGGGATTCTTTCCTGCTTTTTTCTAAACAGGACATGCCTGAGCAATTTTCCACATCGGAGCACATCAAAAACACAAACTTCAGTTTCAGAGGTGACTGTAAAACTGACTGCCCTTAGGACTAGAAGATGCACATGGCAGTAAGGTGATTAACAGTTGTCATTGTAGTTTGTCCTTACAGATATCATCTAGCGTTCTGCTTTTGCTCAGTTCTCATTACGGCTTTATACCACGTCACGATTCCAGCCTCGGATACTCCAGAACTTGGGCTGAAACCATCTTTGTCAAGGTCTCTCATCATAGTCTGATCGATCCAACATGGATCCAGCAGGGTTTCAGGGTCTCTCAGCTGCTGTGGCCAGCCACAGCAGGAGGACTTCCAGGTGGAGCCTGAAGATGTGTGACCTCCAGGCCACTGTGTGTCAGCTATCACAAGGAAAGCGCCAGAGTTACTTGGGTGAGGCTGTCGGTACAGCTTTCGACCCCCGAGAGATTTGACAGAGACCTGGGTTCTTGCAGTGGCTTCCTCATTCAATGCTCATTAGTGTTGGAACTCCAGCCATCCCAGTTCCATTCGGAGTGTGGAAAACTGGCCTTCATGATCTCTCTGGAACTCCAGCCATCCCAGTTCCATTCGGAGTGTGGAAAACTGGGAGACCCTCGCCTGGGCTACTGCGCATTGGGAACAAGGGTCGGAGACTTGCATGGTTTCGGAGGAATTCATGGCCACCATGAGGAAGGTATTTTATTATCCAGTCAGTGCAAACAGAGCCTTGGACATTCTGATGAAGCTGCATCAGGGAAGTCAGTCAGCGGCTGACTATGCTATTGAGTTCTGAACTTTGGCGCAAGAGAATGGTTGGAACGGGGAAGCCTTGCCCACTCTATACTGCTATGAACTAAAGGATGCCCTCACCTTGGAAGAGTCAACAGCAGACTTAGAGTTCTTATCAACCAGTCCATCCACCTTGACAATCCTCTGGCAGAGCATAAGAAGGACTACATTACGAGGCTGAAGAGGGCTAGCCTGAGCATGGCCTCAGTCCATTGTGGATCAGTCCCTCGACCTCAGACCTCAACCTGCCCATCTCCTGCTTGGGACTCCATTGACCCATGCAGATCAGTTACATGAGGCTGTCCGCCGATGAGAGGCCCAGGCGTCAGAATCAAGGCTGCTGCTATTACTGTGGGGAAGCAGGTTGCCGGGATAATTTTCTGGACTTAGGAATCGCCCGTTGGCTCGACATACCACTGTGAGAGTTGAGCCAGTCCATGCTTGCAACCGTCTTGGATGGCCGCCCACTAGGTTCCGGGCAGATCCCGCAACAGATTGTGGTTTCACAGATGAGGATAGGGGATCATGTAGAAGACGTTAGTTTCTACATCATTGACTCACCACTCATATCCCTGATCCTTAGGCACCCTTGGCTGTCCCAGCATAACCCATCTGTGGACCGGAGGAAGGGGAGAATCACTGCTTGGTCCAGTTATTGTATGAGGGTATGTATGCAGCATGGTGTTATGACCTCCAGACTCTCCCAAAACCAATGACCAGCAAGGGGACAGGCTTCAATGCCTAGGGGATTCTGCTGCAAGGTCCCAACAAAAAGGAGGACTCCAAAATACAGACCCTTGGAGCCTGTTCCTGGGGCACAATGCCCATCTGTAACACCTCGTTGAGGATATGACGGAGTTTAGTGAACCTAGGGAGGAAACGTGTTGGTCAGTTGAACAACACTTGCCACCTAAGAAGCCTCAGAAGCCGTCCATGGAAGAGGCTTCAGAAAAACTTGCAACACCCAGGTCGGTCGAAGTTCCTTCCATATACAAGGACTCGGAAGAGGTCTTCAGCAAGCGGAAAGCATTGACTTTTCCACGACACCGACCATACAATCTTCCGCCTGGTACTTGTCCTCCATGTGGTCGATTAAACATACCTTCAGGTCCAGAGAGAAACACAATGGAAGACTATATGTATCTTTCTCACCAGGCTCATATGCAAACTTGGCTCAATAGCTAACCATGCTAACAGCCATATGACTCGGTAGTGAGAAGGCCATATGCATCTAGAGTCGGTATGATTTGGGGTTCAACCAGACAGGAACGGTGTGATGTTCCGATTAAAGAAACCCCAATTTGAGTGAATGCTGTCTAAAACTGCCCATATTGGAGTACTAGGGGTGTCTTTTACTCACTGTCTGCGTGAAAACACCCGCCACATTTTCAAACTTCCCTTGAAGACCATCTCGAGTAAACTGGCTCTCTCTCTCTCAGGAGTATTGCCCTTCCTCCTTGGAGCCGTTCATCTTCACAAAGCACTTTTTGCAACAGGGACTCTCCTTCCAAGGGCATTCTGCAGCATCTTCTCTTCTGCCCTGCTCTGCATCTCCCGCCAAAGACTCCAAACCAGATTACTGTTCATCAGAAAACTTGTCCCCACAACTCTCTAGAACCTTCTCTCCCATCCCACAATCCTGATTGGCTGACTCACATTCCAAAGCTGGACAACGTGGGTCCTTATCTTAGCTGGTGCCAAAACTTACTTTCCAGCCTGGCATACTGCTTTTTACAGAAAACTGCTAATATAAGCTACCTCACAGCAAGGCAGTGGAAATCTTAACCAAGGTATTACACATCCAAAGGAGGTTCTTGCTATGGATTTATTCTTCCCTCCACCTCACCTGCTGGTGCAGACTTCTTCTTCGTAAAAAAGGATAACAGCCTGCAACCATGTGCTGATTATAGAGGAATAGACTGCAAAACAGTCAAGAATCTTTACTCCCTTCCATGCATGAATACAGGTTTCCCCCGCCATCCGAAGGTAGAGTGTTCCTATGAAACAGTTCGTAAGCCAGAATGTCGTAAAGCGAAGAAGCAATTACCATTTATTTATACGGGAAAATTTTGTGAGTGTTCGCAGACCCAAAAATAACCTACCAAATCATGCCAACACATAAAACCTAAAATAACAGTAACATATAGTAAAAGCAGGGATGATATAAATACACAGCCTATATAAAGTAGAAATACTTCTCTACAACGACTGCCTGCACAGATCTCCGTAGCGAAAATCTCACGCAAGCGCTGTCGGCAGAAAATTTCACGCTAGCGCTGTTGGCAAAAACACTCTCTCCAGTAACCTTTAAGCTATGAAGCTGCCAAATCATACCAAATAACACATAAAAATACACAGCCGATATAAAGTAGAAATAATGTATGTACAGTGTAGTATCACTTACGGGAATCGGGAAGACAGTGAGCACACTGATGATGGTGTGTCAGACTGAGTCGTTGCAGGTTGGGGTGGTGCAGTGGCCCCCACCCTCCGGGCAGCAACCCGATACATTGCCGCGAAGCATGCAGTGGTAGCCGGGAGGCACACAGCACATCTTTAAGAAAAAAGCCAAAATAAACATGCTAATTAATTAGGTGCTGCCCGGCACGTAAATGCCAGCCCAGATCAGAGGCGATTCTTCTTCACAACAGAAGAGTGCCCAAAGAATGAATGACAGTTAAATGCTAGAACCCGAAAGCTCCCCCGGTTCCCCCCTCCCATGTGTAAGCAGCTGCAAAGCAATGATCCCCCCTTCCCCACCAGCAAAAATAGCATCGGCGCCCCCCCCCCACTGAGTAGTCAAGCATGCAGCAAAGCATCAATAAAGACACAGACTTGCAGTACACCAAAGACTACACGTTCACCTGGTAATTCGACATACCACAGGCTCTTTCTCTCCCTAATAAGGGAAAAAGAAGTGTCTCCGTTTCAAAGCAAGAGGAGAGACATAACAAATAACTCGCTGATTTACAATGTTAAAAGTACGTTGCGTCACTTTTCCGAGGTCTGTGCCCAAATAACTCGGATCTCTGGGCACACCGCCAGCAACTTGCTTGCTGCTTTCGATCTTCTATCTCCGACACATGCCGATTTCCTGAAGAAGCACCAACCCCAAATCTGCCTGCCTCCAGAGCCACGAAATTTCAAAACTCTGAAGGTGCGCTGACCTTCTAGGCCGCGTCCTTGGTATATCGAATATCGGCCAGTCGTGAGACACCGAGAATGGGCCCCATACCCACACAGACCCGAAGTCAGCATGTAACTCCAGGTCAGGGTCTTCAAAAGAATCCTGAAAGGGAAAAATAGAGATATTAAAGATAGATATAGAGCTGTTTCTGAAGATGCAAGCAAAAGAGTCGCCATTAGGTCTCCTAAGCCCCACCCCCTATCAGATGGGCTGAATAGCCTGGTTTTATGCTCACAATGATAGATTGAAAGCAAAATGACAAAAGTAAAATTAAGTATCATAAAATATTTGAATAATAGGCTGTATCATATAATGATAAGTTACACTTAAATCTTAACAAAGCTTGCAATTTACAGCAATTCACTGTATGAAGTGCTTTGTGAGCATCTTGTAAGATGCATTTAAAAAATAATAATAATAGAAATCATCAGTGTGACAAAGACTAGCTTCTTGAAGAACTGCTGCTTGATATTACATTTTCATGGACATCATGGACCAGACTATAACTTGAGATGAAACAGCTATCTGAATTAACCATGAATAAGAGGAAACATTAATACACACAAATTCGTACACTACCTCACTTTTTTGCACTGTTTTTAATCTATTTAATGGACATTTATATACTCACTGTAACTGATTTATTTTTTTCTATCTATATTGTGTATTGCATTGAACTGCTGCTGCTAAGTTAACAAATTTCACAACATGTGCCAGTGAGAATAAACCTGATTCTGATTCTGAAATTAGCCCAACTATCTCAGGCTCTACAAACAACAGGAATTCTGCAGATGCTGGAAATTCAAGCAACACACATAAAAGTTGCTGGTGAACGCAGCAGGCCAGGCAGCATCTCTAGGAAGAGGTACAGTCAACGTTTCAGGCCGAGACCCTTCGTCAGGATCTAATATAGCGCATGATAAAGGGGGTTATTTACTGAGCACTATTGACCGATAACATTCACATGTTTCAAAGAGAATGGAAATGTGAACTTATTTAATATCAACAAAAAATTCCCTATTCTACTGTGTTTACAAATTTGCTTTAGCATTTCTCATTATACCAATTATCAAAACATAATTTGATTGATCAAAGTCATCCAATCAGAAAATGCCAAGAAAGATGTTGCTCAAAAATTTTTAAGATTTTTAATCTTCCAATGCAAAATATCTCAGACTATCAATTATTTACTTTTGAATAACTTGCACTGCCAACCACTGATAGCACACTAAGACAATCACTTCTGGATCAATTCAATGGGGAATAGAACCTCATTGAAACCATCATAAATAGTAACTGCTACTTTAGTTGAAGGTAGAATTCTGTCAAACAGGGAAGTTAAAACTGATTATTGGTAGATTTATATAGGTCATCTTGTCCTTAATGGTTAGCTCTTTTCTAACTGGGTCAGTATCTGCGGGTTTAAGTCTTACTCTAGGAAACCTGAACAAAAAATAATCGAGACTGATATTCCAGTGTGTATTGTAGTAGGCCTTATTTTTCTGGACAAATGATACAAGCCCTATCTCAAAATTCAGATAGATGTATAAAATTCTTTGGCACATTGGAGATTATGGGAGATAATTCTGCAAACTAATTTCCATGCCTTAAACACAGAACAATGAACAGTGCCTCACAGGAATGGGCCTTTCATCCCACAATGTTGTGCAAAGCCAACTAAAAAGAAAATCAAAAAACCCCATAACAAACTATTCTCTCCTTCCAACATACTGTCTCTATGCCTCCATCTCTACATATTCATGTGCCTATGTAAACATCTCTTAAGAGCCTCTGATGTACTTACCTCTGCCACCATATCAGGCAGCATATTCCAGGGATCCACCACACTCTGAGTAAAAACTTACCCCTCACATCCCCTTTGAAACTACCCCCTGTCACCTTCAATGTATGCCCTCTGGTATAAGAGACATTTCTACCCTGGGAAACAGGGACTCCTGTCTAATCTCTCTGAGCCTCTCATAATCTTATAAACCTCTTTCAGATCCCACCACCCCCAGCCTCCATCACTCCAGCAAAAACATCTCAAGTTTATCTAGCCTCTCATGATAGCACGTGCCTTCTAAACCAGGCAGCATTCTGGTAAACCTCTTCCGCACCCTCTCCAAAACCTCAACATCCTTCCTGTAGTGGGGTGACCAGTACTGTATGCAATACTCCAGATGCGGTTTAATCAGAGTTTTATAAAGCTGCAGCATAACTCTCTGACTTTTAAACTCAATGCCTCGACTAATAAAAACAAGCCTTCTAAACCACCCGGTTCACCTGTGTAGCCACTTTCAAGGAGCAATGAACTTAGTATAAACAGCTTAGAGTGACACAGTGGCACAGGTTTGAGTACTGCTACCCTACAGCTCCAGTGATCCAGGTTCAATCCCGTCCAGTGAAGATTGCTCATTCTCCCCATGGTCATGTGGATTTCCTCCAAGATCGCTGGTTCCTTCGCACATCCCAAAAACATATAAGGTGGTAGTTTAATTGGCTCTATAAATTTCACCTAATGTATAAATGAGTGGTACAATCAGGAGGAACTGATTGGAATTTGGGGAGAATAAAATGGGTTAGGGTAGGATTAGTATAAAATTGGTAATTGATTGTTGTTGGAGACACAATGAGCTGAAGGGTTTATTTCACTCTGCTGTATCTGTCGATGACTCTATAACAAGGGGGGGAGGTGCAGTCCTGAGACTATGAAAAACCCACCAAGAGGGAGCAATTTTTACCTTATACAATAATTATGACATCTAAAAAAATCAGAACATTTAAAAATCAGAGGATGCTCATGGAACCATCATATTCAAATTTTCATTGACAGTCACTGTCAGAATGAATGGATTTTCTTCTCTTTTCCTGAATTCCACTTCTTTATGTGGCAGCTTCAGTGAGCTGGGTTCATTCTCATCCCACAGAGCTACAAGTGTTGAATTTGCACATTCTGCATGCAACCAAATGGGCTTCTTCAATTCAGAATCAGAATCAGAGATTCAGAATCAGAATCAGGATCAGGTGAAATTTGTTAACTTATTTGGTTCGGTTTCCTCCCAAATCCGCCAAAGGCATGAGTTTTGGGTTAATTGGCAACTATAAATTGTTGCAGGTGTGTGGGTGAGTGGTGGAATCTGAATGGATTTGATGAGCGTGTGAAGAGAATAAAATGGGATTAATATTAGATCGGCGTAAGTAGGTGCCTGATGACTCAGTATGTTGAAAGGGCCTGTTTCCATGTTGTTTGACTCTATGACTATGACCCTATTGTCCTTCTGAAATATATTATTCATGCCGCTTTCAAAAAATGTCAACCCCCTCGTGACTTTTTATTCAAGTGACCTTCCAGCAAGTGTTCACAAGCATTGCACGAGCTCATTAACAGAGGGATATGATGAGTGGTAAACTGAGTTCAAAGTTGATTCTTCTATTTCTGGAATTCAATTTGAAACGATGGGGTGAAAGCTTCTGGCTTTAATAGCTCTGTCACTTTGTGTGACATACGGTTTGGGCATTTCTCGGACAATTCCTAGTGGGAGCAATTCCAAGAAATATAACTTGGCACAGATTAGAGTCATAAGTCCCATGTAGCTTTGCAATGGTTTTTATGGCCAACAAGGTACAACAACAATCAGCACCCATCTTGTACTAATCTTACACTAACTCCATTTTGTTCTCCAATTACCACACTCACATGCACACACTAGGCGCAATGATCCCATGGCCCACACACCTTTGGGATGCAGGAGGAAATTAGAGCCCCCAGGGGAAAGCCATTCTCTTCACTGAAAAAAAAATTTGCAAACCTCACATGGACAGCACCAAAGACGAGGATTAAAACCAAGTCACTGGAGCTGTGTGAGGGTAGCTGTACTTGCTATGCCACTGTGCAGCCTGAAGTAGCAAACACATGCCGATATCAAGCAGAAAACCCAGTATGAGTAAAACTAAATTCACACGCTTCAAAAGTTAGATTAAGGCAATTACAATGGGTTAAATTCACAGGTGCTGCAAAGCATTGTGCTAACCACTATGCTACCATGATAACCACTACACTAACATGCTAACCACTACGCTACCATGATAACCACCACACCACCGCGCCACCTCATTCAGGTTGTGATCAGCAGTATTGCTTCTTTTATTTGCCAAGAAAGTCAGGAAATATTCCCTCATAATAAAATTCTGTTACTTTTAGTGTGATAGTAAGTATACTTGTTGGCGTCCCCCTTTTCCATTGAGCTCGCTACACCATGGCGCGACCGAGTGTTCGGTGGTATAACTGGATGGGTAGGCTGGGCTCGTTAGCCTTGGTTGGCAGCCAGCCTAAGAGAAGGGCAACTCTAACTCCAAACCCCGGCAGGTGGGGCTCGTCAGCCTTGTCAGGCCATCCACCCAGGAGAAGGACACGCTGACGTAACTCCTACGACCCGAGGACCTTGCTGTCGCCGTCCCAGCTTGCTAGGCTATGGCAGATGAACCCCGGGTTTAAAGGGTGGTGCCAGTACCGCGCACACTGCACTCCATCTGAAAAAACCATTGTGCAGGCCGAAGGACACGCCTACGTCTACGACCCTCCTCCCCAACTCTCCCTTGTAGCTGCTGCAGCCAGACCTGCCTGCCCCGTATTGGCCTCGTCAGCCACCAGCAAGACTGCAGCAGACATGGGCAGCCCCCTTCCTAAATCTTCATTCGCAAAGCCAAGCCATGATGATGAAGTATACTTAATGCAAGTTGAAGGCACAAACGTACACGCACCAGAATGAGCCCTTGAAGCCATATACGCAATAGACGACTCAGAAAGACATACAGACATCAAGTGGGAGGAGATGTATCTTTAATCCATTTGCAAATATTAATTAATTAGTTTAGAAATTCTTGGGCAATTATCTTTTGGAAAAGATAAAGGTTTAAAAAGTTAAAAAAAACATTACAACTTGTTAGGTGTGAATATGTTTCCTGTGTAGTTTTGACTCAGACATGAGCAATGGTTTATTGACTGCAGCTCTACAGTTTACTCAACCACTCTTACAGCTCTGGTCGAAAAGCTCCAAAACCTGGGCCTTTGTACCTCCTTTTGCAACTGGGTCCTCAAGAGAAGACCAGAGTCTCTGCAGATCGGAAATAACATCTCCTCCTTGCTGACAATCAACCCTGGCACTCCTCAAGGATATGTGCTTAGCCCACTGCTCTACTCTCTCTACACCCTTGACTGTGTAGCTAGGCACAGCTCAAATGCCATCTGTAAATTTGCTGATGATACAACCATTGTTAGCAGAATCTCAGATTCTGAGACGGTGTACAGGAGTGAAATATATCAGCTGGTTGAGTGGTGTCACAGCAGCAACCTTGCACTCAATGTCAGTAAGACCAAAGAACTGATTGTGCACTTCAGAAAAAGTTAAGCAAAGGAACACACACCAGTCCTCATAGAGAGATAGGAAGTGGAGAGAGTGAGCAATTTCAAGTTCCTGGTTGTCAACATCTCTGGGATCTATCCTGGGCCCAACATATCGATACAGTTACAAAAAAGGTACAACAGCAGCTATATTTCATTAGGAGTCTGGAGAGATTTGGTATACCACCAAAGAGACTTGCAAATTTATACAGATGTACCATGGAGAACATTCTAACTGGCTGCATCATCATCTGGTATGGGGGGAGGGAGGCTAAGGCACAGGATGGAAAGAAGCTACAGAAAGTTGTGAACCAGTCAGCTCCATCATGGCACTAGCTTCTGTAGCATCTAGGACATCTTCAGGGAGCAATGCCTCAGAAAGGTGGTATCTATCGTTAAGGTCTCCCATCACCTTCGTCATGTCTTGTTTACATTGCCCCCATCAGGAAGGAGGCACAGACGCCAGAAGACACACACTCAGTGATTTAGGAACAGCTCCTTCCCCTCTGCCACCAGGTTTACAAATGGACACTGAGCACTACCTCACTACTTTTTTTTGTGCTATTTACGTAATTTAACCATTATATATATATATATACTTCCTGTAATTCGCGGTTTCTATTATTATGTATGGCAATGTATTGCTGCTGCAAAAACAATAAATTTCAGAACATTTGCCAGTAATATTAAATCTGATTCTAATTCTCCATGAACAATCAATTTATTAAAACAGAATTATTAAGACCACATTGACTTTTTTTAGTTATGATAAATTTTTCTCTAAAAACTCAACAGTTTCAGTGTTTTACATCTAGAATGTCAATGATCTAAAGGCGATTTGTATGTACAATATATTCAGGGGAGGGATTACTCTCCTCATCAATAAAATCTTAAACACACTTGATCTGTTAATTAACCACTTGGATAATTCATTCTCCTGATTAACATGTTGATTGCAAACTTTGGAAAGTGGATACACTCTGACGTTTTATTGGATTAGATAAATTATAATAGAACTAATGATGGAAAAATTATTTCGCGGATGGTTTCATTGATTTTGCATCCTGTAATGCCTTTTACAAGTGTCTGGCCCTGAAGCTCAGCAGGGAAGGGAAAGTCAGGCAGAGAGATAGTGATAGGAGACTCGATAGTTAGGGGAGTGGATGGGATTCTATGGCCGCAAAAGAGAAGCCAGGATAGTGTGTTGCCTCCAAGGTGCTGTGGTACAGGATGTTTTGGAGCAGCTGCAGAATATTCACAAGGGAGAGGGTGTGCAGCCAGAGGTCATGCTGCACATTAGCACCAATGGAATTGGTAGAAAGGGGGGAAAGGTGTTGTGCCATAGTATAGGGAGTTAGGAAAAAGGCTGAAGAGTAGGACCTCCAAGGTAGTAATCTCTAGATTAGTCCTGGTGCCACATGCTAGTCAGGGCAGGAATTGGATGATAGTGCAGATGAATGAGTGGCTGAGGAACTGGTTCAGGGGCCAGAGTTTCAGGTTCTTGGATCACTAGAACCTCTTCTGGGGTAGGGGTGACCTGTACAAAAAGGACAGAAGGTGTAAACTGGAGGGGAGTCAATATCCTGGCCGGGAGGTTCACTAGTGTTACTTGGGTGCGTTTGGCAGAGGGAAATTGGAGATGAACATAGATGTGATGGCTGGTAAAAACAGGCAGAAGCAAAGAAATTGATATGATAGGGTGGATAGTTTGAAGTGTGTGTATTTTAATGCTAGGATTTTATGGGTAAAGGTGATGAACTTGGAGCATGGATCAGTACAAGCAGCTATGATGTTGTGGCTATCACAGAGACTTGGTTAAGAGAGGGTCAGGAATGGGTGCTTAATGTCCCATGGTTTCAATGTTTTAGAAAAGGTGGAGAAGGAGGCAAAAAGGTGGGTAGGTATTACACAATTAAACAAGGACAATAGCATAGCTGCACTCAGAGAGGACATATTGAAAGGCTTGTCCATTGAGGCAAACTGGGTAGAACTCAAAAATAGGGAAGGAGTAATCACTGATGGGATTGTACTACAGACCACCACCCACCTCCCCCCCCCCCCCAAATGCCACTGGGACATTGAGGAACAGATATTCAGACAGATTAAGGAAAGGTGTAAAAACAATAGGCTTGTTCTCATGATATAAACTGGAACCTGCTTAGGGCAAGAGGTTTAGATGGGGAAGTTTTGGTGCATCCAGGAAGGTTTCTGTAAATAGTAAATAGTCTGACAAGAGGAGGGGCTGTTCTAGATCTGGCATTGTGCAATAAGCCTTAGGTTTTAAGATAGCCTTATATAAGGATAAGTATGGAGCTTGCAGGAGAGTATTAAATTGGAGCAGGGCAAATTACAACAGCAATAGGCAGAATCTAAAGAGAGTTAATTCGGAATAGCTGTTTTTAGGTAAGTCCACTTCTGACCTGTGGAGGCCACTTACAGACCAACTGCACAGAGTATAGGGCAGGTATGTTCCAGTCAGAAGGAAGGACAAGAATGGCAAGGTAAGAGAACCTTAGATGTTGATGAATTTAGTCAAGAAGAATGTGGAAAAGTATATAAAGATTCGGAAGCTGGAATCAAACAGAGTTCTTGAAGATTATAAAGAAGTCAGAAACAAAATCAAGAATGGAATTAGGAAAAGCCAGGAGGGACCATGTAAAGTCTTTATCAAGTGGGATTAAAGAGAATCCCAAGTCATTCTATACATACATCAAGAGCAAGAGGGTAATTATGGAGAAGGTAGGACAGCTCAAGGAGAAAGAGGATAACATTTGCTTGGATGCAGAGGATGTGGATGAGGTGCTTCATTGGTATTTTACATCAGTAATTACGAAGGAGACGGATGTGTAGGACAGGGAGATCAGTGCTGAGTGTATTGGTACACTAGGAATTTCAAAGGAAAGGAGGAAGTAGTATTGGGTCTCTCAAAGGCCATTAAGGCAGATAAGTCTCCAGAGCCTGATGGAATATACTCCAGTTTGAGAGAGGCAAGTGAAAAGATTGTTGGGTCCTGACCAATATCTTTGTGTCTTCTCTAGCCACAGGCAAAGTCTTGGAGGACAGGCAAGTAGCTGATGTTTTTCCATTATTCAAGAAAGGATTCAGGTATAATCCTAGAAATTACAGACATGTGAGTCTCATGTCAGTGGTAGGGAAATTAATGGAGAGAATTCTTAGGGATTGGATTTATGAGCATTTGGAAAATCATGGCCTAATTAGGGAGATACAGCATGGCTTTGTATGGGTCAAGTCATTGACTTATTAACTTTATTGAGTTTTTTAATGAGGTGTTGGGGGTGATTGACGAAGGCAGAGCTGTGAATGTTGTCTAGATAGATTTTAGTAAGATGCTTGACAAGGTCATCCATGGGAGGCTTATCCAGAAGATTAAGATGCATGAGGCCAATGGTGAGTTGGCTGTTTAGATTCAGAACTGGCTTGTGCATAGAAAACAGAGGGTCGTGATTGAGGAGACTTATTTGAGCTGCAGGTCTGTAATTAGTGGTGTTCCATAGGGCTCTGTACTGGAATCTCTGCTGTTTGTGATGTATATAAAAGACCTGGATGAAACGTAAATGGGTAGGTTAGTCAATTTGCAGATGATATGAAGATTGGTGGAGTTGAGGATAGCGTAGATGAATGGCAGAGAATACAACAGAATATAGACCAGTTGCAGATGTGGGTGGGAAAATGGCAGATGGAGTTTAACCCAGTCAAATATTAAGTGTTGCACCTTAATAAATCAAATGTAAAGAGACAGTACACTGCTCGGGGCAAGATCCTTAACTGTATTGATGAGTAGATGAATTTTGGGGTCCAAGTTCATAGCTCACTGTATGTGGCTGTACAGGTCGATAGGGTGGTTAAGAAGGCATTCTCTTCTATGCTGTAGTCAACTGGAACAGCAGGATGAGAGCAGCTAATGTCAAAAAGATTGCTAAGCTCATTAGGGAGGCTGGTTCTGTTCTGGGAGTGGAACTGAATTCTCAGGTGGTTGTGTCTGAGAGGACATTGTTGCAGAAGCTCCAGAGCATTAGAGACAATCCCTCTCACCCCCTCCATGACATACTGGACAAACAGAGGAGCAGCTTTCATAACAGACTGATACCACCAAGGTGCACCTCTGAATGCCACAGGAGATTCTTTCTCTCTGTGGCTATCAGACTCTACAACTCCTCCTCCTTAAGTATATAAATATATGGTTTCATTGCACTTCTGTACTTTGCACTATTACTTTTTAATGCACATTTTGTTTTTTTTTGTACCTCAATACTTACATTTTGTATTTTAAAGTATGTATCTCTGACTGAGCAACCTTGCAACAATAATTTCCTTCAGGATAAATAAAGTTTTATCTTATCTTATCTTATCCTATCTTAAAATGTTTGCCTTTATTAGCTGAAACATTGAGTTCAAAAGTCAGAGTTTTATTGCAGTTTTATAAATCTCTATTCAGTCCACATCAGGAGCACTGCATACAGTTCTGGTTGGCCCTGTAATAAGGAGGATGTCGAGGCTGTGAGAGATGAGCTGCCTGTCTGTGTGGCAAAAAAAATCTTCCTCCTCCCCCCCCGCCCCCAGATACTATCACTCACTTCCACACTAGGAGTAACTAACAGTGGCCAATTAACTTACAAACATGCACTTACTTGACATGTGGAAGAAAATGCATGAATTCACTTAGAAAATATGCAAACTCCATATACATACCACCAGACATTAGAATTGAACCAGAGTCACTTGAACTGAGGCAGCAGCTCCAATAACACTGAACAACAATTTTTTTTCAAAAGTGTTGCTTCCTCAGATTTTTTTTTGTTTATGATAGACTGCTTAAAGCTGAACACAAATATAATTTCAGACTACTTGTATCGTCAGAATTTGAAGAAACAAGAAATTAACTTTTATAGAATATAATGTGTTTAATTGCAAAACGGTGCTGATGCTTTGCAATAGTTCAACTAAGCTAAAAATATTTTGTTGATGTTTTTCATTAGTACTCAGTGGTTTGAGGCTTCTAGCTTAAGTGTCCAATAATAATCAGTCAGCATTGATGGTTTCCAGTTGCCCTGATACCATTTCTCCACGACTGCAATGCCCTGATGAAACCTTTCACCATGCTCATCACCAAGATTTGCAGGGAAGAAGTCTAAATGGGAATACAGAAAATAATTCTTCAGTAGCATGTTGCACTTCATGGTTTTGTATGCTTGAGGCATGCTGTCAACCAACTGCACGTAGTTTGGTGCTCTATGGTTGGCAAGAAAATATTCAACAACAATCTTGAATGCCTTCTTGTGATTTTCCCTGGTCCCACTACAAATTGCCTGTTATTGATAACCTGTTTGATTTGTGGACCAACAAAAATGCCTTCTTTAATCTTGAATTATGAATTAAAACAACAAAAAAGGTGATTTCAAAAAAATGGTGCATGACAGGGAAATTTATTGACTCTGCCTCAAATTATTTCCAGCATCGGCAGATTTCCTCGTGTTTTTGAGGGAAATTTCAAGATGATTTTCACAATCAGTAGCCCAAAATCCATAAGATATACCCAAAAGTATTCTGGAAGCAAAATCGCTGTTGTGCAGTGAAATGAGCACTCTCAGATACTGAGACGTGTCTCCTTCTTGTGTGCACTAATAGGAAGAATTTTGCTCTCTGCGTCAATAGAGAAACTGGATTGCATGCCTCTGAGTCTTGTTCTCACTACAGCATAGAGAAGCAACAATTCTGTAATGAATACTTCAGTGTTATAGAGTCCCTCCATATATCACAGGAACTAGGGCTCTGAGGGAAGGTCGCTTCAAATCTGAAAAGTTTTGCAGCAGCTTCATGAACTCTCAGGAAGCAAGTAGAAGCATTAGAATAGTGCAAACGCTTGCAGGTTCAGAGGAGGAGGATAGTGGCAGAGCCAAATATTGCTGGTGGAATTAACTAGATTAAATTACAAGAATATTAAAAGAATACATTGATGAAGGTAGAGCTGTAGATGTAGTGTATATGGATTTCAGCAAGGCATTTGATAAGGTACCCCATGCAAGGCTTATTGAGAAAGTAAGGAGGCAAGGGATCTAAGGGGACCTTGCTTTGTGGATTCAGAATTGGCTTGGCCACAGAAGGCAAAGAGTGGTTGTAGAGGGGTTATATTCTGCATGGAGGTCGCTGACCAGTGGTGTGCCTCAGGGATCTGTACTGGGACCCCTTCCCTTTGTGATTTTTATAAATGACCTGGATGAGGAAGTGGAGGGATGAGTTAGTAAATTTGCTGAAGACACAAAGGTTGGGGGTGTTGTGGATAGTATGGAGGGCTGTCAGAGGTTACAGTGGGACATTGATAGGATGCAAAATTTGGCTGAGAAGTGGCAGATGGATTTGAACCCAGGTAAGTGTGAGGCGGTTCATTTTGATAAGTCAAATATGATGGCAGAATATAGTATTAATGGTAAGACTCTTGGCAGTGTGGAGGATCAGAGGGATCTTGGGGTCCAAGTCCATTGGACACTCAAAGCTGCTGTGCAGATTAACTCTGTGGTTAAGAAGGCATACGGTGAATTGGCCTTCATCAATCGTGGGATTGAGTTGAAGAGCTGAGAGGTAATGTTACAGCTATATAGGACCCTGGCCAGACCCCACTTGGAGTACTGTGCTTGGTTATGGTCACCTCACTACAGGAAGTATGTAGAAACTTTAGAAAGGGTGCAGAGGAGATTTACAAGGATGTTGCCTGGATTGGGGAGCATGCCTTATTGAGTAAACTCGGCACTTTCTCCTTGGAGCGATGGAATATGAGAGGTGACCTGATAGAGGTGTGCAAGATGATGAGAGGCATTGATCGTGTGGATAGTCAGAGGCTTTTTCCCAGGGCTGAAATGGCTAACACAAGAAGGCACAGATTTAAGGTGCTTGGAAGTAGGTACAGAGGAGATGACAGGGGTAAGTTTTTTACACAGAGAGGAGCAAATGCATGGAATGGACTGCCGGCGATGGTGGTGGAGGTGGATACGATAGGGTCTTTTTAGAGACTCCTGGATGAGTACATGGAGCTTAGAAAAATAGAGGGCTATGGGCAACCCTAGATAATTTCTAAAGTAAGTACATGTTCGGCATAGCATTGTGGGCTGAAGAGCCTGTATTGTGTTGTACGTTTTCTATGTTTTTATGTTTCTAATACTTGATGCAAATGTTATAAAATAGTATGGGAATGAGGAACGGGATAATGTGATGCTGAAGCTCAGGAATTGAATGTGATGATTGTTAGAATCTGTGATTTATCTAGGACCACAAGATAACCAATTATTTGAAGATCATCCCAACAAATGCATTTTATTTATTTGTGAAAGGAGGCTAAAAGAATTTGTCATTTGACTGTTTGGCAGCTGTACTACATTCCTGATCTACGTAGACTGAGCCTACCACTATTAGTTGTGTTAAGTTGGGTGCTGTACCATTCTTTTGTAAGGCTTGTCATATGAAGAACGTTTGATAGCTCCTGGCCTCTACTCAGTGGAATTCAGAAGAATGAGGGGTAATCTCATTGAAGCCTATCGAATGTTGAAAGGCTTCAATACAGTGGATGAGGAGAAGATGTATCCTCTGACAGGGGAACCTAAGACCTGAAGACACAGCTGCAGAATAGAGGGGCATCCTTTTAGAATGGAGATGAGGAGGAATTTTCTTTAGCTAAGGAGTGGTGAATCTGTGGAATTCATTGCCACAGGCAGCTGTAGAGACCAAGTCATTTGTTATATTTAAGGCAGAGGTTGATAGATTTTTAGTTAGTCAGGGTACAAAGGGATATGGGGAAAAGGCAGAATATTGGGGCTAAGAGGGAAAATGATTCAGCCACGATGAAATGGTGGAGCAGACTCGATGGGCCAAATGGCCTAATTCTGCTCCTATATCTTATATCTCATAATACCTAAGATCTGACTTTTCCTGACAGTAATGCCAGAACTGCTCCTATAATTTGCGCTGCAACTGATTCCCCTGGACCAAAGCAGAAACTAAAATTGTACTTTACAAAGCATAAGAATTACAATGGTTTATTAAAAATATACAGCATATTTGTTGAAAAAAAACCCAAGTCTGTGTGGATGTCATAATGATGTTACTGTTAAAATCTGAGATTGAAAATTTACATTTGAAATGATGCAATTAGTTAATACTGCTGCACTGTTCCCCAGGGTTATCCTTCATTTCTGAAACTCATTTAGCCTAATACTTTCAATTGCATCATCTTTTCCAACTACAACAGAAAGCAGAATCAGAAACAGATTTAATATCACCAGCAAGAGAAAACCTGCAGATGCCATAAATCCAAGCAATGCACACAAAGTGCTGGAGGAACTCAACAGTCCAGACAGCATCTATATAAAAGAGTAAACAGTCAACGTTTCAGGCCAAGACCCTTAATCAGGAGAGAAAAAAAAGATGAGAAGTTGGAGCAATAAGGTGGGGTAGGGGAGAATGAAATACAAGGTGATAGGTGAAACCAGGAGGGGGAGAGGGTGAAGTAAAAAGCTGGGAAGTTGATTGGTGAAAGAGATAAAGGGCTGAAGAAGGGGGAATATGATAGGACAGGGTAGACGACTATGGAAGAAGGAGAAGGGGGAGCACTGGGCCATTGTCAGCTACATCACCTTATTAACTCTGGGGATCTCCCACCCACTGCCACCAGCCTCATAGCTCCCTTACCCTGTGCCTCCTGTTTCTACCTCCTACCCAACATCCATTTTGAAGGTCTCCTGGATGCTGGGGAGGCTAACGCCTATGATGAAGCTGGTTGAGTTTACAGTTTTCTGCAGCTTTTTCCGATCCTGTGCAGTAGCCCCTCCGCACAGATGCAGAAGCAGAATCTGCAGTTTTAGCAAATTTTGAGTGTGCAAACTTGTCATATGATTGGGATTATGTTGAACAAGACACAGCAATTTTTCTTCTCTTCCTAGCTTATAATAAAAGAAGCACAACCACAAGCCAAATTTGCCTCACTACTGGAATTTTCAACGTTCAGCACTTTCTGGAGGAATCTAGGTTAAAGGCTTTCTTTAAACAAATCTTTGTTTTTAGTTTCGATCTTATAGTACCTGGTTTTAGACTCTCCAAAGAGTAAAAGGAAATTAATGGATACCTTATTAATCCTTCCTGCATTCTTAAAGACCTCTGTCAGATTCCCCTCTCAGTGGTATCCTCTGCAGTCTTTTGATCAGCTACAATAGTACTTCAAATGTGCATGAGCTCTCTTGGGCAGTCCAGTCTACAGCAGATCTCTGACAGATTACTTGATTAGTGTACTTGGATGGAAATTAGTCTCACTGGCAGCATATCAGAACAGGAATGTCCTTCTACTTTCCCCTTTAAAGATGCTGATAGACCGGTTATACTTTTATTCCAAATTATGTAGAATATGCAAATAAGTCAGCCTAATTTATCTATGTCATTTATGCATGATTGCTAATGTCTGGTGATTTAAGGAAAATGTATGCTCTAATTCTTTCTTCCTTTCCCTCTTTACAAATATTGTGGTTTTCTGAATGGTATTGCTTAAAGACTACTTTTCTTTTATGAAAGCCCATCCATAATACAGACAGAAAAAGGCCCTTCACCCAACTGGTCCATGGCAACTACAATGCCCCACACAAGCTGGTCTCATTTGCCAGCGTTTGGCCCACATCTTTCTAAACCTTTGCAATCCATGTACTCGTCTATCTTTTGAAAGTTGTTATTGAACCTGCCTCACCTACTTCCTTTGGCAGCTCATTCCACATAATTACCACCTGTTGTGTGAAAAATGTTGCCCGTCACATTCCTCTTAATTCTTACCCCTTTCACTTTAAATGTATACTCTCTAGCTTTTAGTAAACTAGCTTTCAGAAAAAGATTTGCCTTATCTGTGCCTCTCATGAACTTACACACCTCTATAAGATCACCTCTCAGTCTCCTATGCTCTAAGGAATAATGTCCTAACCTGTCCAACCTCCCCCTCTAACTCAGTCTCTCAAGTCTTAACAGCATCCTTGTAAATGTTTTCTTTCTGTACTTTTTCCCAGTTAATAATATCTTTTCTATCACAAGGACACCAAACTTGAACACAATACTCCAAGTATGGCTTCATCAGCATCCTGTACAATTCCCAAAATGCCCCCCACCCACTGTCACCTCAGCTGCCCTTCCCTAATACCCAATTGCAAAGTCAAATTTTGCCCTCTCTCTCGTAGGGCCTGCTATATATTGGCCAAGAAAACTTTCCAGAATGTACTTAACAAATTTCATGCCATCTAAGCCCGTAACAGTATGGCAGTCTCACCCTATGTTTGGAAAGTTAAAATACCTATCATTCTTACAACTCTGCACTATGTCTCTGCATATTTTTTCCTCTAATTTCCATTTTGGGGCCTGTAGTACAATCATAATAATGTGATAATCCCCTTCTTATTTCTCAGCTCCTTCCAGAAAGCCTCACTGGATGATCCTTCAGACTACTATTATGACATCCGCTTAGTCAAAAATACAACATCTTCTCCTCTGTTCCCTTCAACTCTATTCCGCCTGAAGCACCTAAAATCTGGAACGTTAAGCTGCCAGTCCTGTCTGTCCCTTATCCCTGGGCTATAGTATCCCAGTCCTGTATACTGCAGCTGTCCAAGCCTCACCTGTCAGACTTGTGGGATGGGATCATTTACCACTTGGATCTTTCAAAACTTAACAGCCAATATTTTGTGCTTCTGATGATAGAAGTGTAGGTATTTAAAGAACTAAGTGAATGTTAAGGTACAAACTGAATGTTTTTTGACAACACTCTCAACTAATGAAGTGGAGGTGCAGTATCTGAGTTTATAGCAAACAGCAAGCAATCTAATTAAAAAGTGCAGGGCAAGAACAGCAACCTCAGCAACTCCTCCCAATAAAAGAAAAAAAATGCCCTTTAAAGGTTGGTAGTTACATACAAAGTATATGCTAAAATTAATCTCCAACCTGATGGCATGATCGATTTTTCCTTCCGATAAAAACGTTTTCCCTCCTCCTCCCCTCTTCTTCTACTTCCCATTTTGGACTTCTACCTTTTCTCGCCTGCCTATCACACCCCTCCTCTTTCCCTTTCTCCTATGGTTCATTCTCCTCTCCATTCTTTCTCATTGCTTCAGGAGTTGGGTTTGCTGTTTCACTTTGAACTGACTTCCCTGGCTTTTCTTTGCTTCATGGTAATCTGGAGAAGAAGCATCTCAGGACTGCATATTGCATACATACTTTCATAATCAATGGACCTTTGTTAGATTCCTTCCTCTTGAGCCCTTGACATTTCCTACCCACCTAGCTTCACCTATCACCTTCCAGCTACCTCCTTCCTCTCCCAGCCATCTTTATATTCAGGTCTCTTCCCCCTTCCTTTCCAGTCCTGAAGAAGGATCTCAGCATGAAACATCGACTGTTTATTCATTTCCATAGATGCTGCCTGACCTGCTGAGGTCCTCTAGCATTTTGAGTGTGTTACTCTGGATTTACAACATCTGCAGACTTTCTCTTGTTTATAATTAATCATCAGCAAACTGATTTTCTTACTCCCTCAAACACTAATACCCTGTTGGATTGCTAAATCTTCCAATTTCAAGGCAAATTCGTCACTTTTTTGGTAGCCCTATGTCCAATGCTCCAGACATCCTTCTCTAAACTTCTGTCACTTTATCTCTCTTCCTTCCTTTAAAACTCTTCTTTTAAATCTACTCTCTTGATGAAGCTTTTCATGACTTCTCCTAATACATCATGCAGCTTAATGTCAGTATGTTTTGGTAAAGCTCCTTTAGTATGTCAGGAGCGCAGAATATGCAGGGCCCATAGTATTATTAAGGATCCCACCCATCCATCCAGCATCTTCTTTGACTTTCTACAATCAGGAAAGAAAAACTCCGATGCATAAAAACAGGAACTGTCAGGATGAGAAACAATTTCTACTCCCAGGCCATTAGGCTTCTGAACTTCCAGCCGCATCGTAGTCAAAGTGTCATTGGTTAATCTGTTAAGTATCTTACAATATTTAATATTAATGCACTTTAGTTTGTCATTTATGTGTGATTCTTCTGTAGATTTTATCTCTATCTTCATAATTTATCATGTGTTATGTGCTTTACACCCTGGCATGAAGAAATATTGTATCTTTTTCTATATACATTATATGGTTATACATATTATATACATGTATGTGTTTAAATGGCAATAATCTTCACTTGACTTGACTTGGTATATTTAATACATTAAAATAACTTCAGTGTTATTGATCATACTTCATTGTGACCATGCCATTCATGTCTTTTTAACTTGTACGCTCTTTTGTCGTGTTGAAGCATTGATTATGGGTCATCAAACTAGCTCCAACTCTCATGAACATCTTGAAGAGGATTTTTTTCGCCAAACACACACTACCGAATCACACATACTTCTGTGATTGGTTTACAATGTACATTAGGTGGTTATCCTTTAAGTAATCTTAGGTTGGTACATCACATTTATCTTTGATCTTAAAGAGTAAATAACTGAAATGCAAGTTAAATATAAGCCTCCAATACTTAATTGCCTAGAATCATAAAGTCAAACAGCACAGAAACAGGTAATTATGATAATCCAGCAGCTTCATGGGAACTATAATTGAAATTACATCTATAATCCATGTTCATTTGAGGAAGCAAGTTTAAATTTCCTGGCTGCTGTACAAAGAGAGTCCTGGACTGCAGTTCAGTAATATAACCATTTTATTATTGCATTAACAAATGAGTAATACAACTTAGTTTTTAACAAAATGATTCTTCCTTCAAAACAATATTACCTAAAATCAACTTCCCTTCCAAACAGGGAAGAACAACAGGAAATCTGTTCTCAGGGCTCTATTAATGTTGGTCAGTAGAAGGTATAAATGTATCTCAGGATAATTAGTCCTTCAGCTTTACTTTCCCCTCAGATAATCATGCAACATCTCCCTCTGTTGGTTTAATCTTTACTTACAGGCCATCAGATGGAAAACTGAAACAGCTGCTTCCTCAAAGCTGCAGAGACCTGGGTTCTATCCTCACCTGGGATGTGGTTATATGGAGTTTGCGCATTTCTCTGTGGCACGTGAGCTTCTGTTCTTGCTCACCCATGGCACAAAATACACTAATGTAATATATTATATTATACAAGAGATAAAGATCTTTTCATCTCTGGGCCACTGATATTCACCACTTTTCAACACAAGTTACTAAATATGGATAACTTTCCATGTGCCGCTGGATTTTGCCTCAGATAAAAATTAGCCAATAGGCAGATCAAATATAGAAATGCTGGAAAAACTGAGCTAGTCAAGCAATACCTATGGATATAGAAACCAGTCAATGATTTGGGTCAAGGATCCTTCCTCAATCACATGGACAGCTCTGGAGTCACATAGAGGCCGTACTGGGTAAGGACAGGAGATTTATTTCCCTGAAGGACACTTGTAAATTAAACAGCTTTGACTGAAAGTATATTTTGTTTCAATTCCAGATATATTACTTAATAGAATTAAATTCCCCAACTGCCATGGAGGGATTCCAACTTATATCCCTGCATCAATAATCTAGAACTTAACAATAATGTTACTGGATCAATCTGTAGAGTACTAAAGTGATGTTTATGGGCCTGTACAAGATGTGACCCACCAACAACTTGAGGAATCACTAACAAAGCTTTGGCCCAGATGTTAAAACAAGTTAGGTTTTTAAATGTTTCTTAATATTCCTGACATTCAAAGGCACATTGAAAATAAAAGAAAATAAACAATTAAAATTAATTAAATGTCCACTTGAACAAAATAATTAAAAATATCGGAAAGGAATGATCTTGGTCAAGCTGGCATTGATGTCATGGGTCAGATTTAGTTGCCTTTTAAGCTTGTAGGGATGCTTTTTGGGCCAGAGTAGAGAGTTAGAGGTCAGGTTAGTGCTTAGGGGCAGGGATGTGGGGTAGTTAGAGGTCAGATTGGGGTTTAAGGACAGGGATGTGAAGGAGTTGGAGGTCAGGCCAAAGTGTAGCCTGCATTCAGAGACCAGTGATGTGGATGGGTGATGAAGCACATCAGGAGTCTAGGCATCCGCTCCACATGTGAAAGCCAGTGATGAGGACATGTGATGACAGGCATATGTAGATGTTGGGGTTGCAAGTGGTTTTGATGGGGATCACGAAGGACAAGCTGGTGGCCCATCAGATCAGCCAGTCCCCCCTGTTTCATGGGTCCCAGGATTGGATTTCTGTGTGAGCAGGGGGCACGAAAGCTGGTGTCTCTCCAGGTATATGAGTTGCCAATTTCAGAGTTTGAGGCCTGGTGTTCAGGCTTCCATTTTTTGATTAATCCTGGGGTTGATACCGAAGATGAGAGCCTGAAGTCTGGAGGTTGAAGCCCATTGCCTGAAGCACTAGGTCTACGACTCTGAAGTCCACTAGGGAAGTCAGAGTCCTGTTGTCTACAAATCCAGTTGAGGCCTATAGGCCTGTCATGGGATTGGATGGCAGTCTGTTTGGATATGTGATTGACGGGTGAGGGAGGAAAGGAGCTTGTTTTGCTGTCATTGTTATGTTGCTTGTGTGTTCTGTGTAGTTTTGCTAAGCATTGTCGGCACGCTGTTGGCATCAGAATGTGTGGCGACCCCCAGTACATCCTTACGTTGTGCTGACTGTTCAAGCAAATGACACATTTCACTGCATGCTTCATTTACATCTGATAACTATGTGAATCTAAATTTGAATCTGAGATCCCTTGTGGGAAGATCAGCAAGCTTGCTCTCCAGGTGGCCCCAGCAATGGAGAGGAATGAGAAGCTGAAGGGCAGAGATACGCAAATATTTTCCAGTTTTGGGGCTGGCGTCCTAAATTCCTAACTACCTGTGCCATGTCAGCAACGCCCAGCCCAGTGCAGTTTCACTGACAGGGTAAACTGGTTTGGATAACCTCCAGCTACAGAGGAGTCTTGCATCACTACCTGGAGCATGTTTGTCTGATTTGCTGCAACTCGAAGCACTATACTGGGAGATCAGCAAAGTTGCTAACCTCCTCTCAAAAACTCCTCTCTGCACTAACTGAACCATTTCTTTCTTCCACATGCATGTTCAGCTCCAGATCTTACTTGGATGGGCACTGAAAGCATTTAGACAAGCACTTGAATTGCTAATGCACAGAAGGCTAAGGATCAATGCTGGTATATATTATTAGTGTGGACACATACTTGATGGCTGACATACAATATGTAGATGTTGGGCCCGAGGGTCTGTTTCTGATTTACCCATTGGTATTAGTATTGTTATTTGTTTATTGTTGATATGTGCAAAGCTTTCGTTCGGTGTTTTATCCATACAGATCATGCTGTACATCATTACATTGAGATAATGGAAAAAAAACAGAATGAAGAACATAGTATTGCAGTTAGAGAAAGTTCATGCAGACAAATAAAGTCCAAGGGCCAAGACATCAGGAGTTCAATTTCTAGGGTCATTCAAGAGTCTCTCATTGGTGGGCTAGAAGCTGTCCTTGAACCTGGAGGTTCCTGTTTCAAGCTTTTTTAATCTTCTACCTGATAGAGAGGAGAGAAGAGGGAACGACCTAAGTGGCAAAAGTCCTTGATTATGTTTGCACCTTTCCTGAGACAGTGGGAAGTACAGATAGAGTCAATAGAGGGGAAATCTTCAAGCTCCAATATATCAGTACCGCAAAGATGCTCAAGAACGTCCTCATCTCTAATTAACCCTTAAAATAGTTTCTTTCTCATCGGGCTAACTATCAAATTACTTCATCAATAACAAAGAGGGAAAATTGAGATCCACACACTGTGTGATTGCATGCCTGAGGTTACTTTATCCATCTCCAGCTTTTCGATGAGCAACACAATGTGATGACAGTTATGCCATGGTTGTCATGGTCTGGTCCGTGAAATCTGCATTCCGGTTCACGGTCCAGTCCATTAACCCTTGTTCCAGGTTTTCCCGTTTACCCCATTTCTGTTGAGCACTCTAATTGAGCCACATGATTCTAGTTTGAGCAGACTCATAAATACCTCCAGAGAGGAGGGCTTGGTTGCTGGATTGTTCCTGACTGAATCCCTTCTGCTGCTCACCCTTGCTTGCACCTTGTCAGTCTTGCCTTGGTGCAACCCACTGGTGGAAGGCTAGTGCAGTCTTTGAGATATGGATTTTGCTGTTCTGTAGCCTGCTGAGGTTACTGGCTGCCTTGAGTCTTAGAGCCACCCTGGACCCAGCTCCCTTCCTGTCCCTTGCCTCGGTTGGGTAAGCCAGGCTGTTTGCTGTTACCCTGCTGTTGGTTCTGTCCTTTGCCTCTGTTGGGTAAGCTAGGCTGTTGGCTGTTACCCTGCAGTTGGTTCTGTCCCTCCTGTTGCTTGCCTCCATTGGGTTAGAGTCCCATGTCCTGCCCAGGAGTTCTGTGTCCCTCAAGACCCCCAGCCTGTCTCCAAGCTTTAGCCTCAAGACCCCTGCCATGTCCTGTCCTGTAGTCATGTCATCTCCTTGCCTGGTTCTGGGGCCTGAGCCTGAGGCAAGACCCAGGTTCTGGGTCCTTGTCCAGTCTCTGGCTTGGAGCCCAAGCCTAGGCTCCTAGTGCCATAGTTCCCTGTCTTGTCCATGTCCTAGCCCAAGTCTGCATTCTTGTCCCTGCTCCTGGTCTGAATCCTGTCATGTCCCTGGTCTGAATCCTGTCATGTCCCTACTCTAGTCAAGTCTTGTTCCTTGTACTTCAGTGTCTGTGTCTTGCATTTGGGTCTGTTACCAGAACCCCCATTATGACAATGGTCTGATTGAGCTCCTTTGGAGGTCAGTGATGAACCCCATAAAGTCTGTGTTGGGGGACTTGGTGACTATCTTTGTCATTGAATACTCAGTGAATAACGTCATTGAATATCACAAGAAGGTGGCTAGATTGTTTCTTGTTGTGTTTGGACCTTCATAGCACTCGTAGCACAGGTGTCACTTATTATTTAAAGACCTAATCCTGGACTTGGGCTTTTGCCTTTGGAAATTCCTGCAACTGACACAGACTTCCCCCTTTGTACCAAGTATGAGTTCTCCTCCTGATTCGCATTAACTTCAATGCTAAAACCATGGAAAATATGGGAACTATTCAGGAGGTTGCACATCAGTAGAGGAAACAAACAGAATTAATGTTGCAGACTAGTGATATTAGGAAAAAAAAATTAAGACATGTTTTATGCAGTTTGTTGTCGTGACCTCCAGTGCTCTGCATTAAGAGGTGGTGGAAGCAGATTCTATATTAATGTCCAAAACTACTTACCAATGTAAAATACAAACTGGATTTATGAAAGATGAGGTAGAAAGATTGGGGAATGAAATAATAGAGAAGATAATTAATGGATAGCTCTAGAAGAACCAATTGGAAAAAAAATGACTATCTGCTGTATGCTTCCATATTTACAGGTAAATCTCTTCATTTTCTCTCAGAACTGAAATTGTTTTCTGATGCTTATTGGTTGTGCTCTGTTGAAATAAGGTTAAACTATTCATCCTGAATAAGAAATTTCCATTGAAGACCTGAACCGTCTATTTGTGGGACCAGAAGTTGGGGAGGGAGGTAAATTTCTTTTCAATACTGTGTACAATGCTGGAGCTGAGAGAAGATCTAGTGAAGGCTTTAAATTGATAATAATTGATTCTGTTCGATTGGCAGCTGTTTGATTTCATTTCCTTGATGGGTACATTTTATTTCTACTTTCCAGTCATTTCTATAATCCCTCTGTATGTGTGACTTATTGCTGATATGTCAGCCCTTTACAATTAAAAAGATATTTGGTTGTATAAGTATACCAATAGTAGGGCAGGAAAGGTGATTCTAATTGAGAGAGAGAGACCAAAACTAGAGGACAAACGTATTTGATGGTTACTACATAAGCCCATGGAGATTTTGGAAAAAAATATTTTTGCCTATTTAAGGCACAGTCCAATAAGAAAAGAATAAAAGAACATTCAAGAGAAGGTTGAAGTAGAGTGAAAGAAGTATGTTTGCAGTGAATACATTGGCATTGGCCCTACTGAGTGAATGGGCTGTTCGTAGAATCACAGAATTGTTACAGCATTTGAGCCCTTCACCCCCAACAGGAGCACAACCTTGTGATTGGGTTTGGAGGCTTGCGTGCCTCAAGGACCCAGAGAGCTATGTTGGCTGGAGTCAGGGCTTTATGCTTTAGCTTTTGGTAGGATCACCCATGCCAAACAGGACAAAGGGAAGAGACTAGACTAAGAATGGTCCAACAGTCTTCCAGGTTCAGGGGTTTAGCTCAGGGCTAACAACCCTGACTGATAAAAACAGAATGTTGTTATGGAAACAGCAATGAAGAATCCTTCTACATTTGAGTGTGATGATATTCCTGAGTCTCCACCTGGGACTTGGATGACTGACAGTAGTGAAAACCGAGAAGCTGCTAACACCATGAAGGAAGTCAGATACACTGCCAGGGACTGAGGACCTTTATTGCTGCCCTAAACATGAGCGGTGTAGTGGGCAACAAGTGAGTGAGCCCTTCAGCCATTAACTCTGTATTGGTTTGTAGCTGGTGAATCCGTTCCATTTATCCATGATCGTCACAGTATTCCCTTTTAATTCTTTTTGGAAAATTGATCTGATTTCCACCATCCCAAACACCAGTTTCTACATCAAAACTACACTCTCAATTAACAAAATTACTTTGCACTGCCCTCCAGGTTTTCCCCAAAGTATTAAATCTGAATCCTCTGATCTCCCTTGAAACCTGCACTGACAGAAACAGCTTTGCTCCATTTTAAACTAAAAAGGATATTATGATATGCTGCATAACTACACAGTAAGGAACACCAGTTACTTGAACGCATGGATATGCTTCCGCAACAATGAGATGCTGTTTTCCAAAGTAGGTCCAAGAATATCAATGTACTTGGGTCAATTATTATGTACTGTACATATGTGGTTCTGGTCCTGGCCCTGGCCCTGAGTGTGGTTCAGGAGCCAACACTGAGCATAATGTCTGAGCTCTAATTTCAGTTTCTATCCTTATGCCGTGCACCACACACAGCTGTGGTAGGTTTATGAAGAATGGAGCAAAAACAGACAGTATTTTAAGATGGGTCATAATCTAATCCCTTCAGTAGCTGAATGTCTGTATCCTTTTTATTCTGCAAGGCAGCATGGCAGCACAGTGGTGCAGACCAGGGTTTGACACAAATCTCAGTACTGCTTTCTGGAGTACAATATAACCACAACAGGGAGGCAGCTGACTGTACCTTGGTGTTGGCACTGACCTTTTTTTAAAACTTTCTTCACAACAATCACAAAAGGGGACAAATATTCTGGATTGCTTTAAGTAGAACATTTAGTGTTTCACTCATTCCAAATGTGAATGAATGCTGTGGAGGAAAGGCATCATCTGTGATTCTATGCAGTTCACACTTCAATTCAAGTTTATTTGTCATTCAATGATACATGTATAATCTGTTATACATGAATGTTACTCTGGGGCCAAGGTGACAATAGAACAGGTAACTCCAGACTCTCTTAATAGTGTCAAAGCTGGTCTCAAACTTAATTAATGACATGTGGCAGTGAATGATGTATAGTGGGAGAAAGGTTCTGAGGGACAAAGGGTCAAGTTGCTTGTAGGATGAAGGAATGGGGGGAAGAATTGTGTCCTAGTGGAGAGGGGAATCAGGAGTTTTAGGAGGAAAATGGGATCAGTGTATGATGAAGCCACCATTGTTCACGTCAATCAGAAAGAGGAGACAGATTGTGTGGGAAAGAATGGGGATGAGTGTTGGCACAATTAAATCCTTTTCTGTGTGGTGTACCATGCCTGGGAAACTAACATCATAAATGGAACAAAATAAATGGAGAATTAGGTAATCCAAAAGCAAAAGGCTGCCAATGTTGGAAAACATCAGTCTGGAAGCACATCAATCTAAAATTTTAACTTTCTTCTTCCTTCCAGAAATACTGCTGAGGATTTTCAACATTCAAGCAAAGCCCAGGTGACAGGAAGAGCTGCATTCTGAGAAAATGGTCTTTATCACAAGATTCCGTAATACAAAGCCATGTCATTCTACACATGTGCAAAGAATCAAGGTGAGAAAATAAAGTTTATTTATTCAGGGTTGCGGTTAGGTTTTTTAATCATATAAATTTCATAAGAACAAACTTTTATTCTGTATCCCAGACTTTTTGGCAGTGATTTTGAAATCCATGAGGGAGAATTTCAGTTACCCAAACTGCTGTTGTGTGATGGGGTGGGTAGCCTGTGTTTAATGGGAAATTATGGGGACTCAAAGGGGAAGATTATCCATATCATGTAGTTTGGACAGTCTTGTCCTTTTGTTGCTGAGTGCTAAACTAAGAGAGCTTTCCTTTTATTGTTCTGCCCCATGAAGATTAAAAGAAAAAGTAAGAGTAAGATATTCAGCCGTTACTCGTCCATTTGACTAATCAATAGCTAGTTCTTTACCTGAACTCCATTTTACTTTCAGATCATATACTTCAGTAGAGCCCAAATATTTATGAAGCTTTGTGGTTCAGTGAAGGATTCTCCTTTGGCACCTTGTTTTTTTTTCTAATTGTCAAAGTCCCATTAGAGATGCAAGAGACTGCAGATACTGGAATCGGGAGCAGCAATCTGCTGGAAAAGCTAGAAATGACCCGCTGAGTTCGTCCAGTAGATTGCTTGTTGTCAAAATTACACATCAGGTAGCACAGTGGAGTATGTTTGAACTTGGTCCTAGTCGTTCCCGTGGACATGCTGCTGAAGGAACTCAGTAGATTTGTCTTGACCCAATATATTGACTGCCCCTTTGCCTCCACAGATGTTGTTTGAGTTCCTCTAGAAGCTTGTCCTCTCACTCCTGATCACAGCCTCAGCAGTCTCTGCAACCGGTTACTCCAGTTTGCTCCCAGGCACTGAAGCCCATGTCAGCCAACAGGGAAATGGAAGTCTAAAAATGACAGATACTAAAAATGTGGAATAATAATAGAAAATGCTGAAAACACTAGGTCAGGTGATGTCATTCCACAGATGCTGCTAATCTGTATACTGGCAGGATAAATGGCTGCTCTAAATTTCCACCTAGTGTAGACTAGTGGTAAAAGAACCAAAGGGGAGTTAATAGTCATGTGTGAGAGAGAATAAGATTTAGGACTACAGGAAAATGAGGAATAGGATTGATGAGATAGCCTTGCTGGGAGCCAGGATGGACCTAATGGATCAAATACATTCAGTGGCCACTTTTTTAGCTCCTGTAGCCACAGGTGTACGTTCACGGACTTCTGCTATGTCCCATCCACTTTAAGATCAACATGTTACACATTTAGACATGTTCTTCTGTACACCTCTGTTGTTACACGTGGTTATTTGAGTTACTGTTGCCTTCCTGTCAGCTTGAACCAGTCAGGCCATTCTCATCTGACCTCTCTCATTAACAAAGCACTTTCACCTACAGAACAGCTGTTCACTGGATGATTTTTTTTTTTTAGATTATGAGGACACTCAGTCCTCGTTTATTGTCACTTAGAAATGCATGCATTAAAAAATGATACAACGTTCCTCCAGAATGATATCACAAGAAAACACAAGACAAACCATGACTAAAACTGACAAAACCACCTGGTGGTGGCATCCGTTAGTCTCGTGAGACCATGGATCTGCGCCTGGAAAGTCTTGTTTCAGTCTGCGTTAGAGCAGCGTCTGTTGTGGCTGTAGAGTCCCACACGGGAGTGATAGTCTCGGGTGCAGCGACTGCACTTGAAGGCGCTGTCCTCCAGTGTTGTCTTGGTGCCGTTTTTCTGACAAGTGCGCTTTTCTTCAGCAGCAAGCCTCAGCTTCTCTTCTCCTCTTTTTAGACCTCTGCGTAGTTCCAGCCTCCAGTGAGAGCGATCACTTGCGATGTCCTCCCACCTCTTGACGTTCATTTTCAGTGACTTCATGCCTCTCTTGCAAACACCTTTGAAACGAAGATGGGGCCGCCCTTGTGCTCTCTTGCCAGAGGCCAGTTCCCCGTACAGGTCATTCAGGATCCTCCCGTCTGACATGCAGTGTACGTGGCCCAGCCAGCGGAGACGGCGTTGTTGGAGCAGGGTGAAGAGGCTGGGTATCTGGGCGCAGGCCAGGACCTCACTGTTGGTGACTCGGTCGGACCACATGATGTCCAGGATGAGTCTCAAGCTGCGAAGGTGGAAGGTGTTGAAACGCTGCTCTTGTCTTTAGTAGAGGCTCCAGGTCTCACTGCCGTAAAGCAGTGTGCTGAGGACGCAGGCCCTGTAGACCGCAACTTTGGTGTGCGTCATCAGCTTTCTGTTCTCCCAGAATCTTTGTCAGCCTGGGAAATGTTGAGGCTGCTCGTCCGATCCGTCTATTGATCTCGGGGTCTAGGGAGAGGCTGTCCATGATGGTGGAGCCAAGGTATGTAAACTCGTGAACTACCTCCAGCTCGTAGTTGTTGATGGTAATGGCAGGGGGATGCTCAATGCCTTGGCCCAACACGTTGGTTTTCTTCAGGTGATGGTCAAGCTGAAGTCCTGGCAGGCTCTTGAGAAGCTGTCCATGAGGCGTTGCAGTTGCTCTTCAGAGTGTGTTGCCAGTGCCGCATCGTCTGCAGACAACATGTCCCTGGTGAGTACTTCATGAACCTTGGTTTTTGCCCTCAGCCGGGACAGACTGAACAGTCTCCCGTTTGATCTGGTATGGAGGTAGACACCATCAGTTGATGTAAAGGTGTGCTTCAGCATGTCTGCGAAGAAGATGCCAAACAGGGTGGGGGCAAGCACACAGCCCTGCTTCACACCGCTGCGGATGTTGAAGGCCTCCGAAGAAGAGCCGTCCAACTGAATGACATCCTTCATGTCTGTGTGGAATGACTGAACTATCCAGAGGAGCCTTGGGGGACAACCAATCCTGGCGAGGATTTTGAACAGGCCATCTCTGCTCACAAGGTCGAAGGCCTTCGTAAGGTCAATGAAAGCGACGTCGAGTGGTTGTCTTTGCTCTCTGCATTTCTCTTGTAGCTGTCGAAGGGAGAAGATCATGTCGATTATGGAGCGTTCCGACCTGAAACCGCACTGAGACTCAGCATATACCCTTTCGGCTATTTTCTGCCGTCTGTTCAGGACCACGTGGGCGAAGACCTTCCCAACGATGCTCAGCAAGGAGATTCCCCTGTAGCTGTTACAGTTGCTTCTGTCCCCTTTGTTCTTGTATATGGTGACAATGTTGCAGTCTCTCATGTCTTGCGGCACTGCACCCTCAATCCAGCACTGGCACAGTAGTTCATGCAGGTGGTTTAGCAGGATGCTCATTGCACATCTGACTGCCTCTGGTGGAATGCCATCCAATCCTGGTGCCTTCCTGGTGGGCAGGCTGTCAATGGCTTTACGCAGCTCTTCGGCAGTCAGCAATGCATCAAGTTCCTCCATGACAGGCAGGCATTCCACAGCGTCTAGTGCGCTGTCCGAGATGCTGTTTTCTCTGGAGAAGAGTTCAGAGTAATGTTCCACCCATCTCTCCATCTGCTTGCCTTTGTCATTGATGGTCTCGCCTGTTATGGTTTTCAATGGTGCGGTCTTGCTCTGGGTTGGCCCGATGGCCGCCTTGATCCCCTCGTACACTCCATGGATCTTGCCTGTGTCAAATGATGACTGAATGCTTTCGCATAGTTGTAGCCAGTAGTCATTTGCACAGCGTCTGGCTGCTTCCTGGGCCTTGCTTCTTGCTGTCCTTAGTGCTTGCAGTGTTGCCTGGGCGGGGTGGCGTTTGTGCTCTAGTAGTGCAACACACTCACCTCGATGACAGCGGTGAGCTTACTTGAGCTCGCTTCAAACCAGTCCTGTGTCTTGCCCTGTTTCTTCCCGAAGGCCTTGAGTGCAGTACTGTGGATATAGCATCCCTGAGAGAGTCCCATTTCTGCTGAGCATCTCCTTCTGGTGGGTCTGCAAGGAAAGCATCCTCCAGTGACTTGATGAACTCTGCAGCTTTGTCTGGGTGTTGTCGTACTGGCATCGATGCGCTGCTTGCCTGGAGGCTTGGCGCAGTCCATCTTCTTCGGCCGAAGTCTGATCTTGCAGCAAACCAGAGAGTGATCCGTGTCGCAGTCGGCACTCTGAAAGGAGCGAGTCATGAGCACGTTTCTCAGGTGACGGCGTCTTGTGATTATCAGGTCTAGCTGGTGCCAGTGTTTGGAGTGGGGACGCTGCCAAGACACTTTGTGCTGAGCCTTGGTCTGGAAGTAGGTGTTGGTGACACACAATTCGTGGACCATGCAAAGCTCAAGCAGCCGTTGCCCGTTGTCATTCATGCTGCCAATCCCATACCGCCCCAGGCAGCTTGGCCAGGAGTCGTGGTCAATGCCCACTCTGGTGTTGAAGTCGCCAAGTAGCAGCAACTGTTCCTGACTTGGGATCTCCTGTATCATCATTGAGAGCTGGTCGTAGAACTTGTCGTTTGTGTCTTGTGTAGAGTAGAGGGTTGGGGCATAGATACTGACAAGGTTGACAGGCCCATTGGATGTGTGGAGTTGAAGTGAGAAAATCTGCTCTGTCCCTTTTTTTGCTAGGCTCTATCACCTTCAGCAGCGAGTTCTTCACGGCAAAGCCGACACCATGCTCTCTGGTCTCGTCTGAGCCCTTCCCCTGCCAGAAGAAGGTATAGTCTCTTTCACGTAGGGTTCTCGATTCTGCGAGATGTGTCTCTTGGAGGGTTGCGATGTCCACTTGGAGTCTCGACAGTTCTTTGTTAATCACTGCTGTCTTGTGTGTGTCACTGATCTCCCGAAGGCCATCTGATATACCAGTTGTCATGGTCCGCACATAGTTACAACAGTGCAAAGCAATACCATAATTTGATAAAGAGCAGACCATGGGCACGGTAAAAAAAAGTCTAAGTCCCAATAGACTCATCATCTCACGCAGGTGGCAGAAGGGAGGAACTCTCCCTACCATGAACCTCCAACCGCCGCCAACTTGCCGATGGAATACCATTGGAAACACCCGACTGCAGTGGACTCTGAGTCCGTCCAAAAACTTCGAACCTCTGACCAGCCCCTCCGAGCACCATCCTCTGCGGAGCACTTCGACCCCACCCCGGCTGCCGAGCAACAAGCAAAGTTGAGGACTCGAGGCCTTCTCCTCTGGAGATTCTGGCACACAGTAGCAGCAGCAGCGAAGTAGGCATTTCAGAAGTTTCACCAGGTGTTCCTCTGTGCTCTCATGTCCGTCTCCATCAAATCAGGATCGCGTACGGCACCCTACTTGACAAATAACAGACATCACCACTGGAGTGGCCGCTGCGAGCTGCATCGTGCTGCCATCTTCTTCTCCCTCTTCCTTCCCACATCATTTTCTGTCAATGCTAGAGACCATTGTGTGAAAACACCAGAAGGTCAGCAGTTTTTGAGATACTCAGACCACCCTATCCAGCAGCAACAATCATTCCACAGTTAAAGTCACTCTGATCAAATTTCTTCCTCATTCTGATGTTTGGTCTGAACAACAATTGAACCCCTTGACCATGTCTGCAAGCTTTTATGCATTGAGTCGCTGTCATGTGATTGGCTGATTAGATATTTGCATTAATGAGCAGGTGTACCTAATAAAGTGGCCACTGAGTGTAGTGTCCAATTGGTCATTGGAAGTACAAACGTCCTGATGAAGTTTTCTGGTTCAGGTTCAAGTTCCACTCCACTTGGAACACTGAGGAACAGCTACTGTCTGTTTTGCTACTGTTCAGATGAAGCAT
The DNA here is from genome assembly GCF_030028105.1 of Mobula birostris. Classification (NCBI taxonomy): domain Eukaryota; kingdom Metazoa; phylum Chordata; class Chondrichthyes; order Myliobatiformes; family Myliobatidae; genus Mobula; species Mobula birostris. The sequence goes on from NC_092374.1 coordinate 69,716,152, forward strand.
TGAACCTCATTTACTGTCGTAGGTGCATTTGCAAGATCCCATGGCACTTTTTCCCAGCAGGACCCTAGAAATTATCACAATGCAATTATATGCCCAGGGGCTCTTCAGGGATGAGCTTTAGCCACTGGAGAGATAACATGGTCCACTTAAACCCAGGACCATCAGTACTCTGTATGCACTGCTGATCGGTGTCAGGTCAAGTCACTTTTTATTGTCATTTCAACCATAACTGCTGATACAGAACACAGTAAAAATGAGATGACGTTTTCCAGGACCATGGTACTACATGAAACAATACAAAAACTACACTGAACTACATAAGAAAAAAAACACAAAAACTACACTAGGCTACAGACCTATCCAGGACTGCCCAAGGTGCACAAAACAGTGCAGACATTACAATAAATAATAATAAATAATAACCTTGCACTCAAGAGTGTTGCCTGGGTAACTGTAAACAGTGATTTAAGAAAAGCTCAAAACATAAGAAAAAGGAGTTGGAATAACCCATTTGTCCCCTTGAGCCTGTTCCATTATTTAACAAGATGGATCACCACTAATCTTCTACATCAACACTGTTTCCTTGCATGATCCCATGTCATTCTTCCAAGATCCAAAATCTGTCAAGGTCAAAAGAATCATCTTCTTAGTGCAAAGATTTCTCCTCATTTCAGTCCTAAATGATCAAGCCCCTTATTGTGAGAATGTAGTCCTAGATCTAGAAATGAAGGGAAACATCCTTTGTGCATTGTCAAGCCCTCTGGTTATTTTGTCATTTCAATAAGGCCATCTCTCTGCCTTCTAGACTCCAGAGAAACTAATTTGCTCTATCTTTCCTCATATGATAGACTTGACACTCAGTGTGATAAGTGTTTGTTGCACTTCCTGTAAAGCAAGAACATCCTAACTTGATGGAGAAATAAAACTAGAAAAATAGTGAGCAAAATAAATAAACAACAAAAAAGATTTTATATAGAACATAGAATAGTACAGCACATTAGAGGCCCTTCAGCCCACAATGTTGTGCCGACCCTCAAACCCTGCCTCCCATATAACCCCCCACCATAAATTCCTCCATATACCTGTCTAGTAGTCTCTTAAACTTCACTAGTGTATCTTGCCTCCGCCACGGACTCAGGCAGTGCATTCCACGCACCAACCACTCTCTGAATAAAAAACCTTCCTCTAATATCCCCCTTGAACTTCCCACCCCTTACCTTAAAGCCATGTCCTCTTGTATTGAGCAGTGGTGCCCTGGGGAAGAGATGCTGGCTATCCACTCTATCTATTCCTCTTAATATCTTGTACACCTCTATCATGTCCCCTCTCATCCTCCTCCTATCCAAAGAGTAAAGCCCTAGCTCCCTTAATCTCTGATCATAATGCATACTCTCTAAACCAGGCAGCACCCTGGTAAATCTCCTCTGTACCCTTTCCATTGCTTCCACATCCTTCCTATAGTGAGGCGACCAGAACTGGACACAGTACTCCAAGTGTGGTCTAACCAGAGTTTTATCAAGCTGCATCATTACATCGCGACTTTTAAACTCTATCCCTCGACTTATGAAAGCTAACACCCCATAAGCTTTCTGAGCTACCCTATCTGCCTGTGAGGCAACTATCAGGGATCTGTGGACATGTACCCCCAGATCCCTCTGTTCCTCCACACTACCATGTATCCTGCCATTTACTTTGTACTCTGCCTTGGAGTTTCTCCTTCCAAAGTGTACCACCTCACACTTCTCCCGGTTGAATTCCATCTGCCACTTCTCAGTCCACTTCTGTATCCTATCAATGTCTCTCTGCAATCTTTGACAATCCTCTACACTATCTACAACACCACCAACCTCTGTGTCGTCTGCAAACTTGCCAACCCACCCTTCTACACCCACATCCAGCTCATTAATAAAAATCATGAAAAGTAGAGGTCCCAGAACCAATCCTTATGGGACACCACTAGTCACAACCCTCCAATCTGAATGTACTCCCTCCAACACGATCCTCTGCCTTCTGCAGGCAAGCCAATTCTGAATCCACCTGGCCAAACCTGCCTGGCTCCCATGCCTTCTGACTTTCTGAATAAGCCTTTCTGTGTGGAACCTTGTCAAATGCCTTACTAAAATCCATGTAAATCCATTTTCAATGAAGGTTCCTCTTCTAAGGCAAATTGATAAATAGTCTCTGATTTTCTATTTTTTAAACGCTTTTATTTTGTAAATATGCATTCTATAAGTGTAAATTTAACAAGTAGAAAGGCAAACCCTGGGAGAAAATAAATATAGTATTCAATCTAAGTGCATGTTTAAAAAAAATGCCATGAACAGCCATATACAGTAAGTTTGGAAGCATTTTTAAATTCAGCGAAGAAGTAGGTTGGTAAATTAGTTTATTATTGTTACATCTACTGAGAAATAGTGAAATCCAGTTTTGCATACTGTCCATACAGCCCATGTCAGAATAAATTAGCAAGAAACAAAACAGACTGTGAGACCTTCATCAGAGTCCGTATGATGATAGGAAATGTGACCCGCTGTACAAGGGGGGGGGGGGGGAAAGGGAGGAGGCAAAAATGAACTGCTGGAGGAACCCAGCCAATCAAGCAGCACCTATGATGGCAGAGGAATGGTCAACATTTTGGGTCAAAACCTTCTAAACTCGAAAGAGACTGTTTGCATCATAATGGTAATTGGAAAAGTGCTGAAATCTACAATGAGGAATATGACGGTAAGACATAATAAAAATATGACCAATCGAAGTCAAGATAAATTTCTGAAACAGAAATCATGCTTGACTAAACTACTTGAGTTCGGATCTATTATCTCCAGGTCCCTTTATGTTCACAGTACCATTCACTGACTGCTGTACATACTTCCTAACTTGCAATGATTCATGTTCAAGGGCATTAGCATTCTCCGCACATTTTTATCATCCAACCGCTCGCCATTCACAATAAATATTTCTGTTTGTCTTTTGCAACCGAAGTGGCTGATAATTCATTAACATCACTGATTGCAGCTTATTCACGCATTGTCCCAGGAAATGGGGAGTGTGACACCAGAGGTCGAGGAGGGGGGGGGGCCTTAGTGGTAAGATGGTAACAACAGTTCGCACTATTTAATTTATAGTAATTTATGTGTCTTAAATTGTATTGCTGCCAAAACGCAACAGATTTCACGACATATATCACCGATAATATACCCGATTCTGAAGTGGAGTTGGAAGTTTGGTTGGCATAAGCCCGGTGGAGAACGGAGTGGTTGGGTGACACCGGCGATGGGAGGAGGGGGAGCGGTTACAGGGTCACACCAACAGTCGGGGAGTGTTTAGAGTGTGAGGGTCGGGGAGCGATTACAGGGTGACACCAGTAGAGGGGGAGCGGTTAGTGTGACGAGTGTGAGGGGCGTGGTTTGGAGAAAGGGCGTGCCGAGTGTCGAGAGATCGCAGAGTGGCCGCGGACTTGAACGCCGTTTCGGTGCCGGGAGGAGCGGCTCTGCTGCGATCCCGATCTCAGCAATGGGTTGTTGTGGGTGCGGTGGCGACGAGGTGAGAGAATGTGTCTTGTATATTTTAAAAACGCAAACAACAGGAATTCTGCAGAATTCCAAAACGCAAACAACAGGAATTCTGCAGATGCTGGAAATTCAAGCAACACACATCAAAGTTGCTGGTGAATGCAGCAGGCCAGGCAGCATCTGTAGGAAGAGGTACAGTCGACGTTTCAGGCCGAGACCCTTCGTCAGGACTAACTGAAGGAAGAGTGAGTAAGAGATTTGAAAATGGGAGGGGGAGGGGGAAATTCAAAATGATAGGAGAAGACAGGAGGGGGAGGGATGGAGCCAAGAGCTGGGCAGGTGATTGGCAAAAGGGATATGAGAGGATCATGGGACAGGAGGTCCGGGAAGAAAGACAATGAGGGGGGGAAACCCAGAGGATGGGCAAGGGGTATATTCAGAGGGACAGAGGGAGAAAAAGGAGAATGAGAGAAAGAATGTTTGTATAAAAAATAACAGATGGGGTACAAGGGGGAGGTGGGGCCTAGCGGAAGTTAGAGAAGTCGATGTTCATGCCATCAGGTTGGAGCCTCCAACCTGAGTGTGGCTTCATCTTTACAGTAGAGGAGGCTGTGGATAGACATGTCAGAATGGGAATGGGATGTGAAATTGAAATGTGTGACCACTGGGAGATCCTGCTTTCTCTGGCGGACAGAGCATAGGTGTTCAGCAAAGCGGTCTCCCGGTCTGCGTCGGGTCTCGCCAATATATAAAAGGCCACATCAGGAGCACCAGACGCAGTATATCACCCCAGTCGACTCACAGGTGAAGTGTTGCCACACCTGGAAGGACTGTTTGGGGCCCTGAATGGTGGTAAGGGAGGAAGTGTAAGGGCATGTGTAGCACTTGTTCCGCCTACACGGATAAGTGCCAGGAGGGAGATCAGTGGGGAGGGATGGGGGGGACGAATGGACAAGGGAGTTGTGTAGGGAGCGATCCCTGCCGAATGCAGAGAGAGGGCGGGAGGGAAAGATGTGCTTAGTGGTGGGATCCCGTTGGAGGTGGCGGAAGTTACGCAGAATAATATGTTGGACCCGGAGGCTGGTGGGGTGGTAGGTGAGGACCAGGGGATCCCTATTCCTAGTGGGGTGGCGGGAGGATGGAGTGAGAACAGATGTGCATGAAATGGGGGAGGTGTGTTTGAGAGCAGAGTTGATAGTGGAGGAAGGGAAGCCCCTTTCTTTAAAAAAGGAGGACATCTCCTTCGTCCTGGAATGAAAAGCCTCATCCTGAGAGCAGATGCGGCGGAGACGGAGGAATTGCGAGAAGGGGATGGCATTTTTGCAAGAGACAGGGTGAGAAGAGGAATAGTGCAGATAGCTGTGAGAGTTAGTAGGCTTATAGTAGACATCCGTGGATAAGCTGTCTCCAGAGACAGAGGCAGAAAGATCTAGAAAGGGGAGGGCCATGTCGGAAATGGACCAGGTAAACTTGAGGGCAGGGTGAAAGTTGGGAGGCAAAGTTAATAAAGTCAACGAGCTCAGCATGCATGCAGGAAGCAGCGCCAATGCAGTCGTCGATGTAGCGTAGGAAAAGTGGGGAACAGATACCAGAATAGGCACGGAACATAGATTGTTCCACAAAGCCAACAAAAAGGCAGGCATAACTAGGACCCATACGGGTGCCCATAGCTACACCTTTAGTTTGGAGGAAGTGGGAGGAACCAAAGGAGAAATTATTAAGAGTAAGGACTAATTCCGCTAGACGGAGCAGAGTGTTGGTAGAGGGGAACTGATTGGGTCTGGAATCCAAAAAGAAGCGTCGAGCTTTGAGACCTTCCTGATGGGGGATGGAAGTATATAAGGACTGGACATCCATGGTGAAAATAAAGCGGTGGGGGCCAGGGAACTTAAAATCATCGAAACGTTTAAGAGCGTGAGCAGTGTCACAAACATAGGTAGGAAGGGATTGAACAAGGGGGGATAAAACCGTGTCGAGGTATGCAGAAACGAGTTCGGTGGGGCAGGAGCAAGCTGAGACAATAGGTCTGCCAGGACAGGCAGGTTTGTAGATCTTGGGTAGGAGGTAGAAACGGGAAGTGGGGGGTGTGGGAACTATAAGGTTGGTAGCAGTGGATGGGAGATCCCCTGAACGGATAAAGTCGGTGATGGTGTGGGAGACAATGGCCTGGTGCTCCTTAGTGAGGTCACGATCGAGGGGTAAATAAGAGGAGGTATCCGCGAGTTGTCGCTGTGCCTCGGCAAGGTAGAGGTTAGTACGCCAGACTACAACAGCACCCCCCTTATCGGCGGGTTTAATAATAAGGTTAGGATTAGTGTGGAGGAAGTGGAGAGCAGAGCGTTCAGAAGGAGTGAGGTTGGAATGGGAACAAGGTGCGGTGAAGTCGAGACGGTTGATGTCCCGTCAGCAGTTAGCGGTAAAGAGATCCAGAGCAGGCAGAAGACCAGAGCGGGGTGTCCATGAAGAAGAGAAGGGTTGAAGACGGGAGAAGGGGTCATCGGTGGGGGTGGAAGAGTCCTTGCCAAAGAAGTAGGCTCAGAGACGGAGATGGCGGAAGAAGAGTTCCGCATCATGGCGAACACGGAACTCACTGAGGTGTGGGCGAAGGGGGACAAAGGTGAGGCCCTTACCGAGGACAGAGCATTCTGCCTCCGACAGTTGAAGGTCGGAGAGGATGGTAAAGACCTGGCACGGATGAGAGCTGGGATCAGAGGGGGGAGTGGGGAGGGTTGGGGTGAGAGGAAGATGGAGCCTCTGAGGACCCAGGAGCTGGCGATTGGATCTGAAGGAGATGGGATTGCAGAGTATTGGTGGGGGAAGGGGAGACGGGACCCATCCTCCCCTTCCCCCACCTCCCCCTTGTACCCCATCCGTTATTTATTTTTATACACACATTCTTTCACTCTCCTTTTTCTCCCTCTGTCCCTCTAACTATACCCCTTGCCCATCCTCTGGTTCCCCCCCACCACCCATCTTTCTCCCCGGACCTCCTGTCCCATGATCCTCTCATATCCCCTTTGCCAATCACCTGTCCAGCTCTTGGCTCCATCCCTCCCCCTCCTGTCTTCTCCTATCATTTTGGATCTCCCCCTCCCACTTTCAAATCTCTTACTAACTTTTCCTTCAGTTAGTCCTGACGAAGGGTCTCGGCCTGAAACGTCGACTGTACCTCTTCCTAGAGATGCTGCCTGGCCTGCTGCGTTCACCAGCAACTTTGATGTGTGTCTTGTATATTGATGTTATTGTGCTTAGGCTACGTAGAATTCCTGCAGTCGTTTTGTTTACATTGTCAATTTGTTTTTTTTAAATATTGGATGATAGTAGACCAGAGGCAGCTTTAGAAACCTTTAATTGCACTTGTCAAGCATTCGCTTCCACAGAGGAACTCCCTGCATCACCCCTTTAATCGCAGAGGAGATCCGTCTGGATATGTTTATGGGATTTCATCTCATTTTTGTGGTTTTCACTTGAACTTTGGGTCATGGTTGATTTCATTCCATTTCATCCATTTCATTTGTGGGTGGTTGTTTTCTCAGAATGTGCTGCCTTTTGCTCAAAGTGCAATTACATCAAATGAAATTGTAACTTAAGAGGCCAACACAAGAGACGGCACGATATTTTGCAAATCCTGGAAATCTTTAGCAACTTGCACAGATGTCGATCTTTTGCTTGTTTCTGTAGATGCTGTTTGACCTGCTGAGTTCCTCCAGTGTGTTTTGTGTGTGTTGCTCTGGATTTCCAGCATCTGCAGAATCTTTCGTGTTTACCATAGATAAGGAACTCAGCAAGTCAAGCAGCATCAAGGGAGGGGACATTTCGGGCGGAGGTCCTTCATTAAGACTTGATAGGAGAGACGGCAGGAGCTGGGAGTCTGGAGCAGCATACTAAGGATTTGGAGAACGTCAGCGGACCAGGCAGCATCTGAAGAGGAAAATGAACGCTCAACATTGAAGGTTGATAGCCTTCGTCAGCACTGGAAAGAAAGCAGGGTAAAAGGGTGGAGCACAAGTGGGCATGTGATAGGTAAGTCCAGGTGAAGAGATTGATGGGCAGGTAAGGGAGAGTGGGAGTGACATAAGAAGCTGGAGGTCATAGGTGGAAGTGATAATGTAACGAAGGGCTGAAGAAGATGCAATCTGATAGGAGAGAACAATGGAACATGGGAAGGTGGTGAGGAGGGGAATGAGAGGGTTATGGAGGCAAAAGACAATTAGTGACGGAGTGAGGGGTAAAACAGATGTTCATGCCATCAGGTTGGACATTACCAAAGTGGAATATAAGGTGCTGTTCCTCACACAGGTGTCAATCACCAACTTGACAGTGGACAATGCTGTTGACAGACATATTGGTGTGGGAATGGGAATTGGATTTAAAATGGCTGGCCACTGGGAGATACTGGCTGCTATGGTGGATGGAGTGAATGTGCATGACTTAAGTTATAAATTAAATCATTACTTTAAAAAGTGGGGCAAAATTCTTTCTCGTTACTTTATAAATACATAAGTTCAGATTTATTTTCAGAAATTCACCAACACGACTTAAGGTAAATATCTAATGGTGTAAGTGTTGGTTTTGTTGACAGTGATTTCAATAGAGCGTTTCATTAAATAAAGGAGGCATTGCATTTCAATTTGATTTTGCCAGCAGCAGCACATAAAGGCCATTGTGTTAGAAACAGCGACGATGCCAGGTTTATTTTGTATGCCGTGCACCCTTGAGTTTCGTTCAAGTGTTAGTATTGTTCTGTTCCTTGAGCACGTGGCAATGGTTATGCAAGACTGGTAGATCTCTGAGAATGACATTTAATAAAGCAAAGTTATCTTCTATTTTTTTAAATTCCTGACGGATTTATAGTGCGGGTTTTGTATTTGTGGAAGGAGTTTTATGAAAAAAAGCTACCAAATAGATGATTTTGATGGTGTTTGCATTCTCATAGGTGTATGAAAATGTGATGCATCACTCAGGTTAAGAAGTAGGTAGATGTGGTGTAATTCTAAAAATCAGCATCTTAAAATGGTACTTAAAATATGCCTTTGTGAAGCAGTTTTTCAAGGTTTTATCAATTCGAAGGACCTGTCCTGGGCCCAGCACATAAGTGCAATTATGAAGAAAGCATAGCAGTGCCTCTACTTCCTTAGGAGTTTTCCATAGATTCGACATGACATCTAAAACTTTGATAAACTTCCATAGATGTGTGGTGGAGAGTATATTGACAAGTTGCATCACTGCCTGGTTTGGAAATACCAATGGTCTTGAATGGAAAATCCTACATAAAGTAGTAAATACGACCCAGTCCATCACGGGTAAAGCTCTCCCCACCATTGAGCACATCTATACAGATGGAGCTCTGTCGCGGGAAAGCAGCATTCATCATCGGGGACCCCCACCACCCAGCTCATGCTCTCTTCTCGTTGCTATCATCAGGAAGGAGATGCAGGAACCTCAGGACTCTCGCCATCAGATTCAGGAACAGTTATTACCCCTCAACCATCAGGCTCCTCAACCAGAGGGGATAACTTATTCAACTCATCAGCGAACTGTTCCCACAACCTATGGACTCACTGTCAAGGACTCTTCATCTCATGTTCTTGTTACTTTTCCTTAATAATAATAATAATAATTATTATTCTTTGTATTTGCACAATGGTTGTCTTCTGTGTGTAGTCTCTCGTAGATTCTGTTACCATTTTGGACTTACTGAGTATACTTGCAAGAAAAGGTATTTCATGGTTGTATGTGGTGACATATATGTACTTTGATAATTAATTTACTTTGAACTTAGAATCTTTTTCCTCCAGTGGAACAATTTTCAAATGTAATTTTAGCTAATAACAGAAAATAATAGAAACAGCAGCTGTGGGACGAGCAAGAGTTAATGCTATTAACATTTCAAATCTGAGACCCTTCGTCACCACTGAGCTAGATAAAACAAATTAGTTTCTGTGGCAACAATGATTGGGGAGAGATTGGTAGAGCAAAGGAAATATCCCTTGGAAGGTCAGAGCAAAGGAGATAATGTTCCAGGCAGGATGAAACAAAGTTACCTAATATTGGAGATTTCAGCATAAGTCTAAAAGGTTTCAATGTGCCCTTATGAAAGATGAAGTTTTGCTCTTTAAGTTAGCATTTTTCCTCACAGTAACAGTGCAGTGGTGCCAAAGGCAGAGGTCAGAGTGGAAGTACGATGGGGAATGAAAATGGCAGGTGATTGGAAACTCAGGGTCACCCGTAGACTGAACACAGTTGTTCTGAAAATTGATTGCCCAATCTGCATTTGGTTTCTCCAATGGAACAGTCAGACTACTGTTTATTGATTACAGCTCAGAGTTCAACATAGTCGAATGTTAAAAGGCCTGAACAGATTAGAGATGGCAAAGTTATTTCCCATGGTAGGGGAGTCTAAGTCAAGAGGGCACAACGTCAGAATTGAAGGACATTCATTTAGAACAGAGATGTGGAGAAATTACTTTAGTCAGAGGATGGTTAATCTGTGGAATTTGTTGCCACGAGCGGCTGTGGAGACCAAGTCGTTGGGTGCATTTGAGGCAGAGACAGATAGGTTCTTCATTAGCCAGGGCATCATGGGGTATGGGGAGAAGGCAGGGGAGTGGGGATGACGGGAAGAATTGGATCAGCCCATGTTGGTGGAGCAGACTCAATGGGCCAAATGGCCTGCTTCTGCTTCTACATCTTATGGTCAATCATACCTTCAGTTCCAATCAACAAGCTCCAAATCCTGGGCCTATGTACCTTCCTCTGCAACTAGAGCCTTGATCTTCTCATCACGAGACCACAGTCAGCGCCATTCGGAAATAACATCTCCTCCTCGCTGACAACCAACACTGGAGCACCTCAGGGATGCATGTTTCACCCACTGTTCCACTCTCTCTACACCAACGACCTATGGCTAAGCACAACTCAAACACCGTCTGTAAATTTGCCAATGACACAATTATTGCTTACAAAATTTCAGATGGTAATAAGGTGTACAACAATGTGATAATTCAGCTGTTGGAGTACTGTTGCAACAGCAAACTTGCAGTCAATGTCATTAAGACCAAGGAATTGATTGTGGACTTCAGGATGGGGAAGTTGAGGGAGCACAGACCATTCCTCATCGAGGAATCAGCAGTGGAAAGGGTGAGCAGTTTCAAGTTCCCGGGTGTCGACATCTCTGAAGATCTATCCTGGGCCCTACGTATTAATGTAATTACAAAAAAGGCAGAACAGTGACTATATTTCATTGGGAGTTTGAGGAGATTTAGTATACCACCAAAGACTCTGACAGATTTCTATAGATGTGCTGTAGAGAGCATTCTAACTGGTTGCATCACTCTGCCACAGAGGGGCCACTGCACAGGACCAGAAAGCTGTAAACTCAGCCAGCTCCACCATGGCCACTAGCCTCTACAGCATTGAGGACATCTTCAGAAGGTGATGCCTCAAAAAGGTGGCATCCATCATTAAGAATCCCCATCGTGCAAGACATGCCCTCTTCTTATTGCTACCATCAAGAGGAGGTACAGGAGCTTGAAGATGCACATTGAACTTTTCAGGAACAGCTTCTTCCCCTCTGTCATCAGATTTCTGAATGGATATTGAACTCACTTACACTACCTCACTTTTTTTTTTCCAGTTTGTGCTACTTATTTATGATGGGTGACGCTGTAGTGTGGTGGTTAGCGTGACACTATTACAACTTGGGCCTCGGAATTTCGCGTTCAGTTCCAGCGCTGTTTGTAAGGTGTTTGTACTTCCTCCCCGTGAATGCATGGGTTTCCTCTGGGCACTTTTCGCTCCTCCCACATTCCAAAGATGTATCAGTTAGTAGGTTACTTAGTCATTGTAAGTTGTCTTGTGATTAGGCCATGGTGAAATAAGTGGGTTGTTGGGCAGTGTGGCCTATTGGGTCGGTAGGGCCTGTTCTGCAATGCATCTCTAAATAAATATTTTAAGATGTATATTGTATTTCTTATTGTGATTTATAGTTTTTTTATTATGTATTACAATGTATTGCTGCTGCAAAACACCAAATTTCATGGCGTATGCTTGTAATAATAAACCTGATTCTGATTCTGGAGAGGAAAGCACCTTATGAAATCACTCTTCTTCACCTGGAAAGACTGGTGGGAAGAAGTGAGAGGATAAAGTTAATCTTCTCTTATGGTTTCAGGGGAAAGTGCCATAAAATGGGGCCTGATTATGAGGGTTGAGGATTGGAGCACAGGGGCATGAAGCTAATGATCCTTTTATACGGCTGAAAGGGGAAATGATTATTTGTCTGCTGGTGGAATAGTGTTGGAGCTGATGAAACTTGTGGGAAATGATCTGTTAACTGCAGAAAATGGTGGGGTATAAGATAAAAATAGAGCATCTCTGTTTCTGCCTAGTCAAGGAGAAAAGGGAATTGCCATCCAGTAGCAATGTGACTACCAGGATAGACAACGACTACCATACAGTGGCACTGACCTCAACAATAATGAAGTGCTTTGAGCAGCTGGTTTATGGATCTCATTTAAATCTTCCTGCTGCATTCAACCCTTTCCAGTTGACTTATCGCTCATATTGGTCCACTGATCATGCCGTAGCCCCTGCGCTCCAGTCTGTCCTGTCCCTCCTAGAAAATGACGCCTCATATTGCCAGGATGCCATTTATCGACTTAATATTCCTCCGAGGCTGGTGGGAAAACTGTCTTTGTTGGGTCTCAACGCCTCTCTCTGTAACTGCATCCTGGTCTTCTTGACAGAAAGGTCAGTCAGTCTGCGTTGACAGAAACGTCTTTAGCTCCATCATACTGAGCACTGGTGCTTCCCAGGGCTGCATGCTCAGTCCGCTGCTGTTCATGCTGCTGACCACGACTGTACTGCTAGATCCTGTTCAAACTGAGTCATAAAATTCGGTGGTGACACAACAGTGGTTGGCGTCATCAACAGTGATGAGATAGTGTACAGAGAGGATGTAGAGGGGCTTGTAAAATGGTCGGGTACAGCAAATTGAGTCTCAGTGTTGACAAGACAAATGAGATGGTTATGAACTTTAGGAAGGTGCAGGCTGATCACTCCTCACTGCACATACATGGCTTATCTGTGAAGAGAGTTAGGAGCACCAGGTCTCTGGATTGCACATAATGTATGATCTCACCTGGTCCCACAACATCACCTATTTAGTCAAGGTGAAAAAAACACTATAGCGTTTCCACTCCTTGAGGAGATTGAGTGTGCTGTTTATACGTGGCCCTTAGCATGGTCAGTGATCCCTTCCATCTGTCCAACAATCTCTTTGACCACCCCCCCCCCCACCCCTACCATCAGACAGGTGGTACTGTAGCATTAGGACAAAGGATGGGAAACAGCTTCTACCCCCAGGCCATGAGACTACTGAATTCCCTGCCACCACCCAGTTCTCATCACGTGTGAAGTGCCAGTAGCGTTATACTGTTTACTTTTTAACTTGTTGCAAATGCACCTTATTATTTGTTAATTTTCTAGTGATAATATTGATTAATGTGTTGTGAGTTATATGCACTGTGTTGTGTACCTTGGTCTGGAGGAACATTAACAAGGGAAAATCTGCAGATGCTGGAGACCCAATCAACACACACGAAATGCTGGAGGAACTTAGCAGGCCAGGCAGCATCTATGGAAAAGAGTACAGGTCTCGGCCTGAAACGTCGACTGTGCTCTTTCCCATAGATGCTGCCTGACCTGCTGAGTTTTCCTACCATTTTGTGGCTGGGGGAATATTGTTTAGTTTGGCAGTATACTTCTGTATGGTTGAATGACAGTAAATTTGAACTTGTTTTGGAGCAAAGGCAGGGGAAGTAGATAAGATGCTGTGAAAGTCTATCATGGTAGATGATAAATAGATAGAAATACTTTATTGATCCCAAGGGAAATTGGGTTTTGTTACAGCTGCACCAACCAAGAAGAGAGCATAAATATAGCAATACAAAAACCACGAACAATCAAACAACAATATGCAAACTATGCCAGATGGAAATAAGTCCAGGACCAGCCTATTGGCTCAGTGTGTCTGACCCTCCACGGGAGGAGCTGCAAAGTTCGATGGCCACAGGCAGGAACAACCTCCCATGACGCCCAGTGTTGTATCTGGGTGAAATATGGCCGGGTTCCAACAGCAAAAAGTTCAATATCCGGTCTACAAACACGTTCCTCGATCATAATATCACCAGGATTGCACCATCCGTTGTTAACCAGAACAGCAAGCCCCCATCTCCTTTATGCTTACCGCTCTCAGTGCACTTACGGTCAGCCCGAACGGTCTGGAAGCCCTCCATGGAACAGTTTTAGTCGGGTATGTTCTCGTGCAGCCCAGTTTCAGTAAAACACTTAACACTGCACTCTCGAAATGTTCTCTGACTCCTGGCTAGCACCGTCAACTCATCCATTTTATTACCCACCAAACTCCTCTTCTCCATAAGTCTCTGTTGTCTCGACCCGGTCCTCTTTCCTCACCTTTGTGATCCCCCTCTGCATCCTCTGTGTGTTTTTCTCCAGATTTCAGCAGGGGTGTCCGCCGCTCTGTTCGCTAAACCGGCCAGCATAAGCGCAATCAGCTGGTCCCTGGAATAAACAATGCGACCATACTGCTGCCCCGCTAATGAGACGTGTCCGAATGTAACTATTTCCAGCGCTAAAAGCCCAAATAAAACTCTGTCCACCAGCATGTTACTGTGAAAAAAAATACAACAAATAATGTAAGTTTAAAAAAAGTAAGAAGAAATACGTAAGAAAACTAGTCGGAACGGCTGTAACAGGCTGCATGCACGACCGGCGCATGCGCACTTACCACGCTTTGGGAAGAATGAAGAAATATTTTTGACTCTTCCGCAGATGAAATATTGATTTCATTTTACAATGCAGTGATGGTCTCAAAACAATTTGCTAATCAATCTGATTAGTTTAAGAAGTTTTTGTGATACTTTGTAATACTCTCCATCCCTCCCAGATTATGTTAACTCAGAAGTGAACCAGCATACAGACTTATTTTTTAAACCAGGTCAGCTGGGGGAAAAGCAAACCTTGGAAACTTAGCCTCTCTTCCCATCTTCTCTCTTTTCCCTCAACTCCCTCACCAAAGCATGCAATCCCTATTTCGATCAACACAGGTTTACTTTGATAGAATTTGCTAGTTTACAACAAAAAAAATCACTTGATCTACCAATGGGAAGAGGTCTTGTATAATCAGAATGTATTTTTAACAGCCCTTGTATGTTTACTTGTGGTTTGTCTCATTAATTAGAATGCGCTTATTATTGTCACGTGCTGAGATACAGTGAAAGCTTGCATAGAGATACAGAACAGATGATTACACAGTGCATTGAGGTGGAAAACAATAAAAAAATAACAGTAACACACATAAAAGTTGCTGGTGAACGCAGCAGGCCAGGCAGCATCTGTAGGAAGAGGTGCAGTCGACGTTTCAGGCCGAGACCCTTCGTCAGGACTAACTGAAGGAAGAGTGAGTCCCATGCATCCTAATTTTCTGGCTGAGCCTACCATGTGGGACCTTGACAAGCTCCTCACAAAAATCCATATACACAACATTCTCTGCTAAACCTTCATCAGCCATTTTTTCCACCTCCTCATTAAAAACTCAGTCAGACATGACCTGCTCCACACAAAGCCATGCCGACTGTCCCTGCCTAGATCATTCTTCTGCGAATGCTCGCAAATTTTATCCCAATGGATTCTTGCCATTAGTACCCTACCACTGACATGAGACTCTGCAGTCTATGATTTCTAGGATTATCAGTTTCACGGTGTCAAAAGTAGTGTCGCGTTGGACGGAGGAAACGGATGAGGTCCTCCGTGACTGCTTTGAATCGGTGGACTGGTTAGTATTCAAGGACTCGGCAGCTAACCTCGATGAGTATGCCTCAGCTGTCATGGACTTTATTTGGAAATGCACGGAGGACTGTGTGTCTCGCAAGACGATCCAGGTATTCCCTAACTGGAAACTTTGGATGAATTATGAGGTCAAGTCCCTTTTAAAGGCTAGAGCTGCGGCTTTTAGGTCCGGGGATACCAGTCGCTACACGGAATCCAGGCGTGAACTCTGGAAAGCTATTAAGAGCGCCAAGAGGCAATATCGAGCCAAGTTGGAAGCCCAGGCTAACCAAAGGAACGCCAGTAGACTGTGGCAGGGTCTAAATGAGATCACTGGGTGCAAAGAAAAGGCTGGGACTATCAATAACTATGGTGCTTCTCTTCCTAACGAACTTAACATATTCTACACAAGATTTGAACAGAAGAGGAGCGTCTGGCTCCCTCTGGATGAACCAGACCTGGTGGCATCGAGATTCATCGTCACTGAGGAGGACGTCAGAAGGGCCTTCCTGAAGATAAATCCAAGGAAGGCAACGGGCCCAGATGGCGTCCCAGGACGGGTTCTCCGGACCTGTGCAAGCGAGCTAGCTGGAGTGTTTGCTGACATCTTCCACTGCTCCTTGCTTCAGTCTAAGATCCCCTCGTGTTTTAAGAAGGCAATGATAATCCCAGTGCCGAAGAGGAGCAAGGTGGCATGCCTGAATGACTATCGACCTGTGGCTCTGACATCAATTGCTATGAAGTGCTTTGAGAGATTGGTTATGGCACACATCAACCACAGCCTACCGGTCAACGTCGACGCTTTGCAATTTGCCTACCGGAGCGACAGGTCCACAGCAGGTGCATTCTCTCTTGCCCTACATTCCTCCTTAGAACATCTGGAGAATAAAGACGCATACGTAAGGCTCCTTTTCATTGACTACAGCGCTGCCTTTAATACCATCATTCCAAATAAACTGATTCCTAAGCTCCAGAACCTGGGCCTTAGCACTCAGATCTGCAGCTGGATCTTGAACTTCCTCACAGTCAGGACCCAGGCTGTAAAAATAGGGGACAAGCTCTCCTCTACAATCACTCTGAGCACCGGTGCCCCACAAGGCTGTGTACTCAGCCCCCTGCTGTACTCACTGTACACCCATGATTGTGTAGCCAAGTTTCCATGAAACTCAATATATAAGTTTGCTGATGACACAACAATTGTAGGCCGTATCTCGGGTAATGATGAGTTTGAGTACAGAGAGGAAATTAAGAACATGATGGCGGGGTGTGAAGACAATAACCTATCCCTCTACGTCAGCAAGACAAAGGAATTGATTGTTGACTTCAGAAGGAGTAGCGGACCGCACGACCCAATTTACATCGGTGGTGCGCAAGTGGAACAGGTCAAAAGCTTTAAGTTCCTCGGGGTCAATGTCACAAATGACCTGATTTGGTCCAACCAAGTAGAGTTCACTGCCAAGAAGGCCCACCAGCGCCTTTACTTCCTGCGAAAACTAAAGAAATTTGGCCTGTCCCCTAAAACCCTCACTAATTTTTATAGCTGCACCGTAGAAAGCATTCTTCTAGGGTGCATCACAACCTGGTATGAAAGTTGTCCTGTCCAAGACCGAAAGAAGCTGCAGAAGATCATGAACACGGCACAGCACATCACACAAACCAGTCTTCCGTCCATGGACTCACTTTACACTGCACGCTGTCGGAGCAGTGCTGCCAGGATAATCAAGGACACGACCCACCCAGTCAACACACTTTTTGTTGCTCTTCCCTCCTGGAGAAGGTTCAGGAGCTTGAAGACTTGTATGGCCGGATTTGGGAACAGCTTCTTTCCATCTGTGATAAGACTGCTGAATGGAACCTGACCCAGATCTGGGCCATACCCTCCAAATATCTGGATCTGCCTCTGGGTTTTTTTGCACTACCTTACTTCCCATTTTTCTATTTTTGATTTATGATTTAAATTTTTAATATTTACTTGTTTTAACTATTTTTAATATTTTTAATATTTGTAATCCAGGGAGTGTGAAGCGCAGAATCAAATATCGCTGTGATTATTGTACGGTCTAGTACCAATTGTTTGGCAACAATAAAGTATAAACAAAACCACAACTTTAGCAACTGCCAGTCTTCCAGCACCACCTCTGTGGCTAGCTAAAACACAGAGATCTTGGTCAAGGCCAGCAATCTCACTTCTTGCCTCTCTCAGTAGCCTAGAGACTCACCTACCTAGGGCTATCACTTTCCTGATCTCAAAATTCCCAAGCATCTTAACATACTCCACTGTAACCTCATTTTCCTCTCTCTCTCCCTGTAAATAATAATGCAAAGCTGTCATTTTGGATGTCACCCATATACTCTAAGTACAAATTCCTTCTTTTATCTTAAGATTCCTACCCTTTCCATAGTAAACCTGTTGCTTTTGATGAGAATTTCTTGGGATTCTCTTTAATCTTATTCACCAAGGATACTCCATGGCCTATACTAGCTCTAATTCCCTTTTCGGATTCCCTTCTGACTTATTTATAGTTCTCAAGTGCCCTGTCCAATTATAGATTCCTAAACCTCAGCAACACACACAAGATGCTGGAGGAACTCAGTAAGTCAGGCAGCATCCATGGAGGGGAATGAACAGTTTATGTTTTGGGCCAAGGCCCTTCAACAGGACTGGAAAGAAAGGGGATAGAAGCCAGAATAAGAAAGGGAGGGGAAGGAGTACACACTTGCAGATGATAGGTGAGAGCAGCAGGGAAGGAGCGATGAAGCAAGACGCTAAGTGATAAAGGACTGAAGAAGGAAGAATCTAACAGGAGTGACAGTGGTCCAAGGAAGAAAGGGAAGGAGGAGGGGAGCCAGAAGGAGGTGATGGGTTGGTGAGGAGAGAGAAAGGATGACAGGTTAACCAGAATAGAGAATGAAAAAGGAGGGAAGGGGGAGAAATTACTGGAAGTTGGAGAAATCGATGTCAGTGCCATCAGGTTAGAGGCTTCCTAGATGGAGTAAGAGATGATGCTCCTCCAACCTTAAGTTTGGCCTCATCATGGCAGTACAGGAAGCCATGGATGGAAATATTCAAATAGGAAAGGGAGGTTGAATTGAAATGGGTAACCACCAGTTGTCGATGTCACGAGAAAAAGTTGGGGAACATTCCCAGCGTAGCTTGAAAAACGGACTGTTCTATGTAGCTGATGAAAAGGCAGGCATAACTGTTGCCTGTGCAGGTGCCCATAGCTACAACTTTAATTTGGAAAAAAGAGGAAGGAGCCAAAAATTATTGAGAGTAAGCTTCAGTTCTGCTAGAGAGAGGAGGATGGTGATGGAGGGGAACTAGTTAGGTCTGTTGTCAAGAAAGAAGCAGAGATATGTAAAGTCTTCCTGATGGGGTTAAGAAGTGTTTGAGGACAGAACATTCATTGTGAAAATAAGGCAATCTGGGCCAGGGAAGTGAAAGTTATTGAAGTGATGGAGAACATGTGAAGTGTCATGGATGTAGGTAGGAAGGGATTGACCCTTACATATGTTCCTTCTTGACTAAGTTAACTATCTTCAGGAAGGATAAGGCGAAGGAAAACATACCAATCCTCATAGAGGGATCAGAAGTGGAGAGAGTGAGCAGTTTCAAGTTCCTGGGTGTCAAGATCTCTGAAGATCTAAGCTGGTCCCAACATATTGAAAAAGGCAAGATAGCAGCTGTACTTCATTAGGAGTTTGAAGAGATATGGTATGTCAACAAATATACTCAAAACTTCTATAAATGTACTGTGGAGAGCATTCTGACAGGCTGCATCGCTGTCTGATATGGGGGGGGGGGCGCGGGAGCTACTGCACAGTACCAAAAGAAGCTGCAGAGGGTTGAAAATTGAATCGACTCTATCTTGGTACTAGCCTACAAAGTACCCAGGACATCTTCAAGAAGTGGTATCTCAGAAAAGCAGCGTCCATTTTAAAGGACCTCCAGCACCCAAGGCATACCCTTTTCTCACTGTTACAACCAGGTGGGAGGTACAGAAGCCTGAAGGCACACACTCAGCGATTCAGGAACAGCATCTTCCCCTCTGCCATCCAATTCCTAAATGGACATTAAACCCTTGGATACTACTTCACTTTTTTACTATATATTATTCCTGTTTTTTGCACAATTTTTAATCTATTCAGTATACATATACTGTAATTGATTTACTTATTATTTTGTTTTTTTCTTTTGTGTTACATATTACATTGAGCTGCTGCTGCTAAGTTAACCAATTTCACGACACATGCCGGTGATAATAAACCTGATTCTGATTCCGACCTCTCTTGTCATCCAAGGTTCCTATACCTTGTTATCCTTGCCCTTCCCTCTTATTGGATCAAGCCAGTTCTTGACAATGTATAACTGATCTTTAAACATGTCGCATATGGATTTGCCTGTAAATAACTCTTCCAATTATCTCTCCCTGCCTCCTGTCTGATGTCCTCATAACTTGCTGTCTTCTAATTTAGTACTTTCCTGCATAATCTACTGTTATCTTTATCAGTAACTATTTTAAAGCTTAAGGAATTGTGTTCTTTGACTGAAGGGTCATTCACTTGGCCAGACCCATTTCCAAGTATAAGATTCTCTCCAGTTGGACTATCCACATGCTGCTTTAAGAAACCCATTTGGAGACACCTAACACATTCTGCCCCATCTAAGATTTTGCATTAAGGAGTTCCCAGCCTATTTTGGGGTAAATGAAGTCACCCATAATAATGACCCTGCTTTAATTCTAACTACATATCTATTCTTCAATGTCCAGGATGGCTATTGGGTGTGGAGGGAGTGGATGTTCAGAGTATAAACACCTTTCTTGTTACTGAGTTCTACCCATATCGACTCAGTCAATGTACCCTCTGTTTCTTGTCCTCAGTGCAAATGTGATATTGTCCCTGACTAGTAATGCAACCCTTTGCCCTATTTTACCTCTCTTCCTATTTCTTTAAAAACATTGAAATGTGACATGGGTCAAAAGTAAGGTTGCCACCGGGAAAACTGATAATAAGGATGGAGTAAACGGCTGAAATCTCTGTGATCATTTTGATTGCTACTGATTCCAAGCTGACAAAAGCAGTGCACAAGTGATTTTATTGCAGTTGGTTTGAGATGCAATTTTGAAGTATTATTGCCCAGGAAAATCTGCATTTAAAAACAGTACAAGAGCATTTTATTTAGAGGTTGACAGCATTGAATTGAAACTGATTGGAGATGGGTTTTCCAGAACCCTTCATGGGGAAATGTAGGAACTGTTAAGATTACTTGATTGCATCTTAAATTTTTTCATTGCTTTAATTGGATTACAGGTTTCCCCCCGCTATCCGAAGGTAAAGCGTTCCTATGGAACGGTTCGTAAGCTGAAATGGCGTAAGGCGAAGAAGCAATTACCATTAATTTATATGGGGAAATTAATTGAGCGTTCCCAGACCCAAAAAATAACCTACCAAATAGCACGTAAAACCTAAAGTAACACTAACATATAGTAAAAGCAGGAATGATATGATAAATACACAGCCTATATAAAGTAGAAATAATGTATGTACAGTGTAGTTTCACTTAACAGAATCGGGAAGTTTGAGCCAAAATCAATTTGTCGAAAAAAAATTGGCATGTACATGCATATGCATGTCACGCATTCGCACGTCACGCATGCGCACACACCTGCCCGTGCAAGGCTTCATGGTAGTCCTTCTCGGGGTAAACACAAGTTTAAAGTGAGCGTCTTTTTTCGTAAAAGCGAAATGTAAAGAGAACGTTCGGAAAGCAGGGGACACCTGTATTATGCTTCACAAGTAAATCTTTTATTTTCCTGCAGATGTTTATATTGTTTTCAGTGCGATCATTCCCCTTTCCCTTTTTCTACTTGTTTTTTTCTCATAGGTCTTCTGATTACTTGTCTTTTTCCACACTGCACTTCACATGCTGCAGAAAACAATATATTGCAGCCTTGCCTCACTGGATAAATCTCATTAATGAGAGTCATTACAAGTGATTGAGAGGACTGGGAGAAACTGGGGATTGTGAGACTTCTACTGTGAGAAGTATAGTGCAGTGTAAGGGAGTAAGGCATAAATGAAGTGAAGAATTAGTCGTGCATATAAGGGACTGCACAGGAACATTTTCTTAGTGTACAAGTGGCCGGGGTGGAGTAAGTAGTGAAAGCTGTCTGTGATGCAAGAGCAGTTTGCTGAGATGAGAAAGCAAGGCCATAAAGGGATTTGAAAACATAATAGGGTTGGGTGGTATGTAGTCACCAAGTGATGAATCTTAATGCAAGTTCGGGTGTAGGAAGCGGTCTTTTGAATGATTTCAAGAGTATGTTGGGTGAAGTCCATTACAAAAAAAAACTGAATAAGCCATGGGCCTTGATTATTGTACATTCTGAGATATAATTTGCTAAAAGCGGAAGATGTGTTCCTCTTCACCATAAAGAATACCATCAGAAGTAGCATGTATGAAATGTTGGAAGAACTCAACAAGTCAGGTAACAGTTATGGATGGAAGTAATTTCTGGCAGACTCCCTCATCATGACTAGGAAGGATGGGGGGGGTTGGAGGTCAGAAGATAGGAGAGGAGCAGCGGTGCAAGCTGGCAGGTGAAGGGGAAGGTGGGGGAGAGGAGATGATGGGAGAAGCTGAGAGATGATTGGTAATAGAGAAAAGGGCTGGAGAAGAGGACAGTGAATCATGGAATAAAAGGAAGGAGGTGGGGAACTAGAGAGAGTTGATAGGCAGGTCATGACAGTGGGGAAGGGGAAGAGAAGGAATGAGAGGGCTACCAGAATGGGGAAAAGAAAAGGGGAGTGTGGGAAAACAGGAGAGTGGTTACCAGAAGTTGGAGATATCAATGTTCATGCCATCAGATTTGAGAGTACCCAGAGTGAACGTGAGCCTTTGCTCCTCCAACCTGTATTTTGCCTCATTGTGGCAGTTGGTGTGAGGATGGGAAGTCAAATTGAAATGGGGGCCACCAGGAGATCTTTGCTCTTTTAGTGGACAGAATGAAGGTGCTTAAGAAAGGAGTTCTCCAATCTGTGTCGGATTTCACTGATAGTCATAGTCATACTTTATTGATCCCGAGGGAAATTGGGGTTTGTTACAGTTGCACCAACCAAGAATGTACGGGAGTACAAGATTCAATAAATGACTCTGACAGACATGCAGACGAAATACATTCCTGCATGGTGGTGAGGGATGATGTATAGAGGCAGATGTAGCATTTCTGACGGTTGCAGGGATAAGTGCCAGAAAGTAGATCAGTGAGGAGGGGCGAGTGGACAGGAAGCTACAGACAAAGTGATCCCTGTGGAGAGGGGCCAAGGGAAAGATGTGTCAGTGGTGGCATCCTGTGTAGATGCCTGACGTTCCGAAGAATGATGTTTTGTATACGTAGCCTTGTGGGATGTAGGTGAGGACAAGGAGTACTCTATCTGTGTTATGGCAGGGAGGTTGGTGAGTGCAGACAATTTGAATGCTTCTCACAGCCCTGCCCCTCTACCCCACCACCCCACCAGAGCCTTTCAAACCCTTAGGATGCTCAGTTATAATTAGTCAACATTGTTGCTCTTTCTGATTCTTGTATTATTTCTTTCCATTATCTTTGGTTGTTGATCTACTTGTTCTTAACTTCACCATTTCTTCATTATTCATAATTTTATGCAACATTTAAAGAAAAATAAGGATTTCGTATTTCAAGGCATTTTGAAGCTGTTCTAACACTTTCCTATTGAAGGGACTTAGCCTGAAACCTCGACTCTTCATTTCTCTCCGTAGATAATGCCTGATCCACTGAGTTCCTCCAGCATTTTGTGTGTTGCAACCAGGGAAGTAATTTTGTACTATAGTGTCTGTTGAGTGTAGAGCATGTTCTAATTTTCAAGACATGGAGAATGCCAAGCAAATATAAGTTTTGAAAGGTTCTAATGGTTTAAAATCCATTACCATTTATTGTTGCGCAGTATTTCTAAATGTGATCTCATCAAGTTCCCTATAGCTAAAGAATAACTTCCATACTTTTGAATTGTTTCCCTTGCAGTATTCAATGATTCATTTGCTGCAAATGCACACTTACATTCTGCAATTCACTCAGATTCTGTATATATTATTACTTCATTTGCTGGATCTTTGCTCACTCACACAACCTATTTAGCTGCCTTTGTAGCTTCTTAGTCATAAAAAAGTGCAGCATCGAAATAGGCCCTTTGGCACATCTAGTCTGTGCTGAATCATTTAAGCTGCCAACTCCCATCGACCTGTACTGGGACCATAGCCTGTCATACCCCTACCATCCATGTACTTAAACAATCTTCTCTAAAGCTTCATGTCTGTTGCACAACTTGTTATTGTATATTTTGATTTGTATTATTTTAATGTCTCACTTCCAATCACCTTCTTTGCAGCACTTTAGCCCCTTTGAAGGAAAGCATATACTAAAACCTAATGCCAATAATTGAACAAAGAGAATGTTCCCCTTCAGCAGGCCAAGCCAAGTGTTGTATTGATCTACAGGTGTGGGTCTTCCTGCTTAGTGTGCCCTTCAGCTCTTTATTGCACATTGTTTTTGTACATTTGGACTTTCAAAGTAAATAAATTATGTTCTTTATGGGGAAAAAAAAACTAACCCTCTATTTAGAAAAAGAACAAAGTTGCTTGGTTGGGGATCATACTGAGTTACTGAAGCTTTGACAAAATTTGAAGTAAATTTTATTATCAGAGTACATACATGACACCACAGATAACCTGGAGATTCTTTTTCCAGCAGGCATACTGAGCAAATCTGTGGAACATTAACTATAAACGGGATCAATGAAAAAATCAAGTAAAGCAGAGACGACAACAAACTGTGCAGATGCAAATATAAATAAATAGCAATAAATAACAAGAGCATGAAATAACAAGATAGAGAGTACTTAAAGTGAGATCTTTGGCTGTGGGAAAATCTCAATAGATGAGTGTACCCTTTTGTTCAAGAACCTGATGGTTGAGGGGTAGTAACTGTTCTTGTATCTGGTGGTGTAAGTCCTGAACCTTCTACCTGATGATAGCAACGAGAAAAGAGCAAAGAACGTGGATTACAAATAATTTTGATGGTTAGTATTATGCACCCATGATTTTTGTTTTCATTTGCCTCACATTGTTCTCTGATTAATTACATGAAAAGATTTGAAAAGGTGTTCTCTTATGTCATAGTTAGTCTTTTGTGTTAAAGATATAGCCAGTGTACTTTTGCACCATTGAATATAATTTAAGAATTTAATCCTCGGATTTTCTCCTACATTTTAATAGGTTAAAGAAACAGAAACAATCATCGCTGCAGTTTTTTTAAAAAGAGGATTGAGTGGGATATAGCCAATGATTTGGAGGGGAATGGAGAAAAAAGAACTTTTGGACAATAGAACCACTACTTGAGAAAGGGTTATGTATGTGCTGACCACAAGTTAATTATGTCATGTGGTTTAACATCTGCAGGTGGGGAAATTTGGGAATCATTATCAAGATTAAGATGTGTGGGAGTGAGAAATTAATGGTAAACATGGATTTTTGAAATGAAAATCCATCCCAGACAAATTGTGAGCTCTGAGAACATGGCAGATATAATGGAGAAGGGGTGGGAAGTGCAGTGTATGAGCTTTAGATGGATTTTTGATACAAGCTATTGATTATGAAGATTTGAAGTTTTTATACTTAGATTAAGGTGGTTTGGGTGGAGTAAATAGAATAAGTAAAGGAATTAGAGTGTATTGATGTGTCTCTAAAGGGACTATTGTGGGATTGCTTTCTGTTTTGTTGTACATATACCAGTAGTTTATATATTAGACTGGAGGAAATAATTTACAGACCTATTATAAAAAGGAAATAAATAACTATAAAGCAGTTAAGATAAATTGGCCAAAACAATGTTGGATAATTCAATGGCAGTAAACCTGTGGTAAAACAGACTGGTAAAGAAGTTTCGAATCAAGGTCTTTGAATGGGTAAAGCTTAGTAACATGAGAGTCAAGAGATTTGAGTGTTTTGATTTATACAGATTTTAATTGGTCCATCTCCAATGGGTAGGGGGCTAAGTAGTTTATAGAACAGAAGATTAGAAGTTAAAAATTGAGATTCAATTTTGAATCTAAGCAATCCCCCACTCCCTACTGGACTATGCAGATTACTTCAATGCACTGCAGAGAGAGTGTGCATGAAGTTAGGGTCTGATACACTGGATACAATCTGGTGTATGGTTTACAAAGAGTCTTGGAATATGCTGCTGTTTTCATGAAAACTGAAGAGCAACTAATATGATGGGTGGGGCAAACAAATCAAGTACTTTTTACAGGGTTTGTGGGCTCTAGATTAAAAAAAAGTAGATTTAAGAGGATGGATTCAAAAGGTTTAGGATGGAGAATAGAAGAAGTCTCGAATGTTATTCTTGTTATTAAGCCTGCAGAAAATGTTATAGTAATTGGGGCTTGATAATATCACTTCTTTTAAAAAAAAAGTAATTGTAGAAACAAGAAGGGTTTTGTGAATAGAGAGAGTAAATAATGTTAAATTTCCATTCATATTAGACACTCATCAGCTGTTAGTGGTGAGGTCAAGAAAGTTCTTTTATTTATAATCTTGTTTTGATTATGTAAGCTGTAGTAAAACCTGGGAGTCAGAGGATTTGGAATTAATGTACAATTTAACTTGATGTTGTCCAGAACAAGGCAGTCCATTTGATTGCTGCCTCATCCAACATCCTGCATATTTATTTCCTGCACCACCTCTGCATGGAGTCTGTAGTGTGGCTACGATGCATTTACCAAGGCATCTCTAACATTACCTCCTAACTTCACAATCCCAGTGACCAAGAACTCCAGTGCATGGAAACACTACACACATGCCTGTTCCTTTCCACATGTCATACCATTTGAGATTTCTGTGTTTGATCCAGAGTCTAGAGTTCCTCTCCCAAAACTTGTGGAAGCACATTGGCGAAAAGAACTACAGCAGGTCAATAAAGCTGCTTACCAGCCTTTCCAGGTGACAAGAAATGAGCAATAAATACTATCCTTGCAAGCAATGCCCAGATCCTGAAAAATGAAAGTAGACGATGATGTGCTAAGTTGTAAAGATGATCATTTGGTATTGGCAGCATCAGCTCAAACACTAATTCCTATGAAAGGTCATTAACCTACAATATTAGCTTTATTTCTTTCTTCAAGACAGTGCCTTGTTGAGTATCAATTTCTATATTTTGAGATTTACAGTGTCTTTGTTGTAGATCAGTGCTAGAAAGGAATGATAATAAAAGGGTGAAGGGTCTCAACCCAAAATGTCAACGGAGCATTTCCTTCCGTAGATTCTGCCTGACTCACTGAATTCCTCCAGAGCTTTGTGTGTTGCTTCCGATTTCCAGTATCTGTTGACTCTTGTATCTTTTAAATAAAAGTGGGCCTCCTTTTTAAGAGTTTCATGTCTAATACAAACTGAACCATAAATGAAAGGAAGCCTATAAACTGAATGCTGTTTCTTGTATTGTCTATTATGACTGCAGGGTAACTAAAGCACAGTTAGGATGACAGAAGAAAGGCGGAGTGATCATATCCACAGTCATCTGTATGTGTGGATGGCCATAAGCAGGTCTTCAACTAGTCTACACCATTACTGTACCGTCCACACTAAAAGATACAGTGGCATGCAAATGTTTGGGCACCCCGGTCAAAATTTCTGTTACTGTGAATAGTTAAGTGAGTAGAAGATGAACTGATCTCCAAAAGTCATAAAGTTACAGATGGAACATTCTTTTCAATGTTTTTAGCAAGATTAGTGTATTATTTTTGTTTTGTACAATTTTAGAGTGGGGGGGAAAAAGGAAAGGAGCACCATGCAGAAGTTTGGGCACGCCAAGAGATTTGAGCTCTCAGATAACTTTTACCAAGGTCTCAGACCTTAATTAGCTTGTTAGGGCTATGGCTTGTTCACAGTCATCGTTAGGAAAGGCCAGGTGATGCAAATTTTAAAGCTTTACAAATACCCTGACTCTTCAAACCTTGTCCCAACAATCAACTCCTCTAAGCAGCTGCCTCGCACTCTGAAAATTTAAATAAATGACACCCACAAAGCAGGAGAAGGCTATAAGAAGATAGCAAAGCATTTTCAGGTAGCTGTTTCCTCAGTTCGTAAAGCAATTAAAAAATGGCAGTTAACAGGAATGGTGGAGGTCAAGTTGAGGTCTGGAAGACCAAGAAAACTTTCGAGAGAACTGCTCGTAGGATCTGTGGAATTCAATGCCAAGATGGCTGTGGAGGCAAAGTATACTTAAATCAAAGATTCATAAGTTCTTAATTAGTAAAATCAGCAAAGATTACAAGGAGAAGGCAGAATGAGATTGAGAGGGAAAATAAAATCACACGGTCAAATGGCAGAGCAGACTTGATGGGCTAAATGGTCTAATTCTAGTCTTGCTCTGCACTCAGAGGCATGGACTGATTAAATATGGTCATAGTTTTAAAGGGAGATTGTAATTGATTGAAATGGGAAACTAGGTGTGAATGATGGTAATGACTTTCGGTGATGACTTTATTAGGTATCTCCTGTACCTAATAAAGTAGTCACTAAGTGTATGTTTGTGGTCTTCTGCTGCTATAGATCATCCACTTCAAAGTTTGATGTGTTGTGCATTCGAAATGCCTGTTTTCACACCACTTCTGTAACTTGCGGTTATTTGAGTTAATATTGCCTTTCTGTCAGCATGAACCAGTCTGCCCATTCTCCTCTGACCTCTCTCATTAGTAAGGTGATTTTACACACACAACTGCTGCTCACTTTTTTTTTGCTTTTCACACCATTTTCTCTGAACTCTAGAGATTGGTGTGCATGAAAATCCCAGATCAGCAGTTTGAGATACTCAAACTACCTGGCACCAATAATCATTTCACGATCAAAGTCACTTAGATCACATTTCTTCCCCATTCTGATCAACTGAACATCTTAACCATGTCTGCATGATGTTATGCATTGTTGCTGCCATGTGATTGGCTGATTAGATGTTTGTATTAGCAGGCAGGTGTACCTAATTAAAGTGGCCACTGAGTGTATATTCATGGACTTAAGTAGATCTTTGTCAAGGTCCCACATGGGAGAAAAGTTTAAAAGGTAGTATCCCATGGGCTCAAGGACAATTTGATAAATTGTATCTGGAGTTAGCTTGGCACCACTAGGCCTCTTTGTCAGTGTCCAAGTTTCATGAAAGCAGCAGCAGCAAGGCATACACAATACTTGTTTTTACTGTTTGAGACGAAGAATATAAGAACAGGGAGGTTATAAAAACTAACTTTATAAAACATTAATTAGTTTACAGCAGGAGCATTGTGTGCAGTTTTGGTCACCATACTTTTAAAAGGGTATGTTTGCTCTAAAGACAGTGCAGAGAAGATTCACCATGAGCTTTGCCTGTGATGGAGCATTTCAGCTGTGAAGAGAAACTCAACAGGCTGAATTTGTTTTCCTTGGAGCAGAGTATGTTTTGAGGAATCTGACTGAGATGGATAAAATTACTGTGGATGTGGACTGGATTGTGAGAAACTTTTCCCTTGACATGGGTGTCCATTAACCACAAGATAAGTGGTTTAAAAACTTGGAGACAGAGAAAATTTGAAGAAGAAATCTTTAATGAAGAGTGTGATTAAAATCCATCTTGGTAGTGGAAGCTCTCAATATTTAAGAACTGTTTAGATAGGGTATTGGCAGAGTGCTTCAAAATGGGATTAATATACATATCTGTGTATTTGATAGCCACCACAGATGCTAGGGCTGAAGGACCTGATTCCATTCTTTATGACTGTGACCATTCAGTAATCACAACATGGTTTCCTCTACAACAGGGAAAATTAATCATAGATTGTGTGATTGATTTACACAGCACCACTGTTTAGCGCACAATGTCAGGAATAGTGCTTCCTTACTGGTATTAATTTCTATCTGAAAACTTCCAAGTTTGCAGGCTAGTTCAAATCCAATTTGGCACTCTTTTAGTAAATTACTGTGTTTTAACTTTATGTGAAGTTCTCCTTAACCTTAGGTTGTTTTGAAAACCGGTCAGGTTGCCTTCCACTCATTTGCACATCTCTGTTCCATGTTTATTGGGGATCAATCCTGTCTCCAGTTAACTTTTAAGTTGCTAAAGTTTGTTCTATATCCTCCTATTCCTCTGGTTATGCAGAATTTCTGCCTTGCTGGGTGGGGCGTACATTAGGGTGGAGACTGAGATACAGGAACTGATGATGTATATTTACATTTTCACAATCTGAAAGTATAGTATACAATAGTTCCGAGAACTACTTGGTCACTTAGCATAGTTTGTGAGATCTTATCCAATGGCTTTTACTTATTCGTTTGAAGACTAACTGTAATTTCCGTAGCAGAAAGAGGTCATTTATGCTGTATGAATCATTCGTCTTGTTTTGCCAGCATAGTCTTTTTTCCTTCCCTGTGCTCATGGATATTTCCTTTGTGCCTCTGCATTTTTCATCTCAAACATAACAAGTGCTGGTGAATTGGTGAATGGTTTCATTACTTAGAATTCTACAGACTGAGGGAAGTTTGTTCAATTAATTTTCAATGGAAGTTTCTGCATTACCGTGATGGGTTCCTTTAGATGTCCTGGTCTTTTGAACAACTCTGAATTCTGACTCTGTAAGATTGGGCCTTGTTTGGAATGCCAAACAGGAAGTCTGAATCTAATGAATTATAGACTGGATCTGCAAATAGTTTTCCTCGTCCTGGGTGCATAAATTGTCACTAACCTGCAAATAGAGAGGTCCAGAAATAGAAGAGTTAATTATAGTTCTTTGTCCCACAATGTCACATCTTAGAACATGCAGGCAAGTCAAACTACACCTGATGGGTTGACTTTGCATTAATATTTGTAAAAGTTAACCAAATTGCACGATAAACAAATGGATTCTGCCTGTATCCGTTCAATAGGTTTTGACATGAGGTAGAGAAATCTTCAGTTCTGAAGCTACCAAGTATCTGCACTTACCATAAGAGCTAACTGGGATGCTTTGAGAGGTTGGTCATGATTAGACTGAACTCCTGCCTCAGCAAGGACCTGGACCCATTGCAATTTGCCTATCGCCACAATAGGTCAATGGCAAACACAATCTCAATGGCTCTCCACACGGCTTTTGACCACCTGGACAACACAAACACGTACGTCAGGATGCTGTTCATCGACTATAGCTCAGCATTTAATACCATCATTCCCACAATCCTTTTTAAATCTTTTTATTAAATTAGTACACAAAAAGTAAACCATGTAGACACTGATACACTGTTGCAATATAAATTTGCAAGAGATATTAATACACAAAAAAAGAGTTAGTACAAACAGTGCAGTTTAGATATAAAATAACAAGGCAATATAATAGTATACTAATTTTCCATACATATCAGTAAAGAGAAGAAAAAACCCAAAAAAAAACCTCCAAAAAAAACCCAACATGCAACTAATCTGAAAAGCAAAGCAAAGCAATGGGCTAGCTAGGTAACAAGTAGACTTAAACAACTTAAAACAATCTCGTCCTCAAACCCGACCTCCATTAAAAACAGTTAAAAAAGCAAGAAGGGAATGTAAATATGGGCAAAGAGAAAAAAAAATTACATTAAATGAAAATGTTAAATAAAAGGTCTCCAGGTCTGTTCAAATTTAACTGAAGTATCATAAGGATTACTTCTAATTTTCTCCAAATTTAAACATAGTATCGTCTAAGAAAACCAAAAGAATGTAGTTGGGGCATTAATCTCCTTCCAATGTTGTAAAATACATCTTTTCGCCATTAAAGTAAGAAGTGCAATCATTCTACGGGCTGAAGGGGAAAGATTACTGGAAATTTTAGGTAATCCAAAGATAGTAGTAATAGGATGGGGAGAAATATCTATATTCAATACCTTTGAAATAATATTATAAATGTCTTTCCAAAAAGTTTCCAAAGTAGGACAGGACCAAAACATATGAGTTAAGGAGGCTATCTCCCCATGACATCTGTCACAAAGAGGATTAATATGAGAATAAAAACAAGCTAATTTATCTTTAGACATACGTGCTCTATGAACAACTTTAAATTGAATTAGGGAATATTTGGAACAGATCGAGGAAGTATTGACTGGTTGTAAAATATGCGCCCAGTCATCCGCCAAAATAATAAAACCCAACTCCTTTTCTCAATCTGACCTAATCTTATCGAATGGAGCTTTCCTCAGTTTCATGATAGTATTATAAATAATAGCCGTTACACCTTTCTGACATGGGTTAAGGTTAATTATAGTATCTAAAATATATGTAGGGGGTAACGCCGGAAGGGAAGAGAGTATAGTACTTTTTCTAACTTGGAGATATCTAAAAAAATGTATTCTTGGTAAGTTATATTTGTTTGATAATTGTTCAAAAGACATAAGGGAGCCATCTAAAAATAAATCCAAAAGCCATGATATACCATTAGTCTTCCAAATTTGAAAGGCACGGTCCATAGAAGAGGGGGGAAAGAATATGTTACCTAAAATAGGAATCGCAAGCCTAAATTGATTAAGATCGAAAAATTTTCGGAATTGAAACCAAATACGTCAGGTATATTTAACTATCGGGTTACAAACCTGTTTGTGGTGTTTCAAATCGAAAGGAAGAGAAGAACCTAAAATGGAGCGAAGTACATAACCTTGAGCAGATTGTAATTCCAATACTACCCATTTAGGAATGGATAGTCTATCTTGGTCAAGTAACCAAAATTTCATACGTCGAATATTAATTGCCAATAATAAAATCTGAAGTTAGGTAATGCCAAACCTCCATCTCTCTTAGCTTTCTGTAGATGTATTCTACCCAATCTCGGGTTTTTATTTTGCCAAATAAAAGAAGAAATTTTAGAGTCAACTTTGTCGAAAAAGGATTTTGGAACAAAAATCGGTAGTGCCTGAAATACATATAAAAACTTTGGCAGAATAAACATCGTAACAGCATTAATACGACCAATCAAAGTTAAATAAAATGGAGACCATTTAAATGAAAGTTGAGGAATGTGATCAGTTAAGGGTAGGAAATTAGTCTTAAATAAATCCTTATGTTTACAGGTAATTTTAATCCCAAGATATGAAAGATGGTTATTAACCAATTTAAACGGGAGGTTCTGATATAAGGGAACTTGCTTATTAATCGGGAAAAGTTCACTCTTACTGAGATTTAATTTATAACCTGAAAAAAGACTAAATTGTGCTAATAAATCTAAAGCAGTAGGAATAGATTTTTGAGGATTAGAAATATATAAAAGTAAGTCATTAGCATAAAGTGATACTTTATAAGATTTTGAACCACGAGTTATGCCAATAATATTTGGAGATTCTCGAATAGCAATTGCAAGAGGTTCTAATGCAGTATCAAATAATAAAGGACTAAGAGGACAACCTTGTGTAGTACCTCGAAAAGGAGTTAAAAAAGGTGAATTTAAAGAGTTAGTATGAACTGAGGCCATAGGAGAATGATATAACAATTTGATCCAGAATATAAATTTCGGGCTGAAATTAAACATTTCAAGCACCTTAAATAAGTAAGGCCATTCGACTCTGTCAAAGGCTTTTTCAGCGTCTAAGGAAATGACGCATTCAGGATCATTTTGTGACGGGGTATAGACAATGTTTAACAGTGTACGAATATTATAAAAAGAGTAACGACCTTTAATAAAACCCGTTTGGTCTTCCGAAATAATATAAGGAAGTGCTTTTTCTAATCTGCTAATAATTTAGAAAAAATTTTAGAGTCAACGTTTAATAAGGATATTGGTCTATAAGATGCACATTCAGCAGGATCTTTATCTTTCTTTAATATTAAAGAGATCGATGCTGTATAAAAGGATTCAGGAAGTTTACCAAGTTTTAATGAGGCCTTCAGAACCCTGAATAACCAAGGGATTAATGAGGATGCAAAAAATTTATAAAATTCCGCGGTAAACCCTTCAGGACCAGGAGCTTTCCACAAGTTCATAGAAAAAAATAACATTCTTAATCTCATCAGTATTAAAGGAAGAATCTAACATAGAAGATATATCATGTGAAATCTTAGGGAAATCTAGGTTATCTAAAAAGTCATGCATATGTTTAGAGTCTGGTGGAGACTCTGATTGATATAAGGAGGAATAAAAGTGAAAAAAGGATTGATTAATCTCAGCTTGATCAAATATCAGTTGATCTTTTTGATTATAAATCTGATTAATTTGAAATTTGGTCTAATTAAACTTCAACTGATTAGCTAACAGTTTACCGACTTTGTCACTATGTATATAAAATTCGCTTCTTGTTTTCATTAATTGATTTGCAATAGAGGACGAAAGTAATAAACTGTGTTCCATTTGTTCAATTCTTTGTTTATACAACTTCTGAGAGGGAGCTGTAGCATATTTCTTATCAATTTCCTTAATCTTGTCCACAATAGCCAGCTCCTCCTCCTTCAACCTTTTCCTCAAAGCAGCAGAATACGAGATGATCTGACCACGAATATAAGCTTTAAAAGTATCCCAAAGTGTGTTCATGGATATATCCTCTGTACAATTGATTGTAAAAAAGAGATCAATCTGTTCATTCATAAAGTTAACAAAATCCGCGTCCTGAAGCAACAGCGAATTAAAACACCATTGTCTATTATTTTGTGTATTGGCCGATATTTTAATAGAAAGCTTAAGTGGAGCATGATCCAAAATGGATATAGAGTCATATTCACATTTAACCACTGAAGAAATAAGACGAGAGTCAATAAAAAAATAATCAATTCTTGAATAGGAATAATGAACATGTGAAAAAAAAGAAAAATCTTTTTCCCGAGGATGCAAAAAACGCCAGGTGTCCGTCGATCCGGAATCCGAGAGAAATGAATTAATCAAGGTTGCAGATTTATTGGGTAGGGTCCGTAAAGGAGCCGAACGGTCCAATAATGGGGATAAACAAGTATTAAGATCCCTGCCCCAGATTAGTGAAAACTCATTCAAATTTGGGAACAAATTAAATAATGATTTGTAAAATTCCGGACAGTCCATGTTAGAGGCATAAACGTTAACCAAAACTACCTTTTTATTAAAGAGTAAACCACTAACCAATAGAAATCTACCATTCAGATCAGAAATAATATCGTGTTGTACAAAAGTGATTGAGGGATCTATAAAAATAGAACCTCCTCGAATTTTAGCGTTGGAATTCGAATGGAAGTGTTGGTCCTTCCAGAACTTTAAAAAACGTAGTCTGTCCCCCCTCCGCACTTGGGTCTCTTGTAAAAATAGAATATGTGCTTTAAATCTCCTAAATACTTTAAAGACATTTTTCCTTTTAATTGGATGATTAAGACCATTAGTATTCCAAGAGTCAAAATTAATAATAGACTCCATAATCCCTAAAGTCAACCCTCAAATAAAGGAGGATTGACAATAGGTTCGACCCACGAACCCGGAAAGGGAACAGAATATACAAGAGATAATGGGAAAGAGAACGCGACCAATACTTCGGTAATATAAGTAGCCCAAGAAGAAAGAAAAACTAAAAAGTGAAGCCCCCCCCACCCCCCACCCCCAAAGCTAAATCTAAGATAGACCAGCCAGAAAGAAGCGAGCACTAGAACTACCCCCATGACTTCCAATAGATGCTCACTAAAAAAAAGTGTATATATAAAAAGATCAGCTAAAGTTATGTAACAGTAAAGGAATTTAAAAAAAGTACACCGATTAAAATGATATAATACAAAGAAAAAACAGGTACATGTTAAGAAAACCGTTAACCTACAACAGACTGTATACTTAAACAAAAAAATTGAAATATTAGCATAGACTAACCACGAAAACTACAAAAAGTACGTTTAAAAACTACAAAGTTTAAGGCCTCCAGGGATATACGTAAAATGACGCTGAGGGAATAGCCGCCCAGAATCCCCAGGGAAGAAGAAAGAAATGATGGAGTTAAAAAAAAGTTTGGCACCCATATTAATTAGACTGAAAAAAACTTTTCTGCCCTCATATAAAGCAAAAAAAAATTAAACCCAACAGATTAACTGCCTCCGATCAGACAGAGATAACTTAATAATGCGATTAAAATGTTGAAGGCAAGAGTCGATCCGGGTAACTCTGGGCTTCCGATAATTAAACAAGAGAATGAAATAATAGCATAGACTGGCCAAGGAAACTACAAAAAGTACGTTTGAAAACTATAAAGTTTAAGGCCTCCAGGAATATACGTAAAATGATACTGAGGGAATAGCCACCCAGAATCCCCAGGGAAAAAGAAAGGATTGACGCAGTTAAAAAAAGTTTGGCAACCATATTAATTAAACTGAAAAAAAACTTTTCTGCCCTCATATAAAGCAAAAAAAAATTAAACCCAACAAATTAACTGCCTCCGATCAAACAGAGATGATTTAATAGTGCGATTAAGATGTTGAAGGCAAGAGTTGATCCAGGTAACTCTGGGCTTCCGATGGAGAGTCGAAAAAATGGGAAGACCCATCAGACAATCGAATCTTCAAATGTGTGGGATAAAGCAACACTGGTTTTAAATCGATATTGTAGAATTCCGACATCACAGATCTGTCATGGACACGTTGATCACGAACCTGTTTACTAAAATCTTCCACCAAGGGAAAGCGAAGATCCGAGAAATCAATGTAACCCTTAGGGCGAGCAAAACGAAGCAACTTCTCTTTGTCTTGAAAATAGTGAAATCGTAAAATAACATGCCGAGGTTTATCTGACTTAGGTGAATATAATGGGACTCTGTGAGCCCGATGCGACAGTGGTGGTTGATCAGGAAATAAGGTAGGAAATGAATCTTTTAAAAGTTGAGAGAAAAACTTTATAGGGTCACCAGATTCAGCAGCTTCACGAATACCAATAATTCGGGTGTTCTGTCGTCGCATTCTGCATTCTAAGTCAGAATTTTTAAAGGTCAGGAAGTCAAGTTTTTTCTTCATTACAGTAATTGTTTCTTTAATTTTCCCCATCTTGAGTTCATTTTGTTGCGTGGATTTTTGGAGATTAGATATAGTAGTCTGATGTTCCGTAATAGATGTTTTCATTTTATCAATTTCATCAATAATTTTCTGCGGTTTAGTTGAAATTTCTGCACGAATCAGATCCGATATAGTAGTTGAGATTTCCGTACGAATCAGTTCCGATATAGCTTGCATAGTTACCACTGGTTCAATCGGAGGAGGGTCGGTAACTTTCGGTCTAACCGGAGGTTTGCCATCTTTCCCGTTCTTAGACATAGCGGACCTTAGACGCATCCAAATATATAATAGCAATCCGCTGCAAGGTATTGTAAAAACCCTTGCCTTAAAAGTTAGCTTAAATATAGCTGATCATAGGATAAAGCTCAGAGGTAATGGAGCGAGTCAAGAACACGACTTCACTCCATGAGCTTTACCGGAAGTCTCCATTCCCACAATCCTGATTGAGAAGTTACAGAACCTGGGCCTCTGCAATTGGATCCTCAACATCCTAAATGGAAGACCACAAACTGTATGGATTGGTGAAAACATATCCTCCTTGCTGACGATCAACACTGGCACACCTCAGAGGTGTGTACTTAGACCACTGCTCTACTCTCTATATACACATGACTGTGTGACTAGGCATAGCTCAAATACCATCTATAAATTTGCTGATGATACAACCATTGTTGGTGGAATCTCAGGTAGGTACAAGAGGGCGTACAGGAGTGAGATATGCCAACTAGTGGAGTGGTGCCACAGCAACAACCTGGCACTCAACGTCAGTAAGACGAAAGAGCTGATTGTGGACTTCAGGAAGGGTAAAACGAAGGAACACATACCAATCCTCATAGAGGGATCAGAACTGGAGAGAGTGAGCAGCTTCAAGTTCCTGGGTGTCAAGATCTCTGAAGATGTAACCTGGTCCCAGTATATTGATGTAGTTATAAGGAAGGCAAGACAGTGGCTATACTTTATGAGGAGTTTGAAGAGATTTGGCATGTCAACAAATACACTCAAAAACTTCTATAGTTGTACCGTGGAGAGCATCCTGACAGGCTGCAACACTGTCTGGTATGGAGGGGCTACTGCACAGCACCGAAAGAAGCTGCAGAAGGTTGTAAATCTAGTCAGCTCCATCTTTGGTACTAGCCTACAAAGTACCCAGGAATTCTTTAGGGAATGGTGTCTCAGAAAAACAGCGCCCATTATTAAGGACCTCCAGCACCCAGGGCATGCCCTTTACACACTGTTACGATTAGACAGGAGGTACAGAAGCCTGAAGGCACACACTCAGCGATTCAGCAACAGCTTCTTTCCCTCTGCTATCCAATTCCTAAATGGGCATTGAATCTTTGGACACTATGTCACTTTTTTTTTAAAATATACAGTATTTCTGTTTTTGCATGTTTTTTAATCTATTCAATAAATATAATTGATTTACTTGTTTATTATTATTTTTTAAATTTTATTTTTTATTATTTTTTTTCTCTGCTAGATTATGTATTGCATTGAACTGCTGCTGCTAAGTTAACAAATTTCACGTTATATGCTGGTGATAATAAACCTGGTTCTGATTCTGGTGTCAGATTGCAAGAGAGGAAATTTGTTGGATGCCTATGTGATGGCTTCTTAGAGCAGTTTCTCCTTGAGTCTGCTCATGGAAAGGCTATCTTAGGTTGAGTGTTATGTAATAACTCAGATCTTATTAGTGAGCTTAATGTAAAGGAACCTTTAGGAGGCAGTGATGGTAATATGATTAAATTTGTACTGCAGTTTGAAAGGGAGAAACCTAAGTCACATGTATCAGTATCACAACAGAATTACAGAGGCATGAATTGGCTGAAGTTTCTGGGAATAGTTCACAAGGCTCAGGATACATATGTCCCAAGAAGAAGTTCTCAAATGGCAGGGGTAGGCAACTGTGGCTGACAAGGGAAATTGAGGACTGCATAAAGGCCAAGGAAAGGACATATAAGGTAGCAAAAGTGATTGGGAAGTTGGATGATTGGGCAACTTTAAAATCCAACAAAATGCAACAAAAAAGCTGTAAGAAGGGAAAAAATAAAATATGAGGGCAGAATGGCCAATAATATAAAGCAGCATACCAAAAGTTTTTGAGTTATATAAGGAGTAAAAGGGATATTGAATGACTGGAAAGTGATGCTGCTGAGGTAGTAATGGGGTCAAAGAAATGGCAGATGAACTTAATGGGTACTTTGCATTAGTCTTCACTGCGGAAGACACTAGTCGTGTGCCAAAGATCTATGAGTGCCATTGCTATTACAAAGGAAAAAGTACTAGGCAAACTTAAAGGTCCTAAGGTGGATAAGTCACCTGCACTAGATGGACTACATCCTAGAGTCCTGAGAGAAGTTGTTGAAGAGATAACAGATGCCTTGGTCATGATCTTTCAAGAATCACTTGATTCTAGCATGGTCCTGGAGGACTAGAAGATTGCAAATGTCACGCCACTCTTTAAGAAGGAAGAAAGGCAAAAGAAATTATAGACCAGTTAGCTTAACCTCAGTGG
Source organism: Mobula birostris (assembly GCF_030028105.1). Lineage (NCBI taxonomy): Eukaryota > Metazoa > Chordata > Chondrichthyes > Myliobatiformes > Myliobatidae > Mobula > Mobula birostris. The sequence goes on from NC_092374.1 coordinate 69,755,040, forward strand.
TTGGGAAAGTGTTGGAGTCTATTATTAAGGATGAGGTTTTGGGGCACTTGTAGACTAATGATAAAATAAGTCAAAATCAGCATGGTTTCCGTAAAGGGAAATCTTGCCTGACAAATTTGTTAAGAGTTCTTCGAGGAAATAAGAAGCAGAGTGGATGAAGAAGAGGCCATGGATGTCATTTACTTGGATTTCAGAAGGCATTTGGTAAGGTGCCATACATGAGACTGCTTAACAAGATAAAATCTGATGGCATTACAGGAAAGATACTGGCATGGATGGAGGAATGGCTGACAGGCAGGAAGCAGTGTGTGGGAATAAAGGGTTTTTTTTCTCGTTGGCTGCCATTGACTAGTGGTGTTCTTCAGGGATCAGTATTGGGACCGCTGCTTTTCACATTGTTTGTCAATGATTTGGATAATGGAATTGATGGTTTTGTGTCAAAGTTTGCAGATGATAAGATACGTGGAGGGGTAGGTAGTGCTGTGGGAGCAATGCATTTGCAGCAGGATTTGGACAAATTGGAAGAATGGGCATAAAAGTGGTAGGTGGAATACAGTGTTGAGAAGTGTCTGATGCATTTTGGTAAGAGGAACAGTAGGGTGCAGCATTATCTAAATGGGGAGAAAGTTCAAACATCCAAAGTGCAGAGGGAATTAGGAGTCCTCGTGCAAGACTCCCAGAATGGTAGTTTATAAGTTGAGTCTGTGGTAAAGAAGACTAATGCAATGCTGGCATTTATTTCAAGGGGAATGGAATATAAATGCAAGAAAATAATGCTGAAGCTTTATAAGACACAAGTCAGGCGGCACTTGAAATATTGTCAATAGTTTTGGCCCCCAGCAGGTTCACAAGGATAATTCTGGGAATGAGGGGGTTAACATATGAGGAGCATTTTGCAGCTTTGGGCCTGTACTCACTGTAATTTAGAAGAATGTGGGGGGGGGTGGGTATCTCATTGAAACCTGTTGAATGTTGGAAGGACTAGATAGGATGGATATGGAGAGGATGTTTTCTATGGTGGGGGTATCCAGAACTAGAGGGTATAGCCTTAACATTAAGAAGCAACCTTTTAGAATAGAGGTAAGGAGGAATTTTTTTAGCCAGAGTGTAGTGAATCTGTGGAATGCTCTGCCATAGACTGCGGTGGAGGCCAAGTCCATGGGTATATTTAAGGCGGAAATGATGGTTTCTTTATTGGTCAAGGCATCAAAGGATATGGCGAGAAGGCAGGTGTATGGGGTTGAGTGGGATCCGGGATCAGCCATGATAGAATGGCGGAGCAGACTTGATGGGCTGAATGACCTAATTCTGCTCCTACATCTTATGGTCTTATGCTTCACATAGGTCTTATAGTTGAGGTCATGTCCTTGAAAATTATGAAGATAGGTGGTGCACAACAAAATATTTTTCCACTCCTTTGATCTTGTTATTGGTAATTTTTTGCAAGATGCAATGAGGAACAGGAACTGTAGATTTTTTCTAATGTAGAGATCTTTTCAGAAATGTAGCTGTTCTGTCTTGCATGGTTTTCCAGAATTTTGAAGCTAGGTTATAAGAGGATGACTTCTGCATAGAAGTATGCCATACCAATGTTAATTTTAGTCCAACTTGAGCTCCAGCTAGGATCTTAGCTGAACAAAATCACATGAATCCTAGCACAAGACTAAAAATTACTCTTCCATTTCTATGGCCATCTAAAATTCACCACAGTTAAAGTTGTACCTGCCTGCCCATTGCCTTCCTCTGGTGCTCCTCTCACCTTTTCTTTTATCCATAGCCTTCTGTTCTCTCCTATTAGGTTGTCCCTTCTCCAGCCTTATAACTCTTTCACCAATCATTCCCAGCTCTTTACTTCAGGGGTCCCCAACCATTTTTGCACTGCGGACCGGTTTCATATTGACAATATTCTTGCAGACCGGCCGACCTGGTGGGGGGGGGGGGGGGGTAGGGTTGCCAACGGACAAGAGTAGCAGTCAAATACGTTGTTTTCCCCTAGAGACTACAATGACCATGAAGCCTTGCGCGGGCACCAGTGTGCATGCGTGATTTGCGCATGCGTGTACGTGCCGATTATTTCTACAAATCGTTTTTTGGCGATTCTGTTCGGGGGAGGGTGTTAATCACGACCGCAATATAGGTGATAAGTGGCTAATACACTCAATTTCATTTCTAAAAGGGTTTATCTAACAAATTTAATATTAAACACACAGCGCATATTTTCCTCGCATGAATATAGCGATAAGTCAATTATCAGAGGAGGACAGAAGAGCTTGAAGTGTTGAATGAACTTCCAGTAGAAGTGGTAGAGGCAGGTTCAATATTATCATTTAAAGAAAAATTGGATAGGTATATGGACAGGAAGGGAATGGAGGGTTATGGGCTGAGTGCAGGTCGGTGGGACTAGGTGAGAGTAGCGTTCGGCACGGACTAGAAGGGCAGAAATGGCCTGCTTCCGTGCTGTAATTGTTATATGGTTATACAGTATTAGTCACTTATAAGTCAATAGCATCATAACATTTTAAGTAACGTTTGGATATTAAACACACAACACATATTTTCCCCGTACGAACATATAAAATCATTGCAACACACCAATATCGCTGAATCAGTGGGAGCCCTGGGCTTGTTTCCCTGCAACAAGACGGTCCTATCGAGGGATGATAGGAGACAGCGATACTTGAAGGGGGTTCCTTATGTCCATTCTATTCCGCAATTTAGTTTTCGTTGCATTCATTGCAGAGATATGTTGGAAATGGAAGCAACGTTTTCAGTGCTTTCGTGGCTTTCTCAGAATATTTAGCCTTGACTTTGATCCGGAATGCTGGCTGAGATGTTATGTCAAACATGTGCCCGTCGTCATTTGCAAGCTCGTTGATCTTCTTCCCGCGCTGACATGGATGACACGCGGGTAATGACCTCGCGTGTGTTCAAGCTCAACAGTGGGTGTGACAGGGAATGAGGAAAGGTGCAGCTGACTCCTATCGCCAAATCATATCGTTTCCTTGTGGCCCGGCAGCGCATGCTTTGTGGCCCGGTACCAGTCCGCGGCCCGGTGGTTGGGGACCACTGCTTTACTTCACCCCTCAACCTGGTTTTACCTATTACTGTGTGTGTCTCCTTCCCCTCCCCCGTCCCCCCCCATCTTTTAAATTTATTCCTCATCTTTTTTTCTCCAGTCCTGCTGAAGCATCTCAAACCAAAACATCAACCGTACTCTTTTCCATAGATGCTGTCTGGCCTGCTGAGTTCCTCCAGCGTCTTGTGTGTGTTGCAACAATAGAAAGGTTATTGCTGCCATTTAAATAGTTGGAGATTTGTTAAATTTTAGGAAATGATTCATGACACCCTACACCAAAAGAACTGTCTTATTATATGGACTTATTTATTTTTCTGTAGGACTCAGTTCGACAATGGAAACCATTGAAACAGCGCAGCTGTACAGATGTCTTCTGGCTGCTGATATTCATAGTGTTTTGTGTTGGCATGGTAAGTTCGCCTTCATTTTTGTTGCAGGGCTTTGTACAAAGTGCTGAATATAAAGTTGCATCTGTAGATTAACAGGTCCAAGGCTTTTAAACAGCAAAATAATTACTCGTTACTTATTTACTTAGAGGAATCCTCTTAAGGGGTTTGGTGGAGGGAGGAGGAGAACTTGTGGCTTATAAGAGAAGAACAAATATTCAGAATGAAATATCTGAACTAATACTTGGAAATATCCAATCCAGTATGTATAAATTAGTATATTTAATTTGGTGTAGTCACCTGCAGAAATTTTATGGAATAAAAAGATGGGATTCGAAGAGATTAGAGTAAAACTTTTTTTTAAAAAAAGGTTTTTTTCTCAAATAATGAAATCATACTCCACATTTAATTTTTTAGAAACAGGGTTGTTGGTGCTTGATGTAATGATTTATGGAAAATAATTTAAACATTAATACATATTGTTTTGTGATATACATTGTGTATGTTGTATATATTGTATTCCAAATTCCTAGTAGAAACTAGAGAGAACATAGTACAAACTCTGATTATTATTTTCCAGTGCGCTTTGTTTACAAGAATGGTACTATAGAACCAGAAGGCATTTGAAGCATTTCATAAAGAGAATAACCAAATAGACTGTGTTGGCAGTGTGGGCATTATTGGAAAAAAATTCAACATTGTATAAATGAAAATTTAGACAGTCGCAGGTTAATTAAGGGCAAACAATGTTGATATGTTAAAAGAATATTGTTGTCTAAATTGATTTTCTTAAGAGGTACTGACGAGATTCAATGGACAGTATTTCATTTGATGCTGAGTGCTGCACTAAATATTTTCACCTGGTAGATTAAATAAAAGTCTCCGTGATTCAAGGAAAAATAAGAAGCTTGTTTAAAACTTGTTCAATGGGCAAAAGCAAAGGGTTATTGTTGTTAGAAATTGTAGTGATTGGAGAAGTGTGTGTAAAGTGTCTGATGGTCTCAGTATAAGCCTTATGCTCCTTATGGTACAGATCAATCACTGAACTGAACTATAGGAGCCAAAATTAAGAAGTTGGTTGAGCATACAAATTCTAGTACTGGGATTAACATTGAAGTGGGAATTACTTGACTGTAGAAAGTTGTTATTGGCCTGCTTTGGTGGACGTGAAAGTTATGAATGCATTTCAGTCTGGAAAGATGCAAGGAAATGCATTGCAACAGTCAAACAAGGCAGAATTGTAAGATACTGTGATGTAGAGTAGCCAAGGATTTTGGAATGCAAGTCCACAAATCTCTGAAGGCAGCAGAACAGGGGTAACTAAGGTGATCAAGATGTACATGTTGTTCACCTGCTTTTATTGGCTGAGGTATAAGTACAAGAGAGAGTGGTCATATTAAAACTGAATGAAACACAGTGTCGCAGCAGGAGTACTGTATGGCAGGCATGCTGTGATGACATTCAGCTACAGAAGACATAATTGTAATGGTTGACGAGTTTGTTATGCAGAGTGTCTCTTTAGACTGTGTTTGGTTGCAGAGTTCTCCATGGGGAAAGCACCCAACAGAGATGGCAACATCTAATATATCCTCTATGAGATGATAAGAGAAACTACAGGATCCAAGTGATCTGTTAATACAAAGAGGATGTGCTACTGATTGCCAACACTAACCCACGCCAACAGTGCTACTCAGGATGCAGGTGCGAGCTCTACATTTCAGTACAGAGGCTGAAGTACTTGCACTGTCTGGTCAATAACAGTCCTCACAGGCAATGTCTCCACTCTGAACAGAAGACAACCCTTTGGCGCAAGAGCACTGCAGAGACCAGGGGTTTGGACCAGCCCCCAGCACATCAGCATGCAGCAGTTGGGATGGTGTGGGTTCACTCCAGATTGCTAGCACCGTGACAGGGAGGTAGAGTTTGGGTCACATTTCTAGTAGCCTAATGTGAAAGCAGAGGTTCACTCTAGTTTCTCAGTGCAGTAGGGAGACAGGAATTGCTTCATGTTTTTGACATACCAGTGGAGAGGTAAGGTCTGTCTTCAGTTCCTGATGTTATCACAACATTCTGCTTGTTACAGTACTCAAGCACAGATTTGATACTTTAATTGCACAATTTCCCTTTTGCATTATTTCCACCCTATTTATCTGATATTACCTGCTTTAGAGAGAAGTCTGAGTTTATTAGCATTCTAAAACTGAAAGAATATTTGCCTGATCCTTTCATTTGGAAATGCCTTTTGAGCACACAGCAAACATATTGGAGCCAGATCACTATTTACATGATGATTTGTTACTTTGGTCACACTGTCATGCCACAGGGGTCTGGAAGAAAGACTTGTGTTTACATAAGCAAATGCTTCAAGATTATATTTTCATCTTGCACCTTCTTTGAAATGTTCAACACTGAAACTGCACTCTCACAATATAATAGAATATATTTCAGTCAGTTTTTTTTTGGTCAGTTTTTAGTTCACCCTAAGTTATTTTGCTGAAAGAAAATATTTAACATTAAATATCATGGCACTGTTGATCAGAGTTAGTGTTACGGCTGCAGAAAAGGAGGAAGACATGGAAGATTGTCTACGGAATCTCTGTGGTGGAAGTTAGGAACAGGAAAGGGTCAATAACTCTAATAGGTGTCTTTTATAGACCGCCCAATAGTAACAGGGATATCAAGGAGCTGATAGGGAGACAGATTCTAGAAAGGCGTAATAATAAATAACAGGGTTGTCGTGCAAGGAGATTTTAATTTCTCAAATATCGATTGGCATGTCCCTCGAGCGAGGAGTTGAGATGGGGTGGAGTTTGTTAGGTGTGTTCAAGAAGTTTTCTTGACACAATATGTAGATAAACCTACAAGAGGAGAGGCTGTACTTGATCTGGTTTGGGAAATGAACCTGGTCAGGTGTCAGATCTCTCAGTGGGAGAGCATTTTGGAGATAGTGATCACAATTCTATCTCGTTTACCATAGCATTGGAGAGGGATAGGAACCGACAAGTTAGGGAAGTGTTTAATTAGTGTAAGGGGAGATATGAGGCTATCAGGCAGGAACTTGGAAGCATAAATCGGGAACAGATGTTCTCAAGGAAATGTACCGAAGAAATATGGCAAATATTCAGGGGATATTTGTGTGGAGTTCTGCAGAGGTACATTCCATTGAGACAGCGAAAGGATGGTCGGGTACAGGAACCGTGGTGCATAAAGGCTGTTGTAAATCTAGTCAAGAAGAAAAGAGCTTACAAAAGGTTAAAAAAAAACTAGGTAATGATAGAGATCTAGAATATTATAAGGCTAGCAGGAAGGAGGTTAAGAAAGAAATTAGTAGAGCCAGAAGGGTCCATGAGAAGGCCTTGGCGGACAGGATTAAGGAAAACCCCAAGACATTCTACAGGTATGTGAAGAGCAAGAGGATAAGACGTGAGAGAATAGGACCAATCAAGTGTGACAGTGGAAAAGTGTGTATGGAACCGGAGGAGATAGCAGAGGTACTTAATGAGTACTTTGCTTCAGTGTTCACTACGGAAAAAGATCTTGGCGATTGTAGGGATGACTTACAGCGGACTGAAAAGCTTGAGCGTGTAGATAGTAAGAAAGAGGATGTGCTGGAGCTTTTGGAAAGCGTCAAGTTGGATAAGTCACCGGGACTGGACGCAATGTACTCCCACAGGCTGCTGTGGGAGGCGAGGGAGGAGATTGCTGAACCTCTGGCGATGATCTTTGCACCATCAATGGGGATGGGAAAGGTTCCGGAGGACTGAAGGGTTGCAGGTGTTGTTCCCTTATTCAAGAAAGGGAGTAGAGATAGCCCAAGAAATTATAGACCAGCGAGTCTTACTTCAGTGGTTGGTAAGTTGATGGAGAAGATCCTGAGAGGCAGGATTTATGAACGTTGGAGAGGCATAATATGATTAGGAATACTCAGCATGGCTTTGTCAAAGGTAGGTTGTGCCTTATGAGCCTGACTGAATTTTTTGAGGATGTGACTAAACATATTGATGAAGGTAGAGCAGTTGATATAGAGTATTTGGATTTCAGCAAAGCATTTGACAAGGCACCCCATGCAAGGCTTATTGAGAGAGTAAGGAGGCATGGGTTCCAAGGAGACATTGCTTAATGGACCCAGAAATGGTTTGCCACAGAAGGCAAAGAGTGGTTGTAGATAGGGCATATTCTGCATGGGGGTCAGTGATCAGTGGTGTGCCTCAGGAATCTGTTCTAGGACCCCTGCTCTTCGTGACTTTTATAAATGAACCTGGATGAGGAAGTAGAGGGATAGGTCGGTAAATTTGCTAATGACACAAAGGTTGGAGGTGTTCTGGACAGTGTGGAGGCCTGTCAGAGGTTACAGGGAGACATTGATAGGATGCAAATCTGGGCTGAGAAGTGGCAGATAGAGTTCAACCCAGATAAGCGTGAGGTGGTTCATTATGGTAGGCCAAATATGATGGAAGAATATAGTATTAATGGTAAGACTCTCGGCAGTGTGGAGAATCAGAGGGATCTTGGGGTCCGAGTCCATAGGACACTCAAAGCTGCTGCACAAGTTGACTCTGTGGTTTGGAAAGCATACGGTGCATTGGCTTTCATCAACCGTGGGACTGAGTTTAGGAGCCGAGAGGTAATGTTGAAGCTATATACGACCCTGGTCAGACCCCACTTGGAGCACAGTGCTCAGTTCTGGTTGTTTCACTATAGGAAGGATGTGGAAACCATAGAAAGGGTGCAGAGGAGATTTGCAAGGATGTTGCTTGGATTGGGGAGCATGTCTTATGAGAATAGGTTGAGTGAACTCGGCCTTTTCTCCTTGGAGCGACGGAGGATGAGAGCTGACCTGATAGAGGTATAGAAGATGATGAGAGGCATTGATTGTGTGGATAGTCAGAGGCTTTTTCCCAGGGCTTAAATGGCTAGCACGAGGGGGGACAGTTTAAAGGTGCTTGGAAGTAGGTACAGAGGAGATGTCAGAGGTAAGTTTTTTTACGCAGAAAGTGGTGAGTGCATGGAATGGGCTGCTGGCGACAGTTGTGGAGGTGGATACGATAGGGTCTTTTACGAGGCTCCTGGACAGGTACATGGAGCTCAGAAAAATAGAGGGCTATGGGTAACCCTAGGTAATTTTTAAGATAAGGACTTGTTTGGAACAGCTTTGTGGGCCAAAGGGCCTGTATTGTGCTGTAGGTTTTTCTATGTTTCCATGTTAAACTTGTGAAATGTTCTTTTGCAGGCAATCATTTGTGGCTTTGCAATAGCTTCTGGAGCTGCACAGAGATTGGTGTATGGTTATGATAGTTATGGAAATATTTGTGGTAATAAGAACACAAAAATCAAAGATGTTGCAATGAGTGGTCGTGATCTTACAGACCAAAAGTAAGTATGTTATAGATACTGGTATTGGTTTATTATTGACACGTGTGCCTAGGTACAGTGCGTTGAATTAGAATGAGGTAAAATAACAACAATGCAGAATAAGGTATAAAGGCCACCATAAAAATACGGTACAGGTATAGGGTTGTGCAGGACGTCCATTCCGGAGCCCTACAACAGTGGGATGGAAACTGTCCTCGAGTCCAGTGGTACATTCTTTCAGGCTGTTATATCTTCTCAGTGGGAAAGGGTATAAGAAAGAATGTCTGGGATGACTGGGGTCTTCGATTATACTGGTTGCTTCTTTGACACAGCAGGAAGTACAGACAGATTCCGTAGAGAGGAGGCTGGTTCCCGTGATGTGCGGAGCTGTATCCGGAGCTCTCTACATTTCACTTTGCAATGTCGTAATTTTGTTCAAAAAATTTTTGCAAGTGTGCTTTAATATTTCTTTCTTACTTTCCTCCTTTTCCCCATGCTCTCCACAAAAAACACAATGTGCAGATATGTCTTGTTCTTTGAACCATGCAACTGGGATATTCAGCAGCTGAAAATCATCTCAGTGGCATTGTGTGTGACTAAGTGTCCAGATATGGATCTTAACACATTTACGGATGTTCAAAATTTTGCAAAAAATAATGGTAAGTCCAAAAGTTGGTAATGGGTGGGACAGGAATAAGGACAGAAAAAAAGTTTAAGAATTATTTTTATTTGTGGTCTCATCATTGCTTTAGCATTCAAACTGCTCAGAATAATTGAATATCAATTTAAAACAAAATGAGTATTTCAATATAAGTGTTTTATGACCAGGCCTTGGGCTACATACTAAATTTCTGTCTAAGAATTTACCATTTCTAGCTCTTGTGTCTTTGTTATATATTCCTTTTCAGCATGTGAATTTCTTGGACAGGTGTATGTCCTGAGGGTAAAGAGGAAACAAAAGTGGTACTTTACCTGTGAGTTCCAGAAAGAATTTGATAAGGTCATTAAAAATAAAACCATGTGGATTAAAGATTAGCCAGTTTACAGGAAAGACAGCAAGCGTAATTGGGTCTTTTTCTGGTGCTAAAGGTATAATAAATAGTTGCTCACAGGGTTTAGTGCTGGAGCATCAGCTTTTTACTGATGTCTTGCATTAAAGCACTAAGTGTATGGCTACTACCTAAGTAGTTGAGCGATTGAATAGTTTGAAGATGCTAATAGATCTGAGTGTGCTGTTGCATGGTGTGAATTGAATGCAGAGGTGTGGACTTTGTACTTTAATTATATAGGGCATTGGTGAAACTCGAGTACTCAATTGATAAATGTGTTGGAAGCAGTTTTGTAAACTATACAGGGTTAATGAATGGAAAGGTGGGTTGTATTATGCACAAAGGCTGAATAAGCTAGGTTTATAATAATGAAAAAGGCCTGAATTGAAAGATGCAGACCCTAGAGATCTTGACAGAAAGGATCTAATGTTTTTGAAATGAAGTCTGTGTTTCAAAAAAATAGGAAGTCAGCCAATGACAATTTAAGGGAAGACATCGTTTTTCCCTTGTGTGTTGAGTGGTTATAACTCTATTTTGAAGGCAGATGTAGAGCATGAGAGATTCTGGGTAGTTGTAATTAAAGAATGAGTTTTCAATTTGGCATCAGCTGTGAACACATTAATGGTAGACCAGACTCAAGGGGGCTAAGCTTTCTAGCCTTGCTTCAGTTTGCCCATGCATATGATTCTTTAATTGAACTAATAGCTTACAATGTACAAGTTTACAATTTTTTAAAATCCAAATATAATGGTTAGTTTCTGTTTAAAAAGTTCTAATTACAGTGCCTTGTAAAGTTATTCAGCCCCAACCCTTTGTTCAGATAAATGAGTATTACAACCAGGGATTTTGATCAGTTTAACTGAGAATTTTTATTTGTGAATCCCATGCCAAAAAATAGGGAAATTGAAAGCATGAGAAACTAAAAATTCAAAGAAACTGAAATGTCAGCAGTTCAGAAGTATTCATCCCCTTTTGCTCAGTACATAGTTGAGCCACTTCTCGCAGCTATTACAGTCGATGGTCTTTTTGGAAAAGTCTCTATTAGCTTTGCACAACATGATGGAGCAAGATTTTTGAAAAGTTGCTCAAGCTGTGCCAGGTCATCTGGGGAGTGCCAGCGGATAACAATCTTGAGTTCTTGCCAGAGATGTTCGATCAGGTTAAGGTCAGGACTCTTGACTAGTCCAATCAAAGAAATCAATCTTCTTCATTTGAAGCCTCTCCGTGGTTGCTCTGGCAGTGTGATTTGAGTCATTGTAATGCTAAAAGACGAACTTTCTTCCCAGCTTTAGCTTTCCGTCAGAAGCTGGCAGGTTTTTATCCAGGATCTCTCTGTATTTAGTAGCATTCATCATCCTGTCAATCCTGGCCAGATTTCCAGGCGCTGCTGCTGAAAAGAATTCCCATGCATGATGCTACCTCCACCGTACTTTACAGAAGGGATGGTGTTACCTGGCTGATGTACAGTATTAGATTTATGTCATGTGTACCACTTGGTGTTGAAACCCGAAAGTTCTACTTCAGTCTCAACCGATCACAATATCTTCATATATTTACAGTATCTTCGAAGTGATGGTTTGCAAAGTCTTTATGAGCAAGGATGTGCTTTTTATTTTTTTGGCTACTCTTCCATAAATGCCCTGAGAGATTGCGGAACCATGAATCCCCAGTTGTAGCTACTGACTTCTTGTAGCTCACTTAGAGTGGCTGCTAGCGTTAACAGTAGCCTCTCTTAGAAATGCCATTCTTCTTCAGTTCAATTTTAAACTAAGTTTTGAGGGAAAGCCTGACTGAGGCAGTGTGCCTGTGGTTTCATATTTTTTCCACTTTGTCATAGTGGATGATACTGAGCTTTGAGGTATGTTCAGTGCCTCTTAGATGGTCTTGTATTCTTCCCAGATTTGTGCTTCTCCATTATCATGTCCCTGACTTGTCTAGAATGCCCTTGTATCTTCATTTTGGTTTGGTCTGTTGAAAATCTCCCAATGCTGTTGGACTTTACAGAGAGACGGGGCATTTATTTTTATGAATTCATTGAAAACAGATGATCCTCCAGTTTTCTACATCAACAAATTTGGTGAGTTGGTAAAGTAACACCTATATATTACACCTGAGGAGCATTGTAATTACAAAGGGGGTGAATACTTTTTCAGCCTCACAATTTTGGTTTTAAATATTTAGTAAATTATTGACCGGTTTTAGAATTTTTCTTTTGATGTGACATGATGCACAGTATTTTGTAGATAAGCTCAAAATCCTATAGTCTATTTTATATTTAGACAGTAAAATTTGAAAATAGTTCTGGGGCTGAATACTTTTTGAAGGCACTGAATATTACTTGAACTCTTTTTGGTGAGCTACTTCCTTATCCTGCTGTATTTTTTGTATATAATTTTTAAAAAAAAGATGAATTTATTTCTCTTATAATCACCTTTGTGTCTTCTTATTTTGCTCCTGCTTGTTTTTCACACATTCCCATGCCATTATCATTCTCGGCTCTTTTTAAAACAATGTTTAAGGTTTGCATGGATATGGGAAGCAATCTGGCTGTAAGTGCAATCCGTGCTTTAATGTTACATATTGAAAGGGAAGCAAAGCTATGTGATGGTCTTAGAATACAGGTAAAATTAATTTGGTAAATTGGTTTATTATTAACACAAAATAATCTGCAGATGCTGGGGTCAAAGCAACACTCACAACACGCTGGAGGAACTCAGCAGGTCGGGCAGCATCCGTGGAAAAGATCAGTCGACGTTTTGGGCCGGAACTGTCGTGACGAAGGGTTCCGGCCCGAAACGTCGACCGATCTTTTCCACGGATGCTGCCCGACCTGCTGAGTTCCTCCAGCGTGTTGTGAGTGTTGGTTTATTATTGTCACATGTACCGAGGTTCAGTGAAAAACTTGTCTTGCCTACCATGCATACAGATTAATTCATTACAATAGTGCATTAAGGTAGTACAAGTAAAACAAAAACAGAATGCAGAACAATGTGTTACAGTTACAGAGAAGGTGCAAGATCATAACGAGGGAGATTATCAGGTCAAGAGTCTATCATATTGTTCTATAAACTCAGCTTAATTTTGGACCACACCATTGTTACGAAGGCAGTATGAAAATAACTAAAACAAAATATACAAAACTAATACAGTAGTGGCAACTATTTGGCACATGTGCTTAACTTCCAAACACATATAGGTTAGACCTTGAAATGAGTTCTTCCTACCCACATAGGCTGATAAAGAACATCACAAAATCATGCTTTTCCAGCACTGATCAATTTACTTGTGAAAATCTTTCCTCACCAAGCCTGGGAAAAGCACTCAGACGTAGTTCTATTCAGAGCATGGCAACTCTTTATTCTACTCTACCCGTGCAAAATAACATCACCGTTTTCTCTTAAAGGCTCAGGCAGCTATTTTAGCATTACTAGGGTAAATGTGTAAGTGCAGTTTAACAATAAAAAATCTTATTCAGCGGTCATCTGGTTACATATGTAATAACTGGTAGAATCTACCTTAGCAGCAATAACCTCCATCAAATGATTCCTGTAGCTGCTGATCAGACTTGCACAATGGCAAGTAGAAATCTTAGACCATTTCCCCAGGCAAAACTGTTCCAGTTAATCAATATTTCTGGGATATCTTGCATGAGCAGCCCTCTTCAGGTCATGCCACAGCATCTCAATTGAGTTTAGGTCTAGAATCTGACTTGACCATTCCAAAACACAAATTTTCTTCTTTTAAACCAGTCTGTTGTTGATTTACCCTTGTGTTTCAGATACTTGTCTTGTTGCATCATTTAACTTCTATTAAGCTTCAGGTGACAGACTGCTACCCTAACATGCTGTAAAATATCTTGATTCAATGTTCCCTCTACGATTGCAAGCTGTCCAGGCCCTGAGGCAGCAAAGCAGCCCCAAACCATGGTGTTCCTTCCAGCATGCTTCACAGTTGGGATGAGGTGTTGGTGTGCAGTACCCTTTTTTTTCCAAACATAGCAGTGTGCATTTCTACCAAAAAATTCATGTTTTTTCTCATCTATCCACAGAACATTGTCCCAGAAGTGTTATTGAACATCCAGGTGGTCTTTTGAACCTTGCAACGTGCAGCAATGTTTTTTTTGGAGAGCAGTGGTTTCTTCTGTTGGTGTCCTTCCATGAATACCATTCTTGTTCGGTGTTTTTCTTATAGTGGACACATGAACAGAGACTTCAGCAAGTCCAAGAGATTTTTGCCGGTCACTTGCTGTTACCTTTAGGTTCCTTTTCACCTCCTTCAATTTTGCAAGTTGTGGTCTTGGTGTTATCTTTGCAGGATACCCACTCCTAGGAAGAGTAGCAACAGTGTTGAAGTTCCTTCATTTGTAAACAAGAGAAAACCTGCAGATGCTGGAAATCCAAGCAACACACACACAATGCTGGAGGAACTCAGCAGGCCGAGCAGCATTTGTGGGAATAAAAGTACAGACGATGTTTCATGCCGAAGGGTTCCTCCAGCATTTTGTGTGTGTTCCTCCATTTGTAAGCAGATTCTCTTGCTGTGCACTGATGAACACTCAAGTCTTTAGAAATGCTTTTGTAGCTTTTTCCAGCTTCATGCATCTCTATAATTCTTCTAAGGTCCTCTGAACGTTGTTTTGACCGAGGCATGGTGCACATAAACAGATCTTTATGAGAAGAGCAGGCTCTGTCAGCAACCTAACTTGGTGTGCCTTTTTTATAGGGCAGGGCATCTCTGCAACCCACACCTCCCATCTCATCTCATTGATTGGAACACCTGAATTCAAATAGCTTTTGTAGAAGGCATTACTCCAGAGGTTCACATACTTTTTGAACCTAGACTGTGATTATTTAAATGGTGTACTCAGTAATGACAAGAAGAAGTACAATTGTTTGTGTGTTATTAGTTCAGGCAGATTGTGTTTGTCTATTATTGTGACAGATGAAGATCAGACCACATTTTATGAGTAATTAATGCAGAAAACTAGATAATTGCAAAGGGTTCACAGACTTTTTTCTCACAACTGTAAGTATAAGGAGCCCTTTTGTGCAATCCGGCGTGGATCAGGGACTGAGAGAGATGAAAGTTGTTTCCAATAAAACATAAACAGAAAATTCTGGAAATAATTAGCAGGTCAGACTATCTGTGGAGAGTAAAACAAGAGTTTTTTTATTTGATTTGGATCTGAAGGTTCGGTGGGCTGTGATAGCAATTTTACAGAGTTATTGATGTAGAGCAATGCTCTGAAGAAAATCTGAAAACCAAGAGAAAATGGAACAAGAAAGTTATTTGATGTATGTGGCATAAATCTTGGGATATCCAATATTTAGGTGATAGTTTAGCATAATGTAGTGTTGGTCAAGCATTATCAGACATCCCACCCTGCAAAAACTCATTTCAGGGAGGTATCACCACCATTTCAGGGAGGTTAGCACCCCCACCACCCCGCAATACCATATCCTGCCCCCCCACCGCCCGTCGACCTCCAAGGGTGTATGTAATACTTTGTTTAGTGATTTTTGTCTAATCTGTAAACCAAGTTGGGTATATGCAGCAAATGTGACATTAAAATATGTGCATATATTATATTATCATGTTTATTCTATTACAACTTTAAGCAAGTCTACGGGGAGTTTGGCCTCATCACGTAGGGCATCAATAGCGTAGCTCCTTAGCAGCCAGCCAGCTAGCTTAAATAGCGTTAGCTATGCTGTAATGACACCTGTTAAACTCACCGCAACATGTCTTTTACATTTTAACCCACCATGGGCAAAAGAAAAGTCACTGTTGCAAACAGTGCAGTGAGCAACACTGTCATTATTTTTGAGGTCGACTGTAAAGCCCGCCCACAGGGAAAACTGATAGGTCTACTTAGCACGGGTACCCAACATTTTTTGCACCGCAGACCGGTTTAATATTGACAATATTCTTGCGGACCGGCCAACCGGGGTGGCGGGGGTGTTAATCACGACCGGAATATAGGTGATAAGTCAATAGCATCATAACGTTTTAAGTAATGTTTGGATATTAAACACACAGCACATATTTTCCCTGTATGAACATATAAAATCATTGTAACACACCAATATCGCTGAATCAGTGCGAGCCCTGGGCTTGTTTCCCTTCAACAAGACAGTCCCATCAAGGGGTGATGGGAGACAGCGATACTCGAAGGGGGTTCCTTATGTCCAGTCTATTCCGCAATTTAGTTTTTGTTGCATTCATTGCAGAAAACTCTGCTTTGCAGCGATATGATGTTGGAAATGGAAGCAACATTTTCCGTGCTTTTGTGGCTATCTCAGGATATTTAGCCTTGACTTTGATCCAGAATGCCGGCAGAGATGTTATGTCAAACAAACTTTTCAGCCCGCCGTCATTTACAAGCTCGAGGAGTTGATCTTCTTCCCGCGCTGACATGGATGACGCGCGCGTAATGATCTTGTGTGCGTTCAAGTTCAACAGTGCGCGACAGGGAATGAGGAAAGGTGCAAATCACTCATATCATTACATATCGCCAAATCATATTGTTTCCTCACAGCCCAGTAATTGGGGACCACTCTTAGCACGAAGAGAGACCAATCAGGATGCTCGCTCTCCCTCTCCCTCTCAAAAAAATCTACTTCCAGGATATTGTATATAATTTCCGGGCGTCAGGGAGCCACTATTGATATGCAGGAGATTCCCAGATCTTCCAGGAGAGGTGGGATGTCTGCATTATGAAATACCACATAATACTTGGCCTGAACATATTTTTGGTTTCTCTACTTTGCAGTATTTTTCAGCTAAAACAATTCAAATACTATCTTTTTGTCTGATACCTGTATTCTTAATATATTTTCCTTAAGATTTTAATATTGATTAGTTAAATCAGCATGACATTAGCTTAAATATTTTTTATTAGGAAACACCATGTTGTGTTTATGTTACAGGATCTCGCCTTTGCTTGTACGATCTGGATCCCAGTCAGTATATACCAAAAAATTCAAACTCCTGCCCTCAACTTCCTGTTAAATCAAGGTGAGGAAATTCAGATTAAACTGGAGAATTTTTTTTATTGTTAACTATAAGGCTTTTGTACAAGCTATGAATCAGGTATTTTATTCATTTGAGTTAAGGCTTGAGTAGTTTCTAATTCAAGCAATTATGCTTCATGCGTCATAAAACTTTAGAGTTGTACAGAAACAGGCCCCTTGTTGCCCTTTTTGCATATCTATACTAATCCCCTTTGCCTGTGTTAAGACAGTACCTTGCCTTGCTGTACCTTGCCCTTTCAAGTGATTGTCCTGCACTGTGAATGATTTTCTGTTTAATAATTGAAATATCTTGATATATTGTAAGTTCTTCTGTTTTGTTAAGGTGTTAATTCCTGGGTTTCTTCGCAATTCTGCATTATTTTTCACTGCTTGTGAGCAAGGTTATTGTTGCTACTGCTAAATGTAAAGTACCTTGGCCTAGAAATTTGATAGCCTTCTTTCAGACACGCACAATAACCTGTTCCCTAAGCATGCAAAATGTTGGGGGTAAGATTAGCTGCTTTGCACATTTGTTTTGCTATCCCATCATCACCATTTCTTTTAGACCATTGCCACGGTTTTGTGTGTGTGTTTTCTTATCTCCAGCCTGATACTTAATTTCTGCTATTTTATTCTTTTTGAAAAGAAAACTAATATTTTTAAGCTCAATACTTTTAACATCCTATGATCTTGTTTGGGAATAGTTCTATACACAATCCCAAAGATTCCCCAACCCCACTGATGCTCTTGTTTTTCTTCAGTTTTCAGTCTGATGTTTGATTACGCTATCATATACTTAAGTATGTTCCTCAGTTCGATGACTTCCCATTCCTTTTGCAACATTATTTTTTCAATTACTCTTAGTTTGCTGGATATAAGCCAATTGAATCAAATTGTGCTAGTGTGAAAAGCCAGCTGTCATAAGCAAACTGATTCTCCTGTCAAATCAAATGTGCACCTTTCAGTATGTAGTAAGAGCAACAGAATGCTAAAGGGCCTCCAGTTTCCTCTTAATTGATTCATAGAATATTATTGAATTTGTATGAGGAGAAATTAAACAGAATGGATCTATTTTCATCAGAAGTGACCTCATTCAAAGTATTTTTGTGATCTTGGCAGGCTAGATGCAGAGTTGAAATTTCCTCTGGCCGTGTGTGTCAAAATAAGTGGTAGATTGGAACAGATGAGAAGACATTTCCTCAATTAGAGAGTCATGAATTTCTAGATCTATGAAGGCTTAGTCAGTGAGTATATTCAAAATAGATTTATAGGCTTTTGAATATGAAAGGAGTACAGTGTTACTGCAGGGAAGTGGTTCTGAGATTAAATGCAGCAATGATCTTATTGAATGACAGAGTGGGTATGAAGGGCCCACTCCTGGGTTCTATTTATATTTGCTTTTTCTGAGTTTGTGAGGTATTAAATTTAGTAACTGCAAGACATAAGGATTAATGTTCCGTTTCATGATCACCAGGTTTATTGCATGTGAGTTACAAGGGAGTATTGTGTGACAATGGTGAGGTAGCGCAATATTTTAATATTGAAGGATTTTGTTATAAAGTAAGCAATTGGGAATCTTGTAATTAGCAAGCTAAAATTACAGTGGCTTATTGAATCACTGTTAGCTGCTCTGTGTGGTATTGGCATTTATGAAACAACTATCCTGGGATTGAGCCTGTGGCGATTTGGATTACCTAAACTGATTACGTTCATTTCTGTGATAGTGTCTGAGGTAGCAATCATTTTTGTTATTTCATCCAAGTTATTAATAGTGGTTTATTAACATGTTTTTGGTACAGCATACAATCTGGCTCCTTTAGAACATTTTGGTACATTATCCTTTGCACTGTAATGGCTTTTGTCTACCATCTCGCCATACAAAACCTGTGTGAAGCAGTATAGAAAACAACCTATTTAAGGCATAAATTTTCCAAAATTATGTTGAATCTAAATGCTGCTGCTGTCAGTACCAAAATATTGTCCATGGATATATGTCAGTATTGCAAAACTTCCAGTGTGTGAAGCAGTGGCAAGTTGGAAATCAACTGTCTGTCTATCAGTATAATGTGTTTTGGTCATTGTGATCCAACCACCCTCATTATTTCAGTAACATTGCTTTTGCTTCTGTTGGAACCATTAAACATCATAGCAGTCAATTAATGTACTTAATCCATAAAAATGGGGATATTTTGACTTGTTTTCTGCTTTGCCCTTTTTAATATTCAGTTAGTAATGTCTGTGCATGCAATCTGCTTTCTTTCTGAGCTTTGGCTGTAGCTCAGTTGCTCTAAAATACAAATAACAGTACCTAGGTTGGTACATTGTTAGTTAAGTTTCATCACAGTACAGTTGCTTAGTGGATCTTTTATAACTCCGGTTAAAAGAGAAAAGAGAAGATGAAGTATTTTGGTTTTTGAAGTGAGTGCAGAGCACAAAATTGCTTCAAGACCATATTCTTATGTTGTTCTGGAATGACAGCAATAGCAAATGAAGTTTACATTGCAGAGTGCCTGCAGTTAGCATCTAATGAATCTATAGGATAAATGTGTGAATGGAACAGAGTTGTAAAAATGAAAGAAATTTGTTAAACAATATAGTTAATAATGGATGTGAAAATGTAATATATATATATATATTACATAAATAAGGAAATAGATTTTAATGTGCTTTTTGACAGGTTTATAAACTGCTTTAAAATGTATTCTTGTATGCTACCACCTCCCAGTGCAATAAAAGCAAAATTTAATGAACTTTGAATTGGCTAGTATAGTTTGCATAGTGCATTATCAATGTGAAATGTATATGCACAATCGATACTCAATTTGATTTGTCATTTGAAAATTAATATATTAAAAATATAATCATGAATATCATTGTCATCATCTCCATTATTGATATTAATTTGACATTCCATTTTTCCTGTCTTTTTGTTTTACACTAGTAAACCTATGCCATTCTTCCATCGTTGTGTCCCAGTGGATGGTGGCTGCAAAATCAATATTAAGGCTCTGACCACCTTCATCAGTTACAATAGTGTGTTGCAGAGAGTGATTACTGGAGTAATGACCAGCAAAGAAATTATAGTGGGACTTTGCTTAATGTCTCTAGGTAATGATTCTTGAATCTATACATTTTTGTTTTTTTTTTGAAAAGAAACATTTTGAGAAGGTGGTGTTATGTTATTGAATAATGTAATTTGAGCATGTGCATTGGTATGTTTAACAAATTATTTTGCCCGTGAATAAAACGTATTCTCTTTTTTTCCTAAAAAGGAAAACTTGACATTTTAAATGAGTCTTAAGTAAAGGGAAATTCTGAGTAACCACTGACATTGTATATGCATGTATTCTCTCCAGCTCAAAAGCCACTTTCTTTGTTTTTTGTTTGTTCACCACAAGTAATTTTGTTAGACCTTCAACTGGGAATGTAGAATCTTCTGATACTTTGATATGCTGTAGAAAAGTCTAATTCAGTCTTATTTCGTAAGTTGGGATAGGATGGATCAGCATTATAATAAAAATTATATAGAACTCTGTATAAAGAATTGAGAGTGGCTTTGTTACTCTTCGGGTTGGATTTCCATCAACTTAAATGCTTTGAAAGGGTTATTAATACCGATTTGTATTATTAGAATTAGTATCAAAGATAGGATAGAAGAATTTTGCTAAACAATGACTGTTAACATTTATAAAGTGCCTTTCATAACTTTATTGTCTCACAGGGATAGACAAGGAGCAAGGTTTAGTTGATGCAGATTGTAGATTGGGACTCAAATTCAGTTTTTATGATGTGTTCTATTTCTTGATCTAATTCTGATTGCTTTTTTTTTGCTACAAAAATGGGGAGATTTTTGAAATTGGTAGCCTGTAGATAATGTAGGTTGAGCTGAACTGTACTAAAATATGCCTTTTGTGTTTTATATTCTGTGTTTCCAGTCTTTTTGTTGTTGCAATTTGCGAGTGGGGGAGGAGGGGTTGATGTTCTTTGAATGGGTTCCGTGGTTCTTTGTTTCATGACTGTCTGTGGTGAAGATGAATTTCAAGGTTGTAGACCACATACATACTTTGATAATGAATGTTCTTTGAATCTTTGACACCTAATACATTTGAACTAGTTATATGGGGAATATTGCAGTCAATTTTAACTTCCACAAATATTGTGATAATGATCTTTCGGTCTGTTTTGATAAGGACCAGAATACCAGAGAGAGAGAGTTCTTCTTCCTTTGTTTTCAGTGGATGCCCATTTTATTTGCACTTGATGCTTTTGTTTGGCGGAGTACAGTTTAAGTTCAAAACAAACTTATTATCAAGGTACGTGTATGTTATCATATACAACCTTGAGATTAATTTCTTGTGGGCATTTATAAAAAAGAATAAAGCAATTTAAAAGAATAATGGAATTTCCAACAAACTATGCATACAGACTGACAAACAAGCAATGTACAAAAAAGACAAACTGCAATTAAAAAAAATAAACTGAGATCATGAGTCCTTGCAAGTGAATCTTTGTATTGCAGAATCAGTTTTGAGTGTTGTCAAGTTGAAATCAAAGGCATTGCAGCGCACAAATTATATATTGAGAGTAAAGATTTTGTTGTAAGAGAAAGACAGATCCTCTCTAAATGTCAAGCTTTTCCCATTTGGTTTTCCATTGCTCCTGCATTTGCTTCTGGGGTCTTGGAATTTGCACCCTTTTGATAATTGCTAACTTACTGCACTTCATGCATATTATGTGTTTATTGGTTTCGTATTTATTTTCTCTCCTTCTTAAAGGACTACTTTTGACAGAAGCTCAAATGCTTGGGAATCAAGCTTCATTTGTTGACTTAGCCAGAAATGCTGAACTCTAGTGCTCTCAGTACTCATTTGGCCCCCCAACTCTTCTATTAAATAACTAATAATATTACAAACCAGCTGACATTTAGAATGCAGAATAAACAGATTCAAGTAATTTTTAGCTCTGGACAGCTAAAGATTAAGTATCATGAAACTGGTTCTCATTCATCCTATTGAGGTTACATTCAATTAGCTCTCACTGTTCCTATGTTTGGGAATATAGAGAGGATGGCTAATAACTAAGCTGCTTGGGGATTCAGTTACAATAGTTATTATGAAAGTATAGGGAAAGCTGGTCCTGGAACCTTAGACAATTGGTTATCATTCTTGAACCTAGCAGCAAGAAGGATACGAATGGGGTAAACTCAGGATGTTGTGGTATTGTGGATGCCTGCAGGATCTTGCAGTTTGGGATTATTAAAGATTTCTACATAAAATAGAAATGAAATAGTTGTTCTAAGGCAAAAAATGTAAATCTCATGCAAATAAATCCAGATATTTATTTTACTTGCATTTATGAATTAGTTGGCACTAATTCATAGTACTGTTTGTCCAAGGGATCATGGGTCTGCTTCTGAACAATTGTGGCTATCTAAGTAAGGCTAACAGGTATCGTGTTGCTCAGTTCTTTTTATAACCACCCATACAATCACCCGCCCCCACCCCAAAGCTGTACCACTTGACTTCTAATGGAGTGGAAGCATTGTGGTGTCTCTTGTTTCTTCCCACGTAGTCCTGCTAAGGCAGGCAGTCAAGGCTGATCAGTGTAGCACTGGCTCTTTGATTGTAAAGGGTGTCTGCTCTTCCATTATGGTCTTTTCAGGTGGTGACCCCAGGTTCATTATTTAATCTGTCATTCAGTAGGTTTCAATAGGTACATTTAATGTCAGAGAAATGTATATAGTATACATCCTGAAGTTCTTTTCAGGATGTATACTGTATACAGAATGAATGTAAAGAATGAATGCTGTAAAGAATGAATGACAGTTAAATGTTAGAATCCCAAAGCACCCCCCCCAACTCCCCCCTGCCACGCATAAGCAGTAGAATGAAGGTATCAGTCAACATTTATTTATTTGTTTGTTTGTTTGTTTATTGAGATACAACACAGAATAGGCCTTTTTGTTGCTTTGAGTTGCATCCCCAGTTTAATCCTAGCCTAATCATGGGACAATTCACAATGCCCAATTAATCTACCAACTGGTAGGTCTTTGGACTGTGGGAGGGAAACCGGAGCACCCAGAGGAAACCCACGCGGTCGTGGAGAATGTACAAACTCTTTACAGGCAGGGGCAGGAACTGAACCCAGGCCCTTGGTACTGTAAAGCATTGTGCTAACCACTGTGCCTCCGTGCCGCCCCATGTAACTTAAGCCATGAAGGCGCTTTAGAATTTTTGTTCTAAAAATACCCATATTCATGATCAAACATATTTAACCTTGCTGATTTTGATCTGATAGAGCGTTGCATCCTTCTGCCTACATGTTCCCAGTGATTTTAATGGGCCTGCGCCTTTGGACTCCTGATATAGGGGGAGTATTCTTAAGCTGACACTAACTGGAGCTGAAGGTTGCATTTTAACCAATGTTTGGGATCTTCAGGAGTCATGCAGTCAAATGCTTAAAAGCTAAGATTTAAGCAGATTTGCCATTAAGTGTGATTTTTGGGTCCATCATTTTGTGTTTAACTTACACTTCCAAATTGTGTGCAGTTCCAGCTGTGCCTTGTTTGGTGTAAATTTAAACAAAAGTGCTGAGAATATAGTGTCATAAATAGAGAAGGATAGCAGTTTACCTTTGATACCATTTGGGTGAACTAATTAAATCTCTGAAATTATGTATTTCTACACATTACGTTGGGCAGCTGTGATTTGTTGGTGAAAAAAATTGTTTCAAACAAATTAATCACTAAAATTAGCTCCATAAAAATCTTTTTTGGATTTGCAAGCAAGTTTGTTCTCATTAAATATTTTAGTTTTGCAAATTTTCAGGTCAATATTTTTGCATTTGTACAGTGTGTGTAATTAAGGTCATTTTGCTGACCAAAGCTGTGGGAGTCTCAATCTGGATGGAACTGTGGGAACAGAAATTTGGCTTGTACCGTAGGCAGAAAAAAATTGTATTGACTTACTTTACATAAGTATTACTTTTACAAGTCTCGCAAGGTGAGGGATTACATTGAGTAATACCAGAGTGAATACAGATTGTTGTATAATGAGGCAGATCTTCGAAGCCATGTCAGCAGTGACGGGTCTGACAAGCTTAACAAGATTTTCTCTTCAGAAGCTTGATACTCCAGGCAACAGTTCTGATTCACTGTGCACCACATCTGGTGTGTGTGCTGGACTGGAATGTAAAGCTCTTCATACTACTTCCCGGGTCAATTTTCCTTCCCAGGTTTCATCAGTCCTCACAGTGCAGACCTGGGATTTAAAGCAGCACCTAGAAGGGAGGGAAGTGCCTTGACCTTTGTCCTTTTTAAAAGGAACATTTTCCACATGATATCCTGTAAACTTGGTGCAGGAGAATTGGGACCCTCACCAGCTAACTGGAGCACTGTAACTTAGTGATAATGTATTTGATTAAAAGTTATTCATCAAGTATTGCTAATGTCTGGATTAAAAATGTGAGATTGCTAGAAATAGTGATCTTCTTCATCTAGTCAAAAATATTCCCAGGCATCTATGTAACTGAATCAGGATCAGGTTTATTGTCACTGACATAGGTCATGATATCTGTTATTTGTGGCAGCAGTATAGTATATTAAAAAATTACTCTGTTACAATGAAATAAGAAATATAAGAGATAGTGTTCATGCATCATTCAGAAATCTGATGGTAGAGGAGAAGAAACTTAAAATATCAAGTGTCTGTCTTCAGATTCCTGTATCTCCTCCCTGACGAGAAGAGAACTTGTCCCAGGTGGTGAGGTTCCTTCATGATGGATGCCACCTTCTAGAGGCACTTGGCTGTTCAAGGTGGGCATGCTTGCATCTGTATAGTCTTAATAAACTCTTTCATGAAGAAATGCAAAGAAACTCCTATTCATCAGAGTTGGACAATTTGTCAGTTGATGGACTCACCCTTCAGTTTTTCTAGTGCATCAATAGCAGTATTTGCTATTCACTGTATTGAAAGTCTGAAACCTGTATTGACTTCAGAACCTTCAAGTATATGCTGAACATTTTTTAGCACAGGATATTTTCATTATGAAGGTGATGTTAATTGCCTGTCCAAGAATGTACAACAGTTACACTATAAGAAGCTCCCACTGTGATATGCAATTCAAATAAGTTGTAAAATAATTCTTTAAAATGGCAGTTCCTGCTACTTTTGCTTTCAGCACTTGGGAAAAGGACAGAAAAGGATGAAGTAGGGAACTGTTGCTCGAGAAAGAAAGGCAAAGAGAGTATCAGCCAAACAGTGGAAGATTAACAGAGAGGGAATGGAAAAACAATTTTTTTTAAACTAGGACTGATTTGCACCTGAATGTTTGTAGAATTGTTTAATAAGGAAAGTGTTAAGTTATGGTAAAGTAATAACCCGAGGTAAGTGCAATTGTTTAATAAGGTACGAACAATCTCACCTGGACCCTCAACATCATCTCTCAAGTCAAGAAAGCACATCGGCAACTCCATTTCCTGAGGAGATTGAGAGTAGCAAGCACCACCCCCCCATGATTTTATATGTACACCATTGAGTGTCCTGACCAGCTGATTATCATTTGATAATGGGAATTGCAAAGCATCTGACCTCAAGACCCTACAAAGGAATGTGAGAACTGCTGATAGGATCATCAGGATCTCTCTTCCACCCATCTGAAATATTTATCGGGAGCTCTGCATATATAGGACCCTTAGCATTGTCAAGGATCCTTTCCATCCATCCCACAACATCTTTGTCTATAACATTAGGATAAAGACAGTTAGGGTGAGAAACAGCTTCTTCCCCCAGACCATGAGTCTACTGAACTCCCTGCCACCACCCAGGTCACATCACATATGAAATGCCACTGGAGTTGTACTGTTTACCTTTTAACTTGTGTTGTAAATGCACCTTGTACTAAATATCAATCTTCTGGAGTATATTGTATTATTTGTTAGTTTATTTGTGGTAATATATGTGTGTGTGTGATATGTACTGTGTCATACACATTGCACCTGAAATACTGTATGTACTGAGTCAAACGATAAAACTCAACAGCAAAGTCTTGTTTCATTGTTTTGTTCAAAGACGTAAGTTATTTGATGCAAATTTTTATTTGACTGTTATTTAGAGGTACCCTGTGGTCATAGGGAGAATGTATGAACTCCTTACAGTGGTGGAATTGACCCCGGGTCACTGTTGATATCATAGCATTGCACCTGATGTGCCTAATACCATGGTCGCTGAGTGTAAGTTTGTGGTCTGCTTTTGTAGCCCGTCCACTTTAAGGTTCATTGTGTTGTGCATTCAGAGATGCTTTGCTGCACACTGCAGTTCTAACGCATAGTTATTTAAATTACTGTTGCATTCCTGTCATCTTGAACAGGTCTGGCTATTGTCCTTTGACCTCTGTCATTAACAAGGTGTTTTCACCCACAGAACTGTTACTCACTGGATTTTTCTTTGTTTTTCACACCATTGCCTGTAAACTCTAGAGACTGCTGTGTGTGAAAATCCCAGGAGATCAGTTTCTGAGATATTCAGATCACCCCGTCTGGTACCCATTCCGTGGTCAAAGGCACTTAGATCATATTTCTGAATGTTTGGTCTGAACAACAACTGGTCCTTTTTGACTATGTTTGTAAGCTTTTATGCTTATAGTTGATGCCTCATGATTTGCTGATTATATGTTTGCAATAACAATCCGGTGTACCTAGTAACATGGCCACTAGGTGTATCTTAAGTTGAAATAAGTTGTTAGGATTCCAGGGAAGGGACCAAGAACTTCCATAGGTTACCTCTGCCAAATTTATCTTTTGTTTGATTGGTCAAGATTAAAGCTCAAGTTTATAGAGGAAGAAAATTTAATAATCCATCCATTGTCTTCATCCCTAAAACTTATTGAATTGTACAGGACATAGCTATAAAAATTCTTTGCAATCTACTCATCAGTGTTGCTGATCCACCATTATGGTTCAGTTCTTTACAGTGTTTGTATTCATGTTTTTCAGTATTGTCGATGTTGTTAATGGTAGTAATCAGATACATCTCCAAAGTGCTAGTTTGGATCCTTGCAATTCTCACAATTATTGGTTCAATTGGTAAGTCGATTCTAATAAGTAACTAAAGATATTTGATAAATCTGATCTGAACATTTGATTTCAATATGTTTGTATTTTCAATTAAACATAATGAGGGAACATTTTGATACATAGCACTTTATAACTAACTATTACTGAGAAGAACTAACATAGAACTTTAAGATAAAAAGGAACTGATATATTTTATTGAAGTGTCAGGTCATGCCAGAGTTCCAATTTAAAGCACAAATTGCACCTTTGTTGTTCTCAATATAGGAGTACCACACGGCTTTTCAATTTCTTTCATGTTGTTCATGCTATTCTCTTTCATCTCCCAAATTTTTGTCAGCATTGGCTGTGCTTTCTGCCTCCCCTCATCACTTGTAGGACATAATTTTTTCCCAGCTAAATGTTGCATTACGTTTGATTTCAGTAAAAGATTCAATTTCACACATTACCTGTTGTTCACTGAAACTAGATACTTTCCTGAACCAGAATGCTATTGGATTTGAATTTATTCATGGTCCACTCAGAAACTCTTAAGCCCTTTTAATTTTGTTAATTTCTTAAATAAAGTTTTTGACCTTAACTCCAACACACGCTCCCCACCTCCACTCCACCCCTTCCCACCCTACCTCTCATTTCAGGTGGCACAGCTGTCCTTTGGTATTTGTATGCTGATCATAAAAAAGCACTTCAAAAGGGGCCGAAGCAGAATGATGTGGGAGAAGATAATGTTAAAGCCTTATTTGTGTATGCCATTGCTGCAACAGTTATCACAGTGAGTTTTCCATTTAAAATTAATTGTGACTGATTTCAAAGAAATAATAGAATGACTTAAGAATTGAGAGCTTTTACCTGCAAGAAAAAATGGAATGGATTGCTTTGGGTAAGACAAGTCTTAATGTATAACCTCCTAAATCAGAGGTTCCCAACCTGGGGTCGGCAGAGCCTTTGGTTAGTATTAAGGTTCCGTAGCATAAAAAAAGATTAAGAGCCCTGTCCTTGAGATTCACTAAACTATGAAAGGGTTGGAGAGACTAAACATGGAGAATGTTTTACCATTTCTGGACAAGGCTAGCATCAAGGGCAATAAGCCTATGACTGTCAGTAATATATCTCATAACTAATGAATGAGAAACTTGTTTACCTAGAGAGTACTAGGAATATGGTTATAGTGATGATGTGGAGTAGTTAAATCCAGATAAGACATAGACAAATGTAGGCTTGAATGAAGCAGTGTTAAAACAGTAATGTTGATGTGAGCCTGTTGGTTATTTTTGTTTTAGAAATATGGAATGTTTTCTAATACTTCTTAGCTGACATTCAGGGGGTCTGGCTTTGGTAACAGGCAAACCCCAATCTTTCCTTTGCTGGCGACAATGGCTACTTCAGGGGGTGGGATTTCCTCACAGAATCCTGCAGCCTGATGGTTTCTCAGACCACGTCACCAGACTCCAAATGAGATTGGCCACATCTGTTCCTCATAAGTACAAGAGTGGGTAGACTGCGTGCGCCTGGAATGGTATGACGTAATCTAGCACTGTGCACTGAATGCCTTCTTCGAGTTAGAAATTTCTCCATCTGAGATATTACAGGGCAGAATCTGTTTTATTTTCTCTATGTCATAATTGTGGATGAGTATTTCATATGATGTTATCTGTGACCCTGTCTAATCATGTGTCAGTTGCGAAGAGTGAAAAGAGCAAGATTGTGAGGTCAATAATATTGAATGTAATGCTGGGCATGGCAGAGGGGTGTGGCAAAGGCTATATTTATGTGGGATAGGAATCTCTAGGGAATTTGTGTAATAGTGCTGACCAATTGATTTAGCAGTTTGATTTTTGCTGCAGATTCCAGGAGGAGTAGTCTCTTATGTCTCTTACTTTTTTTGGAGGAAGTGAACTCGTCCACAGGTGGGGAGAAATCACCATTTTGATGGGACTTAATGCAAAATAGGTTATGAATTTCTAGTTTCAGGTGTACTCTTGGGAAGCTTTCAGGAAGGGTGTTGGGGTACTGAGATTTAACCACGTAGGATGGCTTCTTTTGTCATTTAACAAAGACAATCAGTAGTAGCCGCTGCAGTAGCACTTGAGTTGAGTTTGATGTTCTCCTAAGGGCTTGTATATTTGTGGGTCCTCGGGTAGCTGTAGACTCCGATCCAATATCCAGTTATCCTGATGCAGTGAGGGCAACAACAAGAGGTGGCTGTGGTTAGTGGTTTCGTCCTTTGGTTGTTCAGTCTCTCCTTTCACAGCTGCCGCTTGTTCTCTTTGGCACGGTTGAGATCAATCTCATGTATCTACTAAGTTCAATGTCTGCTCAGTTTTTAGATGTAATTTTGCATTTCTTCAGGCTGATTTTGATATCTATGAAGCATTTCCTTTGCCGACTAGGGGCTTGTTGACCTTAATTCAAATGGGTGTAAGGGATCTGTTTGGGGAGGCGTAAGTTAGGTATCCGGATGACATTACCTATCCATCAAAGTTGGTGTTGCTTTATTGTGATGGAGATGCTGCTGATGTTGGCATAATGTGCCAACCTTCCAGATGATCCTCAAAATCTTTCATAAAGTTCTTTGGTGGCTCCAGTTTCTGCTGTAGGTGGTCCAGGATTCAGCTCCATACAAGAATACAGAATGGTCAACTGCTCTATGGATCAAATGTTTTGTTGTGACTTATAGGTCACAGTCTTCAAAGTCTCTTTTCCTTAATGTTGCAAAGGCTCCACTGGCACTATGCAGCTGATGGTTGATCTCTGAGGCGATGGCTGCTTTTAAGGAGAGAATGCTGCAATCTTTAATACACGCTAAGCAGATATTTGGCATTGGATCACTTATGCTGATAGGAGCCTCGAGTTTGTTGTTATCACACTTCTCAAGGCCATTAATGATAGTATATTAAAGTGAGAACAGTAAAGGTCACAAAATTTGTGTGCTAGCTATTAGGTGCTGCCATTATTAACATAGAGTAGTCAGATGTGGGAATTTAGGACACCTGACAGTTTCGTTGATGGCTACATCTGAGAGAAGTGCACCCAACTTCAGTGCTTGACTGAACTGGTCAAGCAGTTGGAGCTGGAGTTGGATGTACTCAGGATCATTCAGGAGGCTGAAGATATTACAGATGAGACTTCTGAAGAGGTGGTCACACCCAGAGTACAGGCTTTGGACTGCAGCTGGGTGACCACCAGGAGAAGTAAGGGGATTAAAAAGTCAGTGCAGGGTTCGTCTATGACCATTCTCCTCAGGAATAAGTAATCTTCTTTGGATACTGCTGGGGGGCGGGGGGGATGGTGTAGGGAATGACCCATCAGATAATGGCAGCAGTAGTCAGGCTGATGGCACTGTGGCTGGCTCTGAGGCTCGACAGGAAAGGTAAAGGCAGGCAAGGTAGTAGCTATAGGGGCCAGAAGGGAGATACAGTGGCTGCAAAAGAGACACTAGGATGCTGTGTTGCCTCCCGGTTGTTATGGTCCTTAATGTATTGGAGCTACTGCAGGATACTCTCAAGGGGGAGGGGGAGCAGCCAGGGGTTGTGGTGCATAATGACACCAATGACATAGACAGAAAAGGGGAAGAGGTCCTATACAGTGAATATATAGTTAGGGAAGAGGCTGAAGAGAAGGACCCGCAAGGTTGTAATCTCCGGATTACTCTCAGTGCCATGGGCTAGTGCAGGTGGGAATGGGGTGAAAGCACAGATGAATGAGTGGCTGCGGAGATGGTGAAGGGGACGAAGTTTTGACTTCTTGGATCATTGAAACCTTTTTGGGGGAAGGGGTGACGTGTACAAGAGAGAGGGGTGGCACTTGACGGAGTGGAACCAATATCCTGGCCAGGAAGTTTGCTGATGCTCGGGAGAGCTTAAACTAGTTTTGCAGAGGGCTGGGAACCGGAGCACCAGTTCAGTAAGTGAAGAATCGGACAGGAAGGTAGATGTCAGGGAAAATATTGAAAGGCAAAATGGAAATAACTGGTATGATGGGTTGGATAGTTTGAAGTGGGTATATTTTAATACTAGGAGTGTTATGGGTAGGGGTGATGAACGTAGAGCATGGATCAGTACATGAAACTACGATGTTGCGGCCATTACTAAAACTTGGTTGAGAGACGTGCAAGAATGAGTGATTAATGTACCAGGTTTTCGAAGTTTTAGAAAAGATGGAGGAGGAGATAAAAAGGAATGGTGGGGAGTTGCACTTCTAATCATGGACAATATCATAGCTGCACTTGAGAGACATAACAGTGGGGTCAGACATTGAGTCCATTTGAGTAGAACTCAGGAATAGAAAGGGTGCAATCACACTGATATGATTGTACTACAGACCCCCAAATGGCCACCGGGGCATTAAGGAACAGATATGTAATCAGATTAAAGAAATGTGTAAAAATAATATTGTTGTTGTCATGGGAGATTTTAACTTCCCTAATATAAACTGGGACCTTCTTAATGCAAAGGGTTTACATGGAGCAGAATTCGTTAAGTGTATCCAAGAAGTTTTCTTAAGTAATTATGTGAATGGTGCTATGAGAGGACGGACTTACTGGTCCTGGTGTTGGGTAATGAGCCTGGCCAGGTGACTGACCTTTCAGTGGGTAAACAGTTAGGGAACAGTGACCACAACTTCTTAACTTTCAGGACAACTATAGATAAGGATAGGTATGGTTCTTTTAAATTGGAGTAGGGCAGATTACGAAGGCATTAGGCAGGAACAAAAAAGTGTTAATTGCGAACACCTTTTCTCCGGCAAGTCCACATCAGACATGTGGAGGGTGGTTAAAGATCAATTGCACAAAGTACAGGAAAGATATGTTCCTGTTAGAAGGAAGGACGGGGATGGAAAGATGAGAGAACCTTGGATGTCCAGAGAGGTGATGAATTTAGTTAAGATAAAAAAGGAAAAGTATGTAAAGCTTTAGAAATTAGGATTAACCGAAGCACATGAGGAGCATAGAGAAGCAACAAACGAACTGAAGAAAGGAATTAAGAAAGCCAGGAGGGACCGTGAAAAATCCTTGGCAAGTTAGATTAAAGTGAATCCTAAGTCATTCTATACATACTTCAAAAGGATAACTAGGGACAGGGTGGGAACACTCAAGGATAAAGGGTGGAACATTTCCTTAGATGTGGAGAATGTGATCGCGGTACTTGATGAGTACTTTACTTCAGTATTTATCAGGAATTCAGTGCTGAGTGTATAAATACATTAGAGTGTTTAGAAGTCAAGGGGGAGAAAATGTTGGGCCTCTGATGAGTATTAAGGTGGATAAGTCCCCAGTGCTTGATAGGATTTACCCCAGGTTATTGAAGGAGGCAAGAGATAAGATTGCTGAACTCTTGACCAGTATGTTCATGTCCTCTCTAGCCACAGGCGAGGCCCTGGAGGACTGGCGAGTGGCTAATGCTACACCTCTGTTTAAGAAGGGAACCAGGGAAAATCCTGGTAAATGTAGACCAGTGAGTCTCACATCAGTTGTAGGAACATTACTAGATAAAATTCTTAAGGATAGGATATATGAGCATTCAGAAACCCAATTAGGGAGAGCCATTATGGCTTTGTATGTGGCAGGTCATGCTTTACCAACCTGACTGTGTTTTTTTGACAGGGTGACGAGAGAGATTGATTAGGGTAGGGCAGTGTGTGTTGTCTACATAGATTTTTATTAAGGCGTTTGACAAAGTTCCTCATGGGAGGCTAATCCAGAAGATTAAGATGCATGGGGTCAGTGGTGGATTGGCTGTTTGGATTCAGAAATGGCTTGTGCATAGAAGACAGAGGGTAGTGGTTGAAAGGACTTGTTTGAGCTGGAGGTCTGTAATTAGTGGAGTTTCACGTGGATCTGTGCTGGGACCTTTGCGGTTTGTGATGTATATAAGTGACTTGGATGAGAATGTAGATGGGTGGGTTAGGAACTTTGTGGATGATAGCTAGAATCGTGGAGTTGTGGATAGTGTGGAAGACTGGCAAAGAGTACAGCACAATTTGGATCAGTTACATATCATCATCATCATGTGCCATGCCCAGTCTGAGCTTTGACTGCCATGGCTCACACACTCCTGATTCGAGTCAAGTGGATCAATTCATTGGTATT
Source organism: Mobula birostris (assembly GCF_030028105.1). Classification (NCBI taxonomy): domain Eukaryota; kingdom Metazoa; phylum Chordata; class Chondrichthyes; order Myliobatiformes; family Myliobatidae; genus Mobula; species Mobula birostris. The sequence goes on from NC_092374.1 coordinate 69,788,073, forward strand.
CATTTCCAGTTCTCTGGCTGCTGTCTCCATCATCATATCAGTTACATATATCGGCAGAGAAATGGCAGATGCAATTTAGCCCAGATAAATGTGCAGTGTTGCACCTTGTAGGGAAAATGCAAGGCGACAGTACACTGTTAAGGGTAAGACTTTTAACAGTGTAGCTGAGCAGAGAGATCTTGGGATCCAAGTTCATAGCTCCTTAAATATGGCTCGATAAGATGGTTAAGAAGGCTTATTTGCTTTTATTAGTTGAGGCCCTGACTTCAAAAGTCAAGCGGTTATGTTGCAACTTTATAAAACTCTGGTTAGGCCACAAATAAAGTATTGCATACAGTTTCGGTCACTCCACTACAGAAAAGATTTTGAGGCTTCGGTGAGGGTGTAGAAGAGGTTTACCATATGCTGCCTGGTTTAGATGGCATGTGCTATATCACAAGAGGCTGGAGAAAGTTGGGTTGTTTTCTCTGAAGCACAGGAGATCTGATAGAGGTTTACAAGATTATGAGAGGCATAGATAGAGTTGACAGAGAGTATCTGTTTCCCAGGGTTGAAATACCAGAGGGCATGCTTTAAGAGGATGTTGGTTCAAGGGGGATGTGAGGGATAAGTTTTTTCACTCAAGAGAGTCATGGATACCTGGAATGCACTGTATGGTATGGTGGTAGAGGCAAATACATTAGAAGCTTTAAAGAGATGTTTGGATAGGCACATGGATGTAAGGAAGATGGAGGGATTTGAACATTGTGTGCATAGGAGGGATTAGTGTTTGGGTGTTTTTGATTTGTTTTTTTTTAGCTGGTTCGGCACAACATTGTGGGCTGGATGGCCTGTTCCTGTTGCTGTACTATGTTTTATTCTGGAGAATAGTTTTTGTTGGATCACTGTGCTGGGTGCAGTAGGGTGCAGACCTTTGGTAGTTGAAAAAATATTCCTTTCAGTTGCCACCATTTTTTTCTTTATAATCGCAGATATGACTTGCCATATATTCTCATATGCAATGTGCTTTGAGTGAAACAGGTTTTGGCTTCATTGCAACAACCGACCTTCATTTGAAACTAATGAGCTGAAGATTCCCTGTCCTTGATTTCTACTATAGTCAAAAGTTCTTTTAGTTTCAGTTAAGTAATTAACAGATTCCTCTTCCTTCTGCTCCCAAATATCTTGGACTAAGTCTCATTTGGTGGACAGAAGGTTGGGCTTTAAAATTTCCTCCAAGTCTTCAGATGCTTTTAAGTCCGGTATAGGCCTTAAGTCAATACAAGTTTCATATTATCCTGGAAGTCTGTAGAAATTCTTGCATCTGTTGTAAGTAGTTTAAACAATATGACAGGATAGTGTCTTGCCTTTTAGGGGGCTAATGAATTGTACTTCAATGCATTGCTGCTCCTCCACTGTTATTCATTCATATTAGAAGCATGGACAATGAAAGGAAACTAATTTATAATCTATTATTTTGTAGGTTGTTTTACTGCTGTTAATGCTAATAATGAGGAAGCGTGTGGCCCTTACAATTGCCTTGTTCCATGTGGCAGGAAAAGTGTTCACTCACATTCCACTTCTCATGTTTCAATCACTCTGGACCTTCATTGCCTTGGCACTTTTTTGGGTCTATTGGATTGCAGTGCTGCTGTTGTTGGCCACAGCAGGTAGGGTTATACCTGTTCAGAATTTATTTCTGTAACCTAAGTTGTCATATTTTTGTTATTTTCTTCAGTTCTTCCCATTCTTGTATGGAACATCTGAGCATCCTTGCACGCAATAAACAGATTCCAAGAAATGTTTTCATATTTACTCTTTGTAGAAATTGATGGGACTTTTGTTTGTAAAAAACAATTAAAGATCTTTGTGAAGAGCAAATTGTGGATTATATTTGTACATTTTTGTTTTACATAGGGATGATGAATATCCCGAGTTAATAAGACTTGTGTGTAGTAAAATGAATTTGGATCAATCTTTCATCCTCTGAGACTTCAAATTATAGTGTTTTTACCCGTACAACTGTAGGGAGAGAAAAGAACTAGGAAATTCAAGCCTAATCCTTTTGCATGCTTAATTGTAGATAATTTGTAATTGTATTTCATTGCTAAGAAATAGTTTTCCTTATAGAGTCGCAGAACATACAACAGCACAGAAACAAGCCCTTCGGCTCATCTAGTCTGTGTTGAGTCATTAATCTGCCAAATCATATCGACATGCACCCACCTGCACCATAGCCTTTCATACGTTTCCCATCCAAGTACCTATCCAAATTGTTCTCAAGTATTGACATCGACCCCTCTTCCACACTCTCATCGTCCCCTGAGTGAATATTTCACCTTCCACTCTGAACCCTTGTTCTAGTCTCACTAAACCTCAGTGGAAAATGCCTGCTTACATTTACCCTGCCTATACCCCTCATAATTTTGAAAACCTCTATCAAATCTCCCCTCAGTCTTCTACATTCTAGGGACTAATGTCCAAGCCCATTCAATCTTTACATATAACTCAGGTCTTCTAGACCCAACAACATACTTGTAATTTTTAAAAAATTCTTTCAAGCTTATTTACATCTTTCCTGAAAGTAGGTGACTAAAACTGTACGTGATACTTCAAATTAGACTTTACCAATGTCTTATACAATTTCAACATAACATTCCAACTTCTGTACTTGATACATCGATCTATGAAGGTCAATTTACCAAAAGCTTTCCTTATGACCCTACCTACCTGTGATGCCACTTTCAAGGAAGTAGATACCTGTTCTATTAACTCCTCAGTGCCTTACTGTTCACCTACTCTCTTTGGTCCTCCCGAAGTGCAACACCTCATACTTGTTTGCATTAGATTCCATTTACCATTTTCCAGCTGGTCCAGATTCCGCTGTATTGGGTCCATGACCTCGCTGCTGCATTGCCTCACATCTATAGGCTCTGTGTCCATCTCCCGAATAAATACAGATGTAAAAAATCCATGCCTACATTGCCACTTCGATCTTCCAGAGGACCAATTTTGTCCCTTGTTACACTTTTGCTCTTAATATATCTGTAGAAGCTCTTAGGATCCTCCACCTTGTTTGCTAGAGAAACATCACGTCTTCTTTTAGCCCTTCTGATTTCCTTCTTAAGTGCTCTCTTGCATTTCTTATACTCCAGTTCAGATGCAAACCATCCCTTCTGTACAGTTCCACCTTCTCTGGAAGATAGCCCAATGATCCAAAAATCTGAAAACAGCCCTCCTGCACCAACTTCTCAGCCATGTGTTAAACTGTAAAACCTTTCTATTTCTGGCCTCACTAGCATGTGGCATGGGTCACAGTCCTGAGATTGCATCACTAGAGGTTCTGTCATTTAACTTAGTACCCAACTCTCTGAACTAACTTTGCAGGATCTTTTCTCCCATCCTACCCATGTCAATGGTACCGACGTGGACCACGACTTTTGGCTGCTCACCCTCCCACTTAAGACTGCTGTGGACTCGATCTGTGGTATCCCTGACTCAGGCGCCCGGGGATAACAACCCATCCACGAATCTTGTTCACATCCACAGAGACTCCTTTCTGTTCTCCTAATCAACAAATCCTCAATCACTACAGCTCGCCTTTTCTCCCTCTTTCCTTCACAGCCACATAGCTAGTCTCATTACCAGAGACCTACTCACTGTGGCTTCTCGCTGATAGGTCATCCCCTCCAACATTACCTAAAGTGGTATACTTATTATTAATGAGAGGAACAGCCACAGAAGTGCTCTGCACTGGTTGCTTATTCCCTTTCTCTCTCTTGACCGTCACCAGCTACCACCTCATGCAACTTAAGGCTGACTACCTCCCTGTAGCCCCAGCCTATCACCACCTCATTCTCCTGTATGGCCCAAAGGTCATCATGCTGCAGCTCCAGTTCATCACCATGAACAGAAAAAAAAACTTAATAGAAACTCACCCAGGCCTGTTGAGCCAAAACCAGACTACTCACACGATGGCTGCGCCCACAGTAGTCAATCCGATTACATCTCCTTTCTGTTTATTGGCTCAGTTAATCACTCCCAACAAGATTTGCAGTTTTCAAATGGCTCTCACCCTGCAAGATGTTGTTGTCTCACTTGCTACTTCAAATGGAGACCACACCTGATGAGACTTGTTCCACTTGTTTCTAAGCCTTCATTATGCACCATCTTCAAGCCATAATTAGTAAGTTGCAGTGATGGAGGAAATGGTGTAAAGCACAAGATTAGGAATTTATTCTTTAAACACAGAAATCAGATAACATACTACCGTTTGCAACAGCCAATTTGGACAAAATTGAATGCAACTCCACTTTTTCAATGTCGGGGTAGGCCCATTGTCTCTGCCTGCTCCTGACCCACTGAACTCATGTCTGCATACCTCGACTCCATTCTATCCCCCTTGGTTCAGTTTATTCCTACTTACATATGTTGCACTTCATATTCTCTCAATCACCTCAACATCTTTCAATTCTCTGTCCCAGACCGCCTGATTTTTACCACAGATGTCCAGTCTCTATACACCTCTATCCCCCCATCAAGAATGCCTTAAAGCTCCCCGCTTCTTTCTCAACAAAAGACCCAACCACTTCCCCTCCACTACCACCACCCTCCATCTGGCAGAACTGGTCCTCACCCTCAACAGTTTCTCCTTATGCTCCTCCCACTTTCTTCCATCTCAAGGGGTAGCCTTGGGCACCCACACAGGCCCTAGCTATACCTGCCTGTTCATTGGCTATATAGAACAGTCCATGTTCCAAACCTTCCCAGGTACTGCTTCCCAATTCTTTCTGTACTACATTGACAACTGCATAGATGTTGCTTCATTCATTCATGCTGAGCATGTCAATGTCATCAACTTTGCCTCGAACTTCCACCCTACCCTTAAATTTACTTGGTCCATTTCTGACAACTGTCTCCCCTTTCTCAATCCCTCTATCTCCATCTCTGAAAACAAACTGTCTACCAACATCTTTTATAAACCTAACAATTCCCACTGCTAATTTGACTGTACCTTTTTCCACCCTGTCTCCTGTAACAACGCTATTTCCTTTTCTCAGTTCCTTCAACTCTGCTACATCTCTCGCCAGGATGAAATTTTCCTTTCCAAGACATCAGAAATAGCGTCCTCCTCTTCCAAAGAATGGTTTAGTGTGCACCTATACCATTGATGCTGCCCTCACCCGCATCTCCTCCATTTCCCTGACGTCCACGCTCATTCCATCTTTCCATTTCCTTAACAGGGATAGAGTTTCTGTTGTCCTTGCCTACCACCCCATGAGCCTCCACATTCAACACATTATTCTATGCAACTTCCGACTTTTTAAACAGGATCCTACCACCAAATATATTTTTACCTCCCCCCCCCCCACTCTCTACTGTCTAGAGGGGTCATTCCCTCTGTAATTCCTTTGTCCATTCCAGTATTTTTTTCCCTTCCCTCTTCCCTCTTCTATTTTCCTCTCTGGTCTCTTACCTTTTCTCTTCAGCTGCCTGTCATCTCCCCATGCTTCCCTTCATCCACTCACTGAACTTATGCATTACCTTCAGTTGTGCATTTAATATTTCAATAATATTTAAATAATTTTGTGTGTGCGTGATAGTGTTAGTGATTGTGCTTGTGGGTCCAGGATAGGACTGTATAGTCATCAAAGATCTCACTGTTAAAGGAGTAGAAGTCATCATCGGATTTTGATGGAGAACCGAAGAGAGAGAGAGAGTGTGTGTGTATACATATTTATTTCCCTTGAATTAGTTTAATGTTTTGAAGTTACAAAACGTAACACCTTCCATCTTTTAATTGTAATTCTTGGTTCTCCAACTTTTTGCTTTCGTTGTTCTTAACTGCCATTTGCTCTGGCAGTACATTTGTGCATTTGATTCATTTTCAAAATGTGCAACTGAACTTGAAACTGCAATTTGTTTCTTCTGCTCCCACTCCCCACTACCACCTTCTCCATTCTAGGCTATCCTGAGAAAGAAGACAAAGGTTATGTTGAATTTAAAGTTTCTGGCCCTCTGCAGTACACTTGGTTTTATCATTTAGTTGGCCTCATTTGGATCAGTGAGTTCATACTGGCCTGTCAACAGATGACTATAGCTGGCGCTGTAGTAACTTACTATTTCACAAGGTAAAAGCTTGATTGGAAATTAAAACATATTTGATTATATTTAACCAAGTGACATTGTTGATCTCATATTTGTAAATGTAATAATTCACTTGTAGACTTCTGCATGTGTTTCAACACCATTAGTTTGCTGTGGCTCTCAAGCTTGCTATGAGCATAAGAAATGCAGCAGTCACTGGGGAGCTAGGTGCCACAAGGAAGGTAGCAGCATTATCTGCTGAGTCAATGCTGCTGTTCATATATCTGCTGCATAAATCTGACACTATTGTACCATGTGACACATCTTTGGTGTATCACTATTTTGTACCCTTAGTAGATCTGATAATTAATAGGCCACACACTCTGCATTCTTACTGAATTGCAAATTTTGTATTCTGTCCTGATGTCCTCTGCCACTTATTGTGGAATTATGTAAGTGGGGAAACTGTTTTGCTTTTGGATTTAATCTTGCTGACAATTGCATAATTCTAGATTGTTGTTTTTGCTGTCAAACTATTAAGCCAGCCTTCTTCCGAAACCAGTTCTATCAAACTAGCCTTTATGCTTCCATTTTGTAAAATTGTTATTGGGGAATAAACACAATTTGTGATACAAGTAATGCATCAATGTTTGTTCAAGATTTAAGATTGTTTACTGTCATTTCTTGTATAAAAGTATAAGCAGAACACAATAATAATATTAAGAAAACACACAATAAATATAAATACTTAAGATAGCTTATATGCATAGATTATATGTCCATAAAGTGATGCTAGGCTCATGAGGTGGGGAGGGTGGGAGGGGAGGGAACGTCGACTCAGACCACGAGAGGCCTGCGTCGGGCATTTTCATTCCTTCAAGGCGCAGATTGGAAGTCTGTGTGGGGCGCTACTCCTCGCACAGACTAGAGCAATGTGTGATTAAGTGCCTTGCTCAAGGGCACAAACACGCTGCCACAGCTGAGGCTCGAACTAGCGACCTTGAGGTAACTAGACGAACACCTGAACCACCTGGCCACATGCCCAACAACTCATGAGGTGACTCACTGGAAATAATAAAGTAGTGGTGGAGTTGGTGGGTGGAGGTGTTGATCAGTCTTGCTGCTTGGAGAAGATAACTAGTTTTGAGTCTGGTGATTGTGGTGTGGATGCCCCTGTAGCCTCTTCCCTGAAGGGAATGGGACAAACAATTTATGTGCAGGACATGTGGGATTCTTTACAATGTGGTGTACATTGTATGTTTCTGTACATTGATTTCTGAAGTTATTGTATTTCCTGAGGATTGTCATGGAATGAATCGACAATGTTGATTTTCTATGATTCGTAGCACATGCAGAATTGAAAAGTGCTAGCTTATTGGGGAGTGGTACAAAATTCAGCCCTATCTAGTTCGATGTTTCAGGTAGTTGTGGGTCTGATATTTTTAAAATATGGAACACATGGGATGGCATGGTAGCATAGTGGTTAGCACAGCGCTTTACAGTACAGGCGTCCAGGATTCAATTCCCACTGCTGCCTGTAAGGAGTTTGTATGTTCTCCCTGTGACCGCTTGGGTTTCCTCTGGGCATTCCTGTGTCTTCCCACAGTCACTGATTGGTCATTGTAAATCATCCTGTGACTAGGCTGGGATTAAACTGGGGGGTTGCTGGGTGGTGTGGCTCGAAGGGCCCACTCTGCGCTGTATCTCAATAATAACAATAAAATGTAAATGAGCTGAAAGCATAAATGTAAAAAACAATTGAAAATTCTGATTTAACTTTTCAATCCAAATTGATAATCCCATTCAACAATGGGGTTGTACTAGGTGATCAGCTTTGGCTGTTAGAAAGCTAAGAGGCATGTTACCAACCCACTCTAGCATTTCAGTTTAGTACATTATGAACCTGTTGTATGCCTCTGTGCCCAAAGGTACAGCAGGAGGCTAAATGTGCTCATAACTAACATATAGCACATTCTGTGCTGCACTGAGAGAAAACAAAACTGTGACCTGCACTGCAACTTCTGAGCTAGCCATCAGTTCATCCATTATATTGTCAGTTACACAAACCAAGTCCTGAAATACTTAAAGTAGTTAGAATTTTCTGATAGCATGTGACTTCAGTGGACTAATTTTAATTGTTGAATTTTGCTACTAAAATTCTAAGGTGAAGTTCTGCTCAGATGGGCATACATTAATGTACTGGAATTCTGACGTAATAAAGTGCCTGTGCTTCTCAAATGATCATATTCCAATTACTGCTTTTATCTGAATTTACTCAGAGACAAAAATGACTTGCCTGCAACTCCAATCCTATCTTCCATGCGTCGACTAATTATGTACCACCTGGGAACAGTAGCCAAGGGTTCCTTCATCATCACCTTAATAAAGATCCCACGAATGATCCTTGTGTACATTCACAGCCAACTCAAAGGCAAGGTAAAAATTCATATTCTCTTGCAAACCTTTACATTCATGTTTAAGTATATTGTCATCTGACTGTACATGTATATAACTAAACGAACAACGTTCCTCCGGACCACAGTGCAACCACATAACATATATCACACACTGCACATAAACCAAAACATTATACTATTAAGTAAGATCACAAAAATATAATTCAAAATACATGTAGTAATATGCAGCATGGGTAAACAGTAAAGTAAACAGCTCACTGTCCTTGTGATGTGACCTCAGTAATAGCAGGGTAGTTATTAGTCTCACAGTCTGAGAGAAGAAGCTGTTACTCAGTCTGGCAGTCCTAGTCCTGATTCAACATCACATTGGTATAACTGAAACCAAGTTTTGTCATATTTAAAGGTTTTTTAACACCTTTGTTTAAAATCTAGGAAAATGCCTGTGCAAAGTGCATGCTGAAAGCATGTATGTGCTGCCTGTGGTGTTTGGAAAGGTGCCTGCTCTATCTCAACAGGGTAAGTTTTCCTCATTTTAATTTTGTTTTAATTTGCTTTTAAGTCAGTCTCATGGACTTTTTTTTGGAAGCCTTTGGACAAGTTACAACAAGAATGTGAACAAGTCACAGCGTAAAAATTTTTTAAAATCCTGAGAATTTATGAATGAAATGTATATCCTTCTGACTATTGTGCAAGTTACTTATTACTGTTGTCATGATTTGGTTGTGCCTCTCACTGTTCTGAAAAAGGTATTAAGCTGTTTCATATACTATGTACAGTGCCTTGAAAAAGAATTTAGCCCCCCCAACACTTGGTTCGGATAAATGAGTATTACAACCAAGGATTTTGGCCATTTTAACTGAGAATTTTTATGTGTGAATCACATACGGCTTTTTTCCCCATGGTAGAGCCCAAAAAAAAACAAGGAAAATTTTAAAGCATGTAAAATACAAAAATTGAAATGTCAGCAGTTCAAAGGTACTCTTCCCCCTTTCCTCACTACTGATTTGAACCACCTCTCGCAGCTATTACAACCAATAGTCTTTTAGGATAAGTCTCTATTAGATTTGCACAGTGTAATGCAGCAAGATTTGCTGATCCCTCCTTGCAAAATTGCTCAAGCTGTGCCAGGTTAGTTAGGGATTGGTGGTGGACAGCAACCTTGAGGTCTTGCCAGAAGATGTTTGTTCGGGTTAAGGTCAGGTCCATTCAAGGGCATCAATTTTTTGTTTTGGAAGCCACTCCGTGGTCACTGTGGCAATATGCTTTGGGTCGCTATCCTGGTGAAAGATGAAATTCCTTGCCAGTTTAAGCTTTCTGGCAGAGGCTTGCAGGTTTTTATCCAGGATCTCTCTGTATTTAGCAGCATTTATCTTCCTGTCAATTCTGACCAGATTTCTATTCCTTGCAGCTGAAAAACATCCCCATTGCATGATGCTACCTCCACCATACTTCGTAGGGATGGTGTCACCTGGTTGATGCACAACATTAGATTTATGCCACACGTACCACTAAAAGAAAACACTTCCTTCTCCTTGCTTCTCCGTGAAGGCTTTGCTAAGTGTCACTTAGAAGATCCTGTAAGGATGTGGTAGAAGGTCTTGTGGTTGGTTGAGATTAAAGTGGAATTTTTTGGCCTCAATACTAAGTGAGACGTGTGCTATAAATCTAATTGGAGCTCAGGGCCTTTCAGGACGTTTTAATGGGTTTCAATCATACGACCTATTAGGCACTTGGCAAAGGCCAATAATAAAAAGTTAGCTTTAAGTGGAGTGACCATCGTGAGAGCGGCTATTGTTTGAGTGGGTCAATGTTAAAGTGATTAGTTTCACGCTTTGGCTCAATTGGCCAAGGCGAGAAGAGGTGAAGGCCAAGGTAAGTTACTATCTTCCTTTGTCTATTATTACATAGCTAGTGCAGTGAGAATGGGTCCATTGTTAGTGATGTGTGCTTTATCTGGGATGTGGGAAATCTGGGAGATCTCTAGTCTCCCTGATAGCTACATCTGCATGGGGTGCATCCAGCTGCTGCTCCTTGCAAGCCATGTTAGCATGCTGCAGTTGGATGATTTTTGGTTCATATGGGGAAATGAGGTAATAGGAGCTACATAGAGGTAGTCACCCTTCAGTCGAAGGCAGGTAGCTGGGTGACTGTCATCACAGGGAAAGGGAATAGGGTGACAGTGCAGAGTACCACTGTGGCCATTCCCCACAATAATAAGTACCACTTCAGATACTATGGGGGTGGGGGGGGGAGGAGGGGGAAACAACTTAGTAAGGAAAAGCTGTAGTGACTAGGTCTCTGACACTGAGTCTGGCACTGTAGCTCAGAAGGAAAGAGAAAGATAGCGTGCAGTAGTGAAGGGGATTCCACAGTTAGAGGAGCAGACAGGAGATTTGTGGACATGAAAGAGACACCCAGATGGTGCGTTGCCTCCCTGGTGCCAGGGTTAGGGATGTCTTGGATTGAGGCTACAGCATTCTAAAGTGAAAGAGTGAACAGCCAGAAGTCATGCTATATATTGGTACCACCAACACAGGTAGGAAAAGGCAGGTAGCATAGGGGGTTGGGAGGGTCTGTTGCGAAAAAATTAAATCAAATCTAGAATTCCTGGGGGGAGGGAACCAAACTGAAGAGACAGAGGAAGGGGCAGTTGGCTCACAAATAGAGAAAGCTTGTAGACAGTGCGAGAGGGAAAACAGCTAGGTGATAGAAAAGGGATAGGCTTAGACCGATGATTTGAGATGTGTCTATTTTATTGCTAGGAGTATCATGAACAAAGCGAATGAGCTTAGAGCACAGATCAGTACTTGGAACTATGATGTTGTGGCCATTACAGAGACTTGGATGGCTCAGGGGCAGGGGTAGTTACTTAGAGTGCCAGGCTTTAGATGTTTCAGAAAGGATAGGGAGGGAGGCAAAGGAGGTGGGGACGTGGCACTGCTGATCAGAGATAGCACCAAATTTCTTGGTGTTCACCTTGGCGGAGAATCTCACCTGGTCCCTCAACACCAACTGCATAGCAAAGGAAGCCCAGCAGCCTCTCAACTTTCTGCGAAGGCTGAGAAAAGTCCATCTCCCACCCCCCAGCCTCACCACATTCTACAGAGGTTGTATTGAGAGCATCCTGAGCAGCTGCATCACGGCCTGGTTTGGGAATTACACCGTCTCAGATCGCAAGACCCTGCAGCGGATAGTGAGCTCAGCTGAGAAGATCATCAGGATCTCTCTTCCCGCCATTACAGACATTTACACCACATGCTACATCCGTAAAGCATACAGCATTATGAAGGACTCCACGCACCCCTCATACAAACTCTTCTCCCGCCTGCCATCTGGCAAAAGGCACCGAAGTATTCGGGCTGTCACGACCAGACTATGTAACAGTTTCTTCCCCCAAGCCATCAGACTCCTTAATACCTAGTGCCTGGACTGACACCAGCCTACTGCCCTCTACTGTGCCTATTGTCTTGTTTATTATTTATGCAGTGTAATGCCTGCACTGTTTTGTGCACTTTATGCAGTCCTGGGTAAGTCTGTAGTCTAGTGTAGTTTTGTGTTGTTTTACGTAGTTCAGTGTAGTTTTTGTATTGTTCATGTAGCACCATGGTCCTGAAAAACATTGTCTCATTTTTACAGTGTACTGTACCAGCAGTTATGGTCGAAATGACAATAAAAAGTAACTTGACTTGACTTAGTGTCACAGCTGCAGAAAAGGAGGAAGTCGTGGAGGGATTGTCTACTGAGTCTCTGTGGTTGGAAGTTAGGAACATGAAGGAGTCAATAACAGGTGTTTTTGATAGACCACTCAATAGTAACAGGGACATCGAGAAGCAGATAGGCTGACAGATTCTGGAAAGGTGTAATAATAACAGGGTTGTCGTGGTGGGAGATTTTAATTTCCCAAATATTGATTGGCATCTCCCTAGAGCAAGGGGTTTAGATGGGGTGGAGTTTGTTAGGTGTGTTCAGGAAGGTTTCCTGACACAATATGTGAATAAGCCTACACGAGAAGAGGCTGTACTTGATCTGGTATTGGGAAATGAATTTGGTCAGGTGCCAGGACTCTCAGTGGGAGAGCATTTTGTAGATGGTGATCACAATTCTGTCTCCTTTACCGTGGCATTGGCAAGGGATAGGAACAGACATGTTAGGAAAGCTTTTAATTGGAGTAAGGGGAAATATGAAGCTATCAGGCAGGAACTTGGAAGCATAAATTGGGAACAGATGTTCTCAGGGAAATGTATGGCAGAAATGTGGCAAATGTTCAGGGATATTTGCATGGCATTCTGCATAGGTACATTCCAATGAGACAGGGGGAGGATGATAGGGTACAAGAACTGTGGTGTACAAAGGCTGTTGAAAATCAAGTCAAGAAGAAAAGAAAAGCTTACAAAAGGTTCAAAAAACTAGGTAATGATAGAGATCTAAAAGATTATAAGGCGAGCCAGAAGGAGCTTAAGAATGAAATTAAGGCAACTGGAAAGGGCCATGAGAAGTCTTTGGTGAGCAGGATTAAGGAAAACCCCAAGACATTCTACAAGTATGTGAAGAGCAAGCTGATAAGACATAAGAGAATAGGACCAATCAAGTGTGATAGTGGGAAAGTTTATATGGAACTGGAGGAGCTACTTTGCTTCAGTATTCACTACGGAAAAGGACCTTGGTGATTGTCGGGATGACTTACAGAGGACTGAAAAGTTTGGGCATACAGACATTAAGAAAGAGGATGTGCTGGAGCTTTTGGAAAGCATCAAGTTGATTAAGTCACCGGGATCGGACGTGTTTTCCCCCAGGCTACTGTGGGAGGCAAGGGAGGAGGTTGCTGAGCCTCTGGCAATAATGGGGACAGGGAAGGTTCCGGATGATTGGAGGGTTGCAGATGTTGTTCCCTTATTCAAGAAAGGGAGTAAAGATAGCCCAGGAAATTATAGACCACTGAGTCTTACCTCGCTGGTTGCTAAGTTGATGGAAAAGATGCTGAGTGGCAGGACTTATAAATATTTGGAGAGGCATAATGTGATTAGGAATAGACAACATGGCTTTGTCAAAGGCAGGTCGTGCCTTACAAGCCTGATTGAATTTTTTGAGGATGTGACTAAACATATTGATGAAGGTAGAGTAGTAGATGTAATGTATATGGATTTCAGCAAGGCATTTGATGAGGTACCCCATGCAAGGCTTATTGAAAAGTAAGGAGGCATGGTTTACAGATGTGCTATGGAGAGTATTCTAACTGGTATGGAGGGGCCACTGCACAGGATCAGAAAAACTGCAGAAAGTTGTAAACTCTGTCAACTTCATCATGGTCACTATCCTCTCCAGCATGCAGGACACCTTCAAAATGCGATGCCTCAAAAAGGTGGCATCCATCTTTAAGGACCTCTATCACCTAGGACATGTCCTCTTCTCATTGCTACTCTCAAGGAAGAGGTATGGGTATCTGAAGAGACAAGCTGAATATTTTAGCAACATCTACTTACCCTCTGCTATCAGATTTCTGAATAAACAATGAACCCATATACACTACCTCACTATTTTTTCTTTTTTTCTGGCTGTTGCACAACTTATTTCATATCTATATTTCCTATTGTAATTTATAGTTTTAATTATTATGCATAGCAAGGTCCTGCTCCTGCAAAACAACAAATTTCATAAAATGTGCCAGTGATATTAAATCTGATTCTGATTAACATCTCCCTTGCTGACTATCAACACAAGCATACCTCAAGTATATGCACTTAGCCCTCTGCTATACTTTCTCTACTTGTGACTGTGTGGCTAAGCACACCATATAACACCATATAAACATTTGTTGATGATCCCGCTGTTGCTTGGAGAATCTTAGATGGTGATAAGGAACCTTCAGTAGTAAATACGAGAAAATCTGCAGATGCTGGAAATCCAAAGCAACGCAAACAAAATGCTGGAGGAACTCAGCAGGCCAGGTAGCACGTATGGAAAAGATTACAGTCAACGGTTCGAGCCGAGACCCTTCATTAGTGCTGATGAAGGGCCTCCACTCGAAATATCGACAGCTTATTCTTTTCCATAGATGCTACCTGGCCTGCTGAGTGCATCCAGCATTTTGTGTGTGTTCTAAGGGTGAAATAGATCAGCAGGTTGAATGGTGTCGCAACAGCAACCTCATGCTCAATGTCAGCAAGTCCAACGAGCTAATTGTGGACTTCAGGACAGGGAAGTCAAGAGAGCACACACCAGTCCTCTTTAAGGGCTCATCGGTGGAATGTTCCTGGATGTCAACATTTCAGACAATCTATCCAGGGCCCAAGACATCAATGCAATCCAGAAAAGAGGCAATCCAGTGATTCTACTGGATTGCCTGAGGAGATTTAGTATGTCCACCAATTATTGTTGTACATTTATATAGATGTATCTGGAGAATATTCTGACTGGTTGCACCACAAGCAGGTACAGCGCCTTCAACCTGCAGGACTGCAAGAAGCTGCAGAGGATTGTGGGTCAGCCAGTTCGGTCACGGGCGCAACCCTCATCATCATCAAGGACATCTTCAAGTGGCCGTGCCTCAAGACTGCGGCATCCATCATTGTTGTTTTTGCTAATTATCGTCGTTTGTATCTGGCTAAAAAGCTGCAACCCTGCTGTTCCAGTAGCCACTCTTGTTACTAACATAAGAAAGCTCCTATTCCTATTTACCCTATGATTCAACTGGTTTTCTGTTGCCATTAATTGCTTAGTTTTCAGGAATAGAATCACCTTTAATGTCAGTCAGATCAGTGAATCCTGCCAAGAGGAATTTATAATCACCAAGCTGATTGTTCCATTTGTAATATTCCACATTTCAGGGATTTCTCTGGACAAATCCCAAGAGGGAATTTTTCTTTTAATCTATGGAATTACTTAATCATCTGTTTATTAATTTGAATGCTGGGTATCTGAAATAGCAGCTGGAACTATTCAAGTCAGACTACACTTGTGGAGAGAGGAACAGTTAATATTTCAGTTCTTTTGTGTCTTTGCCAATTTATTCTGATCCAAGGGCATTGAGGAGAACCTGTTTCCAGTGGCAGGGGAGTCAGATAAGTTTATTGATAGTAGAGCAATAAATGAGATGAAGAGAATATTTGTGAATTGATGTTTTCTGGAATGGATTGTCTGAAAAGATGATCAAAGCCTATTCAAGATAGACCAGTTTGCGCTGAAGGTTCTGAAGTTAAGCAAGTTTCAGACTTGTGCAAATCCACTACATCCAGCTTGTGATGAATGCAGCAGCAGAACTCTGCTTTACTCGTGTTTCTCTAACACTAGATTGAGGAATCTACCTTTCTGCCCACCTTCCTCCTGTCTCACCATCCCCACAGATAGCTTGCCACCAGCACTGACCAATCCTCAACCAGGCAGAACTCCCAAAGGATTAGAGCCCTGATTAATTTGGATGGAGATTCCAAATCTGGAGGTTAGGAGGGAAATAACAGGTTACTTATTTTGTTCATAAATATTTCATTGTGTTTTAATTTTGCTTTTAATTTCTATAAACTTTTTTTGCAGGAATCTTATGGTTTCAAGTGTCTTTGAATACCAGATGCATTTAAAAATATGTTAAATTATAGACCTGGGTTTGACAGAAGATGAAGCCCTCCCATCTTCCCCCACCCCCAAACTCTGTCCTCTTTGAAAGCTCATAGGGGTATTTTGGAACCTAATTGTTAATTCACCATCTGACTGATTTGCCTCTGATTATGGAGGATTAGATGAGTTAAGTAATAGGTCTGGGATTCCAACTGATGGGTGAATTTGCTGCAGTAACTTTTCAGAAAAAAAAACTGTGAAATGTAACTGGGCTTTATTTGAAAGAAAGGTAAACGGGAATATTGGACCACTCTTGCATAGAGCTGACATTGATATAATGGGAGAAATGGTTTTAACTGTGTTTTGGTTCTCTGATGACCAATAGGAAAGTGCCGATAGAAAGTGTGCAGAGTACTCTCCACTGAGGAATATAGGACCCCACTGAAAGGTAGGCTCTAGGGAACTTCCAATTGGAAATCTTAAGAAAGGTTGTTGTGAGGGAGTTCTTAAAAGTGAAAACCAGAGCAAACGACACATGAAAATCATGAAAAACTCATGTGATGGAAAAGGGAATAATGAAGTATGTCATGCATAATGTAGAATCTTTACCTCTAGGACAACAGTCATGGAAACAACTGGCTGCTTAGAAAGTAAGCATACGGTGTGGTGTAAAATATAAAATACACCAGTCTTTTTCCAGAATGTCAGCCTTGTGTACTTAATCATTCCAATCTCAATGCTACAGTCTGATGGACTTTTTCAAACTGATGCAGATAAATTATTCTGTTAAAGGAATATTTCATGAAATTAAAATAGCTCCACTTGAAATATAGATGTTAATAAAGTTGTATCTTTTATATTTATAGAATGCATACATAGCAACAGCCATAAATAGTACCAGCTTTTGCACGTCTGCCAAGGATGCCCTTGTGATTCTGGTGGAGAATGCTATGAGAGTGGCGGCAATAAACACAGTTGGTGATTTTGTTCTGTTACTGGGAAAGGTTTGTAACCTGCCTATTTCTTTTGGTTTTGTTACATCTGACAATGTCTTTAAGAACAATCCTTATCGGTACAGAATGCTGCATCTAATGCAGTTTTGACCCATAAGCAAGAGATCAGGCAGTATCAGTCAAGAGTAACTGAAAAGCCAATGATATTTCATGAGAACTGGGGGAAATGATTTAAAGATGATAATTAAAATACAAGGAAGTAGAGGAGGCGAGGAAAATACAGAACACAAAGGGATTTGTGTGATTAGTAGAATGTTGTGGAGGTGAGCAACAGTGCAACACAAAATAGGGTTAGAGCATGGTATATTAAACAAAGGAGTGATGAACTTCGAGAAGGTGCAAATGAAAATAGTTGAATCTAAATTTAGTATCCTGCACACTTCTATATTGGTGTGGAAAATGTGCATCCTGATTAGTCTAATTCATGATTGTCTCCTTGTTCTTGATTCCTCCCAATGGATAAAATTTCTTTTTTCTGTATGAGACTCACCAGATCCTATATGCCAGTAAATAAATGCTATGTTTCTCTTGCTGGCCCAGTATAAAATGTCCAGTTAATTTGTGAATTGAATTTCTATACTTAACATTTATTCAGTTTAGTAAAATGGCAGTCCCATTGTCTGGCACATCTAAGTAGGAACTGTTATTGGTTAACCAAGTCTAAAGCAACAGCGAAGAGCCTGTTCAGCACTGCTGATCTCTTGTTTAAATTAAGATGAAGCCAAGATGAAAGTACATTTGTGCCGAGAACTGTTGACCCTCACAATTACTGTTTTCACCCATCACACTATTTTATTTTGAGCACTGAAGCTGTACAAATCTTTACAATTTATTTAAATTTGCTACCCTTCAGTCAAAGCTGGAGAGGTAACAATAACCCATGGAGAGACTGGAAGCTTGAAGTTCTGGAGATTGTAACACTAAAAGTAGGCTATTAAGGTTCTTTATAAATATGCAGGCAGGACTTGATTATCCAATAGTGTCTAGAAAGGTGCCAATCTCCTAAATGTGTAGAAGAAATCTCCTAAATGTATAGAAGAAATCACATCAGGTGTGAACATGTTTTCCTGGCTGCAGCCTTCCTTCCCGGTTTCTTTCGTCTCCAACTGTACAACCTTCCCAAGATATTTTTGCCCTTCCAATTCTGGCCTCAGTAACTGTAAGTTTATTTGCACCACTATGGATGACTTAGACTCTCAAACCTGGAGGTTTCCTACCTCACCAACCCATTTTTTTTTTCAGCTTTCTCCATTAGCAAGGAGGATTTGAGGAGCCTCTTAATCAAATATAACATTGGTCATCTGCCTTGTTGCATTTTTCCTGAGCTTGCTTTGTGAAGCACTGGGGTCTGTTTATTTTATTGTTTATTCTTAATGGAGACAGGGTTCACACCCATGGCGTTTGACATATTTGAATTTAAGAATCAATTTTTGAAACTTCTATTGAATTACTTATGAAGCATTCCAAGATTTTGGAGTTTTGTGAACAAAAATTATTTATTTTTATTTTCCTAAGCCTATGTAACAATTTCTACCTGCAAAGGCAGGTAGACAGATTAATTGCTATAAAATATTTCTAAACTTCTGATTCAATTGTTAATCTATTGCCATTTTGTTCTACTTTCAGCTACTTATAGTGTTAGTCACTGGTTTTATTGGGATAGTACTTCTCAACTACCAGCGTGATTATACCGTGTGGGTCCTCCCGCTCATCATCATTTGCCTGTTCGCCTTCTTTGTGTCACACTGCTTCTTGTCCATTTATGAGATGGTAGTGGATGTCCTTTTTCTGTGCTTTGCTGTTGACTGCAAACACAACGATGGGAGTCCTGGTCGAGAGTATTACATGGACAAAAGTTTGATGGTGAGTTGTAGAGAAAGTTCTATGTGTGACTTGTTGATTGATATTCCAAGAGATTTGTGTTGGAATGTTTGGCAAACTTTGAGGGATCAAGGTCAGGATTTTGAGCTTGGAGAACCTTAAATGATTTCTCATGTTGGACCAGAACTAATAATTAATGTTCTGTGTCACTGATCTCCTAATGAATAGCAATTTGATCTGATTTCATTTCGCAATATACTTTAATTTCCCAATGCTGATGTGTTGAGTTGAAACAAGGCTGACTCATTCCCCTTTTTAAAAGTTCATTTGCTGTGTGGTATCTGATTTGATAAACTTGAGCCCACATATATAATTCAATATTGCATCGATCAGGTGAGAAATTGTGATTTTGATTTTTAAATAATAAATTGGCTAATGGATTTTTTTTCACAGATTGCATACAAAATTAATTACTTTATGGTTAATTAAGGTCTAATGTGAATTCTGATCTTCAGCACACTTAACTTTATACTTATTATTTGTTGCAGGAATTTATGGATGAGAGTAAGAAAGCAATGCGATCTGTCTCTGCTAATAGAGCTGAAATGAAGTCAATGGTAGGTGATAGTGAGGAATTGACCACCCTCCACGAGTTTCACTGTTACTACTTGTGTGTCTCTTTCTTTGTGGACTGGTCTCACTCTGGTGAAGTCCTTGCTTTGTGCATTTCTCAGGATTTTCTGCTCTTCCTCTTTATCTATTTACCAATCAGCTCAATAGGAGAGATTATTTCTTTATTTCGCCTTCCTCCTATAGCAGTAAGCTGAAACTGTGACACAGTAAGAATCTTAGCTTTTAAGTATAAAAGTATAAACCCCACAATTTTCATCTTGGCATGTGGTAAAGAATTGAAGTCTTAAACATGAGAATTTTTGCAGGTGCTTGAAATCTAGAGCAACACATTAAAAATGCTGGAGGAACTTAGGAGTTCAGGCTGCCTCTATGGAGATGAATAAACAGCAGACATTTTGGGCTGAGACCTTTCTTCAGGACTGGGAAGTGTTGCTGATGTAAGTGGGAAGGGACTGAATTAAGGGGGATAGAATGGAGTTGAGGTATGCAGGCACAAGTTCGGTGGGACAGGAGCAGGCAGAGAAAATAGGCCTACTTGTATGGTCAGGTTTGTGGATCTTGGGTAGGAGGTAGAAGCAAGCAGTGTGGGGTAAAGGAACTATGAGAGTGACAGGGAATGGGAGTTCTCCAGAGTTGATGAGGCCAGTGATGGTGTCAGAGACATTTATGGCTCAGAGTGAGGTCCTCTTCAAGGAGTAGGTATGCAGAGGTATCCAAGTGTTTCTTTGTGGCTTTCAGCAAGGTAGAGGTCAGTCCGCCTCACTACAACTGTGAATTTGATGGTAAGGTTGGGATTGGTGTGGAGGGCAGTGTGTTCAGAGAGGGGAAGGTTTGTTGAGGAGTGCTGGAGTGAAGAGAGTTGATGTCTCCTTGGCAATTGGAGATGAAAAGATCCAGAGCAGGCAGAAAACCAGAGAGGGGTGTCCAAGAGGAGGGTTGGAGATGGGAGAAGAGGTCATCTTCAATGTGGGGTGTAAAATTCCTGCCAAGGTGGGCTCGGAGACGGAGGCTACGGAAGAAGAGCTCGGTGTTGTGAAGGGCGCAGACTCACTGAGGTGCCGGTGAAGGGGCCCATACCTGAAAAAGGGTCTGGGCCCAAAACGTCATTTCCATTGATGCTGCCTGACCTGAAGAATTGAAGTTTAATATCTCCGCAGCATACTGACAGAAAATTATTGCTTGTACTGGCAACAGCATAGATAGTTATTGAATATTTTGGCTTATTCTGTACTGTTGTTCCTCATTCACTGTTGCCATGATCTGCGAGTGAATGATGGCATTTTCTCAAGGTCAAATTGCCTTGTCAGTTGTATTTCCTGCTAGAATGACCATTGCTGAGCCCATTAAGATTAGGTAGAGATTGCAGTTGGTATATAGCAACTTTGCAGAATGAGACATTGAGTTCAAAATGCTACCTTTGGATTTAGAAACACTCAAATGAGTTTGATCAGGTTATGGGATGATCATTTAGTAAATACATTTGTATTTGTATGTTTAATGTCCAGCATTGTTTTGATAGTAAATATTTGCAATACTGAAAAAAGGGCTCCCTTGTTAAAAGATTACAGTGTGTGATCTGGTTTGATTTTATTTTGTAACTTTTTCTGAAGACAGATGCATGGAATGTCAAATATCAGAAGTCATTAATAAACAAGCTTGAGATTATGTTACTTCTTTAAAAAAAAATTATTATGTTCAGGGAGGCTATGAGTTTCAGAATTCAGTATTCATCAACACTTCTCTAGTCTCAGGTGCTGCTGTCGAATGATGACCATATTATAACGCTGTGCAATAGCCGAACAATTCCATTCTCTCTGCTTTGCTAGTTTGCCATCTTTTTTGTGT
This sequence comes from Mobula birostris, assembly GCF_030028105.1. Lineage (NCBI taxonomy): Eukaryota > Metazoa > Chordata > Chondrichthyes > Myliobatiformes > Myliobatidae > Mobula > Mobula birostris. The sequence continues at coordinate 69,809,416 of NC_092374.1, forward strand.
TGCACATGAAACTAATAAATTGCTTTCAGGCTTAATTTTTTTCTGTCTTTAACATATCATTGTTAATTTTCTTTAACATCACTGGTAATATGTAATTTTTTTGCCATATGTATTTGGAGTAAGTAAACATTCTTTTTTCTGATGGCTGTCTTTTAAAAAAGTTAGTTTAAAAGAAAACAATTTTTGGAATTGTAAAGTTTGTCAGTTTGAGCACTTGAATAAATGCTTGCCCTAATAAAAGGGCCAATGGAATCCTGTTGATATGGGTCACTAATGTAGGAAGCATGACTAGAAATTCAGGAAACAAGATCTGACAATATGATAGGTAATGTATTTTAAGGCCATTGACTGAGGGGTAAATAGTATTTATTTTCCTTTATCAATTGATCTTTTTTAATTAACTCCATACTAACAATAAATGTCAACTGACATTTAGATTTAGATTTTGCTTTCAGAATGCTGCACGTGGTTTTCAATACATATCACTCCAATTTACCTCTGGGATGGGATGAACTACTCAGTGGTTCCACAGTCATTAAAAGAAACAGAAGAGTTAAAGCACTGACACAAAGTATTTGCACAGTTGCTATTCAGATAATGAAAATTCTGTTAAAGTTATAGGGTTGTGGGGGAGGGAATTGTGCTCCAGTCTGTTTGACCTAGCAGGAATGTTATGAATGATCTCTAGCATTAAAAACAAAGCACCTTGTAGCAACAATCTGTAAATGATGGAATCACCTACGGTGCTAAACACGTTTAATGACGGATTGCCAAATAGGCTTGTATGAACAGCGGTTTGAATAGATCACCATGATCAGTGAAGAAACATGCTGTCTTAAAAGAAGCAACACAAAGCTAGTGTTATCACAACGTATAACTAGCAGTTTGGCTCCTGCTCTGGTATCCTCCAAAGTCAGGCTAAATGGTTGGCATAATCATGGTACATCATTCTGATATGGTCACCTTTGGAGCTCAAATGCTAATGCACCTGATTGAAGATTTTAATACTTGAAATTAAGTTTTACAAACACTAATAAAATCCACAAAGCAACCCCTCTCCTTCCCCAAACAGAATCAGAATTAGAAACTTATTAAATTTTATCATGGGCTTGAGCAAGGATATCTTTCAGAATAGTGTCATATGCAGATGCGGCTGCAGTCAGTACTTTGATGAAGTTTCAGCCAGGGTTTCAACTCTGGCGTAAATATTGAAAGCACAACTTTTTAACTCTAGCAACTATGCTTCTCACAGAACCATGGTTGATATTTATTTTAGCATAAACCTTTGTGATGTGAAATGTGTGAAAGTACCAGACTTTTTGGTAACTTGGTATTGGAATTTTACATATTTTAAAATTGGCAAAGCAAAATCTTAGTCCCAGAGTTTTGATTATCATATTAAATTCACATGGTTCAATGTAGATTATATTTCAAAAGCAAAAGGTATGTGTGATGCCCAGTCTGATGAAGTTCATCCTCTGAGTTGAAGGAAAAACTGGTTTCATTGGGTCAATGGTTCCTTCAGTTAATCCTCTTTAAATGCTTTAGAAGCTGCGGGGAAGAAAAGTGCCTAATCTAATTACTGACTTATTGCATAGATTGCTTAATACAAAAAAATAGCAAGAAGTAGAACAGCACAGCAATTTCAATTAAAATTCCATATGAATTTTAATGTTGATTTCTTACATTGTGTCATTTTCTTTTCAATGAAGCTTCTATTTTGAGAATGTGCTTTGTTTCTCAAAGATCACTTAAAACAAACAATGGATAATAAGGGAAAGAACACAAAGCTTGCTCTAGTGTATTTTTATCCCCTACACTTATCCTAAGCATTAATAGGACACATCATTTTAATTCTAGGAATTGTCATGAAGCAGGAGATTTATCTGCCATTGAATGTTGTTTAAAGCAGATCATCTGCGATTATGACATTGACTCAAAGCATACTTGTGACATGTGTCTGAAACACCATGCAGGCAAGAGTCTTTTGTGGCCCTCTGGCACCCAACTTCTTTGAGGTCTCTTGGCTGTCATATTCCCATCTCACAGAATAGCAACTGAGCTTCAAGAGGCAGAATCTGATACGCCATGTCTGCAATGTCTTGATGGCCTTTTAACAACTTGTGCTTTCAATTGAAACCAAATGTGTCTCGGAGACACTTTGAAACTGTTAGAATATAATGAAAAAATATAGAATTTTAGTTCAAAATTAATTAAAATAGAAATTATAAATTAAATTTTTAAAAAATTGTGAAGGATGTTGACCGTTTTTCATGTAGATGGGGTCATGTTAAATCTGGAATTGATCCGAGACTCAGTGGTGGAGTGAAAGGTCAGCAAATATCTCTCCTCCAGCCACTGACTCTCAGGAGGTATATAGCCAGCAGCTCTGTTACAAACCTCTGGAGAAAATGGAGTACAAACCAGGCAATTGCTGTTTGTAGTGCTTACCATGTAGAAGTTGGCTTCCATGTTCTTACATTACTTCAAAAATATCTCATTGTCAGGAGTTTTGGACATGCTGGTGTGAAAGAGACCAGATACCGGCAAGATTCTTCTTAATAGTACTTACATTAGATTAGATTAGACATCATAGTTGATGTATAAAGTGTACATCATACTTGACATCATTGTGGCTTTATGATGTTTTGGCAAATGCAGAATGGGTAAATGGCCAAGCATGAGCTAAAAGTCTATCTTTAATCAACACAGTTATCCCATCAGCTGCGGAACTTCAGAAATATTTTAAAAAGTTTTCTCAAAACGACTCGGATTGGATGGAAAATAGCCTGTAAACCTTTTTAGAGGTGTCCATTATTGAGCAAAATATTTGAATATAATTCAATCAGGGATGGAGGAGGAAAAATGATTATTAAAATGTAACTCTTTTAATTCAAGTAGTCTAAGTTTGCGTTGCACTACTGTTTGTGTTTTCTAGGCCTCTGAAGCTCGTAACGCTTGATTTCAGGATATCTAAGGAGCACAGGCAATACGTCACTTTTGTACTTTTGTGTGCATTCCTATTAACCCTCAAAAGGCAAGGGCATCTGATGGTTCTTAAATGTGTTTTGTTTTGATAAATTTTGTTTTTTTTCAACTGGAGTGTTACCAGTTTGCATTAACAAGGAACCTAATCAAAGCAAAACACCTTGGCTTTAGCTATATAATTGAAAATGTCCACTAACATTTATGGGGGGAATTGCATAACCATTTACTGTGCAAATTTGGAAATTGTGACCATTTTTTGTAAATCTATATTTTGCTCTGTAGATATCATGCACTCATTTTGTATGCAGAACCTGCAGAATATTTTATATGACAGCAGTGCTGTAGTACTTTTTAAAATAGCATAATGGTATTTAAAATCTTTGCTCTTTGTTGCTTGTGCAGTACACTGCAGTCCTGTTGCAATATTCCTAATGAAATTGCTATACTAAAAACTCAGGATAAAACTCTCAGCTTTTTAGTAACTCTTTTTGTCAGGGAAACTGTCAGAACCTTGGGGTTTCCACAGCTACTAAATGCTGCACATGGGGAAGTTTTGCAAGTAGAATGGAAGATTGTTCATGAAGTGTAGACTTGAAACATTACTCTGCTGGAGCAGGGTTCATTCAACAAGAAGGTGAACACTATAGATAAGCAATCTCTTGTAGTTTTTTTTTACTTCAACTGAATTTTCTGACCACAGCTTAATTTTCACATTGGAGTTGTCACTTGGTAAAAGCAGTGAGACAGCTGGGGAGATCTGGTAACTCGGGACAACTGAGTTGGCTGTGCTTGGGGGTGGAGTGGTGATACCCAGAAGCTGTTGAAAGCCACAGCCTTTTGAATAAAAATGGGAACTAATAGAGATATTTAAGATTAGGCAGCAGCTGTGGAGAGAGGGGTTAGAAACATGTTATTAACATTAAATGTTATGTTTCACCTCATTTCAAGTATTTTGCTTTATTCCTTTTTAGTTTCCCAAAATAATGTAGAAAAGTCACATAGAAGAAAACTAAGTTGATACACCACCATAACCCTGCTTTAAGTTATCAGTACCTTCTGTCCTTAGTTTCTCGATAGTGCACAAATTGTATAATTCTGTTGATTAGTCAGTCCAGGGCTCTGGAGTTTAATGGATTAGGAGAGATGGAATCTGCGTAGCTTGCTCGTGCAGAGACCCTTCCCTGTCTTTGTGTTTAGAGTTTAGTTATTATTTTACCACCACCTTAATATGTTTAATCTTTTAAACCTTTAGCCACGATGGCTGATGGAAAATCCATGAGGTCATGTGCACCAGAAGCATTTCTATTCTCTGTTCGGTCCAGTCCTCCTCTCTGACCCTATTAATTTACTCCTCCAGCTAGACTTCCTGTTTTGTCTTCAAGGAATCAATCGTTAGTCCCTCCAGTGCTTTGTCTGTTTTTATTTATTCTTGTATCAAGCATCTTAGAGTTGTGGTCAAATAATGTGGCACAGTGGAGTTATCAGCTTAGTGAAATTAAGGATGGCTTTATTAAATCAGTAACTTTGGCCCTACTGGAATTGTACTGTAATATAATCATTAGAAAACCAATAACTGCAGTTAATATGAAGGGTGATCATGTAAATGTTTTATTAAATATGAGTATTGATAGCATATTTCCTTTTTATAGAGAAAAGCAAAACTAGAGGCAATTATCATAAGATAGAAATCTGAAAGGGAATCCAAAAGAGGCCTCAAGCATGTGAGAATGTAGACTCATTCCCATTGGGTGTGATTAAGGTGTATAACTCATACATTTATGGGGAAGTTGGTCAGGCATAAGAGGAGAAAAGGGACTAGGGACCACACTGGAAAAATAGGAAGAGGCTTGAGTGAAGTTTTAATTTTTGGGCCTCACCTCCTACTTCCATATTATATATCCTATGTCATAAATTGTATTCCGGACAGTATGAAACTTGAATTGATTTTTTATTAATTTGTTTGACGTTCTAGAATTGTGCTGTAAAGATTTTTTTAAAGTAAAGCGTGTAACAACTGCTACAGTTTATGAATGCATTTCTAATGTGATTTGATATTTGAACTAATGTTATACTCCAGTCTTGATTTCCAGTTGGATTGCTGGGCTTTGGTGTCACTTGTTGCCAGAGTAAACCATTGATTGTTGCAGCACTTCTGAAGCAAAAGCTCAACAGTTCAGAATAATGCATTAAAACTAAATTATTTATCTGTAGTATTCATCTATCTTTTGTGAAATCAGGTGTACAGTCAGTTCCTAATTAGTGTACCCATGAATACAATTGGGATTTATTTCACTGGTGATAGAAATTTTTAGATTAAAAGAATCTTTAAGATGACATTATAAGGGACCAAACTAAATTAATTTTCAGGCAAATTTATAAAGTTTTTTTTAACATGTTGACTTTTCATGTTTCATATGACTGTCTTGTGTCAAATAATGATATCTGTGGAAGGTAGAAATTTGGGTGCTTCATGAGCACTTGGATCCAGTGAAATATATTTGCATTCAGTATGCTGTCTGGTCTGTTTTCATTGGCTCCTCCCGTTGTAAATGATACGAGCTTGAAATGTAATATTCCAAGTCAGTTGTTTTTAAAACATCTGGAATATGCTATTGACCAAATCGTTGGAGATTGCTCAGGGTGAATGTTTTCTTCAATGTGCCATTGGCAAATTTTACAGAGAATTTAGTGTAACAGATTATTTTTGTGTTTGCTCTCAAGTTGTCACCTGTCATTAGCAATGTGCCACACTGACTTTTTTTAATATTATGTAGTTTAAATTCCTGATGTATCATTTTTTTAATATTTGTATATTAAAATTTTAATAAAACATGGTTTGGCTCATGTGCATTATTTTTCAAAAACATTGGTCTTATTTTGACACAGGTTTGCTTTTTTGATGTATATTTGATTATTTACAAAGTCTAATCTGTCATGCTGGAGAAGTGCTAAGCATTTGAAAGAAGGCAAATTAATGCTAAACACTTAAATAGCAAGAAAATTTGACCCTAGAAGATTATTATCCTTTCAGACTTGTTTTCAGATTTTGTCATTTATCCCAAACAAAGCAATTATCTTTACAGCTCCATTTAGTTAATAATTTCATAGTTATTTTTGATCAAATTGTACACAAAATAAGGGTTTGGGATAAAGGCTAATTTGAGCAATGTCCTGAGGTCTTCCTGCATTCCAAAATTTTTTAGTATTTATGTAGTGTAGGTCACCATGAGAGTGAAAGAATTTGTGGTGTAACTGCTCCTCCCTTCTGTCAGCAGTTCATAAGCTTTTTTTTGGACATTGTTCTCACAAATTGGCCTCTTGTTTGTTTGTTTTTAAATTTTTATCTGTTGCTGTAATGCTATTTACTCTTGATACAACTTGGCAGGATAACATTCTAAACGAACATGATCTAAATTTCTGAAGGTATCTTTGCAATAAGCATTCAGAACCTATTTGCTGCTTTCAGATCACAGAAATCCCAATTCATATTAATTGTTGACATTGTGATCATTTCAACGTGGATATCTACTTTTAAGTAGTCTGTTAAATTTCAATTATCTCTTGGAAATAAAAATGTCAGAAGCTATCCACGTGTGGATAGTCAGAGGCTTTTTCCCAGGGCTGAAATAGCTAGCACGAGAGGAAACAGTTTTAAGGCGCTTGGAAGTAGGTACAGAGGAGATGTCAGGGGTAAGTTTTTTTTTAATGCAGAGAGTGGTGAGTGCGTGGAATGGGCTGCTGGCGACGGTGGTGGAGGTGGATACGATAGGGTATTTTAAGAGACTCCTGGACAGGTACATGGAACTCAGAAAAATAGAGGGCCGTGGGTAACCCTAAGTGATTTCTAAGGTAGGGACACGATTAGCACAGCTTTGTGGGCCAAAGGGCCTCTATTGTGCTGTAGGTTTTCTATGTTTCTAAAGTTCACCATTATTTGAGATATATTACCAGCATAGATCCCCAATATGGTTTAACAGTATATTTGGACAAACAGCAATAGGGTTATAATTAAGTTTTGTTTCTGTTCTGTGAGTGTAGATCAAAATGATGCTCAGACATGTAGAAGTACGCCTTAATGAAGTGTGTTTGGCCATCATTTTCTGTGTTGCAGATGGAGAGAAGAGGAAATGGGGAATTATCTAATCCGTTCAGTCAACTTTGCTTGATCCAAACATAAAATTGCTCAATACCTAGCAATTTCAATCACTTGCCTAAGAGAAATCACTTACCATTGCCATAAGATTATTGTCCTTTAAAACTTGAGTACTCTGTGATTTTTTGCCTAAGAGTCAAATAATTCTGTGAATGTTCAGCTTACTGGTATGCACACGGCAGTGACAGTTATAGTTTAAAGTTAAATATGATCATGCCTTCTGGAAAAAGGTGCTTAGCTCAAGCTGCCGATAAATTACATTTTCCAGATTTCTCAGTCACTGTATCTGATTGGGAACAGAAAATTCATCAACAACCAGTGATAATGTAGAAATGAGTGAAAGAGAAAAGCAAATCAAAAACAGAAAATGATGGAAATACTCAGCAGGTTGAACATATGTAGGAAGAGAAGCAGAGTTAATGTTTCATATTGGGATGCTTGTTAGATTTCCATCATCAGCTACTTTTTCAGTTTCCAAGAGTATAGCCTCTCTTCACTAGCACTAAACACTCAGCAAGTTTAACTGCTACCTAAAACATAGAAAAAATACAGCACAATACGGGCCCTTCAGCCCACAATGCTGTGCCGAGCATGTACTTTGGAAATTACCTAGGGTTACCCATAGCCCTCTATCTTTCTAAGCTCTATGTACCTGTCCAGGAGTCTCTTAAAAGCAAATTCCACTCACTCACCACTCTCCGTGTTTAAAAAAAAAACAACTTAACCTTGACATTTCTTCTGTAACTACTTGCAAGCACCTTAAAACTGTGCCCTCTCGTGATAGCCATTTCAGCCCTGGGGAAAAAGCCTCTGACTATCCACACGATCAATGCTTCTCATCATCTTGCACACCTCTGTCAGGTCACCTCTCATCTTCCGTCACTCAAAGGAGAAAAGGCCAAGTTCACTCAACCTATTCTCGTAAGGCATGCTCCCCAATCCAGGCAACATCCTTGTAAATCTCCTCGGCACCCTTTCAATGGTTTCTACATCCTTCCTGTAGTGAGGTGACCAGAACTGAGCACAGTACTCCAAGTGGGGTCTGACCAGAGTCCTATACAGCTATAATATTACCTCTCTGCTTTTAAACTCAATTGCACGATTGATGAAGGCCAATACACCATATGCCTTTTTAACTACAGAGTCAACCTGCACAGCAGCTTTGAGTGTCCTATGGACTTGGACCCAAGATTCATCTGATCCTCCACACTGCCAAGAGTCTTAGCATTAATACTGTATTCTGCCATCATATTTGACCTACCAAAATGAACGACCTCACACTTATCTGGGTTGAACTCCATGTGCCACTTCGCAGCCCTGTTTTGCATCTTATCAGTCCCGCTCTAACCTCTGATAGCTTCCAACCTTTGTGTCATCAGCAAATTTACTAACCCATCCCTCCATTTCCTTACCCAGGTCATTTATAAAAATCACAAAGAGAAGGAATCCCAGAACAGATCCCTGAGGCACACCACTGGTCACCAACCTCCATGCAGAATATGACTTGTCTACAACCACTCCTTGCCTTCTGTGGGCAAGCCAATTCTCAATCCACAAAGCAAAGTCCCCTTAGATCCCATGCGTCCTTACTTTCTCAATGAGCCTTGCATGGGGTACCTTGTCAAATGCCTTGCTGATATCTAAATACACTACATCTACTGCACTATCTTCACCAATGTGTTTAATCACATCCTCAAAAAATTTAAATAGGCTCGTAAGGCACAACCTGCCTTTGACAAAGCCATGCAGACTATTCCTAATCATATTATGCCTCCTTGAATGTTCATAAATTCTGCCTCTCAGAATCTTTGCTATCAAATTACCAACCACTGAAGTAAGATTTACTGTTCTATAATTAACTGGGCTATCTCTACTCCCTTTATTGAATTAAGGGAACAACATCCACAACCCTCCAATCATACAGAACCTCACCCGTCCCCATTGATGATGCAAAGATCATTGCCAGAGGCTTAGCAATCTCTTCCCTCACCTCCCACAGTAGCCTGGGGTACATCTCGTCCAGTCCTGGAGACTTATCTAACTTAATACTTTCCAAAAGCTCCAGCACATCCTCTTCCTTAATGTCTATATGCTCAAGCTTTTCAATCCTCTGCAAGTCATACCTACAATCGCCAAAATCTTTTTTCCATAGTGAATACTGAAGCAAGGTATTCATTAAGTTCCTCTGGTTCCATGCACATTTTTCCACTGTCACACTTGATTGGTCCTATTCTCTTAGGTCTAATCCTTTTGCTGTTCACATACTGTAGAATGCCATGGGGTTTTCTTTAATCCTGCTCACCAAGGCTTTCTCATGGCCCCTTCTGACTCTCCTAATTTAATTCTTAAGCTCCTCCTGGCTCGCCTTATAATCTTCTAGATCTCTATCATTACCTAGTTTTTTGAACCTTTCGTAAGCTTTTCTTCTTGACTCTATTTTCAACAGCCTTTGTACACCACAGTTCTTGTACCCTACCATCCTTCCCCTGTCTCATTGGAATGTACCTATGCAGAGCGCCATGCAAATATCCCCTGAACATTTGCCACATTTCTGCCATACATTTCCCTGAGAACATTTGTTCCCAATTTATGCTTCCAAGTTCCTGCCTGTTAGCTTCATATTTCCCCTTACTCCAATTAAAAGCTTTCCTAACATGTCTGTTTCTATCCTTCTCCAATGCTACGGTAAAGGAGACAGAATTGTGATCACCATCTACAAAATGCTCTCCCACTGAGAGTCCTGACACCTGACCAGGTTCATTTCCCAATACCAGATCAAGTACAGCCTCTCCTCTTGTAGGCTTATCTACATATTGTGTCAGGAAACCTGCCTGAACGCACCTAACAAACTCCACCCCATCTAAACCCCTTGCTCTAGGGAGATGCCAATCAATATTTGAGAAATTAAAATCTCCCACCACGACAATCCTGTTATTATTATACCTTTCCAGAAACTGTCTCCTTATCTGCTCCTTGATGTCCTTGTTACTATTGGCTGATCTATAAAAAACACCAAGTAGAGTTATTGACCCCTTCCTGTTCCTAACTTCCACCCGCAGAGACTCAGTAGACAATCCCTCTATGACTTCACCTTTTCTGCAGCCATGACACTATCTCTGATCAGCAGTACCACACCCCCACCTCTCTTGCCTCCCTCCCTGTCCTTTCTCAAAAATCTAAAGCCTGGCACTCGAAGTAACCATTCCTGCCCCTGAGCCATCCAAGTCTCTGAAATGGCCACAACATCATAGCTCCAAATACTGATCCATGCTCTAAGCTCACCCATTTTGTTCATGATGCTTCTTGCATTAAAACAGACACATCTCAAACCATCGGTCTGAGCGTATTCCTTCTCTATCACCTGCCTCTCCTCTCTCTCGAACAGTCTCCAAGCTTTCTCTATTTGTGAGCCAACTGCCCCTTCCTCTGTCTCTTCAGTTCGGTTCCCTCCTCCCAGCAATTCTCATTTAAACCCTCCCCAATAGCTTTAGGAAACCCCCGTGCCAGGATATTGTTCCCCTCTGATTCAAATGATACCCGTTCTTTTTGTACACGTCATACCTGTCCCAAAAGATGTCCCAATGATCCAGAAATTGGAATCCCTGCCCCCTGCTCCAATCCCTTAGCCACACATTTATCCTCCATCTCATTCTATTCCTATACTTACTGTCACATGGCAGAGTCAGTAATCCCGAGATTACTACCTTGGAGGTCATGCTTCTCAACTTTCTAACTCTCTGTAGTTTGTTTTCAGGACCTCCTTCCTTTTCCTACCTATGTTGTTGGTACCAATATGTACCACGACCTCTGGCTTTTCACGTTCCCATTTCAGGATATTGTGGACACAATCAGAAACATCCCAGACCCCGGCACCTGGAAGGCAAACTACCATTCGTGTTTCTTTTCTGCGTCCACAGAATCACCTGGTCTTGCTGTTTGCCTGCTACAGGTCTTGAAGTTCATATTGCATGATTTAAGAAGTTGGCTTGTAATTTTACTGCCACAGATGTACACTATATTAATAGTAATTTATAATTTTCATTTGTGTATTAACTTTTCCCACACCCCCACCCAACTACCCCCCCCCCCACTCATGCTTGTGGGTACTAAAGATTAGTACCCAAGATTCTTTGGTAGTAAAATACCTTTAGCTTTCTCTAAAGTTTTAATACCCATTAAAATTTTAGATCATTTTTCCCATTAGTATCTTCAGTAAAGTGGTTGACTCAAGTAGGGAAACGTGAAAATCCAAATTCATTCGTGCCAAACCTTTTTAGATGGAGATCCAAGAATAGAGGTTGAACTTATGTATGTTGGCACATGTTTTAAAGTCAAAAATTCCTTCCCAATGTAACGAAGAGGTAGTTGACCATTAATGTATTTTGAAGGTTGCATTTCTCACACCGTACATTGAAGATAGGCTTCAGTTATTTATACAGTGCTACTGCAAACATCATACTTTTGGTCTGACTGGAGTTATAAGTATTGGAACTGCAAAAAATTGCAAATTTTAAAGTGTCTGTGGATAGTATGAAAGTTTGAAACTTCCTGAAGCCAGAGCACAGAGATAAAAGCTGGCAGCCAGGTGCATTACTGTGGGAGAAGCAAAAGCATCTCTTTCGGATAAGGCTTCAGTTTAGTACACTGTATACTCACTCAGATGAAAATGACCCGCTCTAAAGGTTTAACAGGGTATTTCCACCTGATGCACTGGACAACATTTTTCCCTGAAGATATCTAAAAATTGAATATTTAGTCATCATCTTACTTGTGGAGGCTTGTGGTGCACAAATTCGTCAAGCATTCTGATATATAAATGGCTGAAAAATAGCCAGAGGTCAGAAAGGATGTTTCATAATTGCAAACCTTTGTGATTATTTTTACCATAAAAATAAAGGTGCTGTCCTGTATGGACTTTTCTCCCTCACATTTCAGTCTGCCTGCTACCCATATATGGCATTGCAATTCCTTATTGTTTTAAAGCAATTAACTTACCCAGTACATCTTTGGACAGTGGGAGGATATCGAAGCGCCCAGGAAAAATCCGCACATTCAATGGGGAGGACGTGCAGTCTCCTTACAGATGATATCAGAATTGAAGGTCAGCAAGCACTTTGACTAATTTACTACTTATTAACATGCGTTGCAAAGGAACTGGAAATGAATCTTGCTGCAGTTACAGAAGTTCACTCCAGGACTATGTACGGTTTTGACCTTCAAATATAAGGAAGGATTTTTTTTGGAGTTGGTGCAATGTTTGTTCACTAGATTGATAAATGGTTTATTATTGTCATATGTACCAAGGTACAGTGAAAAACTTGTCTTGCATGCCATTCATACTAATCGATTCATTACAAGAATTTATTAAGATTGTACAAGATATAACTCTAACAAAATGCAAATTAAAATATTACATTTACAGAGGTAAGGTAAATAAGGTGTAAGGTCATAACAAGGTGGATTATGAAGTCGAGTCCAGCCTACCATGCCAGGGGACTGTTCAATAGTCTTATAACAGCAGAATAGAAGTAGCCTTTGAGCTTATATCTCCTCCACAATAGGAGGAAGGACACAAACGTCCTGAATAGATGTGGTCTTTGATCATGTTGGCTGCTTACTGATGTAGTGAGAAACGTAGACCGAGTCCATGGAGACAAGACTGGTTTCCATGATGTGCTGAGCTGTGAGCACAACTCTCTACAGATTTATGTGGTCTCGTGCAGAGCAATTGCCAAACTAAAGCATTTTGCTTCTGGGTAGGTTGTTTTCTACTGTGCATCGATTAAAATTTGGTGAGGGTCAAAGGGGATATGCCAATTGTCTTTAGTCTGAGGATTTAGAGGTGTTGGTGAGTTTCTGCATGTGGCATCTGTATGTTGTACCAAGATAGGATGTTGCTGATATTCTCTTCTAGGAACACAAAGTTCTCAACCTCAGCATTCCACTAATATAATCAGGAACATGTGCACCACCCCCTGAGATAAGCCAGTGATCAGCTATTTTGTTCTGCTGACATTGAGGAAATGGTCGTCGTCAAGGCGCTATGTTACTAGTCTATATCTCTTTCCTGTACTCCAACTCATCATTATTTGAGATCGGTCGGTTACGATGGTATCATCTGCAAACCTATAAATGGAGCTGGAGCAGGACCTGAAAACATGGCCTTAGGTGTATTGGAAGTAGGGTTGCAAGCTTAGGACACCACCTTATAGACTACCAGTGTCAAAATTAATTTGGGGGAGCTGTTACTCTCTGTTCAGGAAGTCAAAGATCCAATTACAAAGGGAAGTGTTGAGATCTAGGTCTTGTAGTATGGTATGAGCTTACTTAGAAATATAGTATTGAAAGTGGATCTGTGTCAATAAACAGTAGTCTAATATAGTGCCTTTACTGTCCAGGTGCTCCCGAGATGAGTGCAGGGCAGGGGAGATGGCATCTTCATAGATCTGTCTTGGCATTAAACAAATTGCAGTGAGTTGAGGGTGTCTGGGAGATTGGAGTTAATGTGTGTCATGACCAGCCTCTCAAAGGATTTCATGATGTTGGATATGAGAGCCACAGGACAGTAGCCACTGGAATGATAGTGGCATCTTCCTAAAGCAGGTGGGACCCTCAGATAGAAGCAGGGAGTGGATAATAATACCCCGGCCAGCTGATTCAAGCAGGATCTAAGGACACAGCTGGGACAGATGCTTTCTGCAGGTTCACTCTCTAAAAGACATAGAATGATGGCTGTGGGTTCAGGTGTATTAGAGGCTCTCAGGTGGATGGAGACATCCCAACATTCTAATGTTCAAAATATGCATAGAATGTGCTAAACTCAGTGAGGCAATGCCACCCAACTCATCTGGACCTCAATTTTGGACTGGTACTGTCACTTCACATCCCTAATAGCTTTTTAAAGGCCATATCTCAGTTTGATGTACAGGTCAGGGTTACTTGATTAGAATGCTGTCGTCCTAGAGTTCAGCATAGAGTGGATCTCCCAATTCATCCATGATTTCCAATTAGACCCCTTTGGTAATCAGTTCTCAACACACTTTCTGATACCTTCTTCAAGTTGGCTCAATGCCTGGAGATGAGTTTACATCGGAGGAGAGAATAACATTAGATTTTACACACAGTCATCACGCCCACTTCACAGATGTCTAAATCAATGCGATCACGCATCCAACTCTAGTCACAAATTAATTCCATTTTGTATTGTGAGATTGAAGAGTGTGGCTGCCTGCATGACTTGGGCTTGAAAGCTGCATCCCCACTTAGATGCTAGCATGTTGGTGTTGTGTCTTTCTTCTAGGAAACGTCTAATTGGACATCTTTCCCTTCACCTCCTCCCATCCCAGTCCAATATGAGATGGAAGTAGAAGAGAATATGAAGAATTTATGTTTTACAAATCCTGTTTCAAATAATTGATGAAAATTATAGTGAAGCTGTTTTGGTCTGTTACCATTCTGTCCACCCAATCTCAAATTAATGTTACGTAGAAACATAGAAAACCTACAGCACAATACAGGCCCTTCGGCACTCAAAGCTGTGTCGAACATGTCCCTACCTTAGAGCTGCCTAGGCTTTACCCATAACCCTCTATTTTTCTAAGCTCCATGTAGCCATCCAGGAGTCTCTTAAAAGATCCTATCGTTTCCACCTCCACCACCGCTGGCAGCCTATTCCACGCACTCACCACTCTCTGCGTAAAAAAACTTAACCCTGACATCTCATCCGTACCTACTTCCAAGCACCTTAAAACTATGCCCTCTCATGCTAACCATTTCAACCCAGGGGAAGAGCTTCTTACTATCCAAATGATCAATGCCTCTCATTATCTTGTACATCTCTATCAAGTCACCTCTCATCCTCTGTCGCTCCAAGGATAAAAGGCCGAGTTCACTCAACCTATTCTCATAAGGCATGCTCCCCAATCCAGGCAACTTCCTTGTAAATCTCCTCTGCACCCTTTCTATGGTTTCCATGTCCTTGCTATAGTGAGGCGATCAAAATTGAGCACAATACTCCAAGTGAGGTCTGACCAGGGTCCTATATAGCTGCAGTATTAGCTCTCGGCTCTTAAACTCAATCCCATGATTGCTGAAGGCCAACGCACCGTGTGCCTTCTTAACCACAGAGTCAACCTGCATAGCAGCTTTGAGTGTCCTATGGACTCAGACCCCAAGATCCCTCTGATCCTCCACACTGCCAAGAGTCTTACTATCAATACTATATCCTGCCATCATATTTGACCTACCAAAATGAACCACCTCACAATTATCTGGGTTGAACTCCATCTGCCACTTCTCAGCCCAGTTTTGCATCCTATCAATGTCCCGTTGTAACCTCTGACAGCCCTCCACACTATCCACAACACACCCAACCTTTGTGTCATCAGCAAATTTACTAACCCATCCCTCCACTTCCTCATTCAGGTCATTTATAAAAATCACAAAGAGTAGGGGTCCCAGGACAGATCCCTGAGGCACACCACTGGTCACCGGCCTCCATGCAGAATATGACCTGTCTACAACCACCCTTTGCCTTCTGGATCTACTCTTTGGCAAGCCAGTTCTGGATCCACAAAGCAATGTCCCCTTGGATCCCATGCCTCCATACTTTCTCAATAAGCCTTGCATGGGTACCTTATCAAATGCCTTGACAAAATCCATATACACTACATCTACAGCTCTACCTTCATCAATGTGCTCAGTCACATGCTCAAAAAATTCAATCAGACTTGTAAGGCATGACCTACCTTTGACAAAGCCATGCTGAGTATTCCTAATCATATTATGCCTCTCCAAATGTTCATAAATCCTGCCTCTCAGGATCTTCTCCATCAATTTACCAACCACCGAAGTAAGACTCACTGGTCTATAATTTCCTGGGCTACCCCTACTCCCTTTCTTGAATAAGGGAACAACATCCACAACCCTCCAATCCTCCAGAACCTCTCCCATCCTCATTGATGATGCAAAGAGCATTGCCAGAGGCTCAGCAATCTCCTCCCTCGCTTCCCAAAGTAGCCTGGAGTACATCCCATCCGTTCCCGGTGACTTATCCAACTTGATGCTTTCCAAAAGCTCCAGGACATCCTCTTTCTCAATATCTACATTCTCAAGCTTTTCAGTCCACTGCAAGTCATCCCTACAATCACCAAGATCATTTTCCATAGTGAATACTGAAGCAAAGTATTAATTAAGTACCTCCGCTATTTCCTCCGGTTCCAGACACACTTTTCCACTGTCACACTTGATTGGTCCTATTCTCTCACATCTTATCCTTTTGCTCTTCACATACTTGTACATAGAATGCCTCGGGGTTTTCCTTAATCCTGTCCACCAAAGCCATGGCCCCTTCTGGATCTCCTAATTTCATTCTTTATCTCCTTCCTGCTAGCCTTATAATCTTCTAGATTCATATCATTACCTAGTTTTTTTGAACCTTTTGTAAGCTCTTCTTTTCTTCTTGACTAGATTTACAACAGCCTTTGTGCATCACAGATCTTGTACCCTACCATCTTTTCCATGTCTCTTTGGAACGTACCTACCCAGAACCCCACGAAAACATCCCCTGAACTTTTGCCACATTTCTTTGGTACATTTCGCTGAGAACATCTGTTTCCATTTATGCTTCCAAGTTCCTGCCTGATAGCCCCATAGTTCCCCTTACTCCAATTACTAACTCGTAATACAATCAAGTCAAAATAGAAAGCGAACGAGCAGGGAGGCAATGGTAGAATAGTTGGAGATAAAGAGTATTTGTGCAGAAAATGTATTCTTCATATATATCTGTCATCCCTAAGTCTTTTGTTTCCTCACATCAATCAACACGGGCTTATTTATAAGAATAGTGACTACTAGATTTATTAAGACCTGGATCTGCCAGAATTACCCAGGCCATCAGCCAACCATTGTAAAGAGGGAAGGCTGATCAATTGTTCCAGCTGAGTTGCTGAGAACAGAATCACAGCACAATATCTGGTGCCAGAAAGAATGAAAAGACACATACCCCATTGAGAACCTACTTTTTTGAAGTGAGAAGTTCTATTTTCCAAATATAATAAATATGCAAATTGTGCATGGTACATACCTCAGTTTTATCTCTAAATTAATTGGCAGCAGAACCATCAGAATTTATATTTTGAATGCCAAGTATTAAGGGTTTATTTTTGTTAACCAGAACAAATCAATCAAGGATACATTTTTACACTAACACATTACTGCTTTTCTCATTATGTGGGACACAAAGTTATCAACCAATAAAATTGAAAGGATTATTGTTTGTATTAAAAATTATAGATATGCTTGTAATTAGAGTAGTATTAGTGTAGAGTCCATTGTCAACTGTGTTTTAAAGTTTGTCTACAACCTGGGTGTTTTAATATCATGTATCAAAAAACCATTCCCATTCTGATATGTCTATCCACGACCTCCTCTACTGTAAAGATGAAGCCACACTCGGGTTGGAGGAACAACACCTTATATTCTGTCCCGGTAGCCTCCAACCTGATGGCATGAACATTGACTTCTCAAACTTCTGCTAATGCCCCACCTCCCCCTCGTACCTCATCTGTTATTTATTTATATACACATTCTCTTTCTCTCTTTCCTTTTTCTCCCTCTGTCCCTCTCACTATACCCCTTGCCCATCCTCTGGGTTCCCTCGCTCCCTCTTTTCTTTCTCCCTAGGCCTCCTGTCCCATGATCCTCTCGTATCCCTTTTGCCAATCACCTGTCCAGCTCTTGGCTCCATCCCTCCCCCTCCTGTCTTCTCCTATCATTTTGGATCTCCGCCTCCCCCTCCCACTTTCAAATCTCTTACTAGCTCTTCTTTCAGTTAGTCTTGACAAAGGGTCTCGACCTGAAACGTGGACTGTACCGCTTCCTAGAGATGCTGCCTGACCTGCTGCGTTCACCAGCAACTTTGATGTGTGTTGCTCAATAAACCATACTATTTTTCTGAACATGTACCTAACACATCGTCAAGCATCATCCAGTTACTACTTTTTGGCATGTTATAGTGCTGATATTTTTTTAAACAATATATGCTTTTTGACAAAATATCAGGGGTGATTGATAAGTTCGTGGCCTAAGGTGGAAGAAGTCGATTTTAGAAAACCTAGCACATTCATTTTTCAACATAGTCCCCTCCTACATTTACACACTTAGTCCAGTGGTCGTGGAGCATACAGATCTTGGACCTCCAGAAGGTGCCCACAGCAGGGGTGATTGATAAGTTCATGGCCTAAGGTAGAAGGAGATGAGTTATACAGCTCTCGTTACATGCACATGCAGTTCAACTCTTTGAGTGATTATACAGGAAGTCTGAAGTTAATAACTCATCTCCTTCTACCTTAGGCCACAAACTTATCAATAACCCCTGATGATCACCACCTCAAACTTTCTGCATAATCACTCAAAGAGTTGAACTGTATGTGCATGTAACGAAAGCCACATAACTCATCTCCTTCTACTTTAGGCCACAAACTTATCAATCACCCCTGCAGTGGACACTTTCTGGAGGTCCAAGATCCGTATGCTCCATGACCGCTAGACTAAGTGTGTAAATGTAGGAGGGGACTATGTTGAAAAATAAATGTGCTAGGTTTTCTAAAATTAACTCCTTCCACCTTAGGCCACAAACTTATCAATCACTCCTCGTAACTTCTTTAAATTTTTTTTAGATAGATAATGGGTTATTGAATGTTATCTGAAGTTCAGCTGTTGAGAGGTAGAGACAGTTTTATTTGCTCATGTTTGGCATTGGTCAGAACCATCTTCCACATCTGCTGTTCTTTATGGAGCCTGTGAAATTTTCATCTGATTCTTCACAGAAAATCACAGAACAGCTGCTAAATGATGCTTGATGTTCCAATGAGATTGTTCCAACTCTTGTTGGGACTACAGTCACACAAATTGGGAAACTAAGCAGCTTCTTAGATGCAGTAGAATATATAGCTGGCCTTGTGTTGTTATACCATTAAGAAAACCAAACATTAGTCTCTCTATGCCTCCCAGCAGTTTAATGAATCCACAGCTGATTGAGAAAGGGGAGAATTGTAATGATGGTAGCCCGATTATGCATAACAAGCTCAAACACATCCAAAGGGTGAATAGTTTTCTTCTGAGTTGTGTGTGGAGATTATAGCTTCACAAAAACAACTCTAGTTGAGTCAAAGTAAGTGCATGTATCTAATAGATTTTTATCATCTGGGGAGACTTTTATTTGTCCTAAAAATATAATATATAATTTTAAGTATGTAAATTACCTACCAACAGCAAGCCAGAAGTATGTTGCTCAATAAACTTAATATCATTATTAACATGATTTTGGATGTGAGTTTTGGTCTATTGGACATGTGCTTTTGATGCAGAAATATGTGAAGTTGGCCATCATAAGGATCAAAGCACATAAATGAAACCCAAGAGATTCCTTTTTCAGATATTATATGAAAAAAAAGATTGAATCTGCAATCAAGTTGAAGATCTAATGGCAGTGATGTGGATTAGTGCATTTCTTTGTGAAATTTGTTAACTTAGCAGCAGTTCAATGCAATATATAATATAGAAGAAGTAGAAAAATAATTAAATAATAAATAGTATATCAATTACAGTATACATATATTGAATAGTTTAATAATCGTGCAAAAAGGGATAATTTATATTTAAAAAGTGAGGTAGTGTTCACAGGTTCAATGTCCATTTAGGAATCAGATGGCAGAGGGGAAGAAGCTGTTCCTGAATCACAGAGTGTGTGCCTTTAAGCTTCTGTACCACGTATCTGATGGTAACTGTGAAAAAAAGGGCATGCCTGGGTGCTGGGGGTCCTTCATAATGGATGCTGCCTTTCTAAGACACTGCTCCTTGAAGATGTCCTAGATTCTTTGTAGGCTAGTACCCAAGATGGAGCTGACTAAATTTACAACCCTCTGCAGTTACTTTTGGTCCTGTGCAGTAGCCCCCTCCCCCCACCCCCCACATACCAGACTGTGATGTAGCCTGTCAGAATTCTCTCCACGGTAGATCTATAGAAGTTCTTGACTGTTTTTGTTGACATACCAAATCTCTTCAAGCTCCTAATGAAGTATAGTCGCTGTTTTGGCCTTTTTTATAGCTGCATCGATATGTTGGGATCAGCTTAGGTCCTCAGAAATCTTGACACCTAGGAACTTGAAACTGCTCACTCTCTCCACTTCTGATCCCTCTGTGAGGATTGGTATGTGCTCCTTCATCTTACCCTTCCTGAAGTCCACAATCAGCTCTTCGTCTTACTGACGTTGAGTGCCAGGTTGTTGCTGCAACCCCACTCCACCAGTTGGCATACCCTGTACACCCTCTTGTCTCCATCTAAGATTCTACCAAAATGGTTATATCATCAGCAAATTTATAGTTTGTATTTAAACTATGTGTAGCCACACAGTCATGGGTATAGAGAGAATAGAGCAGCCGTCTGAGCACGCATTCCGGAGGCGCACCAGTGTTGATCATCAGCGAGGAGGAGATATTATCACCAATCCACACAGATTGTGGTCTTCTGGTTAGGAAGTCAAGGATCCAATTGCAAAGGGAGGTACAGAGGCCCAGGTTCTGTAACTTATCAATCAGTATTGTGGAAATTATGGTGTTAAATGCCGAGCTATAGTCAATGAACAGCATCCTGACACAGGTGTTTGTATTTTCCAGGTGGTCTAAGGCCGCATGAAGAGCCATTGAGATTGTGTCTGCTGTTCACCTATTGTGGCAATAGGCAAATTGCAATGGGTCCAGGTCCTTGCTGAGGCAGCAGCTCAGTTTAGTCATGACCAACCTCTCAAGGCATTTCATTATTCTAGACGTGAGTGCTACTGGGCGACAGTCATTAAGGCAGCTCACATTATTATTCTTAGGCACCAGTATAATTGTTGCCTTTTTGAAGCAAGTGGGAACTTCCCCTCTCAGCAGTGAGAGGTTGAAAATGCCCTTGAATACCCCTGCCACAAGCTTTCAGAGCCTTACCAGATGCTCCATCAGGGCCTTCCACCTTGTGAGGGTTCACCCTCTTTAAAGACACTCTAACATCGGCCTCTGAAACAGAGATCATAGAGTCACCGGGTGCACTAGGGATCTTTGCAGCTTTAGTTATATTCTCCCTTTCAAAGCGGGCATAGAAGGCGTTGAGTTCATCTGATAGTGAAGCATCACTGCCATTCATGCTATTGGGTTTTGCTTTGTAGGAAGTAATATCTTGCAAACCTTGCCAGAGTTGTCGTACATCCAATGTCACCTCCAACCTCATTCGAAACTACGTCTTCGTCCTTGAAATAGCCCTCTGCAAGTCATAGCTAGTTTTCTGGTACAGACCTGGGTCGCCAGACTTGAATGCCACAAATCGAGCCTTCAGCAGACGAAGTACCTGCTGGTTCATCCACGGCTTTTGGTTTGGAAATGTACAGCAAGTCTTTGTAGGCACATATTCATCAACAAGGGTTTTAATGAAGCTGGTAGCAATTGCTTCATACTCATCCAGGTTTGAAGATGAATCCCTGAATACAGTCCAGACCACCGACTCAAAGTAATCCTGTAGGTGCTCCTGTGCTTCCCCTGTCCATACCTTATTGGTCCTCACTACTGGTCCTGCAGTCTTCAATCTCTGCCTATACTCAGGGAGTAGAAGTACAGCCAGGTGATCAGACTTCACGAAGTGAGGGCATGGAATAGCACGGTAGGCATTCTTGATGGTGGTGTAACAATGGTTCAGTGTGCTGTACCCTTGGGTATTGCAAGTGATCTGTTGATGGTAATTGTTTAGTGATTTTTACAGACTGGCCTGGATAAAACCCCCCAGAATGATGGTGAAGGTGTTAGGGTATGTTGTTTCATGCATGTTGATCCCATTACTCAGATCACCTGAAAACCTGATTGACATTGGCCTGACCTGGAATGTATATGGCTACTAAAATGATATTGGAAATCTCCCATAGTAGGTAAAATGAACAGCACTTAACTGTGAGATATTCCAGGTCTGGTGAGCAGAAGTGGGACAGCACTGATATATTTGTGCACCAAAGGAGTTGATCATGAGGCATACTCCTCCACTTCTGCTTTTGAGGGACCCTATAGGTCTATCCTGTTGGTGTATAGTAAACACATTGATCCGAATGGCTGCATCAGGTAGGGACGGAGTTAAGCAGGATTCCTAGAACCACGCGGTCCTCATGTCCCTCTGATTCAGCACCCTAGCTCTGAGATCATCGATTCTATTCACCAGAGACTGCACATTTGCCAGCAAGATAGTATTGGGAGCCTAAAACCCTGTTTCCTTAAACACACTTGTATCCCTGAACTGCAGCCACGTTTCCTATGTGGAATCCGGTGATGAGTATGTCCACAACCTGCATTGTTTCCGTCCGTTTTAAGCAGCATTCATTTGAGTTCATTTAATTGCATTAAGACATCTTTGTTAACCGTACTGACCTTAGAAGCAGTTCTATTTTTTAGCTGTATCAGGCTGAAATGAGAATATTTAATCATATACATTGAGAGTTCTGCTGCCACACAAGTCACCTCAAGACGCCTCGGAAGGTATTGCCATTTTGGAAACTATGGCCTTCTTATGTAGTGCCATCACCCAAGTTCAGTATGATGTTCTCCTAAGGGGTTGTCTGTTGGTGGGTCCTCAGGTGGCTGTAGAAGCCTATCTGGGATCCACATATTCCTATCCAGGATCAAGTTCCTGGGTGTCAAGATCTCTGAGGATCTAACCTGGTCCCAACATATCGATGCAGTTATAAAGCAAGCAAGACAGTGGCTATACTTCATTAGGAGTATGAACAGATTTGGCATATTAACAAATACACTCAAAAACTTCAATAGATGTACCGTGGAGAGTAGGAGAGTATTCTGACAGGCTGCATCGCTGTCTGGTATGGGGGGCGGAGGGGGTTTGCTACTGCACAGGACCAAAAGAAGCTGCAGAGGGTTGTAAAACTAGTCAGCTCCATCCTGGGTACTAGCCTACAAAGTACCCAAGATATCTTTAGGGAGTGGTGTCTCAGAAAGGCAACGTCCATTATTAAGGACCTCCAGCACCCAGGGCATGCCCTTTTCTCACTGTTACCATCAGGTAGGAGGTACAGAAGCCTGAAGGCACACACTCAGCGATTCAGGAACAGCTTTTCCCCTTTGTCATCTGATTCCTAAATGGACATTGAACCCTTGGACACTACGTCACTTTTTTAAAATATACAGCATTTCTGTTTTTGCACGTTTTATAATCTATTCAATATACCTATATTGTAATTGATTTATTTATTTATTATTATGATGATTTTTTTTCATTGCATTGAACTCCTGCTGCTAAGTTAACAAATTTCACAACACATGCCGGTGATAATTAACCTGATCCTGATTCTGGTGCAGTATGGGCAACAGGAATTGGTGGCTGTGGTTAGTGTTTTTTGTTTTGGTCTTTGGTCATTCTCTCCTTTCCCAGTCCCCTCTTGAACAGATTTCAACCAGTTGCATCTATTGAGTATGATGTCTTCCCAGTTTTCAGGGGTAATGTTGAACAACTTCTGGCTGACTTTGATGTTAAATAATTAATTCCTAGTCAGGGAGAGCCAACACTGCTTTATGCTGGGCAAGTCATGCTTACTAACAATTGATTGTTTTGATGAGGTGATGAGAGTGCTTAATGAAGGTAGAACTATGGATGTTGTCTACATGGATTTTAGTACGGTTTGCCAAGGTCCCTCCTGGGAGACTCATCTAGAAGATTAAGATGCATGGGGTCAGTGGGGATTTGACTGTGTGGGTTCAGAACTGGCTTGCACACAAAAAGACAGAGGGCAGCATTCTAGCTGGAGGTTTGTGAACAGTGGTGTCCTGCAGGGATCTGTACTGGGACCTCTGCTGTTTGTGATGTGTATAAATGTAGAGGGTATGTTTGTAAGTTTGCAGATGATACGAAGGTTGGTGGAGTTGTAGACAACATAGAAGACTGACAAAGAATGCACTGAGATATTGATCATTTGCAAATATGGGTGGAAAATGGCAGATGGAGTTTAATAAAGCCAAATGCTGCACCTTAGTACGTCAAACATAAAAAAAGACGGTATACTGTTAATAGCAAGACCCTTAACAGAGTAGATGAACAGTGGTATCTTGGGGTCGAGCAGCAGTGGAGGCCATCATTGGGTGTACTTAAGGCAGAGGTAGATAGGTTCTTGATTAACCAGGGCATCAAAGGATATAGGGTGAAAGCAGGGGAGTGGGGATGACTGGAAGGATTGTATCAGCCCATGACTAAAGGCGGAGCAAAGTCGATGGGCCAAATGACCTACTTCTGCTCCTATATCTTATGGTCCAAGTTTATAGCTCTCTAAATGTGGCTGTAAAACTGTGGTTAAGAAGGCGTAGAGCATGCTTGCCTTTATTAGTCGAGGCACTGAATTCGAAAGTCAGGAAGTTATTTTGCAGCTTTATAAAACTCTAGTTAGGCCATATCTGAAGTATTGCATACAGTTCTAGTCACCCCATTCTAGTACGGATGCCGAGGTTTTGGAGAAGGCGCAGAAGATGTTTACCAGGATGTTGCCTGGATTAGGGAGTCTGTGCTATCATGAGAGACTGGACAAATTTTGGTTGGTTATTTTCCTGGGAATTGCGGAAGCTGAGGGGAGATCTGATCGAGGTTTATAAGGTTATGACAGGCATAGGTAGAGTAGACAGGGAGTATCTTTTTCCAAGGGTTGAAGTGTCTAAAACCAGAGGGCACGCATTGAAGGTGATTGTGAGTAATTTCAAATGAGTTATGAGGGGCAAGTATTTTTTTTTTACACAGAGAGTAGTGTGTGCACTGCCCGGGGTGGTGGAGAGGCAGTTGTCAGGGAATGTAGAGGAGGCTTGACCCAAAAGCAGAACAGTGGAGATGGTTTAGCAGTAGCAATAACTTTAATAATAGACAGTAAATAACAAGTCCATGAGGGGCCATAAATCAAGGGAGGACAGAAGCTAACACAACAGGCAACAAGGTAACTTTAGACAGGGACAGTGAAATCTAGGAGCAACTGGTTGGTGCTGGCTGGTTCGATGAGCAAACAAGGACTGTGGATGAAAACTGGGGTTAAATAGGCTGCAGGTGATGAGTCAGGAATAAGTGGCAGGTGAATCCTATTAGCTGGGTGGAAATTGGGAGGTGTGCAGACTGCGAGGTGTCAGCAGGAGCAGGCCTAACAGCAGAAACAGTAGAGAATTTTAAGAGACTGGATTGGGGAGAGAAGTGTGGGAAGTGATACTCAGCAGGTTAGGCAGCATCTGTAGAGAGAAATAGAGTTAATATTCCAGGTTGATGAAATTTCAACAGAACGCCTGGTGGATGAAAGTTCAAATTGTATCACTAATGCCATTTCCCACTCCACAGATGCTGCTGACCTGCTGAAAATCCTTAACATTTGTAAGAATCCTTTTCTCCCCCTGCCTGAGCAGTTAATAAAAGAAGGATCCAAGATGTGTGATGGGTGCCTGGAAAAAATGTCCATGTCCAGGACAGGAAATTGGGTCACTATCAGGCGAGGGAAGGGGAAAGGGCAGGCAGAGCAGGGTTCCCCTGTGGCCATTCACCTCAATAACAAGTATACCGCATTGGATACTGTTGAGGGGGATGACTTACCTGGGACTAGTTGCCGTAGCCGGATCTGTGGCACTGAGTCTGGCTCTGCAGTGCAGAAGGGAGGGGGGAAAAAGAGGAGAGCGGTAGTGATAGGGGACTCGATAGTTAGAGGTGCAGATAGGAGGTTCTGTGGTCGTGACAGAGAATCCAGGATGGTTTGTTGCCTCCCAGGTGCCAGGGTCAAGGATGTCTCTGATCGATTGCATGACATTTTGAAGTGGCAGGGTGACCAACCAGATGTCGTGGTGCACATCGGTACCAATGACATAGCAAGGAAGAGTGAAGAGGTCCTGGACAGTGAGTATAGAGAGCTTGGTAGGAAGTTGAAAAGCAGGACCTCCAGGGTGATAATCTCAGGATTGCTACCTGTGCTAGGTGCCAGTGAGGGTAGGAATAAGATGCTCTGGAGGAGGAACAAGTGGCTGAGGAACTGGTGTAGGGGGCAGGGTTTCAGATTTCAGGATCATTGGGACCTCTTCTGGGGCAGGTGGGACCTGTACAAGAGAGATGGGTTACACTTGAACCACAGGGGGACCAATATCCTTTCAGGGAGGTTTGTTAGTGCTATTGGGGAGGCTTTAAACTAGATTTGCAGGGGGATGGGAACCAGAGTGCCAGAGCTGACAGTGTGGCTGGGGTGAAAATAAATGATGTTGAAAGTTTAAGCAAATCCGCTGATAGAAAGGTTGTGAGTGGTGGTAAAAATCTTCTGAGGTGTATATATTTCAATGCTAGGAGTATTGCGGGGAAGGCGGATGAGTTGAGGGCGTGGATTGACACGTGGAATTATGATGTTGTAGCAATTAGTGCAACTTGGCTACAGGAGGGGCAGGACTGGCAGCTTAATATTCCAGGGTTCCGATGTTTCAGATGTGATCGAGGCAGAGGAATGAAAGGTGGGGGAGTAGCATTGCTTGTTAGGGAAAATATTACAGCAGTGCTCAGGCAGGACAGATTAGAGGGCTTGTCTACTGAGTCCTTATGGGTGGAGCTGAGAAACAGGAAAGGTATGGCCACATTAGTGGGATTGTATTACAGACCACCCAATAGTCAACGAGACTTGGAAGAGCAAATCTGCAGAGAGATAGCAGGCAACTGCAGGAAACATAAAGTTGTGGTGGTAGAGGATTTTAATTTTCCATACATTGATTGGGACTCCCATACTGTTAGGGGTCTAGATGGTTTAGAGTTTGTAAAATGTGTTCAGGAAAGTTTTCTAAATCAATATATAGAGGGACCAACTAGAGGGGATGCAATATTCGATCTCCTGTTAGGAAACGAATTAGGGCAAATGACAGAAGTCTGTGTAGGGGAGCACTTTGGTTCCAGTGATCATAACACCATTAGTTTCAATTTGATCATGGACAAGGATAGATCTGGTCCTAGGGTTGAGGTTCTGAACTGGAAGAAGGCCAAATTTGTAGAAATGAGAAAGGATCTAAAAAGCGTGGATTGGGACAGGTTGTTCTCTGGCAAAGATGTGATTGGTAGGTGGGAAGCCTTCAAAGGGGAAATTTTGAGAGTGCAGAGTTTGTATGTTCCTGTCAGGATTAAAGGCAAATTGAATAGGAATAAGGAACCTTGGTTCTCAAGGGATATTGCAACTCTGCTAAAGAAGAAGAGGGAGTTGTATGAAATGTATAGGAAACAGGGGGTAAATCAGGTGCTTGAGGAGTATAAGAAGTGCAAGAAAATACTTAAGAAAGAAATCAGGAGGGCAAAAAGAAGACATGAGGTTGCCTTGGCAGACAAAGTGAAGGATAATCCAAAGAGCTTTTCCAAGTATATTAAGAGCAAAAGGATTGTAAGGGATAAAATTGGGTCCTCTTGAAGATCAGAGTGGTCGGCTTTGTGCGGAACCAAAGGAAATGGGGGAGATCTTAAATAGGCTTTTTGCGTCTGTATTTACTAAGGAAGCTGGCATGAAATCTATGGAATTGAGGGAATCAAGTAGTGAGACCATGGAAACTGTACAGATTGAAAAGGAGGAGGTGCTTGATGTCTTGAGGAAAATTAAAGTGGATAAATCCCCAGGACCTGACAGAGTGTTCCCTCGGACCTTGAAGGAGACTAGTGTTGAAATTGCGGGGGCCCTGGCAGAAATATTTAAAATGTCGCTATCTACGGGTGAAGTGCTGGAGGATTGGATAGTGGCTCATGTTGTTCCGTTGTTTAAAAAAGGATCGAAAAGTAATCCGGGAAATTATAGGCTGGTGAGTTTAACGTCAGTAGTAGGTAAGTTATTGGAGGGAGTACTAAGAGACAGAATCTACAAGCATTTGGATAGACAGGGGCTTGTTAGGGAAAGTCAACATGGCTTTGTGCGTGGTAGGTCATGTTTGACCAATCTGTTGGAATTTTTCGAGGAGGTTACCAGGAAAGTGGATGAAGGGAAGGCAGTGGATATTGTCTACATGGACTTCAGTAAGGCCTTTGACAAGGTCCCGCATGGGAGGTTAGTTAGGAAAATTCAGTCGCTAGGTATACATGGAGAGGTGGTAAATTGGATTAGACATTGGCTCGATGGAAGAAGCCAGAGAGTGGTGGTAGAGAATTGCTTCTCTGAGTGGAGGCCTGTGACTAGTGGTGTGCCACAGGGATCAGTGCTGGGTCCATTGTTATTTGTCATCTATATCAATGATCTGGATGATAATGTGGTAAATTGGATCAGCAAGTTTGCTGATGATACAAAGATTGGAGGTGTAGTAGACAGTTAGGAAGGTTTTCAGAGCCTGCAGAGGGACTTGGACCAGCTGGAAAAATGGGCTGAGAAATGGCAGATGGAGTTTAATACTAACAAGTGTGAGGTATTGCACGTTGGAAGGACAAACCAACATAGAACATACAGGGTTAATGGTAAGGTACTGAGGAGTGCAGTGGAACAGAGGGATCCGGGAATACAGATACAAAATTCCCTAAAAGTGTCGTCACAGGTAGATAGGGTCGTAAAGAGAGCTTTTGGTACATTGGCCTTTATTAATTGAAGTATTGAGTATAAGAGCTGGAATGTTATGATGAGTTTGTATAAGGCATTAGTGAGGCCGAGTCTGGAGTATTGTGTTCAGTTTTTGGTCACCAGATTACAGGAAGGATATAAATAAGGTTGAAAGAGTGCAGAGAAGGTTTACAAGGATGTTGCCGGGACTTGTGAAACTCAGTTACAGAGAAAGGTTGAATAGGTTAGGACTTTATTCCCTGGAGCGTAGAAGAATGAGGGGAGATTTGATAGAGGTATATAAAATTATGATGGGTATAGATAGAGTGAATGCAAGCAAGCTTTTTCCACTGAGGCAAGGGGAGAAAAAAACCAGAGGACATGGGTTAAGGGTGAGGGGGGGAAAGTTTAAAGGGAATATTAGGGGGGGCTTCTTCACACAGACAGTGGTGGGCGTATGGAACGAGCTGCCAGACGAGGTGGTAAATGCGGGTTCTTTTTTAACATTTAAGAATAAATTGGACAGATACATGGATGGGAGGTGTATGGAGGGATATGGTCCGTGTGCATGTCAGTGGGACTAGGCAGAAAATGGTTCGGCACAGCCAAGAAGGGCCAAAAGGCCTGTTTCTGTGCTGTAGTTTCTATGGTTCTATGGTTCTATGATTTTACACCATGTGTATGTAACACTCGGTTGCTGCAGGCCAATGCTGAAAACCAACTTCAGCAATCTTTGAGAGTCTGTCTGTGCTGTCTGCAACCCATAGATTTATGAGATGAGAATCCACCTCTGGTAGATTCTTTAGTAGACTTACCCCTCATACTGCACATTTATATGCTTCCTTCCCACTGCTATAGTCTGTGAGCCTAGTCCGACCCTCCTCTTCCCATGATCTGCCAATTGACTATCCTTATTGCTGATCAGCCACTTTCTCTTTGTCTACTATAACCTCCAACGTGTCTACTATAACCTCCACCAATTCCCTCAGCACCCTGGGATGCATCCCATCAGGACTAGGCAACTTATCTACCTTCAGGCCCTCTAGTTTGCTCCTCACTATCTCTTTAGCGACCGTGATTTTATCAAGGTCCTCACTTCCCATTTCGTCCATACATCATTCTTTGGCATATTAGTCATGTCCTCCACTATGAAGACTGACACAAAATAGATGTTCAATGCCTCAGCCATTTTATTATCAGCCAGTATCAATTTCTCATCTTCCAAGGAACCTGCGTTGACTTTAGCCACCCTCTTCCATTTTATATATTTATAAAAACTTTTGCTATCTGTTTTTATATTTTGTGCTAATTTACTTTTATACGTTATCTTCCTTTTCCTTATTTCTTGTTTAGTTTTTCTTTGTTGCTTTTTAAAGTTTTGCCAATCCTTCAGTCTCCCACTACTCTTTGCGGCTTTGTACACATGACCTTTTAATGTGATACTATCTTTTATTTCCTTAGTTATCCAAGGCTAGCTCTTCCCACACTTACTGTCCTTACTCTTGACTGGAATATACTGCTGTTGAGCACTGTGAAAATTCTCTTTGAAAGTATTCCACTGTTCCTTAACTGTCCTACCAAATAGCCTGTGCTCCCAATCCCCATTAGCCAACTCCTCTCTCATCTTGTTGTAGTCTCCCTTGTTCGAGCATAATACACTAGTTTTAGATCTATTTCATCCTCCATCTGTATGTGAAATTCAATCATACTATGATAACTCTTTCTAAGAGGATTCCTGAATAAACAGGCTGGAAGATGAGCAGCATAGACTAATTGGACAAAGAGTCTGCTCCTATCAAACAGACTGTATAATTTTATCAAGACAATTGAAGATGGTTTAAAAAATTCGCTATTGTTTTTGATATGGATATACAGTGGTCAAAATTTCTGTTACTGTGAATAGCTAAGCGAGTAAAAGATGACCTGATTTCCAGAAGGCATAAACTTAAAGATGACACATTTCTTTAATATCTTAAGCAAGATTACTTATTTATTTCCATCTTTTACAGTTTCAAAATAACAAAAAAGGAAAAGGGTTTGAAGCAAAAGTTTGGGCACCCTGCATGGTCAGTGCTTAGTAACACCGTCTTTGGCAAGTATCACAGCTTATAAGTGCTTTCTGTAGCCAGCTAAGAGTCTTTCAATTCTTGTTTGGGGGATTTTCATCCATTCTTTCTTGCAAGAGGCTTCTAGTTCTGTGAGATTCTTGGGCTGTCTTGCATGCAGTGCTCTTTTGAGGTCTATCCACAGATTTTCGATGATGTTTAGGTCAGGGGACTGTGAGGGCCATGGCAAAACCTTCAGCTTGCGCCTCTTGAGGTAGTCCATTGTGGATTTTGAGGTGTGTTTAGGATTATTATCCTGTTGTAGAAGCCATCCTCTTTTCATCTTCAGCTTTTTTACAGACAGTGTGAAGTTTGCTTCCAAAATTTGCTGGTATTTAATTGAATTCATTCTTCCCTCTACCAGTGAAATGTTCTCCGTGCCACTGGCTGCAACACAAGCCCAAAGCATGATCGATCCACCCCTGTGCTTAACAGTTGGAGAGGTGTTCTTTTCATGAAATTCTGCACCCTTTTTTCTCCAAACATAGCTTGCTGATTGCGGCCAAAAAGTTCTATTTTAACTTCATCAGTCCACAGGACTTCTT
Source organism: Mobula birostris (assembly GCF_030028105.1). Lineage (NCBI taxonomy): Eukaryota > Metazoa > Chordata > Chondrichthyes > Myliobatiformes > Myliobatidae > Mobula > Mobula birostris. The sequence continues at coordinate 69,840,785 of NC_092374.1, forward strand.
TCCAAAATGCATCAGGCTTGCTTAGATGTTCCTTTGCAAACTTCTGACACTGAATGTTGTGGTGAGGATGCAGTAAAGGTTTTCTTCTGATGACTCTTCCATGAAGGTCATATTTGTGCAGGTGTCGCTGCACAATAGAACAGTGCACCACCACTCCAGAGTCTGCTAAATCTTCCTGAAGTCCTTTTGCAGTCAAAAGGGCGTTTTGATTTGCCTTTCTAGCAATCCTACAAGCAGTTCTCTCAGAAAGTTTTCTTGGTCTTTCAGAACTCGTCTTGACCTCCACTGTTCTTGTTAACTGCCATTTCTTAATTACATTACAAACTGAGGAAACGGCTACCTGAAAACACTTTGCTATCTTCTTATAGCCTTCTCCTGCTTTGTAGGCATCATTTATTTTAATTTTCAGAGTGCTAGGCAGCTGCTTAGAGGAGCCTATGGCTGCTGATTGTTGGGACAAGGTTTGAGAAGTCAGGGTATTTGTAAAGCTTTGAAATTTGCATCACCTGGCCTTTCCTAATGATGACTGTGAACAAGCCATAGCCCTAACAAGCTAATTAAGGTCTGACACCTTGGCAAAAGTTATCTGAGAGCTCAAATCTCTCGGGGTGCCCAAACTTTTACATGGTGCTCCTTTCCTTTTTTCACTCTAAAATTGTACAAAACAAAAATAATACACTAATCTTGCTTAAAATGTTGAAAAGATTGTTTCATCTTTAACTGTATGACTTTTGGAGATCAGTTCATCTTCTACTCACCTAACTATTCACAGTAACAGAAATTTTGAACAGGGGTGCCCAAACCTTTGCATGCCACTGTACACTCATTGGCCACATTTTCGGGTGCAGGAGTGTAACCTGATATGGTCTCCTGCTGCTGTGGTCCTCCGACTTCAAGGTTCGACATGTTGTATATTCGGAGATGCTCTTCTGCACACCACTGTTGTAACGCATGGTTAGGTGAGTTAATGTCACCTTCCTGTCAGCTTGAACCAGGCTGGTCATTCTCCTCTGATCTCTCTCATTAGCAAAGTATTTTTGGCTACATAACTGCCACTCATTGGATGTTTTCTTTTCTTGTTTTTATGCCTTTCTCATGTAAACTCTAGAGTCTGTTGTGTGTGAAAATCTCAGAAAGTCAACAGTTTCTGAGACACTCAAACCACCCTGTCTGGCACCAACAATCGTCCCACGGTCGAAGTAATTTGGATCACAAGTGCGATGAATTCACGCTGGGTTCTGACTTAATTATTAAATGGTTTGTGTTTTATTTGTGGATGAGACTGCCACTCATATTTGCCACTCAGAGACACCGCAAGTGACTGGGTCATATGTAGAGGGTCTGCTTTGTTCGTACCCCTGAGAGTAGCAGTGGGGTCTGAATGGGTGAGAGCTGGGTGTGGTGAGGTGTGAAACTCCCATCCTCCAAACATTCTGTCAGATGTCTGAGCTCGGCGAACACCTTCTGTGAAAGCTGTAATTGATCTTAATGGTTTTAATATATTCCCTGCTTTCAGAGACAAAATAAAATAGTCTGTCCTGATTTTGTTCAATCTTGCCCACAATTTGCTATACTGAGATGGTTGAGTTCAAGGTATCATTCTTGTGTCCATCCTGTAAGGCCTAGCAGTCCTGTATCAGCAATTACGTCTCATCAGGAGGAACCTGAGGCCTTTCTGCCCCTCAGAATCAGAACCTGAGTGTGTGCCTTCAGGCTTCTGTACCTCCTTTCTGATGGCAACAAGGCCACTAACTTCCAATCGCCTGCTCCTCTTCGAAGCCTATAGGCTGCTGACATCACCATTTTGAAAGGACTTTGAAGCACTTTTTAAAGATTGTGATAGTCATAAACAGTACAGCACAGTATCAGCCCTTTGGCTTATGATGTTCGGCTGACCTATATAAACTTACTCCATGATCAACCTAACCCTTCCTTTCTGCACAGTCTATCGACCCTCATTTTTCTTACATCCATGTGCCTATCTCTTAAATCATCAGTCTTGTATCAAACTTTACAATCACCCCTGGCAGTGAGTTCCAGTCACCCACCACTCTTTGTTTAAAGAACGACCCCTGATATCTCCCCTAAACCTTCCTCCACTCAAATTAAACAGATATCCTCTCCTATTGGCTCCTGTTGCCCTGGGTAAAAAGGATGCTGGTGGTCCACTTTATCTTATAATTTCATACACCTCTGTCACGTGACCTCTCGTCCTCCTCCACTCCAAAGAGAAAAGCCCTAGCTTGCTCAACCTTTCCTCATAAGACATTTTCTCTAATTCAGGCAGCGTTGTGGTAAATCTCCTCTGCACCCTCTCTAAAGATTCCTATACTGAGACGACAAAAACTGAACACAATACCCTAAACGTGGTCTAACCAGAGTTCAACTGAGCTGCAGCACAGACTCACGGCTTTTGAATTCAATCCCTTGACTAAAGAGCAATAACACATCGTAGACCTTCTTAATAACTTGTGTGGCAACATCTGAGGGATCTATGAAATTGGACACTAAATCCCTCTGTTTCTTCGTACTGCAAAGAATCCTGGCATTAACCTTGTACTCCATCTTTAAGTTCAATCTTCTAAAATCTTTCACTTCACACTTTTCCGATTAAACTCCATCTGCCGATTCACCATCCAGCTATCCAGCTCCACATCCTGTTGAACCCTTTGATGATGTTTTGCACTATCCATAACACTGCAATTCTTTGTGTTATCTGTAAAATGAGACGAAGTATAGACATATAAAAAGTTAAATTAAACAATGAAAATGATTCAAGATGAACAAATAAAGATTTTTTTTCCAAAGACCTTAAGTAATAATTGTCGTACATTTAATATTTCAGCAATATTTGAATAATATTATAGCTATGTTGTTTAATTAAGCATTCTTTGTTTAAATAATTTATTATGGGTTATGTGTAAAAGTATATGAATGGCATGCATCAGTACACCACCATGTAATATGTGCACGTCTCGCTAAAAGTAAAAACAAACTTTATACGCGTCTCTCAGGCTCCCTTGTTTTTCTTTCAATTAGTTTTATGACAAAATATAACAATGGTGATGGCAAAGATTTATAATGAACTCATGATTACCAGCCTGTTGAAGTGCAGCACTTTTTTTCTTTGCAAAGGGAGAAGAGATGTTCAGTTTAAAAAGAAGTACAAGAGAAGTTCCAGTTAAAGAAAAAGTGCAGCATATGGGTTCTTCAGACAAGGAAAGCAGGTTGAGTTAATAAAAAGGTAGAAAAGGGTGACATTTATAGGTTCATAAATGTGAGTACCAGGTGATAATAATAATACTTAAAAAAGCAGATATAGCTGTCTATATTGGGAGGATAGATACTTATGATTACACAACAGATAAATGGATTATGTATACTGAACAAATTAAACAGTATTTTGAAGCAAATTAAATGGCCAATGAAAAGCAAGTGTCAGTTTTGCTGAGTGCATTGGATGGAAAGCAATACAGTTTGCTTAGAGTTTGACTGCTCCAACCACACCTGCCGAAATGAACTTTGCTGAGATAGTGAAAGTAATGTGCGAACTAGAACCAAAGCCATTGTTGATTGCAGAACACATTTGATTTCATAAGCAGAATCAAAAGGAAGTGGAATCCATTTCAGCAGACTTGGCCAAGTTAAACCGATTGTCTGAGTATTATTAGTTCAGTGATGGGCTAAATAATGCATGCAGAGAACATTTAATTTGTGGAATCTTGCAAAAAAGTATTCAAAAATGGCTCGTAACTGAAGCATAACTCACATTTAAAAGAGCAATTGAAATCAATGAATCAATGGAAACAGCAGACAGAGATGTGATTGTTGCAGTTAAGAATGAAAATGATCCTGAACAAAATTACAGTGTTTGAAAAGAAACTGGCTGACTGAATAAATGATGTTACTGTTGTTGTAAGGGCTCATATGCGCTCGACAATGTAGGTTTAAAGGTAAATATTGCAGAAAATGTAACAAAATAGGACACATACAAAGAGCATGTTAGGCAGACAAATATAAATGCACAGGGAAAGAAAAGATAAAAAGTCAAGTTGCAGTTTCAAAAAGGGAACTAATCTACATGCTGTTGATGAAAAATCTGATAATGATGCAAATGACATAGGACCTGGGTAGCCTTAAGATTTACAATATGAAAAGTAACAATAGACAAGCAGAATGGCTTACAGAGATATTTAAATTATTCTTAGTGACAGGTGAGGTCCTGGAAGATTGGAAGATAGCCAATGTTGTTCCGCTGTTTAAGAAAAGCTCTAAAAATAAACTAGGGAATTATAGGCCAGTGAGCCTGACATCAGTAGTGCAGAATTTATTGGAAGGTATTCTAAGGGACCAGATATATGAGTATTCTGTAGACGTGGACTGACTAAGGATAGTCAGCATAGCTTGTGTGTTGTAGGTCATGTCTAACCAATCTTATAAAGCTTTTCATGGAAGTTACAATGAATGTTGATTTAGGCAAGGCAGTGCATGTTCTCTACATGGACTTTAGCAAGGCATTTGACAAGGCCCCGCATAGGAGGTTGGTCAAGAAGGTTCAGTCACTCAACATTCAAGATAGGTTAGTAAATTGAATGAGACACTGGCTTTGTGGAAGAAGCCAGAGTGTGGTAGTAGATGGTTGCCTCTCTGATTGGAGGCCTATGTTTAGTGGTAAGCCACAGAGATCGGTGCTGGGTCCATTGTCCTTTGTCATCTAGATCAATGATCTGCGTGATAATGTGGTTAACTGGATGTGCGGATGACACCAAGATTTCGTGTGTAATGGACAGTGAGGAAGACTATTGTAGCTTGCAGTGGGATCTGGACCACCTGGAAAAATGGGCTGAAAAATAGCAGATAGAATTTAATGGAGATAAGTGCAAGGTGTTGCAATTCGGCAGGACCAACCAGAGTAGGTCTTACACAGCAAGTAGCACGGCACCAAGGAATGCAGTAGAATGAAGGAGTCTGGGAATACAGGTCCATAATTCGTTGAAAGTGGTGGCGTAAAGAAAGCTTTTGACACAGGGGCCTTCATTAATCAAAGTATTGAGCACAGGAGATGGGATGTTATGTTGAAGTTGTATAAGACATTGTTGAGGCCAAATTTGGAGTATTGTGTGCAGTTTGGTCACCTACCTACAGGAAAGATGAAAATAAGGCTGTAAGGGTACAGAGAAAATTTACAAGGCTGTTGCTGGTCTGGAGTACCTGAGTTACTTGGAAAGATTGAATAGGTTAGGACTTCTTTAGGACTTCTTTATTCCTTGAAGTGTACAAGATTGACAAGAGATTTGATAGAGGTATACAAATTATAAGAGGTATAGTTAAGGTAAATACAAACAGGATATTTCCATTGAGGTTGGGTGAGACTGCAACTAGAAGTCATGGGTTAAGGGTCAAATGTGAAAAGTTTAAGGGGAACAGGAGGAGAAACAACTTCTCTCAGAGGGTCATGAGAGTGTGGAACAAGCTGCCAGCACCACTGGTGCATGCCGTCTCTATCATTTAAGGGAAGTTTGGATAGGTACATGAATGCCAGGGGTACTGACGGCAATGGACTCAGTGCAGGTCGATGGGAGTAAGCAGCTTAAATGACTCAGCATGAAATAGATGGGCCAAAGGGCCTGTTTCTGTGCTGTACTTTTCTATGACTCTATGGCCAGAAGTGAACAATAAATTAATTAAAATGGAATTGGACACTGGCTTGGCTATTTCAGGCATTTCACAAAGTGAATTTGAACGGCTTTTCAAAAATTTATTCATTTATTTATTTGTTGACATTCAGCATGGAGTAGGCCTTTCCAACTTTCTGAGCCACACCGCCTAGCAATCCCCCAATTTAATCCTAGCCGAATCATGGAACACTTTACAATGATCAATTAACCCATCAACTGGTATGTTTTTGGACTGTCGGTGGAAACTTGATTAGAGATCCAGTCATCATTTGCATGTCATTCCCCTGCAAGTGAGTCAACTGGAAGGAAATTAAGAAAGAAGTTGGATGATGCCACAGCAGTTTTCAAAGATGACACTGGGAAAGTCAAACATATCAAGGATAAAATAGTGTTAAATGAAAATGCCACAACCAAGTTTTACAAAGCCTGTTCAGTACCTTATAACATCAGTGATAAAGTAGCCAGTAAGCTAGATTGCATGGAGACTGAAAGAATTCTTTCCAACGTTGAGCGGAGCCCACCAGGGGCAACGCCAATGGTCCCAATAGCCAAGAAGAAAGAGTCTGTGTGGATCTCTAGTGATTTTAAGGTCGCCATCAATCCAGTACTGTAAGTAGAACAATACCCTCTGCCTAGGATAGAGGATATCTTTGTAAATCTTTCTGGAGAGAAACACTTCAGCAAAGTGAACTTAGCTGAGTCTTGAGGCCTTCCTACAGATGGAGATGGAAGAGGAGTCCAAAGTGTTTCTCACCATGAACACTCACAAAGCGCTTCATCACCATAATAGGCTTATTTTTGGAGTAGCATCTGCATCAGCACTCTGGCAGAAAGCCATGGACCAGATGCTGTAAGGCTGCCCAGGCACTCAGTCTTACTTGGATGACAAGGAACATCTGTAAAATCTTAAGACAGTGTTAAAGTGATGAGAGAATAATTGGCTCAGAGCATGAGGCAACAATCATGAATTCTTTAAACTAAACATCACTTACTGTGGTCACACCATTGATACACAAGCGTTACACAAGTGTGCTGCAAAATATTCAAGCAGTGATGTTAGTCACTGACAAATTGTCCAGAACTATACAATCGTGAATACGCTCAGCTTTACTTAAGTGTCTTTGGGAGAAGGGACTGAGTCCACTTCAGTAAAATATTTTCTCATGTCACTATTTGTCTGAACATTCAACAACAAGAAACTGCTGGAAGTTGCAGCTTTTTTTTTTTGATTTGAGCATATCCCAATATGCTTCACAATTAATGAGGTAATTTTAAGGTTTAGCCATATTGGCTTGCCATTGAAATCTGGCAGTCAATATATTCCCAGCTTGGTCCCACTGACAGAAATGAGATAATGGCCATTAGTCCTGTGGTGTAATGTTTAGAACTGTCCTGCTGTTCTTTGAAATAGTACCATAGACCTTTTATATGAAGGAGAAGGCTGGGGACTCTCAATCAGCACTGCACTGACATCCATGCAGAAGGGATATGACAGGAAACAACAAAAAGATCGCTGGAAGAAATCAGCAGGCCGAATAGAAATTGGGGAGTCAAAAGTTGTGTCAATGTTTTGGGCTGAGACCTTAGATCAGGAAGGTGAGTGAGAAGAGGAAGGATTTCCAGTATGTATAGTGTGAGGTAGAGTGGGATAGAGGCTGGTAAATGGAACTGGGGGTGGCGCTGGGGGGGATGATGGGCAGATGGAACCAAGTGGAGGTGGGTAAGGTGAACAAACGAAGAAGACTAGGTGGATAGGTGAGAGCATGAGAGAAAATGACACTGAGGATATGAATTACCTGAAGTTAAAAAATTCAGTGTTGATACCATTGAGGTGCAAGCTACAAAAGTGGAATATGAAATAAAAAGAAACAAAGGTCTAGAGGAATTCAATGGGTCAGGCAGCATATGTCCAGGGAAATGGACAGAAGACAATTTAGGTTGAAACCTTCCATCTGCCCATCACTCCTCCTCACCTAAATTCACTTATCACCAGCCAGCTCTTGCTCCAACTCTTCTTTAAACTAGCTACCTCCCCTCTATCCTTTATTCCAGATAAAGGGTCTCAGCTGAAAATATTGATTGTCCACTGGCCTCCACAAATACTGCCTGACCTACTGAGTTCCTGCAGCAGGTAGACTTTAGCTCCATATTTCAGCATCTGCAGAATCTTCTGTCACTGGAACGTGAGGTGTTCTTCCAATGTACTGTGTGTTCTTCCCGCTGTAGCAATGGAGAGGGCTGGGGCATACACGCTTTTGTGGGAGGTGTTTAGGAGAGTTAGGGTGACATGGAACAAAATGCGTGACACCAAATCATGACAAGGAAATTGATGCTACTGCTGATGAGTTGTATTCATGTGTATGGTCTGTGTTACTATGCTGAAATAACTTCATTACAGAAAATAACGTGTTTGAATCCCCGAGCCAATTTTTATTGATTATCAGAAGTAGAAATTCACAATCCCAAAGGGATGGAGTCCAGATATATTAACATGAACTTTGTGGTGTTAACATTCATTAGTGATTTTGTTCCAAAATGAAAAGAAGTGTTCATCAGTGAATAACTGAAAGCCGATCAAATCAACGATGCAGTATATTGAGTGGTATTGTGGAAACTAAGGAATTATACTGGAAGTACAGAGTCAATTAAATCATGCTGTTTGGGGCAAAAGCATAAATAATCATCTATTGTTGAAGACACTCTATTGGGAAAAATGCTTTTTTTCAAAAAGAAAAAATACCAAGTAAAAAGTGTAGTCTTCTGAATAATCACTTTGCCTCCAAATTTAACTATTTTAATGATCTCCTGACATCTCCCTTTTTAGTGGCATGTCATGCTTTAACTGGTACTGCCTTTCACTCACTTGTTTACATTAGATTAGCAATGGTGAAACTCAAAAACCCTTCATCTTCTTGTCAATGTCCATTATGCCTTCCCCCACTGTTTCTGCAACCTGTCAGTGATACAACTCTCATTTCCCCTAGTTTTAAATTCCTGCACAGTCCTGTTTCCTCTGCTCCTTTTTGGGTGGCAGTGTCTTCAACTATTCAGGTCCTAGCTTCTGGAGCTCCCTGCATAAAATTTTCCACCCACTCATCACTTTAAAATGCACTGTTAATGCACAAAATTACCTGTAAGTGTAACCTTCACCATGCGACAGCTCCAGTAGAAATGCAGGAAGCAGCACCAACCATGATACATGGTGTTTTTCAACCACATTGTCCTTCTGGGCACTCTCCTCAAATTTTGCTGAGTGTTTAAACTCTAATACTCAAACCATATTTATTATCGAAGTATGTAGCAGTATACCACCCTGGTATTTGTCTTTTCACAGATGGCCTGGAACTCATTCAAGGGAAAACACCAACCACTGTTGCCCCCATGTAAAAAGAATCACTTAAATAGCAAAAAGGAAAAAAAAACAGCAAAAACACAGAATTTAAAACACAAAATAGATAGAGTCCAGACATATTCAGTTTAGCTCTGTTCAGTTCAATCTCACCCTGTGTCACCTTCACATTTTGTTTTGCTGTATAATGACACACAAAGCCGTGATCTTAATCAACAGATCTACACAAGGCTAATCTTAGTGAAGACCGGTGTCAAGCAAACTCCATTATCCTCAATATAAAAGATAACTCCGATAATATTTATATCTTCTTATGATGGTGGTTGAACTGCCAGCAACATTTCTATAAGTGGTCAAATCATGGTGATTTGTCAATATTACCATGAGATGAGAGATAACAATGGTTCCCCGGAAAAGCTCACATAGAAAGTACATGTAAATATGTTCATCCTGTGAAGTGGGTCAAGGTAGTACGTGAATCTCAACATACGATGGAGGAAGTCATCCATTCAGTCACTGAGTCTATGCCAGCTCCCTGGGGAATTCCAATCCCCAACTAATTTTGCCTGTAACCTGTTGTCACCACGTGATCAGCATTCACCACCCTTCCCTCTGCCCCAAACTGAACTCAGAATCCATGGACCCAAGAGACAATCTCAGAGAGAAGAAACAATGCCTTTCTATATTGTATATTGAAGGATATTAGCATTTGGGGACCGTGCAAGGCCAGTGATGTTGTGAGGATGGAGATGGACTCTCTGGCAGTGGTGTCTGAAAAGAGGATGCTGTTCAAGTTGCAATGCCATCTTGGACAATGTCTCCCATCCACTACATAATGTACTGATCGGGCATAGGAATACATTCAGCCAGAGACTCATTCCACCGAGGTGCAACACAGAGAGTCATAGGAGGTCATTCCTGTCTGTGGCCATCAAACTTTACAACTCCTCCCTTGGATTAGACTGCACTCGGACTATTGTGTACATTTCTGGTCACCACATTTCAGGAAGAACATGATGACTTTAGAAAGGCTGCAGAAGAGGTTTGCCAGGACGCAAACACGAGGAAATCTGCAGATGCTGGAATTTCAAGCAACACACATAAAATTTGCTGGACGATGGGTCTTGGCCCGAAACGTCGACTGTACCATTCCAATAGATGCTGCCTGGCCTGCTGCATTCACCAGCAACTTTTATGTATGTTGCCAGGATGCAGCGTGGATTAGTGGATAGTTACTACAAGGAGAATTTGGACAAACTTAGGTTGTTTCCTCTGAAACACTGGAGGTTGAGGAGAATCCCGATAAAAGTCTATAAGATTATAAGGCATAGGATAGATGGGGTAAACAGAATCTTTTCTTTCAGGGATAGAAATGTCAAGTATTTGAAGGGTAGTAGTTTTGGGGTGAGTGCTTCAACCAAATACAAAAATGGAGCTTCAGAGGTTGTTAGATGAATAGTAAATATGTAGGGAATGGAAGGATATGAATCACGTACGACAGAAGAGAATAAGTTTAATGAGGCATCATGTTTGGTGCCGACATTGTGGGCCGAAGGGCCTGTTCTATGCTGTACTGTTCTATGTTCTCTGGTCTATAGTCTATGTTCTACATAATGCCTTAGGGACTTTCCAATAGAAAACCAGGTTAGGCTTTTGCGTAAACTGCTGAATGGCTGAAATTATTCATTGTTTTATTTGTGTGCAACATACAGAAATACTATTTCAATAAACTTGTTCCAACGTGATATTTTCTATCTTGTTGGAATAAATTTATTAGAGTAATATTTCTATATGGCTTCAGAAATCCACTGGAGGGCAGTAATAATTCATTTTTTGTTGATTACAGAGTTTATTTCTGAAATAAATCTCTGGAAGTGTGTGGAAATTTACCAGCAAGGCAATCGATGAAACGACAAGAGAGAGAAATGGGAAGAGCTGCCCTTCTACTGAGTGGGAATAGTCACAATAGATCAACTGTCCTAAAGTCTGTGCCAAGTGGGTTAATATTTTTGGTGTGTTTCCTACTGTCAAATGTACAGTGCTCAGGGTAATGCACGCACCGGCAGATAGTGCAAGGTGGTTATCCCTGGGGTGGCAATAATGTATCTACATTTCCTTTCCTCTCAGCTGAATCAGGACCCTAACACTGTCTCTGCCTACCGCACAGATTAAAGATTAAAGTCTGTCACGAGCCTTGTGCCCCATCAGGCCAGTGCTTATGGATCAAAGAACATAGAATAATACAGCACAGTACAGGTCCTTCGGCCCACAATATTGTGTCAACCCTCAAACCCTGCCTCCCATATAACCCCCCAACTTAAATCCCTCCATATACCTGTCTAGTAGTCTCTTAAATTTCACTAGTGTATCTACCTCCACCACTGACTCAGGCAGTGCATTCCACGCACCAATCACTATCTGAGTAAAAAACCTTCCTCTAATATCCCCCTTGAACTTCCCACTCCTTACCTTAAAGCCATGTCCTCTTGTATTGAGCAGTGGTGCCCTGGGGAAGAGGCACTGGCTGTCCACTCTATCTATTTCACTTAATATCTTGTACACCTCTATCATGTCTCCTCTCATCCTCCTTCTCTCCAAAGAGTAAAGCCCTTGCTCCCTTAATCTCTGATCATAATGCATACTCTCTAAACCTGGCAGCATCCTGGTAAATCTCCTCCGTACCCTTTCCAATGCTTTCACATCCTTCCTATGACGAGAACTAGATACAGTACTCCAAGTTTGGCCTAACCAGAGTTTTATAGAGCTGCATCATTACCTCACGACTCTTAACTCAGTCCCTCGACTTATGAAAGCTAACACCCCATAAGCTTTCTTAACTACCCTATCTACCTGTGAGGCAACTTTCAGGGATCTGTGGACATGTAGCCCCAGATCCCTCTGCTCCTCCACACTACCAAGTATCCTGCCATTTACTTTGTACTCTGCCTTGGAGTTTGTCCTTCCAAAGTGTACCACCTCACACTTCTCCGGGTTGAACTCCATCTGCCACTTCTCAGCCCACTTCTGCATCCTATCAATGTCTCTCTGCAATCCTTGACAATCTTCTACACTATCCACAACACCACCAACCTTTGTGTCATCTGTAAACTTGCCAACCCACTCTTCTACCCCCACATCCAGGTCATTAATAAAAATCACAAAAAGTAGAGGTCCCAGAACCGATCCTTGCTGGACACCACTAGTCACAACCCTCCAATCCGAATGTACTCCCTCCACCATGACCCTCTGCTTTCTGCAGGCAAGCCAATTCTGAATCCATCTGACCAAACTTCCCTGGATCCCATGCCTTCTGACTTTCTGAATAAGCCTACTGTGTGGAACCTTGTCAAATGCCTTACTAAAATCCATGTAGATTGCATCCACTGCACTACCCTCATCTATATGCCTGGTCACCTCCTCAAAGAACTCTATCAGGCTTGTTAGACACGATCTGCCCTTCACAAAGCCATGCTGACTGTCCCTGATCAGACCATGATTCTCCAAATGCACATAGATCCTAACTCCAAGAATCTTTTCTAGCAGCTTTCCCACCACAGACATAAGGCTCACTGGTCTATAATTACACAGACTATCCCTACTACCTTTTTTGAATAAGGGGACAACATTTGCCTCCCTCCAATCCTCTGGTACCATTCACGTGGACAACAAGGACATAAGGATCCTAGCCAGAGGCTCAGCAATCTCTTCCCTCGCCTCGTGGAGCAGCCTGGGGAATATTCCGTTAGGCCCCAGGGACTTATCCGTCCTAATGTATTTTAACAACTCCAACACCTCCTCTCCCTTAATATCAACATGCTGGTTTCCATGGTGTGAAGCAACTGAGAGTACGAGACTACCCCCCGGATAGGACGCCAGTCTATTGCGAGTTAACCCCCAGCATTTTTGCCAGTACCCATTCTCAGCTGGGTAGACTGGAGCATTGTGTGGTTAAGTGCCTTGCTCAAGGACACACATGCTGCCTCGGCCAAGGCTCGAACCCACAACGTTCAGATCGCTAGTCCAACACCCTAACCACTTGGCCAAGTGCCACACTATCACACAGATGGTTGGGGTTAATGAAGGGCTAATTCTATGAAATACACAAGTTTTTTGTATTGCTATTTAAATAGTGAATTTATAACAGAATTTTGTAATAACTTAGCAAATAATTTGTGCACACTTCAAGTTTCAATACCACCAAGATGGCAGCATGGTAATGTAGTGGTTAGCACAATGCTTTACAGTACCATCGACCCCAGTCCAATTCCTGCCACTGTCTGTAAGTTGTTTGTACATTTCCCCATAACCACAAAGGTTTCCTCTGGGTGCTCTGGTTTCCACCTGCAATCCAAAGGTGTACCAGTTTATAGGTTAATTGGTCATTGTAAATCACCCAGTGATTATGCTAGGGCTAAATCAGGGGTTGCTGGATGGGGTGGCCTATTCGGTGCTGAATTTCAATTAATCAATCAATCAATCAATCAAGATGTAGAAGCATTGGAGAGTACAAATAGCATTCTAATAGATCATAACAATAGAGCAACTCTCAGGAAAGGTGATCCAGTTACCATCTAGAAAAGGCAAAGCTGTCAGAGAATAGATGCAAAATTCAAGAATATGCATAAAGTGCCTCAAAAAAATTGCAACATTCCCTCTGACACCTGACAATCCCAAGTCCATAACTGCTCCAAGTTGAGGAGCACTTGCAATGGTTTTATGAACCTTGAGGCCATCCATAAGAGTAGATTCCTTGTGGAAGGAGCACATTATCTCACCAGCAATCCACACACCATTCCCTGCCCCATCTGTGAAAGGGTATGCAACTCCCTTATTGGCCTCATCAGTCACCATTGATTCTACTGAACTGGAGTAGAAGTGAGTCATCCTCAGTCTGGTGGGACCACCTGGGACGATGGAGAAAGACATTTCCATGTGGATGGCAGGTGAGAGGGTGGGAAGGTTTGGATGTACAGTGGAGAAACTCCAGAGTTTTACATGGAGACTGGATAGAATATGGAACATACTACCACGTGAAGCAGTTGATTCACCAAGTGTTGATGGGATTACAAAGATGCAGGTGAAGATAAACTTAATGAAAGGATGGGGTGAAATGTGTTGGGAGGAGTTCTCTCTGGAGCAGTAATATGGACAGACCTCATAATGGACTGTAAATATTAATGTAAAGACTATCAACTTGGTACGTTTCTTCATTGTCCTTGTGCCACTCTCTATCACTGCAGTGTTATTTACTTAAAATGCTTCAGAAAATTACTCTTTTCCCTGAACAAGGAAGGCAACACAGGACTGGGAACTTGGTCACTTTGAGCACACCAGCCTCTCCCTGCCAGAATGCAGCTTTGCTCACCACAGGTGCACTTTTCTTATGTCATCAACCAACTAAATGGGTACGTGTCAGGGATGTTGGATCAGTAACTTTTAGATTGTGCCTTCCTTCAAAGGCGTTAGCCGGCCTCCAGCTCTGGGTGGTATTTATTGACATACAGGAGCTTTGAAGAACAACTGACTGGATCCATTGTTTTCCAAAGCTAAACATCACAATACATCATCTGATAGGAGAGGAGCCATGGCTGTTGCCAAACTGGTGTTATCGCAGCAGTCAGCAAGTGTGCAGTTTCCACTGAATATTATGGTCACACAGAGAAAAAGAATATTCAAAGGATGAAATAATAGATGGATTTACCTATTACTTCTTTCCTGTAAGGGCATAAATTATGGTATAATATAAGTCATAGAAAACCCATTGAACTGTTATGATTGAAGTCATATTATAAGTCTCTTCAGAATAATGTGCTGGACAAATCGCTGGGAGGCACTTCTGCCCTCTTGTGGTGTACACACATGAATTCAAATCTTATCAGTGGTTGCGCATTTCTCAAGTACCCTTGGATAACATTGCATTTGGGTCCTAAGGGTGGGGATGATTCTTTTTAAGCACTTTATTCCTTAAAAAGGAGACCATGCAAGAAGAAGTTTCAATGTCCAGAGTTGTGCAATTCTCTACCTAAAGGGGTTGTGGAGACTGAGTTTGATAGGTGTACAGATATTTCAGCAAAAAAGGGTTATAGCAACAGCACAGGAAAGTGGAGCTAGGGTAGAAGTCAGCTAGGGTCATAATGAATGAGCAAACTTGAGAGCCAGAATGCCTATTCCTGCTTTCATTCTTAATCTTCAAAATTCAAATTAAATTTATTATCAAAATATGTATAAGCCACCATATACTATCTTGACATTCATTTTCTTGAAGGCATTAACAGAAAAACAAAGAAATACAATAGAACCAATAAAAAACCACATACGAAAAAAGACTGCCTAACAATCGATGTGCGAAAGAAGACAAGATAGATAGAAGATAGAAGCTAGATAATAGAGGATAGATGATAGATAATAGATGATAGATGAATTGATAGATAGATGGATACCAAAATCATGAGTTGTAGAGTCCTTGAAAATGAGCCCATAGGTTGTGGAAACAGTGCAGAATTGAGGTGAGTGAATTTATCCACACTAGTTCAGGATCCTGATGGTTGTAGGGTAATAACTGTTCCTGAACCTGATAGTGTGGGACCTAAGGCTCCTGTATCTCCTGCGTGATGGGAGTAGCGAGAAGAATACATGTCCTGGATGGTGGGGGTCTTTGATGTTGTATGCTGCTTTCTTAATGTAGAGCTTGTTCTAGAGGTGCTCAGAAGTGGGGAGGGCCTTGCCTGTGATGGACTGGGCTGTATCCATCATTTTGTCGACTTTTCTATTCTTGTGCTTCGGTGTTCCCATACTGGGCTGTGATGCGACCAAATCAGGATACTCTCCACTGTGCGTCTACAGAAGTTTGTCAAAGTTTTAGATAACATGCTGAACCTGCACAAACTTATAAGGAACTAGAAACACTGTTGTGCCTTTTTTATGATGGCACATATGTGCTGGTCACAGGACAGATCTGCTGATATGATAATACAGAGTACTAAGGAATTTAAAGTTACTGACATCTCCACCTCCAATTCCCCTAATGAGGACTCTGTAATTTCTTGCAGTCTTGCGCAGAGCAGTTGCAATACCAAATAATGATGCACCTGGATAGGATACTTTCAGTAGCTATTGTTGAAAGCCACTGAGGGCATGCTGATTTCCTTAGCATTCTGGAGAAGTAGAGATGCTGATGTAAAACTGTGTAAAGTAGCAGCCAATGAAATATTCAGTGCTGAATTCCTTGACTCTGATCTTCCACATGGAACACTGCATCCTCAATAACCATTTTGCACTATAATAGACATTTTTGCTCTAATTGTGTGTTTTTTCTTGTATACTTTTGTATAATTTATGTCTGATTTATATTTTCCTGTGGATGTTGTGTCTGTAATGCTATGTGCCTATGATGCCTCTGCAGTAAGCTCCTCGATGCACTTGTGCATAAAACAATAAACTCTACTTGGACTTACTTAATGCAAAACTGGAAAATTAAAAAAAAACTGCAGTGAGGGGAGTGTGTGGGTAGGGAGTATTGTTCTGTGGATGAAATCACCGGAGAGACAGAGATACTGGTAGATACAAAGCAGCTTCTTTATTCCACACAACAAGGTACAGACAATGCATAGACAATACTTCCTTTTGAAGTTACATACAAAACATTACACCTTCTGACTTCATCCTTTCCTCCCGACACCAACATGTCTGGGTTGGTACTCACAGCCTTTAGGAATGCAAGTCAAATCCACAATACATTTATTTGGTATTTTACGTGCTAACATAGAGAGCAATTAATATTAATAAAATATGGATAAGGCTGTCTTCAAAACTACCTGTAAACTTCACACTTCCATCCGCAGCATCTGGCTAGTATTCTGATAATCACAGCTTTTAGGAAATGCATTGTTGTGAACTCAATCCACAGTACTTTGTCAAACAGAAGACTGGTGACCAGAGTCATTTAAGTGTAAATGAATCATCTACCCAAAAACTCACTCTAACAGGGAGAGAAAAGCTTGGTTTGGGAATAGGCAGTATGGGTAGGGATCAGACAGTGTATGCAGCAGGGAGAGTGTGGGCAAGGAGGGGTGTGGGCGGGGAGCAGAGTGTATGTTTGAAGAAGGGCAAGTATGGGGGCAGGTTTTAGCAGAACAGTCACCAATCTGCAGCAGAATATGTTTCATCTACAACCACCACTCTGCCTTCTGTGGGCAAGTCAATTCTGAACCTACACAGACAAGTTTCCCTGGATCTCATGTCTTCTGACTTTCTGAATGAGCCTGCCATAGGGAACCTTGTCAAGTGACTTACTAAAATCCGTGTACACCACATTCACTGCTCTACCTTCATCAATGTGCTTCGTAGCATCCTGGAAAGAATTCATTCAGGCTTATGGCATGAACTGCCCCACACGAAGCCGTGCTGACTATCACTAATCAGACTCTGCTTCTTCAAATGCTTATACATCCTGTCACTAGGAAGCCTCTCAACTGTTTGTCCACTACTGATGTGCTGGTCTCTAATTCTCAGGCTTATCCCTATTAACTTTCTTGAACAAAGGAATAATATTTTCCACCTTCCAAACATCTATTACTAATCCTGCAGCCAGTGAGGATGCAAAGATCATAAGCAAGGTGAAGCAATCTCTTCCCTCATTTCACATAGTAATCTGGGGTACATCCATTTTGGCCCTAGGGCTTATCTATCCTAATGCTTTATAAAAGTTCCAAGACATCAGTATGTTCCAGTATTTTAGACTGTTTCTACTGTCCTCACATTTGTGAAGGTCCCTCTCACTGGTGAATACTGAAGCAAGTATTCATTGAGGACCTCCTCTCCCTCCTCCAACTCAAGGCACATGTTTCCTCTTTTATCCCTGATCAGTCCTAATCTCACCCTAGTCATCCTACTGTTCGCCATATACATATAGAATGCCTTGAAGTTTGCCTTAATTCTACTCACCAAGGTCTTCTCATGTCCCCTTATAGCTCTCCTAGGTCCATACATCATGTCCTTACTTCCTAAACATAAAGTAAGCTTATGTCTTTCTCTTGATTGGGTATTCCATATCTCTTGTCAACCATGGTTCCTTCACCCTACCACCCTGTGCTGCCTCAATGGGACAAACCTATTCAGAATCTGATGCAAGTGCTCCCTAACAACCTCCACATTTCCCTGAATACATTTGTTCCCAATTTGCCCTACCAAGTCCCAGCCTAATAGCAACCCATCTCACTTTCCCCCAATCAAATACTTCCCCAAACCATCTGCTCCCATCCCTGTCCAAGGCTATG
The DNA here is from genome assembly GCF_030028105.1 of Mobula birostris. Classification (NCBI taxonomy): domain Eukaryota; kingdom Metazoa; phylum Chordata; class Chondrichthyes; order Myliobatiformes; family Myliobatidae; genus Mobula; species Mobula birostris. Next base: position 69,859,087 of record NC_092374.1, read on the forward strand.
GTAAAAGTCAGGTTTATGTGGTCACTACCTCCAAAATGCTCACCTACCGTGACACTTGTCATCTGATCAGTTTCATTACCTAATACCAGATCAAATATGACCTCTACTCTAGACAGCCTGTCTACATATTGTGTCAGGAATCCTTCCTGGGGACACCTAACAAATTCTGTCCCATTCAATCCCTTTGCAATAAGGATGTGGCAATCAATACTCTGGAAGATTGAGTTCAAGTTCAAGTTCAAGCTTAATTGTCATTCAGCCATACATTTTTATCCATGAATACAGCCAAATTACACCAGGGTCAAGGTGCAAAACAGAGTACCAACAGTCACATAGAGCACAAAGCGCATAGAAGATAGCAAGCACGTATAAGGTATCAGTAAAATACAGTCATACAAAAAATTATAGCCCAAGACCCTGGGTCTAAATATGTTGCAGTAGTTTGCAGTCAAATACAATACAGCTTGTCTTCAGCCAAGTGGATACTTGGGGGCAGCACCGACCCATGACAACAACAGTTATTTTTGGCACCTTTCCCAAAATCTGCTTCCTGATCTGCTCCTCGGTGTCTCTGTGGCTATGGGGCATCTATAGAATATAAATTACTCCATTCCCATTTCTGATTTCCACCCACACTGATCCTTCCATGACAAACTCTCTTTCTGCAGCTGTGATATTATCCCTGATTAGCAATGCCACTTCACATCCTCTTTTACCTCCCCCCGTCCCTTTTGAAACATCTAATCCACACAACATTCCAGCAGCCATTCACGCTCCTCTGACAGCCAAGTCTTTGCATTAGCCACAAAGCTGAAGTTCCATGTAGATTCATCCTCGACATTCATTACTTGTTTCTGATATTTGCATTATAATAGGCACACTTCAACCCATCCAACATATTGCTATCCTGTCAAATGCACTATCTTTCCTCATGATCTCTCTACATGCCGCATCGAGCTTTACACCAACTACCCGTCTTCTGACTTATCACTCTTGTTCCTAGCCCCTGCCACATTAGTTTAAACCCTTTCTAGCAAACCTGCTCACAAGGTTATGGATCTGTCTCAAGATCTAAGTGGAACCCATCCTTTTTGTTCAGGTCATGCATTCCTCAGAAGAGATCTCAATGATCCACAAATCTGAAGCCTTTCCCCCTTGCACTAATTCTTCAGCCTTGCATTCAACTGCCTATACTATTCTCACCCTCATAGGTGGAAACCCAGTAATTACTACCTTTGAGGTCCTACCTAGCTCCCTATTTTGTGGGAGTGACATTTGATGTGGGGCCAGTCGGGACATTTTGCGCATTGAGATAGCAAGGAGCCATGGCAGGTTCATTGTGGGAACAACATTTCAAAAAATGTGCAGGAACAGTGAGGTATTAAGTGTGGCTGAGATTGAGGGGTAATTAGGCATTTGGCAAGTGCCAATTAAAAGGTTTAAACAGTGTGGCCATATTGGAGTGGCCACTGTGTGAGTGGGCCAATGTTAGAGTGGAGGGTTTGAGGCTTCAGCTCAAAGAGATGAAGGCTAAGGTAAGTGTTGGGTAAGTTTCTCTTTAGTTGTCTATTAACGTACTATATAGGTAGTAGGTAGGGCAGTGAGAGTGAGTCCCGTGCTAGAGGTGTGCACTTCATGTCAGATGTGGGAATTCTGGGAGACCTCCAGTCTCCCTGATAACTAAATCTTTGTGAAGTGCATTTAGATGCAACTCCTTGCAGATCATATTAAGGAACTGTATGGCTCATGTGGGAGAATGAGAAGGTGATAGATAAGATTAACAGAGAGGTTGTCATGGCGGAGTTGCAGGAGGAATTAGCTGGGTGGCTGTCAGATGAGGGAAAGGAAATGACAGTGCAGCCTACCCCTGTGGCCATTCCCTCAATGATAAGTACATTGCTTTGGACACTGTTGAAGGGAACCACCTACCAGGGGAAAGCCAAAATGACCAGGTCTTTGGCATTGAGTTAGTCAGCGGCTCAGAAAGAGGGAGAAGAGGAGTGTAGTGGTGGTAGGGGATTAAATAGTTAGAGGAATAGACAGGAGATTCTGTGAATGTAAATGAGAAACCCAGATTGTATGTTGCTTCCTACCAGGGTCAGTGATGTCCCAGAGTAGTGCTGATGACATTAGAACTATTGTACCCAGGTTTGCATCTTGTGCATGAGGGATCAGTGTTCTGAACAGAGTTCAGAGGAATGAGAGGTAGCCTCCTTAAAACAACAATTGTTCTAGAGACAATGGACAGACTGGGTGTTAAGAGGATGCTATCCAGAAGCAGGAATGTCATTTCGGAATAAGTGTTCAGGGATTTAAGACAGTTATGAGAAGGAATTTCTTCAGTAACCTCATGAATTTCTCCAGTAAGGTCATTGAGTATATTCAGACTGGCTGATTGTGAACTATAACAGTTTCAAGGAGACTGGGAAGAGAGCAAGGAATTAGTGTTGAAGCCAAGAATGGACCAGCTATGATATCATTGGTGTCAGAGCAGGCTCAAGGGCCTGGCTGGGCACCCCCCCCACCCCAGTTCCAGTTTCTTAGGCATCACATTTGTTTGAGGGACAACAGAAAACTCCTAAGTGTTTCCTGGATCTTTCTGTTTCTTAAGTTCCATTCAAACTGATTCTCCTTCTTGATTTTCTGAACTAATAATATCTCTCCATTACCTTTGTCCTATCCTTTATTATCTGGACAAACTTTTCCAACTGTTAAGCATTCTGGAATATTTAACTCCCAGCCTTGGTCACATCGCAGCCATGTCTCTGTATTACTGGCTATCCAACAGATAGAGCACAGTGGTTAGTATAGCCACCTCACCGTCTCACAGCTCCAGCAACCTGTGACCAGTGCTGAACTCTGACACTGTTTTCACATTCTTCCTGTGGCCATGTGGATTTCCTCCAAGTGCTCAGTTTTCCCTTCACATCCCAAAGATAGGCAGGTAAATTAATTGGTTGCTGTGAACTACTCCTTTGTGAAGGTTTGTGGCAAAGGAATAAAAGAATAGAAGCTTGTTGGGTCTGCAAGAGACACAGTGAGTTTCAGGTTTATGGGGAGATCGGAAGAGAAGAACTGGATTGATGGGAACTGGCATGAAGGCAATAGACCCATGACATATGAACTTCTTCTATGTCATGAGCATTGAACAAAATTGAACTTATTTATCTCTATATGTGCTATTAATTGGTTTACGTTGTTACAAATGCTGCACATCCAGTTTTGTCTTTGACCTTTGCTTGAGTCTGCCTGTCATGAGCCCTGCGGGGCTATGCACCTGTATTTGTTAATCGTTGTCTTATCTAGAGTCATCAAGTCTTTGTGCTTTCTGTTTAATCTTCCCAGGTTTTTCTTAACCTGCACAGACTCTCAGCATACTGTGTACATTTAAAGTGGATTCCCAAGCAGCGCACATTGCTGTGTCCTTCTGTGTGTTTGATGAATGGATCAACTCACAGTGCCACTCAGTCAAGCAACCGATGTTCATTTGGAGCTCCTATGAATAAACTCTTGTTTCCATCTCAACGTGGGAGTCTGTTGTTCCTCTACACTTGGGTTCAGTCGTCTGTCAGCGCAATTCTGACACTAGCTGCAGGTATACATGTGTATACACTGTCCTTTCTTTACACACCATGGTTATCATTACTCATTTTTCTATACTGCGCTATCATCTCGTTTTTGTCTTTAATTTGTTTCCTCCCACAGTTTATTTAAAGCATTATCTACAAGGTGTTCACTTCATTGGGACATTTAAATTCAGTTAATTAAATAAATCTGGAATTAAAGGATTATATCTGCGATGGAGACCATGAAAGTACTTGATATAGAGTTTGTAGATAACGTAGTCGGTTAACTCTGCTGTCTTTGCACACTATATTCTACCAGGGGTGATTGATAAGTTCATGGCCTAACGTAGAGGGAGTCAATTTTAGAAAACTTAGCACATTTATTTTTCAACATAGTCCCCTCCTCATCAGGGGTGATTGATAAGTTTGTGGCCTAAGGTAGAAGGAGATGAGTTATTAACTTCAAACTTTCTGCATAATCACTCAAAGAGTTGAACTGCACGTGCATGTAACGAGAGCTGTATAACATCTCCTTCTATCTTAGGCCACAAACTTATCAATCACTCCTGCTGTGGACACTTTCTGGAGGTCCAAGATCCGTATGCTCCACGACCGCTGGACTAAGTGTGTAAATGTAGGAGGGGACTATGTTGAAAAATAAATGTGCTAGGTTTTCTAAAATTGACTCCTACCTTAGGCCCCAAACTTATCAATCAACCCTCGTATTAGTGAATTCAAGCACATAGCAATTAAATTGACTTTTAACTATTCTCTGCAATGGGCAAGAAAGTCAATCAACTCAGGACAATTAGGCAGGAGAATAAATGTTGGACAGGCCACAACATAGAAAATAATTTTCTGACTGTCTTCTCTTGCCTAGCTGTTCAGAGATCTCTCCTGACTGGGAGATGTGAAGGTCACTTATATAGATAGTGATTCTTATCGATGAAATAACATGGTGCAGGTTAAAAGTTCACAAGCCTATTTCAGATGTGCAGAATGGCCCTGATTAATTAACAACCATGAGTTTTTTTGGGGTGAGAGAGGGGACAAAAGTAGAAAATGAAGGGGAAAAACAAAAGAAATAGATGCAGAAGAAAGTCAGGGGATGGATAGATGGAGGGCTGGATTAAGAGGGAGGATGAGGAGGGTTGCATTAGGGAAGGGCCTGTTAGTATCAGATGATCTAGGCACTAAGAGCTAGGCAGATGCTATGGTGCAGGACTGCTGCATGGTCAGAGGTGCCATCTTTGGATGAGGTATTAAACCAAAACCCAATCTACTCTCTTGGATAAACAGGGTTGTTTTGCAGACAAACAGAGGGGCTTTATTCCTGAATCAATATCACCAATACCAATTAGCTGATTGTCAGCACTTTATTGTTTATGAGAGCATGTGGCTGCAAATTGACTGCTCTGTTTCTTGCACCCCAACATAAAATATTTGATTTGCTGGAAGGAAGTCAGGGCATTGAAAAGAATCATGTATAGGTAAGAGAAAAAGGGAAAAGGGGAAATAATGGAGGGAACCAACTGGGAGGGAGGAATGGAGGGATCAAGGAGAGAGAGAGGGAGGCAGAAAAAGACAGAGAGGAAGAAGTGGAAGAGAAGGGGAGAGAGGGAGAGAGAGGAGAAGGAGAGAGAGAGAAGGGGAGGGAACAGAGCAAGAGATAGAAAGTGGAGGAAGGAAAGAGGAAAGAGACAAAGGGGAGACGAGGGAGGGAAAAGGAATAAGAGAGGTGGGAAGGTAAGAAAGGAGACAGAAAAGGGAGGAAAGGAAAGAGTGTAAGTCCTTTCTTAATTTGCAAAGGAGAAATGCTGTTCTTCCTGAAACATTGAATGACAATAACATTGAAATTAAATTCAGCTGAGACACTGATTAGACACAACAGGACTAAAGAGAAGCTGGATGGTCATGGCAGCACGTACATAGGCCCATTGGTCCATATTGTCTGTGCGGGTCATCAAATTCCTGTCTACCAGAACCATATTTAGCAGAATTCAGTTATAGCCTCTAAAGCCTTAGCAGTTCAAGTGGAATTTCAGATGCTTCTTTAATGTTATGGAAGTACCTCCTCCCTCACCCTCTCAGGTAGTGTGGTTCGAATTGTTACTGTCTTCTGGGTGGTCTTGTTGCTCAGGTTTCAGCCAATGTAGTGGTTAGTGACAATGAGATGTTACTTTCTGGAGTAAACTGGTGTCAGCTGTCAGACCAAGGTACACTACTCACTGCAGGAAGATGCATTTGCTTCACTTCACTTTCACACTGTGCTTGTGTAATCTCCTGAAAACTTTATCCAAAATAAGAAGACTTTCTTCTTGTAAGTTCACAGCAATCAACAGACCATCATGGTTACATAGGCAATAGAAATCTACAGCACATTACAGGCCCTTCGGCCCTCAATGTTGTGCCGACCATGTAAGTGAAGCACCTTCAATAACTCCAAAAGACTGAGGTTTGGTAAAATACTGAAAGGCTTTTATTCGCCGTACAATACGACCTCCATGCTGAATGTGTGCCCTGGACTGGGGGGAGGGGCAAGGCGAAACACCTTTATACAGGACTCTGTGGGAGGAGCCACAGAGGCAGTCAGCAGAGGGGTGTGTCCAGACAGTTAACCCAGTTACAACATATATACATGGTTTACCACATTCACCCCTCCTTTTTTTAAAAAAGAGTAACCCGCGGGATGAAGTGACTGACAATATTTAAAACAAGTATATTTACAGGTTAAGTCTATCAGCCGGTCAAGTCCGTCGCTGTGATCTACGTAGCACCGGCGGTGATTGCATCGGCGATGGCGGTTGTGCTGGCTCCGGCCTGACTTGAGGTGCCAGCATGTTAGGTGTTGTTAATCCCTCGTGCATGTGCGTCACGCCCGGTATGGAAGCGTTGTATGGTGTCTGTATAGGGTTTGGAGTGCACGGTGTCCCGTGGGTACATACATCGGTGGGTACGGGGTCAATAGTCACCACGGAGTGTTCAGGGTAGGGGCCTGGAGCTCCTGCGGGCGCCAGGTCGCGGATGGAGACCGTGTCCTCCCGCCCATCAGGTAAAACCACGTAGGCATACTGGGGGTTCGCACAAAGTAAGTGAACCCTCTCGACCATCGGGGAGTATTTATCGCTCCTCACACGTTTCTGGAGCAGCACTGGCCCCGGGGACGTCAGCCAAGTTGGTAGGGTGGTTCCAGTGGTCGATTTTCTGGGAAAAGAAAAGAGCCGCTCATGAGGGGTGGCATTGGTGGCTGTGCATAACAGGGAGCGGATGGAGTGGAGTGCCTCGGGAAGGACCTCCTGCCAGCGAGAGACTGGCAGTCCCTTTGACCTGAGGGCTAAGAGTGTGGCTTTCCACACTGTGCCATTCTCCTTCTCTACCTGTCCATTTCCCCGGGGATTATAGCTCGTGGTCCTACTGGTTGCAATTCCCCTAGCCATTAGATATTAGCGCAGCTCGTCACTCATAAACGAGGACCCTCTGTCACTGTGGATATAGCATGGGTATCCGAACAGAGTGAAGAGCTTGCGCAGGGCTTTTATAACTGACGTGGTAGTGGTGTCAGGGCAGGGGATGGCAAAGGGGAACCACAAGTACTCGTCGATAACATTAAGAAAGTACACATTGCGGTCAGTGGAGGGAAGGGGGCGCTTAAAGTCAACACTCAATCGCTCAAAGGGGCGGGTGGCCTTGATTAGTTGTGCCTTTTCGGGTCAGTAGAAGTGCGGTTTGCACTCTGCGCAGACTTGGCAATCCCTGGTCATCGTCCTGATCTCCTCAAGGGAGTAAGGCAGGTTCCGGGCTTTCGCGAAGTGGAAAAGCCGGGTGACCCCCGGGTGGCAAAGGTCTACATGTAGGGCGTATAGCCGGTCGATCTGCGCATTGGCGCACGATCCCCGGGATAGGGCATCGGAGGGTTCATTGAGCTTCCCAGGCCTGTACACGATGTCATAGTTGTTGGTGGAGAGTTCGATTCTCCACCTCAGAATTTTATCGTTTTTGATTTTGCCCCGCTGTTGGTTATTAAACATGAATGCGACTGAGCACTGGTCAGTTAGCAGGATGAACCTTTTGCCGGTGAGATAGTGCCTCCAGTGCCTGATAGCTTCCACTATGGCCTGGGCCTCTTTCTCTTCCGCAGAGTGCCGAAGTTCAGGGCCTTGAAGGGTACGGGAGAAGAACGCCACTGGTCTTCCCGCCTGGTTGAGGGTAGCAGCCAGCGCAAAGTCGGAGGTGTCACTCTCTACTTGGAAGGGAGTGGCCTCATCCACCGCATGCATTGCTGCTTTGGCAATGTCCCCTTTTATGCGGCTGAAGGCCGCGCGGGCCCCGGCTGAGAGGGGGAATGTGGTGGACTTGACCAGGGGGTGGGCCTTGTCTGCGTAGTTAGAGACCCATTGGGCGTAATATGAAAGGAAGCCCAGGCACCTTTTGAGGGCTCTGAGGGTGTTGGGAAGAGGGAGTTCCAACAGGGGGTGCATACGGTCGGGGTCAGGGCCAATGACTCCGTTCTCCTTGACACACCCAAGGATAGAAGGTCGGGTGGTCCCGACCACACACTTGTCCTTGTTATAGGTGAGATTGAAAGATTTGGCCGCTTGGAGAAATTTTTGGAGGTTGTTGTCGTGATCCTGCCGGTCGTGACCGCAGATGGTGATGTTATCCAGATATGGGAACGTGGCCTTCAGTTGGCACTGGTCCACCATCCGGTCCATTCCCCTCTGGAAGACAGAGACACCATTCGTGACACCGAAGGGGACGCGCAGGCATTGATAAAGCCTGCCATCCGCCTCGAAGGCGGTGTAAGGGCGGTCCTCCCGGCGGATGGGGAGCTGATGGTAAGCGGATTTTAGGTCTATGGTCGAGTACACCTTGTACTGTGCTATCTGATTGACCATATCCGCGATGCGGGGCAGAGGGTACGCGTCGAGCTGCGTGAACCTATTGATGGTCTGGCTATAATCCACGACCATCCTATTCTTCTCCCCGTTCCGAACAACCACCACCTGCGCCCACCAAGGACTTGTGCTTGCCTCAGTGACCCCCTCCCTGAGCAGCCGCTGCACCTCCGACTTAATGAAAGCTCTGTCCCCCTCGCTGTACCTCCTGCTTTTAGTTGCCACAGGTTTACAGTCGGGGGTCAGGTTGGCAAACAGCGGTGGGGGAGGGGTCCTGAGGGTGGAGAGGCCGCAAGTGGTGTCGGTAGTGTGGCAGTTGGCATGGTGTTGGGTGGGATGTGCGGGTTCGTGTGTGTGTGTGGTCAGTAGTGGGGTATGTGACGTATCCCTATAAAACTGGGGATTTACGACAGTAATTTGTGGGAGGGGCCCATCATACTTCACTGTCACGTTTTTCAGGTGGCTCTGGAAGTCGAGCCCTAATAGCACAGGGCACACAGTTGAGGCAAGACCAGTAACGTAAAGTCTCGATATTCTGTGTCCTGCACCACTAGTGTCGCTACACAACCCCCCCCGGATGTCTGTTGTATGCGACCCGGAAGCCATGGTGACCCTCTGACTTACCAGCCGTATCATGAGTCTACAATGCTGCACCGTGTCCGGGTGGATAAAACTCTTCATGCTGCCTGTGTCAAACAGGCAGCTTGTCCTGTGCCCCTCCACCAGGATGTCCATCATTGACCTTGTGAGCTGGTGTGGAGCGCTTTGGTCGAGGGTCACGGAGGCCAGGGTTGGGTCGCTGTCTTGGTCTGGCGCGGTGGGGTGCCCCAGGAGCACCAGTTGGTCGTAGGCGGTGGGAGGTGGCGCCGACCAAGATGGCCGCCCCCATGTCTCGCACGTGATGGTGGCGTGCAGGGAAGATGGCGGCAGGCAAGATGGTGACCCCCATGTTTCGCACACGGGCGCTGCTCGATCCCGCTTGCAATTTGGACTTACAGACCTTGGCAAAGTGGCCCTTCTTTCCGCAGCTGGAGCAGGTAGCTTGTCGAGCCGGGCAGCGTTTCCAGGGGTGCTTCTTGAGTCCGCAGAAGTAGCACTTTGCGGACTCGCAACTGGCGGCAGCCAAGGTCGATTTGCCAGTGGGTTGCGGGGTCTGCGGCGCCCACGAGGCCGTCGGGGGATCGCGTGCCTGGAGAACCTTGGAGTTATGCAGAGCGGCCTCCAGTGTGTCGACCAACTCAATCGCTGAACTTAAGGTAAGATTGGCTTTTTCCAACAGCCTCTGGCGCACATAAACTGATCTGGTCCCCGTGACGAAGGCGTCTCTCACTAGGAGTTCTGCATACTGCGACGCCGTCAGCTCCTGGCAATTGCAGGCTCGCACGAGTGCCCGTAGGGCCTGGACGAATTCAGCACTTGATTCCCCGGGCCGTTGTTGCCATGTCGCTAAGCAATGCCGAGCATAGACGCTGTCTATCGGCCGCAGGTATTGTCTTTTGAGGGCGCTCATCACGCTGTTGTAGCTCGGCTGGTTTCTGATCAGCGAATAGACTCGTGGACTGACCCTGGAGAGTAGAACTCTGTGCTTCGCTACGGGGTCGGTCGCTTTAATCTCCTCTAGGTACGCTTCGAAGCAGGCCAGCCAGAGTTCGAAAGCGTTTCCAGCGTCAGGTGTTTGCGGATTGAGGTTTAACTTGTTGGGTCTCAGAGCGTGTTCCATACTTTAAAACTTACATCGAATAAAATTGAAGCACCTTCAATAACTCCAAAAGACTGAAGTTGGGTAAAATACTGAAAGGCTTTTATTCGCTGTACAATATGACCTCCATGCTGAGTGTCTGCCCCGGACTGAGGGGGAGGGGCAACGCGAAATCGCCTATATCCAGGGACCTGTGGGAGGAGCCACAGGGACAGAGGGGCGTGTCCAGACATTTAACCCAGTTACAACATATATATGGTTTACCACAGTACCCTACTTTGCAAACTGCCTAGAATTTCCCTACCTCATCGCTCTCTGTTTTTCTAAGCTCCACGTGCCTATCTAAGTGACCCTTAAAAGACCCTATTGTAGCCACTTCTACCACCTTCACTGGCAGTGCATTCCATACACCCACCATTCTCTGTGTGAAAAACGTATCCCTGACATCCCCCATGTACCTACTTCCAAGCACTTTAAAACTATGCCCACTCATGTAAGCCATTTCAGCCCTGGGAAAAGGCCTCTAGCTATCCACACAATCAATGCCCCTTGTCATCTTATACACCTCTATCAGGTCACCTCTCATCCTCCGTTGCTCCAAGGAGAAAAGGCCAAGTTCACGCAACTTATTCTCATAAGACAATGGTCTACTTCCTGCAGGACTTTCTTCAACCTGATATGGAAAATTTGGAAGCAGGTGTTGATCCTATGAGGTAATTAAATCTCCACACAGGGCTCTTTGTGAAATCTAATGGTCTTGTACAACTGATTCTATTTGTTGACATTTAATTATATACTTGTATAAAACTGAAAGTGTTACATGCTGTTTGAGAAGTAGGTACATTAGTTGACTTCACTGTCTAATAGGAAAACAATATATAAATGAACATCAAAATGGAAAGAAAACAGCATTCTTCATCCTGAAGATACAATACATTTGGGATCTACAAAATGTTTTGCAATAATTGTAGAGGTCTCTCCAAACCTCACCCCTTCACTGCAGGCAGAACATAATACCGATGCCAAAATGTGGTGCACAAACCACTCTGTTGTAGGAACTCAGTATCTGGGACACTGGCCTTATAAAAAAAATTATATCATTTCAAGCGTATTTTTCTTTAATTTATTTCCTTGCTGACTTCCACCATTCCTTCTTCTCCTGCAACTCCTCTCTCACCCTCTCATTCCTCCTTTTTCTGTCCACTCTTATCCCTTCATTTCTGCCTCTCTCTACCTCACCTTCCTTCTCACTCTTTGTTTCTTTCTCTCATGCCATCCTCTCCTTTCCCCTCTCACACCTCTATCTGCTTCCTCTCCTTTTTGAAACCTCCCTTCCTTCTCCTCTCAGTTATTCCTACTTTTCTTTTCTTTTTTTTATCTCTCTCCTTCCTCTTCCCCTCCACTCTCTTCCCTCTCTCCAGCCCTCCCTTCTTGACCTCCTTTGCCCTGTCTTATGCGCCCTCTCTGCGTCCAACTCCATCTCCTCTCTGCCTTATTGCATTCTTTCCCGTCTCTTTCCTGTTCTCTCTTTCCCTTCCTCCCTCTTCCATCTCCCTCCTCTTTCCTACCTTCCCACCTCTCTCATTCCCTTTCCCTCCCTTTACTATTTCCCTCATCTTCTCCTTTGTCTCTCATGTTCCGCTCTCTGCCTCATTCCTCCCTCCCTTCTCCCTTCCCCTTTCCTCTTTCCCTCCTTTCTCTCTCTCTCCCTCTCTCCCTTTCGTTTCCACTTGTTCTTCTGTCTGTCCTTTCATGCCTCCCTCTCATCCTCTGTAATCTCTCCATCTCTTCTTCCTGGCTGCTTCCTCCATTCTTCCCCCTTTTCCCTTTTTCTCTCCTTCTCTCCTCTGCTCTTTCACATTTCTCCATCTCTCTCCCTTTCCTTTATCCCTCGCCTTCTCCTACTCCCTATCGCCCTTCCACTCCCTCTCTTCTCTTCCCTTCCTTTCCAACTTTGTCTCGGTGAAGCATAGCCACTCATTTCTGACTGACTTAAAGAGCCACATTAATATGGATCAGCAGTGTGGTAGAAAAAATTCCTTCAGCAGAGGAGGGGAGAACAGCTTTATTAAATACCACTTAATTTCAAAGTAAATTACTGCCAGCAAACAGACAGTGGTGGATTGACTGTAACTTGCAGTGCGGCGGCTGTTTATAATCTGACAAACTGCCACATAAAGCTGTGATTGCCCACGATAAGTTTGTATAAGGGACACTTCTAATAGTGGAATGAGTGAAAATCCTGAGAAATCTACCTGACAGATCTGTAAAAAAAAATTGTAACATCAACACCTTAAGTTTTCATGGCAAAGCACCAGGCTGTCATGTCCCCAGCATGTGCGGAGCACTTTCAGATCTGTCTTCGCACTGCGTTGAGGGTGAGTGGGAAATGGGATTTGAAGAATCAGACCTGTCATCTACTCAGGGGAGCCTGTGATTCTATGGAAACAATGTCAGATTTACTTTGGATCAGATTGAGTCACTGGCATAAATAAGAAATGTAGTGAAATATGTGTTTTGGAGCCATTAATGTGCTAAGTGTTTAATGGGAATAATTTACATTTCCCTTTTATGGAGGTAACTCAATTTTAATGACACCTGAATAGAATAGGGTATGTTTATTTATCATAATCCTTGTAGTAGAAACAAGAATAACCCTAAATCAATGAGCAATTTCTTCAATATTCTCTAACTTGACTGCGTAGCAATTTGAATGTTATCAAAAATATTGTGTATTATTTTGAGTCTATTTTATTCGTTGAGTGGGAATTTGTCTGAAGGAATGGCATTTGTAATAAAGAGAAGCAGCTTGTGAAGCTCATTCATTATTACCCGCTTCTGAAAATGCCAAAAATGTATTCAGTACGAGGCAATTAAATAAGCTTGAGAGTAATTTATGAGAAGGAACTGAAGTGGCTCGCAAGGTTGAAGGAGCCACTTTTATACTCTGTATTGACGATGAAGAGATGGGTAAAGCACCAGGGTGATGGAATCATGTAATTCCTCAGCATACAAATATTGCCAAAATGGAATCTGGTTTAGTCATAGTGCTACCTAACCAGTGCAGGGACGCTATTCCCTCATAAAAAGCACAACTGTCAAATCAAACCCATAAACCTTGTCAGTGATTGGTTTAATCAACTTAAGGTAAGGACCAAGCTGAACAAGTGTACTCGCAAGTAAAGTGCATCATTGTTGTAAGGTGGTGTGCATCCCACAATTGAAAAGCATGCCTTTGATTTTTGACAGGCTCACTTAAATATAGTTCCTATATAGTAGCAATATAAGTTCCTTAAGGTTGTAATAGCCAGGTGTGGTAGTGGGAATAAGCCCCCAGTGCGTAGAAAATGCTCCCAATGCTGTGCACCTCAAATAGCCTCTGACAACCAAGTCCAGCTTCTGGACTTCAGGTTGGCTTAACTACTGAGCCCAGCAGAACCATTTCTACTGACAGGAGAAGGGACAAAGGCTGGTTACTGGTGCCTAACAACCAGTTGCTTTGGACAGATGAGGATCGTCAACCATGATTGGCAGCTCATCTAGGAGAAGGAAAACTGATCCCAAATCTCCACTGCCTTTTGGCTATACCCACTCATGCGGAAGACTTTGGGAGTAAACCCTGGTGGAAAAACCCAGAGCTGGAGTCCCTAAGGCAGTCCTACGTTGAGTTCGCTGTTGACTGGCAACTCCTGTGATGCTGCTGATGCAAAGCTGTATCAGTCTCTGCCATTCGTTTGGATTCATCAGTTACATGCAGAGGAGGAGCCTTCTACATGGGCAACAGCTTGCTATCTACATTGTACTGCCCTGACTTGCGTATCATGTAAACAGCTGAGAGGCAACATCCATGGGTGACCCCAGCCAATGTAGAGCTTCAAAAGTCAAACATACTATATATTTACTGAGAAAGATATTAAAGGAAAGTTGCATCTAATTGCATAAAGTATTCAGGAAAGAAAGTTTTTTTTTTCTTTTGCAGGAGGGCTAGCAAAAAGGTCTGAAATAAACCTCTGTTAGCAGACACTGGAATAAAAGCTTGGTGAAGGAAGTAACCCTTAATCAATGGGATTTATATAGAAAATTTCAGAGATTAGGACCAAGACAGATGGAAGCCAACTCCCTGATTAAATACGAGGAAGAAGTGGGTTAAGGACTTTGATGTAGTTAGGGAGAGACAAAGTGATGAAATTTGAAAATGATATTAAGAGTTTCTGAATGAAAGCATCGACAGTATAGGAGGTAACATAACACTAAATACAAAGAAAAACAGCTTAGCCTACAAAATCTTCTGTTCTAACCTGGAGTATTAAGGAAGTTCACTGTGATACACTAATGCTCTTTTCTAAAGTGCTAGTATAGTCAAGGTCTTCTAGTGCAGCCATTATTAAGAAAGATGGACAGGTTTGGCAGTCAAATAACAGAGTTTACAATTTATAGCACATACTCAACTTGCTCATTCCGATTCAATATGTAGATGGACAGACTAGAGGAGAGGCCATATTTGTTTTGTTGCTAGGCAATTAACCAGGTCAGCTGTCAGATCTTTCAGTAGGAGCGCACTTCAGAGACAGTGACCATAGTTCACTAATCTTTACCATAGCCTTGGAGAGGAAAAGGAGCAGAGGGTGTAGGAAAGAGTGAGGGTGGAGGAACTATAATGGAATTAAACAGGAACAGATTTATTAGCTAGGAACAGACATATTCTGGGAAATGCACAACAGCTATGTGGAAGTTGTTTAGGGAGCATTTGCTGGGAGCTCTGGACATGTTTGTCCTATTGAGGCAGGGAAAAGATGTTCTGCTGAAGGAACCATGATTGACAAGAGATGTGAAACATCTCTTGTAAGAAGCCTACTTAAGGTTTTGGAAGCAAGGATCAGGCAGGATTCAAGAGAGTTACAAGAAAGCTAAGAAGGAGCTGAAGAATGGACTTAAGAGAGCTAGAAGGGGGCATGTGAAGACTTTGGCAAGTAGGATTAAGAAAAATCCCAAGGTGTTTTACCCAAATGTGCAGAACAGAAGAATGGCCAGTGTAATTTTTTTTATCACTCCAAAACATTAAATTAATTCAAAGGAAAAGAAGAGAGCAGAAAGATAAAAGTCTTAGTTCATGTTTATGCGAGATCTGTACATATCACATGGTAGTGCCATGACATATTCAACTCACTTATTTTACATATAACCCATAATAACTTACTTAAACAAACAAGAACGCTATATCAAACAACATATTTACAATATTACTCAACTAGGAAAAGGAAAGGTACATCGCATCCGGAGTTTATCCGGTTAGCGGACGATTTCCCTCCACGTCTCTCTGACGTAGTGGGGAACCATGTACGAGGCAAGTAACAGCAGTGGTTTTCCATTGCCTTCTGCTGGGTGAGTTTCCAAAGAGATCACCAGCTCGTAACCCAGCACGGATGGAAAGCATGCAGGGGAGTCAGCTGGCTAGATTTGAACCCGGGACCTTTCGTCCCAAAGTCTGACGCTGATGCCACTACGTCACCAGCCGGGTCAAATATTAGTGAAATATTAAATACACAAGAGCCAGAGTGAGGGTAGGACTGATCAGGTATATGAGAGGAAACATATGCCTATACTCAGAGGAAGAAGGAGAGTTCCTTAATGAATATTTTGCTTCAGTGTTCACTAGTGAGAGGGACCTTGACAATAGTGAGGACAGCTTAAAACAGAAAGAGGATATGCTTGAACTTTTGAAAAACATTAGGATAATTAAGTCCCTGGGTCCAGACAAGATATACCCCAGGTTACTACAGGAAACAAGTGAAGAGATTGCTGCATCCTTGGTGATGAATTTTGCCTCATGAGTAGAACTAGAAGATTGGAGGGCAGCAAATATTATACCTTTGTTCCAAAAAGGGAGTTAGGATAACCCTGGGAATTGTACACCAGTGAGTTTTACTTCAGCTGTGGGCAAATTACTTGAGAGATTTCTTAGAGACAGGACTTATGAGTATGTGGAGACGCATGGTCTGAGTAGGGATAGTCAGCATGTTCTTGTGAGGGGCAGGTCTCACGAGTCTGATTAAATTCTTCGTGGATGTGACAGCACACATTGATGAAGGTAGAGCAGTGGTTGTGGTATAAGTGGATTTTAGGAAGGCTTGATAATATTGCCAGTGGTAGGCTTATTCATAAAGTTGGGAGGCATAGAATGCAGAGCAACTTTGCTGTGTGGATGCAGAATTGGCTTGCCCATAGAAGACAGAGAGTGGCAGTGAATGGAATGTACTTAGCCTGGAGGTTGGCAACCACTGGTGTTCCGCAATGATCTGTTCTGGGACTCCTGCTCTTCGCGATTTTTATAAATGACTTGGATGAGGAAATTGAAGGGTGGATTAGTAAGTTTTGTTACGTACCCCGTAACTGGGTTGCCAAACCAGCAGAAATGGATCACTCAGTTGGAGTCTGGATTACTAGAACTAAGAAAGTTTTATTAAAGAAACAAGCAACACAGTACTCTAATCAAAAGGATAATGAATGCAACAGTTCAGCAATGATAAACATACATGTACACAGAATTAAGATAACAGGATCAATCAAGCTGTATTGTTGTCTAGGGGTAAATGACCAGTTTCAAAGTGACACAAAGTTCAGTTCAATTTAGTTCAGTTCATTTCGCAGTAATCGCTGCCGTGGCGATGGACAGTGGGGGGAAGGAGAGAGAGAGCAAAACGAATGAATATTCAAAAACGGCTTCCACACAGACCTTCACAGTCAGCTTTCGGGCGAGTCCTTTCTGATGTCATCTGAGGTCACCGACCGTGACCCCTCCATTTCCAGATACGATCGTTTCCCTGCGGTGAACCCGGTACCCGGGCAAGGGTGGACACACACCAGGTTCCCGCCGATCGTGCCTTTCCACCCTGTGCGTTTATGGCCCCGTACTTCCCACCGACTTGTGAGAGACGCACCGCTTCCAGGGTCTTGTTACCTCGGGTGTCGTGTGTGTCTTGCCTTAGCGAACCTGTCCCTTTTTATCCCCCTGCTGGGGTATCACCTGTCCATCACTTCAAACAGTTCAGGGTTCAAAGGGGGAGCCGCTCTTGACAGCTCTCTCCTTCTGTTACTCTCTCCCGTCCCTTCATTACACATCTCCAAATGCTGCTCCATTGTTTCCCTTATCTCTCTCTCTCCTGAAGACAGGTGGCAGACCAACTGTTGATCCACTGGTGCCAGCCCAGGCCAGCTACATCTTAATCTATGTGTATTCTTGGCACAGTTTGAAGATGACTTGAAGGTTGTTGGAGTTGTGGATAGTGTAGAGCATTGCTGTAGGTTGCAACAGGGCATTCACTGGATGCAGATGTGGACTGAGAAATAGCAGGTGGATCATATTGGAAGGCAGAATTCAGGTTTCATGTTAGGATTCTTAGCAGTGTGGAAGAAGAGGCACCACAGTAGCGTAGCAGTTAGCATGGCACTGTTACAGCTTGGGGCATGGGAGTTCAGAGTTCAACACCAGCATACTCTGTAAGGAGCTGGTTGGTCCTCCCATTGTCTAAAGATGTTATTGGGTTGGTTAATTGGGCGTCGAAGTCCAGAAGTTGCTGTTGGTGATTTTCTGCTCACTTTCATAGGGTGCGCTGCTGCAGACTTCCTGACATATTACCATTGAATTGCTCAGTATTTCAATTTTTTTGTAAACCATTTTCACATCGAAAAATATGTCAACTTTAAATCTTATTGAATGAGCTGTAATTAGATTGTAACTGTATCATACCATTTTTTGACTGAATAGCGTCTGTGGTCTTGAAAACTATATTTGTGGAGACTTTATTTGAATGATTATTTCAAATTCCTTAGATGTCTAAATATTTTTAAAAATTTGATTATGATCATTTAAATCTCTACCTTTATCTGTGTATGTATCGCAGTGTCTGTGATATGATTGAAATCATATGTTTTAATCTCCTGGTTTTCTGGCTGTGAATGAGAGAATGAAAATCGAAGAACCTGTTTGGAAGATCAAAGATGAAGGATGTTGTGAATGCAAGATCAGAGAGAGATCATGCATGTGGTGATTGGGGTCAGGGATAGTGAGAGGGATTGACCTCAGGGAAGTGTGAGTTTGCTTGCATTGGAACTCAGCAGCAAAGCTGAGAACAGCAAGGAGCCACAAGCATCAGAGCAATAGCAACTAACCACATTACTTCCTGCAGTGTTGAGTGGAGGAGTTACAATGACTAGACTGCTACAAAGACAACCCTTGCCTTTCTTCTAAGCTGTGGGATCCTTTATGTTCACTCAAGAGAACAAACACGGTCTCAGTTTAACACAAAGTGCTGGAGTAACTCAGCAAGTCAGGCAGCATCTAAAGAAAGAAATATGCACTTGATGTTTCAGACCAGGACCTTTCATCAGGACTGGAAAGGAAGGGGAAATACCTCATCCAAAAGATGGCATTTCCAATATTCAGAGTAATATTGAAGTGACAGCCTGAATACTTGTGATGAGAATTTGGAAATAAGACTGTTATCCAATGAAACAATATAGAAAACTTTCTGGAGCTGCTTTTCCGTACCCCCACTAACTTCTGCTGAAAATCCCGCCCCTCAGATCTCCTTTAAATATTTCCTCGTGCATGCTAAATCGATAACCTCAAATTTTGGACTCCATTACCCTTGGAAAAATACTGTGTCTATTTACCCTGTAAGTTGATACATCTCCATAAGGTTCCCACCTCTACCTCCTGTGCTCTACTGAGAACAATCTCTGCCTAACAACACATACAAAATGCTGGAGGAACTCAGCAAGCCGGGCAGCATATATGGAAAAAAGCACAGTCGACATTTCAGGTGGATGTTGAGGCTTTGGAGAGGGTGCAGAACCAGGATGGTCTCTCCCATAGATGCTCCCTGGCCTGTTGAGTTCCTCCAGCATTTTGTGTATGTTGCTCGGATTTCCAGGATCTGCAGATTTTTTCCTCGTTGTGACAATTTCTGCCTATGTGCCTTTGATGCTGCTGCTCCAAGGATTTTCATTGCCTTTGTGCATATAATAATAAACTTCATTTTGACTTTGACTGTCCAATATATCCTTGTAATTAAACTCCTGCATTAAAAGCAATGTCATAATAAATCTCTTGTGTTTATTTGGAGATACAGTGTGGAACAGGCGATTCCGAGTAACTACATTTCCCAGCAATTCACCTATTCAACCCTAGCCTAATTGTAAAACAACTTACAATGGTCAATTCACCTACTAACCAATATGCCTTTGGGATGTGGGGGAAACCGGAGCACCCAGACAAAACCCACACATTTATAAGGCTTACGGACGGTGGCGATTGGAACTCTGAACTCTGAACTCTGATGCCCTCAGCTGGAATAGGTCACACTAACCGCTATGCTACCATGGTGTTCCAACAAACATCCTCAAAAATTAAACTTTTATTAATTTTTACCTACACATGAGAAGCAATAAACAGTGGCCAGTTGGACTACCAACCTATTTAGGATGTGAAGGAAATCAGAGCACCTTGGCAAACCCAGGCATTCACAGGGAGAATATAGAAACTCCACAGAATCAGCACCTGTTTCAGGATTGAACCAGGATCCCTGGCACTGCCGGGCAGAGGCTCTAATAACCGTGTCACTGAGCTGCCCCTCAATGTCTGCCTTTTTTCTAGTGCCTCCTCTTTCTTTCTGTAGAGCAGTGATGGAATTCCACACAGTATTCCAAGTACAACAAAACCATTGTTTTGTACAGCTGTGACATAATGATCTAATTCTTGGACACAGTTTCCCCGCCAATGGAAGCACACATTCTGAATGCCCACTTCACGACCCCATCCACCTGTGTTGCTGTTTTCAAGGAGCTATGGAGGGAGGGGAATGTAATGTCTGAGGATAAAGATGAGGGTAATGTGCAAGGATAGAAAGGAGTTAGTTGAGGGGTGATTATGAGATGTGGGAGTGTGGTGAGGAAATGTAAAGACTAGAGGAGGGACTGGTAGTAGTGAGAGGATGGAGAAGAGGATGTAGGAAGGAGTGGGGTGGAAGAGTAGTGGTGAATTGGTTCATGTATCCAACCATAGTACCTTATCTCATTCTCACTGCCCACAGATTTTTCCTCATTCCTGCATTCCCACCCACACTCACCTCCTGAGACTTGTATATTTCTTTTCTGTTATTGAGAGGGTTTTCCCAACATTAAAAACATGGACCATAGAACACAAGAATGGGCTATCTGGCCCACATTGTTGTGCTGAACCAGCTAAAAAGCAAAACAAAAACACACAAACACCAGTCCCTCCTATTTACACAATGTCCATATGTCTCCATCTTCCTTATGTCCATGTGCCTATCCAAACTTCTATTAAGAGCCTCTGATGTATTTGCCTTTACCACCATACCAGGCAGCATATTCTAGGCATCTACCACTCTCTGAGTAAAAAACTTACCCCTCACATCCCTTTTGAACTTACCATCTCTGCATGCCCTCTGGTATTAGATATTTCAATCGTGGGAAACAGATTCTCCCTGTCTACGCTATCTATGCCTTTCATAATCTTATAAACCTCCATCAGATCTCCCCTCAGCCTCCTCTGCTCCAGAGAAAACAACCCAAGTTTAACCACTCTCATAATAGAACATGCCCTCTAAACCAGCCAGCACGCTGATAAACCACTTCAGCACCCTCTCCAAAGCTTCAACATCCTTCCTATAGTGTGGTGACCAGAACTGTATGCAATACTCCAGATGTGGCCTAACCAGAGTTTTACAAAGTTGCAACACAACCTCTTGACTTTCAAACTCAGTGCCTTGACTAATAAAAACAAGCATTCCAGAAACTTTCTTACTGACCTTATTGACCTGTAGCAAATTTGAAGGAGCAATGAATTGAATTCCAATGTCTGTCTATTCAGCAACACTGTTAAGTATCTTGCCCTTAAGAGCGAACTGTCTTGTTGCGTTTACCCCACTAAGATGCAACACCTCACATTTATCTGGGTTAAACTCCATCTGCCATTTCTCCGCCCATATCTGCAATTGATCTATACAGCGCTGTATTCTTTGCCAATTTTCACCAATCTTGGCACAAACAAGAGAAAATCTGCAGATACTGGAAATCCGAACAACACACACAGTGCTGGTGGAACTCAGCAGGCCAGACAGCATCTGTGGAAAAAAGCACAGTCAATGTTTTGGGCTGAAACCTTTTGGCAGAACCAATGTTGGCCTGCTGAATTTAACCCAGCCATCTACATTTTCATCTAGGTCATTTATATACATCACAAACAGCAGAGGTCCCAGCACAGATCCCTGCGGAACACCACCAATTACAGACCTCTAGCTCGAATGAGTCCTTTTAATCACTATCCTCTGCTTTTTATGCGCAAAATGGCTCTGAATCCAAACAGTCAGTTTGCCGTGAAGTCCATGCATCCTAATCTTCTGGATTAGCCTCCGATGAGAAACTTTGTCAAGCGCCTTTCTAAAATCCATGTAGACAACATTCACTATCCTACCCTCATCAATCTCTCTCATCATCTTGTCAAAAATACTCAGTCAAGTTGGTAAGACACGACCCACTCCACACAAAGCCACGTTGGTTTTCCCTAATTAGGCTATGGGTTTCCAAATGCTCATATATCCTGTCGCTAAGAATTTTCTCCAGCAATTTCCGTACAACTGACATGAGAATCACCGGTCTATAATTCCCAGGATTTTGCCTTGCTCTCTTCTTAAATAGAGGTACAACATTAGCCACTCACCAGTCCTCCGGGACCTCGCCTATTCCGAGAGAGGACATGAAGATACTGGTCAAGGCTCTAGCAATCTCGTCTCTTGCCTGTTTCACTAACCTGGGGTAAATCCCATCAGGCCCTGGGGACTTATCCACCTCATCACTCGTTAGGAGGCCCAACACTACCTTCTCCTCGATCTCTAATCACCTAGTATATTTATGCACTCAACATTGATCTCCTGGTCCTCCACATCCTTCTCCTTGTTGAATACTGAAGCTCATTAAGAATCTCACTCACATTCTCCATGTCCAAGCATATGTTCCCCCCTTTATCCTTGAGTGGTCCCACCCTCTCCCTAGCTACCCTCTTGCTCTTGATGTATGAATAGAATGTCTTGGGATTCACCTTAATCCTACTTGCCAAGGGCTTTTCATGGCCCCTCCTGGCTTTCTTAATTCCCTTCTTTAGTTCTTTTCTGGTTTCTTTATACTCCTCAAGTGCTTCTTTTGATCCTGACCTGAAGCTTTTCATACTTTTCCTTTTTCATATTCACTAAATTCATCACCTCTCTGGACATGCAAGTTTCTCTTATCTTTCCATCCCCACCCGTCCTTCTAACAGCAACATTCCTTTCCTGTACTCTGTGCAATTGACATTTAAACACCCTCCGCATGTCTGATGTGGACTTGCCAGAAAGCAGGTGTTTCCAATTAACTCTTCTTAGTTCCTGCCTATTGCCCTCGTAATTTGCCCTACTCCAATTTAAAACTCTCTGACAACTTCTATCCTTTATCTATATCTGTCCTGATAGTTATAAAGTTGTGGTCATTGTTCCCTAACTGTTCACCCACTGAAAAGTCATTACCCAACATCAGGTCCAGTACAGCCCCTCCTCTTGTTGGACTGTCCACATATTGATTTAACAAACCTTCCAGGATACACTTATCAAATTTTCCCCATCTAACCCCCTTACACTAAGAAGGTCCTGGTTATATTGGGGAAGTTGAAATCCTCCCTGACAACAAGATGCATTTTTTGTTTGGTTTGTGGAGGAGACATTGGTGAAGCTGACATTCATTACCAATCCCTAATAACCTCCGAGTGGTTGTTGGTCCTTTCAAAATGCAACTTAACACTGAACTACATTTCTGAGTCTGGAGTCACATATAGACCAGATCAGGGGAGCAAGGAAGATTTGTTTCTCTGAAGGACGTTAGTGATAGAGATGTTTTTTTTAGTTATAGCAATTCAGTATTTTTGTTATTTTTCCTAAAGCAAACTGTTGTAGTTGTTTTTTCCAGATTCCTTACCTTTCCCATAGATGCTGCCTGACCTGCTGAGTTCATCCAGCATTTTGTGTGTGTTGCTTTGAATTTCCAGCATCTGCAGATTTTCTTGTGTTTGTGCCATACAGTTAGCAGAATTTCAATTTCACATGTGATGAGATTTGAACTCAGGTCTTTGGATTGTAGTTTTGTAGTTCAAGCTGCTGGATGATTAGTCAGGTAACTTAACTGGTTCAATAGATCTCTACTCTCTTTATCTATGCTCAATGCAGTTGCAAGTTGGGCTGCAAGATCTATAGAAGTTAACCATATTATCATCTAATTCATTAATATACAGTATTGTGCAAATTTCTTTGATATATACATAAAAGCAGGGTGGCTAACACTTTTGCTGCACAGTACTATAGTAATATTATCTATTGCACTGTACTGCTGTCACAAAAAGTCATGACATATGTGAGTGATGATTGTCAGTACCTCCAGTTGAACTCTGTCCTTTTGTGTGTTTTCCCCCTAGCCATCGTACTGTGTTTTTGTATTACCATGTGGTCTTGTTTGTTTTCATGCCCCAAGTGCTCCTGTCCCCACCCCTGCTCCACTCCAGTCCCTTGTATCACTGAGTACTCCGTCCCTCACCTGTTTCCCATTATTACCTGTACTGCTGCCACCTGTGTCTCATTGTGCTCCACCTATCACCTGCCTCTCTGTTTATTGCTCAGTGTATTTCAGTCCTGTGTTTTCACCTGTGTTTTACCAGATTGTGCTAGTGGGTCTTCCTGAGCCTTTCTAGCATTTGTATCTAAACTCTGTCCTTCTGAGTATTGACCCTGCCTGTTTGTTGACCCTGATTTCACCTGTTTATCTAGATTGCTCTGGTTTTTGACTCTGCCTGTTTCCAGATTCTGATTTTTGGATTTCTCTGGACTTTTTTGATCTCTGCATGAACTTTGGTGTCAACTTTGTTGCCCTGCTGGATTTGTTACTCAATCAATATCACAGTGTGCACAGTACTTGGTCGGTGATTGGTTCCCTGCTCCAATGTACTGACAGGTGATAAAACTGATCCTGATATGGATCTCTAGAACTCTAGTTTGGACTGGGAATAGGAAGGGGACAGGGCAAGGGGAATTATGGTTGAGAAGAAGGCAGAAGGGAGGGAATGGGAAGCACTAGGGGGGCATTCTGTAATGATCAATAATTCATTTGTTTGGAATCTAATTACCTTGTCTGGTATCCCAGGCCGGGTAAGTCTGCACTCTCCCTGCTGCTCCAACCTCATATCCTCTTTCAGCCCTCCTTTTTTCTCTCCTAAGTGCTCTCTTCATAATTTACTACACCTGAAATGTGTCTTCCTTATTTTCTTTACCAGAGTAAAATAAAGCAAAGTTCTCTAAAGGATTATACAGATTCTCTACTCTTAATATTTCACTTTTTATGGGCTCACTTTTACCGAACATTTCTTTGCCGAGAAACAACCTATCATAATCCACGTCTGCCAGATCACTTCTGATACCATCAAAACCACTTCTCTCCACTTTAGAATCTTAGCCCAAGAACCATTCCTATCCTTCTGCATAATTATCTTGAAACCAATGGCATTATGATCACTAGGTCTGAGTGTTCCCCTACACACACCTCTGTCACCTTCCCTGTCTCATTCCCTAATAGGAAATCTAGTATCTCACTCTCTCTAGTTGGAACCTCTATATATTGATTTAGAAAACTTTTCTGAACACATTTGACAGACTCTATCCCTTCCAGCCCTTTTACACTATGGGCCCTCTAGTTAGTATGTGGAAAGTTAAAATCACCTAATATACCAACTTCATGTTTCGTGCAACAATCTGCAATCTCTCTACCAATTTGTTCCTCTATATCCCGCTGACTGTCGGGAGGGTTATAATATAATCCTATTAATATATTTATCCCCTTTTCCATCCTCAATTCCATCCAAATTACCTCGGTAGATGAGACCTCCAGTATGTCCTTTCTGAGCACTACCACATCATTTTCCCTGATAAGTAATGCCACCCCTCCCCTATTATCTCTACATTAATGGAACCCTGGAATACTGACCTGCCCATTCTGCCCCCCCTCCAACCATGTCTCTCTAATGGCTACAACATCATAATTCCATGCGTTAAGTTCATCCGTGCTACAAAACTCCTTGCATTGAAATAGACAAAACTCAGAACATTAGTCCCACCATGCTCAATATGTTGGTTACATTTTATAAGAGATTTTATAGAAGAAGAAACTAGAGGGAGAATCAAACCCTTCAGAGATCAAATGGAACATTTTTTTGTGTAGCCATAGGAGATCGGTAAGGTCCTTAATGAATATGTCTCTTCATATTTTACTGTGGAGAAGTAGATGAAGGAAAAGTAATAGGGAGGTCTTGGGGATAGTCCACATTATAATAGAGGAGGTATGAAAATAGGCAACTTTCCAGGACTGACCAAATGAATCCGAGAGCAATGGGAGCTTAGAGAAGCAATTGCCCTACTGAGGTATTTGCATCATCATTAGACATGGGTGAGAAGCCAGTCAACTGAAGGGTGGAAAATGTTGTACCTTCATTGAAAAAGGGTGGCCAGGAAAATCCTGAGAACTACAGACAATCGAACGTTTGTGATATTTAAGTTGCTGGAGAGGGTTATGGAGATAAGATATACATATATCTGGGGTTGGTTTGGGGTAGTCAGCACGGATTTGTGCATAGGAAATCATATATTATGGACATGATTGTGTTTTTTGATGGTGTAACCAAGAACGTCAAAGAGGGCAGAGCTGGAATTGAGGCTTATATGGACTTCAGTAAGGCCTTTGAAAAAGTTCCACATGGTTGGCTGCTCTGGGAGGTTAGATTGAATGTTATGTGGGGAGAGCTGGCTAATTCAATATGTTATTGGGTTGATGGTAGGAAAAAAGAGGGTAATGGTGGAAGGTTGCTTCTCACACTGAAGGCCCACGGCCAGTGGTATGCCTTGGGCATCAATGCTGGATCCACTCTTGTTTGCCATCTATATTAGCAATTTAGAGAAGGTATAGTTAATCAGTTTGCAGAGGTCACCCAGGTAGGTAGTATAGTGGACAATGAAGAATATGATCAAAAATTACAGAAGGATCTTGGTCAGCTGAATAACTCAAGCAAGAAATGACAAATAAAGTTTAATTCCGAGTAAGTGTTTTATGTTGCATTTTGGAAAGTCATATCTGGGTAGGACTTCCACATTGAATGGCAGGGACCTGGGGAGTATTGTAGAACAGAGTGGCCTTGGAGTAAAAGTATGTTGTTCACTGAATGTGGGGTCACAGGTAGACAAGGTGGTGAAGATGAGTTTTGGAATGCAGGCTGTCATAACTATAAAGTATAAGTTAGGAGGTCACAATGTGATTGTACAGCATGTTGGTGAGAACACATTTGGAGAATAGTGTTCAGTTTTGGTCACCCTGCTGTAGCAAAGATGGTGTCAAACTGGAGAGATGTAGAAAAGATCTACAAGGATGTTGCCAGGGCTTTTTGAACTGAGTTATAGGGAGAAGTTATACAGGCTAGGATTCTGTTCCTTAGGGAATTGGGAACTGAGAGGTCATCTTATTGACTTGAATAAAACCATGAGGGAAACAGGCGAATGCCCTTGGTCTTTTATCTAGGGTTGGAATATCAGGAAATAAAAGGCATAAACTGAGCAAGGAAATATTTGATAGGAAGTTAAAAGGCAACTTTGTTTGTATATAGTGTATCATTGTGGAATAAATTGCTTGAGGACAGTTTGAAGCAGGTACAACAGCACCTGTGGACAGGTACATGCATTGGAGAGGTTTAGAAGGTCATGGGTCAACCACTGGCATAGGAGACTAGGTTGGGTGGGGCATCTTGTTCAGCATGGAGCAGCTGAGCCTCACAGTCCATTTTCCTTGCTTCAGAGCATTATGATTCTAAGAAAGGGTTACCAAGGAGAATGATTTTGTTGTTTAGTTCTATAATCAATGGTATTTACATTTCTATTGATGTGATCATTTATTCTTGTTAAACTCTACACTTGTAGCAGATCTAGTACAAACCCACGGAGAGGTACAAGTACCTTTGGAGCCAATCTAATTGATATGATATTGTTCATATATGAGGAAAACAAAGCTGGTTCTTCAAATGAAGTTGGATTTAACATTCCAACCTCCCTTTCCAGATTTAGTGTTACTCTTTCATTCAACCTACAGTAAGAAGGGTCTTAGCCTGAAATGTCAACTATCTATTCACTTCCATAGGCACTGCCTGACCTGCTGAGTTCATCCAGCTTTTTATGGGTGTTGCTTTGGATTTCCAGCATCTGCGGACTTTCTCATGTTTAAGAAAATAATTTTTTACTCATCCAGAAGAGTTTCATTCCTGAATGTATGAAGAACCTCTTCTGGATGCAAACTGATTTCTAATGTAGGCTGGTGGAGGGAGGTGGGTGATGGGTAAAAAATGTTAGTTTTTTTTTGTCAGCCAATTCCTCATCATAGAAATGTAGAACAAAAGGACAGTAGTTGTTAAAATTTAATTCTTGTAGGAGAGGCAGAGCTACTGTAGCGAACTTCTGTAGCTTGTTCGAAGTCAGGGTCAGAAAAGGTTGTAGACCATAGGGAATGAACACCAATATCCTGCACAACTGCTTCAAGCCATCGAGGAGAAAAATCAAACACCTTTTTTATCATTCTGTTTGAGCAATTCAACTTGTTTGTAATACTGTATTAGAGAACGGGAGAAAATCCTGACTTGGCAGTGTGTAAAGAATTATCCAATCAAGTGATGGAAGATCTGCTGGGGAGGCAGTGTGCTGAAGGGGTGAACCTGTTAGTGGGGTAATGTGAGTAGGGTAGGATGGCCCTGAGGAAATCACATGGAGCAGAATGTGCCAACAGAATAGGTAACCCCAACTGTTCAATTAAAATGGTATTTGAGTGGCGGTATCAACAGATGTTTAGGAAATCATAATGCTACTGTTGGACTGGAAACAAACGATTCTTATGCTGTAATTTTATTGCAGATTTGTATAAAATGGCTACCAATTTTTGCCCCTTTTTTCCATATTCCAGGCCAGCACATTCTGAATGTACTATAGTGGAACGTTACTTGAGTCCAGAAATGCTGGAGATCATCTTCGCCTTACTCTGAAACTTCTAATTTTATACATTATAGTCGCCAAACAATTGATACTAGAGCGTACAATCATCACAGCGATATTTGATT
Organism: Mobula birostris; assembly: GCF_030028105.1. Classification (NCBI taxonomy): domain Eukaryota; kingdom Metazoa; phylum Chordata; class Chondrichthyes; order Myliobatiformes; family Myliobatidae; genus Mobula; species Mobula birostris. The sequence goes on from NC_092374.1 coordinate 69,887,485, forward strand.
CTGCTCTTTGTGCTCCCTGGAGTACAAATCAATAGTAAATATTAAAAATTTAAATTATAATTCTTAAATAGAAAATAGAAAAGGGAAAGTAAGGTAGTGCAAAAAAAAAACCGAGAGGCAGGTCCGGATATTTGGAGGGTACGGCCCAGATCCGGGTCAGGATCCGTTCAGCAGTCTTATCACAGTTGGAAAGAAACTGTTCCCAAATCTGGCCGTACGAGTCTTCAAGCTCCTGAGCCTACTCCCGGAGGGAAGAGGGACAAAAAGTGTGTTGGCTGGGTGGGTCGTGTCCTTGATTATCCTGGCAGCACTGCTCCGACAGCGTGCGGTGTAAAGTGAGTCCAAGGATGGAAGTGTGGTTTGTGTGATGTGCTGGGCTGTGTTCACGATCTTCTGCAACTTCTTCCAGTCTTGGACAGGACAACTTCCATACCAGGTTGTGATGCACCCTAGAAGAATGCTTTCTACAGTGCATCTATAAAAACTAGTGAGGGTTTTAGGGGACAGGCCAAATTTCCTTAGCTTCCTCAGGAAGTAAAGGCGCTGGTGGGCCTTCTTGGCAGTGGACTCTGCTTGGTTGGACCAAGTCAAGTCATTTGTGATATTCACCCCAAGGAACTTAAAGCTTTTGACCTGTTCCACTTGCGCACCACCGAAGTAAATTGGGTCGTGCGGTCCGCTACTCCTTCTGAAGTCAACAACCAATTCCTTCATCTTGCTGACATTGAGGGATAGGTTATTGTCTTTGCACCATGCCACCAGGTTCTTAATTTCCTCTCTGTACTCAAACTCATCATTACCCGAGATACGGCCTACAATAGTGGTGTCATCAGCAAACTTATATACTGAGTTCGATGGAAACTTGGCTACACAATCATGGGTGTACAGTGAGTACAGCAGAAGGCTGAGTACACAGCCTTGTGGGGCACCGGTGCTCAGAGTGATTGTAGAGGAGAGCTTGTCCCCTATTTTTTACAGCCTGGGTCCTGCTTGTGAGGAAATTGAAGATCTAGCTGCAGATTTGAGTGTGAAGGCCCAGGTTCCGGAGCTTAGCAATCAGTTTATTTGGAATGCTGGTATTAAAGGCAAAGCTGTAGTCAATGAAAAGGAGCCTTACATATGTGTCTTTATTCTGCAGGTGTTCTAAGGAGGAATGTAGGGCCAGAGAGATGACATCTGCCGTTGACCTGTTGCTCCGGTAGGCGAATTGCAAATTGTCAAGATTGACCGGTAGGCTGTGGTTGATGTGTGCCATAACCAATCGCTCGAAGCACTTCATAGCAATTGATGTCAGAGCCACAGGTCGATAGTCATTCAGGCATGTGATGGGAAGATGGTCCTAGTGACGAGGACAAAGACTTGCAGCTAATTGGGATGGAAAGAACTATTGCTGGCATGAACCTAGGTTAATATTACACTGCATTCTAGTCCTCTGATTGCTTAGCATTGGAAGGAATTGTATGAAATAGATGTTAGGACAAATGTCTAGTACATAGAACATTAAACACTATAGCACAGCACACACACTTTGATCCAAAATGTTGTGCTGATCTACACCCAGTGGCCTCTTTATTAAGTACCTCCCGTACCTAATAAAGTAGCCACTTTATACTTTATACTTTATTGTCGCCAAACAATTGATACTAGAACGTACAATCATCATAGCAATATTTGATTCTGCGCTTCCCACTCCCTGGATTGCCAATCGATAGTCAATATTGAAAATTTAAATTATAAATCATAAATAGAAAATAGAAAAATGGAAAGTAAGGTAGTGCAAAAAAAACCCGAGATGCAGGTCTGGATATTTGGAGGGTACGGCCCAGATCCGGGTTACGATCCATGCCGCAGTCTTATCACAGTTGGAAAGAAGCTGTTCCCAAATCTGGCTGTACGAGTCTTCAAGCTCCTGAGGCTTCTCCCGGAGGGAAGAGGGACGTAAAGTGTGTTGGCTGGGTGGGTCGTGTCCTTGATTATCCTGGCAGCACTGCTCCGACAGCGTGCGGTGTAAAGTGAGTCCAAGGATGGAAGATTGGTTTGTGTGATGTGCTGTGCTGTGTTCACGATCTTCTGCAGCTTCTTCTGAGTGTATGTTCATAGTCTTATGCTGTTGTAACCCATCCACTTCAAGGTTTGATGCTCTATGTGTTCAGAGATGCTCTTCTGCACACCACTTTTGTAACACATGGTTATTTGAGTTATTATTGCCTTCCTGTCAGCTTGAACCAGTCTCACCATTCTCATTTGACTTCTATCATTATCAAGGTGTTTCCACCTGCAAAACTGCTACTCACTGGATTTTTTTTTGTTTCTTGCACCGTTCTCTATAAACTCCAGAGAATGCTGTGGGTGAAAATCCCAGGAGATCAGTAGTTTTTGAGATATTCAATCCATCCCATCTGGCACCAACAATCATTCCATGGTCAAAATCACTTAGATATCATTTCTTCCCATTCTGAAGTTTGGTCTGAAGAATAACTGATTCTTTTGACCGTATCTGCATGCTCTATGCATTGAGTTGCTGCTGTATGATTGGCTAATGAGATATTTGCATTAATGAGCAGGAATTCAAGTGTACCTAATAAAGTGGCCACTGAATGTATATAAACTTACTCCACAATCAATCTAACCCTTCCCTCCTACATGGTCAATGACCCTCTATTTTTGTCAAATCCATGTGGCTACTGCAAGTTTCATAAATCTCTTGAATGTATCAGCGTCTACCGCCACCTCAGGCAGTGTGTTCCAAGCACCTATCACTGTGCGAAACAACGCACATAAAAGTTGCTGGTGAACACAGCAGGCCAGGCAGCATCTCTAGGAAGAGGTACAGTCGACATTTCGGGATGAGACCCTGAAACATCTCACCTAAACTTCCCTCCACTCATCTTAAAAGGATGTCCTTTGGTACTGTCCATTGCTGACCTATGAAAAGACACTGGCAATCAACTCTGTTTATGCCCCTCATAATCCTATGCATCTCTATGAAGTCCCCACTCTCTGGAATGAGTTTTCTCCAAAGAGAGAAGTCCTACCTCTCTCAGCCTTTCCTCATAAGGCATGTTCTCAAATGCAAGCAGCAGCTGGTAAACCTCCTCTTTACCTTCTTCAAAACATCCACATGCTTCCTAAAATGAGGCAATCAGAAATGAACAATACAGAATTCTACAGAGCTGCAACATTACCTAGTGGCTCTTGAACTCAATCCCATGACCAATGAATGCCAACATGCCTTAAGCTTTCTTAACCACTCTTAGTCAAGTTGCGCAGCAACTTTGAGGCATCTATGCACTTGGGCCCCAAAATCCCTCAGCTCCTCTATAATGCCTAAAGTCCTGCATTAACCTTGTTCTCTGCCAGCTTTCCGACGAGACCACACTATATCAGTCCATGTCTGCCAGTATATGATACCACAATTCAGGTTGCTGTAGTTGCTAAGTGTGCCATTGTGCTGGGTACAAATCCCTGCCTTTTACTTACTTGGTATTGGTACATCATTACCATGCAAACATACCTGCTGAAATAATGCTAATTCAGTGGCTACAGAACAGCAGTGAGAATATAGGAAATGGTTTCAATCACATTGATGATCGTACTTTTATACAGTGCCAATGAAACTTGGCAGAGCATGTTCTGACTAATTCCAGTAGTAACAGGATTCCTTGGAGGTTAGCCAGTTTTCTTTGTGACCCGAGTTTCAACATCTCTATGACATACTGTAGGCCATTTGGGCCTTTGAATCCATGCCAGCTCAAAGGGCAACCCTATCCCTTTGTTTAATTCTCTCTGCATTCCCATCAACACACCCAAGATATTTTACAATGATCAGTTAATGTCTAACTTACATATGCATTTGGGATCTGGGAGGAAACTGGAGCACCTGGAGGAAACAGTTGTACAAGACACTGGTACAGAGATCCAAATGCTGAATGCATTTGAGATGAAGGTGAAGTCATCCTTGATGAACATAGTATTGATAATTTTAACTTAAATGCAAAAGTGTAAGCTGACATTAGACACAGATTATTTCAGTATGAACTGTCAGCCACTTCAGCTAGCTTCATCCTTTGAAGCATTTCAGTACGATTGTGAGTTCAAAGTGATGATTCAACCCTAAAATCTACAGTGAAAAGGGTATATTGTTCAGAAATATATTTCCTTCCCTTCTCCACCACTTGAGATGAGAGGTTTTGTAAAATGAATAATATATATCATCTATATTTAGAAGTATAGAATTAAACTGTAAAAATGTTTGCTTTTACTGTCATTGATGGCCCACACATGACTGAGAAACCCAACGCTTTTCTCCTCAGAGGACTGAAGATTGAAGGGAGATATGCATCATGAAAAATTTTCATAGAATCCATATGGTAAATGTGACTCCAGTGGTAGATGAATCAGTATCCAGAGGACACATATTTAAAATGACGAGCAAGAGAACTGTAGGTGAGGTGGAAATTTCATTTCAGAGAGAATTGATGTGATCTGGAGTGAACTGTTTGATTAGGCTACTGGAAACAGATTCAATTGTAACATTTATAAAGCGGTATTAAATAAATAATTACAGAGAAGCTTTGGTGAAGTACTGCAAAATGGGAATAATTGGACATCTGTTTCTCAGCTGGCACAGATATAATGTGACAAATTATATCGATTCCCTGTTCTATTATCCGATCGATTTATAATGAACTATAGGAATTTTTTTTATGAAAGGGTAAGAAAGTGGGGAAGTATTAAAGAGCAGAAACCACAGCATTGACAAATTGATTACTTATGGAGTAAATCATCAATGGGAAATTCACAAATGTCAGAGGTACGAATGTGACAGAAAGGACACTGCAATGAATAAAAGGAAATAGAGAGAAGTAGCAAATTACATCCTTGGTCAGTCAAGGACTGAGAGTGGTATAGTTGGCTCCTAAGAAGGAAAATTACAATAGAACACAAACCAGACCCGAAGAACCTGTTATTGATTTTGCCAGAACATTTAGGTTGATACACTCAATGGCCATTTAAATTTTATCATCAACATGCTAATAGATCTTTTTCAGAGTTACAAAAATGTAAATTATTTTTCTGTTAGTAGTATCTGCTATTTTATGCTTGCTAGTGTCAATATGGGCTGCTTATTCTGGATTTTATATTTAATTAATGTAAAATTTCATAGAACATAGAACCTCAAGGGTGGCGTTCTCAGGATTGCTGCCAATGCTATGTGACAGTGATGGTAAGAACTGGAGGAGATGGCAGTTGAATGCGTGGCTGAGGAGTTGGTGCAGGGAGCAGAGTTTTAGATTTTTGGATCATTGGGATCTCTTCTGGGGAAGGTGGGACCTGTACAGATTGGATGGGTTGCACCTGAACTCGAGGGGGAGCAATATCCTTGCAGGTAGGTTTGCTAGCATGGTTCGGGAGGGTTTAAACTAATTTGCAAGGGGGATGGGACCCGGAGCGATAGAGCAGTGAAAGAAGTGCATGGAGTAAAGCCAGATCTAACATATAGAGAGGCTTTGAGGAAAGAGAAGCAGAATAAAAGGTGTAAAGGTAGGAAGGTAGAAGGGCTAAAGTGCTTGTACTTCAATGCAAGAAGCATCAGGAACAAAGGTGATGAACTGAGAGCTTGGATACATACATGGAATTATGATGTAGTGGCCATTACAGAGTCTTGACTGGCACCAGGGCAGGAATTAGATATGAGGGAGTTAGATATGGCCCTTGTGGCTAAAGGGATCAGGGGGTATGGAGGGAAGGCTGGTACAGGGTTCCGAGTTGGATGATCAGCCATGATCATACTGAATGGCGGTGCAGGCTCGAAGGGCCGAATGGCCTGCTCCTGCACCTATTTTCTATGTTTTCTATGAATGGATTCTCAATATTCCTGGATTTCAGTGCTTTAAAAGGGATGGGGGGGAAGGGGAGGACGGGTCGCATTACTGGTCAGGGATACTATTACAGCTACAGAAAGGGTGGATAATGTAGCAGGATCCTCTTCTGATTCAGTATGGGTGGAAGTCAGGAACAGGAAGGGAGCGGTTACTCTATTGGGAGTACTCTACAGGCCCCCTGGTAGCAGCAGAGATACAGCGGAGCAGATTGGGAGGCAGATTTTGGAAAGGTGCAAAAATAACAGGGTTGTTATCATGGGTGACTTTAACTTCCCTAATATTGATTGGCACCTGATTAGTTCCAAGGGCTTAGATGGGGCAGAGTTTTTTTAAGTGTGCCCAGGACGGATTCCTGTCACAGTATGTTGACAGGCTGACTAGGGAGAATGCCATACTAGATCTAGTACTAGGTAATGAACTGGGGCAAGTCACAGATCTCTCAGTGGGTGAGCATCTGGGGGACAGTGACCACTGATCCCTGGCCTTTAGCATTATTATGGAAAAGGATAGAATCAGAGAGGACAGGAAAATTTTTAATTGGGGAAGGGCAAATTATGAGGCTAGAACTTACGGGTGTGAATTGGGATGATGTTTTTGCAGGGAAATGTACTATGGACATGTGGTTGATGTTTAGAGATCTGTTGCAGGATGTTAGGGATAAATTAGTCCCGGTGAGGAAGATAAAGAATGGTAGGGTGAAGGAACCATGGGTGACAAGTGAGGTGGAAAATCTAGTCAGGTGGAAGAAGGCAGCGTACATGAGGTTTAGGAAGTAAGGATCAGATGGGTCTATTGAGGAATATAGGGAAGCAAGAAAGCTTAAGAAGGGGCTGAGAAGAGCAAGAAGGGGGCATGAGAAGGCCTTAGCGAGTAGGGTAAAGGAAAGCCCCAAGGCATTCTTCAATTATGTGAAAAACAAAAGGATGACAGGAGTGACGATAGGACCAATTAGAGATAAAGGTGGGAAGATGTGTCTGGAGGCTGTGGAAGTGAGCGAGGTCCTCAATGAATACTTCTCTTTGGTATTCACCAATGAGAGGGAACTTGATGACGGTGAGGACAATATGAGTGAGGTTGATGTTCTGGAGCATGTTAATATTAAGGGAGAGGAGGTATTGCAGTTGTTAAAATTCATTAGGACGGATAAGTCCCCGGGGCCTGATGGAATATTCCCCAGGCTGCTCCACGAGGTGAGGGAAGAGGTTGCTGAGCCTCTGGCTAGGATCTTTATGTCCTCGTTGTCCATGGGAATGGTACCGGAGGACTGGAGGGAGGTGACTGTTGTCCCCTTGTTCAAAAAAGGTAGTAGGGATAGTCCAGGTAATTATAGACCAGTGAGCCTTACGTCTGTGGTGGGAAAGCTGTTGGAAAAGATCCTTAGAGATAGGATCTATGGGCATTTGGAGAATCATGGTCTGATCAGGGACAGTCAGCATGGCTTTGTGAAGGGTGGATCATGTCTAACAAGCCTGATAGAGTTCTTTGAGGAGGTGACCAGGCATATAGATGAGGGTAGTGCAGTGGAGGTGATCTATATGGATTTTAGTAGGGCATTTGACAAGGTTCCACACGGTAGGCTTATTCAGAAAGTCAGAAGGCATGGGATCCAGGGAAGTTTGGCCAGGTGGATTCAGAATTGGCTTGCCTGCAGAAGGCAGAGAGTGGTGGTGGAGGGAGTACATTCAGATTGGAGGGTTGTGACTAGTGGTGTCCCACAAGGATCTGTTCTGGGACCTCTACTTTTCGTGATTTTTATTAACGACCTGGATGTGGGGGTAGAAGGATGGGTTGGCAAGTATGCAGAAGACACAAAGGTTGTGGTGTTGTAGATAGTGTAGAGGATTGTCGAAGATTGCAGAGAGACATTGATAGGATGCAGAAGTGGGCTGAGAAGTGGCAGATGGAGTTCAACCCGAAGAGTGTGAGGTGGTACACTTTGGAAGGTCAAACTCCAAGGCAGAGTACAAAGTAAATGGCAGAATACTTGGTAGTGTGGAGGAGCAGAGGGATTTGGGGGTACATGTCCACAGATCCCTGAAAGTTGCCTCACAGGTAGATAGTGTAGTTAAGAAAGCTTATGGAGTGTTAACCTTCATAAGTCGAGGGATGGAGTTTAAGAGTCGCAATGTAATGATGCAGCTTTATAAAACTCTGGTTGGGCCTCACTTGGAGTATTGTGTCCAGTTCTGGTTGCCTCACTATAGGAAGGATGTGGAAGCATTGGAAAGGGTACAGAGGAGAATTACCAGGATGCTGCCTGGTTTAGAGAGTATGGATTATGTTCAGAGATTAAAGGAGCTAGGGCTTTACTCTTTGGAGAGAAGGAGGATGAGAGGAGACATGATAGAGGTGTACAAGATATTAAGAGGAATAGATAGAGTGGATAGCCAGCGCCTCTTCCCCAGGGCACCACTGCTCAATACAAGAGGACATGGCTTTAAGGTAAGGGGTGGGAAGTTCAAGGGGGATGTTAGAGGAAGGTTTTTTACTCAGAGAGTGGTTGGTGCATGGAATGCACTGCCTGAGCCAGTGGTGGAGGCAGATACACTAGTGAAGTTTAAGAGACTACTAGACAGGCATGTGGAGGAATTTAAGGTCGGGGGTTATATGGGAGGCAGGGTTTGAGGGTCGGCACAACATTGTGGGCCGAAGGGCCTGTAATGTGCTGTACTATTCTATGTTCTATGTCCTATGGAAATCTACAGCACATTACAGGCCCTTTGGCTCAAAAAGCTGTGCCGACCATATAACCTACTCTAGAAATTGCATAGAATTACCCTATCGCATAGTCCTCTATTTTTCTAAGCTCCATGTACCTATCTAAGAATCTCTTAAAAGATCCAATTGTATCTGCCTCCAGCACTGTCGCTGACAATGCATTCCATGCACCTACCACTCTGCCTGTGAAAAACTTACCCTTGACATCCCCACTATGCCTACTTCCAAGCGCCTTAAAACTATGCCCCCTCTTCCTCCTCTGACTCATGGCTGAAGCAACTGGATTGCCATCATTTTGCCATTTAGTGACGTCATTTGCTACATTTTTCAAAATATCCTCTTGAAGCCTCCTCACTGGGTTCATATGGAAACTTGGCTCTTTGCCGGCTCCGCTAACAGCCATTGGACTCAACGGTGTGGAGGCCACCCTTCATAAACAACAGGTGTCTAGGGTCAGTATGAATTGGGGTTCAAATAAACAGGAACATTGTGATGTTCCAATTAAAGAAACTTCAATTTGAGTGAATGCTGTGTAGATACTGTTCATACACATTTATCGGTTGGCAAGAAATAACAGATCATACACTGCATAAAATTATAACTTAAGTATATTTACAAATTTCAGCTTTATAGAACAGTTAGTAGGAAAAAAAAGGGGGACAAATGAAAAGGCCCATTACAGTTAACCCAGTCCAAATGTACACATAAAGTTGAAGCTCATCTTGAAGTTATCCTTTTCACTTATGCACTGGACCCGCAGTCTGTGTGAAAGCACACACATCCCAAATGTTGCTCGGAATCTATCTTGAACAAATCGGTGCTTTCTCTGGAGTATTGGCCTTTTCTCCTTGGAGCCACTCGTCTGCACAAAGCGCCTTGTGCAACAAGGACACTCCTTCCCATGGCATCCTCAGCCATCTTCCCTCTTGTCCTCTCTGCAGCTCCTGCCAAAAAGGCCACAAACCCCACCACTGTCCATCACAAACCTTTCCCCATGCCTACCTCCCTCCAGAACCTTCTCCTAAGTCCACCATCCTGATTGGTTGACACAACATTCCTAAGTTGAACATCAGAGCCCCTTACTTTCCTCGAAAACCAAACATGCTATCAGCAAGACCCACTGATTCTACAGCAAGGTACTAAGTGAAATACCCTACAGCATTAGCAGTAAAAATCTTAACCAAGGCATGACACTCTCTGCAGAAGTCCAAAGATACAAAATGTCCTTAAAATCCCTACTTAATCTTTAGCTTCTTTTTCAATAAATTATGCATGAGTCATTTGCAGTGATAATATAGTTAAGAGATGTTTAAAATACTGAAGCTAAAACTTTGGTTAAAACATATTTTAAAGTAATTGTTTTTAAATGATTTTGCATTAAAATCAACATGCAAATTCATTAATCATTGAAGACCAGATACTGGTTTACATGTTGTAATATACAATTTCTCAGAAAGTAAATTACCTGTACATAATGAATGATACAATAAACTGCCTGAAAAAAAAATCAGTAAATATTTTAAAGCAGTATTGCATTTATGCCCAAAAACAAAACAGAGCAGAAGAAAAAAGCAGAGCAGTGGGACTTAATTGGATAGCTTTTCCAAAGAGCTAGTACAGACATGGGATATATGGGCTAACACCACTGTCGAAAGGGTTTGTTGTCTTCATTCTGGGGCAGCTCACTCAGCTATTGTCCCCACCCGACACGCAGCTCTCACTTTTGGCTGCAAGTAGCTGTTTGCAATCACACCCCGGTACACCACTTCGACAGGAGGCGGGCCAAACCAGGAGAGGGTAGCCATCAGGCCTCGTACCCCAGTGAGACAGGGATGTGCCTGACCGAGTATGCAAAGACAGCTCTGGTGGATAGGGCGAATGAGATCTACAGTGAGATGCAACAGCTAGGAAGGCGGTACTGCAACACTACGTGGAGAGCAAACGGCATGATCATGCACAGAAGACATTATGGTCATTCACTGAAGCTGAGGAAGACCCCAGTGTGTGATGCTGGTTTGTGTCACTGGACCTAGTCTTCCAATGTCAAGGGAGTGGAACTGCCCCAGTGCAATGGCTGTCCCACTTTATAAACTCACTTGCACAGGTTTCTTATCATTGTCAGACATGATGGACAACCACCACATAGTACAGACAGAATGGGGCCATAACTCACCACTGGGCCACAAAATACAAGAAATCTGATTTAAGAGTCTCTGCCAAAGTTTATTGCCTTGACAAATGAGAGAAATATAAAATGCGTTTCACCCTCAGTTCAGTCGGCTGATTTTCTTCAAAACATCTGTCAGCACTAATAGTAATTTAAAAAATATGTATTTACAACTATACTTCCCTTCTGTTTTTACAATCTTTCACATAACTTTTTGCTTAGTAGCTCAGCAATTAACAACAGAAGGAATTAAACCAGCCAGATGAGAATTGCTTCCATGTAATATTGACCCATTAAGATAAGATCAAATGCTGATTGTCCATTTTCCTCCACAGATGCTCTCTGAGTTTCCTCAGCGGTTTTTTTTTTGGTCATACTTTGCCGAAACATTAAAACTGAGATATAGCTGTTGTTCTTAACTCTCATGTTAGTTTTCATGTTCTTCTGCATGCTTTATTCAATATTTAATTCAGAGGAACCTGAGAGAGAATGGCCAAACCTGACTCTTTAATTTAGACCTAATTGAATTCATTTGGCTTAGACGTAAAAAAGCAGATTCATTTATTCTGTGTTCGTTTTGGCATAATTGTGTCAGTCAATAAATTGAGAAGAGTATCACATGGTTTGAAATTATATGAGTATCCCAACTCTTAACTGAAACTGTTTGCTCTCCTGTGTGTAATGGATTGAATCCTCCAGTAAAGTGGGGCAAGTGTAGGTTAATAAGATCATTCAAATAGTGTGTAATAATTAGTCTTGGTCACTCACAATTCAATCATCCAATTACCTCCTTTCTGATTAGGCCTTGTAGTGTGGCTATTGAATGGTCTGATTGGTTAGAGAGTCGGGGGAGAGTTTTAACACAGTAAAATTAGCTCCAGATGGGTTGTTAACATTTTAACAGTCTCAGACTCATTTTGTAATCACCCTTTTCTGGTTTATCAGGCATAGAACAGAATGAGTGGGTGCATGAGGATGTAGCCAACTCTCTTTCAGGAGGTGCATTAGCCCCTGAAATGTTATAATGAGTTGTATTGCTCAGATTTAATTTGGCTATCTGTGTATTTGATGCCTTGTGAAATCTGGCCAGTAAGGACAAATTTGTGGAAGAAACAAATGCTGGGTTGTGGGTCACAGAAGCCTGTAGTTTTACCTAGCTCCTTCACCAATCCCACAGAAACCTGTTTCCCAATTAATCCACAGCCCGAAGAGATATACAGCCTCTTCCTCTTTGATTGGATCTCTTAGGATTAGTATTGGTGACTCTCTGGATAGGCCTATATTTCCTAACATATCAAAACTCTGTTTTTGCATACAAGGAAGTAACCCAGATTTCAGAGCCCCTCAATTACTAAACAACCAATTCCACCCACTTCCTCAAAGGAACTTGTAAACATCCTACATATAATTGGATCTAGCACACAGTAATCAGATTCCACTCAGTTTGCTGGCAAGATACTAAATTCCTTCCTTGAACTTCTTGGGATTGGGGTACCATGACCACTGACCTTCCAAAATGTTCACAGAATAGGTATTCCACTCACACCCTGCTCCTTAGCATCCTCCTGACCAATGTACAGTCATTGAAGAGCAAGATAGAAGACCTAAACAAGATTGCTGTATTGGCAGGAAATAAGGGATTGCTGCCATCTATGTTTCACTGAGACATTGCTCACCCCCACACTCCAGATACCATGATCCAGACCAAAGGCTTCTCAATCCACCAGATGGACTGGACAGAGGCACCAGGAACAGGCAGAAGCTGCAGCATCTGCTTCATTATTATCTCATTGTGGTGCTTGGTGTAGCAGTGTTGTCTCACTCTTGTTTCCCTGACCTGGAGCATCTAATAATTAACTGCTGACTATTCTACTTACTGAGAGAGTTCTTCACCATGATCATAACTGCAGCTTACATACTGCCAAAGGCAGATGTCAAGCTAGCACTCGATGTATTGACTGTCATGATTAGCAAACAAGAAATGGCCTACCTTGAAGTTTTTCACATCCTTGCCAGAGACTTCCATTAGGCTTACTTTAAGAAATCTCTGCCCAGCTGCCATCAGTACTTCAGCTTCAGCACCGGAGGACTCAACAACTCAACCACCGCTACACTACTACCACAAAGGTTGACTATTCCATCCCTTGGGAAATCTGACCATCTGGTTGTCCTCCTCCTCCTCCAACCTGAAGAGAGGCAGAGATTAAAGAGCAAGGCATCAGAAATAAGGACAGCAAAAAGGTGGCCATAGGAGGCAGAGGAGTGGATATGGGATTGCTTTGAGTCGGTGGGCTAGACCATTTTCAAGTCATCTGAGGACCTGAATGAATGCACCTTAGTTATCACGGACTGTAGACGAGTCCATCTCTACAAAATCATTCAAAATCCTCTTCAACCTTAAGCCCAGGATAAAGCAAGAGATCTAAAATCTTCCGAGGGCCAGATCGGTAGTATACAGGACTAGCGATCCAGTAATGTACAAGTGGACCAATTATGACCTCCAGAAGGACATCTCATATGCAAAGTGGAAATTCTGAGCTATACTTGAACCACCAAGGGATGCTCGACAACTATGGCAGGGCTTGAACACCATTACTGTCTACAAAAAAAACATGCGACATAATTAGGTATAAATGTCTCCATCTATTTGTGTGTGTGTATATATATATATATATGTATATCTCAACATAAATGGAAGCAACATCATTCTCCTATTTCGGAATGAGGTAGGACAGGTGACAGAAGTGTGTGTGTAGGGGAACATTTTGGATCTAGTAATAATAATGCTATTAGTTTCAAGATAATTATGGAAAAGGCATGAGACCAAATTGATTATCTCAAAAATCAGTATCGTCATCTACACATGAAGCCAAAAGAGATAGGGAGATCTTAAGTGGATTTTTTTGCATCTTTATTTACTCAGGAGATGGACACAGAGACTGTAGAGTGAGGCAAAACAGGAGTGAGATCTTGGATCCTATACAGATCAAAGACAAAGAGGTGCTTGCTGTATTGAGACAAACTAGGATGGATAATTTCCCAAGGCCAGACAGGGTGCTTCCTAGGACCTTGTGGGAGGCTGGTATAGAAAATGCCCGAGCCCTAGCAGAGGTATTTAAAATGTCCTTAGCCACCAGAGTGGTGCTGGGAATTGGAAGAGAGTTAATGTTGTTCTGTTGTTTAAGGAAGATTGTTTGAGAAATTATAGGCCAGTGAGCCTGTTGTCAGTCATGGGTAAGTTATTGGAAGGTATCCTAAGGGACCGTATATATTAGTATTTGGATAGACACAGACTGAATAGGGATTTGTGTGTAGTAGGATGTGTCTAATCAATCCTATAGAGTTTTTTGAGGAAGATACCAGAAAAGTTGATGAAGACAAGGCAGTGAATGTTGTCTACATGGATTTTAGCAACGTCTTTGACAAAGGCCAGGAGGGGAGGTTGGTTAAGAAAGTTCCATCGCTCAGCATTGAAGATGCATTCATCATTAAGCTCTGAGACCTGCACCTCAATACCTCCCAGTGCAACTGGATCCTGACTATCCTCGTTGGCAGACCTCAGTTAGTACGGATTGGCAACAATTTTTCCTCCACAATCACTGTCAGCACAGGTGCACGACAAGGCTGTATGGTTGGCCCCCTGCTTTACCCACTTTATACCTATGATGACATGGCTAAGTACAGCTCCATTGGCATGTCTAAGTTTGTTGATGACACAACTGCTATTGGTTGAATCAAAGGTAGTGATGAATCAACAATTAGGAGGGAGATTAAAAATCTGATTAGTTCCACAACAACAACCTCTCACTCGATGTCAGCAAAACCAAAGAGCTGATTATCAATTACAGGGGGAAGATTCCAGAAGTCCATGAGCCAGTCTTCATTAGGGGATCAGAGATGGAGAGGATCAGTAGCTTTAAGTTTCTTGGCATTATCATATCAGAAGATCTGACCTTAGGAAGACTGAAGAAAGTGATGGATGTAATCAGTCCATCACAGGCAAAGCTGTCTCCAACACTCAGCCACAAGAAAGCAGCACCAATTATCAAAGGCCCCCCACCATCCAGGCCTGGCTCTCTTCTCGCTACAACCATTGGGCAATAAGTAAAGGAGCGTTAGGTCCCTCATCACCAGCTTCAGGAACAATTATTAAATTTTAAAGTTCAAACTAAATTTATTATCAAAGTATGCATATATCACCATATTCTACGCCGAGATTCATTTTCTTGTGGGCATTCTTGGGAAAATAAAGAAATTCAATAGAATCCATGAAAAAAACTCATTCACAAACAAAGCCAGAAACCTGCAAGAGAAGAGAAAGTATGCAAACAATATAAACAAGTAAGTAAGTAATACTGAAAACATGAACTGTGGAGTTGTTGAATGTGAGTCCATAGGTTGTGGAGTCAATTCAGTGTTGAGGTAAATGAAGTTATCCATGCTGGTTTACAATCCTGATGGTTGTAAGGCAATAACTGTTCCTGAACCAGAACCAGAACCAATAGTTCCTGTACCTTTTGATGGTAGTAGCAAGAAGTAACATGGCCTGGATGATGGGGGTCTTTGATGATGGATGCTGTTTTCTTGTAGCAGTGCTCCTTGTGAATGTGCTCAGTGATGGGGAGGGCTTTGCCTGTGATGGACTGGGGTGAATCCACAAGTTTCTAGACTTCCATTTCTGGGCATCGTTGCTTCCATATCAGGCAGTAAAGCAACCAGTCAGGATACTCTTCACTGTGCATTTATAGTAGTTTGTCAAAGTTCTAGTGATACACTGAATCTGTGCAAACTTCTAAGAAAGTGGAGATGTTTTTGTGCCATTTTTGTGATGGCTTTTATATGCTGGACCCGGGATAGATCCTCTGATATGGTAGCAACAAGGAATTTAAATTGACTGACCACCACCAATCCCTCATGATGTCAGGCTCATGATCATACAGATTCTCCCTCCTGTACTCTTTGGTTATGCTGATGTTGAGTGGCGGGTTGTTGTTGCCTCACCATTCATTCAGATTTTCAATCTTCCTCCGATATGCCAATTCATCAAATCTTCAGATTCAGCCATCAGCAAACTGAAATATGGCATTGGAGCTGTGCTTAGCCTCACAGTCTTAAGTAAAAAGTGAGTAGAGCAGAGGGCTAAACACACAATCTTGTGGTGCTCCTGTGCTGATGGTGATTGTGGAGTAGATGTTGTTGCCAATCTGAGCTGACTGGGGACTGCAAGCCAGAAAATTGGTGATCCAGTTGCACAAGGAGGGATTGAGGCCTAGGACTTGGAGCTTAGTGATTAGTTTTTAAGGGATGATTGTATTGAATGCTGAGCTGTATTCAATGAAGAGCATCCTGATGTATGCACCTTCATTATGCAGATATTCCAGGATTGAGTGAAAAGCTAATGAAATGCCATCTGCTGTTGATCTGTTGCGATGGTAGGCAAATTCGAACGGATCCAAGTCTGTCCTCAGGCAGGAGTTGATATGCTTCATCATGAGCTTCTCAAAGCACTTCATCATAGTAGATATAAGTGCCATTAGGCAATCAATATTGAATCATTTTACCACATTATTCTTGTGCACCAGTATGATAAAAGCCTGCTTGAAGCGGAAGATTACCTCAGACTGCCAAAGTAAGAGGTTGAAGATGTCAGTAAACACTCCAGCCAATTGATTAGCATAGGTTTGCAATACTCATCAAGGGTGCAATCAGCTGCATCTTGTGGGTTCACCCTCCTGAAAGATGCTGTCACATTGACCTCAGACTGAAATCACAGAGTCATCGGAGTCTGTGGGGGATTTGTGAAGGCAACTCGAAGCTTTGTCATCAAAGGGAGCAAAAAAGACATTGAGCTCATCAAGGAGCAAAAGCTTGTTCTCATTAATGCTGCTTGGCTTTGCTTTGTAGCACCATTAGGCCCCTGGACCATTGTGGATAACCACCCACCACAGTTCTGAACTGATTCCATGACTTACAGATTCAATTTCAAGGTCTCTTTACAATTCATGTTCTCAGTATTATTTTTTTATTTACACAATTTGTCTTCTTTAGCACGTTGGTTGTTTGTCAAGCTTTGTGTGCAGTTTTTCATAAATTCTATAGTTTTTCTTTATTTTACCTGTAACTGCTTGCAAGAAAATGAATCTCAAGGTAGTATATGGTAATGTATACAGTACGTACTTAATAAATTTATTTTGAACTTTGAACACTAAACTTACTTAAACTGGCATCATGTTTATAACTTGGCCACATTCCACTGAGTTGTATTCAGCTGAGCCACTCTTCTTTCTAAATCTGATGATTTTCAGGTCAGGTCTGATGGCAGAGACTGGAAGAACTAAAACTAGTGTGACACTCTAGTCTGGTTCTGTGAGAGTGCCACACTGTCGCACATGCCATCATTCAGGTGAGTTACTGCACCTGAGGTTAAGCCTACCAACTCAAGTGTACAATGAAGACCCCCCATGGTCCTATTCCAAAGGTTTTACTGTGGAGTTCAGTAGATATTTTTTCTTCCACCCAACATTGTAAGGACAGTTATTCATTGTTGCGAGCTGGAACGTAGGTGGAGTTGGACATCACTGGGAAGCATGGACATTGAGGGAAGTCAGCCTACAGAGAGGAAGTCACCACCCTGACGCAGTGCTGCCAAGAAATCAACCTCTCCCACAATGTTGCAAAAACAAAGGAGCTGGTTGTGGACCACAGGAGGAATAGAGTCAGGCTAGCCCCTATTGACATCAAGATCATGGGTTGAGAGGGTGAACTCATCACTGAAGATATCACATGGTCTGTACTTACTGGATGTGTGGTGAAAAAAGCACGACAGTGTCTCTTTCACCTCAGATAGTTGAAGATGTTAGATTTGGGCCCCCAGATCCTAAGAACTTTCTACAGGGGCACAGTTGTGAACACCCTGACTGGCTGCATCACTGCCTGGTATAGGAACTGTACTTCCCTCAATCACAGGGCTCAGCAGAGAGTTGTGCGGACAGCCCAGCTCATCTGTAGTTGTGAGCTTCTCACGATTCAGGACACTTACAAAGACAGGTGTGTGCAAAGGGTTCAAAGGATCATTGGGAACCAAGTTACCACAACCACAAACTGTTCCAACTGCTACCATCTGGGAAACAGTACCACACCATAAAAGCCAGAACCAACAGGCTCCGGGACAGCTTCTTCCAACAGGCCATCAGACTAATTAATTCATGCTGATATAATTGTATTTCTATGTTATATTGACTATCCTGTTGTACATACTGTTTATTACAAATTATTATAATTTGCATATTGCACATTTAGACAGAAAGGTAACGTAAAGATTTTTACTCCTCATGTATGTGGGGGATGTAAGTAATAATGTCAATTCAGTTTAAAGACTATAGCATGCCAATCACAGAGAGGCTGAGTCAAGAGTTTTACTAGTGCTCTGCTGGCTCTGATGGCAAATATCCTTGTAGTACATTTGGGAGATGTCAGATTCTTTTATCTGGATGTACATTTTGCAAACATTTTCTTCAATAATATCTACAATATAACAGTAACTACACTTCCAAAATAATTTTGAACCTGTGAAAATAAATAGAATGCCATAAAAAGTCCCATTGAAATGCAGATATTTTGGACCACCAAAACCGAGTTAAACAATCTATGTTCAAAGTTCAAAGTAAATTTATTATCAATGTACATACATGTCACTATAAGCAAGACTGAGATTTATTTTCTTCTGGGCATTCATGGTGATACAAGAAACACAATACAATCAATGGAAGACTACATCCAACAGGACGGACAAGCAAATAATGTTCAAAAACAAAACGACAAACTGCAAATACAAAAAGAAAGAGAAAAAATAATAATAAATGAATAAGCAATATATATCAAGATCATGAGATGAAGAGTCCTTGAACATGATTACATAGGCTGTAGGAACATTTCAGTGATGAGGCAAGTGAAGTTATCCCCTCTGGTTCAACAGCCTGATGGTTGAGGGGTAATAACTGTTCCTGAACCCAGTGACGTGAGTCCTGAGGCTTCTGTACCTTGTTCCTGATGGCAGCAGCGAGAAGAGAGCATGGCCTGGATGTTGGGAGTCCTTGATGATGGATGCTGCTCTCCTGTGACAGTGTTCCATGTAGATGTGCTGGAAGATGGTGAGGGCTTTACCTGTGATGTGCAGGGATGTATCTACTACCTTTTGTTGGCATTTTCATACAGGGGTATTTCCACAGCAGGTCATGATGTAATCCACCACACAACTGTAGAAGTCTGTCAGAGTTTTCAATGACATGCCAAACTTTTGCGAACTGCTAAGAAAGTAGAGGCACTGCTGTGCCTTATTCATAATGACACTTATATTCTGGGCCCAGCACAGATTCTCTGAAATGATAACACCAAGAAATTTAAAGTTTCTGACCCTCTACCCCTCTGATCCCCCAATGAGGATTGCCTCATGGACCTCCAGTTTCCTCCTCCTGAAGTCAATAATCATTTCCTTGGTCTTGCTGACATTGAGTGAGAGGTTGTCGTTATGGTACTACTCAGCCAGATTTTCAATCTCCCTTCTATATGCTGACTCATCATCACCTTTGATTCAGCTAATGACATCAGTAAACTTTAATATGGTATTGGAGCTGATCATAGCCTCAGACTCATAAGTATAAAGCTTAAATATGGTATTGGAGCTGATCATAGCCTCAGACTCATAAGTATAAAGCTTAAATATGGTATTGGAGCTGATCATAGCCTCAGACTCATAAGTATAAAGCAAGTGGAGTAGAGGGCTAAGCACACTGTGTTGCACCTGTGCTGAGGGAGATTGTGGAGGAGATATTGTTGCCAATTCAAACTGACTGTGGTTCAGCAACTGAGGCAAGCGAGGATCCAGTTGCACAGGAGGTACTGAGGCCTAGGACTTGAAGCTTACTGATTAGTTTTGAGGGGTTGATAATATTGAATGTCGAGCTGTAGTCAATGAAGCACATCCTGATGTATGCACCTTCACTGTCCAGATGCTCCAGCGTTGAGTGAAGAGACAATGAAGCGGCAATCTGCTGTTGACCAGTTGTGACGGTAGGCGAACTGGAGTGGTTCCAAGATGCTTCTCAGGCAGGAGTTGACATGCTCCATCACCAAACTCTCAAAGGACTTCACCACAGTGGATGTAAGTGCTACTGGATGATGGTCATTGAGGCAGGTTGCCACGTTCTTCTTAGGCACAGGTATAATTGAAGCCTGCTTGAAGCAGATGAGTACTGCAGACTGATGAAGCGAGAAGTTAAAGATATTGTTGAGCACTCCAGACAGCTGTTCAGCACAAGTCTTTAGTACTCAGCCAGCTTCCCCATCTGGGCCTGGTGCTTTCTGTGGGAAGGATGCTCTCATAGAATGCCCCAGATTCTGAAATCACAGAGTCGTTGGGGGATTTCATGAAGGCACATACTTTTTCTGATGTTCGAGGTGAGAATAAAAGGCATTGAGCTTATCTGGAGCGAAGCTTTTTTGATGTTGCTTGGTTTCACTTTGTAGGAAGTGATAGCATTCAACTCCTACCATAGATTTGGTCCAGAATTGCCATTTCACATGTGAGATGCTTTCCAGAGATCCTCTTTATTTAACTTGGTCACCAGACCTGAATGCCATTGTTCTGGCACTCAGCAGATTGCGGATCTCATGGTTCATCCAGGGCTTCTGGTGAGGAAAGACTGAAGGATTTTGTGAGGACACACTCAACAATGACTGTTTTTATAAATATATAATTATAAATAGGTTGCCAATAGTGTCAGTAGTTCACAGTTTGTAACGGATCTGTCCCACTTTTACCAATGAACATACAGTGTATTTGTTTTAAATTCCCTTTTAAGGCATTAACTTGTTTAAAAACAAAACATTTGGTGCAATATTGTGTGGTGTGCTTGCCACCTTTTAGTGATATAAACTGAACAGTTACTGGGAAATATTTTTGTGTCACAATTGAGAACAGATGGCAG
The DNA here is from genome assembly GCF_030028105.1 of Mobula birostris. Taxonomy (NCBI): domain Eukaryota; kingdom Metazoa; phylum Chordata; class Chondrichthyes; order Myliobatiformes; family Myliobatidae; genus Mobula; species Mobula birostris. The sequence goes on from NC_092374.1 coordinate 69,908,241, forward strand.
TGAATGAGAACACAAGGAACAAGAATCACTGTCCAATTTACATATTGCCATTGTACCAATTTAAGAATGATTATTTATATTTAATATTTATAATTCAAATCTAATTGTTCTTCCAAAGCACACCACCAGAAAAACAAGAGGTCCTGTGAAATTCAGTTGATCCCACTTGTGATACCAACTATGAATGCAGAGAAGGTTTATTATTGATAACTTGTCAGGTTTCTCTGATCCTAGGATATAATAAAAGGGGACTACGTGTCTTCATAATCTAATTTTTGGCCCACAGGCTTTTGCGGTACACCTGTATATCAATGGAGCATGGGAAAAAATTGTGATCTTGCAGAATGTACAATTCTCACAATGTAAAGCTGAGAATTTACTGTAGATTTTTTTGATGGCTCAGTTTAAAATAACAATAATGGGAAATTTAGAGGACGCTGACAATGGAAGTTGAACCTCCACAGACTGAACAAAGGTGAAGAAATTATTTGTAATGAGCTGCATTTTTATGAAATAAAAACAAGTGTGGCACTAAACCTAGAGGGCACTCACTCAAAGCATTATGGGAGATGGTAGAGATTAGTAATTAGGTTTTGTCAGTTTTACCACATTTTCAGCCCACTCTTATAGCTGACATCGAACTGAGCGAGTGTTGGTAGGGTTTTAATTCTCCAGTACTGAATCTTCTTTGGATTTTGCAATACTTTAAAGTATTGTGGTACTTGCATTACATTTATATTTGAAAGTGGAAATGCTAGAAATTTGCAATAAAAACAGAAAACATGGAGGAACCTGATCTGTATCTGAACACAATCAAATCTTGGCACCTCCAGGTAACCATAATGATTGATCCATTATGAATTCCAGAATTACTCATGAAGGTCAGTCAATTCTCAGTTGTGATAGCTCCAGATATTTGAGAATCATTTATCAGGTACCTTTGACTGAGCAGTCTTAGGTCTACCTAGCTACACATGGTTTAATGTTGCGAAAGGGAATATGTAATATATAATTTACCACTGTTGACACAATCCTGCTCATGAAATACCTCCTCACCTAATCTCCTTGAACATGCAGTGGAAGTGGTGTATATGGTTTTCAGTAAGGTGGTTGATAAGGTCCCCTATGGTAGATTCATTCAGAAAGTCACGAGGCAATGGATCCAGAGAAACGTGAGGACTTGGATTCAGTACTGGCTTGCCCACAGAAGGCTGAGGGTGGTTGTAAATGGAGTATTTTCTGCCTGGAAATTGGTGGCCAGTGGTTTTCCACAGGGATGCCTGCTCTTTGTGATTCTTATAAATGACTTGGATAAGGAAGTGGAAGGGTGCGTTAGTAGGTTTGCTGATGACATGAAGGTTGATGGGAGGACCGTGTAGAAGATTGTTAAGGATTACAACAAGATATTGATAGGATACAAAGCTGGGCTGAGAAGAGGTAGAAGGAGTTCAACATGGAAACATGTGAAGTGATTCACTTTGGAAAGTACAATTTGAAAGCAGAATACAGGACCAATGACAGGATTCTAAGCAGTGTGGAGGATCTTGGGGTCCAGATTCATAGATCCCTCAAAGTTGCCATTCAAGTTGATAGGGTGGTTAAGAAGGCATATGGTGTGTTGGCCTTCACTAGTCAGGGAATTCAGTTAAATCATAATTGCATTATTGTATTTAGTTTTGGTTGCTTCATTATAGTACTACCTGGATTAGAGAGCATGTCTTATGAGGGTAGGTTAAGCTTTTCTCTTTGGAGCGAAGGAGGATGAAAGATAACTTGATAAAGGTATATAAGCTCATAAGAGGCATAGGTCAAGTTGACAGCCAGAGAATTTTCCCAGCATGGCAATAGCTAATACAAGAGGGCATAATTTTAGGAAGATGAAGAAAAGTATTTGTGGAAACTTTAAGAGGTAACCTCAAAGAGAACCACAACCTTGTTGCAAGGTTTGGAGACTTCCATGCCTCAATGACCTGGAGAGCTATGTTAGCTAGAGGTAGGGTCGCCATGCCAAACAAGTCAAAGGGCAGAGGCCAGACTAACAATGGCCCACTGGTCCTCCAGGCTCAGGGGTTCAGCTCAGGGCTAACAAACCTGACTGGTCAAAATACATTGTTATGGAAACATCAATTGAAGAATCCGTCTTTAACTTTGTGCAATGGTATGGACAGACAGAGATGGAGGACCTTCGTTGCTGCCCTAAATGCCAGCTGTGTAATAGATTGTAAGGAAACTTAGAGGTAAGTCAGAGAGTTTTTTTGCACACAGAGCGGTGGGTCTGTGGAATGAGAGGCCCGGGGGCGGGGGTGGGGGGGGTTGGTAGAGGCAGATACGTTATAGACATTTAAGAAATTCTTAGCTAGGCACACGGATGATAGAAAAATGGAGGACTATGCCAGAGGAAAGGTTTAGCCTGATCTTAGAGAAGGTTAAAAGGTCAACACAGATCATGGGCCAAAAGGCCTATATTGTGCTATAATGCTCTAGGTTCTATATGTTCACTGTGAGTTTAGGGAATTATGAATTCTAGTGAATTCTTGGCTGTGTAGCACAGTAGAGATAAGGGGGGGGGGGCGCAGTGATCACATTGCAGAATGATAAAGTGGGACTCTACAAGGCTTTATCAGGCTGTGAAAGTCCAGGCTCATTCTGGCCTGAGCTACGAACTGTAGGCTAAAGTGAACTATAGTAAGCTGATGTTTGATTACCAGCTCAGCATTAATTTCATTCAATCCAGTATGGAAGCTTGACGTTGTACATGTTAGGTAAAAGTGGAACTGCTCATAGCTCATGTAGCTCACAAGTTAGTGAAGGCTGACACAGCAAAAGGCTTACCTTACTCAATGTATACAGAGCGCATGTGTCTTAAAGATAGTGGGGGAAAAGGTAGGTTAGAAGTTCAAGTTGAATGCCCATGAATACAGTGAAGCAAAACAGCATTCATACAGGGTCAAGGTGCAAAACATAGAACTAACAGTCATACACAGCACAAGGCATATATCAGATAGCAAGTTAATATCAGTCAGCGGGTGCCGTCCTGAATCCGGGGTTGGCGGCTGTGCTCCTCCATCTTTTTCGATCTTGCGCTCTTTTTCTGGCCTCAGCATAACTCAACCCAGCCCATTGCCTCACAATATCGTACCAAATAGGTCGCTGCCTTCCTTTTTCCCTCTTTCCTTCTATCATCCCTTCCAATTACAATTTCTGCAGTCCACCACTTCTTAACAAGTGCCCGGCATATTCCAGCTTCCTTTTCTGCACATTCTTCAGCAACTCCTTTTCTCTCCTCGCTCCCTTCGACACTTCCATATTACTGACCTTCATCACCCATCTAATTTTCTGCATTCTCCTTAAACAGCACATTTCAAATGCCTCCAGTCGTTGTTGTGCTTCCTTGCATAAGGTCCACAATTCGACTCCATACAACAGACTGCTCCAGACGTAGCATTTCCAAACTCTACAACGCAACCCAAAGTCCAACCTCTTGCCACGCAGCACGTCACTCAGGCTCCAGAACGTTGATCTTGCAATCTCAATTCTTCGTCTAATTTCTGAATCACATTTCCCATCCTCTGTGGCCATCTGTCCCAAGTACACAAACTTCTTAACTTGCTCTATGCCTACGCCATTAATTTTGATACTGATTTTGGGGACTTCTTTCTTCCGTGATACTACCATCATCTTCATCTTCTTTGCAGCATTTATTTTCATTCCAAATCGTTCTCCTTCAGCATTTATCTTATCTACTATTCTGAGTAACTCGTCCTCAGTCTCGGCTAACAACACTGAATCATCTGCATACCTCAAGTTGTTCACCGTCACTCCACCAATTTGGACACCAGCTTCATCGTTCAACACCCTGAAGCTTACCTCTCAGTAAATGTTAAATAATAAAAGGGAGATAATGCAGCCCTGGCGAACCCCTTTTTGGATCTCAACTTCCGGTGAATTCCCACCACTAGTTCTTATTACTGCCTTCTGATGCCAGTGCAGACTCGCAATCAGTTGAACATCTTTCCCATCCAGCCCGAATGAGTTCAGGCAATTGACCAGCTGTTCATGATTGACTCAGTCAAAAGCTTTTTCATAATCCAGGAAGCACATGTAAGTGTCTTTTTACTTTTCTAGACCTCGTTCCACAATCATTCGCAAATTGGAAATCCCTTCACGGGTACCCTTACCCAGTATAAATCCACTCTGGCACTCATTAATTTCATTAAGAACCGTCCTTTTTATTCTGCTTAGAAGTATTAATAACAAGATCTTGGAGGCAAGACTTATAAGATTTATAGTTCTGAAGTCTGAGCATTTCGTGCTCTTACTTTTCTTTGGGATCATGACAAACTCTGACACCACAAAATCTGTTGGTCACGTTCCTGTTGAGTAGATTGTATTGCAAATGAATACAATCTATTCAAGTTAGTATACAGTCACAATATATATCTAGCCTAAGTCCCTGAGTGACATGTCCTATAATTGGCTGTGCATGTGTGTTATCAGCAAGAGCAAGCAGTCCTAAGCTGTCCTTAGACAAACGTACCCATGCACACAATCCAGCTTGTCATTCCACAGGTTGAGCACTGGAGGGCAGCACTACAGGAGGGGCCAGCCCCCAACCCAGCATGCAGGTCAAGCTACATCGCTTCTGCTATCTCTTCTCCTGGACTGCTGCACCAGGTAAACCTACAGCTTAAGGCCTAGTACTCACTACAATTGAGGCTATGCAGCTCCCTACAGTCTGTCTCTCCAATAAATAAGGGAAACAGATGTGCAGCATTTTACATTACCAATATCCAACAGGGTCTTGTGATCAGAAGAGAAACATCCAAGACAATCTCTTGCTGTCAGAGTGCACACTGACTTTGATGCCTTCCTGTAGCAAACAGTAATACGGTCCATAACAAGTCCAGCTCCTCTGCCTTTTCTGCCAACGAGCAGTTCACTGATGGGGTAGATTTTAAAAAGACATAAACACCTTTGGTCAGCCCTCAAGAGGCTGCTCTGCCTGAATGCGCCATCATTTTACCGGAAATAGTGTAAGATAGTGTAAGAATAATGAAAACTTTGGATCAGGCAGCATTCATTCTAAGATGAGTGACTCACCTGTTGATGGAAAGTTTGTTGTGAAGGTGAACCCTGGACTCTGTGTGGATTGTTTCCATACAAAATGTGTAACTGGCAAGTAAAAGATTGAAGAAATTCAGGCATAATTTTGTTATGCATACACACAATGGCTGAATTTTCTCACTATTTTGCTCTTGTGTATCTGCACTTAAATCCAGCTTGCTTAATATCAAAATTAAGCCCATAATTTTGGTAACAGCACAAAGTAAAGTCAATTGTCTGGAGTTGCACCACAATATTAAAATATTTATATTTATAAATATATCTTCCCTTGAGACCTGCTCTACATTTTATTTCTTTGGTTGCATTTTTATACCATCAGCAGGAGCCTATTAAAATTTAAAAGCTTCCATATTGTGCTGTGCTGATGTGACTAAATGATGGTTAGCTGACTGATGGGAAGCATCTGCTGCATCCCTCCATCCCAGAACTTTCACAGCGGTTTACACAAAACAAGTACACAAATGAAGCTGGACCCACTGGAAATCCTTTCCCATTTAACAATAGGGTTTTCCCTCTTGTGGGGCCTTTCCTACCTTCTGAACATTCTAAAACATGTTGCTGGCAATTGAATATGCTTCGTTGTTACTGTTGTACACACAAAAGCTGCTCCTCCCACAAATTGCCATGTGATAATGAGCAGGTAAGCTGCTTGTTAGTCCTATTCATTAAGAAGTAAAGATTGGTCAAGAGATCGGAGGTAACTTCACTACCATGGAATGAGAAATGGAGCTACAGTTTAAGATCAGTGCCCTTTCATCAGAAACTTGAGAAAGCAAGTCGGGCAGCATCCGTGGAAAAGATCGGTCAACATTTCGGGCCAGAACCCTTCCTCAGGACTGTAGAGGGAAGGGGCAGAGGCCCTATAAAGAAGGTGGGGGGAGGGTGGGAAGGAGAAGGCTGGCAGGTTCCAGGTGAAAAACCAGTAAGGGGAAAGATAAAGGGGTGGAGGAGGGGAAGCAGGGAGGTGATAGGCAGGAAAGGTGAAGAAGGAATAGGGGAAACCACAATGGGTAGTAGAAGGAGGCGGAACCATGAGGGAGGTGATAGGCAGTTGGGGGAGGGGGCAGAGTGGCATAGGGATAGAGGAAGGGAGGGGGAGGGAATTACCCGAAGTTGGAGAATTCTATGTTCATATCAAGGGGCTGGAGACTATCTAGACGGTATATGAGGTGTTGCTCCTCCAACCTGAGTTTAGCCTCATCATGGCAGTAGAGGAGGCCATGTATGGACATATCTGAATGGGAGTGGGAAGCAGAGTTGAAGTGGGTGGCTACTGGGAGATCCTGTCTGTAGTGTTCTATGGTTCTATGGTTCTAGTACTGTCAATGCTACTGCCTTATAGTTCCGGTGTCTCAGATTCAATTCTGACCTCCATTGCTGGCTGTGTGAAAACTGTATGTTCTCACTGTGGGGTTCCTCACACATCTAAAACAAAATCTGCAAATTGTTAGGATAACTGACCACAGCAAATTACTGTTTGGTATTTGTGTGAAGAAAAATCATGAGCATGTTCACAGATGTGTGAGAGAGTAATGGTTACTGAGAAATGAGTGTGGGATGGGAATGATGGAATTGTTCTGAGAACCCGTATAGAGTTGATGACCTAAAATATGTCTCCTGTTCTGTTGGCAAACATAGCAGGGCTATTAAAGAAACGAAACTATTTCATGCAAGGAGACATTGGTGCAGAAGTGTAAAATTTTGCTCAAGTGATTTAAGGAGGACTTTATAGAAAGAAAGAGTGGTGGAGAGGAGGAGAGATCTACAAGTCTGGAGTCTCCCCTGCCTTCAGTGATTACTGTCAAAGGTTTAGAGGTTCTGAGGTGGGATTATTAGGAAATAACAATTTAATAGAATGAGCACTATGTGTCCTCTTTCCTACTTCCTTTGGGTTACACCTTTTGAAAATTTACAAATGACCCAGGGCTTAATCTAATGTAAATAAGCTGTGATTTCCAATGGTCACCTTTTCTGACTTTGAAGCTGTAAGCCCACTTCCATAAATAGTTTCTCCTTTAATCAGAGACCAAGTTCTGCACTCTCTGCATCCTGTGCTGGCCTGAGGAACTAATATGCAACTTCACTTCCCATATTCTGTCTGAATACCAGGTGTTTAATACAATGCTACAAAGTCAGAATTTTGAATTATATTCCAGATGATTAAATATAATTCCTGTAGATAGAATGGATGACTTTACTTCAACATAATTTCAGGTAGGAAACAAGTGCAATAAAATTACACACTCACACAGGATGAGTAAGATAACATTGAAGCAAACTAACTCCACATTGACGTGAAATGTCGTGTGTAATGGGACAACTTCTGGATGTTGGTATTACTGAACATTTGACAGGAGAAAAATTCAGACAGAGCTCAAGGGATCAGATATATATCAGTGGCCTCCTGTACCTAATAAAGTGGACACTGGGTGTATGGCCGTGGTCTTCTAGTGCTGTAGCTCATCCACTTCAAGGCTCGATGTGTTGGGTGCTTTCAGAGACGCTCTTCTGCACATCACTGTTGTAACACATGGTTATTTGAGTTACTGTCACATTTCTGTCAGCTTGAACCAGTCTGGCTATTCTCCTCTGACGTCTCTCACAAATGGAACTGCCACTCATTGGATGTTTCTTGTTCTTCTCTCCCTATACGCGTTGCCAACAATTAGGGAAAGGAATTTTAGAACTTTAGATCCTAGGAGTTGAAGCCACTACTGCCAGTACTGGGACCAACAATGTCACTAAACCAAAATTAAAGCAACTGAGTAAGGAATCTATAGTTTCACCTGATGAGTCCCACAGCCAGACATGCAAGGTGGAAACAGAGTTGTAGTTAATGGGTTAGGTGTAAAAGAGAGAGGATCTGTATAAGTGGAAAAGTGAGAAGCCACTACTGCCATGGATGTTTCTTTTCATCATTCCTTGTAGTTGATTGCTGGGGACAAAAGACATGAGAAAGAATGTATGAGGATCCTCAATTCTGCTTCACTTTTCGATATTACAGGTGATCCTTGACCTCAGCTTTACACTGTGTCCTTGTTATTAACAAAAAATGAGGATGCATGCTTCCTCATGGATAACAAAAATGGTAAATGTCACTCAGGTCACTAGCTATAACACTGGAACTGTAATAACATGCAGCAGTCAAGCCCTCAATAGATATAACAACTGCTATGTCAGTTTCACCTTGTAAATTGCAAAGAAGTGTCAAACATACAAATACTTAGGATCTGGCTGTCTACTTGTTCAGCGCTCTTGATCTCTACCCCAATTGCATAGCTAGCCCATTCTCCAGATCTACAAAGTTCCCAACATTGACCCCAGTTCCAGCTGCACACCTAATATAAAATAATACAGAGATGAACTCATGTTCATGGATAGAGTCAGCAGAAACAAAACGTAGTTGATTAATTATTGAAAAGTAGGATTAAAATGAGGTGATCAACACTTCAGTGCTAAATTTGACAAGCCTCTACAGGTGTCTAGCAGTCATGTATCTAATCACTGGAAGCTTATGTCACAAACTTAGCTGAAAATGCAAGAAATAAGAACACAAGCATCAAAGTCAAAGTCAAGCGTAATGTCATAAATGCAATGTATGAATGTAATGGTGCAATGAAAAACTTTCTCACAGCAGCACCAGAGGCATATAGCGTCATATGAGCAGAATTCACAAGAAAAGCAGAAATGAAATGTAAGTTGTAGTACATTTAAAAGGAAGAACACAAATAGAATAAAACAAAGGAAGTCCACTCATGCAAAGTGATCAAGGTGGTCAGAATGTTGCTAAATTATAATGACAAGGCTTTTGCTGTTTGGTTCAGGAAACAAATGACTGAAGGGAAGTAGCTGTATTTGAACATGTTCAGGGAATTGTGGTTTTAACAGACAGTGATACAGTCAGGTCATATTTGTTGTGAATTTAATACTTCAGTAATATTTGAGTACTATTTTAAATATATTGTTTAATTATGCATTCTTTGTTGTTTACATAATGCATTACAGGTTATATGTAAAAGTATGTAAATGGCAATGTCATTATGCCACCACGTCATGTGCACATGCCTTGCATAAAGTAAAAACAAAGTTAGTCTCACATTCTCAGCTCCCTTTTCTTTTTCCTTTTAATTAGTTTAATGTTTTGGGGTTACAAAACATAACAGCATCTCTGAAGAAAAAGCAATTAATCTTTCATTTGATGGAAGACATGAGATATTAATTTTGTGTTCCTCTCCACTGATGCTGCCTGACCTGCTGAGTATCCTCAGCATTTTCAAGTTTGAATAGTTTTGATGGACTAGTGATGCATAAACAGCTTCTACGTGGGGTAGGGTTAGTAAGCAGATAACACAGCTTTAAAGGATTTACTTAAAAGAAGTAAGTTTCTGTGATTAGAACCGCTACTTAGGAGAGAGACATGGAAGCAAAATTCACTGTGAATTACAAAAGGAAATTTGATAAATACAGATAATCTTCATGAAGAAAGAGAAAGATGTTGCGATTAGTTTTTTAGATTTCCTGAAGAGTAGCCAAAGGCATAATAAAACAAAAGGCCTTCTAGTAACCCTTTGACACTCACCAATTTTTATATATGCACCATAGAAAGCATCCTATCCAGATGTGTCACAGCTCGGTGTGGCAACAGTTCTTCCCAAGGCCAACAGAAGCTGTAGGGATGTGTGGGTACAACCAGTCCATCACAAAAATGGCTCCCTCTCCATGGACTCTGTACACTTCACGTAAGCCTGAAAGCACGTCCCACCAGGCTCAACAACTTCTATCTTACTTTATAAGACTCTTGAACAGACCTCTTGTACGATAAAGATCTTGATCTCTCAATCTACCGTTTTGTGACCTTTGCACCTTTTTTTGTCCACCTGCACCACACTTTCTCGGTAATTGTAACTGAAACACTACCTTCTACGTTGTCTTGGTATTACCTCAATGCATTTATGTTTTGTAATGATCTACATGGATGGCCTGCAAAAGGAAGCTTTTCACAGTACCTCAGTACACGCGAAGTTAATAAATAAATTACTAATTATGCTGTGATGTCATTGGACAATTTTAGGTCAAAATGAAATAAAAATCACAGTATCAACCCAGCATCCTTAACCAACATTTGAGCTTGGTGAAACTATATTCCAGGCATGTGATTGATCCTAATGAAGGAAGTTGGGAAGATAAGATAAATGTTGTTTTAGCCAGGTCTTCCACCATTTATATATTAGCTATATTTCTGCTGATAACTTCCACTGTTGCTAATTTAACATAGTCTGTACAAGGACATTATAGATTAAGAGGTCAGTGTAGTAAAATTTGGCTTACAGTATATTAAAGTGCTACTCTCTCAGAGATAATTCTTTCTTTAGCTATGATGTTAAACAAAATTGTCCTTATTTCTTCTAAGAGAGACAGGAAGCTCCTGAATACACTGCCTGAGGGTGCTAACCCTTCCAATTGTGAATGGGGATGGGGGTGCAAACATCCCAGACTGTGCAGAAGGTAAGCAAATTAAGAAATCAGAAACAGATGTTTTTTTTATAATTTTAGTTTAGATGAGCTGAGGTAGATGGTAGGTATTCTTCCCCAGATATACATTCCCCACCCCACCCCCCCAATGTTGAAAGGTCCATTTTTGCTTCATGTTCCACCTGGGACGTTAGAATTTTGTAAAATACTGAGTTTGACCAAGGAGATCTGTACACACTGGACCAGAAGGTGAAATACTAGCTGGCTTTAGAATTGTAGAATTGAACTGCAAGGAAACAAGCTCTTCAGCCCAACTCATACATCTATTATGCCTCTTTTTGGCCTAAATCCCTCTAGACCGGGATTCTCAACCTGGGACCCAGGGACCTGTCAGTTAATGTCAGGGTCCATGGTATAAAAAATGATTGGGAAACCCCCCTCTAAACCTTTTCTATCCATGTACCTGTCTAAATATCTGAAAGATGTTAATATTCTCTACGGCTTCCTCTGGTAGCTCATTCCATATACAGTATGTACGTAACAGATGTGTGAAAAGGCTTGTGTGATTTTGTGAACAAACTCCATATAGAAACTAGAGGTATGGATGTGGTTAGACTTTATTTGATGCCAAAATGAACTTGTAAGGGAGTTCAAATGAAAATCTCCCTGACCGTTAGAATCAAGGGCACTTACAGTTTAGATGCAAATGTAGTGATTGACAGCCAGCCAGAAATGGCCATGTTCATAACCCATGAGGCTAATCACTGGGCCATTCCTTTGTCCCAGGCATAATTATGAAATGAGGAGTTTTTGTTACAATTTCTTTGATACCATCAACCCAGGGTATCTCATTTTAATATGTGTTGCCCCACACCCACCCCTCCTCACTCAGCCATCTGGTAAATTTAGATATATTGTTTCCTGATCAATGTTCCTGGTTCTGAATTTTGACAGCTTTCTTCAGATATCAATGTGCACACCTGTTACCTAAGCTCTTTGAACTGTCTATTCCAGCTTGGGTCTGATGTGTCTTCTGAACATTTGGCCATGTACCCCATGGATGGCCATCTCTCATATTCACTGTCTGTCCTTATATTCAATAGCTCTTTACATATAGTTCATAGATATGATCCATATGTATACATGTAGAGAGAGGATTAAGATTCTTCCCTCCCCACCACCACCTTACAAGCAGTAAGTGTCCAGTTCCAAACTACAATAATTTCAGTGGGCAATGTAGGTACAATCTGTTTCAACTCAATTGTCAGCCTCATGTGGCTAAGACATTTTGTGTTAACAGTGACCCAAACATGTATCTCAAATCTGAAAAGTTTACAAGTGAGGCAAGCAATATATAGAAATGCAGGGTAAAATGTGCACAAAAGAACAGATCTCTGACATAATGCTTTTACCTGGAAATAGTGTCAAAAGAACAATTCATGTGGTTCACTTAGCACGTGGATGAAAGAAAAGAATCGAGGGTTATGTGAGAGGGAAGAGTTGGATGGATCTTGGAGTGGGTTAAAAGATCAGCACAACATCATGGACCAAAGGATCTATGCTGTTCTACCTTCTAAAAGAATGAGATTGTGTTTTAAGTTGTCAAGGCACCAACATAGAGAAACCATCAAAGCCAATTGCTTAAGTGCTTGTTCCAGTGAGAGGGTTAAGGGAGATGTATAGTTTAGACTCATATGGGCTAAGGAGAAGAGCAGAGGAATTATTAAAAAGTTTTAAAAAATTGTAAATCTTCAAATCTGAAGTAAGAACAGAGAATGTGAACAGTCAGCAAATCAGCAAGCGTCTCTAGAGGAAGCAACAGAGTTATTGTTTCAGGTAAATAACCTTTCACAAGAAATGGAAAAATTGAGAACTACAGCGAGTTAGAACATTTGTTATGATTAATTAGCATTAATTCTCCTCTCTTGAATTGCATGGAAAGTATTTTTTATGGATACAACCACAGCCTTACAAACTTTCTCTCTGTTCTCTCTGCTCTGCTCTCTCTACTCTACATCTCTCTGCAAGATAAAACACACTCGCTTTCTCAGACACAAAATAATCTGCAGATGCTGGGGTCAAAGCAACACTCACAATACGCTGGAGGAACTCAGCAGGTCGGGCAGCATCCATGGAAAAGATCAGTTGACATTTCAAGCCGGAACCCTTCGTCGGGACTGTAGAGGGAAGGGGCAGAGACCCTATAAAGAAGGTGGGAGGAGGGTGGGAAGGAGAAGGCTGGTAGGTTCCAGATGAAAAACCAGTAAGGGAAAAGTCTGTGCCAAAACTTTATTCCGCTAGTCCCATTGACCTGCACCCAGTCCATAACCCTCCAGACATTTCCCATCCATGTATCTATCCAATTTATTCTTGAAACTTAAGAGTGAGCCCACATTTACCACGTCAGATGGCAGCTCGTTCCACCCTCCCACCAATCTCTGAGTGAAGAAATTTCCCTAATGCTCCCCCTAAACCTTTCCCCTTTCACCCTAAAGCCATGTCCTCTCATATTTAGCTCTCCTAATCTAAGTGAAAAGAGCCTACTCGCATTTACTCTGTCTATCCCCCTCATAATTTTGTAAACCGCTATCAAATCTCCCCTCATTCTTCTACGCTCCAATAAATAAAGTCCTAACCTGTTCAATCTTTCCCTGTAACTCAACTCCTGAAGACCCGACAACATCCTAGTAAATCTTTTCTGCACTCTTTCAATCTTACTGATATCCTTCCTATAGTTAGGTGAACAGAACTGCACACAATACTCCAAATTTGGCCTCACCAATATCTTATACAACCTCACCATAACATCCCAAATCCTATGCTCAATACTTTGATTTATGAATGCCAGGAAGTCAAAAGCCTTCTTTACAACCCTGTCTACCTGTGATGCCACTTTCAGGGAATTATGTATCTGAACTCCCAGATCTCTTTGTTCCAACGCACTCCTCAGTGCCTTATCATTTACTGTGTAAATCCTACCTTGATTCCTCCTTCCAAAATGCAACACCTCACACTTGTCTGCATTAAATTCCATCTGCCATTTTTCCAGTTGGTCCAGATCCACCTGCAAGCTTTGAAAGCCTTCCTCACTGTCCACAATGCCTCCAATCTTAGTGTCATCAGCAAACTTGCTGATCCAATTTACCACATTATCATCTAGATCATTGATATAGACAACAAACAACAATGGTCCCAGCACAGATCCCTGAAGCACACCACTAGTCACAGGCCTCCAGTATGAGAAGAAATCATCCACTACCACTCTCTGTCTTCTCTCACACAGCCAACTTCAAATCCAGTTTACAACCCCTCCATGGATACCTAGTGTCTGAACTTTCTGATCTAACCTCCAATGTGGGACCTTGTCAAGGGCCTTACTAAAGTCCATGTAGACAACATCCACAGCCTTTCCTTCATCTACTTTCTTGATAACCTCCTTGAAAAACTCTACAAGATTTGTTAAACACAATCTACCGCACACAAAGCCATGCTGACTATCCTTAATCAGCCCTTGGCTGTCCAAATACTTCTATATCCGATCTCTCAGAGCACCTTCCAATAATTTACCTACTACTGATGTCAGGCTCACCGGCCTATAATTACCTAGTTTACTTTTGGAGCCTTTTTTAAACAACGGAACAACATGAGCTACCCTCCAATCCTCCAGCACCACACCCGTGGCTAAGGACATTTTAAATATTTCTGCCAGGACCCCTGCAATTTCTGCACTAGTCTCTCTCAAGGTCCGAGGAAATATCATGTCAGGCCCGGGGGATTTATCTACCTTTATTCGTTGTAAGGCAGCAAGCACCTCCTCCGCTTTAATCCCTATATGTTCCATGACACTACTGCTTGTTTCCCTTCCTTCCATATACGCTATGCCAGTTTCCTAAGTAAATACTGATGCAAAAAAACTGTTTGAGATCTCCCCCATCTCGTGAGGCTCCACACATAGACAACCACTCTGATCTTCTAGAGCAGTGGTCCCTAACCTCTAGGCCACGGACTGATACTGGGCCGTGAAGCAAGCCAGGGTGCAGTGGTAGCCAGAGCGCACCAAGCATACCTTTAAGAAAAAAGCTGAAATAAACAAGCTAATTAATTAGGTGCCGCCTGGCACGTAAATGTTGGCCCAGATCAGAGGTGAATGCCGATTGAGTCACCTCTCTTTTTACTCTTAATTTGTAGAAATGCTTCGGGTTTTCCTTCACATTATCTGCCAAAGCAACCTCATATCTTCTTTTTGCCTTCCTGATTTCTTTCTTTAGTATTTTCTTACATTTTCTATACTCTTCAAGTACCTCATTTGTTCCTTATTGCCTATACCTGCTATACACCTCTCTCTTTTTCTTAACCAGATCGCTAATATCCCTCGAAAACCAAGGTTCCCTATGCCTGTTTACTTTGCCTTTAATCCTGGCAAGAACATGCAAACTCTGTACTCTCAAAATTTTGCCTTTGAAGGCCTTCCACTTACTGAACACATCTTGCCAGAAAACAAGTTATCCCAATCCGCTCTTCCTATATCCTTTCTCATTTCCACAAAATTGGCCCTTCTCCAATTTAGAAACTCAGCTCGAGAACCAGACCTATCCTTATACATAATTAACTTGAAACTAATGACATTATGGTCACTGGACCCAAAATGTTTGCCTACATATACTTCTGTCACCTGACCTGTCTGGTTCCCTAATAGGAGATCAAGTATTGCATCCTCTCTCTTTGGTACCTCTTTATATTGATTTTCAAAACTTTCCTGAACTACTAGTATAATGTTGTGTTCAATGTTAAAGGCTCTCCATACATAGAAGTTGAATTGGGATTGCTGTAATTTCTTAACTAAAGGTCACTGAACCAATTAGAATTAACCTCAGTATATCTTTAAATAACAAAAGAAAAATCATCTGAAATAAAGCATTTGGCATGAGAATTCCTTGAGAAATATTATGCCTCAAATAACATTCTCATATGTTTTCCTGTCATTGTGATGGGAAAGATAGACCTGCAGTTTTTACTTAAGCTCTTCTGAACTTTAAGTTTAACTCAAAATTGCAACACTTCCAATATCGATCTCCAGTACTCTTCAATCCACCTTTCTATGTGTATAATGATGGCAAACTCAAGATCCCCATGTTCCTCAAAGCTAAATAGTTTTAACTAGAATAATGAAGGGAATCAATCAGTTGGCAGTCAGAGATTAATTGGTCTCTGACTCTAAGCATTGGTAAAGCATGACCCATTGATCTTCTCAGACCATTCAGCTATCTCTGTACGGAAAACATTGGAGGTTATGTGGAATATCAGTTATAATTGGGTTCTAATGTACCTTTTTAATGTACACAGGAAAATTAGAACTTTATAATTTGATTTGTTCTTGATATATGTTTCATTTAAGATGCAGTCCTCACTGCACCGTCCATCGTCTACCTGCTGAACCGTGTCTACGCCCACCTGGACAAGTCAGTGAGCACTGTGAGGGTCATGTTTTTGACTTCTCCAGTGCGTTCAACACCATTTGCCCTGCTCTGCTGGGGGAGAAGCTGACAGCGATGCAGGTGGATGCTCCCCTGGTGTCATGGATTCTTGATTACCTGACTGGCAGACCACGGTACGTGTGCCTGCAACACTGTGTCCGACAGAGTGATCAGCAGCACTGGGGCTCCACAGGGGACTGTCTTGTCTCCCTTTCTCTTCACCATTTACACCTCGGACTTCAACTACTACACAGGGTCTTGTCATCTTCAGGAGTTTTCGGATGACTCTGCCATAGTTGGATGCATCAACAAGGGAGATGAGGTCGAGTACAGGGCTACTGTAGGAAACTTTGTCACATGGTGTGAGCAAAATTATCTGCAGCTTAATGTGAAAAAGACTAAGGAGCTGGTGGTAGACCTGAGGAGAGCTAAGGTACCGGTGACCCCTGTTTCCATCCAGGGGGTCAGTGTGGACATGGTGGAGGATTACAAATACCTGGGGACACATATTGACAATAAACTGGACTGGTCAAAGAACACTGAGGCTGTCAACAAGAAGGGTCAGAGCCGTCTCTATTTCCTGAGGAGACTGAGGTCCTTTAACATCTGCCGGACGATGCTGAGGATGTTCTGCGAGTCTGTGGTGGCCAGTGCTATCATGTTTGCTGTTGTGTGCTGGGGCAGCAGGCTGAGGGTAGCAGACACCAACAGAATCAACAAACTTATTCGTAAGGCCAGTGATGTCATGGGGATGGAACTGGACTCTCTCACGGTGGTGTCTGAAAAGAGGATGCTGTCTAAGTTGCATGCCATCTTGGTCAATGTCTCCCATCCACTACATAATGTACTGGGTGGGCACAGGAGTACATTGAGCCAGAGACTTATTCCTCCAAGATGCAGCACAGAGCGTCATAGGAAGTCATTCCTGCCTGTGGCCATCAAACTTTACAACTCCTCCCTTGGAGGGTCAGACACCCTGTGCCGAGAAGCTGGTCCTGGACTTATTTCATAATTTACTGGCATAATTTACATATTACTATTTAACTATTTATGGTTCTATTACTATTTATTATATAAGGTGCAACTGTAACGAAAACCAATTTCCCCCTGGAATCAATAAAGTATGACTATGACTATGACAGGGTTTTCTCAATGTAGTTTTTGTCTTCAGCAACTGTGATGCATTAGGTTTTGCAGTGGGAGATTGTGTAAAAAGAGTTAATTAGTTGACTTCTTGTCTGAAAAGGCAATTTTTGCTGAAAACTGTGGATGAACAGACAAGGTCAGCCAAATCTTAGATTCAGAATCAGATTTATTATATGATTCGAAATCTGTTATTTTGCTGCAGCAGCAAAGTGCAAAGACATACAATTATAAATTACAAAACAAAGAGTTCAAAGAACAGGGAATAATGGGGTAGTGTTCAAGATGAATGGCTTGTTCAGAAATCAGGTGACAAATCTGTTGCTGATTTGTTGATCGTGGGTCTTCAGTCTCTTGTATCTCCTCCCTGATGCTAGTAATGAGAAGGGGACGTATCCCAGATAGTGAGGGTCCTTAGTGAAGGATGGCACCTATTTGATACACCCCCTCTTGAAGATATAGCACACTGAGGGTGCAGTAAAACAAAGGGTCCTGGGAATATAGATCTATAATTCCCTGGAAGTTGTATCAGAAGTAGCTAGGATTATAGAGTGCTCTTGACACATTAGCCTTCATAAATCACAGAATACAGGAGTTGGGATGTTGTGCTGAAATTGTATAAGATGATGATGAAGCCAAATTTGGATATTGTGTGCAGTTCTGGTCACTTACCTGCAGGAAAAATAAGCATGACGAATCCAGAGAAAAAAATACAAGGATATAGCTAGAACTTGAGTACTTGAGTTATAAGGAAAGCTTAAACATCTTAGGACTTTATTCAGTGGAGCACAAAAGAACAAGGGAAGATCTTATAGGGGTATACAAATTTATGAGGAGTATAGATATGATGAATGCTTGCAAACTTTTTCACCTTGGTTGGGTGAAACGAGAAGTCAAAGGTTAAAAATTTAAGAGGGATCTGAAGGGAACTTGTTCACTCAGAGGATGGTGTGAGTGTGGAAAGAATTGCCAGTGAAAGTGGTAGATGCAAGTTCAATTAGAACATTTTTTAAAAATTTTGGATTGGTACCTGGATGAGAGAGATATGGCGGGCTATGTTTTGGGTGCAGAAAGGTAGGTGACTAGGCAGAAGGCCAAGCCATCACGGACTAGATAGGCAAAGGGCCTGTTTCTAGATTGTAGTGTTCTATGATTTCAGACTCTGTCTTTGATAGTTACCAAGGTTGTGTCATGATAGAGCTGGCTGGGTCTATAACCCAAAGTGGCCTCTTGTGATCCTGGCAACTGGATTCTCCATACCAGGCTGCGATTCGGCCAGTCGGAATGCTCTCCACCATACATTGATAAAAATTTGTAAAAGTCCTTCATGACATACCAAATCTCCTCAATGTCCTAATGACGTAGAGCTCCTGGCATGCCTCCTTCATGAGTGAATCAATGTGTTGAACCCAGGACAGATCCTCTGAGATATTGACACCCAGGAACTTGAAGCTGCTCACCCTTTCCACTGTTGACCTCTCAGTGATGACTAGTGCGTGTTCTCCCAACTTCCCTTCCAGAAATTCACAATTAATTCCTTGGTTTTGATGATGTGGAGTGCGATACCACTCAACCAGCTGACCTATCTCACTCCCACATGCCTCCTTGTCACCGACTGAGAATTTCCGCACAATGGGTTAAGAACAATGAAAGGGCAGCACAGTAGCAGAAGCAGGAGACATCTGTATGTTCTTTTAGCAAAGAAATCTAGATAATAGAATTCAAACATTATTAGATTTCTCTGACAAAGTCTGAAAACTGCTGGTATCAACATGATACAACAGAAACTAAAATATACAGAAATATAATCAACTTTACAACACCTTTGAATTAATTTATTGCCCTTTATCCTTTGCTAAACATCAAAAAATTGAAGTGATTGTCATTTTTAAATTATTGTGCTCCATTCTATGTTTGCTATTGTACCCATCAGTCACTATGTCTGACTGCGAACAAACCACTTGCTGCTTTTAAATGTGAGTTGCTTGTAAAATAGACTCTTGTAATTGTTTTTCAGTGTGTTATAGAAATTCACTTTCAGTGTTACAAAGGGGGAAAAAAAAGACATTAAGTTCAATTTCTGCTGTGTTCCTTAAGGTTTCTATGCTGTTTTGTCTGATGCAGACTATAACATTATTCAGGTAACCCTTTTCTTGCTTTATCCAGTTCAGCGACAGAGTTAGCTGTGGCTCAAAGGGTTGGTGTGGCAGGGAGTGATGAGAGGAATTTTATCTCAAGGTTGCAAAATTGTGGGTTCAAATCCCATTCCAGGGACTTAGACCACAACATTTTAGTGCACTTCCAAGAGACTGCTGCCTGTCAAAAATACTAGCTTTCAGATAAGGTATTAACCATCTGTCATTCAGTTAATGCATCAGATCTTGAAGAGGAATAAGAGACTTATCTAGTTCTCAATATGTAATTCCCAGCAGACTGTACATATTCAATAAATATCACACTGTTGTTTGTGAAATCTTTGTATGCAAACATTGGCTGGATTGTTACCTGAATTACAAAAATAACTGTACATCATAGATTGTAAAACACTTTAAGATGCCTTGAAATAAGGGATTTCATGCAAATAAAATCAAAATTTTAATATTCTTCATCCATCGATCACCCTTGCAACCCTGGTTCTGTTTGAAATTTAAATATTTGTCCATCTTTTTAAATTATTCATTTATGTAACTTTGTCTTATGTTGACATAGGAACATAGAAAACCTACATCACAATACTGGCCCTTCGGCCCACAATGCTGTGCCGAACATGTACTTACTTTAGAAATTGCCTAGGGTTATCCATAGCCCTCTAATTGTGCTAATTCTTCATATTTGCTACTTGCAAGACATGCGATGTTTCATGAAATATTATTACTGAACAGCAACCACCATATCTGGTAGTTTCAGATCACAATATAAGCTGTGAGTAGGAAAAAAGAAAATACATTGAAAGATTAAGTGTGTTTAACCCCACTGCAGGTGTCTGTATTGAATTGACTAATTGGTATAGTAGTTCTGTTCGTATAATCTGGACTGGCTTTACTCACTTCATTGCTGAACTGGCTTCTTGGCTGTGGACTCACCTTGTGGACACTATGGTTAATGTTCTGTGTATTATTTGTTACCTTTTTTTGTTTTTTGCATGAGTCGTTCCTTTCTTTTGCACTTTGGGTGCTTGATGGTCTTTGTTGTATGGGGGTATTTAATGGGTTCTAAGGTGTTTCTTTGATTTGTGGCTGCCTGCAAGAAGACAAATCTCAAGGTTGTACACAGTATACTTTGATAACAACTGGAATTTCTGGGACATATACTGAGGAAAGAGAACCTCCAACATCTTGCAGTGAAGGGAAAATTTGATAGAAGAAAAAGTCATGGTCAACAGTGCATGACATTCATGAGTTACGTCAAGGGATGGATGAACAGGCAAAAGTTTTGAAGAGCTTATTAGAACTTCTCAGATTAAAGGCAAATAGAATACCATGATTGCCCACATCATACGATATGACACATATTGAATGTCATTGATAATAAATGTTTTTTCAACATTGAACTTTAATGTCCACATGTGAATTTTTGTCTAACTGTGCCTTTCTTTGCTACAATCCATCAAGTAGCCTAATGTCTGTTAGTTTTTTAAAAAAAATATTATTATGTATCCCCTTTTAGTGAAATCAACATAAAAGTGAGGCAGCGCGAGCAAAGCAGAACTTATTCTCAACCTAACCTGTTCTCTGCTTATTTCCATCAATAGAAGATGCCTAACCTGCAGAATTCTTCCAGCATTTTGTGTGTGTTGTTCAGTTTCCATCATCTGCAGAATCTCTTGTGCCTCTGTAATTCATGAATGTCATGTGCTGTTGACCATGATTTTTTCTTCTATCAAATTTTCCCTTCACTGCAAGATGTTGGAGGTTCTCTTTCCTCAGCATATATCCCAGAAATTCCAGCTGTTATCAAAGTATACTGTGTACTGTGAATCAGCCGTGTTACTTTTCTTCCAAAAATAATGTTATACAGAATTACACAGCATATAGATTGCAGAAACAAAGTTGAGAACTAACTAGTTCAGAGTTTATCTTCTATATGAACCTTCTTCCATAATCTTTCATCCAATCAGGATAGATTGCTGTTCATTTCTTGCTCCTGCATCCAAATGCATTTATGTTATTTTCCTTTTCAATGGTGGGTCATAAATCACAATGTTTGCTACTTTTGCAATTTTTTATTAATTTTTAATTTTGATCTTGAATTTTATGGGTGTGGTTTTGGTCTCTCTTCAATTTTCTCTATGCTCTAATTAAATATCACAGACAATTCTTTGAACCCTGACTTTAGGAGATCTCCTGACTTTGATATGCAGCTGATATAATTGCATTTATATAGCGCTGTAGTTCAGTGCCTCTTTCAAGTTGCATTGTTTACAAAGTAGGGCCTTTAAGAAATTGTCCCTCAGTTCTTTTTATAGACAATAGATGTGGTTGCTCAAGGTTCCCTAATACATCACCTCGAGAAAAGAAGCAAGTTATTCCATCTTCAAATGGCTGGTCCCCATTAACAGCACAAATCTATTCCAAGCTAATTGTCTTATGTCAGCTTCATACCATGTCATTTTATATTTGCTTCTCACTGTTGGATTTTTTCTAGTTTCCTACTGTAGTTTGGCATAGGACTTCTCTCTGGTATTAATTAATGACCTTGATATTAGCTATTATCACTAGATTTGCTATTTAATGTCTCAAGACTTCGATATCAGAT
The DNA here is from genome assembly GCF_030028105.1 of Mobula birostris. NCBI lineage: Eukaryota > Metazoa > Chordata > Chondrichthyes > Myliobatiformes > Myliobatidae > Mobula > Mobula birostris. The sequence continues at coordinate 69,930,209 of NC_092374.1, forward strand.
TTTGCCCAGAGAAGACCCGGGTTAAGTGGAACTAAGAAATAAAATTATGGATGACTCAGCTGATCAGGCAGCATTTGTAGAGGGCAAAACAGGATTAACATTTCAGATTAATGACCTTTCAACAAAACAGAGCTTAATATTTCCAGCTTTACTTTTATTTTTGTTTTATATTTCCAGCAAATTTTATTGTGCTTAAGCCAATGGTATTGTATTGGCTTGATATCAAATAGCAATTTAAGCGTCATAGAAATCCACTGCCATTACTGACTGATTTGTTCCATCAGTGCATACTTAGAAGAAAGGAATATAAAGGTATATTTAATGTTTTTTATTTTAAATAAAATGTTCTGTAGGATTCCATTAATACTATCACTGAGAAATTGACACCTCATTTAGCTTTTTATCTGCCGTTATCAGCAGCAGTAATTTAGACCATTAGTTTAAAGTAGGATTTGGAATGTGTTCAGATATCAGAATTAATTAAAGGAAGTTAGAAAGTCCAGTATTCTAATGGAGCTTATCTCTACTCCACATTGTCTTCAAATGCTCTACAGGTGATAAACTGTGATTGCAATGTAGGAAACAGAGCCACCGATTTGCACTCTGGAAGTTTGTAGGAAACTGTAAAGATGCATAACCAAAGAGGTAAATTATCTACAGTGTTTTGAGCTGAAACCTCAATAATTCCTTTCCTACTACAGACGCTATATGACCTGCTGAGTTCCTTCAGAGATGACTTGGTGCTCCAGATCCCAGCATCAGCCGTCGCTTGTGTCATCAGGTCACTGACCTGTTTCTTGTTGTGAATATTATTTCTAAATTTTCATTAGATTAACCTTAATGTTGCATGCTGATGTCAATGTTACATTGTCTTTTACTGCTGCCATCCTGAAGACAAATAGCTAGCGCAGCATCTTTGATTGACAAGGTGATAGTGCAGGATTGGGAAGAAAATAAACAACAAGTGATTACTCCGATAGGATTTAGCAGATGGGGTGGGAAGTTCCATTTAGATACTGGGTGAGGAAGGATATTGTAAGAAGTTAAACTCATGAAATGCTGGAAAGGCTGAGCGGATCGGTCAGTTTTAAGGTTTCAGGCTGAAATATCCAACCTGAAATATTCTATTCTAATCTATTCAATGCAATTCAAGTTTAATTGCCATTCAACCACACATGAATACTCAGCATTACTCTGGGGTCAAGGTGCAAAACATAGTAGCAACAGTTACGCACAGCACAAAACACACATAGCACGTATAAGATAGAAAAGTACAGCTACTAAATAAAAGAACAAGGTCAAGCTATTCAATGCCAGTGGATGTAGTGTACCTGGACTTTCAGAAAGCCTTTGATAAAGTCCCACATAGGAGATTAGTGGGCAAAATTAGGGCACATGGTATTGGGGGCAGAGTACTGACATGGACTGAAAATTGGCTGGCTGACAGAAAACAAAGAGTAGTGATTAACGGGTCCCTTTCGGAATGGCAGACGGTGACCAGTGGGGTACCGCAGGGTTCAGTGCTGGAACCGCAGCTGTTTACAATATATATTAATGATTTAGATGAGGGAATTAAAAGTAACATTAGCAAATTTGCCGATGACACAAAGCTGGGTGACAGTGTGAAATGTGAGGAGGATGTTATGAAAATGCAGGGTGACTTGGATAGGCTGGGTGAGTGGGCAGATGCATGGCAGATGCAGTTTAATGTGGATAAATGTGAGGTTATCCACTTTGGTGGTAAGAACGGGAAGGCAGATTATTATCTAAATGGAGTCAAGTTAGGAAAAGGAGAAGCACAACGAGATCTAGGTGTTCTTGTACATCAGTCACTGAAAGCAAGCATGCAATTGCAGCAGGCAGTGAAGAAAGCTAATGGCATGCTGGCCTTCATAACAAGGGGAATTGAGTATAAGGGCAAAGAGGTCCTTCTGCAGCTGTACAGGGCCCTGGTGAAACCACACCTGGAGTACTGTGTGCAGTTTTGGTCTCCAAATTTGAGGAAGGACACTCTTGCTATTGAGGGAGTGCAGCGTAGGTTCACAAGGTTAATTCCTGGGATGGCGGGACTGTCATATGTCGAAAGATTGGAGCGACTGGGCTTGTATACTCTGGAATTTAGAAGGCTGAGAGGGGATCTTATTGAAACATATAAGATTATTAAGGGATTGGACACGCTGCAGGCAGGAAGCATGTTCCCACTGATGGGTGAGTCCAGAACCAGAGGCCACAGTTTAAGAATTAAGGGTAGGCCATTTAGAACGGAGTTGAGGAAAAACTTTTTCACCCAGAGAGTGGTGGATATATGGAATGCTCTGCCCCAGAAGGCTGTGGAGGCCAGGTTTCTGGATGCTTTCAAAAAAGAGATGGATAGAGCTCTTAAAGATAGTGGAATCAAAGGTTATGGGGATAAGGCAGGAACTGGATGCTGATAGTGGATGATCAGCCATGATCACAGTGAATGGCGGTGCTGGCTCGAAGGGCCAAATGGCCTACTCCTGCACCTATTGTCTATTGTCTGTTGTCTATTGCCACTGAAATCTACAGATCACCACAACAAAACTTGTCCTCTGCTGAGTGAACTGGGGGTGGGGGCAGCACCAGCTGCAGCCTGGACCCTGCACCACACCACCCCAGTGGCAATGGCCCTGATGCCTTTCCCTGGCTGCTGTAAACAGGCGGCACCAAGGCTTGAGGCCTAGTGTAGCCTGGGGAAAAAGTATACGCTCAGGACAACAAAGATTTTTTTGAGTTTTAATTCCCTTATCAGTTTTCAATGTTTAAGTGCCAGTAGAGGGTCGAGAAATGAAAGCAACAAATTTACAATCAGTTCTTGCCGTTACAATCTCAGTTTAACTTCCGATTCAGACCCTTGTGTATGGACAGAATTGCGTATGCAATGTAAAAAAAACACCAGAACTAATACGATACAAATACAGTAGTGGCAATCCTGAAGGAACACAATACAAACAACATTAGAATCCCACCCACCCTGCATCTTATACATAACAGCGAAAAATGTAAGCGAATACATCTCATCTAAGAAGTACACACGTACTGAACTTCCGAACAGAGACTAAACATTCACGTTACACTGTTACCTGCACAATCAGTCCCGATTCAATAAAGTTAGACAAAAGGTACACTTTGGCACAACTTTTACAAGGTATTGCCTGGTAGTTAAATTACAGGAAGACTGGCCTACTTGGATGGTGAGGAACTTGGTATAAGCCACGCTACCCAGTGTTGACTCCTTCACTAGTGGAAATCTAAAGCATCCACATGTAAAACATGTCAAATTACCGATATTCACGATCTGCCAGCAAGAATAAATGAATTCACATGGATATCGTCAATTAATGCTCACCTTTCCTCACCATGCCCAGCACACTTTGGAAGATACCAGACTCCAATGCCCCACCAGCGTCTTCAGCAGAAAGCAAAATGGTCTCCCCACTATCTCGCGCATGTGTAATGACATCACCGTCTCCCTTAAAGGCACAGACAACTATTCTAGCATTACCCGGATGGATGCTGAAGTACACTTTTAACGATACTGAATAAGATCCAATGGTCACCCGGTTACACTAGTCATCACACAAACAAGATAGCAAGCACATATAGGACTGCCTCTCTCCACAGATGCTAAGTATTTAAAGCATTTCCATTTTGAATTAAAATCTCTGACATCCAGAGTAATTTGTCTTTATTGAAGTTAAATAAATGTTATGAATTGACAGATTTAATGACGACTAATTAGTAATTAAGAATGTTTAACTACTGCCTTTGGAAGTAAAATATTAAATAACGCTTTGTATTTAGTTGTTATTCTATGTAATGTAGGTATCACGAAAAAAAGTCAAAATATTTTCCTCAATTAACCAACAACCTTATTAAAATTCACCAGTGCAGGCTCTTTTTAGAACCGCATACATGCACTCTTGTCTGTTTCCAGCTGTGATAGTATTGGTTTTGCTGTCTGTGAAATTCTAAATTCAAAGAAAGACTTTAAGCTCTATCAGAAGTAGATAGCTGCAGGTATCCTCACTAAAGGGAAGTTACATTGTAACTACCCAAGCTTCATAGACTAGTTCACTTCCCTATTTATTCTCCATGGTGAGTTTTGCTGCCAATACCCACTATTTGAGTGGTAGGTCTTCCTTCCATACCAAGGAGAAGATACCTCCAGCTAACAATGTAGTTTAAATCATTTATTTTTAGTCATACATATTTAACTCCATATAACATTCTTAAAACACATAAAACTCACAGAGGATTTCTCTCTTATAAAAGATTTCCAAATTACAGACCAAAAAATACAGATAAACCAGTCATCTGGCGCAGAAATTCAAGCTGGAGGTTGGACTCTAGTTCACCTTATATATTTTTTTCATAGCTTCGTGGTGTTCCTTATTCATTCCTAGTAAGTCTGTACTGTTCTCTACATCTATACCCATTTTCTGCCACTTGGGTGACTGCACATAGATGTGATACTCTTTCAGATTCCTTCTAAGAGCTTCTTGGAGACACGGATCCAAGACACCTACAATTAATACTGTGAAGCTAACTTCCCAGAGTAAATAAACCTTCCAACTTATTAATAGATCAGTTATTGATGTGCTAAGTGAGTGTCTCCATCTGGTCTGCAAGCTTCCTTGAACTATTCGACTTAGCCTGCATTGTCTAATTTGAAACAAGCTAAATTAAATAACTCATAGACTTACACTGCAGCTCTTCAGCAATTAGCCTTGTCTGTGGCTCTATACAGTGCTTGATTGCAAAGCTGTGTTTTCAAATTCAGACTGTGTTTTCCTCCTGATTATTGCTTGCCACTTACACTAAAAGCTGAACACGTGTTTCCATTTACGACTAGAAGCTAAACAAGGAATATTAGTTGCAAGTTTAACTTACAACTCTTTGATTTTTACAAGTGGCAGCTGCTGTGTTTAGAAAGTTAAGTTTGGCAAAAAGTAAGAGGTCCCCTGGCCCAGGAAGTGGATATCCATCTCACAACTTAGAGCATATTTCAGGCTGAGTGAAATGAGCATTGACTCAAATGATTATGAACTCAGAGCATGTCAGAAGACATCCCCTAACTTTAAATCAGCAAAGTTGGGAATCATTTAGAATGTGAAACAATTCAGTGGATCTTTGCTATCAACCATTTGGAAATTGTAAGATTGGCATCTGCTGAGCTATGAAGATGAAAAATATGTTTTCTTTCCGTGGATGTGAGAGGAAGGTTGATTTTCAGTGGGAGAGAGACCAAGTAACAGCCACTTGTTGAGCATTATAAGGAAGCAGCTGGGTTGTTAGGAAGTTATAAAACACATGATAGTAAAAGACCTTCACTGCAGACACAGTGACTAGATAAGTACGATGCATTGAATGAGAAAATTGTGGCTCATTGCATGACCTTGTGTGATGTCAAAGCATGTTTTGTTGAAGCTTGATCTGAAGTATTAGTATATTATATCTGAGGATTTTTATAAACCTCAAGTTAAGAGGCAATTCATCTACTGGTATGAAAGAAGTCACAGTGATTAGGTATTTAATTTCACTTACCTTGATATTTATTAAACCCATTATATCAATGGCTTGCAGACCAATTTTAAACTTTTTGAAATTTTATAATTTAGTCCTTTAAAATTTTGAATTCCAATTGACATCTTCAGCTTTATTCCCCTGGGAGATATCTTTTCCAACATTTGAAGTAAGTTTGTCCCAATTTCACTGGTGAGAATTTTGCATTGAAGCATTTTTTATTCTGCCAGGCAGTAGCAGGTTGGACTCCCGTCCACCTATAGACTCAATCATACATATTCCCGCAACAAATCCTATAACACAATCTTTTAAGTACATTCTTTGGAGAGGTAAATGGAGAATGGCTGGTGTGCATGAGGAAATGTTGCTATAACTTTGGATGTTGTTGTCAATTGACAACAGGAAGATGAACAATGGACTATTATAACAGATCCTTGGGGAGTCCAGTGGTGGTAGCACAGCAGTGATAAACCATTGCTGGAGATCCTTTATCTGAACTTAGGTAGGGATCAGTTGAGCTCCCCACTGAGCTGGAAAATGGACAAGCCACTCTGGAGGGCAAGGCAATTAATCGTATCAAAGCTGCAAGGCGTCCTTTCAAAAAAAAAACACACTTCGTCTTCAACCTATCCCCTCACTTAACCGAGGGGATAACTTCACTCAGGTGAAAATGTGCTCGCTATGTAGATGTGCCCAATGGTGGGGAGAGTCTTACCTATGATGGACTGGTCTATATCCACTACTTTTTGTAGGATTTTCCATTCAAGGGTATTGGCGTTTCCACACCAGGCTGTAATGCAGCCAGTCAATATGCTGTCCACCGCACATCTATAGAAGTTTGTCAAAGCTTTAGATGTCATCTTTGCAAACTTTTAAGAAAACAGAATCATGCTGGACACAGGACAGATCCTCTGCACCCCCATGCACAAACTTGTCACTTGTCCTACCCATGTTATTGGTATCTACATGGACCACGACCTCTGGCTGCTCACTCTCCCACTTCAGAGTGCTGAGGACTCAATCTGAGATGTCCCGGGCTTCAGCACCCATCTTGCTCTCCATATCATACTGCCCAGGCTTGCATATCTAGACAGTTAGAACACAACGTCCGTGGTTGACTCTGACTGACGGAGGTCTCACTCACTTTGAGACACAATATGTTACATTTTCACAACCTGGACATTGTTAGTTTGCTGAATATTCCTATTTGCATTTAAGGGGGATGTGGTGAGACACCTTCTCGAAAAGCCACAAGTCTGATAAAGGGTAGAACAAGGAAAGAGGCCTTTCTACCCATTAAGTCTATGGTGACAATCAAGCATCTACCTGGACTAATCCTACATGAACCCAATTTTAATCTTCCTCAATTCCAATCAAATCCCCTCAGATTCTACAATTCATCTGCCCACCATGGACAATTTACAATGACAATTAATCCACTGACCTGTTCATTCTTGAAATTTGGGGAAACTGCATGGTCACAGGAAGAACATGCAAACTCCACAGACGGAGAAACAGAGATCAACTCAGTCTACTGCAGCTGAGAGGTAGCTGCAATAATATTTGCACTAGTCTGCCACATTCTCATCCTGAATTGCACAGGGAGTTCCTGTCAGGCCTGTACAGGCAGGCACCACTCATCCTCTAGCCAGCCAACATGTCATTCGCTTCCAACTCATCACCTGCAGCCTAGTTAAACCCAGCTCTCATCCATAGTCCTTGTCCACTCATTGAAACAACCAGCCTCAACCAGTTGCTCTTAGCCTTCAGGTATCTTGTTGTCTTGTTGTGTTTAATATCAGTTCTTTCTTGTTTTTTGGCTCCTCATGTTTGTTATTTTGAAGTTTATTAGTAAAATTGTCACCCACCGCTAAATCATCTCCACTGCCTTGCTTTTGGGTCCAGCCTCCTCTAAATTTCCTGACAGGATGTGTGAAACTGCAAATAACCCAGTAGAGCTTGTTTACCTAAAGGAAGTTGTCTGTCAACATGAGCACACAATCCAGCAGCAGCAGAAAACCATTGACAATCTGTTTGCCACTCTCAACCAACTGACCATCTTGTAACAGCAAACTCTACCAATCAACTTCCTCCCTTGAAGCAATGGATTTCCGTACCCAAACACTTCAATGGATCCCTAAACTGATGCCGCATCATCCTGTCCCAGAGCATCTTACACTTTAACTTCCGGTTAAGATGGAATTACTGAGCATGCGTGACAGTTTCCTGATAGTCAAAAAGCTAAGAAATCCCACATCACTAAAAATACCTGTCCTGCTGAAGGGTCTCAGCCCAAAATGCTGACTGTACTCTTTTCCAAAGATGCTGCCTGGCTTGCTGCATTCCTCCAACATTTTGTGTGTGTGTTGCGAAAAACACTTTTTCTGAGGTAAATTGTGTTAAATTATTGCCACAAATAGTGAAGGGGTGAGTGATGGCAAGGCAAGTTTTGGGGGATAAATTGATGCAGATGGACTCCTGATACCCATATAGCTGGCCCAGAAGAAAAGTTGGATTGCTGTAGGTGCCATAAGGAGAAGCTGGGGCTCAGGTAGAGGATATTCAATTTTGTTGCTCGTACAACTGGCCTGGGTGCAAGATTGGATTTGAAGCTGATTTGAAGTGCTTGAGAGTGGCTTTGGTCTGGGCAATGAAAGCTGGGCCCGGAGTGAGTCGCTAGGCAGTGTAGTCTAGGCCTGGGGCCTTTCACAGCAGAGGTGCCTGGGTCCTAGTGTGAGGTACAATGCACTGTTTAGCCGGCCCAGATCGGAGATGAGGGCCAGTTTTGCTCGCTCTCCATGATGTTTACTCCTCACTCCAGGGCACGGAGCATTTTGCTATTCCATCATGGGTCAATTTAAACTCCAGCCCAGATAGACTGAAAGGACAGGGTGTCAGTCGGAATGAGAGCCGATCTCACTTGTTCTCTGCGATGAAGGCTACCCAGGCTGTTGTGCTCCATGTCTGTTAATATGATGAACTGATAAGCGAGGCTTTGGACTGCTCCAGGCTGCTCCAGGGTTCACATCTGAGGACTCATTTTTTGGTTCAGAATGCTGTAGTCCACTTCAATTGTTTCCATGATTTTTTTTGGATTTTTTTCTTTTTTTTGACTATCATGTGTTGATCTTTTATTTTTAGTTTTTTTTTCTTTAAATTGGGTTTTTTTTAGGTTTCTTGCTTTATGGTTACCTACGAGCCAGCAATTTTCAAGGTTATATAATTTATACATTCTTTGATAATAAATATATTTGAATCCAGCCATCTTTGTATTCTGCAGATGGAGTCAAGATTGTCTTCATCTTCTCTATCTTGACAGGGTAAGCTGTGACCTGGGCTGCCACTAACTGGGACAATAAAACCCCTATTTGCAACCGCAATGAGGACTTCACTGCTGAAATGCACCAGGTTTTCGGCCATCCAGGAAGTGGAAAGGAAGCAACAGCTCGGGTACTTTGCCTGCGCCAAGGCTCTGCTCTGTTCTGGATGGCACGGTGGAATTCAGGGCCCTCATGATGGAGTGTGGCTGGAATGCAAAGCGCTGCTGGCCCATCGCCATCATGGCCTGTCAGAGCACTTGAAAGACGAGTCGTCTGCTCAGGAGATGCCCACTGACCTTCAACACCATCATTCCATCCAGGCTCGACAGGAAACTCAGAGACCTTGGCCTTGACCCTGCCTTGTGCAGCTGGATCTCTGATTTCCCGTCAGATCACCGGCAGGTGATAAGAGTGGGCTCCCTCACTTCCACCTCTCTGAACCTCAACACAGGAGCTCCTTAATGCTGGCCCCTCCTTTACTCCCTATATACCCATGACTGTGTTGCCACCCACAGCTCTAATGTGCTAATTAAATTTGCTGACGACGCTACATTGATCGGCCTAATCTCAAACAATAACGAGGTGGCCTACAGGGAAGAAGTCATCTCTCTGACACAGTGGTGTCAAGAAAACAACCTCTCCCTCAACGTTGCAAAAACAAAGGAGCTGGTTGTGGATTACAGGAGGAATGGAGATGGGCTAAACCCTATTGACATCAATGGATCTGGGATTGAGAGGGTAAACAGCTTTAGGTTCCTCAGTATACACATCACCTAGGACCTCGTGTGATCTGTACACACCAGATGTGTGGTGAAAAAGGCACAACGGCGCCTCTTTCGCCTCAGACAGTTGAGGAAGTTTGGTGTGGGCCCCCAGATCCTAAGAACTTTCTACAGGGGTCACTGGGAGATCCTGCTTTCTCTGGCGGCCAGAGTGACACACATTTTAATTCCACGTCCCATTCCCATTCTGATATGTCTATCCACGGCCTCCTCTACTGTCAAGATGAAGCCACACTCAGGTTGGAGGAACAACATATTATATTCCGTCTGGGTAGCTTCCAACCTGATGGCGTGAACATTGACTTCTCTAACTTCCGTCAATGCCCCACCTCCCCTTTGTATTCTATCCGTTATTTATTTATTATTATTGTACATATATTTTTTTTCTCTTTCTCTTTTTCTCCCTCTGTCCCTCTCACTATACGTCTTGCCCATCCTTTAGGATTCCCCCCTCCCCCTTTCTTTCTCCCTAGGCCTCACATCCCATGATCCTCTCATTTTCCTTTTGCCAATCAACTGTCCAGCTCTTGGCTTCATCCCTCCCCTTCCTGTCTTCTCCTATCATTTCGGATCTCCCCCTACCCCTGCCCCTCCCACTTTCAAATCTTTCACTATCTCTTCTTTCAGATAGTCCTGACGAAGGGTCTTGGCCCAAAACGTTGACTGTACCTCTTCCTATAGATGCTGCCTGGCCTGCTGTGTTCACCAGCAATTCTTATGTGTGTTGCAAAAGTACCAGAGATCAGGATTGAAACTGAGTCACTGAAATTGTGAGGTAGCACCTCTGCTAGCTGAGCCACAGTGCCACGAGTTACTGTTGGTGTCCCAATGAACTTTCTGCTTTACATCCTCCAAAGTCCATATGGCTTTATACGTAGAATCATTAAAATGGCTACAATGCATTTGGAAGCTGTTTATTTCATCATGTCATCATGACCACACCTGTCTCAAGAAAGATGATAATAGCCCTGATGGTCATACCTCTTCAAGAGCACAGCTTCTAAAATATGATGGGAGCCTCCTTTTCAGACACTGAGATCCAGACCTTTCGGTGAGTTTATTTTTGTCATCTTCTTCAATTCTCTAACTAATTAATTGAAATCTATGTTTTCTCTCTGGCTTGGTATCTGACTGTATTTCAAAACTTACTAACTAGTGTCATTCTAAATTTCCAACAACATGCCCATTATATTGTTGTGATAAAAGTGCTATCACCAAACTATGTTATTAACACATCAATGCATTTCCCAGGGAGTGCTGAATTGTTGGAGAAATGGCCTTTAAAACAAAGCATTAAACCAGGGCACTGGTCCCTGCAGGTTGAAGATAAAAAATGGCATGCCACTAATTGAAAATCAAGGGAGTTGTACGAGTGTCATAGCCAACATTTGTTCTTCAACCTGCACTTAATTAATGTGCTTCTTCACTTACAGCTCTCTGCAAGATCATTTTGCATTCCAGTTGGCAGCCATATTGACCTACATTATAACTGCGATTCTACAGCTATGTTGGGTGTGAAACACTTTAGAATATTTATGGAAATCAAAAGCAAGTATGAAAATGTACCCTCCTGCTTCTGCAGCCATCCTTAAATCAACAATTGGCGTAATTGCATCACTGCTTCTTGATTCCTTATTATACTTTCCAGCTCTTGCCAAATAGACTTGACAATCTATTGTGACTTTTCAATGAAAATAATCAAAGGAATTAATAGGTACAAGTTCCATGGAGCAAGAATAGGCTGAAGCAATACATCTACCAGAGACAATATGTCCGTGGGACATGTCTCTACTCAGTTCCTTCATACTAAACCTATTAATATGAGAGCTAATGGTGACTGCAAAGATGACTGTGCTTTCTCTGGTTCATGGTGAGGAACTTCTGCGTCAGTCCTTCACAGTTGCCCTCTCTTCCTATTTTTGTCTGATATTTCCATATTTTTTCCACTCACATTCCAAACTAAACATTATTGATTTTTCTTCTAAATTTACCTCTTCTTAGCCTGTAAATGGTCCATCTCTCTGACTCCTCACATCCCCTCCTTGACTTTTCTATTTCTGGGTTACCTCCCACAGTTAGTGGCTCTGTACTTCTTCATCCAAACTTCTGACAGGTACTCTGCTCCCTTCTTTTAGTTTGCTCTCTTGTATTGCATCTGTCCTGTTGTTTACACCTTTTTCACTTCTTCCAACTATTGCTTTATCTGCAGTTGATACATACATTTCATTTCCAGCACTACAATTCTCCTTTCTTCCTCTCTCAGAATCTTTTGTTCTAAACTTCCACTCACCAAACTCCACACTCAACGGCAGTCCTCCCCCCATTCCCATGACCTCCATGTGAAGTTACTATCAGTCATATCTTCATTGAACTTTATGATCCACTTTTACCATATCCTACCGAATACAGGTGTCCCCTGCTTTTCGAACGTCGGCTTTACGAAACCTCGCTGTTACGAAAGACCTACATTGGTTCCCTATTTTCGCTAACAGAAGGTGTTTTCACTGTTATGAAAAAAGGCAGCGCGTGCCCTGAGCAGCCAAGCTCCTCTCCTGGAACTGCACTCTAGCCGGCATTGCTTAAACATGTGCCTGTGAGTAGCCGTTTGCAAGATAAGTTCTAAGGTATCGAAAAAGCCTAAGAGAGCTCGTAAGGCTGTTACACTTAGTGTAAAACTAGACATAATTAAGCGTTTCGATCATGGTGAATGAAGTAAGGACAAAGGGAGTTTGGCTTCTGGAAGTTGATGAAGATGATGTTGAAGAGATTTTGGCATCCCATGACCAAGAACTGATAGATGAAGAGCTGATACAGTTGGAAGAGGAAAGGATAACAATCGAAACCAAATGCAATAGCAAACAGACCGAAGTGAAGTCGTCCAGGAACTGAACGTAAAGCAACTGCGTGAGATTTTTACTGCAATGATAAAGTACGACTTGAATTTTGAAAGGGTACGTAGGTTTAGGACAAATTTGCAGGACGGTTTGAGTGCTTACAAAGAACTGTATGATAGAAAAATGCGTGAGGCTAACAGTCAAGCATACTGTTGTTTTTCAAGCCTCCCACATCAGCCACAGCAGACGACGAAACGTGACCTTCGACATCGAGGTGGGCAGAGATAGAAGAAGATGAGCTGCCTGCTCTAATGGAAACAGATGACGATGAGATGACACCCCAGTGTCCCACCACCCCAATCCCTGGGCCGCGGACCGATACATTACCGCGGAGAATGCAGCGGTAGCCAGGACACAACCAGCACATCTTTAAGAAAAAAGTCAAAATAAACAAGCTAATTAATGAGGTGCCACCCGGCATGTAAATGTTGGCCCAGGTCAGAGGCGATTGCCAATTGCGTCGCCTCCGATCTGGGCCAACATTTACGTGCTGAGCGGCACCTAATTAATTAGCTTGTTTATTTTGGCTTTTTTCTTAAAGATGTGCTGGGTGCGTCCCAGCTACCGCTGCATTCTTTGTGGATCGGTATCAGTCGGTGGCCTGGAGGTTAGGGACCACTGCACCACCCCAACCTCCGACGACTCAGCCTAACACACCATCATCAGTGTGCTCGATGTCTTCCCGATTCCGGTAAGTGATACTACACTGTACATACATTATTTCTACTTTATATAGGCTGTGTATTTTTATGCGTTATTTGGTATGATTTGGCAGCTTCATAGCTTAAGGGTTACTGGAGAGAGTGTTTCTGCTGACAGCGCTTGCGTGAGATTTTCGCTACGGAGAACAGTGCGGCAATGATTGTGGAACAGTATTTCTACTTTATATAGGCTGTGCACTTATCATATCTTTCCTGCTTTTACTATATGTTACTGTTATTTTAGGTTTTATGTGTTAGTTGGCATGATTTGGTAGGTTATTTTTTGAGTCTGGGAACGCTCACAAATTTTTCCCATATAAATAAATGGTAATTGCTTCTTCACTTTACGACATTCCGGCTTATGGACTGTTTCATAGGAACGCTCTAACCTTCGGATGGCGGGGGAAAACTGTCTTGGTTCTAATCCTGGCCCATTCCTGTACAAGGCAGGACCTCCCCATTTATCACCACGTATTTTTTCTGGCCACAAATATCACTCTAAAATAAAATCTGGATTTTTTCTTTGATTAAATCAGTGCAAAATATTCACTGATGTTTTGATGACTGTTGTTATGCTAGGGATGCTCCGCTAACAACTGGGTGTTAAGCATAATTCTTAGCTTTGTTTGAACTTTTAATTGCAAAAACAAAGTTGGCTGCACAGTGTAAATTGCATGCACAGCATATTACCTATCAAGGTGCAAGATGGCCAGCCTGAGTCATACATTCACAGAGAATATGTATAGGTTAAGCTTACCATTGTATGCTTCATCATCTAGATGGCAGATGTGTATAAGAAACAAAGATGTTGGCGTAATAAGATGATAAGACATAGGAGTAGAATTGGGCCATTTGGTTTTCGTCTGATGACTCTTCCATGAAGGTCATAATTGTGCAGGTGTCACTGCATAGCAGAATAGTGCACCACCACTCCAGAGTCTGCTAAATCTTCCTGAAGGTCTTTTGGAGTCAAACGAGGGTTTTGATTTGCCTTTCTAGCAATTCTATGAGCAGTTCTCTTGGAAAGTTTTCTTCGTCTTCCAGACCTCAACTTGACCTCCACCGTTCCTGTTAACTGCCATTTCTGAATTACATTATGAACTGAGGAAATGGCTACCTGAAAATGCTTTTCTATCTTCTTATAGCCTTCTTCTACTTTGTGGGCATCATATATTTTAATTTTCAGAGTGCTAGGCAGCTGCTTAGATGAGCCCATGGCTGCTGATTGTTGGGGCAAGGTTTGAGGAGTCAGGGTATTTATGAAGCTTTGAAATTTGCATCACCTGGCCTTTCCTAATGATGTGAACAAGCCATAGCTCTAACAAGCTAATTAAGGTCTGAGATCTTGGTATAAGTCATCTGAGAGCTCAAATCTCTTGGGGTGCCCAAACTATTGCATGGTGCTCCTTCCCTTTTTTTCCACTCTGAAATTGTACAAAACAAAAATAATATACTATTCTTGCTTAAAATGTTGAAAAGAGTGTTTCATCTTTAACTTTTTGACTTTTGGAGATCAGTTCATCTTTGACTCACTTAACTATTCACAGTAACAGAGATTTTGACCGGGGTGCCCAAACATTTGCATGCCACTGTATATCCTATGTTGATAAATAAACTGAAAGATAAGCAAATAGATGGATAATTGATAAACAGAAATTTATTTTTGAAATCCAGATTTGCAATCAGTTGAAAGGAATGGGCTTGTACAACATATACAAGAGTGAGGTATATCTGACATTTCAGTTCAGCAGAACGAAGCTTCACCTTCAACATTACTATAATGCAGCATGATAGCTGATTATTAATATTTTCATGATTCTGCATTGCAATATGCTGGAATGAGAAGTCAAGACTATGCTGATCTGCACATTTTATCTCCAGAGTCATCGGTTTCAGTTCAATGCAATCAGATATGAAGCTCTGGTTGGGTAGGTTCACCGTCTCTCTCTCCACAGACGCTATTGAGAATTTCGAGCAATCTTTATTATATATTTTCCAGTCCCTAAAGTATTTTATTTCTATTGCATTAAAGAGTGTACAGAAAGACTGAGGCAATACAGTGTTATTTATTACCATACCGGTTACAAGGAGGCAAGTGGCATTGTGATTGGAATTACAAACAAAAGAAAATCTGCAGATGCTGAGAATCCAAGTGACACACACAAAATTCTGGAGGAACTCAGTAGGCCTGGCAGCATCTATGGAAGAGAGTAAACAGTCGACATTTAAGGCCATGATCCTTCTTCAGGACCAAAAGGGAAGGAGTGAAATCAGGGTAAGAAGATGGGGGACAGGGGAGGAAAAGTACAAGAGCAGGTGATAGGTGAAACAAGGAGAGGGGGAGAGGTGAAGTAAAGAGCTGGGAAGTCGTTTGGTGAAAGAGATAAAGGGCTGGAGAAGGGGGAATCTGATAGGAGAGGATAGAAGACCATGGAAGAAAGGAAAGGGAGAAGAGTACCAGAGGTAGGTGATGGGTGGATAAGGAGATAAGGTGAGAGAGGGAAATTGGAATAGGGAATGGTTGGGGGTGGGGTGGGGGAGAAGTGATTTACCAGAAGTTCGAGAAATTGATGTTCATGCTATTAGGTTGGAGGCTACCCAGATGGAATATAAGGTATTGCTCCTCCAACAGATGAGAATATGTGGAAGAATAAAATGGTATTAGTACAGGACTGATGAAAGATACAATCACTGGCCTATTTATTAGGTACAGGAGTGAAACCCGGTGAGGCCTTCTGCTGCTGTTGCCCAACCATTTCGAGGTTTGACATTGTGCTGTCAGAGATGCTCTTCTGCACACCACTGTTGTAATTTATGGTTTTTTGAGTTACTGTCAACTTACTGTCTGCTTGAACCAGTCTGGCCATTCTCCTCTGGATTCTTCCATTATTAACAAGGTATTTTTGCCACAGAACTGCCACGACCTGGACATATTCTCTGTAAACCATTCTCACCATTCTCTATAAACTGCTGAGACTGTTGTCCATAAAAATCCCAGGAGAACAGCAGTTTCTGTGACACTCAAACCACTACGTCTGGCACCAACAGTCATTCCACAGTGGAAGTCACTTACATCGCATTTCTTCCCCATTCTGATTTTTGGTCTGAACAACAATTAAACCTCTTGACCATGTCTGCGTACTTTTTGTGCATTGAGTTGCTGCCACCTGATTGGCTGTTTAGATATTTGCATTAATGAGCAGGAGTGCAAGTGTACCTAATAAAGTGGCCACTGAATGTGTCAGCTTGATATCATACAGACTCGATGGGCTGAAGATGCTGTTTCTCTGTTATATGAATTTACAATGTTTTCATGTGATTCTATTTGTGTGCGTATTATAACTACTACTTTTCTTCCTTGCAGGAGGAAAAGAGTGCAGAGAAGCAGGAGGAAAGCCAAAATGAAAACAAAAAACCAGTGGAGAGGATGCTAGAAGTTAGAGAGTTGTTAGTATACTTTGCAGTTGGAGAAAGGAAGATGGGGCCTTGTTACCCATTGGTTAAAGAATTAATAGACAATAGACAATAAGTGCAGGAGTAGGCTATTCGGCCCTTCAAGCCAGAACCGCCATTCACTGTGATCATGGCTGATCATCCACAATCAGTACCCTGTTCCTGCCTTCTCCCCATATCCCTTGACTCCACTACCTTTAAGAGCCCCAGACTCCACTATCTTTAAGAGCCCTATCTAACTCTTTCTTGAAAGCATCCAGAGAATTGGCGTCCACTGCCTTCTGAGGCAGAGCATTCCACAGATTCACAACTCTCTGGGTGAAAAAGTTTTTCCTCAACTCCGTTCTAAATGGCGTACCCCTTACTCTTAAACTGTGGCCTCTGGTTCTGGACTCCCCTAACATCAGGAACATGTTTCCTGCCTCTAGCATGTCCAATCCCTTAATAATCTTATATGTTTCAATCAGATCCCCTCTCATCCTTCTAAATTCCAGTGTATACAAGTCCAGTCGCTCCAATCTTTCAACATATGACAGTCCTGCCATCCCGAGAATTAACCTTGTGAATCTACGCTGCACTCCCTCAATAGCAAGAATGTCCTTCCTCAAATTTGGAGACCAAAACTGCCCATGTGGCATATAGCATTCATATTTCCAGTGAAAATTGACTGCATCAGTAATGATAGCTTTAAGGTCTTTAATGTTCACAGAAGCCTTGCATATCTTTTACCTATGTCAGGCCTTTCATGAACCTAGGAGGTGCATTTCAATTAGCAGTTCAACAAACTCTTTCACAAAAAAGGCAGGGAATCAGTTTTTAGGCACAATGTAATATTTACCATATTCCCCTTTTGTGGCTCTGTCAGTTTGACCAGGAAACCCTGTGTCAACAAAGTAAACTGTAAGGCCCAACTGAATATCCTACACATTGAATAAATAGACCAGTTCAGAACCTGTACTTCAGTAGATCTGCAAATTAAACTTGCATAGACTGTGCATAGATTGTTGTCAATCACCTTATTTATTTATTTATTTATTTATTGATTGCGATATAGCACAGAGTAAGGCATTCCGGTCCTTCAAGCCATTAGAGCAACCAAAGAAAACTCATGAGGTCATGGGGAGAACCAAACTCCTTATAGGCAGTGGCAGAAGAAAGCAGTGATGTGAGAGAATATCTTGCAGAACTCTAGGATGAGAGAAAGAGAATGAGGAACAGAAGTATCAGACTGATGAAATTGCCCGATAATGAACTAGCACCAAGTAGATGGGCCAAATGGCTGGCACCTTTAAAATAAAGATTCTCCTGAAGTTCGCATAGAGTAACTCATGTGACTATCCATGGCCAGATTTTTTTTGTGAAAATACAAAACTGTTCATGACTGAGAAATTGAGAATGGATTGCAGAATGTGTGCTTGTTTTTCTGGCTGACAACCTGTATTTATTGCTGTCAAAGTATGTCGTCAAATGTAATGAGTTTGTTCAGTTCCTCGCTGAGTCAGTGGGTGGGATCTTTTGCCATGCGGGAAATGACAACCCTATTTGTTTCATCTAAATGTTTTATTCTTCCTGTCAGCTGATTAATGAAGCAGTATGCACATCTGAATCCATACCAGCAGGTTATTTTCTAATATCTTCAGATCTGCACAATCTATCACTTGTGTTCTATTAAGCTTTGAAGATCTATTTATGTCTTTGTGACGGGCTATTTTCCACAGTAAATACATCTGAAATGAAAGCTTTAGGAAATATGAACCATTTTCATCTTGGTGTTCAGAGGTAACTTAAAAGGACTATTTTAGCAAATTATAGTGTGGATATACGGTAGAAATAGTCTGGTAGCTCCCAACTGCATAAAATGAAAATAGAGATGAAAAGATTGATTAAAATTCAAAGTAAATTTATTATCTAAGTACATATATGTCCATATACATACAACCCTCATTCAGTAAAATTTTCTTGACCATAAAGAAAAACAATAAAGATTGGTATGTTAGCTTGAGTACAGATGACATAGATAATCCTAACCCAATCACAGGACATTTTACAAAGACCAATTATCCTACTAACTGGTATGTTTTGGTTTGTAGGTGAAAACCAAAACACCCGGAGGAAACCCACACATTTCACGGACAGGACATACAGACTCCTTACAGAGGATGCCAGAATTGAACTCCCAACATTAGAACACCTAGAGCTGTAATATATTAAGCTGCCTGTCTTGAAAGATTATATACATCTAGGTTCATCTTTTTCTCATAAATTCTCATAAATTCTTTAGAATTTTACCATCATTTCTCACATTGTTCTTTCTCCTAGAATGCACCACTTCCTATTACTCTGAACTAAATTTCATCCGCTACTTGTCTGTGATTTTACATGCCAATTCAAAATACTTTCATTTTTAAAGTATGTATGCAGTATACAACCCTGAAATTCATCCTCCAGCCAAAAAATAACTATGAAACCCATTCATAGGAAAACATCAAACACCAACATACAAAAAAAGAACAAATCATGCAAATGGCAAAAAACAAGCTAAAAACAGAGTACGAAACATCAAACCACGAAGTCGTAGAAACAGTTCAGTTCAATCTAGCGCTATGTTGTGCTTTGAGTGCATGCTGCAGATCCAGTCTGCCTCGATCGAAACTGCACAAAATAGCAACAAAGACAGAGCAACCAGAAACCAGAAACACATCACAACATGAACTACAGAGTCCAGACCACGAAATGCGTCAATTAAACCTTGCCCAAGACTCAAGGCTCCGGCACCATCCTTCAGCAATTGATTTCAGTTGGCTTCAGGATTCGTTTCCAAGCCTCTCAATTTGGACCTTCTGAGGACCCCAGGTACTCACATTTTATTGACTCTGCCTCCCGTCGCTTCTCCTGTCAAGCTCTGAAGGCGACCCTCTCCGTCAGGAGGAGGTACTTGGCGGCCCTATCCCAGACCCTTCCACACCTCTGGGACACTTTCTTCACCGTTTGTAATGGATCTGCCAGTTATTTCATCCTCTGTCGGATCCATGTGCGCAATCGCTGTTTCTTTGACTTCGTCATGTTAGGCAAGGATTGCAAAATCTTCCATCTGCAGACCCCAGGGCCTGCTGGCTCTGACGCTAGCAGGCATGAACTTCGGATTGCGGCCTCCGCCATTGATTTCAGTGGCTCCACCCACCCAGGGCATATTCAAAACCTGGACTCCAGCAACGACCATGGACACCTTCAAAGCGATTGCGCAACCTCCAACTGTGACTCCAGCCTTGAACTCCAGGCCGGGTCTTCATGTGCTGCTATTGTGACTCCCGTCTCCCCTTCCCCCACCACCACTCTGCAACTCCATCTCCCTCAGATCCCACTGTTAGCTCCTGGGTCCTCAGAGGCTCCATCTTCCTCTCACCCTAACCCTCCCCTCTCTACTGACACTACCAGCCTCCTTCCCCCTCCCCCCTCTGAAAAAAAGGAAGGGTCTCAGCCCGAAACGTCGACTGTACCTCTTCCTATAGATGCTGCCTGGCCTGCTGCATTCACCAGCAGCTTTTGTGTGTGTTGTTAGAAGAGAAGCAACTTGTTATGTAAAATACCAGACATGCAATCAGTAATCGCGTTAGACTCTGTCTAGGTTGCCTCGTGTAACTGGTTTGGACCAGTCAGAGTGTAAAGATGCAAATACACAAGGCTGGGGTGGGCAGAGCCATGACACTATGATGGTTGTAGCCCTGTACAATGACCAGTGAGAAAGTGACCCAGGTAGGTCAGGTGACCTTGAGCCAATGGGATGGAGATCCAATGGTTCAATTGATGAGGAACAGTATAAGACTCAGGGTAATACCTTTTCTCTTCATTGATTGTTCATGGAGGGCCAGGGATTCCAGTAGGGTGCACATGGAGACAGTTTGTGAATCCATGTGCTTTTAGTTGAAACATAAAAGTTACTTGTCAGTAAATACAGATTCTCTGTGCCTCACTGATCATTACTACAAGGGGTGATTCTTGTAACTATATATATATATACACATACATATACACACACACACACACACACACACACACACACACACACACACACACACACACACACATATACATATATACACAGATAGGTGCTGGAGAAAGGTCAGTAGGTCAGTAACCTCTTGATGGATCCCACTCAACCTGCTCATGAAATGTTTGTCTCATTCCCATCAGGGAGGATGCTATGCAGCATCCATGCCAGGACCACCAGATTAAAAAATATTTACTTTCCCAAGCAGTATGGTTGATCAACACATCCACCCACGAACTCACCCCTCCACATCCTCCACCACCACTACTTTATGATTTCCTGTCAGTCACCATTTGTACGTCACTCCTTTATCTAACATTACTTTATGAACATACAATCAATCTATCTATATAAGCTATCTTATGTATTTGTATTTATTGTATTTTTCACTACTGTGTTCTTTATCTTATTGATTTTTTGTGCTGCATCAAATCCAGGGTAACAATTATTTTGTTCTCCTTTACTCTTGTATGCTGGAAATGACTTTAAACAATCTTGAATCTTGAATATAAATTGTCAGTGAGATGTGCTTTGTAACACATCTGCTTTGATAACAGTCCGGCACAACAAGATGACTTGTCAATCATTTCAGGAGTTAATTATGAATCAGGCACATTTTATTTGATCTGGAGTTGTATGTGATTTAGACTTGGTATGAAGAACTAACTTCCTTCTTTATGACAGTCTGATAGTATATGGTCACAGGTACTTGTATCAGCTTTCCAATTCTGGATTTCTTAATTAACAAAACTTACATCTTCCGCCTCCTGTCAAAGGATTTGATCTGTTGTCTCTGAATCATCAGTTCAAGCTCTGCATTACTTGCCCAATAATTTAAGCATTATGCTGCTGTAAAGTAATCAATTTCCATATATTGGTTATGCAACACAACAACTCCTTTTCTAAGTATCAGATCTAATTTGAATTGTATAAGATGCTAGTGGAAAGGTTTTAATCAAAACATTTAATAAAATTATGGTGTGGAGCTACCTCAGAATGATTTTGTAGGCAGAATTTTCAGATATTTCTGTTTTCCCATAAAGTAATCTATCATCAATAATGATGTGCAGTGGTGTTTAAGAAGCCTGTTTTATATCAAGTCTAAAAGCCTAGATGGATTCTTTGTAAATTGATCAAAGTGAGAGATTACTCATCTGAATGACGATCCATCATTGCTGTGTCAACAACTATCAAAAATGTGTTGATGACGTTAAGTATAGAAATGGATTGCCTAAGGCAATATATTCACCACCGCCTCCATTCAAATAGGCATGGCAGTCAAGACCAGTTTACATGGATGAAAATTCAGGCAGGCACATTTGTCACCTGCAATTTATACATCCATAGATATATTTACACATTCCATTCTGAGTCAGTCACATCATACATGAAGGCTAAGGACTCACGTTCTAGTTATCATTGCAAGGTCGTTATTGTTCATGGCTTTTGCGTCTATCATTAAGGATTCCCACTACCCAGGACGTGCCCTCTTCTCATTGCTACCATCAGAAAGGAGGTAAAGAAACATAGAAACATAGAAAATAGGTGCAGGAGTAGGCCATTCGGCCCTTCGAGCCTGCACCGCCATTTATTATGATCATGGCTGATCATCCAACTCAGAACACCGCCCCAGCCTTCCCTCCATACCCCCTGACCCCCGTAGCCACAAGGGCCGTATCTAACTCCCTCTTAAATATAGCCAATGAACTGGCCTCAACTGTTTCCTGTGGCAGAGAATTCCACAGATTCACCACTCTCTGTGTGAAGAAGTTTTTCCTAATCTCGGTCCTAAAAGGCTTCCCCTCTATCCTCAAACTGTGACCCCTCGTTCTGGACTTCCCCAACACCAGTAACAATCTTCCTGCATCTAGCCTGTCCAATCCCTTTAGGATCTTATACGTTTCAATCAGATCCCCCCTCAATCTTCTAAATTCCAACGAGTACAAGCCCAGTTCATCCATTCTTTCTTCATATGAAAGTCCTGCCAACCCAGGAATCAATCTGGTGAACCTTCTCTGTACTCCCTCTATGGCAAGGATGTCTTTCCTCAGATTAGGGGACCAAAACTGCACACAATACTCTAGGTGTGGTCTCACCAAGGCCTTGTACAACTGCAGTAGTACCTCCCTGCTCCTGTACTCAAATCCTCTCGCTATAAATGCCAGCATACCATTCGCCTTTTTCACCGCCTGCTGTACCTGCATGCCCACTTTCAATGACTGGTGTATAATGACACCCAGGTCACGTTGCACCTCCCCTTTTCCTAATCGGCCACCATTCAGATAATAATCTGTTTTCCTATTTTTGCCACCAAAGTGGATAACTTCACATTTATCCACATTAAATTGCATCTGCCATGAATTTGCCCACTTACCCAACCTATCCAAGTCACCCTGCATCCTCTTAGCATCCTCCTCACAGCTAACACTGCCACCCAGCTTCGTGTCATCCGCAAACTTGGAGATGCTGCATTTAATTCCCTCATCCAACTCATTAATATATATTGTAAACAACTGGGGTCTCAGCACTGAGCCTTGTGGTACCCCACTAGTCACCGCCTGCCATTCTGAAAAGGTCCCGTTTATTCCCACTCTTTGCTTCCTGTCTGCTAACCAACTCTCCACCCACACCAATACCTTACCCCCAATACCGTGTGCTTTACGTTTGCACACTAATCTCCTGTGTGGGACCTTGTCAAAAGCCTTCTGAAAATCCAAATATACCACATCCACTGGTTCTCCCCTATCCACTCTACTAGTTACATCCTCAAAAAATTCTATGAGATTCGTCAGACATGATTTTCCTTTCACAAATCCATGCTGACTTTGTCCGATCATTTCACCACTTTCCAAATGTGCTGTTATCACATCCTTGATAACTGACTCCAGCAGTTTCCCCACCACCGACGTTAGGCTAACCAGTCTATAATTCCCCGGTTTCTCTCTCCCTCCTTTTTTAAAAAGTGGAGTTACATTAGCCACCCTCCAATCCTCAGGAACTAGTCCAGAATCTAACGAGTTTTGAAAAATTATCACTAATGCATCCACTATTTCTTGGGCTACTTCCTTAAGCACCCTGGGATGCAGACCATCTGGCCCTGGGGATTTATCTGCCTTCAATCCCTTCAATTTACCTAACACCACCTCCCTACTAACATGTATTTCGCTCAAGAAGCCTGAAGTCACTCACTCAACGACTCAAGAACAGCTTCTTCCCCTCTGCCACCCAATTTCTGAACAGACATTGAACCCATGAGCACTATCTCACTAGTTGTTTGCACCACTTAATTAATTTAAGTATTTAATATATATACTTACTGTAATTCTCAGTTTTTTCTCTGTATTATGATGTATTGCATTGTACTGCTGCCTCAAAGTCAACAAATTTCACAACATATGCCTATAAACACTAATATAGCATCTTTGTTGACTCAAGGATGAGCAAAACAATGCACTATTGAGATGTGATCACTGTTCATATTCAGAAGTGTTGGTCCTCTCAGCTCATCTGGAGATTGCAATGTACCTCAGTAACTCCTCATGTAGTGTTGTCGGTGCTCTCAGATAGGTTACTCCATAACCATTAAAGATTTTTTAAATTTCTTACATTTATGCATTAGATATGATAGGTTAAAAATGACCTGATATTAGAATTTTTAAAGTGGGAAAACATGCAACTTTTATATTGCAGTGGAGGAAGGAGTATGGAGAACAGTTAATGTCTGATGGAATGCAGATCAAAGCTGTTGAGGTACAATTACTTTAACAAAATGATAGTTGGAGACAGAAAATTAAAAAAAAAATGAAACAGACAGATAGAGCCTTACTTGTTGAAGTCCCACATCACCAATTTCAAGAACAACTTCTCTTCAGCCTCTTGGTTCTTGAAACAAACTGCACAACTCTTATTACTACAGTGTAGCAACGCGGCAATGTCTCTGATCACTTTGCACAGAAATATACTTTTTTCTTTGTGATTTTTGCTGTAAGTGTTGTGTATAACTTACCTTCGTGTTTTACTTATGAATACTGCTTGTATGGTGCAATGTGCCATATTGGCTGTTATGTGCTTGTGATGCTGCTGCAAGCTTTGCATTGCACTTGAGCACACATATACTGGTACATATGACAATAAGCTTGACTTTGATTTATTAAAAGCTGATGTCTGTAACATACCTGAATAAATGATAAAGTCTAATTGCTTGAGCACTTGGCGGTGTTAGAACAATGTAATTTGTCAGGTACAGAAAGATCAGAAAGAGAATTGGCTGGAGAATTACAGAGGCAAATGAACATTCAAGTTGAGAAAAAATTGATTGATAAATTGGTTTAATACTGTCACATGTACAAACCCCATTTCCAGAAAAGTTGGGATATTTTCCAAAGTGCAATAAAAACAAAAATCTGTGATATGTTAATTCACGTGAACCTTTATTTAACTGACAAAAGTACAAAGAAAAGATTTTCAATAGTTTTACTGACCAACTTAATTGTATTTTGTAAATATACACAAATTTAGAATTTGATAGCTGCAACACACTCAACAAAAGTTGGGACAGAGTTAAATTAAGATTGAAAAGTGCACAGAATATTCAAGTGACACCGGTTTGGAAGACTCCACATTAAGCAGGCTAATTGGTAGCAGGTGAGGTATCATGACTGGGTATAAAAGTAGTGTCCATCAAAGGCTCAGCCTTTACAAGCAAGGATGGATCGTGGCTCACCCCTTTGTGCCAAAATTCGTGAGAGAATTGTTAGTCAGTTCAAAAGGAACATTTCTCAATGCAAGATTGCAGAGAATTTAGGTCTTTCAACATGTACAGTACATAATATTGTGAAAAGATTCAGAGAATTCAGAGACATCTCAGTGCGTAAAAGGCAAGGTCGGAAACCACTGTTGAATGCGCGCGATCTTCGAGCCCTCAGGCTGCACTGCCTAAGAAACCGTCATGCTACTGTGACAATTATAGCCACCTGGGCTCAGGAGTACTTCAGAAAACCATTGTCACTCAACACAGTCCGTCGCTGCATCCAGAAATGCAACTTGAAACTGTACTACGCAAAGAGGAAGCCATACATCAACTCTATGCAGAAATGCCGGTGAGTTCTCTGGGCCCGAGCTCATCTCAGATGGACTGGAAGACTGTGGAACCATGTGCTGAGGTCAGATGAGTCCTCATTTCAGCTAGTTTTCGGAAAAAAACGAGCATCGAGTTCTCCGTGCCAAAGATGAAAATGACGATCCAGATTGTTATCAGCGAAAGGTGCAAAAGCCAGCATCTGTGATGGTATGGGGGTGCATCAATGTCCACGGCATGGGTGAGTTGCATGTATGTGAAGGTACCACTGACTCTGAGGCGTATATTAGGATCTTAGAGAGACATATGTTGCCATCAAGGATGTCTCTTCCCGGGACATCCATGCTTATTTCAGCAGGACAATGCCAGACCATGTTCTGCATGGGCTACAACAGCGTGGCTTTGTAGACACAGCGTGCGTGTGCTTGACTGGCCTGCTGCCAGTCCAGATCTATCTCCTATTGAAAATGTATGGAGAATCAGACAACGGAGACCACGGACTATTGAGCAGCTGAAGTCTTACATCAAGCAAGAATGGACAAAATTTCCAATTGCAAATCTACTACAATTAGTATCCTCAGTTCCAAAACGATTAAAAAGTGTTATTAAAAGGAAAGGTGATGTAACACAATGGTAAACATGACTCCGTCCCAACTTTTGTTGAGTGTGTTGCAGCCATCAAATTCTAAATTTGTGTATGTTTACAAAATACAATTAAGTTGGTCAGTAAAACTATTGAAAATCTTTTCTTTGTACTTTTGTCAGTTAAATAAAGGTTCACGTGAATTAATATATCACAGATTTTTGTTTTTATTGCATTTTGGAAAATATCCCAACTTTTCTGGAAATGAGGTTTGTACTAAGGCATGGCGTAAAACTTTGTTTTGCATGCATCCACTCAGATCATTTCATTACAACAGTCCATTGAGGTAGTACAAGGAAAAACAATAACAGAGTGTGGAATAAAGTGTAACAGTTACAGAGAAACTGCAGAGCAGGCAGGCAATAAGCTGCATGACCATAATGAGTTAGTTTGTGAGGACAAGGGTCTGTCTTACTGCAATAGTGAACTATTAAATAGTCTTATAACACTGGTATATAAGCAAAATGTAAGCAGAGAAGAAATTGTTGGAGTGGACAGTGATAAAATGGTCAGGCTTGGGCAATAACAGGTGCAGGCTAGAATGTAATCTTGAGAAGACAGAGATTTAACAAGTGTAGGCAGGATGGTAGTTCAGGCAGTGGAATACTCCTCCTATAAGATGTGGGATTTTAGGCTACCTAACAGTCTCCCTGATGAATTCATCAGCAGGAAGTGCACCTAATTAATGCTCCTGAACAACAAGGTCAAGGAAATGGAGCTGGAGCTGGACGTGTAGCTGCAACTGGAGCTTCAGACTCCTGGCAAACCTCATAGTTGAGACTTTTACTGAGGTGGTCACACGCAGATTTCGGTGACCACCAGAAGATATAAGGGCAGTAATGAGTCAGTGCAGGGTTTCCCTCAACAACAAATATACCCCTTTGGATACTGCTGGGTGTGATGGCCTAGCAAGGCACAACAGTAACAGCTGGACCAGTTGGTACGGTGGCTAGCTCTGAGGCTTAGTAGGGAAGGATAAAGTTGGGCAGAGCGAAAGTGACAGGAGACTTGATAGCTGGGGTGCCAGACAGAAGATTCTGAGGCTATGAAAGAGAAGCCAGGATGACATGCTGCTCCCAGGTGCTAGGGACCAGGATGTTTCAGAATGGCTGCAGAAGCTTCTCAAGTTGGAGGGTGAGCAGCCAGCAGTCATGGTGCACATTGGCACCAATGCCAGAGGTTGGAAGGGGAAGGAGGTTCTGTGCAGTGAGTATTGGGAGTTAGGGAAGGGCTGAAGAGCAGGACCCCCAAGGTAGTCATCTCTGGATTACTCTCAGTACCATGTGCTAGTCTGGGCAGGAATAGGACAGCAGCACAGATGAACGAGTGGTTGAGGAAGTGGTGCTGGGAGCAGGGTTTCAGATCTCCGGATCATTTGGATCTCTTCTGGGGAAAGTGTGACTTGTACAAAAAGATGGGTTATACTTGAACCCAAGGCAGACCAATATTCATGTGCAGGCCTGCTGGAGCTGTTGGGGAGTGTTCAAATTTATTTGGCAAGGGGATAGGAACCAAAATGCTTGGGATGGAGCAGATGGTCTACAAGCAGATGCATTGTGCAGTGAGACTGTGAGGAAGGACAGGCAGGTGATAGTCAGTAGGGTGAGTTGAAATATAACATGGGGGCAAAATCAAAGAGGGAAACGAATACAGGACTGAAGGTATTGTATTTAAATGTGCATAGTATACAGGATATGGGTAGATTATCCTGCAGTACAGTTAGACATTGGCAGGTATGCTGTTTTGGAGAAGGAGGGCATCTCATTAGTTCTGCAATGAAAAGCCTCAGGCTGAAGCAGATGCATTTGAGGCAGAGGAACTGAGAGAAAGTGACATGGTGGGAAGAGGTATAGTCCAGGCAGCTGTGAGAATCAGGGGGTTTATAAAAGATATCAGTAGATAAAATGACTCCAGAGGTAGGGATAGAAAGATTGAGAATGGGGAGAGTGGTGTTGGAAATTGACCAGGAAGTTGGAGGCAAAGTTGATGAAGTCAACGAGCTCAGCACAGTTGCGGGAAACAACACCAATGCAGTCATCAGTGTAGTAGAGGAAAAGTTGGGGAGTGATACTGGTGTAGGCTTGGAACAAAGTCTGTACTACGTAGCCGACAAAAAGGTAGGCATAGCTCGGACCCATGCAAGTGCCCAGTGCTATACCTCCCAATTTATGATGGGCCTCACCAATATTCAGGACGCGACATCCAATACAAAGGTGACCCCCAGCAGACCCACAGGTGATATGTCGTCTCTCCCAGAAGGTCTGTTTCAGGCCCTGAATGGTGGTGAGGGAGGAGGTGTAGGGGCAGGTGCGGCACTTGCTGTGCTTGCAAGGAAAATTACAGGAGGGAGGTCAGTGGAGAGGGAAAATAGACAATGGAGTTGCATAGGAAGCAATCCCTGTGGAAAGCAGAAAGTGGTGAGTAGGAAAGATGTACTTGGTAGTGGGATCCCATTGAATACGGCAGAAATTACGGAGAATTATGTGCTGGACATGGAGGCTAGTGGGGTGATAAGTGTGGTGGCCACCCATTTCAATTCTACTTACCATTCCCATTCAGACATATCAATCCATGGCCTCCTCTACTGACGCTATAAAGCCACACCCAGGTTTGAGGAGCAAAATCTCATATTCCATTTGGGTAGCCTCCAACCTGATGGCATGAACATCGATTTCTCAAAATTCTGGTAATTGCCTCCTCTCCTTCACCATTTCCTCATTCCTGTCTCCCTCTCTCACCTTATCTTCTTACCTGCCCATCACCTCCCTCTGGTACTCCTCCCCCTTCCCTTCATTCCGTTGTCTTTTGTCCTCTCCTATCAGATTCCCGCTTCCCCTGCCCTTTATCTCTTTCACCAGCTTGCCAGCTCTTTACTTCACACTTCCCCCTCTCCTAGTTTTACCTGTTACCTGCCACCTTGTACCCCTCCCCACCTTCCTGTCCTGACTTCTCATCCTTTCTTCCCAGTTTTGATGAAGGGTCTTGACCCAAAGTGTCGACTGTTCACTTTTTTCCATAGACGCTGCCTGGCCTGCTGAGTTCCTCCAGCACTTTTTGAATGTTGCATGGATTTCCAGCATCTGCAGATGTTCTCGTGTTCAAGAGAATGATTCTGTCAATAAAACGGTTTGAGGCTCCTTGAGTTTAAAAGAATGAGGGAAGATCTCATTAACATCTTTTGAATTTTGAATGGCCTAGATACAGTGGATGTGGAGAGGACAGTTCTTATAGTCGGGGAGTCAAGGACCAGAGGACACAGCCTCACAATAGAAGAACTGAGATGTGAGGAATTTCTTTAGTCAGAGAGTAGTGAATATATGGACTTAATTGTCATGGACATCTGTAGAGGACAAGTTATTGAGTATATTTAAAGTGAGGCTAGATAAGTACTTGATTAGTCAGGTTTCAAAGATTACAGGAAGAAAGCTGGAAAACGGTGTTGAGAGGGATAATAGATCAGCCATGATGAAGTGGTGGAGCAGACTCAATGGGCTGAATGGCCTAATTCTGCTCAAAGAAATATAGAAAATAGGTGCAGGAGCAGGCCATTCGGCCCTTCGAGCCTGCACCGCCATTCAGTATGATCATGGCTGATCATCCAACTCAGAACCCTGCACCTGCCTTCTCTCCATACCCCCGATCCCTTTAGCCACGAGGGCCATATATCATATATCTTATGGTCTTATGCTTGGCAGTATGTGCTTTCAGGAATTTGTATCGTTTGCTCCATGGGAGGGGAGAAAAAAGTGAATTTCCAGGCGAGTGGGGTATTTGGTTATTCTGGCTGCTTTTCCAAGGCAGTGAAAAATGTAGCCAGAGACCATGTTGGGGAGACTAGTCCCTGTGAAGTGCAGAGTTGTGTACTCAACACTTTGCCATTTCTTGCAGTCTGAATCAGAGCAGTTGACATACCAAGTCATGATGCATCCAGATAGAACGCATTTTATGGCGCTTCGATAAAAATTAGAGAGGATCAAAAGGAATACGCCAATTTTCTTTCACCTCCTGATGATGTAGAGATGTTGGTGCATTTTCTTGGCTATGGCATCTACAACAGTGGCCCCAACCTCTGGGCCGCGGACCAATACTGATCCGCGAAGCATGCAGGGGCTCAGCGGTATCCGGAGCGCACCCAGTCCATCTTTAAGAAAAAAGCCGAAATAAACAAGCTAATTAATTAGGCGCTGCTCGGCACGTAAATGTCGGTCCAGATCAGAGGCAACGCAATCGGCAATCGCCTCTGATCTGGGCTGACATTTACGTGCGGGGCGGCATCAAATTAATTAGCTTGTTTATTTCGGCTTTTTTCTTAAAGATGTGCTGGGTGCACTCCGGATACCGCTGAACCCCTGCATGCTTCGCGGATCAGTATCGGTCTGTGGCCCGGAGGTTGGGGACCACTGATCTACAAGGTTGGACCATGGAGAGCTATTGATGATGTTCATTTTAGTGGTGTGCTGCACACTATTGTACAATCTGTGGTTATTCTCCTTGATGTGGAGGAAACCACTTTGTGAGCACCAAGAACTGTACATTAAATTGAAAGGTGTGCAAGAAAATCACTGCTTCATCTGGAAATAGTGCCTGGATCTTGGATGTTGTGAAGGGAAAAGGAAGAAAGGGCAAGTGCTACATCTTGTGCAATTGTATGGAAAGTGAAAGGGATATGATTGAAGATGAGAGACAGTGTAACAGGGAGTCTCAGAGGGAATGGCTCTTCAAAGTCAAATTTCAAAGTTCAAGGTACATTTATTGTCAAAGTATGTGTGCTATAAATAAACTTGAGATTCAAAACAAGGAAATCCAGTGGAATCCATTAAAAAAATTGTCAAACACAAAATGTGCAAAAAAAAACAGATCATGCAAACAATAAAAATTAAGCAGATGACATTCAGAACTGAGGTTCACCAAAGTGAGTTCACGCCCACAAAACCAGAGGCAGAGCAGGAGCAGGTCCAAGAAAGTGCTCAACTTCTGTTAGTTCAAAGGTCAAGGTGCATTTATTATTGAAGTATGTATGCAGTATATAACTCAGAGGTTCAACTTTCCACAGGCAGCCATGAAAGAAAGAAAATCCTGGAGCCCATTCAGAGAAAAATATCAAACAGCCACCTCCCAAAGCACAAAAAAAAACAAAGTACGCATATAGCAAAAATGGGAGAAAAAAGAGCCAAAAAACACAGACCATAAAGCACAAAATGAAAAGAGTCCAGGTATTTTCTAAACTGATCCAGATGGTCCAGGCCGGTGGGTTGTTATGAATTTACAGAAATATTAAGGCATTGAACCTGTGAAGGGTACACAGTGCCTGTAACAAACCACCCCCCCCCCGGAAGTTTTCATGTTTTATTGTTTTACAATATTGAATCACGATGGATTTAATTTGGCTTTTTTGACACTGATCAATAGAAAAGACTCTTTTGTGTCAAACTGAAAACAAGTTTTTACAAGTTGGTCTAAATTTGTTAAACACAAGATAATTGATTGCATAATTACTCACCTGCTTTAAGTCAGTATTTAGTAGATGCAGCAATTACAGCCTTGAGCCTATGTGTATAGGTCTCTATCAGATTTGCACATCTGGACACTGCAATATTTTCCCCATTCTTCTTTATAAGGTTGCTCAAGCTCTGTCAGATTGCATGGGGAACAAGAGTGAACAGCCCTTTTCAAGTCCAGCCAAAAATGTTCAATTGGATTGAGGTCTAGCCTCTGACTTGGTCACTCCAGGACATTAACTTTGTTGTTTTTAGGCCATTCCTGTGTAGTTTTGGCTTTATTCTTGGAGTCATTGTCTTACTGGAAAACAAATCTTCTCCCAAGTCGTTGTTCTTGTACAAACTACATCAAGGTTTTCTGCAGGATTTCCCCGTATTTTTCTGCATTAATTTTACCCTGTACCTTCACAACCCTTCTAGGGTCTGCTGCAGTGAAGTATCCCCACAGCATGATGCAGCCATGGTAGGGATGGTGTGCTTTTGATGATGTGCAGTAATCTGACAGTGCAAATCACTATCAGAATAAATAGTGCAAGAAAGGAGGTTGCTACCAAAAGAGCAAAGTGTCTGATGGCCAAAAAGCTCAATTTTGGTTAATCAGACCATAGGACCTTTTTCCAGATGATATCCAAGTCTCCCACATGCCTTTATGCAGTTTTTGAGGATGGCCTTCTCTAGGCAGATTTACAGCTGTGCCATATTTTTTCCACCTTTTGATGATTGATTTAACTGTGCTCCAAGGGCTCTTCAGCAACTTGGAAATGCTCTTGTGTCCAAGTACTTTGTAATAACCCTTTTGAATAGTTGCTTGGAATGTTCTTTTGTCTTCATGGTGTAGTTTTTGCCAGGACATTGACTCACCAGAAATTGGACCTTCCAGAACAGTTGTATTTTTACTACAATCAATTGGAACACTTTGACTCACACAGGTTTATATATAGCTAGGGCACCTTATTTAAATCATCAGGTATCTCCCCATGATCATAGATTTCATTTGCTATTTCTGTTATTTTCTCTGTTCCAAAATCTTCTAAGGCCAGTATCATTTCAACAGCGATGTTGTCTGGACCAGTTGCTCTGTTATGTTTTGTTTTATTTATGGCTGCTCGAATTCCTGATTTTAGAATGCTAGGTCCTTCAAGATTCTTCTTTATGTTCGGTTTTTCTCCCCTTTGGTCTTCAAAAAGTTCTTTTATATATTCTGTCCATCTGTTTAGGATTTCCTCTTTGCTCATAATTAAGCAGCTGTCTTTTACCTTGATGCATCCACTTGCTGAGCAAGGTAATTTCCCCGTTAGTTCTTTAATCTTATTGTGCATCAATTTTGTTCCAGGGTTATGGGTTTGTAGCATTTCTATCTCTGAGCATTTCTCATTTAGCCCTCTGTCTTTAGCTTCTCTGCCTTTTCTTTTTATTGTCTTATCAAGTTGTTTGTATTCTTCGCTGTCTCTTGGTTTGATAGTCTGTTTTTGTTGCATCAGAATGTGAGTTACATTGTACAAATAAGCTTGATGAGCCATGTGGCAAAAATTATTCTCAAAGTAATCATGATGAGAACAAGACGCTGTATAAAACCAGAAATCAGTAAAGAACAATGCGGCTTTCTGGGAAACACTGGAACCAGAAATGCAATTTTCATGCTACGGATGATCTGTGAACGAGCCATCCAGGTACAAAAAGACATCTACCTATGTTTCAGCGACTATACAAAAGCTTTTGACACTGTCAGACACCAAGATCTTCTGGAAATGCTTCAAGATCTTGACATAGATGGGAAAGATATACGTTTCTTAAGAAACTTATACTGGGACCAGAAGCAGAAGTGAGTGAGTATGTGAATATCATGAGAGGAGTCAGGCAAGGTTGTGTCTTTTCGCAAGTCATTTCCAACATATATAGTGAAAATATCTTGAGAAGTATCAAAGATATCAAAGGATTCACAATTGGAGGCCATAATATAAATAACATCAGATATGCTGATGACATTGTAGTAATAGCTGACTCAGAAACAAAACTTCAAGAACTACTCACCATAGTGGCAGCAGAAAGTAATTGCAAAGGCCTCTCAATCAACACCAAGAAGACAAAAAGCATGGTCATCTCCAGAAAGACAAACATCCCTGAGTTCTTTGAGGAGGTGACCAGGCATATAGATGAGGGTAGTGCAGTGGATGTGATCTATATGGATTTTAGTAAGGCATTTGACAAGGTTCCACACGGTAGGCTTATTCAGAAATTCAGAAGGCATGGGATCCAGGGAAGTTTGGCCAGGTGGATTCAGAATTGGCTTGCCTGCAGAAAGTAGAGGGTCATGGTGGAGAGAGTACATTCGGATTGGAGGGTTGTGACTAGTGGTGTCCCACAAGGATCGGTTCTGGGACCTCCACTTGTGATTTTTATTAATGACCTGGATGTGGGGGGTAGAAGGGTGGGTTGGCAAGTTTGCAGACGACACAAAGGTTGGTGGTGTTGTAGATAGTGTAGAGGATTATCAAAGATTGCAGAGAGACATTGATAGGTTGTAGAAGTGGGCTGAGAAGTGGCAGATGGAGTTCAACTCGGAGAACTGTGAGGTGGTATACTTTGGAAGGGCAAACTCCAAGGCAGAGTACAAAGTAAATGGCAGGATACTTGGTAGTGTGGAGGAGCAGAGGGATCTGGGGGTACATGTCCACAGATCTCTGAAAGTTGCTTCATAGGTAGATAGGGTAGTTAAGAAAGCTTATGGGGTGTTAGCTTTCATAAGTCAAGGGATAGAGTTTGAGAGTTGCGAGGTAATGATGCAGCTCTGTAGAACTCTGGTTAGTCCACACTTGGAGTACTGTGTCCAGTTCTGGTCGCCTTACTATAGGAAAGATGTGGAAGCATTGGAAAGACTACAGAGGAGATTTACCAGGATGCTGCCTGTTTAGAGAGTATGCATTATGATCAGAGATTAGGGAATCTAGGGCTTTACTCTTTGGAGAGAAGGAGGATGAAAGGAGACATGATAGAGGTATACAAGATATTAAGAGGAATAGATAGAGTGGACAGCCAGCGCCTCTTCCCCAGGGCAACACTGCTCAATACAAGAGAACCTGGCTTTAAGGTAAGGGGTGGGAATTTCAAGGGGGATATTAGAGGAAGGTTTTTTACTCAGAATGCACTGCCTGAGTCAGTGGTGGAAGCAGATACACTAGTGAAATTTAAGCTCAAGGTCACAACCCATCTCTGCAAGAAAAGATTCTCCACACATCCTGCTTCCTTTGGCCATCACTACATAAATCTGCATCCTCAGGTCCTTGAACCATCTGCTAAGGGGAATTGTTTCCTACTGTTAACACTACATAAAGCCATTGTGATCTTACACAGTTCCATGATATCTCCCTCGAACCACCTTTACCCCAAGAAAAACATCATTTTTCCTGCATAGCCCTCAGGTGCAATCTGAATTATGCAGACAATTTAGTGAATGTGAAGATCTCAGTCAAGCTACATTGATTCTATGCAAGGCATCGTTACTACCTTGGTATCCCTTCCAAAACAGAAAAGAGCATCACTAAATAATGCTAATGCTCCAACATGATCCTCAGACAACTCTAGTTTCAGAAGATAGTTCTGCTGTAATTGTGCTGTTAAATGAGTATTGTGTTATGGACAGGATAACATTGAGAGATTGTAGTTTCTCGTCCTCATGCCCTGCAAGTTTACAATGCACAGTATATCCAGAGGCAGTTCCTATATTAGGTCGTTTATTTCTAAATGTAATTACTGATCATCTACAAAAATTGAAATATTTTGAGGCCCTACCTTACAATAATGCTTTCTTTGATCAAGCTCCTTAGCTTTTCTGTACATTAGCATAATATCTTTGATTTCATTTAGGGCAATTGCAACTCATAACTTTCAGTGTCAATATGTACATCCCTCCTATTTTTGAAATAGGAAGGCCATTTTCCTATCTAGTCCTTATCCAAACCCAGGAAAGCTAGATATAAGCAGAAAAATAAAGTTTGGAATGTTGTTAGTTTCAGATTAAAAAAGTGACATTGCTTTGCAAAAGCCAAGTACTATTAATATCATATGAATACATATCTTCTAAGGACAGGAAAAAATTCAAATTTCAAAGTACATTTATTATCAAAATAAATATCCAGTGTATAACTCTGAGATTTATCTTCCCCGCAGACAGCCACAAAACAGTGGAATCATGGAACCCGTTCAAAGAAAAAAATCATCAACCCCACCCCCCACCTCCACCCCTACGCACAACAAAAAACAAAATCACTCAAATGCTAAAACAAATTAGTGTAATCACAGGATATAAAACACGTAATTAAAAGGCATATTTCAGTTCAGCTCAGTGTTCATTATCTGCAGGCCACCCCGATTCAAAATCACCCAATTGAAGGATGAACTTTATATAAGATTAGTTGACAGACAAAATGAGAAAAAAGGAACATTTACTAATATTAATTGAAGTAGTTAGGACACTTTTGTTCCTGTAGGTGGGCAGGGAATAGTGTGTAGAAAACTTAAAGATTATTTCTATTTCTAAAACACTTAAACAAAGTCATTATAAAATGTCAGAATGGGTGTTCCCCCTCCCCACTATTCATCTCTTGGTATACTGCTGTTCACAGTTTCAAACCAGGGCTGTGATTAGCTCAGGTCAAGATATCACTGCAGGGATGTGATTGGTTAGAGGCTGGACACTGCAGTGTCTGGAATTGCTGTACTTGTGTGATTTACGTAGAGCATTGCAACTCTGATTATGGGTATCTCACACTGGTGTCTCAACAAATATTACGGAGCAACACTGTGAACTCTGCTAATTTTTTCCTTCAACTTCAGAGGGCAGACAAAATCTTGCTATAAGATTTTGGTAAAAATCTCTATCCCTGAAAATGCAGCAGTCTCCAAATTTGCACATATATCCCATCTGGATATATGGACTTTATGGGGTTTGAACCCCAAATCCAGAACATGAGGATTGGTGCACCATTGTACCGTGGCTGGGAGGTTTTATTTTTCACTCTGGGTCAAGGCCATCAGTAAGAATGTCAGAAGTTATAGCGAAAGCCGAGTTGTTCTTGAGAACGAGTAGTGAATTTTCATCTCATATGCCTACAGACATAACACTACAGTTTAAATACATCACTTGTGGCTTTCATTTCACAAGGCCAGCAATATGGGCAGTTTGCCCTTCACTTCCTCGACTCCAAAAACCCACTGTGAAAACATGTGCTTGATAGGACAAAGTTTAAGCAGCTCTTCTGCATATGAGATAGAATGGAAAATGATAGTTAACTTTTAAAAAGTGCGAAATGCAGAATCAAATATCGTTGTGACGATTGTACGTTCTAGTATCAATTGTTTGGCGACAATAAAGTATAAAGTATAAATTGTTCGGATCTTTTTAAATACCTTTTTAGATGTTGTAGGTTTCAGTTCAAAGGTTCAAAGGTCCAATTTAATGTCAGAGAAATGCGTACAATATACAAACGTACATCCTGAAATGCTTTTTCTTCCCAAACATCCACGAAAACAGAGAAGTACCCCAAAGAGTGAATGACTGTTAAATGTGAGAACCCCAAAGTTCCCCCCCAGCTCCCCCCCACGTGTAAGTGACATGAGGCAACTATACCCTCCTCCCCTCCCCTCCACCCGGCAAAAAGAGTGCACCTGCTACGGAACACAAGTGTGAGCTAAGCGATAGCAAAGACACAGACCTTGCAGTTACCCCAAAGACTATCGCAATTCATCCGGCATTCAACAAACCAGTTTGATTGTTAATGTTGCAACAATGCTTAATTATTCCACTTATTCAAAATGATTATGAGTTTCAGAAGCCAAGAGCAATAAGTTAGTCTCCATCAAAATTTTGATCAACTAATGTGTTTTGGCCACACCTCTCTACCCTAAGTTTCACCTTCCCTCATTTCATGATACTGCTGAAAATTTTGTCCATGCACAGAAACAGCTGCTGAAGATGAAGATTGTTTGAAAAACTGGTCTTGCTAGATACATCACGAAAATTTGCCTTGAAGAAAATTTTAAAGATCTGTATATATCTATGGAGGTAGCCTCCCCTTTTCTAACTTTGAAAGATTAAAAATAATGAGCTCAGTCTTGTCCTCCACAATAGACTTCAAATGCGAAGAATCTAAGCAGAAACAAACTCAACTTTCTGTCTGTTAATTAGACTGTAAGACCATAAGATTTAGGAGCAGAAGTAGGCCATTCGGCCTATCAAGTCTGCTCCGCCATGTAATCATGGACTGATCCACTTCATCCAGTCATACCCTTTGATGCCCTGGCTAATCAAGAACCTCTCTATCTCTGCCTTAAATATACCCAAAGACTTGGCCTCCACATCTGTTCATGGCAACAAATTCCACAGATTTGCCACCCTCTGACCGAAGTAATTTTTCTGCATCTCATTTCTAAAAGGATGTCCTTCAATCCTGCCTGAAGTTGTGCACTTTTATCCTAGAATCCCCTACCATGGGAAATAACTTTGCCATATCTAATCTGTTCAGGCCTTTTAACATTTGGAATGTTTCTATGAGATCCCCCCTCATTCTCATGAACTCCAGGGAATACAGCCCAACAGTTGCCAGACGTTACTCATACGGTAACCCTCTCATTCCTGGAATCATTCTCTTGAATCTTCCCTGAACCCTCTCCAATGTCAGTACATCCTTTCTAAAATAATGAGCCCAAAACTGCGCACAATACTTCAAGTATAGTCTCACAAGTGCCTTATAAAGCCTCAACATCACATCCTTGCTCTTATATTCTATACCTCTAGAAATGAATACCAACATTGCATTCGCCTTCTTCACAACCAACTCAGCCTGGAGGTTAACCTTTAGGGTATCTTGCACAAGGACTCCCAAGTATCTTTGCATCTCTACATTTTAAATTCTCTGCCATCTAGATAATAGTCTTCCCGTTCATTTCTTCCACCAAAATGAATGAACATACACTTTCCAACATTGTATTTCATTTGCTACTTCTTTGTCCATTCCCCTAAACTATCTAAGTCACTCTGCAGGCACTCTGTTTCCTCAACACTAGCCACTCCTCCACCTATCTTTGTATCATCTGCAAATTTAGCCACAAATCCCTTAATACCATAGTCCAAATCATTGACATATATCGTAAAATGTAATGGTCCCAACACCGACCCCTGTGGAACTCCACTGGTAACCGTCAGCCAGACAGAATAGGATCCCTATTCTCTTCCAGTTAATGATCTTTGACTTTTATTGCTACAAGGTAAATACAATAAATTTCATTATGATCCAAAATTATTTTGCAATTTAATTAGCAATGGACTTTTTCAACTAAATATTTGCCAAAACAATGCTTGCATTTGCTTTATAAATAACTTCGGGCGAAGAACTCAATAATAATAGATTTAGAAGATAACTACATCGAGATAAGTGCATTCAGAAAAAGGATATCCACCGAAACAATTGATTTAGAGTCACAGATCTGAATTTTAATCTGTAGTTTTGATTAGATTTGAGAACAGATGAAGGGTTAATTTAACAAGTTGCAAGTAGGTTGCAAAGGAAGTATCAGTCCAACAGCTGGCAACCCCTCTGGCTTGTGCAGTTGGCAGTTTCATATGTCACTTAATCACTCATAGTGAATTTGACACTTTGCCTTGAGTTTAATATTGGGAATGCAGATGACCTCTTCCTAACCATCCAGAAGAACTGAAGATTTTAAACTTCAGCTTTTGCTCTTGTAACAAGGTCTTAAATAAAGAAATGAAGTGCTGAAATATGGTTCAGATGTTTGCTGAATTGAAGTTGAGGGCATGAAAATTCTGCAAAATATTTTCGTATCATTTCACCAAATAATATGGAGCCAGAATTAACACAAGGGTGATCAGGGTCTGTAGAATATGTGGTACTGCAGATGCTCGATAATATTACAATAGTATTTTGAACATTGAATGTTTAACCAGGTTATTATTGAGTTGTGTCATTGGTTCTGAACTTTAAAATCAAGAAACTAAGTTTCAGAATGTAAGTTATTTAAAAATTAAAGATTTTAATGGATGTGGTCATTAGAAAGAATGCATAGAGGGATTAGAAGTGGAAAGAGTTAGCCGTTTCAAGATCCTAGGTGCCAATATCTCTGAGGATCTATCTTGGTCCTAACATGTCGACGTAGCTACAAAGAAGGCATTACAGCCGCTATATTTCATTAGGACTTTGAGGAGATTTGGTAATCACCAAAAACATCGCAAATTTCTACAGATGTAACCTGGAGAGCATTCTAACTGGCTGTATCACTGCTGGGTATGGTGGGTGGGTGCTACTGCGTAGGATCTTAATTCATAGTTTTCAGAATCAGAATCAGGTTTATTATCACCGGCATGTGATGTGAACTTTGTTAACTTAGCAGCAGCAGTTCAATGCAACACATAATCAGGCAGAGAGAAAAAAAAATAAATAAATAAACAAGTATTTTTCTATTATTGTGTAATGCATTGTAAGCCTGCCGCAAAGACAACAGATTTCTCAACATGTGCTGGTGATATTAATCCTGATGCTGATTCTGACTCTGAAGAGAGATTCACCAAGATGTTGCAAGGAAGGAAGGTCTCTAGTTATAGGGAGACACTAAACAGATCAGGATTGTTCTCACTGGGGAACATGAGATTGAGGGATGACTTCACAGAGGTTTATAAAATAACAAGGGACACAGATAGGGTAGATAAATCCAGTCCTTTCCCAAGGCTTGGAGACTCTAAAACTAGAGAGCATATGTGGAAGAAGAAACTGAAATATTTAAAGGAGATCTGAGAGGGTGGAGGGAATACGTAACAAGCTGCCGGAGGAGATGGTAGGAGCAGATACAATCACTATCGTGTTTTTGGATACAAATTTGTTTCTAATCCTAAATATTGTGTGATTGAACAGGATTTGTAACACAAGAGTAAATAATACAATGGGCTTAGTGGATGTTCAGATTGGGCTCCTCTCCCCCATTATCCATTGACCATTTCTCCAGCAGGAATTTGCAGATTACAGATTCTATGAACATCTCTCACACATAGAAGATACTGTGGTTCTATTTAATTTGTAATGACTAAGTTCCCTTTACTGTATATTATTCTTCATCTCCCAAGTTGTTCTATTTGGCAAATTTATCACCAACTTATCTCTCATACCTATGTAGTTCATATTGTTCAGATTTAAGATGCCAGTAATCAGAATTACTCTCAAACTAAATGTAAAATTCAGTGATATTGTGACTCTTTCTGCAGACCCCTTTTTTAACCACGTATCTCTGCATAATTTTAGATCAAAATTAGATCTAGATTGGTCTCATATTTCACTGATTGACATACAGATCTAGAAAATAAACTGCTATGTCGTTATTCTCCTCACAGTTTCTACAACCTTGATCTTTTACAATAAATAGTGGACGCATTGGTTGTAGTCTTCTATCATCTCAAGGCCTCTTCAGTCACCTTAAGACCCACAGATCAACCACCAGGAGAAGAATCATACTTGAATACAAATGATCCTTGATGATGATGATAAGTCTTCCAAAATTCCCTAGATTGTGGGAAGATCCAGGTGATTAAAAACCACAAGCTCAAGCAACACACATCAAGGTTGCTGGTGAACGCAACAGGCCAGGCAGCACCTCTAGGAAGAGGTACAGTCGACATTTCAGGCCGAGACCTACCTAAAAGGCTAGTAGGTTCCAGGTGAAAAACTAGTAAGGGGAAAGATAAAGGGGTGGGGGAGGGGAAGCAGGGAGGGGATAGGCAGGAAAGATGAAGAAGGAATAGGGGAAAACACAATGGGTAGTAGAAGGAGGCAGAACCATGAGTGAGGTGATAGGCAGCTGGGGGAGGGGGCAGAGTGACATAGGGATAGAGGAAGGGAGGGCAAGGGAATACCGGAAGTTGGAGAATTCTATGTTCATACCAAGGGGCTGGAGGAATATGAAGTATTGCTCCCCCAACCTGAGTTTAGCCTCATCATGGCAGTAGAGGAGGCCATGTATGGACATATCTGAATGGGAGTGGGAAGCAGAGTTGAAGTGGGTGGCTACTGGGAGATCCTGTCTGTTGTGCCGGACAAAGCGGAGGTGCTCGACGAAGCAGTCCCCCAATCTGCGTCGGGTTTCACCGATGTAGAGGAGGCCGCACCGGGAGCACCAGATGCAATAGATGACCCCAACAGACTCACAAGTGAAGTGTTGCCTTGCTTGGAAGGACTGTTTGGGGCCCTGAATGGTGGCAAGAGAGGAGGTGTAGGGACAGGTGTAGCACTTGCGCTTACAGGGATAAGTGCTGGGTGGGAGATCCGTGGGGAGGGACGTGTGGACCAGGGAGTTGTGGAGGGACCGACCCCTGTGGAAAGCGGAGAGGGGTGAAGATGGAAAGATGTGCTTAGTGGTGGGGTCCTGTTGAAGGTGGCGGAAG
Source organism: Mobula birostris (assembly GCF_030028105.1). Classification (NCBI taxonomy): domain Eukaryota; kingdom Metazoa; phylum Chordata; class Chondrichthyes; order Myliobatiformes; family Myliobatidae; genus Mobula; species Mobula birostris. The sequence goes on from NC_092374.1 coordinate 69,972,613, forward strand.
TTGCGGAGGATAGTGTGCTGGATCCAGAGGCTGGTGGGGTGATAGGTGAGGACAAGGGGAACGCTGTCACTGTTGTGGTGGCGGGAGGATGGGGTGAGAGCCAAAGTGCGGGAAATGGAGGAGATGCGGGTGAGGGCATCATTGATGACAGCAGAAGGGAAACCACGATCCTTAAAGAAAGAGGACATTTGAGGTGTCCTAGAATGGAAAGCCTCATCCTGGCAGCAGATGCAGCGGAGATGGAGGAACTGGGAATAGGGAATAGCATTTTTGCATGTGGCAGGGTGGGAAGAGGTATAGTCGAGGTAGTTATGAGTGTCAGTGGGCTTGTAGAAGATGTCAGTGGACAGTCTGTCTCCAGAGATGGAGACCGAGAGATCGAGAAAGGGGAGAGAAGTGTCCGAGATAGACCAAGTGAATTTGAGGGCTGGGTGGAAGTTAGAAGTAAAGTTGATGAACTTGACCAGCTCAGCATGGGTGCAGGAAGCAGCACCAATGTAGTCATCAATGTACCGAAGGAAAAGTTGGGGAGTAGTACCAGAATAGGTTTGGAGCACAGACTGTTCCACATAACCAATGAAGAGGCAGGCATAGCTAGTCTGAAGAAAGTAGGAAGAGCCAAAAGAGACGGTATTGAATGTGAGAATCATGTTCTGCCAACTGGAGGAGGGTAGTGGTGGTGGGGAATTGCAATTTGTGTTGGGGTCACATTGACCAAGCTGTATCATAACGGTCACTGGCAAGCTATGAAACACAGCCATTAAATGCCTATGCTAAGGAGGGATGATGGTTATGTTACTGGATTTGAGGCAGCAAGGAATTTAAAATTAGATTACTGAATAAAACTGGATTTTAAAGAAGGCTGTGTCATTAGTGGTGACCATTGACCTTGAGATAGAAACACATCTAGATCATTATAAGAACATGAGACCATCCGAAACAGGAGAAGCAGTCAGCCATATATTCCCTAGAACCTGCTCCATCATTCTGCAGGAAAGTGGCTGGTTTGATCTCAGACCTCATTTGTACTTTCTTCCAAGTTCCTACAAAAGTTAATTCCCCTAGAGTAAAATATCTTGAATATATTTAATGATTCAGTTTCAAAAGGGGTAGAGAACTGAAAATATTTACATCCTTCAAAGAAGAACTTTTTGGAGAATCATAGTCTGCGTAGGGGTAGTCAGCATGTAAGGGGTACATCATGTCTCACAAGACTGATTGAATTATTTGAGGATGTGACAAAACACAGTGATGAAGGCAGAGCAGTGGACATGTTGTACATGGATTTTATAGAAGGCAGAGGGTGGATGTTAATGGAACATATTCTACCTGGAGTTTGGTGACCAGTAATTTTCCACAGGGATTTGTTCTGGGACCCCTGTTCTTTGTGACCTTTATAAATAACTGGAGGAAGAAGTGGAAGTGTGGGCTAGATGACATGAAGGTTGGTGGAGTTTTTAGACCTCGCAGAAGGTTCTTGTGGGTTACAACAGGGTATTGGCAGAATGCAGAGCTAGTCAGAGAAGTGGCAGATGGGGTTCAACCTGGAAAACTGTGAAGTGATTCACTTTGGAAGGTCAAATCTGAAGACGGAATATAGTGTTAATGGCAGCATTCTTGGCAGTGTGGAGGAATAGATGGATCTTGGTCTTCATGTCCACATATCCCTCAAAGTTGCTGTGCAAGTTGACAGGTTAGTAAGAAGGCATATGATATGTTGGCCTTCGTTAGTTGGAGGACTGATTTCATGAGCTACGAGGTAATGTTGCAGCTCTATAAGGTCCTGGGTAGATCACACTTGGAATATTGTGTTCAGTTCTGGTCACCTCATTATAAGAAGGATGTGGAAGCTTTAGAGAGGGTGCAGAGGAGATTTATCAGAATACTGCTTAGGTTAGAGAGCATACCTAGGGTATGTTGAGTGAGCTAGGGCTTTTCTCTTTGGAGTGGAGGGGGATGAGAGGCAACTTGATAGAGGTGTACAAGATGGTAAGGGTCATTGATTGAGGGAACAGCCAGATACTTTTTCCCCAGGACAGAAATGGCTATTATGAAGGGGGTATAATTTTAAGGTGATTAGAGGAAACATAAGGGGATGCCAGGGGTAAATTTTGTTTTTACTTAAAAGATTAATGGGTGTGTGGAAAACCCTGCCGAGGTGGTGGTAAAAGCAGATACATTAGGGGTATTTAAGGGACTCTGAAATGATGATAGAAAGATGGAGGGCTATGTAGGAAGGAAGGATTAGAGTCTTAGAGTCTGTTATGAGGTCGGCATAGCATCGTAGTCTCAGGGCCCCATACTGTTTTAGTGTTCTAAGTTCTATGGTCTAAATTTCTATTTCTGGCTGTTTTAAGGGGATAATCCTTTGCTCCCAGTCTAAGCCTTTAAATCCAGTGTGTATTGGCTCAACCTTCGCAATTATTCTTCCTCAAACAATCATTCAACCCAAGAATCAGCCAAGTAAACTTTTATTAAACCACTTCTAACGCAAGTACGTCCTTCTCTAAATATGAAGACCAAAATCCATTCACTGTATTCAGGTGTGGTTCCATTAATGTTATGTACAGTTGTAGTAAGATAGCATTACATTGTACCCAATAAAGTCAATTCAATTCAATTCAATTTCTCAGTGGAATAGAATACAGCATTCCAATTACTTTTAATTTCCAATTAAAAACAAATTATTTGTTGTGCTTGAAAGCTAATGCTACAAATGTTATGAGCAAAGAAAAAAATGGCTGGAGTTGCTTAGTACTTTAGTGCAAGAGTGCTTATTAAGTGTGTCAAAAATTAGGAAATATTAATGAAAAGAAAAGCCAATATTTAGGAAAATATATCTACAAGTAAACACAGTAATAGCTCTGTACTTATTCTTGTTCAGTGTGAACTCCTGGCAGCCCCCATCTTTCTCTCTTACCGTGGACAATGACCTCCTTCTCATTCAGCAGCAGGACATCTTTAAATGTCCACTGTTATTTTTGTTCTTAATAAAGACAAACTTAGCCTGGGTTTAATGCTAGAACATTTTTACTTACAGAACATGGCTTCAGCTCAACACTGAGTGCATGCAACCAGCTCACCATCGTAACTTCTGGTTCTGGGTGAACCACCCGCATTGCCCACTAGGAACTGAAATTCTTCATTATGTACATACATGATTACATACCCACAAAGTTAACTTAAGACTGCACATACGTTAGAATATGATGCACCCCACAATGTAGTTACAATCATATTACAAAATAAACAGAATTATCAACCTTAAATACAGTATATACACATTTACACATCCCCATTACTGAAGAAATGGAATATTTTGCCCTCTATGGTGGGAAAGGCACCATAAAGTCAGCCTGAGCACATCTGATCAGCTTAGGACCGCGAAGTTAAACAGCGGAATGCTCAACACAACTGCACACTTACACTTAAAGCACAAATAAAGAATAAAATCAAACTGAAAGTTGGTGTCTGACTCCTAAAGTATACAGCATTGTGGAAGGAATTGAGTGGGATAATTATCACGTACACTCACTGCAACGACAGCAGAATTACAAGGCAATGATTGTGTGTGAGTGAATATGCGTGTGCAAGGAGTGTGTTTACCGAGTGCTCTCTGTACAGCTAACTTCCTCTGTTTCATGTAAGGACATCCTGATCCTTCCGTACAATAGCGTGTTGTGGTCTTACACCATTTAAACTACTTAAGCTTTTTTCTTCTTCCAATCAAAATGGATAACCTCACATTTCTGCACCTTATTCTCCAAATGCCAAATTTTTGCCCACTTGTCCTGAATCCCCCTCAGAACAGTCCAGTTGCTTCTTGCTTTCTAGCTCCCTCCTTTCCTGGTGGAACCATTGCACTGTGGTTTTCAATCGTCTGGGGCCTTTCTAGAATTGATAGAAGTTTGGAAGATCACTGCCACAGCATCCACTAAACACACTTAAAAGATAAAGTCTGCAGAACTTATGAAGGGGATAAATTTATTGATTTAATTTTTAGTTCTATAGGTCAAACAACCAAATATAGGAAAAGCTATTTTAGATCTGGAATTGTGCAATGAGATATCAGCTTAAAAAAAGAGCTTTTGCAGAAAAGTGGTCCCCATACCATTGAATTTAAACATAGAAACATAGAAACATAGAAAGTAGGTGCAGGAGTAGGCCATTTGGCCCTTTGAGCCTGCACCGCCATTTACTATGATCATGGCTGATCATCCAACTCAGAACACCGCCCCAGCCTTCCCTCCATACCCCCTGACCCCCGTAGCCACAAGGGCCATATCTAACTCCCTCTTAAATATAGCCAATGTACTGGCCTCAACTTCTTCCTGTGGCAGAGAATTCCACAGATTCACCACTCTCTGAGTGAAGAAGTTTTTCCTAATCTCGGTCCTAAAAGGCTTCCCCTTTATCCTCAAACTGTGACCCCTTGTTCTGGACTTCGGCAACATCGGGAACAATCTTCCTGCATCTAGCCTGTCCAATCCCTTTAGGATTTTATACGTTTCAATCAGATCCCCCCTCAATCTTCTAAATTCCAACGAGTACAAGCCCAGTTCATCCAGTCTTTCTTCATATGAAAGTCCTGCCATCCCAGGAATCAATCTGGTGAACCTTCTTTGTACTCCCTCTATGGCAAGGATGTCTTTCCTCAGATTAGGGGACCAAAACTGCACACAATACTCCAGGTGTGGTCTCACCAAGGCCTTGTACAACTGCAGTAGCACCTCCCTGCTCCTGTACTCAAATCCTCTCGCTATAAATGCCAGCATACCATTCGCCTTTCTCACCGCCTGCTGTACCTGCATGCCCACTTTCAATGACTGGTGTATAATGACACCCAGGTCCCGTTGCACCTCCCCTTTTCCTAATCGGCCACCATTCAGATAATAATCTGTTTTCCTATTTTTGCTACCAAAGTGGATAACTTCACATTTATCCACATTAAATTGCATCTGCCATGAATTTGCCCACTCACCCAACCTATCCAAGTCACTCTGCATCCTCTTAGCATCCTCCTCACAGCTAACACTGCCACCCAGCTTCGTGTCATCCGCAAACTTGGAGATGCTGCATTTAATTCCCTCATCCAAGTCATTAATATATATTGTAAACAACTGGGGTCCCAGCACTGAGCCTTGCGGTACCCCACTAGTCACCGCCTGCCATTCTGAAAAGGTCCCGTTTATTCCCACTCTTTGCTTCCTGTCTGCTAACCAACTCTCCACCCACACCAATACCTTATCCCCAATACCGTGTGCTTTAAGTTTGCACACTAATCTCCTGTGTGGGACCTTGTCAAAAGCCTTTTGAAAATCCAAATATACCACATCCACTGGTTCCCCCCTATCCACTCTACTAGTTACATCCTCAAAAAATTCAATGAGATTCGTCAGACATGATTTTCCCTTCACAAATCCATGTTGACTTTGCCGATGATTTCACTGCTTTCCAAATCTGCTGTTATCACATCTTTGATAACTGACTCCAGCAGTTTTACATTGGATTGAGAGTAATTTTGATGACTGGCATTTTAAATCTGAATACTACAAACTACACTGATATGAAGGTCGAGGTAGCTGTCAATTTGACAAGCAGAATAATGTGTGATGGTAGAGAAGGAATAAAATACATTAATAAAATTCCATAATTTGCCCAAATAATACATTTCATTAATGAGTAGAAACTATTATGGCAATAAGTATTCCAAAATAACTAACAAGTTAAGTCAAAGGAACAGTAGATTCAAAGGAGCGACATACACTCGGTGGCCATTTTATGAGGTAGATTAGCTGTTTTTCTGAGATATTAATCCATCCCATCTGGCACCAACAATCATTCCACTGTCAAAGTTCATATTTCTTCCCCATTCTGATATTTAGGTACAGAGGAGATGTCAGGGGTAAGTTTTTTACACAGAGTGGTGAGTACGTGGGAATGGGCTGCCGGCGGCGGTGGTGGAGTCAGAAATGATAGGGTCTTTTAAAAGACTCCTGGATGGATACATGGAGCTTAGAAAAATAGAGGGTTATGGGTAAGCCTAGGCAGTTCTAAGGTAAGGACATGTTTAGCACAGCTTTGTGGGCTAAAGGGCCTGTATTGTGCTGTAGGTTTTCTGTGTTGCTATGTTTCTATGTTTGGTCCCAACAACTGAAACTCTTGATCATTTCTGCATACTTTTACCCATTGAGATGCTGCCACATGATTGGCAGATAAAATATTTGCACTAACAAACTGCTGTACAGGTGTACTTAATAAAGTGGCCACCGAGTTTATATAAACTTACTCCACAGTCAGTCTAACCCTTCTCTCCAACATGGTCAATAACCCTAGGACAAACAAGAGAAAATCTGCAGATGCTGGAAATCTGAGTGACACACACAAAATGCTGTATGAAAAAGCGGGATCTCCCAGTGGCCATCCATTTTAATTCCACTTCACATTCCCATTCCGATATGTCCATCCATGGCCTCTTCCACTGTCGTGATGTGGCCACACTTAGGTTGGAGGAACAACACCTTATATTCCGTATGGGTCACCTCCAGCCTGATGGCATGAACATCAATTTCTCAAACTCCGACCCCCCATGCACCCTCTCCTTCATCATTTCCCATCCCTTTTTCCCTCTCTCACCTTATCTCTTTGCCACTCATCGTTTCCCTCTGATGTTCCTCACCCCTTTTCTTTCTTCGATGGTTTTCTGTCTCTTTCACCAATCAACTTCCCAGCTCTTTACTTCATCGCTCCCAATTCAGGTTTCACGTATCACCTTGTGTTTCTCTCTCCCCTTCCCCCACCTATTAAATCTACTCCTCAGCTTTTTTTCTCCAGTCCTGCCGAAGGGTCTTGGCCCAAAACATCGACTGTACTCTTTTTCTATAGATGCTGCCTGGCCTGCTGAGTTCCTCCAGAATTTTGTGTGTGCTAGTCAATGACCCTCTACTTTTGTCACATCCTTGTGCCTATCTAAGAGTTTCGTAAGTTTACTTGGCTCTGTTCTGAACTAAGGGTCTGTGGATAGACTCCCTTTGTGGACTTCAGTTCTGAACACCATTTGCTTGCTTTTATTGTTTTCATTTGTTTTCTTTCTCTCAGTACACTGTGTATTTGATGGTCTTTTTTTAATGGGTTCTTTTATGTTTCTTTGTTTTGTGGCTGTCTGTAAGGAGATGAATCTCAAGGTTGCATAATGTATACATACTTTGATAATAAATGTACTTTAATATTCCAACTTTATGTATCAGCCTCTACCAACATCATGACCTCCAGTACTGTTTATGGGAAGCTTGCATTTTCTCTCTATTATTATGTTGGGTTCTTATGGGTGTCCAGTTTTCTCCCACAACCCAAAGATATAATAGGTCACTGTAAATTGCCCCTCGTGTGTAGGGCTGAGTGGTAAAATCTGATGGGATTTCATAAAATATGGAGATAATTAAGAATACGATTAGTGTACATAGCTGCTCGATAGTTGACACAAACTTAGTCGGCTAAAGGGCCTAATTCAGTGCTCTATGACTCTATAAAAATCCTATCCAGGGTGCCAGAATTTTGAGTGTTGGATACCCAATTTTTTTCCGGACCTTCAGTTTATGTTACATACTCCTAACAAGATGCCTGGTATGCTTTAAATGCAGTATTATGACACACAAAATAATTCAGAGAATCATGAACAATAGTCATAGAGTATCATTCCAGAGCAAAAGATTTTCAGACTGATTCTCTGGATTGTGTATTAAAACCATTATATAGAATCAGAGGCTCTTACACCACAGGTGCTTCAACCTCCACCTCTGTTCTCTGCTTCCCATAGGTCAGTTGATGTGCCTACAGGATACCACAGGGATCTAATACTAAAAGGGGTCCAGGGTATTTCTCCTTAATAGATGAACCCTAAATCCTGGATCGTTAATCCAGAGATTTGAGTGCAATTCCAATGATTGTAGCTGGAAGCTTTAAAGTTTGGCTAAATAAGTCCAAAATTTATTAAACAAGAAGTTGCTACCAATGATAAATCAGCAAAGGCCTGCTTTTAAGACTCCTGCAGCTGACTATATGGGAAGCAGGGTGGAGATACGTTTCTACCAAAGGAGGTGTAAGGTGCTCCTTCGCTCTGCTAGCTTGCAGGTCACCTTTGGGCAAGGTGTAGTGCCTGCTTAGCCCCCGATCGGGGTTACATGAAGCCATGGAAGCAGGTGGTGGATGGTCGTATGAGCCGCTGGTGCACATCACAAGTCCTGCCTATGCCACTGCTGATGCCAGGCCGAGAGTCTCTGAAGAGTATTGATAATGGCTGGGGTCACCCGTCTGATAAAGGCATTGCCTAGAAGAAGGCAATGGCAAACTACTCCTGCAGAAAAATTTGCCAAGAACTATCAAGGTTATGGATGGAGAAAAGAATAAGAACAACAGCATGAAAGGAGTCTTCCCCATAGACAATGACCAGATTAAAGATAGATGGAAGACCATGATAGCGCACTTCATGAGAAATGGCACATGATGATGATGATGTTGCTATCTAATGCCCCATAAGGAACAAAGGCCATAGATAAGGTGAATGATCACAAACATTCTTCCTGGGGTCGGGGTGCTTAATATCAAAGTGCACAGATTTAAGGTGAAGGGGAAAAATTTAAAGGGGACCTGAGTGACAACTTATACATGCAGAGTGTTGCAGGTACATGGAACGAGTTTCCAGAGGAGCTGGAGAGGCAAGTAGAATTACAATGTTTAAATGGACACTGAGGAAAGTTTTGTAAGGATATAGGACAAATGCAGGTAAATGGGACTAACTCAGGGAGGCATCTTGGTCAGCATGGATGAGTTAGGCTGAAGAACCTGTTCCCACGTTGATTGACTATGAAATTTGATATGTGTTGCATGTCTGCTCTTCATGTGACCACAACCACAGTAATACTGTTGCCTCTCAACTGTTTCTGAAATAGCTCAGCAAGACATTCAAGGGCATTTCAGGAAGGGGAATACATGCTGACTTAACAAATCATGCCCCAGATCATGAATAAAAAGCAATTATCAAATAACCTTTTTCAGATCATAAATAAAGAACAAAGACTGTAAGAAACAAGATAAGGAGCAACAGTCTAAAGGCCGTGTCACCATGAAGGTAAAGATTTCATTCAGGGGGTCAGCAATAGAAAAGATGAGCTACATCAAGTTCCTGAGGGTCAACATCTCAAATGATCTTTCCTGGACCCAAAACAGTGATATAATCACAAAGCAGTCACACCAGCATCTCTATTTCTTTAGGAGTTTGAGGAGATTTGGTATGTCATGAAAGACCCTTTGAAATTTCTTTAGATGTACAGTGGAGAACATTCAGAATGGCTTCATCACAGCCTGGTATGATGGCTCCAATGCAAGAGTCTGCAGAGGGTTGCAAACTATACCAGTTCCATAATAGCCACACCCCTCTCCATCCTTAAGGACAGCTTTAAAAAGCAGTGCCTCCAGATGGTGACATCATCCATCACCAAGAACCCTCACCATCTGGGACAGTCTGGGACATGTTCTCTTTACAATAGCACCATCAGGGGAGAAGGCAAAGAAGCCTGAAGACTAGCACTCAATGGCTTAGCAACAGTTCCATCACCTCCACCATCATGTTTCTTAATGGTACACAGACCCATGAACACTATCTCACTATTCCTTTCTTGTGGACTATTTAACCATTTTTAAACATTTATAATAATTTTTATGTCTTTGCCTTGTACTGTGGCCACAAAGCAAAAAAAATCACATCTTATAAGTCAATGGTAATAAACCTGATTCTGATTCTAAAAGTAGGGTGACCAGGGGTGTAAACTGTAGGTGAGATTATCTGATTTATACTTGAATGAGGACATAGACAATTAAACACAAACACAAGGCTGAAGGAGTTAATGATTTCATTCTTCTTTATCAGTGAAAATCAAAAGGACCTGCAGATACTGGAAGTATGAAAAAGGAACAGAAAATGCTGGAAAAGTACTCAACAGGTCAGGTCACATCAGTGAGAAGAGAACCAGAATTAATCTTTTAGTTCAAAGCCTCTTCATCAGGTTTTTCCACAGATGCAGCCTGACATGGTGAGAATTTCCAGTATTTTCTACCTTTATCTGTAATAGTAGCTCAGTTTGTATTTTTCCCACCTGACCTGCCCGGCACGACTTCCTGCTTTGCATTTCACAACTCCCGCATTCTTTTGTCTATGTTCTCATTCTCTCATTTTCTTTGAATATTTATCAACTTAATAAGTATTCAATAACGCTTCACAGCGGCATTCAAACACCATTTCGTAACAAGTGGCAGGGAGAGATAATGGTTCAGGAGACGTGTAGCCACAAAGGAACATCTTAAAGGAGGAGCGGGAGAAGTAGGAAGGTGTCTCATGGAATCTAGTATAACCACATTGCTCAGTTTATTCAATCCCAGATGATTCAGTATCTGGAAGCAGCCACTTTTGTTATTGTGTGCACATTCTCTAGAAGTTGTAGATAAGAATAGATTCATAATACAGGTTCCCACAGTGTCCAAAGGTCTGCCTTCAGTTTATTTTATTCATCAAATTATGCAGCACAGAGTGTAGCTACTTAGTCTATTGATCCTACATCAACTCTTAGGTAGACAATGATGCAAATGAACTGTTTTCATGTTGCGTGCTCTATGACTCTAGTTCCACTCATCTGTTATTTCTCCAAAGCTCTGTAAACACCCCTGCCCCCATTATTTATCTAATTCCCTTTTGAGTGATACATTGAATTTATTTCCATGACTGTTTAAGAAAGTGCAGTCCTGAACACAATAACTTGCTGTGCAGACAAGTTGTTCTCCTTTGTTGTACTGTATATCCTCTAGTTATCTTTCCTGTCACAAACCTAGAAATCTCAGCCCTGAGAGCTCCAATCGTTTTAATATTCAGTGTTTTGGATGTTGATACTTCCATCTCCTCTAACTTTTACGTAAATAGATTTTTCCTGCTTTCTCTTTTGAAATGGTTGGTTCTTATTATGCACGCACTTCTGCTTGTACTACAGTATATCTCTCTGCCCCGTCCCCATGTGCAGCAGAAATTGTTTGCATTTGGTATATGGAATCATTAAAAACGTAAGGCCCTTACAGAGAACAGAATGTCTGCCTCGGAGAGGGCAAGGTTGGAGGAGATAGTCAACACATGGCTGGGGGGTGGGGGGGGTGGTGGTTTGAGCTAGAAATAAATTTCCTTTATATTGTGGCCTCATGCTGCATCATTTCACCAGAACACAAGAAAGAAGGAGCAGAGGAGCAGGAGCTGGTCACTTGGCCCCACATCCCGTCCCACTTTCAATATGATGATGGCTGATCAATGCACTGTATGATGTCGGTGGAATGGTTATCTGCTACTCCTTTATGGGTCTTATCTTTATCTCATTTAATTATATACAATAATGCCTTTGTATTCTCTTTCAATATTAAATTGGCAGCATGAACATCTCCAGCAGGGACTGAAGCAAAATACTTATGCAGCACACCACAGACATTCCTTCCACCCTCATCATGTTGAAATCTGTCACCATTCTCCCTGACGCCATTGCATTTCGAAATATTGCCTGCAAATTTAGAATTAATCCTTAGATACCCACATCCAGATTCTGCATTCATAAGAACATAGGTTGTAAAATCAAAGAAACTGCACTATTTACCATACTCTGTCCGATATTAAAAAACAGATCATTTTAGAATCACTACATCTGATGTCAGTGGGCGAACAGCTTAATCTCATGCTCCATCAGCTACTCTATACCTCTGCAGTTCATAACTCAAGTACACACGCACACACACACACACACACACACACACACACACACACACACACACACGCACACACACATACACACATTCTGTATCCATTTGATGGAGTTTCTTGTTGCTGAGAAAATTTTGGATCGAATTTTCCACTCTCCCTTGGATTTCATATGCCTTTGCTTTCATGATAAGCCTGTCATGTGAGACCTTATTAGAAGCCATGCTCAAATTCATGTAAACAACATCAAGTGCACATCACTTATCAATGTTCCTCGTTATCTTTGTTAAAAATTCAGTCAAGCTTGTGAGAAGCAGCCTTCCCTTGACAAGTTCATGCTGCCTGCTCCTGATGAATCTAAATTAGGGGTGGGGGAGGGGGTTTGGATCAGTAGTGCTGTGGTCAGGGAGGGATGAGTTGTTGATGAGGTCTGGTATCAGTAAGATGGGGATTGGGAATTTTACAGTCATGTTTGGTTATGTTGTTTGGCTAGAGGTTTGAAGAAGAGTGGAGGAATACCTTGGCTGCCTGTGGTCATTACTGAGGTGGTCAGCATCAGTGGTATGTATGGATCTGCTTGGCAGATCAGTGGCTCATGAGGGTGAGTAGGCAGTCCATATGGTAAAAGGTGGTCTTCACAGGCAACAGTGGACAATTGAGTGTAAGCAAGGTAAATTCTTTGCAAGGGATCTCCCTGAAAGGGTTGTCAGTGTGGGGTCTATGGGCAATGAACTTCTTCAGGCAGATCTTCTTAGAGGAAAGCTGATTCCAGTTTGACTAGTGCGCTGACAGCATTACTTCCATGTGTAGTAGTGAGCTTACTCCGCTTGGAAAATGGCCAGCTTCGCTCAATCACATTTATCATTATATTTATTTTCCCTGACGCTAAATTAATAAAGATGAAAAAATGTAATAGTGTATGTTTGAATTTCTGTTTTCTATATAAAATACTGATACAAATTATGAATATATTACGGTCCAGGGCTGATTCCTGTGCTTCACTATTATCAGCCTGCCTACTGAAATGTACCTTTTCATTCTTTCTTTTCGGTTTTTCTTTCATTTAACCAGTTCTCTATCCAGTCTGATACATTATCCTTCCACTGGAGTCCTTAACGTCCTGTGTGCTACATTATCAAATGATTTCAGAAAATCTATGTATGTCACAACATGAAAGATATGAATGGTGACAGAAGAGTTGATGAAAAGTCCGATAACAAAAAAGACTCCTGTTGCATATGATAAAGTAGTACTGATATCTTCAGGGAAGGTCGTGGTTACCTCACTGTACTAAATTCTTCAAGATAATATCAGAAAGATGAGTGAAACATAATGTCTGATGTGTCAGACTTAGAACTGAATTGTATTGGTTGATATTTTGGGCTCAACATTAATTCCAGCAGCAAAGCAATGACTTTCTGAAAAAAGCGGTTGGGGGGGGATGGTGCGCTTTGCTCCACATCAATCCTCAGCTTTATGGCAAGGAGCAGTAGCAAAGGAGCCACAACATAGTCATTTCAGTGAAGTTATCATCTCTCTGGAAAAAAAGGTTAGTGCAAACATTCTTGATGCTACTGAAATGTTTTGAATAACTTGAGTGTTTTAACATGAAATTTATTTTAAGTGAGGGCAATTTTTAAATATAGTTTGAATCAGTCAGCAGTTATTTACAAATCTGTAACCATCATAGATATTAATAATGCTTAAAGAGCTTCTGTATTCTTTCATTGCTGGTGAGCTGTCAGGGCATTCTGAGTTGCAGGAGATGGTACTTAAGATCTGCTCACTACTGGGAAGCTGTTCAACCTTGTGGAATGCCTCCTGGCTGTAGAGTCTCAGTTTGGTTACCCATTGGTCTTCCTCACTCTCCACATCCACAGAAAGTCAGTTTAGGGGAGGCCAGGATGGGATGAGTGCAGGTGGGTTCCTGTGCCAGGATTTTCTGTTCCAAAACCTTTGATAATTTGCTACTTCGTTGTCTGTTGCCAAAGGCCAGTGTCAATAGTGTCAGAGCCAAGGCTGGAAAGATGGTGAGAGCATCAAAACAAATGCACAGGAGTGAAATGACATGCAGGAATCCAAAGCCCAGATCCCTGTTGTCTGAATTCTGTTTAAACAATTCAGGTTCAAAGATTTGGAGGCATGCTGTCACATTTATGGAGAGGAAATAAAATTAACGTGCTAAATTTATCATGTGAGGGACAGCATTATATGCGGGAAAATATGAACAGCCCTGTTGATGGTTTGTAAAAGAGACTGCAGAATGTGGGATGCTTTGTATTGTTCAGAAAAATTAAGGAAGACCGTCATTTCCTGGGGATTAGGAAACTAAAAGGGGTAGAGATCTGCAAATATAGATACTCATCTTACAGAATGCAAACAAAGTACAAGTGGAATAAATCAGGGAGAAGATGTTGCAATTACATCCCATCTTGATTAGTCTGCATTGTGTACCTGACTACATAAAGGATATTTTCGCGTAGGAGCAGGTGTGGAAAAACACATGAGTATTTAATTTGAATGGTAGCTATGTAAACTGAGGCTGCCACTTCTGTTTGTTGGATAAGAGAAAAAGATTAAGTCTAAAAGTAAAGTTTTAAGATTATGAAAGGGCTATTTCATATGTATTTTAAGGGTGTATCCAGAAATAAATGATAGAGTTATAAGATAGACACTGTCATAATGAGTAAAGAAAAAGTAGAAATATCTTTACACATTGAGCTGTTGAAATTGATAGTATTATGCATTTATGTGGCATCATAAGGCACATATGGTGCAGAAGGAACTAAAGGGATACAAGTACACTGTGGGAAGAGGTAGTTATAGAAGAAGTCCCATTGTAAATTGATTGGATAATGTGTTCCTGTGCAGTAGATTGTAGCTGACACTGTTCAAGGTAAAATGTGATAGTAATGAAGTGATTCCATGTCAATCTGACTCGTGCGTTCAACTTGTGAGTTCCTGCAAAGAGCTGGATACGATTTGTGAAGCCAACATGTTGCCAACCATGCAGTCACTCAGAGGAAATGTGTAGATGGAAATAAGTTCTGTCATGAAGGAAGATTTGGAACAAAAGTTCCAAAGCTTACTTTAATTACGTTTAAAATGCCATATTAATAGCCCTTGAAGCAAGAAGAGTCAAGTTTAATTTTTAAGCCCCATGTCACCAATAAGTTCTTCCCATCATATTCTAACTGCTGTGATGATCCAATTCGTCACAGAAAAGCGGTTAATTTATCTCCACCATGGTCAATATTGTTGACCACCACACTGGGAGAAGCACTTATCCATTGTAATTCAACCCTCAATGTGAGACAGTCTATCTTCATCCCTCCTGACAGTAAATTCCGATTTTTCACATGAAGAGTGTTTTTATTTATCTGGCTCAGATCGCCAATTCCTGGGCAGTTTCACACCTTATATTTACTCTCTCTGGGAATTCATCTTCCTAACTTAATTCTTAAACCAAATGATAAGGTGCTTAAAAATTGGATAGTTTAAAGTTAGCTGTTCCAGCAATCCTTCGACTTACCCTCCACAGGGATATCAGTTAGAATGATCTAAAATAGGTTTTGTGGTTCATCAAGGAAACACTGAGTTGTAAATCCTACTTGGAAAATAATGAAGCAGATGGGAAACTTGGAGCTTCATTGGGGAACACTAGCTCATTTTCTATTTCTTTCAGAGTTTTCCTCTGAGGAGTTTCAGCTTTACCTTTGTATTCAGAGAACCGTCTCTGAGGATTACTGTTTAATACTTCACATTTTTGTCTTGCAGGAAAGCAGTGCTCTGGGACACCAGTGGAAGTGAAGCCTAATTTGCTTTCCAGCTTATCAGAGTGAATGGAGTGTACTGAGATGAGCTGGTGAATCTAATAAAACAGATCGTTAAAGATCTGCTGTGTTCGCCTTGACTCTCATCACAAACCTACATAGGATGAAGCTTTGGGAGTTTCTTGATGTCTCATATTTTTAGCTGTGAAAATATATAATTTGTGCTTATTAGAGTCTTATATTCTTAAGTGCTTGTAACTGCAGCTAAAGCCTCTCCAACTTTATTGGACTTACTTCTTGACCTATTTTCATTTAAACTATAACCAGTTTCACACAGCTGATTGCAAATCCTCTGAGGAGATGTCAATTGAATTTGATGATGACTGAGTAGAATATATTATTGATGTTCTTTAATGTGAACTGTAAAGGACTATCCCTGTCAATCCATGTTAACCCTTTCACTCAGCAGGTCTTGACTGATGTAACTTCTAATTCAATAATAGATTTAACTGAGTTAAGCTTTCAGACTCACAGTGTAAACCCAGTAGGGTTTTACAGAAACTTACAATGACCTGTCTCCTGCTGATACAAGTTCACAAGATCACAAGATAAAGGAGCAGAAGTAGGCCATTTGGCCCATCGAATCTGCTCCGCAGCTCTCCCATGAGCTAAAATATTCACCCTTCTAGTTCCAATTTCCGGCTTTTTCCCCATATCCCTTGATACCCTGACTAATTAGATACCTGTCAATCTCCTCCTTAAACACCTTCAATGATCGGGCCTCCACAGCTGTATGTGGCAACGTATTCCACAAATCCACGACCCTCTGGCCAAAAAAAAATTCTCCTCATCTCTGTTTTAACTGGGTACCCTCTAATTCTAAGACTATGGCCTCTTGTCCTGGACTCACCCACCAAGGGAAACAACCTTTCCACATCTACTCTGTCCAACCCTTTCAACATTCGAAATGTTTCTATGAGATCCCCTCTCATTCTTCTATACTCGAATGAATACAATCCAAGAGCCGACAAACGCTCCTCATATGTTAGCCCCTGCATTCCAGGAATCATCCTCGTAAATCTTCCCTGAACTCTCTCCAACATCAGTACATCCTTTCTAAGATAGGGGGACCAAAACTGCACACAGTATTCCAAATGAGGTCTCACTAATGCCCCACAGAGCCTCATCAACACCTCCTTACTCTTATACACTATTCCTCTTGAAATGAATGCCAACATAGCATTCGCTTTCCTTACCGATAATCCAGCTTGGTGGTTAACCTTTAGGGTATCCTGCACGAGGACCCCCAAGTCCCTTTGCACTTCCGATTTTTGAATTTTCTCCCCATCTAAATAATAATCTGCCCGATTATTTCTTCTTCTGAAATGTACAACCTTACATTTGTCAACGTTGCATCTCATCTGCCATTTCTTTGCCCACTCTCCTAAACTGACTAAGTCTTTCTGCAACCTTTCCGTTTCTTCAACATTTCCTGCTCCTCCACCTATCTTGGTGTCATCCGCAAACTTAGCCATAAGACCATTTAATCCATAATCCAAATCATCGATATACATCGTAAAAAGAAGCGGCCCCAACACCGACCCCTGCGGAACACCACTAGTAACCGGCAACCAATCAGAATAGGATCCCTTTATTCCCACCCTTTGCTTTCTGCCTATCAACCAATGCTCCACCCATTTCAATATCTTTCCTATAATTCCATGGGCTCTCATCTTATTAAGCAGCCTCATATGCGGCACCTTATCGAAGGCCTTTTGAAAATCCAAATACACAACATCCACAGCCTCTCCCTTGTCAATCTTATTCGAGATTACCTCAAAAAATTCCAATAGGTTGGTGAGACAGGATCTTCCCTTCATGAAACCATGCTGGTTTCGGCCTATCTTGTCATGCACCTCGAGGTATTTCATAACCTTGTCCTTGAGGATTGACTCCAATATCTTTCCAACTACTGATGTCAGACTAATAGGTCTATAATTTTCTTTTTGCTGCCTCCTTCCTTTCTTAAATAACAGAACTACATTTGCGACCTTCCAGTCCTCCGGAACCATGCCAGAGTCTATTGATTCCTGGAAGATCATTTCCAATGCTTCCACAATCTCCAAAGCCACCTCCTTCAGAACCCTTGGGTGCACCTCATCTGGACCGGGAGACTTATCTATTCTTAGTCCACTTAGCTTCCCAAGCACTTTCTCTCTAGTAATCTTGACTGTACCTAATTCTATTCCCTGATACCTCTGGCTATCAGGTATATTGCTCATGTCTTCCACTGTGCAGACTGATGCAAAGTACTCATTCAGTTCTTCCGCCATCTCTTTGTTATCCATTATAATTTCTCCAGCATCATTTTCAATCGGTCCCGTATCTACCCTTGTCAATCTTTTACTCTTCATATATTTAAAAAATATATACAAGGCATGGCTCGGAATCGAAGTGACAAGTCTTCCAATTTCAACTCTCGGGTCTTTCTGACCTGAAGCAGTTTCTTTATCACTTACTCCATCTCCAATGTTTCCATCTGTTACCAAACCCAGTGAAAATTTCTCATTCCCTAGTGTTGCTGTTGTTTCTCTCCTGAGGAGAAGCAGCCACCAGCACCACCTCTAAACATGTCTTCTTCTTCATCTGGTTGCTCTCTGTTGATACAATTTCAAATTATCCAGGGTGAGTCTTCAACGAACACCAGATTGTCCACACCAGAGACTGATTTAGCAATCTTCTCAACATCCTTCAGCAATGGCTCATTTAATAAGACTCAGAGGAACACATCTTCAGATTTACAGCTTCTTTGTCATAATATTGTTTCAGCCCTTGCCCACACATCTCCTTAATAGTTGGCAAATTATACTTCATGCATCTCAGCCAAATTCCAATTATGAGCTGCAGGTTGTGCATACATCCTTCCCAATCGTAGTGCTTTGTAATACAACTGAACACTGCTCTGCCATTTTAACAGCAGTGTTAAAGTAAATTGCCTGCAAATTACTTCACCTAAGTTAGTGGATAAGGCAATATTGCAAGACACATAATAATGGTGTACAGGGATGTTTTAAGGCCTGAAGGAATACTTCAAAATTCTATGTAAGAATCATGAAGCTTCTATTAAATTTTCCTTATCATTTCACAAATGGCTTATTTTTTATTAAATATGCATGTTTGAGTGAAGCCTTCAAGAAGATTGCTTTAGTTTAATGTATAATTGGATCTACTGATGGCATTTGCCTGGTTTAATTCTTTAAAAAATACTTCACTGCTGACAGTTACGAGCAACACACTCTTTGTGTTATCTACAGGGCGAGTGTAAATGTTTGCTTACTTGTATTGAGTTTCCTCTGCCTCTTCCCTGGAATCAGTGAAACTATTACAAAAGTTTCCGAGTCTTTAAAATCATGTGTGTTTGAGAATAACAAATGCATAATAGTATCGGAGGTTTTTGTAGACCCAGGTGACTTCTTCCAGATTGTCCACAAATCAGCTTATTTTTGCTTTGTATGTTCTTGTTTCATGGATGTCTCTTGCAAAATGTAAGAATTTCAGGTTGTATACTGTATACATTCTCTGATATAAATTGAACCATTTGAACTGCAACGTATGGATCTATTTATTTTAGAGCAATGACTCCCCTTAGCACTGTGTATGAACAGTTGTCTACACACACACATTGTTCTCTCTCTCTCTCTCTCTCTCTCTCTCTCTCTCTCTCTCTCTCTCTCTCTCGCTGCAGTGTGAATACACCAGTTAAAACCATCTCCTGCATGTGTGCTTTTATTTAATTGGTATGTAGTTGATATGATATGACAGGCATTGATCGTGTAGATAGTCAGAGGCTTTTTCCCAGGGCTGAAATGGTTGCCACAAGAGGACACAGGTTTAGTGTGCTGGGGAGTAGGTACAGAGGAGATGTCAGGGGTAAGTTTTTTACTCAGAGAGTGGTGACTGCATGGAATGGGCTGTTGGCAATGGTGGTGGAGGCAGATACGATAGGGTCTTTTAAGAGACATTTAGATAGGTACATGGAGATTGGTAAAATAGAGGGCTATATGTAAGCCTAGTAATTTCTAATGTAGGGACATGTTCGGCACAGCTTTGTGGGCCGAAGGGCCTGTATTGTGCTGGAGGTTTTCTATGTTCTATTTGCAAGGACACAACAAATTATCAATGAGTACAAACCTGAATGTCAGAGAATCTCACCAGCTGCATCGACAGTTACAGGATGAGTACAGGATAAGACAGTGAGAGGAAAGAGTTAAAATGTGTGGAGTAGGCTGTCAGGAATGCAAACAAAGGTACACATGAGTAACTTTATAGTACACATGGAAAGACACACAACTAACATAGTTAAAGTGAAAATAACATGATGATGGCTTTAGTCAGGAAAGTTGACAAATTTGAGATAGCCAATGAAGGCTGGGAGTCATATATTGAAAGGGTTGAACTGTATTGTAATGCAAATAACATAGATGAGGAAAAGAGAGCCCCCACACTTGTTAGCTTAATGAGTGCTAGAACATACAGTCTCTTATGCAACTTAAGTAACCCCTCAAAAGCAGGCAAGCAAGACATTCAATGAAATTGCTACAAGTCCCTCGAGCCCTAAACCACTGATAATAGCTGAATGATTCAGATTTTACAAAAAGAACCAGTCAAAGGATGAAAACATTTCTAAATACAATGACAAACTGTGCAAACTTTCGTAATACTATGACTTTAGAGATGGACATTCTGATGCATTAAGGAACAGTCTTGTATGTGGCATGCATAGCCAAAAATGAAGGCAGAGCTTAGGAGGGTTAATGGTGCCTAACAGCAACTCCTTTGCTTGCATCTTCAGAAACAGCTCTATTTCCACCTTCATTTTCTCTATTTTTCCCTTTCAGGGTTCTTTTGAAGACCCTGACCTGAAGTTACATGCTGACTACAGTTCTTTGTGGGAATGGGACCCGCTCTCGGGGTTTCACAACTGGCTGTTGTTCAGCACACCAAAGGCTTGGCCTAAGATCCCCGCTCGCCTTCAGAGGCCCGGGATCTCATGGCTCTGGAGACAGGAGAATTGGACGTCGGTGCCTCAGCAGGAGATTGGTGTATCTCCAAAGATCTCTGGCTGTATGCCCAGAGACCCGAGATCTTTGGGCACAGAGCTCGGAAAAAGTGATACAGGGAGTTGTTTTTTATGTCTCCCCTCTCGCTGTGAAACGGAGACATCTCTTTCCCCCTTATTAGGGAGAGGGAGAACTTGTGGTATGTCAAATGCCAGGTGAACAATGTAGTCTTTGGAGCACTGCAAGTCTGTGTCTTTGCTGTTGCCGTGCACACACTTGAGTGCTCAGTGGCTGGAGCCAATGCTTTTTTTTTGCCGGTGGGGGAGGGGTGATTGTTGCTTGCTATCACTTACACGTGGGAGGGAGGGGAGCCGGAGGCGACTTTGGGGTTCTAACATTTAACTGCCATTCATTCTTTGGGGCACTCCTCTGTTTTCGTGGATGTATATTGTATACATTTCTCTGACATTAAATGTACCTTTGAAACACTCAAAAGAGGCTACTGTAAGAAAGAGACACACAGTTTTAGAATAAGTATTGACCATTGCAATATCATTAGAGACTGAAGCTAAGGATGCAGCAGAACTACAGCAAAAGGATTTAGGATGTGAAGTGCACAAAATGTCCCTGAATGATGCAAAACACCAAAGTGTTATTGATGTGACAAATCCTCCCATGATGCAAATGTCTGTTGGTTCAAAGAAAAATTTTGTAGAAAGTGTCACAGACAAGGTCACATAAAGAGAGTACGTGAGTCAGATAAAAAGCACAACGAAAGAAAAAAACCATGCTGAACGAAAAGATTCAAACACAAAACTAAGCAAATGTAACACAATCAGACAACACAGAGTCTGACAAAGATGAACTGTCATGCCTAGAATTGCATAGTATTACTGAAGCAAATCATAAAAAAAATGGATCACAATAGATGCGTATGGTATAAAACTGAAAAAGGAGATGGATACAGGGTCACCTTTGCCTATAATTTCAGAGGCTGACTACAACAGATTGTTTTCTAAGTTACCATTAGAGAAAACCTCAGAGATGCTGTCATGTACCTCGTGATGGGTTAAAGGACCAGCAGAAATGGAAAACACTTTGGAGTCCAGTATTGCTATTAACCAATGGTATTTTTTAGTAACTATGCAATGCAGTAATATAAAATCAGATATATCAAACAGGTTAGCAATGATTATTTATATATATATATATATATATATATATATATAAGTATATCAGTAAGTGTGGAAATATATGAAAACCAAGCTTCTTCAAGTCTAGGGGTAAATAGATAGTCTTACAATGATGAGCAAAGTTCAGTTCAGTTCGTGGTATTGAGTTGAGTAGTGATGGAGAGAGAGAGAGAGGGAGAGATTTGAGTCTTCAGATGAGCTGACACCATCGATCTTCCCATTGTCCTCCGAAATCCTTTAGAAGTCACCAAATGTGACCACAACAAAGGGGACCATTCTTCTGTGGTGGAATTATCAACCCAGATAAGGGTTGGTAATTCAAACAACTCCCCACTGGTCACTCCCTTTTCACATTGTGAGAGCCACTGATCGATCTGCCTGATCGATCCTCCAAAACCCACCTTTTCTTGTGGGCACAACAAAGCTCATTCAGTGTCCAAAACCATGTGGATCCAGGTCTATCATCTGATCTTCTATTTATCTCACCGTGCTGAATACCCACTGCCTCTCAAACAGCTCCTCCCTTCTTGCTGTAAGAATTTCCAAGCAGGCAGCGTCCTTGTAGAAAGTGTAAACATGCTGTGAACAGTCTTCACCTCTCTCTCTCTCTTTCTTTCTCTCGCTTTTTAACAATGTGTTTTTGTTGGGCCCCTCTCTCTCTCTTTTTAAAAGCACAGTTCATAATGGTAATTCAGGACCCCGTCACAATGCTAAAGACCTACACAGGCGAAAAGGTATCTCCCAAAGGCGAACTGAAAGTGAATATAGAAACATAGAAACATAGAAAATAGGTGCAGGAGTAGGCCATTCGGCCCTTCGAGCCTGCACCGCCATTTACTATGATCATGGCTGATCATCCAACTCAGAACCCCGCCCCAGCCTTCCCTCCATACCCACTGATCCCCGTAGCCACAAGGGCCATATCTAACTCCCTCTTAAATATAGCCAATGTACTGGCCTCAACTGTTTCCTGTGGCAGAGAATTCCACAGATTCACCACTCTCTGTGTGAAGAAGTTTTTCCTAATCTCGGTCCTAAAAGGCTTCCCTCTATCCTCAAACTGTGGCCCCTCGTTCTGGACCATCGGGAACAATCTTCCTGCATCTAGCCTGTCCAATCCCTTTAGGATCTTATACGTTTCAATCAGATCCCCCCTCAATCTTCTAAATTCCAACGAGTACAAGCCCAGTTCATCCAGTCTTTCTTCATATGAAAGTCCTGCCATCCCAGGAATCAATCTGGTGAACCTTCTTTGTACTCGCTCTATGGCAAGGATGTCTTTCCTTA
Source organism: Mobula birostris (assembly GCF_030028105.1). NCBI lineage: Eukaryota > Metazoa > Chordata > Chondrichthyes > Myliobatiformes > Myliobatidae > Mobula > Mobula birostris. The sequence goes on from NC_092374.1 coordinate 69,995,708, forward strand.
GATTAGGGGACCAAAACTGCACACGATACTCCAGGTGTGGTCTCACCAAGGCCTTGTACAACTGCAGTAGTACCTCCCTGCTCCTGTACTCAAATCCTCTCTCTATAAATGCCAGCATACCATTCGCCTTTTTCACCGCCTGCTGTACCTGCATGCTCACTTTCAATGACTGGTGTATAATGACACCCAGGTCTCGTTGCACCTCCCCTTTTCCTAATCGGCCACCATTCAGATAATAATTTGTTTTCCTATTTTTGCCACCAATATGATGTATGGATGCCAAACACAGCAGTTAGAGCTTTATGTGCTGAAAAGTGGAGGGCCCGCACTTTTCAGAAGTGAATGGTTGAGAAAAATCTAACTAGACTGGCACATAATCAAGGCTCTCAATGTGTCAACAACAGCCCAAATGGTAGCACTAACCAGAGACTATCACAGCTGCTTAAGGCTAATGAGAAGGTGTTTAAGAACGGGAATGGTAAACTCAAAGGCATGAAGGCCAAAATTGAACTGGATGAAGCAGCAACACAAAGATTCTATTAAACATGTCCTGTGCCCTATACACTACGTCCTAAAGTAGATGCTGAATTTCAGAGTTTGGAGACATCTGGAATTCTCTCCAAGGTGCTGTGGAATGATTGGGCCATGCCTACTGTCCTGGTGATCAAGAAAGGGAAGGCTGGAGCTGTTTGCTCATGTGGAGACATCAAAGTGAGCATCAACCCTGCGCTGCGTACTGTGCAGTAACCCCTGCCATGAATATAAGACCTTTATGAATCTTTGATAGGTGGAGAGAGGTTTTCAAAGATTCACTTGTCTCAAGCCTATCTGCAAATGGAAGTTGAGGAGTCAAGCAGGAAGTTCCTCACAATCAACACTTACAAGAGACTTTTCCACTATAATTGCCTCATCTTTAGCGTCACATCAGCTCCAGCAACTTGGAAAAGAGCAAAGGGCTAGATGCTCCAAGTTATCCCAGGAATGACTGGTAAGGATGATGAAGAGCACCTCCAAAGCCTTAGTAAGGTGACTACCAAGCTCAGTGAGTATGGCCTGCATGCAAGGAGAGAGAAATGTGAGTTTTTCAAGATGAAGTCTCATATTGAGGACATGTAATTGACAAGTGTGGCTTACATAAGTCTCAAGAGAAGATTAAAGCAGTGCTACGGGCACCCATTCTAGAAAATGTGTCACAACTCAAGTCATACTTGAGACTTGTAAACTTCTACCACCAGTTTCTCCCAAACATTGCTACAGTGCTGCACTCATTGAACATATTGTTGCAGACAGGGACAAAGTGGGAATGGTCAGAAAGATGTAAAAAACCATTCACCGAAACAAAGAGACTATTAACATCTGATGAACTGCTCACCCATTATGACACATCCCTGCAATCAGATTGGCGTGCGATGTGTCCCCTTATGACATTAGAGCCATTTTGTCACACATTATGAAAGATGGATCTGAATGTCCGATTGCATTTGCTCCAAGATCACTGAGGAGCACAGAATGCAACTACACCACAGATCGACCCAGAGGCTCTTAGTCTAGTATGGGGAATAAGACGTTTCCACCACTACCTCTACAGACAAAAGTTTATGGTAGTGACAGATTATGAGCCCTTTGTGGCCATTTTCAATCCCAGGAAGGGAATTCCACTGATGACTGACCCCTGGTTGCAGCATTGGGCTCTGTTTCTATGAGTCCACTCTGATGACATAGAGTTCAAGGGTACCAAACAACAAAACAATGCTGATAGCTTGTCTTCCACTGTTGGCAACTGAAGGCCAAAAGTTGTTGTATTGTAACCCAGCAAAAGTGTTCCACACCAGATTGGTGGACCAGTTGCCGGTAGCAAATTGCGAAATACAGAGGGAAACAGGGAATGACCCGACATTATTAAAAGTGTATACGATCACCATGCAGGGATGGCCAGCTCATGGTAACCCAATGTTAAAGATTACTGATGTGTGAATTTTGAGTTATGGTTCCCTCTAAACTGCACACCAGAGTGTTAGAGAACCTGCATGAAAGACACTTGGGTACAGTCAAGGTGAAAAGTCTCACATGGAGCCACGTGAGGTAGACGGATTGAAGACTTGACAAAGAGCTGTTCGATATGCCAAAAAGTTCAAAATATACCCCCACAAGCACCATTACATCTTTGTGAGTAACCTTCATCACCATGGGAAAGAGTACATATTGACTTTGCTGGGCCATTCATGGACTCCATGTTTCTGATTGCTGTGGGTTCTCATTCAAAGTGGCCAGAGGTGATACCAATGAAGTCAACCACCTCAGAAAAGGCTGCTTCCACTCTGAGGACAATCTTCACCAGAAACAGCTTACCTGAACAAATTGTAAGTGACAATGGACCACAATACATGCCAGAAGGATTCTGACTGTTCATGAAGAAAAATGGCATCAGACATGTCAAGTCAGCTCCTCACCACTCAGCAACGAATGGGATAGCTAAAAGGTTTATTCAGACCTTTAAGAAGTCTACTAAAGTGATGGCCAAGGAAGCCACTTCTCTACAGCACAAAAACTTCCTTTTTGCGTATCGGAGCTCTGAAAAAACAAACACCAGCAATGCTCTTCATGAGCAGGAATCTGAGATCTCACATAGATCTCCTGAAATCAGACCTATGGAGGGAAGTGCAGAATGAACAGATCAGCCAGTTGCCAAGTGAATCAGCAAGGAGCTTCGAGGTTGGACACCTGGTAGGATAGCTACAAGAACTGGATCGCTGATATGCACAGGGGATATTGGAAGTCATACATGGAAACGTCATGTGGAGACCAAATACTGGATGCTCAACAGAAGAGCACAATTGAGTCAATTGCATCCAATAAGAGGGACATGTACAGCCACTGGACTTACTGCTCAGTGATGATCACTGACAGCCACATGACACAAACAACCGAGAACCTTGTCTTTGACAAGGCACCTGCCAAAACTGATGTCACTCCACAGGTCCAAAGGCATTATTCTGAAAGAAACAAAATGCCACTCAAAAGCATGTTTATTTGGATATGGTGGGTAAAAGGGAAATAAAATGTTTTTTACATATATATTTTATGTTACATCAATCTAAAGGAGAAGGATGTGTAATGTATGGATCTATTTCTTTTAGAGCAATGACTTCCTTTGGCGCTATGTATGGACTGCTGTCTACACATGTGTATTGATCTTTCTCTCGCGCTGCAATGTGAATATAGCAGTTAACACCATCTTCCGCATGCATGCTTTTACTTAATTGATAAGTAGTTGCCAGGACACAACATGAACTATGATATCGTGGAAAGGGTTGTATTCTCTTTCTGAAATTCAAGCTGCAGAAGTCAATGGAACTTATGATACGGATTTGTTTGCCTTTGAGATGTCTTATAAAATTAGGATGCTCGAGGAAACTTAAAGATAAATTTTACAGCTCGCAATCATTGTTTTCCCAATTTATCCTTGTTACACAGTGATGCCTGAGAAGGCCTGCATTAATTAGCCACACCTAATAATGATAACATAGAAAGAGAAAAGAAACAAGTAATTCAATTTAAGTATATAGACGCGCGTGCGTGCGCGCGCGCGCGCGCACACACACACACACACACACACACGGTGATTGATAAGTTTGTGCCCTAAGATAGAGGGAGATGAGTTATACAGCTGTTGTTAAATGCACATGCAGTTCAACTGTTTGAGTGATTACGCAGGAAGTTTGAAGTTAATAACTCATCAGTTAATAAATCAACAGGGGTGATTGATATGTTTGTGGTCTAACATAGAAGGAGATGAGTTATGAACTTCAAACTTTCTGCATAATCACTCAAAGAGTTGAACTGCATGTGCATGTAACGAGAGCCGTATAACTCATCTCCACGACCCCTGGACTAAGTGTGTAAATGTAGGAGGGAAATATGTTGAAAAATAAATGTGCTGGGATTTCTAAAATTGACTCCTTCTACCTTAGGCCACAAACTTATCAATCATCTCGTGTGTGTGTGTGTGTGTGCTGTGTCTATATATATATATATATATATATATATACACACACACACTAGACAACGGGGTTGACCCATTGGGGCACCCTTTCAGCGAAGGGTAGTGCAGTCAGGTGTGACCAGAATGAACATTAAATTTTCCTGAATGCTATTGGTATCGCTTTGCTTTGGAAATTGAAGAAGAAAACCTCAGCTTATTAAAGAAGAATGACGTGTAGCAAGGCACATATAGTTCCTCCTTGTTTAACAAAGGACACTTTTGATGGCATCATTTCTGGTTGATCTGCCACCCCTGTGACTCTCATTGTCATTCTGGAGAAGTGCAGTCCTTTCATCCCCCGTCTCTTCATCTCTTCTGCTGTTTATTCTTTGTCTCTGATCCTGGAGATGTGCATTTCTCTGCTCCTTTGTCTCTTCCTCTCTCCTCCTCCTGTGCCTGCTTTGTCATTCTGAAGACGTGCAGCCCTTACATCCCCCGTCTCTTCATCTCTTCTGATGTTTGTTGTTTGTCTCTGATCCTGGAGACGTGTATTTCTCAGCTCCATTGTCTCTTCGTGTCTCCTCCTTCTATGCCAGTTGTTGTCATTTTCGAGATGTGCATGCCTTTCCTCCTTTTTCTCTTCATCTCTCACCTTTTTTGCCCTAACTCTTTGATCCTGGAGTCATGCAGCCCTGGTCTCATCCGATTCTTGTTCTCTCCCTCTCTTTGCCACTTCCCAACGGCATTTGGTGTAATCTCTTGACCATAATGTCCCCCTTCTCTTCCCACATGGCATAATTAGGCTGACCATATTTTTTTTTACCTTAATGCTGGATAGGAGATATGAAGCAGCAATTCTAAGGCCTCCAGGATGCTGATTATTTTGATGATGTGGTTGGCGCTCTCCTAAATGGATGTGCTTTGACTGCAGCAAATGGTTTGATAGATGTCTCGAAGTATGTCATTGCAAAAAGATTTAATTATCTCTTATTGATGGGTGGCAGTTTGATCTGTCCCCATCCTGCACATGCTGATGGTGATTAGCAGAATGTAACCGCTCGAAATAGAGTTGCCCTGCCCTGTTGCTCCAGTTGGTGTCGCTGCTGTGAGCATCGTGAGTTGCTTCTGAGGCTGGCCGTGTGCATACGTCGTGATGTCGCGTCACTGTTTCCATCATGGCTGACATCAGCTCTCGGTTGAAAGCGGGGCTGTTGAATTTGGCGAGTGAGTAATTTTATACTAATATATAACCCCGAACTTCACCTGCATTCTGTAAGTTAGCGCATGTTATAGAACATAGAACATAGAATAGTACAGCGCAGTACGGGCCCTTCAGCCCACAATGTTGTGCCGACCCTCAAACCCTACCTCCCATATAACCCCCCACCTTAAATTCCTCCATTTACCTGCCTAGCAGTCTCTTAAATTTCACTAGTGTATCTGCCTCCACCACTGACTCAGGCAGTGCATTCCATGCACCAACCACTCTCTCAGTAAAAAACCTTCCTCCAATATTCCCCTTGAACTTCCCACCCCATACCTTAAAGCCATGTCCTCTTGTACTGAGTAGTGGTGCCCTGGGGAAGAGGCACTGGCTATCCACTCTATCTATTCCTCTTGGTATCTTGTATACCTCTATCATGTCTCCTCTCATCCTCCTTGTCTCCAAAGAGTAAAGCCCTAGCTCCCTTAATCTCTGATCATAATGCATACTCTCTAAACCAGGCAGCATCCTGGTAAATCTCCTCTGTACCCTTTCCAATGCTTCCACATCCTTCTTATAGTGAGGCAACCAGAACTGGACACAGTACTCCAAGTGTGGCCTAACCAGAGTTTTATAGAACTGCATCTTTACCTCGCGACTCTCAAACTCTATCCCTCAACTTATGAAAGCTAACACCCCATAAGCTTTCTTAACTACCCTATCCACCTGTGAGGCAACTTTCAGGGATCTGTGGACATGTACCCCCAGATCCTTTTGCTCCTCCACACTACCAAGTATCCTGGCATTTACTTTGTACTCTGCCTTGGAGTTTGTCCTTCCAAAGTGTACCACCTCACACTTCTCCAGGTTAAACTCCATCTGCCACTTCTCAGCCCACTTCTGCATCCTATCAATGTCTCTCTCTGCAATCTTCGACAATCCTCTACACTATCCATAACACCACCAACCTTTGTGTCATCTGCAAACCTGCCAACCCACCCTTCTACCCCCACATTCAGGTCGTTAATAAAAATCACGAAAAGCAGAGGTCCCAGAACCGATCCTTGTGGGACACCACTAGACACAATCCTCCAGTCCGAAAGTACTCAGAAGGCAGTGGAGGCCAATTCTCTGGATGCTTTCAAGAAGGAGCTAGATTGGTATCTTATGGATAGGGGAATCAAGGGTTATGGGGACAAGGCAGGAACCGGGTATTGATAATAGATGATCAGCCATGATCTCAGAATGGCGGTGCAGACTCGAAGGGCCAAATGGTCTACTTCTGCACCTATTGTCTATTGTCTACTCCTTCCACCACGTCCCTCTGCTTCCTGCAGGTGAGCCATTTCTGAATCTACCTGGCCAAACTTCCCTGGATCCCATGCCTTCTGACTTTCTGAATAAGCCTACAGTGTGGAGCCTTGTCAAATGCCTTACTAAAATCCATGCAGGTCACATCCACTGCACTACTCTCATCTATATGCCTGGTCACCTCTGCAAGGAACTCTATCAGACTTGTTCGACATGATCTGCCCTTCACAAAGCCATGCTGACTGTCCCTGATCAGACCATGATTCTCTAAATGCCCATAGATCCTATCTCTAAGAATCTTTTCCAACAGCTTTCCCACCACAGGTGTAAGGCTCACTGGTCCATAATTACCCGAACTATCCCTACTACCTTTTTTGAACAAGGGGACAACGTTCGCCTCCCTCCAATCCTCCAGTACCATTCCCATGGACAACAAGGATGTGAAGATTTCTAGCCAGAGGCTCAGCAATCTCTTCCCTCACCTCGTGGAGCAGCCTGGGGGAATACTCCGTCACGCCCCGGGGACTTATCCGTTCTAATGTATTTTAACAACTCCAACACCTCCTCTCCCTCAATATCAACATGCTCCAGAACACCAACCTCCCTCATACAGTCCTCACCTTCATCAAGTTCCCTCTCATTGGTGAATACCGAAGAGAAGTATTCATTGACGACCTCGCTCACTTCCACAGCCTCCAGCTAATCTTCCCACCTTCACACTTGTCATCAATTTGTTCTTCACATAATTGAAGAATGCCTTGGGGTTTTCCTTTACCCTACTCGCTAAGGCCTTCTCATGCCCCCTTCTTGCTCTCCTCAGTCCCTTCTTAATCTCCACTCTTGCTAACCTATATTCCTCAATAAACCCATCTGATCCTTGCTTCCTAAACTTCTTGTATTCTGCCTTCTTCCACCTGACTAGATTTTCCACCTCACTTGTCACCCATAGTTCCTTCACCCTACCATTCTTTATCTTCCTCACCGGGACAAATTTAACTCTAACATCCAGCAAGAGATCCCTGAACATCAACCACACGTCCATAGTACATTTCCCTGCAAGAACATCATTCCAATTCACATCTGCAAGTTCTAGTCTTATAGCCTCATAATTTGTCCTTCTCCAATTAAAAACTTTCCTGTCCTCTCTGATTCTGTCTTTTTCCATATTAATGCTAAAGGCCAGGGAGCGGTGGTCACTGTCCCCCAGATGCTCACCCACTGAGAGATCTGTGACCTGACCCGGTTCATTGCCTAATACTAGATCTAGTATGGCATTCCCCCTAGTCGGCCTGTCAACATATTGTGACACTGGACACACTTAACAAATTCTGCCCCATCTAAACCATTGGAACTAATAGGTGCCAATCAATATTAGGGAAGTTAAAGTCACCTATGATAACAACCCTGTTATTTTTGCACCTTTCCAAAATCTGCCTCCCAATCTGCTCCTCTGTATCTCTGCTGCTACCAGGGGGCCTATAGAATACCCCCAGTAGAGTAACTGCCCCCTTCTTGTTCCTGACTTCTAACCATAGTGACTCAAAGGAGGATCCTGCTACATTACACACCCTTTCTGTAGCTGTAATAGTATCCCTGACCAGTAATGCCACCCCTCCTCCCCTTTTCCCCTCTCTCTATCCCTTTTAAAGCACTGAAATCCAGGAATGTTGAGAATCCATTCTTGCCCTGGTGCCAGCCAAGTCTCTGTAATGGCCACTATATCATAATTCCATGTATTGTATCCAAGCTCTCAGTTCATCACCTTTGTTCCTGATACCTCGCATTGAAGTACACGCACTTTAGCCCTTCTACCTTACTACCTTTACACCCTTTATTCTGCTTCTCTTTCCTCAAAGCTTCTTTGTATGTTAGATCTGGCTTTACTCCATGCACTATACTTGCAGTTCTCGCATGACCTTTATCCTCCTCCACCTCCCTATCTACTCTAACACTCTGGTTCTCCTCCCCCTGAAAAACTAGTTTAAAACCCCCCTGATCAGCACTAGTAAACCTTCCCACAAGGATGTTAGTCCCCCTCCAGTTCAGGTGCAACCCGTCCCATCGGAACAGGTCCGACATTCCCTTGAACAAGGCCCAATTGTCCAGAAACATGAAGCGACTCCCTGGTCCACACGTCCCTCCCCACAGATCTCCCACCTGCGACTTATCCTTGTAAGCGTAAGTGCTACACCTGTCCCTACACCTCCTCTCTTGGCACCATTCAGGGCCCCAAACAGTCCTTCCAGTTGAGGCAACACATTAACCTTCAATAATCAGTGCCAGATTATCGAAGGAAGCAGATTACAGGTAGTCAGATTAGTGAAGGTCGACCTGTATAGGATGGTGCCTGGCTCAGAGGTGGCTCTGCCTCTCTGAATTTACAGCCTTTGTCTTTCAAAGTGGAATAATTACTGCTTTTGCGACTGCTGACGAAAAAGCCTGGGCGTATTGCTACTCTTCTAAAGTCCTTCAGTTGGCTGTGAGTGCTTTTAGACTTTCAGAGTTTAAAAAAAATACTGCTGGAGGAGCTCAGTGGGTCAGGCAGTAATTGTAGAGGCAGATGGCTAGTTGATGGTCCTGGGCAGGGTCTTGACCATAAAACAATAGGATAGAGGAACTGAATCAAATCATTCAGCCTATCAAGTCTGCTTCACCATTCTCTCATGGGTGATCTATTAACCCTCTAAGCCACACTGTTCTACCTTCTTCCCATAACCTTTGACACCCTTACTAATCAAGAACTTACTACTTTCTGCTTTAAATATATCCAATGACCTGATCTCCACAGACATCTGTGGCAATGAATTTCATAGACTCTGGCTAAAGAAATTCTTCCTTATCTCTGTCTAAGCGGCCATCTTTCTAAACTGAGATTGTGCCATCTCAAGAAATTTCAAGCTTATTGTCATCTGACTGCGCATCTATACAACCAAATGAAACAATGTTCCTCAGGGCTGAGGTGCAATCACAAAACGTATTCAAAGTACATTTATTATCAAAGTGTGCATATAGAATACAAATCTGAGATTCATCCTCCCACAGGCAGCTATGAATCAAAGAAACACAACGGAACATGTTCAAGAAAACATCAAATGCCCAACATGTGAAAAAAGAATAATTTGTCCAGACTGCAAAGTAGCGAGTGAACATAGGATATCAAACAGCAAACCGAGAGTCCAGTGGTATTTTGTCTGAGCGCAGTCACCCCAATCTGAATGGGAAGTGAACACAAATGAACAGGCCCTTTCGGTGATTGGGCCACTGATCACATGGACAGCCCGGGAGGGGTTGCCACTGGGGTGAGTCCTTGCAGCCGCTCAAATAGAGACCACCCCAACCCTTCCTGTACATCGGTGAAAGAGTTTGAGGGACTAGTCATCAGATTTTGACAAGCTTCTGTCACGGCATGGAGTGTAAACTGTTGCCTGTGAGCCTGATACAGTGACCTTGCTGGTGCCCCTGACCCAGGAGTAATCACTGATAGCCACTGCTGAGTATTAGGTGTCAGAGAATCAAGGGGTGAAGATAAGAACATGATTAAACCACAATAGGCCAGCAGAGAAGGAGGCAACAGGCATACAAATGACAAAGCTGCATTTTAAAGACTGATGGTCAAATTTCTTGTACAATCTCGGCTTAGAGTCTCAGAGGTAGCCGTTAGGGATGATAGCATAGATGTAGGGGATTGGGGAAGAGGATTCAAAGTACAGGGCATTTTTTTTTGCTGCCCTTCTTGAGTAGATTCTCATTAAAGTTTGCCCTTTCCTAGAACAAATTTATTTTTGTCTGGAAGGGCCAAGAGGAGGGACTGTTAGGGCATATGTTTGAGTTACAGTTTCTAGCCAATATTAGTTTCAGCAGCAAATTAATCTTCAGATTTGAATGTGGATTGCAGATTGAAGTTAAAATGTAGCCCTGAACAATAGCTTTCCTGGATTTGCAAATTAGGGTTGATTGCAAGCCAGGAAACACCCATTCACCTGATGTCTGCATATGTATCAAGAGAGAGACAATGTTAATTAACATTCAGTTTTGGTGTCTGGAGTATGGGTGTGAAGAAGGAAGTGCTTGAAAATTATATGTAATTCAAAGGAAGCATTGTAGATACATTGTAAGTATAGAATTGTCCTGCTGTTACCTTTGATCCTTAGCATATAAAAATTTCATGTAATATTGGGTGAGGCAGGTCTCTTCTTCCAAAAGTACCTTGAATGCTGAATAAAGACTTATACATCCACTAATTTCAGTTTCTCTCTGGTGACTTTGTTCACCCAATAAACTAGCTTGACTCATTTAACTAGTGGTCTGTAAGCAGGGATGAGCAAGCTGGATATGTGGTGTGAGTATCCAAGATATGGAGCAGCCTTGTAGGCTCTATGAACATTGGCATTTACCAGCCCTAATATATATTCTCCTTTGGTTGCAAAGTTGACATAATAGTACAACTTTGACAGGACAGTTTTTAAGTTGGCATGATTGAAGTCACCTGCAACAATGAAGATCAGGGTAAGTGGGTTCAAGCTTGCAAGGTACAGTTCCTGCAGCACATCCCCAGTGCAAGCCCAGGGGAGGGGAAGAAGTAAACAGCAATAATCACAAAGGCGTTGAACTCCTTTGGTTAGCAGAAGGGCCTACACTTCATCATTAAAAACCTTATCTGTAGTTCACTCCAGCAAGCTGTTTACTCACCAGCCCTTGGTGATGTGAAAGCATGGACCTCCTCTGTGGGTCTTGCTGGAGGTCGCAGCATTTCTGTCTACCCAAAAGGAGATTAGGACTTCGTGTTGGATGGCCAAGTCTGGGGTGGTGTCCTGGAACCACGGTTCTGTCAGAGCAAGTGTGCAGCAGTCCCTCAGCTCCCATTGGTTCAGATGCAGATGCAGGTAATCCAGCTTATTTTCTAGCGACTGAATGATAGTGAGTAGAATTGTTGGGAATGTAGGCCTGCAGGGATCCATTTTAATTTTCACTCAAATACTGCTGCACTTTGGTGTTTGAGTGAATCACTTCTGATGGCCGCTTCGCTGAGCAGCTGCAGAGGACCGCAGCCACTAGTTGGTCTGTAACTGCACAGCATCTTCATTATTCCACTCGGTAGCAAGGTAGGCTTGCAGATTTTAGTGTTCATAGACTTGCAAATTTTAGTGGTCAAAATCTGGTCCTAGACTCCAAAATATAGGAAACGTCCTCAACATATCCACTCCATCTAAGCCTTTCAATTTTCAGCAACCAACCAGAGAAGGCCCCCTTTATTCTCACTCTTTGCCTCCTGCCAGTCAGCCAATCTTCTGTCTATACTGGTATCTTTCCTTTAATACCATGGCCTCTTGTCCTTTCAGGAGTCGCATATGCGGCACCTTGCCAAAGGCCTTCTGAAAATCCAAGCAAACAACGTCAACTGACTCTCCTTTGTCTATCCTGTCTGTTATTTCCTCAAAGAATTCCAACAGATTTGTCAGGCAAGATTTCCTCTTAAGGAAACCATGCTGACTTTAGCCTATTTCATCACGTGCCTCTAAGTACCCTGAAACCTCATTATTAATAATGGACTTCAGCATCTTTCCAACCAGTGAAGTCAGGCTAACAGGTGTGTAATTTCCTTTCTTCTGTCTCCATCCCTTCTTAAAGAATGCCATGGAACATTGATTGTCCCTCCACATGTTCTAATGCAAAACATCCACTCTCCTTCTGCTTCCACAGATGCTGCTGGACCCTTGAATTCCTCCAGCAGTTTGTTCCAGCAAAAGCATTTGTTTGTGTTGCCATCTGAGACTTCCAGATATTCTGAATAGTACTGTAGCATGCTTGACTCCTTCCTTAGTTTCCTTTTGTTCCTTCCTTTGTTTACCTGGTTCTCCTTCCTTGATTTATGTTTCTCCTCTTGTCTTCCAACACGGATGGTAGTTTGCCTCCCAGATGCCAGGGTCCGGGATGTTTCTGATCGCATCCACGATATCCTGAAGTGGGAAGGAGAACAGCCAGAGGTTGTGGTGCAGATTGGTACCAACGACATAGCTGGGAAAAGGGAGGCGGTCCTGAAAGCAGACTATAGGGCGTTAGGAAGGAAGTTGAGAAGCAGGACCACAAAGATAGCAATCTTGGGATTAATGCCTGTGCCACGTGATAGTGAGTATAGGAATAGAATGAGGTGAAGGATAAATGCATGGCTGAGGGATTGGAGAATGGAGCAGGTATTCAGATTTCTGGATCATTGGGATCTCTTTTGGGGCAGGTGTGACCTGTATAAAAAGGACGGGCTGCACTTGAATTCCAGGGGGACAAGTATCCTGGTGGGGAGGTTTGTGAAGGCTATTGAAGAGAATTTAAACTAGAATTGCTCAGGGGTGGGAACCAAACTGAAGAGATGAAGGAAGAGACGCTTGTCTCACAAATAGAGTAAGCGTGGAGACAGTGCGAGAGGGAGGTCAGGCAGGTGGAGAAGGGGCGCGTTCAGACTGATGGCTTGAGATGTGTCTGTTTTAATGCAAGGAGTATTATGAACAAAGCGGATGAGCTTAGAGAATGGATCAGTACTTGGACCTATGATATTGTGGACACTACAGAGACTTGGATGGTTCAGGGGCAGGAATGGTTACTTCGAGTGCCAGGCTTTAGATGTTTCAGAAAGGACAGGGAGGGTGGCAAAAGAGTTGGGGGCGCGGCACTGTTGATCAGAGATAGTGTCACGGCTGCAGAAAAGGAGTAAGTCATGGAGGGATTGTCTACAGAGTCTCTGTGGGTGGAAGGAAGTTAGGGACAGAAAGGGGTCAATAACTCTACTGTGTGTCATTTATAGACCATCCAATAGTAACAGGGACATCGTGGAGCAGAAAAGAAGACAGATTTAATAATAACAGGGTTGTCATAGTGGGAGAATTTAATTTCCCAAATATCGATTGGCATCCCCGTAGAGAGAAAGGTTTAGATGGGGTGGAGTTTGTTAGGAGTGCTCAGATAGGTTTCTTGACACAATATGTAGATAAGCCTACAAGAGGAGGGGCAGTACTTGATCTGGTATTGGGAAATGAACCTGCTCAGGTGTCACATTTCTTAGTTGGAGAGCATTTTGGAGATAGTGGTCACAATTCTATCTCCTTTACCATAGCATTGAAGAGACATAGGAACAGAAAGTTAGGAAAATGTTTAATTGGAGTAAGGGAAAATATGAAGCTATCAGGCAGGAACTTGGAAGCATAAATTGGGAACAGATGTTCTCAGGGAAATGTACGGAAGAAATGTGGCAAATGTTCAGGGGATACTTGCGTGGGGTTCTGCATAAGTACATTCCAATGCCACAGGGAAGGAATGGTAGGGTACAAGGACCGTGGTGTACAAAGGCCGTTGTAAATCGAGTTAAGAAGATAAGAAAAGCTTATGAAAGGTTCAGAAAACTAGGTAATGATAGAGATCGAGAAGATTATAAGGCTAACAGGAAGGAAAGTAAGAATGAAATTAGGAGAGCCAGAAGGGGCCATGAGAAGGCCTTGGCAGACAGGATTAAGGAAAACCACAAGGCATTCCACACATTTGCAAAGAGCATGAGGATTAGATGTGAGAGAAGGACCAATCAAGTGTGTATGGAACTAGAGGAGATAGTACTTTGCTTCAGTATTCACTACGGAAAAGGATCTTGGCAATTGTGGGGACGACTGACAGAGGACTGAAAAGCTTGAGCATGTAGATATTAAGAAAGAGTATGTGCTGGAGCTTTTGGGAATCATCAAGTTGGAAAAGTCACCAGAACCGGACAGGATGTACCCCAGGCTACTGTGGGAGGTAAGGTAGGAGATTGCTGAGCTTATGGCGATGATCTTTGCATCATCAATGGGGACGGGAGAGATTCTGGAGGTTTAGAGGTTTGGGGATGTTGTTCCCTTATTCAAGAACGGGAGCAGAGATAGCCCAGGAAATTATAGACTAGTGAGTCTTACTTCAGTGGTTGGTAAGTTGATGGAGAAGATCCTGAGAGGCAGGATTTATGAGCATTTGGAGAGGCATAATATGATTAAGAATAGTCAGCATGGCTTTGTCAAAGGTAGGTTGTGCTTTAGAAGCCTGTTTGAATTTTTTGAGTATGTGACTAAACACATTGATGAAGGTAGAGCAGTAGATGTAGTGTATATGGATTTCAGCAAGGCTTTTGATAAGGTACCCCACGCAAGGCTTATTGAGAAACTAAGGAGGCATGGGATCCAAGGGGACATTGCTTTGTGGATCCAGAACTGGCTTGCCCACAGAAGGCTAAGAGTGGTTGTAGATGAGTCATATTCCGCATGGAAGTTGGTGCCCAGTCATGTGCCTCAGGAATCTGTTCTGGGACCCCTACTCTTTATGATTTTTATAAATGACCTGGATGACAAGTAGAGAGATGGGTTAGTAAATTTGCTGATGACACAACGGTTGGGGGTGTTGTGGATAGTGTGGAGGTTACAGCGGGACATCAATAGGATGCAAAACTGGACTGAGAAGTGGCAGATGGAGTTCAACTGAGATAAGTGTGAGGTGGTTCATTTTGGTAGGACAAATATGATGACAGAATATTGTATTAATGGCAAGACTTTTGGCAGTGTGGAGGATAAGAGGGAGCAGAGAGGTAATGTTGCAGCTATATAGGACCCTAGTCGGATCTCACTTGTAGTACTGTGCTCAGTTCTGGTCGCCTCACTACAGGAAGAATGTGGGTGGAAGGATAGAAAGGGTGCAGAGGAGCTTTACAAGGATGTTGCCTGAATTGGGGAGCATGCCTTATGAGAATATGCTGAGCGAACCGGGCCTTTTCTCCTTGGAGAGACGGAGGATGAGAGATGACCTGATAGAGGTGTATAAGATGATGAGAGGCATTGATCATGTCGATAGTCAGAGGCTTTTTCCCAGGGCTGAAATGGCAAACACAAGAGGGCAGAGTTTTAAGGTGCTTGGAAGTAGGTACAGAGGAGATGGCAGGGGTTAGGTCTTTATGCAGAGAGCGGTGAGCGTAGGAATGGGCTGCTGGCGACGGTGGTGGAGGCGGATACAATAGGGTCTTTTAAGAGACTCCTGGATTGGTACATGGATCTTAGAAAAATAGAGAACTATGGGTAACCCTAGGTAATTTCTAAGGTAAGGACGTGTTTGGCATAGCTTTGTGGGCCGAAGGGCCTGTACTGTACTGTAGGTTTTCTATGTTTCTATGTTTCCTTCTTTTCTTTCTGTCCCTTTCTTTAATTTTCCCCTTGATACATTCCTTCCTTTTCTATTTCTGAATCGTCCTTTCTATTGAAGATTCTCAACACTTGCAGCATTTTCCTCCTGCTTTCTGCCAGTTGCAAATCCTGATTCAGAAAGAGTTAAATTTTTCAATGTGGCACACTCAGAACTCTTTTAAAGCTAAGGGCCCTGGGGATGTAATTTACATTTGAAATGTATTTCCACATGATTGTCTGAAATGTACTGAGAAAATGATCTCACTGAAAATAATTTCAACGTTGCTCAATTGAACATGCAATATGAAATTATTCTAACTGATTTACATTAAAATTGTCATAAAAATAGTTGCACTTACAAACACAATGTAAACAGTGAAGGAAATAAGAGTTCAGACCCCATGCAAGATGAAACCAAAGCGGACAATGGAAAAGTAGGGAGATGGAACATCCTAAAGATAACAAAAAATCACAAAAGATCTGTATAAATATCACAAGGAAAGTAATGTCCTGAATTTTACCGAGCAGTCACAATTGTGTGGAACTGTCAATGGTTCCCTATGGCAAAGATTGGATATCTTTGTGAGTGCATTTGCTGGGGTTTTGTGATAGGGACCTCCAACTTCTGGCAATACCCCAGAACTACCTGCAGAGTCTGTGTCAGATCCAGCTGTAAAATCAACGGCATTCAGTTCAATGGGGAGGAAGGGCAACTACTAGATCATTCACATTTGCAAACAAGGATGGAATTTCAAAATGGAAACACCACTTCACAGTAATTAATATATCTCTACAAGCACAAAATTATTAGGTGGATGCAAGCTAAGGCAAAAGCAGGAATGTTTTGGATGACTATAAGGAGCTTGGAACAAGGAAGTCATTACATTGAGACATAACATTACATTGAGACATAGCGGGAAGCGCAGAATCAAATATTGCTGTGATGATTGTACGTTCTAGTATCAAATGTTTGGCGACAATGAAGTATAAAGTAAATTAACAGAGGCATGGCTGAGAGTTCAGTATAATCTGAATTTTGACATAAGACTGGCAAGCTCTCTAAATGAAACTTGGGACACAGAAGGATAATTGGGCAGAAAGGCAGAGCAGGTGAAGAATGACAGGCTGAAGAAAACTGGTGGAGCCAGTGGGTTGTTAATACACACTGGTGATAAAACCATCAATCTGACCATACTCTAACATAGAGTAAAGATGAGGAATCAGAAATCATTCACTGCATCAGACTCCATATGCATCTCCCACCCCTTACACCACTGAAGAGCCAGTATTTCTGTCTTGAAAGTTTCTCTGATAGTCTAATGGAGAAATACAGTGTAGAAACAAGCCTCTTGGCCCACCATCTCCATACTGCTATCAACCACCACATCTCTCCAGCATCCAGCTCTCCTTCTCAGGATGATGCATGGTAGCTTTAGAGATTTAGCAAACACTTTAATGTGACTGGTAGCAGTTTTCTCAGATGGCACATAGATCCAAATGAAAAAAAAATAAAATAGAGGCTTACTATAATCATGTTACATTCTAAGGGATTTTGTAATGTGATACAGGATGGTGTAATATTTACACAAACCAGTGGACTCAGGAGTGTTATATATTGCAAGGGGCAGATGTCACTGTGTGGGAGAATGTTTCACTGGAGAAATCATTAAACAGTCATACAAGGTTATGCGCAATGCAAAGTGCTATATGTGGTTTCTTTTCTGCATGAAACTTTCCAAGATATTGTGACCTAGTGAGATGGATGAAATGCAAAGTCAAAGGCAAAGGCATCAAATTAGCATGTGGAGTGAAACCTCTTGAGGTTCGTTTACATCTCCAAATAAACATTCTGTACTTTTTCAAACTCAGTTTGGGTTTCACCTGAACCTCATCACAGCCATGGACGAGGTGAGAATCAGCACTTCGCTGAGGATGGCGTCAAGGAGATCTGGTGAAATTGAGATCAATAGCATCAACAGGAAAATACTTCAATTGGTGAATAGACTCTTATTGGAGTACAGGTATCGATTTTTATCAACGTTTCAATGACAAACTCTGCCACCTTCATCAAGGGTGATGCCCGGGCATGTGTAGTCCAATGGTACTTATACCCCTGATGTCCATCCCTCCTGATTGGTTAGTTCTTATCCAATTAGGTTTCCACTCTCCCAACTTGTTTACAATCAAGTTCCAGTTCTTACTTAGAGCGAGACCTTCATCTTTGTTAAAATTGTTTTCCAATGGCTCATTTCAAATGATCTTTAAGTGTTAAAGTTCATTCTGGATTTATAACATAATTGCGGATTAACGAGAAGGAGACCCAGTCTTCAGGAAATAAAACCTGCACCTATTTAACTTCCAACTTCCAACTTTGTGGCTAGTAAAACCAATCGTACTGATTCTGTCCCACTAAGACTACATAGGGAAAGACAATAGATCCATGTTTCTGTTATTAGCACATTGTTAAAGGAGTATCCCAGTCACTTAATGCACAGTTCAGAACAGACCTGTGTTGTCACTCAACCAGCTGATTAGTTGTATATTCATAGAGCCATCTTTCAACACTATAACAAAACCCTATTTTGGGTGTCAGTAGTTTGCATTCAGAGGCTTTTAGATCAGACACCAGCACTGAATATTCAAACCGACCTGATAGTTGGGATACGGTACCATTGTAAATATGTGATTCTGTAAATTTACCTACTATATTCAAAATGTTAATGCTAAGTGGATGATTATAGCAATTGAAATTGTAGTCAATTGTTCATTGTTAACTTTGTATTGAAGAAGTATAAGGCAGCATGTCAGGAGAGTGAGATTCTCTCTCTCTCTCTTCCCCCCCTCTCTCTCTCTCTCCCTCCTCCCTCTCTTCTCTCTCTCCTCTCTCTCTCTCTCTCTCTCTCTCTCTCTCTCTCTCTCTCTCTCTCTCTCTCTCTATATATATATATATATATATACCCTGATTGCCCTAATCGAAGTGCAAAACCTCGCACTTGTCTGCATTAAATTCCATTTGTCGCTTTTCAGCCCATATTTCCAGCTGTTGCACATATAACTGCAAGCCATGATAGCCTTCCTCACGGTCCACTACACCTCCAATCTTGGTGTCATTCACAAATTTGCTGATCTAGTTAACCACATTATCATCCAGATCATTGATGCAAATGACAAACAAGAAAGGACCCAGCACTGATTCCTGCGCACACCAATAGTCATAGACCTCTATTCAGAGAGGCAACCCTCTACTACCACTCTCTGGCTTCTCCCACAAAGACAATGTCTAATCCAATTTACTACCTTATCTTGAATGCCGAGTGACTGAACCTTCTTGGCCAGCCTACCATGCAGGAACTTGTCAAATGCCTTTCTAAAATCCATGTAGACAACATGCACTGCCTTGCTTTCATCCACTTTTCTTGAAAAGCTCTATAAGATGGAGGAGGAGAAGATGGCGGCGCGACAGCAGCGCGCGGCCTCTTCGGTGAATGATATCTGTAATCTGTCAAGTAGGGGGCCGTGCACAATTCTGATTTGATGGAGACGGACGTGAGGGTACGGAGGAACATCTGGAAAACTTCTGAAATGCCCGCTTCGCTGCCGCTACTACTGTGTGTTAACCGGAATCTCCAGAGCAGAAGGCCCCGAATTCTCAGCTTTGTTTGTTTCAGCGGCCGGGGCTAGATCAAAGGTGCTCGGCAGAGGATGGCGCTCTGAAAGCTGTATTGGATGGGCTGGTCGGAGGCTCGAAGTTTTCGGACGGACAGACTCAGTGTCGGCTGTGGTCGGCTGCTTCCAATGCATCGGCAGTTGTCAGTGCTTGGAGGTCTATGGCAGGGAGTTTCTCCCTTTGCCGCCTGCTATCGGGGACTCGGGAGTCGATCGACTCGGGACTTTGAGACTTTTTTTTACTGTGCCCATAGTTCGTTTTTCATCAAATTACGGTATTGCTTTGTACAGCTGTAACTATATGTTATAATTATGTGGTTCTGTCAGTGTTATAATTATGTGGCTTGTCCTGTTTTCTCTGATATCACTCTGGAGAAACATTGTATCATTTCTTAATGCATGTATGCATTTCTAAATGACAGTAAAAGAGGACTGAGTGTTCTCATAATCTAAAAGATTGGTGTGACATGACCTACCAGGCACAAGGCCGTGTAGGGAGTGATTCACATCTTGATAATCCAAAGCCTCTTTTATTATCAAAAAACTCAAGTCGGATGGTGCTGGAACACTCTCAACTTGCCTAGTTGTTTGCTGTTCCAAAAAAAACTTACAAAATTTGACAACATGTGGCGCAAAAGAGCCTGATTGATTGGCGTGCCTAATTATTCATTCCCTTCACTAGCAACAAACACTGGTTGATATGAGTACCACATACAAAATGCAAAGGCTACTCCAACAGCATATTCTAAACTTGCAATTTGTATCACAGAGAAAGTCAAGTTTGGTGTCATATACACAAGTATATGCATACACCTGTGCAATGAAAAGCTTACTTGTTGCACAAACACGAGCACATAGCATCATATAAGTTGTCTTTGAAAACAGAGGTGGCATAGTGACCTAGCGGTTAGCACAAAACTTTTCAGTACTAGTGACTCGGGTTCAATTCCCACTGCTTTCTGTAAGGTGTTTGCACATTCTCCCTGTGAACACATCGGTTTCCTCCGGGTGCTCCAGTTTCCTCCCACAGACCAAAGACATATGGGTGAGTAGGTTAATTTGTTATTGTAGATTGTCCCTTGATTAGGATTGGGTTAAATCGGGGGTTGCTGTGTGGCATGGCTCAAGGGGCCAGAAGGGCTTATTCTGCACTGTTTCTCAATAAATAAAGTAATAAATTAAACTCAATTTTTCCAACAAAGAACACAATTGGAACAAGAACAAAAAATGAAGTCCATTTTAATACGAAGTGGTCAAAGTGTTAACAGTATTGTTAAACTCTAGTAATTAGGGTTTTGCTGGCTGGTTCACAGACAAATGGTGAAAGGAAAGAGACTATACTTGGTAGTGTGGGACTTCAGGCTTCTCTACTTTCAAGAAGGACAAAGGCATCAGATGTGCATGGAAACTATCACTCACACATTCCTTTGCAAGTTTTCGATCACACTGACTCAGAAATATACAATTAATCCTTCATCATCACTAGGTCGAGATCCTGTAACCTTGTGCCCAATATCATGTCAGGAGACTCTTCACTCGATGCTGCAACAGTTCAAAAATGTGGCTCACCGACTCCTTCTCATCGAATAATGAGAATAGGCAATAAATGTTGACTTTGTTACAAATCCTATAAATAAATATCTTTAATCAATAAAAATGAAAGATATCAAGCATAGCTCTTGACCATTGTTTGCTTTCAGTAATGCATATGATACTTCAGTCTTGAACTGAATTCATTATGATGAATGATTTTTCTCGACTATAATTGCCATTTTGTTTTCCTTTTTCACTTTAGCAATATAACTCATATGATTAGTGCATAGTGTCTTCAATGCTGGTTTGGGCGGGTTGCCATGACAGCAATGAAGGAGCTGTACAAGTGACAGATGAGTGGTCTTAGTGGAGAGAATTCTTGTGGTGATGGTCTTGTCAGCTTCAATTTGAGCAAAAACAAAATGCTCTGCTGAGAAAAAATGGTGCAATTCAACAAATTTTATCAGTAGATTATGTTGATTAATAGATTAAATAGCCAGGTTTCTTTTAATGAGGACAGCAGACTAGTTTAATGGCTTTATATTAGTCAACTTTTCCTAAGATTGGGCACCTCCTAGTTAAAAACCCCATGTTCAAAAATGTTTATGTCAGAAATTATTGGATTTGTGAGTGAACCTTGGGCCTTACTGAGTATTGGTACCAATGACTAACCTTAACTGCTG
Organism: Mobula birostris; assembly: GCF_030028105.1. Lineage (NCBI taxonomy): Eukaryota > Metazoa > Chordata > Chondrichthyes > Myliobatiformes > Myliobatidae > Mobula > Mobula birostris. The sequence goes on from NC_092374.1 coordinate 70,017,269, forward strand.
AGAGTTAAGGACAGTGTAGGAGTTGGGAACTAAAATTAAACAGAAATGAGCTATACAAAAAGGCGAAAGGGAGGGGAATAGAAGAAAAGAGGGGGAAGAAAGAAAGGTATAGAGTAACATACAAGGTGCTAGAGGAGTTCAATGGGTCAGGCAGCATCCATGGAGGGAAATGGACAGTTGACATTTCAGGCAGAGACCTTTCATTTGGATTATAAAATCATGAAATATATGAAGATATGAACAGAAAAAAAATAAATAGGATTAGCCGATTTAACCCCTTGCCTCTTTACCATTCAATAAGATCATGGCTGGTCTTGTGCTTCGCATTCCTCACAGTTTCCATAATCTCCTTCATTTGCATCATTCCCACACATCAAATAATATCAGGTAATGTATAATCATCTTCACCTCTTTGTGGTAGAGCTTTTTTAGCCTATAGAACTTTCTAAGAAATTTCTGCTCATCTTTGTCCTAAGAACCTTAATTCTGAACTCTTGCTGTTTGAAAGGATATCTGAATTAAACATCTAAGCACTTGAACATCTAAATTAAAATTTTAGAATTCCCTACCAATTATTTACTGCCTGCGGCTTAAGTTTCAGCCTAGAAAGAATGCTTAGACTGGCTGGAACAGATCTCCATATTAAAAAAAAACAACTTCATCTGTTAAATTCCAGCTGTTACATCCTGTAAACAGGATTAATGAGTAATTAAAGAGTCACTCAGTTTTAGAAGGCTGAAGTGCATAAAATGGCAATAATGGGTCGATTCCACATGAATCTGACTGCCACAAAGACTCACTGTCTACATACTCACACTCAGCCTAGATCCAGAGGGCCAAACAAACCAACCACACTACCATTTCCCAGGAGTCAATGAGAAAGTCAAATCTTACCCGCGAGTTTCTAATGTTGCAGAGACCTCTTCCTGGAACACTCTGGCATGTGTTGTCCTGAGGAAGGGTGAGAGGCAGAGCCTCATCTTCAAAGTTTTGTCAAAATTATTAATTATTTCTGATATTTAGATATGTTTAAAATTAAATATGATTCCTCATTTATTTTTTTAAACTATTCAAAATAATTAAAAATAAACATATTAAATTATTATCAAAATTTTAAAATAAGAATTAAATATAATTAATTGAAATTTCCCTTGTTTTTCCCTAGGGCCAGAAGTTCCTAATTAAACGGACTCTCCAATTTGTCTGATATCTTGAGTTTCACAGTCCGTTTCCCAATGTGAGATTGTTTTTGCCTGTATGATTTGCCATTGCAATTAACTTGAGCACAGATAATTTACTTCGGATGAGAAAAACAGTGAGAGTGGAGTTTATCTTAACATGTCAACAAGTTAGATTAACTAATTAAATGGCAACCACTTAACTACCCAAAGGTTCTATCGCTGGCAGACCATTGGCACGGCCCACATACCGTATGGTGTTTCCCCCACAATAGTTAGTGAGGCAAAGATAATGAAATGAACCAAAAATAACCCATGAGCTGTACCTCACTTACTTTTTATTTCTATTTTGCACTACTTAATTAATTTAACTATTTAATATATGCATAAATTATATAAATGTATATATATATTTAATGGAATTCAGTTTTTTTCTCTATTATCATGTATTATCATGTACTGCTACAAAGTTAACAAATTTCACAACCTCTGCCAATGATATTAAACCTGATTCTGATTCTGAAATTCAATGTATGCAGCTTCCAGGCATTGTAAGAGAGATAAATCTCAAATGGTAAAATTATTAATTTCAGGTTAGCAAATCAACAATTTTAAGTTAACAATGTAACTTCCCCACTGGTCCATGCATCTATGAAATAGAGTGGAAACATTTGAGGTTTTACCGAGAATATAATGGCCATATTTTGGGAGCACACAGAAGCCTTGAACAAACAGTCGGCGTACATCACCTCACAAACTACTCACCACCTGCCCCATCAGGCATCTGCTTCCCGTCAACGGAGGGTCTGTGGTTTTCTCGTTAGCCTTTTCAATCATCTAGGAACCTGGAATAAGTCATCCATCATCCCAATGGGGTGTTGAATTGTTGGTCTAAATTGAAGAGGGATGAGGAAAGGTTACATGTGTGTAAATATGTTTGTGTATGTTTGAATATGGATGCATATTCTCATATGCACATACATGCAGCAATGCAGTAGCATGTGCATGCAAATATAGTTGTGTGTGTGCACATTGTGTGTGTGTGTTTCATGAGAAAGGAAATGAAATGGGGAATGTAACTACACTGATTCTAAGGACTCTGATAAAAATCATAGGTGAATGTTTTGAAATTTATGAATTCCTTTTGTATTTATTATGTTCACCACATTGGGAATAGTTAAACTCAGATATTTCACACATGATTATATTTGATACCATTAAATGATCTCTTTTTATTTAATACTTATACCCAAGGGTTTGTGCATCGCTGATACTTTAAAGTTTTTTTAAATTTCAAAATATACTTTATTCAAAAATAAAAATATACAATAAACCATTCAATAACTTTTCATCCTTTACATACGTTTCCATTATACTCAGTACATATCCGTATTTATAGCTACCCACGTGGCACTCCAGTAGTTCAGCTTACCACATCATTGTTGAGGGGTATACTCCCCGCCCACCGACCCCTCCCACTCCCACGGGTGGAGAAACCTATACTGTGGTCCTTCCCCACCGGGCCCTTGCGGTGGCTGCACCAAGTTTCAGTGCGTCCCTCAGCACGTACTCCTGCAGCCGAGAATGTGCCAGTCAGCAGCATTCTCCCACGGACATCTCCATGTGCTGGTAGATCATCAAGTTTCGGGCTGACCAAAGAGCGTCTTTCACCGAGTTGATGATCTGCCAGCAGCACCGGATGTTTGTCTCCGTGTGCGTCCCCGGGAACAGCCCATAGATCAGAGAGTCCTCTGTTACGCAGGGGATAAAACGTGACACTAGCCTGTCCATCCTCCTCCACACCCTCTTTGCGAACTGGCAGTGTGCAAAGAGGTGGGTCACAGACTCCTCCTCACTGCAGTCCTCCCATGGGCAGTGGGGTGCGGAGACGACGTTCCGGGCGTACAGGAGGGCTCTGATTGGGAGGGCCCCTCTCACCGCCAGCCAGGCGAGGTCTTGGTGCCTGTTGGTGAGATCTGGCGATGAGGCATTTTGCCAGATGAACTGGACAGTCTGCTCAGGGAACCACCCTACTGTGTCCATCACGTCTTTCTCCTGCAGTGCCTGCAGGACATTACGTGCCGACCACTGCCTGATGGCCCTGTGGTCAAAGGCGTTCTCCTGGAAGAACTTTGCTACGTAGGACAGGTATGCCGGCAACGACCAGCTGACTGGTGCGTTGCGCGGGAGTGGTGCCAGACCCATCCTTCGTAGCCTGGGCGCATAGTGGTACTTGGTGACCACATACCTGGGTTCTACACACAACCTGATGCAGCCACATACGAAGCTGGCCATCAGGGTGAGGGCGACATTGGGGACGTTCTTGCCCCCATTGTCCAGGGACTTGTGCATGACGGTCCGTCTCACCCGCTCCATCTTGGATCCCCAGACGAATCTGAAGACAGCCCAGGTGATTTCCGAGCTGTAGGAGCTGGGGACGGGCCAGACCTGCGCCAAGTACAGCAGCCCTGAGAGCACCTCACACCTGATGACTAGGTTCTTGCCCGTTATCGACAGGGAGCACCCTCCCCACAGTCCCAGTTTCTGTTTCACCTTGGCAGTCCGCTCCTGCCAGTTCCTGTTGCACGCCTCAGCCCCTCCGAACCAGAACCATACTTTAAAGTGCTACATTTACAGATGGTCCCTTGAAATTTTAACTTGTTGATGAATTGAAATGTTGTTACTTAAAGTGCCAGAATCACAATACACTCATGTTCTAATTTTAGCTAACACCTCGACTTCACTTAGCTACTTGAAAAGTGGTGATCATTTATCCCTACTGAACCAATTTTTATTGAAACAGTTTTGTAATCTGTTCACTGTTAAGTAGGTGCAAACTAGCAAAGTTAAAATCTAATTGGCTGATAATAAATTGGTTGAAATATTAGAATGATTTTTTCTATTTTTCTTATGATTATTTCATTTACAAATATTTCCTTTTGTAATCTACACAACAGAAGAAATTCTCAGTTGTAGGTTTCTTTTTGTTAGCTAATTAAATTGACCATTGTTGATATTGGTAGTATGATTTTGGACATTTGACTCTACAATGCATAATAGTTCAACTGATTTACAGTTTTGTCAAACATGCACTGCAACAATGATTGTCATGCTCAACAAGTCTTTGTTGACTTCAGGCCATGATATATGCTTTAACAGCAGAGTTAAAGTTGGTGAAAGTGTTTTGACTATTGATTACAAATAAATATCCCAAGCTTTAATTCCTCCTTTACCCAGATGCATCAAATCCATTGGTAATATCTTCACGGTTGCACCTAGATATTCATTCAGGTGCCTTACCGTTCAGCGTGGGCGATTATGTCTCTCCATCCATCATGGTCTCTGATCCTCCGAATTGTAGTTGTTGTCTTCCCTGTTTCTAACCATGATGTTATTCCATCTGTCATTTTCATTCTCTGTCTGCCTCTGCTTCTTTTTCCTTCCAGCTTTCCAGTTGTAGCTAAATGTTCTAATGTCTCTCTTCGCATGATGCGCCCAAAGAATTTTGATCGCTGTTTTCTGATTTTTTTTAAGTAATGTACGTTTTGTTTTTGTTCTGTGTAGAATTTCTTCATTGATTTATCCTGTCCGTATATGATATGCATAGCATTGTTCTGAGGAACCACATCTCTGCTGCATTGATTCTTTTTTCTATTGCATTTGTGAAGGTCCATGACTCGCAGGCATACATCAACATAGGAAGAATGTAGCAGCTGAGAGTTCTAAGGCAATTGCTATTTTTTTGTTCGTTAGGATGTTTCTCATTTCTGTAAATGCTGTTCTTGCCATTGCTATTCTTGCTTTTATGTCTGTTTCGCATTTGCCATCAGATGTTACCCATGATCCAAGGTACTTGAAGTTGTGAACTTGTTTCAGGATTTCATTTCCCAAGACGATCCTACAGTTTGGAACATCAGGTGTCTTTGATATTACCATTACTTCAGTTTTCTTTTGATTTAAGGTTAGGCGAAGTCTTTCGCTCTTTCCTGGTGTCGGTGCAGTGCAATTGCTCAACAAAAGGAGGTGTAAAGCGCTCCTTCCATCCGATAGCTTACAGATCACCCTTGGGCAAGGCATAGTACCTGTTCAGCCTCCCAATCAGGGTCACGTGAAGACATAGTTTGCAGGTGGTGGATGGTTTTACAAGCAGATTCTACAATTGGAATTCATGGTTGTAAAACTAAAAATGCTGGGCAGATGAATCTGCTGATCAACGGCCAGGGTTGCCCATCCAGTATGGGCACTGCAACTGAAGAAGACAACGGGAAACCACTTCAGTATTCCTCCCTTGTACAATCATGAACTCAAATCAACTACCTAAATATAACTGACAGATTTAGCAATGGCAAGTGATCAAACATATGGATTTTTATATTCTATATTACTCCTGGAGGGGACTGAGAGAATTTACTGGTCAATGAATTCCAGAATGAAGAATTACTGAGGCTGACTATTAGAAATTGAACCTGGGTTGCTGATACTGCACTACTACACTACTGTTATCTATCCACTTCTAACATCTGTATACCACTAGTGTCAGGTCACTGGTCTGAGTGCTACTCGTACCATGTAACCCAGTACTACCTGTCGCATGGTCCGGCGGTCGGCGACTAAACCGGTTCCCCCACCAGGCTTGCCTGGTGAGAAGGGTGGCTAGACACCCTGCAGGACGAAAAACAAGATCTGTCAAAAGGTGGATGAACCCTCTTGTAGGGTCAATGGCCATCTAGCAAACACGTGCCGTGAAGCGCGGAAAGGGCATCCCTTGCATCGAAGCTTGGTCTGGCCATTCACTGCAACAGAACTTCCCCCCGTCGTCTTAGATCCCACCATGCCACTGGATCCAGGAGGGGATGTCGACAGGGTGGGTCTGGACCTGTGCAACCCCCTACTCACCTAAATCCATTCACGCAAATGCTGTTCCTTTCTGAGGAGTGGGGTATCCTATATCAAACCCCACTAACTGACTGAAAGGAACCATCATTATCCTATGGGATGGATAGCCAGAGAGAGAGAGAGACTAGTAAGGCCTGTATTTATTGTTCAACCCTAATTTAAACCCACCTCCAATTTAATTCCACTCCTAATTGAAACCATTTAAGTAGCACTCTGCCTTTTGTTTTCCCAAACAAAATGAACTTTTTTGTGCTGTGCTGCAAAGGGAGAAAAGAAAGGTAAAGTGATCAGTTGATTATACTCTTCATTATCTGAAAAACCTCTCAACTTGGTATATAACACTAAACTTGCATGAATAAGGACATGACCCTAATGCAGTCCTTTTCCAAATGCTTTCTGTAGAAATACAACGGATTCTGCCGATGTAGGAAATTTTGAGCCATGCATGCAAATTTCTGGAGGAACTCAGCAAGTCAGTCGGTATGCTCTCAATCCAGCTCTCAAAATGACCAAAGGACATTTAGTCATTAACAGGCATCCGCTTGTTAATATTTTCTGAGACTAAGAAAGAATTCAGCTACTATCAGCAGAAATTAGACATTAACAGCATTTACTTTGTACAGGCATACAGACCACACATGCTAAGCTTTCAGAAAGAGTTAAATTGTCATTTTGAACTGTTCAGACATTCCTTCAATGTTTTACAAAATTTAATGTAACATACCTACCTACCTACCCCTCACTGGACTCACATATCATCTGCCACTCTCCCCACCTTCTTATTCTGGTGTGTGTCCCCTTTCCTTTCCAGTCCTGATGCAGAGATTGCTCCCTACATGACTCCAGTCATTCCTCCCCACTGATCTCTCTCACGCTGCTTATATTTGCAATCGGAACAAGTACCACACCTGCCCCTACACCTCCTCCCTCACTACCATTCAGGGCCCCAAAGAGTCCTTCCAGGTGAGGTGATACTTCACCTGTGAGTCTGTTGGGGTCATCCAACTGTATCTAGTACTCCTGGTGTGGGCTCCTGTAAATTGCTGAGACCCTACTTAGACTGGGAGACCACTTTGATGAGCACCTATGGTCCATCCTCCAGAAGAAGTGGGATGTCCTGGTAGCCACCCATTTCAATTGTACTTCCCATTCCCATTCCAACTTCTCAGTCCATGGTCTCTGCTACTGCTGCAATGAGGCTACACTCAGGTTGAATAAGCAACACCACTTATTCCCTCTGGGTAGCCTCCATGAGTTTCTCAAACTTCCAGTAATTGCACCCCCCCCCCCCCCACATCTCCTTCACCATTCCCTCTTCCCGTTTCCCTCTCTCGCTTTATCTCCTTACCCGCCCATCACCTCCCTTTGGTGCTCCTCCCTTTCTCTGGCCTTCTATCCTCTCCTATCAGATTCCCCCTTCTCCAGCCCTTTATCTCTTACACCAATCGACTTCTCAGCTCTTTACTTCACCCCTCCCCCTCTCTTGATTTCACCTATCACCTACTACCTTGTACTTCTTCTTCCCCTCCCCGCACCTTCTCACTCTGACCTCATCTCTCTTTCTCCAGTCCTGTGAAAGGTCTCAGCCCAAACCATCAAATGTTTACTCTTTTCCATAGATGCTGCCTGGCCTGCTGAGTTCCTCCAGCATTTTGAGTGCATTGCTAAGAATTGTGGGCTCTGAAATCTTTGAGGTTGACTTTATGACTTGCTATAGTTTGTGTGGCTTATTTGTGCTTTCTGTTTTATGATAATAAATTAGGCTTACGTTACTTTGTTGTGCTTGTACACTTATTATCATCTCTCCTGGACACTCAAGTTGTTTGGGTCTGATCGACCCAGCCCATTACATTTTGGCGCTGTGAGCAGGGTCCTGGAAAATGTGGAACAGGACAAGCAAGTTGAGCACTACCACACTTGAGACTTATCAGGTCCCCGGACAGACGAATAATGCTGAGGGTTTTGTATCGCTGGCTAATGTTCTGAGTAAATGGAGTCCTCCCAGTGTTGGGAGAAGGGATTTGCTGAATTGTCTGACAATAAGCCTCTGTGTGTCATAATGTTTTAAGCATACAGCTTTTCCCTCAAAGGGGATTCTCTGTCTCAAGTAGAGTGGATTTTTATGACTTCATTGAAAAGGCTCAGGTCTCTGAGGAAATCATGCGACTGCAAAGTGAGTTGTGCTCTTTGAATTTTCAAAACACAATTTTAAGTGCAATGGCATGAGCAGTGTGAGGACCCTCTGGGCCTAACCAGGCTGCCTTGGCTGACAGGTATATCTGGTACGGTGAAGTTGCAGATGAGGATGAAAACAATGTAACCGAGGCCTGTCCCTTCTGACATGAAATAGTTAAAGAGGAACGTCGGAATTCTGACGAACAAAATTTAGCTCCAGCAGCTGTCCCTACCACCACTGAGACCACAACCCATAACTACACTACCACTGAATTACAGGGTTTAGCCCAAAGGCTATGTCAACATCCAGAGGAATTCTTTTCCATCTGCCTGTGGGACTTAGGAGCCTCCCAACCACTTTTTTATGTGCATGAATTATTAATTCAGTTTGGATCATTAACAATGGACTCATTGGTCTTGGTTGAACTGCAGGCTGGTCAGACTGATGGAGCTGAACTACCCTGTGGATAGCTGCTCATGCTTGCTACGAGCTTGCTCTTTGAGTTGGGATGCATCTCCTTATCCCTGGAAATCCCATGAGGCTGTTTCATGCCGCCGTGATTTGGAATTTCTAATAATAATTACTACTGGGGATGAGGCTACCTTCTTACATGGGAGTCCTTTGAACTGCAAGTTTCTGTTAAAGATGATGTGGCTGTCTGGAGCCTGTGGCAGAAGTGTGAAGGAAAGAATATGCTTCTTGGTCTCTGGTCCCGGAAGCTTCCTGATGCTGCTACCGGATACATTGTGCTTGAGGAACAACTCCTTGCCTGCTACTGGGCGTTGATAAAGACTGAAACACAGACAGGAGATTCTCCCATCCCTCTCCACCCTGGCCTTCTCATTATGGGATGTGTGCTCTCTGACACACTCACTCATAAGGTGAGTGGGCAATGGAATTCAATTGTCAAGTGGAAGTGGTATTTCTGAACGAGAATCAAAGGGACCGGACAGAATTAATAAAACACATGAAATAGTTGCTGAGACCCCTCAGGCTACGTCACCCATGGCTGAACCTACTCTGGTTGAAGTCTCGCCTGTTGCATGGGACGTTGCATTTGATATTCTGACTCAAGCTCAGCAGCAGCACGCCTGGCTCACCGACAGCTCTGCGATGCGGAAGAATGGTTGTCATTGTTTGAAGGCTGCTGCCTTTAACTTCACCCAACAAGTTCTGAAGAAGGAAGGTTCTGATGGGTCAAGTCAATATGCAGAGCTTGTAGCAGTGTATACAATTATTATGCATGAAACTGAAGAAGCTCATATTGATACTGCTTCCGGGGCTGTTTCTAATGGACTTGCTGTCTGGTTGCCCTGGTTGAACCAATAGTTTTATACCATTATGGGGTGCCCACTTGGGGAGCAGAGTTATGGAAAGACATTTGGAATTGATCATTGCATGCTAACATTACAGTTCACCATGAGGATGAACACTTGAAAGATGATTTGCCAATGACAAGGTTTAGCAACATTGCTGACAAACTGGCCTGTGTTGACACAGTGACACTTAGCTCACAGCCTCAAATACCATTATTGCCAACTGCTCGATGTGCCCATGAGTCTTCTGGTTATTTGGGGGTACAGGGTACTGTTCAGTGGTCTAGGCAGCAGGGATTACTCCTTCTGACCAATATAGCTTGCACAGTGGTAGGAAATTGTGGGCTATTTTGAGAAATGAAAGACCAACAGCTTTTAAAATGATCCATGGCAGCTAATCGCTGTGGGTGCATCCCTGCACAGATTTGGCAAATAGATTATGATGGTCCCCTTCCTTTACAGAAGCAATTCCAGTATCCCCACACTATGGTAGACACTTATTATGGTCTTTTGATGGTAATACCTACTGTTAAAACTAATCAGGTTGGTACCCTTCAGGGATTAGAACATCTGTTTTCTGCATACAACAATCCCCTTGAAATTCAATCCGATAATGGTTCGCTCGTTTCGGGTTCCAGGGAATAAGAGTGGGCTGCCGCTAATGGTGTATGATGGGTCTTCCATGTTCCCAATTATCCTCAGGCCAGTGGTCTGATTGAATGAATGAATGGCCTATTAAAGCAGTAAACTCATTTACTTACTCCTGCCCATACCTTATCTGGATGGTTAGCTGTCCTTCCTGTGCTTTGTATAATTTGAACAGGTGCCCCTTGAAAGGAAGCATTCATTTTTTGTTCATGACAGGACAATCTATTCCTTTTGTTCCTGATGACACAACAGAATGTGCTGATAAAGAACTGATTCAGTTCTGCAAGGGAGGCAAAGTGTTTGTGACAGACCCATCTTCATCTCCAGTGGAGGGTGAGATTATTGCCAATGGACAAGGGAATATATATTGGGTGATGGGACTGTAGGTTTTCACAAATAAAACAGCATGAGACATGTTAAGTTTAAGAAAAAAAACAGCACATTTATTATACTTCAAATCCTGAACACAAAGCATGCTAAAAGACTCTTACATAATTACCTCAGCACGTCAGACCAACCTCTTAAAGTGACTCCAACCCAATGTCAGTGGTTGTGAATTATGTACATTTCCACCAATTATATTACCCTACACAGCCCCACTAGAATTCACTAAAACCAGCATCATGAGCTTGTCTGGAGCCTGTACAAGCCACTTGACTCAGGTGCTATTTTCTTTGGGTGCCTTTGGCTCATCCAGAGGCGTGTTGACACACTGATATTCATGTCATGAGGGCAAGGGTATGGTAGCAGAATCCTCCAAATGTTGGTGGGCCGGTTTAAGGTAATCTACCAAAATATGTTCACGTTTACCCTTCTTATCTATGATAAAATTCTTTTCTCTCCATTCCAAAATGAGAAAAGGGCAACGATAATGGGACCTAAGGGAATGCAGGTGTTCATGGTGGACAAAAATAAATGAGGCAGAACATAGGTCAACAGGAACCCAAGAGTGCTGTATGCCATGATGGGAGGCAGGAATAGGTACAAAGGAATTGAATTTACTGAGGAGGATGGAACGCTGCTAAGAAGCCAACCAGGCGGTTGTGGCATCAGGAATATAATCACCTGGAACTCATAATAGATATCTGTATACCAATGCAGCCATGGATGATTGCAGGTCCTCTTTTGGAGCTCTTCTGAGCCCCAGCGGGACCATGGGAGACGATCATGCCAACATTCATCGGTCAGGAAAGCCCTCAGAGCAGCCTTTAAGGAGCAGTGAAACCACTCATATAGGCCATTGGACTGTGGGTGATACACTGTGGTGTAACGTAACTTAACTCCAAGGTTCTGGGCCATCGCAGCCCAGAGGTCTGATGTGAATTGGGGACCATAGTCAGAGGAAATATTAGATGTCAAACCTCCAAATCTTGGTGGGCCAGTTTAAGGCAAGTTACCAAAATATATTCAGGTTTACCCCTCTTATCTATGATAAAAGTCTTTTCTCCCCATTCCAAAATGCAGAGCGGGCCATCATAAGGGGGCCTAAAGGGATGTTGGTGTGTGTCGTGGTGGATGAAAGCAAGTGAGGCAGAATGTAGATCAACAGGAAGCCAAGAGTACCTTATGCCATGATGGAAGGTATTGTAAGAATAGGAGATAAGGAATTGAATTTACTGAGGAGGGTGAAATGCTACTGTAGCATCAGGAATGATATCATCTAGACATCATAATGGCTGCCGTATATCAACTCAGCCACAGACAAATCTTTTGTTCTGAACCCCAGCAGAACCCACGATAAATAACCATGCCAACACTCATCCATCAGGGAAGCCCTCAGAGCAGCCTTTAAAGAGTGGTGAAATCATTCACATAGGCCATTGGACTGCAGGTGATATGTGTAGAATGCTATTTTAGCAAGCTCTCTATAGCCATTCATGGGTGCATTAATAAGGGCTATGAAAACTTGGTGATTCCCAGGAGAGACAACATGTGTCCATTAGCTCCATTAGCTCTGATAGCTTAGCATTGCCAAGGCCGGGCAAGGAGAGCAACTGTTTGACGCTCAGACTCTGATAGTCCAAATGTTTGTAAAAAGTGAGTTTTCAGCGATCTCTATGCATTGTGTTCAGGCAGGTGTTCTAGTAGACTTACCACTCTTGCAGCCATGAAGATTCCAAGCGATCTTACCATATAGAAATATTTGTGTTTTTAGTGGTGATTTCTTGCAGCATGAATTGGGCCTTGACTTGTACAAACAAGCAATGGCATTTTGCTCCCAAAACTCCGGCAGTTTCAAAGTGATTGAATTGGCCGGCAACAAACAACAGGAATTCTGCAGATGCTGGAAATTCAAGCAACACTTATCAAAGTTGTTGGTGAACGCAGCAGGCCAGGCAGCATCTGTAGGAAGAGGTGCAGTCAACGTTTCAGGCCGAGATCCTTCGTCAGGACTAACTGAAGGAAGAGTGAGTAAGGGATTTGAAAGTTGGAAGGGGAGGGGGAGATCCAAAATGATAGGAGAAGACAGGAGGGGGAGGGATGGAGCCAAGAGCTGGACAGGTGATTGGCAAAAGGGGATATGAGAGGATCATGGGACAGGAGGTCTGGGAAGAAAGACAAGGGGGGGGGGACCCAGAGGATGGGCAAGAGGTATATTCCGAGGGACAGAGGGAGAAAAAGGAGAGTGAGAGAAAGAATGTGTGCATAAAAATAAGTAACAGATGGGGTACGAGGGGGAGGTGGGGCCTAGCGGAAGTTAGAGAAGTCGATGTTCATGCCATCAGGTTGGAGGCTACCCAGACGGAATATAAGGTGTTGTTCCTCCAACCTGAGTGTGGCTTCATCTTTACAGTAGAGCAGGCCGTGGATAGACATGTCAGAATGGGAATGGGATGTGGAATTAAAATGTGTGGCCATTGGGAGATCCTGCTTTCTCTGTCCGCCAGAGAAAGCAGGATCTCCCAGTGGCCACACATTTTAATTCCACATCCCATTCCCATTCTGACATGTCTATCCACGGCCTCCTCTACTGTAAAGATGAAGCCACACTCAGGTTGGAGGAACAACACCTTATATTCCGTCTGGGTAGCCTCCAACCTGATGGCATGAACATCGACTTCTCTAACTTCCGCTAATGTCCCACCTCCCCCTCGTACCCCATCTGTTACTTATTTTTATGCACACATTCTTTCTCTCACTCTCCTTTTTCTCCCTCTGTCCCTCGGAATATACCTCTTGCCCATCCTCTGGGTCCCCCCCCACCGTCTTTCTTCCCGGACCTCCTGTCCCATGATCCTCTCGTATCCCCTTTTGCCAATCACCTGTCCAGCTCTTGGTTCCATCCCTCCCCCTCCTGTCTTCTCTTATCATTTTGGATCTCCCTCTCCCCCTCCAACTTTCAAATCCCTTACTCACTCTTCCTTCAGTTAGTCCTGACGAAGGGTCTCGGCCTGAAACGTCGACTGCACCTCTTCCTACAGATGCTGCCTGGCCTGCTGCGTTCACCAGCAACTTTGAATTGGCCGGCATTTTCATTATCTCTGGAATCATCTTCGAGCATGGGATTCACCAATGCAGGTTTTCACGAATAAAATTGCATGAGATGTTTTAGATTTAAGAAATGCAACAACACATTTGTTGAACTCCAAAGCCTGAACACAAGACATGCTAAAAGTCCTTTATGGAATTACCTTATCACGTCAGACTAACCTGTTTAAAGTGAATGCCAACCCAATGTCAGTGGTTGTGAATGATGTACGTTTCCACCAATTATATTACCTTACAGTACGAGGACAGATCCATCCTGTGTGAGTGAATAAGGTAAATTAACTGAGAGAATCAAAAGATTTCCAACTATCTCTCTGCTTTTGTTTTTAAAAGTTCCTGCCAGAAAATTGCTTTGTTCTGTTTTAATGCTTGTCTTCAGTTTTTTTGGATGTCTGATTTCTGTTGAGACCTGACAAGCCACTGATTGTTTCAGGAAAAGATGTACATTATGTAATATGTAATAAATGGTGGCCTATAAGTATGAGGGAATGTTGTAAACCCAGAGTCACTGGCTTCATATGACTCTTTCCTGTGAAACAAGCAAAGTACCAAATTGATTGTAATTTGACTCTTGCATCCCTGGTCTCAATGTGGTGTTTGTAAATCTTACTCTTTCTGTCTGAATTGTCAGCAAGATGTTGCTAACACCCCCTAGGGGTGTTGAGGTCAACTAATGGATCTGTATAATTTTTCATATTGTTAATAATTGTGATAATATTAGCATTAATCATCCAAATATATTAATGTATATTAATGCACATTCTTCATTTTAAGCAGAAAGAAGAGCTCTATGTATTTTTAGCGTGTACAGACATTTAAAGGGTAAATATGTTATATTAAATTTTGTAGAATGTTGAATGAATATCCGAACAGTTGAAAATGACATAACCCTTAGCGAGCGGAATCTGTTCATGTGTAAGTGAGTAAGGCTATTGAAGTGTCTGTATAGGTTAAGCACTGTAAATGTCTATTATGTGCTGATAGCAGCTGGATTCCTTCTTAGCCTCAGGCACCATCAACATGAGGATGTCTGTTAATGACAAAATGTTTGTTGGTCACTTTGAGAGCAAGGTTGATGGATGCTTTCTTAGTGTCTGGCACATTGGCTTGATAGATTCTCTTTTTTGGTTTTGGGCTTATATATAATATTAATGTCCTTCGTAAGTCTAATTGAATGCTGTGTCCAAAACATTGGTGGACTACTAGATGAGGAGTAACCATTAAAATGTCTAATTGATTTATGAGCATGCTAATGCTCATAAATCGATGATTGAGCATTCAAACGCATGTGCTGTCTGAATGAAAGAAAAAAGGCTGAGTATATGACAATGGAACATTGTCTGCTTGTGTATGTCTCTATATGCTTGTGAAACTCAAATTTATTGGGCTGCCTTTCCCTAGGTTCATCAGTCTGCAGCCAGATTGGAAATTGTGATTGGTGCCTATGACCCAAGGGAGGTTTCACGAGTGAGCTGGAATTCAGAGTTGCCCCAACAATAGCAACAATTAAGTCATGATTAAGGATTGTGAACCTTAAACCTTTGTGGAAATCTTTGTAACTTACTACATAGTATTTTGTGTAGTATATTTGTGCTTTCTATTCCATGATAATAAATGGGGCTTAAGTTACTTTGTTGTGCTTGTACACTTATTACCACATCTCCTGGACACTTGAATTATTGGATCTGATCAACCCAGCCCATTACAGTAAGTGGTTGGGGGGGAGGAAGGATGAAAGAGATAATGGGCTAGTGAAGAAGAAATCTGAAAGGTGAGGACAATAGACCATGGAACAAAAGGAAGGAGGTGGAGAACCAGAGGGATGTGATGGCAGGTCATGAGGGCAAGGGAGGAGAAGAGAAGAGGTGAGAGGAGCAGCAGAGTGAGGGAATGATTGGTGGAGACAAAGGGGAGTGATTATTAGAAGCTGGAGAAGTTGATGTTCATGCCATCTGGTTAGAGACTACCAAGAAAGAATGTAAGGTGTTGCTTCTCCAACCTGTGACAGTAGGGGAGGTCATGAGCAGGCATGTAGGTGTGCGAATGGGAAATGGAATTAAAATAGCTGGTCATTGGGAAATTCCAGCTGTTGAGGAGGACAGAGCAAATGTGCCTGATGAAGCACTCCCTTGATCTGCATTGAGTCTCACCAATGTATGCTCAGAATTAATCTATTCTCAATGTATTCTCACCAGTGGATTGTCAGAAGGCCTTTGACAAGATGCCACACATGAAGCTGGTAAGTAGGATAAGTGCTGATTCAAAGATTCAAGATTCAAAAAACTTTATTGTCATTCTAACCATACATCAGCTCTGCAGGGCAGAATGAGATAGCGTTTCCCAGGAGCAGTGCAATCATAACATAACAAATGCAATACTAAATAATAAACATAACAATAAATAGTAAAACACAACAGCCACATGTCAGTTAAAATCAGTTGTAAGTGTCCAGTGCAAGTTAAAAGTGTCCAAAGCAGAGTCAAGTGGAGCAGCTATTTAGCAGTCTGACTGCCTGTGGGAGGAAGCTGTTTAGTAGCCTTGTGGTTTTAGTTTTGATGTTCCTGTAACATTTGCCTGATGGCAGAAGAACAAACAGTTCATGGAGAGGGTGTGAGGGGTCTTTAATGATGTACCGTGTCTTCTGGAGGCATCGACTCTGAAAGAGGTCTTGGACAGAAGGTAGGGAGACCTCAATAACCTTCTCTGCTCCCCTAACCACCATCTGCAAAGCTTTTTTGTCGACAACACTGCAGCTGGAGTACCAACAGCACTGCAGCTGGTGTTATTATAGGAAAGCCATTAGCATAGACAGAAGATTGGCTGACTGGCAAATTGTGGCAATAAAGGGGACCTTTTCTAGTCAGCTGCTGGTGACAAGTGCTGCTCCACAGGGGTTGCTGTTGGGTTCACTACATTTCACATTATAGGTCAGTTATTTAGGTGATGCAATTGATGGCCTTGTGGCCAAGTTTGCAGGTGATACAAAGATAGGTGGAGTTTCAGGTATTGTGGAATCAGGAAGTCTGCAAAAGGATTTGGATAGATTAGCAGAATACGCAAGGAAGTGGCAGATAGAACAGAGTATAAGGAGGTATGGTTATGCACTTTGGTAGATAGAATAAAGGCATAAACTATTTTCTAAATGAGGAACAAATTCAAAATGCAAAGTGCAGAGGGACTCGGATGTCCAAGTGCAGGATTCCCTAAAGGTTATCTTGCAGCTTGAGCCAGAAGTAAGGAAGGCAATGCAATGTTAGCATATGTTTCCAAGGGTCTAGAATGTAAAACCATGGATGAAAAGCTGAGGCTTTAAAAGGCAGCTGTTAGAACATATTAGGAGCATTGCAAGCAGTTTTGTGCTCTAAGAAAGAATAAGAAGACCCAGAGGAGGTTTATGAGAATGATTTCAGGAATGACAGGGTTAGTGTATGATGGTTTCAGCCTGAAACGTCAACTGTACTTTTTTTCTATAGGTGCTGCCTGGCCTGCTGAGTTCCTCCAGCATTTTGTGTGTATTAAATGTATGATAGGCGTCTGATGGCTCTATTCTTGCTGGAGTTTAGAAGAATGACGGGGGGATATTATTGAAACCTTCTGAGTATTGAAAGGCTTAGATAGAGTGGATATGGAGAGGATGTTTTCAATAGTGGAAGAGCCTCAGAATACAAGGACATCCATTTAGAACAGACCAGAAGAGAACCTGTGCTGAGAGTGGTGAATCTGTTGAATTCATTGCCACAGAAGGCAGTGGATGTCAAGTCATTGGGTATATTTAAAGTGGAGGCTGATAGGTCCTTGATAGGTCAAAGGTTACGGGGAGAAAAGGATTAAAGAGATTAAAGATCAACTTCATTCATCGTTTATACATCAAAGCAAACAATGAAATGCACCATTTGCATCAATGACTAACACAGTCCATGGGTGTAGTGGTACTGGGCAGCCCAGTTGTTGCCATGCTTTCAGTATCAAAGTAGCATGTCACCACTTACTAACCCAGACTAAACCACACACCTTTTGAATGTGGGAGGAAACCAGAGCACCTGAAGAAAATTCACATGGTCACAGGGAGAATATAGAAACTTGTTACAGATAACAGCACGAATTGAAACCCGGTAACTGGCACGGTAAAGTTGAATTGGGCGGAGAAGTAAAATAAATCAGCCATAATCAAACAGTGCAGCAGACTGAATGGCAGAATGGCCTAATTCTGCTCCTATGTTCTTATGGTCTTATGCAGAGACTATACCTGGAAGCAACAAAGGGCCCCAAGATGCAGATGAAGTGCTGCCTCATTTGGAAGGACGGCTTTAGGCTCTGAATGTTGGGAGGAAGGTGGTATGGTGCAGGTGCTGCATTTAGCCTAGTTGCAGTGATATGTGCCAGGATGAATGGAGAGGAACAAGTGGAAATAGACTGTGCTTTAATTCTTTCTACCAGTGTGCACGACCATACACTTTCTGACACTGTATTCCACTTGCCCATTCTTCTGATCTGTCTAAGTCCTTCTGCAGTCTCTCTGCTTTCTGAACATTACTACCCCTCCACTTAGCTTTGTACTGTCCATAAACTTTGCTATAAAGACACCAGTTTCATCATCCTCTGTGGATACCACTAAAAAGGATCCATTTGTCCTCCCTGGTTGTCTCCTGCCAATCAACCCATGTTCTATCCATGCTAGTATCTTTCCTGTAATACCCTGGGCTCTTAACTTATTTAGAAGCCTCATTCGTGGTACCTTGTCAAAGGCCTTCTGAAAATCCAAGTACACAACATCTACTAATTCTCCTTTACCTATCTCACTTGTTATTTCTGCAGAGAATTCCAACAGGTTTGTCAGGCAAGATTTTCCCTTAAGGAAACCGTGACTCCAAGAATCCTGAAAGCACATCCTGAACAATCGACTCCAACATCCTCCCAACCACTGAGGTCAGGCTAACTAGCCTACAGTTTCCTTTCTTCTGCCTCTCTCCCTTCTTGGAGTGGAGTGATATTTGCAGTTTTCAATTCCTCTAGAACCATGACAGCATCTATTGACTCTTGAATGATAATTACTAATGCCTCCGCAATCTATTCAGCTCCTTCTTTTAGAACCCTGGGGTATAGTCCATCAGCTCCAGGTGACTTATCTACCTTCAAAGCTTTCAGTTTCCAATGCACCCATCTCCCTATTAATAGCAACTACACTCTCTTCTGCTCCCTCACACTCTCAAACTTCCAATATACTACTAGAGTCTTCCACCATGAAGATTGAAGCAAAATACTTATTCAGTTCATCTGTCATTTCCTTGTTCCCCCATTACTATCTCTCGAGCAGTCATTTTCCAGTGGTCCAATGTCTCCTCTCACCTGTCTTCTTTTCTTTATATATCTGAAAAAAAACTCTTTGTATCGTCTTTTATATTATTGGCTGGCTTACCTTCAAATTTCACCCCCTATGGTTTTGTTAGTTGCCTACCGTTTTTTTTAAAAACTCAATCTTTCAACTTTCCGCTATTTTTTGCTGTATTTTATGCCCTCTCTTTTGCTTTTATGTTGGCTTTGACTTCACTCAGAATGTACACCCTGAATAACTGTCTATTGTCGCCGGAGATTTTAATCACGCAAACCTTAAGTCAGTGCTCCCTAAATCCATCAGTATGTGGACTTTGTAATGAGAGGGGAGAACGCGTTGGACCTTGTTTACACAAACATTCCCGACGCGTACCGGGCGGAGATCCGCCCCCACCTCGGTTACTCAGACCACATCTCTGTTATGCTAATCCCAGCATACAGACCACTCCTCAGGCGCTTCAGACCAGTTCAGGACCAGGTGAAAACCTGGCCAGCAGGAGCCATCTCTGCTCTTCAAGACTGCTTTGAGCACACTGACTGGCACATGTTCAGGGAGGCTGCAACCAATGGTGACCATACCAACTTAGAGGAGTACACAGCATCAGTGACTAGCCACATCAGCAAGTGCATTGATGACGTCACTGTGGCCAAGACCATCACTACACGCGCTAACCAGAAGCCATGGATGACCGCGGAGGTGTATGCGCTGCTGAGGACCCACGACTCTGCCTTCAGAACAGGCGACAAGGCAGCCCTAACAATAGCGAGGGCCAAGCTGTCCCGGGCCATCAGACAGGCAAACTGTGCACACGCCCAACGAATCCACAGCCATTTCCAGGACAGCGGTGACATGCAGCGAATGCGGAAGGGTATTCAGGACTTCACCAACTACAAGAAAACACCACCTGCCTGTGCTGGCGATGCATCCCTCCCAGATGCGTTGAATAACTTCTATGCTCATTTTGAGGCGAAAAATAACGTGACGGCGAGGAAGACCACCCCTCCTCCAAATGACCAGGTGCAGTGTCTTACCGTGGCCGATGTGAGGAGAACCCTGTGCAGGGACAACCCACGGAAGGCTACTGGACCAGACAATATTCCTGGCAGAGTGCTTAGAGGATGTGCAGACCAGCTAGCTGAGATTCTCGCTGACATCTTCAACATCTCCCTGAGCAGCACCATCGTTCCTACGTGCTTCAAGGCTACCACCATCGTCCCCGTGCCAAAGAAGTCTTCAATGTCCTGCCTCAACGACTACCATCCAATGACTCGCACTCACGTCCATCATCATGAAGTGTTTCGAGAGGCTCATCATGAGGCACGTCAAGACCCTGCTGCCCCCCTCACTGGAACCCCTGCAGTTCACGTATCATCCCAACCGTTCAGCAGACGACGCCATTGCCACCACCCTCCACCTGGCCCTAACCCACCTGGACAAAAAAGACAAGTATGTTCGAATGCTGTTCCTAGACTTTAGTTCAGCATTCAACACCATCATTCCTCAGAAACTGATTGGAAAGCTGAGCCTACTGGGCCTGAACACCTCCCTCTGCAACTGAATCCTAGACTTCCTGACTGGGAGACCTCGGTCAATCCGGATCAGGAGCAGCATCTCCAACACCATCACACTGAGGACGGGGGACCCCAGGTCTGTGTGCTCAGTCCACTACTGTTCACTCTGCTGACCCACGACTGTGCTGCAACACACACCTTGAACCACAGCATCAAGTTCGCCGATGACACGACTGTAGTGGATCTCATCAGCAAGAATGATGAGTCAGCATACAGAGAGGAGGTGCAGCAGCTAACAGATCGGTGCAGAGCCAACAACCTGTCTCTGAATGTGAACAAAACAAAAGAGATGGTTGTTGACTTCAGGAAGACACGGAACAACTACTTTCCTCTGAACATCGATGACTCCTCTGCAGAGATCGTTAAAAGCACTAAATTTCTTGATGTTCACCTGGCAGAGAATCTCACCTGGTCCCTCAACACCAGCTCCTTAGCAAAGAAAGCCCAGCAGTGTCTCTACTTTCTGCGAAGGCTGAGAAAAGTCCATCTCCCACCCCCCATCCTCACCACATTCTACAGAGGTTGTATTGAGAGCATCCTGAACAGCTGCATCACTGCCTGGTTCAGAAATTGCACCATTTCGGATCGCAAGACCCTGCAGCGGATAGTGAGGTCAACTGAGCAGATCATCGGAGCCTCTCTTCCCGCCATTGCAGACACTTATACCACACGCTGCATCCATAAAGCAAACAGCATTATGAAGGACCCCACACACCCCTCATACAAACTCTTCTCCCGCCTGCCATCTGGCAAAAGGCACCGAAGTATTCGAACTCTCACGACCAGACTATGTAACAGTTTCTTCCCCCAAGCCATCAGATTCCTCAATACCCAGAGCCTGGACTGACACCAACCTACTGCCCTCTACTGTGCCTATTGTCTTGTTTTTTATTTATTGTAATGCCTGCACTGTTTTGTGCACTTTATGCAGTCTGGGGTAGGTCTGTAGTCTAGTGTAGTTTTGCGTTGCTTTACATAGTTCAGTGTAGTTTTTGTATTGTACATGTAACACCATGGTGCTGAAAAACGTTGTCTCATTTTTACTGTGTACTGTACCAGCAGTTATGGTCGAAATGACAATAAAAAGTGACTTGACTTGACTTGTCAGCTATGGTTACATCATCCTACCTCTTCTTCTTTGGGACGTATCTATCCTGCATCTTCTGAATCACTCTCAGTAACTCCAGGCATTTCTGTTCTGTCATCATCTTTCCAATCTACTTTGGCCAGCTCCTTCCTCATGCCTCTTTAATTCCTTTTACTTCACTGTAATTCTGATACATCTGATTTTAGATTAGATTATGAGGACACACAGTCCTCTTTTATTGTCATTTAGTAATGCATGCATTAAGAAATAATACAATTAGCACTTCCTTCCCAAACTGCAAGGTGAAATCTACCATATTATGATCACTGTTTCTTAAGGGTTCCTTTGCCTTTAGCTCTCTAATCATATCCTCTTCATTACACAACAGCCAATCCAGAATTGCTGATCCCCTAATAGGCTCAACCACACGCTGCTCTAAAAAAGCCATTTTGGAGGCACTCCACAAATTTTCTCTCTTAGGATCCAGCTTCAACTGGATTTTCCCAATCTACCTGAATA
The DNA here is from genome assembly GCF_030028105.1 of Mobula birostris. Lineage (NCBI taxonomy): Eukaryota > Metazoa > Chordata > Chondrichthyes > Myliobatiformes > Myliobatidae > Mobula > Mobula birostris. The sequence goes on from NC_092374.1 coordinate 70,039,481, forward strand.
TTGAAATCTCCAGTGAATAATGTAACATTGCCTTTTTAGCATGCTTTTTCTATCACACTGTAATTTGTAGACAATTTCCTGGCTACTATTCAGAGGCCTTTAAACTCCCAACAGGGTCTTCTTACCCTTGCAATTATCTAACTATCCAAAAGGATTCCACATCCTTCCACCCTATGTTACCTCTTTCTAATGATTCCATTTCGTTTTTTACCAGAAGATTCATTCCTCCTTCTTTGGCTACCTGCCTATCTTTTCGATAGATTGTATATCTTTAGATATTAAGCTCCCAGCTATAATGGTCTTCCGGCCATGAATCCATGATACTCACAGCAGATGGCAGCGTGACGCAGCGCGCGCAGCTCTCCGGTGAAATGATATTGTATCTGTTAAATAGGGGCCGTGGACAATTCTGATTTGATGGAGACAGACGTGAAAGCACAGAGGAACATCTGGAGAAATTTCTGAAATGCCGGTTCGCTGCCGCTGTTACTGCGCGATCGAGAATCTTCAGGAGGGAAGGCCCCAAAATCCCCGGCTTTGCCTGCTGCTGGCGACCGAGATTGAGGTTGAAGTGTTCGGATAGAGATGGAGCTCGGTACTCGGTGTCGGAGGGCTGATCGGAGGCTCGAATTTTTTGGCCAACTCAGAGTCGGACTGTGGTCGGGCATGGCAGGGAGAGTTTTTCTTCCTTCTCCCGTCTGCGTGAGATGTGGGACATTTGAGAGACTTTGAACTTTTTTACTGTGCCATGGACTGTTCTTCATCAAGTTATGGTATTGTTGCACTGTTGTAACTATATGTTATAATTATGTGGTTTTTGTTAGCTTTTCAGTCTTGGTCTGTCCTGTGTTTCTGTGATATCACACCGGAGGAATATTGTATCATTTCTTAATGCATGCATTACTAAATGACAATAAAAGAGGACTGCATGTCCTCATAATCTAGTAATCTAATCTAACCTAATCATACCTGCCAATCTCTCACTACACTACAAGATCATCTACTTTATTTCATATACTGCATGCAATCAAATATGACACCTTCAGTCCTGTATGTATCATCCTTTTTAATTTTGTCCACTTTCACACTGTAACCCATCCCACTGACTGCAATTTTGCCCTATCATTTGCTTGTCTTTCCTGACAGTTTCACTATACACTACTTTTGCTTGAAAACCAACATCCCTATCCTCAGCCCGATCATCCCCCTGCCAAATTAGGTTTAAGCCGTGCCACAAGGATATTGGTTCCCCTCCATGCAATTACACATGGAGATACCTTAGCATTGGAGAAAGAGTGTGGAGCTGAAAGAGTAATTGTTGAGGGTAAATTCTTGTTTTGCAAGGCAGAAGAACAAGGTGGTAAAGGGGAACTGGTTAGGTCTGTTGCCAATAAAAAAAACAGAGAGCCTCAAGATCTTCCTGAGGGGGGAGTTGCTAAGTGATAGAAGGCATGTAAATAGTTACCAATGTAGGTGGGAAGAGACTGAACCAAGATGGACAAAATAAAGTTGAGATACAGTATATGGACAGGAGTTTAGAAGGGCAAAGGCAGCAGAAACAATGGTCCCACTAGGCCAGTGAAGAATCTTCACATAGTAATGAGGGTGATGCATAAAATCCAGCAGGAGGAGAGGAGGGAGAAGCAGTGAATAGAATGTAAGTATCTGAGATCTTACATTCTGGGAGGCCTGGAAACAGAGCTGGGAGAATTATGACACAAGATGGTGGCAAATACAAGTCCTGAGGAAGAACCTGTGGGTGTGAATCTGTCTGAACACATGGTCAGAGAGTCCAGGATTAGCAGAGATCACAGAGAGGAACTGGTGAGAAAAGGTCAAAGAGCACAGGAAAACTTAGAAACATAGAAACATAGAAAATAGGTGCAGGAGTAGGCCATTCGGCCCTTTGAGCCTGCACCGCCATTTATTATGATCATGGCTGATCATCCGACTCAGAACCCCGCCCCAGCCTTCCCTCCATACCCCCTGATCCCCGTAGCCACAAGGGCCATATCTAACTCCCTCTTAAATATAGCCAATGAACTGGCCTCAACTGTTTCCTGTGGCAGAGAATTCCACAGATTCACCACTCTCTGTGTGAAGAAGTTTTTCCTAATCTCGGTCCTAAAAGGCTTCCCCTCTATCCTCAAACTGTGGCCTAAAACTTCTTTAGGGTGGATTACTTTGAAGAGATTTTGCAGTGGAGCAGTAAAATAGAGATATGAGAGATTCTGCAGAAACCATGCTGGTCACAGTGTGCTAACCTGTGAAGGGCCCATTTATTGCTACCCTTTGATTTTTGTCTGTTAGCAGTTCTTAATCCACGTTGGTATCTTTCCCCCATTTCCTTGAGCATTGTACATATTTATCAATCTGTGTTGAGACCTTATCAAAAACCTTTTAAAAATCTAAAGACATCACACCCATTGGTTGATTTTCACCTTCCCTTCATCTTCATACCTCTTCAAAGAACCCCAGTAGATTATTCAAGCACGACTTTCCTTTCATAAATCCACATTGACTCTGCACACTTAGACTCTTATTTTCAAAGTGCTCTTTTACTATTTGCAGATCCTGGATTTTACCGGTTTTCTTTTTTAAACAAACAGTTTTACATTTGCTACCCTCCAATTTTCAGAAAACATTCCAGAATCTATGAAAGTTTGGAAGATGATAACCAGATTTACTACTTGCACAGCCACTTCCTTCAGAACTCGGGGATGCACACTAATTGTAACCAGGTTAACTCTTCTTGCACTTTTTTAACTAATATTTCTTTTATATCCTTATTTTTGCTGGATTCTCCAATAATTCTGGGAAGTGCTTTGTATTTTCTTCTGTGAAAACAGATGCAAACTATTTGTTCAATTCTCATTTTCTATCTTAATTCTGATGTCTCTGTCTGTTAAATTCCCTCAGAATCTGCCACCACCCCACTTTATGTATCTGGAGAAGCCCACACTGTCTTTTTTACTGTTAATTCTGAAATGGTCTTTTGCACCTGGTCTGACTGTTCAGTTTCATACCTTTTACTGTAGTTTTCCTGTCTACTCCAATCAACCCACCCCTCATACTTTCATAGTTATCTTTAGTAGAATTGGGAACAGTGAAGAAGTGAGAAATTATTAATGATTTATCAACATGTAGGTATTTGTATGACCTTTTAACTGGTAGGTTATTGCAGGCAGTTTCACTATCATGGCTGTTCCTTTGGATTTGCCCTATTTTATTGATTATTCTATAGTTATTTTAGTTACTCATCTTTACAGCACAAGTCCAGGTACTTACAGGTACCTTTGGGTATAAGGCACAGAAGCCTGATACCATACCTCCAAGATCAAGAACAGCTACTTCCCTCATCTACAGTATTCAGTTCTCAAACCAAATGACATAGCACTAATCACTGGAATTTAGCCAGTTTACAAACAAAGTGGACCTTGTGAACACCTACGCTCTGTCTGCCATTTATTTATTAATTTTTTCCTTTTTTTCTCTCGCTGTCCCTCTCACAATAACTCCTTGCCTGCTTTCCATCTTCCTCTGGTGCTCCTCTCCCCCTTTCTTTCTCCCTAGGCCTCCCGTCCCCTGATCCTCTCCCTTTTCCAGCCTTGTATCGCTTTGCCTATCAACTTTCCAGCTCTTAGCTCCATCCTTCCCCCTCCTGTCTTCTCCTATCATTTTGGATCTCCCTCTCCCCCTCCCACTTTCAAATCTCTTACTATCTCCTCTTTCAGTTAGACCTGATGAAGAGTCTCGGCCCGAAACATTGACTGTACTTCTTCCTATAGATGCTGCCTGGCCTGCTGCATTCCACCAGCATTTTTTGTGTGTGTTGCTTGAATTTCCAGCATCTGCCAATTTCCTCGAGTTGGACCTTGTTTTTGGTCTGTTCTAATTATGTGTTTTCTTGTAAGTATAATTTACGTTTAGTTTAAGTTTTTAAGACATAGGAGCAGAATTAGGCCATTCAGTTCATCAAGTCTGTTCTGCTATTCCATCATGGCTGAGTTATTATCCCTCTCAACCTCATTTTCCTGTTTCTCCCTGTTTTCGTGTGAATGCTGCTTATATGATGGTATGTGTCTGTGATACTGCAGCGGTAAGATTTTTCTGGCACCTATGCATACATGTACTTGTAGAAACAACAATAAGTTCATCTCCGACTTCAAGCCCCAATATGGACAATGACAGCTGAACTTTCCCCTCTCACTCGAGTCCAGATGAGATATCTTCAATTCTGCAATGCAATCATTAGTTTGTATGCTTGTGGCTGCAGAGAACAGCATCTATTTCTCTGATTAAGATCCTTAAAGTTATAAAGTTCAATAGAATAGAAATGAAGTAAATATTACCCTTTGACGGAGAGATCAGAGCCTGGGAATTCAATATAGCAGGTGCTCATTCAGTTGGGAAACGGTGATGTAATCCGTTCACAGCACTGAAATAAACTGTTACACAGTGTGCCTGAAGGAGGCAGCAATGATGCATTTAACAGTTGTGTTAAATAAACTCTTTATGTAATTGTGTTGGAAGACACCAAAGTATTTTTCCTCTCCTCTGCCATTTCATTTTTCATAGCATTCCTTGTTACCTTTAACAAATTTGTGTTTGTTCTTGGATTCTATGATTGTCAGTGTTAGTTTTCATTATTTTACCTTTGGTTGAACACAATCAATTCCTGTTAGTTGTTTTGTAGCTTTGCACTCCTCCTGATACTGGCCAACCAGTGCCATGTTACTTCAAGTCATTAAAATTTACCAGCAATAAGCTCTATCAATGAGGCAAAAGATCTTCATTATGGAAACACTTACAGCTCTTGAACTGAATCACTTACAGTAGAGTTAAAATAAAAGAACATTTATATTCCTGAACTGTTTCCAACAATATGTTGCTGAAACAGACATACTACATCATTCCCAACAGTTAAATTGAAGGCATTGCTCAAGTCCAACACAAGATTGATCAAAATTATTAGACTCCTAAACAATGGACGTTTTTTTGAAATATTCTTTAGCTTCCATCTAACTTCATGGACAGGTAGTCAACGGTAAATGAGCATATTTACATGTATTTCCTATTTCCATCATATATTTTATCTACTTTTGTGTAGAGAATAATACATCTGTTGTTATATTATTGAAAGTGTTATATATATATTATCATTAACAGTTGATAGAAGTTCTAGGATGCTATAGTCCAATGAGCTTCCCTTCAGGTACCTACATGGTTTGAAGATATGTTAAAAAGTGAGCATTTTGCTGTCTCCACAGGTCTTCAATGAGGTTTTGAGTGAAGCAAGCAAACTCAAGGCCAAGAAGCCTGGAGACGGGTCACTAGCCCATGATTGACTCCATTTCTCGCCAATCTCGCCAAATAAAGTGTTGAGGAAGATCGAAATCACTGAGACAAGAACAGAAGGCGAGCGGGTGTTCAGCGCCATCAACCAGCTTCTCGCTTGTTGCAGCCAGAGGAAGGTGTCTGTATGTGACGGTCTCTCTTTCTCTCTCTCGCTTGCTGCTCTCAGCAGAAGTCCCTGAATTCAAATGTTGTCTCTCTTCCTGTCGGAGGATGAGCTGGAGCTCTGAATATTGGGCAGGGTTTAATTGATGCAGTTTGTGGATTGGACTCTGCAGCTCACATTACGATGTGTTTCTGGTTTCTGGTCGCTTCTTTTTTTGGTTATTATTTTGGGCGGTTTTGATCGGGGCGGCCTGTAGATAATGAATGACACAGTGCTAAATTGAACTGAGCTGAATTGAATGTGCCTGGATTCTTTCAATAACATTGTGGGTTGGTGTTTTATATTCTGTGCTTTTTGCTCATTTTTTGCTGTTAGCGCAATTTGTTTTTTCCAGTTGGGGGTTGAGGTTTGATGCTTTCCTTTGAATGGGTTCCATCGTTTTCCTTGTTTCTTGACTGTCTTTGTGAAGACATATCTCAGGGTTGTATACTGCGTACATAACTTTGATAATAATCTTTGAATGGTCTCTCTGGGAAAGAGGGAGGATTATTGATTCCTGCACCATCCATCCCTGCTTGGCTGCATAAGTCACCCCAGAACCCAAAAATCAACAGTGAAATCATCTTAGTCTTGAAGTTTCATGTAATAGGAATGCGTTGATTCTAAAGTTCTATCGTCAGATGTCAAAGAGGGAATGTCAGTAGCAGAAGATGGCCTACCGATGGGACTATTTCAGTGCTTTGTGCCACTGCACAGGCAGGGATATACTGGCAATCATATATATTGTGATAATACACACATATATATATACTCCGAGACATGTGGCTTTTTAGTTTAAAATTGCCTGCCCTTACAGGAGTAAAAGTATACCCTCAATCCCGCTCCAACCTTAATAAAAATCATGACAGAACTTCGCTAATTATGTGCAATTCTTCATAATGCCTGTGCGGCTAGGCATAGCTCAAATGTCATCTATAAATTTGCTGATGATACAGCCATTGTTAGCAGAAACTCAGATGGAGGCGAGAGGGTGTACAGGAGTGAAATATACCAGCTAAATGAGTGGTGCTGCAGCAACAATCTTGCACTCAACATCAGTAAAACAGACCAAAGAGCTGATTGTGGACTTCAGAGAGGGTAGAACAAGGGGTCATGCAGTTTCAAGTTACTGGATGTCAGTATCTCTGAGGATCTAACTTAGTGCTAACATATCGATGTGGCAATAAAGAAGGCAATACAGCGGCTATATTTCATTATGAGTTTGAGGAAGTTTGGTTTGTCACCTAAGACACTCAAGAACTTTGTACCGTGGAGTGCATTCAGACATTCTGCATCACTGTCTTGTATGGCGGGGTGTAGGGGTGGTGGTTGCTACTGTACAGGATCGAAAGAAGCTACAGAAAGTTGTAAAATTAGTCAGCTCCGCCTTGGGCACTAGCCTCTGTAGTATCCAAGACAGCTTCATGGAGCGGTGCCTCAGGAAGGCAGCGTCCATCATTAAGGACCCCCACCACCCCGGACATGCTCTCTTCTCATTTCTACCATCAGGAAGGAGATACAGAAGTCTGAAGACACACATTAGCAATTCAGGAGTAGTTTCTTCCTCTCTGCCATCCGATCTCTGAATGGACATTGGACCCATGAACAGTATCTCACTTTATTATTTCTGTTTTTGCACTATTTTTAATTTAACTATTTAATATACATATATATACTTACTGTGACTGACTTATTTATTTTTTCTATACTGTCATGTATTGCATTTTATGGCTGCCACTAAATTGACACATTTCACAACATACGTGGATGATTCTGATTCTGATTCTGATTCTGTGGTATAGCCATGGGAATCGGTAGGTTTATAAAAGATGTTGGTAAGTAGTTTGTTTCCAGAGACGGAGACAGAGAGATCAAGGAAGGGGAGGGAGATGTCAGAAATGGAACAAGTAAATTGAATTGAATTGAATTGACTTTATTTCTTACATCCTTCACATACATGAGAAGTAAAAATCTTTATGTTACATCTCCGTATGAATGTGCAATGTGCAAATTATAGTAATTTGTAATAAATAGTATGTACAGAAAAATATACAACAGAACTGTCAATATAGCTTAGAAGTACAATTGTGAAAATGTGAATTAATCAGTCTAATGGCCTGGTGAAAGAAGCTGTCCCAGAACCTGTTGGAGCTGGCTTTAATTCTGTGGTACAGTTTCCCAGATGGTAGCAGCTGAAACAGTTTGCGAATGGGGTGACTCGGGTCTCCAATGATCCTTAAGACCCCTTTTACGCACCTATCACTATAAATGTCCTGAATAGTGGGAAGTTCACATCCACAGATGTGCTGGACTATCCACACCACTCTCTGCAGAGCCCTGCGATTGAGGGAAGTACAATTCCCATACCAGCCAGTGACACAGCCAGTCAGGATGTTCTCAATTGTGCCCCTGTAGAAAGTCCTTAGGATCTGGGGACTCATGCCAAGCTTCTTCAACTGTCTGAGGTGAAAGAGGTGTGCTTTTATCACCGCACAACTGGTATGTACAGACCAAGTGAGGTCCTCGGTGATGTGTATACCGAGGAACTTGAAACTGTTCACCCTCTCAACCCCAAATCCATTGATGTAAATAGCGGTGAGCCTGTCTCCGTTCCTCCTGTAATCCACAGCCAGCTCCTTTGTTGTTGCGACATTGAGGGAGAAGTTGTTTTCTTGACACCACTGTATCAGGATGATGATTTAAGGGCAGGGTGGAAGTTGGAGGCAAGGTTGAAGAAATTGGTGAGCATTGGTTCAATGTAGCTATCAATGTAGCAAAGGCAGATTTGGGGAGCATTACCAGGGAAGGCTTGAAGCATGGACTATTCTACATAGCCAACAAACAGGTCAGCATAGCTGGGGCCCATGGCTACCCCTCGAATCCAGAAAAAGTTGGAGAAGACCAAGGAAACAATGTTCAGGGTGAAGATCAATTCTGCCAGATGGAGGAGGTGCTGGTGGAAGGGGATTGGTTGGTTCTTTTGTCAAGAAAGAAGCAGAGAGATTTGAGGCTTTCTTGATGGGAGATAGAAGTGTACAGGGACTGGACATCCATAGTGAAACTGATTCAGTTGGGGCCAGAGAATTGAAAATAGTTGAGGAGATCGGGAACATGTGAAGTGTTGCTGATGTAGTTGGGAAGGCACGGAACCAATGGAGTCGAGGTTTGAGGACACAAGTCCAGTGGGGCAAGCGCAGGCAGAGACAATGGGTCTACCTGGATGGTCAGGTTTGTGGTTCTTGTGTAAGAGGTAGAAACGATCAGAGCAGGTAAGGGGACTATAAGTTTGGTGGCCGTGGGTGGGAGTTGTCTAGAGCTGATAAGGTCAATGATGGTGTCAGAGAGAGTTTTCCGATGGTCCAGAATAGGGTCCCCTTCAAGGAAGGTATGAGGACATGTCTGGGATTTGCCACCAGGCCTCAGAAAGGTAGAGGTCAGTCTGCAACACTACAACAGCACCCCTTTTGTCTGCAGGTTTGATGGTAAGGTAGGAGTGTCTTCCTTATCCTTGGTGGCTAGATTACTAGCTTTGAATTTAGCTTGATGATTGTTTGTTGTAACTATATACTATCCTTTACTTTGTGTGTACAGGAAGCTGTAAAACTATCTGAAGATCAACATTCAACACACATCAAAGTTGCTGGTGAATGCAGCAGGCCAGGCAGCATCTCTAGGAAGAGGTACAGTTGATGTTTCAGGTTGAGACCCTTTGTCAGGACTAACTGAAGGAAGAGTTAGTAAGAGATTTGAAAGTAGGAGGGGGAGGGGAAGATCCAAAATGATAGGAGAAGACAGGAGGGGGAGGGATGGAGCCAAGAGCTGGACAGGTGATTGGAAAAGGGGATATGAGAGGATCATGGGACAGGAGGCCCAGGGAGAAGGAAAAGGGGGTGGGGGGTAACCCAGAGGATGGGCAAGAGGATGGTCAGAGGGACAGAGGGAGAAAAATGAGAGTGAGAGAAAGAATTTGTGTATAAAAATAAACAACGGATGGAGTACGGCGGGGGGCGGGGTGGTGAGGTAGGGCACTAGCAGAAGTTAGAGAAGTCAATGTTCATGCCATCAGGTTGGAGGCTACCCAGACGGAATATAAGGTGTTGTTCCTCCAACCTGAGTGTGGCTTCATCTTTACAGTAGAGGAGGCCGTGGATAGACATGTCAGAATGGGAATGGGATGTGGAATTAAAATGTGTGGCCACTGGGAGACACTTCTCACACTCTTAAACTTTTTGATGATTTTAAGTTCCTTGGCCCCCTCCGCTTTATTTTCACCATGGATGTCCAGTCCCTATATGCTTCCATCCCCCATCAGGAAGGTCTCAAAGCTCTACGCTTCTTTTTGGATTCCAGACCTAATCAGTTCCCCTCTATGACCACTCTGCTCCGTCTAGCGGAACTAGTCCTTACTCTTAATAATTTCTCCTTTGGCTCCTCCCACTTCCTCCAAACTAAAGGTGTAGCTATGGGCACCCGTATGGGTCCTAGCTATGCCTGCCTTTTTGTTGGCTTTGTAGAACAATCTATGTTCCGTGCCTATTCTGGTATCTGTCCCCCACTTTTCCTTCACTACATCGACGACTGCATTGGCGCTGCTTCCTGCACACATGCTGAGCTCGTTGACTTTATTAACTTTGCCCCCGACTTTCACCCTGCCCTCAAGTTTACCTGGTCCATTTCTGACACCTCCCTCCCCTTTCTAGATCTTTCTGTCTCTATCTCTGGAGACAGCTTATCTACTGATGTCTACTATAAGCCTACAGACTCTCACAGCTACCTGGACTATTCCTCTTCTCACCCTGTCTCTTGCAAAAATGCCACCCCCTTCTTGCAATTCCTCCGTCTCTGCCACATCTGCTCTCAGGATGAGGCTTTTCATTCCAGGACGAGGGAGATGTCTTCCTTTTTTAAGGAAAGGGGCTTCCCTTCCTCCACTATCAACTCTGCTCTCAAACGCATCTCCCCCATTTCACGTACATCTGCTCTCACTCCATCCTCCTGCCACCCCACTAGGAATAGGGTTCCCCTGGTCCTCACCTACCACCCCACCAGCCTCCGGGTCCAACATATTATTCTCCGTAACTTCCACCACCTCCAACGGGATCCCACCACTAAACACATCTTTCCCTCCCCCCTCTCTCTGCTTTCCACAGGGATCACTCCTTACGCGACTCCCTTGTCCATTCATCCCCCCCATCCCTCCCCACTGATCTCCCTCCTGGCACTTATCCTTGTAAGCAGAACAAGTGCTACACATGCCCTTACACTTCCTCCCTTACCACCATTCAGGGCCCCAGACAGTCCTTCCAGGTGAGACGACACTTCACCTATGAGCTGCCTGGGGTGATATACTGCGTCCGGCGCTCCTGATGTGGCCTTTTATATATTGGCGAGACCCGTTGCAGACTGGGAGACCGTTTTGCTGAACACCTACGCTCTGTCCGCCAGAGAAAGCAGGATCTCCCAGTGGCCACACATTTTAATTTCACATCCCATTCCCATTCTGACATGTCTATCCACGGCCTCCACAACTGTAAAGATGAAGCCACACTCAGGTTGGAGGAACAACACCTTATATTCCATCTGGGTAGTCTCCAACCTGACGGCATGAACATTGACTTCTCTAACTTCCGCTAATGCCCCACCTCCCCCTCGTACCCCATCTGTTATTTGTTTTTATACACACATTCTTTCTCTCACTCTCCTTTTTCTCCCTCTGTCCCTCTGACTATACCCCTTGTCCATCCTCTGGGTTTCCCCCCCACCCCCTTTTCCCTCTCCCTGGGCCTCCTGTCCCATGATCCTCTCATATCCCCTGTGTCAATCATCTGTCCAGCTCTTGGCTCCATCCCTCCCCCTCCTGTCTTCTCATATCATTTTGGATCTCCTCCTCCCCCTCCCACTTTGAAATCTCTTACTAACTCTTCCTTCAGTTAGTCCTGACGAAGGGTCTCGTCCTGAGACGTCAACTGTTCCTCTTCCTAGAGAAGCTGCCTGGCCTGCTGTGTTCACCAGCAACTTTGATGTGTGTTGCTTGAATTTCCAGCACCTGCAGAATTCCTCTTGTTTGAAGATCAACATTTATTTGCTGCTCAGCTTCAAAAAACATGCTGCATTTCCATTCTTCCTGCCTGGTTTCATATGTATCCTTATTCCCAGCTTTGCATCACCTAATTATTCAGCCAGTTAACCATGCCCTTTGCACCTTCTGTATGCTCCTCAAAGAATACATTCTTACGAGTGTAGAAATTATCAGACTGACTTGTTAGAAATATTAAGAGGATCATATATTCAATCTGAATGTTATATGTGTCCTTAATGTTTATGTGGTAAATTACCCTGTCTAAACTTATCTGAGTCAAAAACAAAATTACAGTGTAAAGCTGACATTTGAATCTCTCCACATGGTTTGCAATCTAGGCTGATACTTGCACGAAAATTAAAATTATTAAAATAAATGCATCAAGCAGCATTCAAGCAATTAATCAATGCTGCTGCAGATTGCTGGAACAAAATAACTGCCCGAGGAACTCAACGGGTCAGGCAGCATCTGTGGAGGGAAATGAACATCTAACATTTCAGGTTGCAATCTTGCATCTTCGGCTGCTCTAAAGACAAAATCTCACTCAGGAAAAGGGCAGTGCAAAATTCAGGACCTTCCCTTCTGCTAAAACCTGGAGCAAATTAGGAAAAGACTTGCTTTAATAGACCTTATGAGTACAGGTTTTTGAAGCCACATTGTCAAGCCTGTATACGATCAGGCATGCTCTGGAGAGAAAGGAGAGTCCTGAATAAATAATCAGTAGTGTTGAGCTTGAAAATTGAAAAAAAATCACTGGTCTGGATTCTCTCCTTTCAACGACTTGGAGGAATTTTGTTTTTTATGCAGGGAATGATTAGGGTCCGGAATACACTGCTAGAGATAGTAGAGGAGTTACAGAAAGCGGACAGAGGATAGTAATCAGCTAGTTTGCACCTTCATACAGACTTTAGGACTCAATGGGTTGAATGGCCTTCTTGTGCACTGTAACTATTCTATGATTCTGTAAAGTTGGGATGTTTCCCCACATCAAAATGATGAATTTATTACTTCCCACGTTTTTGCTGTTTAGGTGTAACTGGGGGTCATTAGTAATGCTCATGATACACGTACACTTGCAAGATGATTCCCAACTTGCTGATGAGGCTATTAGTGAACAGCTCAAATTTCAGCCATTACTGTGCAGAGAAAATCATGATATCAACCAGCATCCATTGTTTAACACACCTTGCACTTGTGCAGATGAATGCCCATTTGAAGAGTTTTCTCTACCTCTGTACCTTTCTCCTCTTCACCTGCACTATTGGAAAATAGAAGATTCATCACAGTAACATTAGTTGCTGGTTGATCCCTTCTGTTATGACTATTGTTGATACTTTGCAAATACCTAAATACAGCATGAATGACAGAACAACAAGGCAGTGTACAAAGCCGGGCAGGCTGCTTTAAGAAGGATAATGAGAAGGGAAGGTGACATTTTCACATCAGGCTGCTTAGGGAGCAATTTCCTGAGCCTAAGTGAAGAATGATGTGGGAGATATCTCGATTGGTAATAAGCCCTTAAAAATTTCATCCACATCTTCAACCTCAGGACAGCTCGAGTAAAATCTTGTCAGTTTTATGCATTTTGATCCTTCCAGGCTAAAGACTGAGATATCTACAATATCGCATAGTTTATCAGCCAGCGTAGCTTAAGGGAGAACACAGTGACTTACTGTTCATAAGAACAACAGTTGCATTCAATTCTCTCTTGTCAGAGCTCGGCACACAGAGAGTGAACGTAAAATGCTGGGACAGCACATTTCCCCTATTTCTGACTTCCACTGATGGTGTTCACAGGAACGCCATTAGGCATAACATACAAAACCCTGAAAGCATGTACCACGAGGCTCAAGGGCAGCTTCTATCCTGCTATGTTATACAACTCCAAACCATAAAGAAGTACATAGGGCCAGGGACGCATACTCTTCATTTTTATTTTAGTGAGGCTGCCCATGTGAAATGGTGGTGTGATCAGAATCAGAATCAGAATCATGTTTAATATCACTGGCATATGTTGTGAAATTTGTTGTCTTTGTGGCAGCAGCACATTGTAATACACAATAATAGAGAAAAGTGAATTGCAGTAAATACAAATATTGTATATATTAAAGAGTTGAATTAGATAAGTAGTGCAAAAATTTAAATAAAGAACTAGTAAGGTGGCATTCATGGGTTCAATCTCCATTCAGAGATCAGATAGCAAAGGGGAGGAAGCTACTTTTGAATCATTGAGCGTGTGGTGATGACGTATTGCCATTCACGTATTTTTACATATATCCTGTGATGAATTCTGTAAACTACAAAGAACGCTGAATCAAACAATATATTTACAATATCATTTAAATATTACTGAAATATTAAATGCACAACATATCCCACTGCTATCAGACACTTGAACAGATCTCTTGTATGTCACGATGGACTCTTGTCCTTACAATCTACCTGGTTGCAATCTTGCACGTTGTTTACTTGCACTGCACTTTCTCTGTAGCTGTTACATTGTTATTGTTTTAGCAACACACATCAAAGTTGCTGGTGAACGCAGCAGGCCAGGCAGCATCGCTAGGAAGAGGTACAGTTGACGTTTTGGGCTGAAACCCTTCATCAGGACTAACTGAAGGAAGAACTAGTAAGAGATTTGAAAGTTATTGTTTTGCTTTGTTACTACCTCAATACTCTATATCATGATTTGATCTTTATGAACAATATGCAAGACAAGTTTTTTACAGTATCTTAGTACATATGACCATAATGAAAGCACCAATACAAAATCAAAAACAAGAGAAAATATGCAGATGCTGGAAATCCAAGCAGCACACACAGATTGCTGGAGGAGCTCAGCAGTCCAGGCAGCATCTATGGAAAAGAGCATGGTCGACGTTTTGGGCTGAGACCCTTCATCAAGACAGAATTCATTCATTCAGACCTGTCCTGATGGTCTTGGCCCGAAACGTTGACTGCACTTTTTACCATACATTCTGCCCGGCCTGCTGAGTTCCTCCAGCATTTTGTATGTGTTGCCAATATAAAATCATTCTTCATAAGCATCTCATGTTAAAGTGTGGTATACCAAAACCAAAAATGAATCCTCTCCCTTGACTGCCATGTAGTGTATGACCACTTCAGGGATGGGTTGGGATGAGTGTTGCAGAGGGATTTCGGATTTACAGCTCATATTGCTGTAACCGCCATGATTACCTGGCAGTATTTATAATAGAACGTCGAATAGTACAGCACAGTACAGGCCCTTCGGCCCACAATGTTGTGCTGACCCTCAAACCCTACCTCCCATATAAGCCCCCACTTTAATTTCCTCCATATACCTGTCTAGTAGTCTCTTAAACTTCACTAGTGTATCTGCCTCCACCATTGACTCAGGCAGTGCATTCCACGCATCAACCACTCTCTGAGTACAAAACCTTCCTCTAATATCCCCCTTGAACTTCCCACCCCTGACCTTAAAGCCATATCCTCTTGTATTGAGCAGTGGTGCCCTGGGGAAGAGGCGCTGGCTATCCACTCTATCTATTCCTCTTATTATCTTGTACACCTCTATCATGTCTCCTCTCATCCTCCTTCTCTCCAAAGAGTAAAGCCTGAGCTCCTTTAATCTCTGATCATACTCTCTAAACCAGGCAGCATCCTGGTAAATCTCCTCTGTACCCTTTCCAATGCTTCCACATCCTTCCTATAGTGAGGCGACCAGAACTGGATGCAGTACTCCAAGTGTGGCCTAACCAGAGTTTTATAGAGCTGCATCATTACATCGCGACTCTTAAACTCTATCCCTCGACTTATGAAAGCTAACACCCCATAGGCTTTCTTAACTAACCTATCCACCTGTGAGGCAGCTTTCAGGGATCTGTGGACATGTACACCCTGATCCCTCTGCTCCTCCACACTACCATGTATCCTGCCATTTACTTTGTACTCTGCTTGGAGTTTGTCCTTCCAAAGTGTACCACCTCACACTTCTCTGGGTTGAACTCCATCTGCCACTTCTCAGCCCACTTCTGCATCCTATCAATGTCTCTCTGCAATCTTTGACAGTCCTGTACACTATCTACAACACCACCAACCTTTGTGTCATCTGCAAACTTGCCAACCCACCCTTCTACCCCCACATACAGGTCATTAATAAAAATCATGAAAAGTAGAGGTCCCAGAACAGATCCCTGTGGGACACCACTAGTCACAATCCTACAATCTGGATGTACTTCCTCCACCACGACCCTCTGCCTTCTGCAGGCAAGCCAATTCTGAATCCACCTGGCCAAACCTCCCTGGATCCCATGCCTTTTGACTTTCTGAATAAGCCTACCATGTGGAACCTTGTGAAATGCCTTACTAAAATCCATATAGATCACATTCACTGCACTACCCTCATCTATATGCCTGGTTACCTCCTCAAAGAACTCTATCAGGTTAGTTAGACATGATCTGCCCTTCACAAAGCCATGCTGACTGTCCCTGATCAGACCATAATTCTCTAAATGCCCAGAGATCCTATCTCTAAGAATCTTTTCCAACAGACGTAAGGCTCACTGGTCTATAATTACTGGGACTATCCCTACTACCTGTTTTGAACAAGGGGACAACATTCGCCTCCCTCCAATCCTTCAGTACCATTCCTGTTGACAACGAGGACGTAAAGATCCTAGCCAGAGGCTCAGCAATCTCTTCCCTCGCCTCGTGGAGCAGCTTGGGGAATATTCTGTCAGGCCCTGGAGCCTTATCAGTTCTAATGTATTTTAACAACTCCAGCAGCTCCTCTCCCTTAATATCATCATGCTCCAGAACATCAACCTCATTCATATTGTCCTCACCATCATCAAGTTTCCTCTCATTGGTGGATACCGAAGAGAAGTATTCATTGAGGACCTCGCTCACTTTCACAGCCTCCAGGCACATCTTCCTACCTTTATCTATAATTGGCCCTACCTTCACTCCTGACATCCTTTTTTTCTTCATATAATTGAAGAATGCTTTGGGGTTTTCCTTTACTCTACTCGCCAAGGCCTTCTCATGCCCCCTTCTTGCTCTTCTCAGCCCCTTCTTAAATTCCTTTCTTGCTTCCCTGTATTCCTCAATAGACCCATCTGATCCCTGCTTTCTAAACCTCATGTATGCTGCCTTCTTCCACCTGACTAGATTTTCCACCTCACTTGTCACCCACGGTTCCTTCACCCTATCATTCTTTATCTTCCTCACCGGGACAAATTTATTTCTAGCATCCTGCAAGAGATCGCTAAACATCGACCACATGTCCATAGTACATTTCCCTGCAAAAGCATCATCCCAATTCACACCCGCAAGTTCTAGCCTTATAGCCTCATAATCTGCCCTTCCACAATTAAAAATTTTCCTGCCCTCTCTGATTCTATCCTTTTCCATGATAATGCTAAAGGCCAGGGTGTGGTGGCCACTGTCCCCCAGATGTTCACCCACTGAGAGATCAGTGACCTGACCTGGTTCATTACCTAGTACTAGATCTAGTATGGCATTCCCCCTAGTCGGCCTGTCCACATACTGTGACAGGAATCCGTCCTGGACACACTTAACAAACTCTGCCCATCTAAACCCTTGGAACTAATCAGGTGCCAATCAATATTAGGGAAGTTAAAGTCACCCATGATAACAACCTTGTTATTTTTGCACCTTTCCAAAATCTGCCTCCCAATCTGCTCCTTTCTATCTCTGCTGCTACCAGGGGGCCTATAGAATACCCCCAGTAGAGTAACTGCTCCCTTCCTGTTCCTGACTTCCACCCATATTGCCTCAAAAAAGGATCCTGCTACATTACCCATCCTTTCTGTAGCTGTAAGAGTATCCCTGACCAGTAATGCCACCCCTCCTCCCCTTTTTCCACCCTCTCTATCCCTTTTAACGCACTGGAATCTAGGAATATTGAGAATCCATTCCTGCCCTGGTGCCAGTCAAGTCTCTGTAATGGCCACTACACCATAATCCCATGTATGTATCCAAGCTCTCAGTTCATCATCTTTGTTCCTGATGCTTCTTGTATTGAGGTACACACATTCCAGCCCTTCTACCTTACTGTCTTTACACCGTTTATTCTGCTTCTCTTTCCTCAAAGCCTCTCTATATGTTAGATCTGGCTTTACTCCATGCACTTCTTTCAATTCTTTCAATTCACTCCAATTTCAATTTCACTCCAATTCTTACCATCACTCTCACGTAGCACTGGCAGCAATCCTGTGGACGCCACCCTTGAGGTCCTGTTCTTCAGCCTTCTGCCTAGTTCCCGAAACTCACACTTCAGGACCTCATCCCTCTTCCTGCCTATGTCGTTGGTCCCAACATGTATCACGACTTCTGTTTGCTTTCCCTCTCGTACCAGGATGTCGTGCACCCGGTCAGAGACATCCCGGACCCTGGCACCCGGGAGGCAACAAACCATGCGAATGTCCTCCTCACGTCCACAAAATCTCCTGTCTCCTCCTCTGACTATAGATTCTCCAATGACAACAGCTCTCCTCTTCTCCGTCCCACCCTTCTGCACCACCGGGTCAGACTCAGTGCCGGAGGCCCTGCCACCGTGGCTCACACCTGGTCGATCATCCCTGCCAACAGTATCCAGGACGGTAAACTTATTATTCAGGGGAATGGCTACAGGGGTGCTCTGCACTACCTGTCTGCTCACCTTCGCTTTACCCCCTCTGACTGTCACCCAACGACCTGCTTCCGACAGCCTAGTGGGCAAATGTTCTCCCCACTTTGCCAGCACACAAGAGTCCTAGTATAGAGTTAAATGGTACGTGCCTAAAATGTGCTTGGACATTGCAAAATAACAAAAGATTTGAAATTTTATGTCATATTTCATATCCCATTCAGGGCATTCTAAATGGCTTTTCAGCCAATTCTGCATAGTAAAACATATGTAATTCGGCATGCTCAGGAGCTTGGTGGTGCTAGACTAACAGATTTTTTAGACCATTAATCCTATTAACATTCTAAGGTACTTAAAATACTCTTGTTAGATATTGTACTATTACATTGTATGAAACGCTTTCCAGTGAAAAGCTTTCTTGCTGTGTACAAAGGGAGAGTGGGAAATGGGAAGCTGGTGTGTATGAAGGGAGAGTGGGAAACAGGAACCTGCTGTGTATAAAGGGAAAGTGGGAAACGGGAACCTGCTGTGTATAAAGGGAGAGTGGGAAACGGGAACCTGCTGTGTATAAAAGGAGAGTGGGAAACGGGAGACTGGTGTGTATGAAGGGAGAGTGGGAAACAGGAAGCTGGTGTTTATAAAGGGAGAGTGGGAAACGGGAACCTGCTGTGTATAAAAGGAGAGTGGGAAACGGGAGACTGGTGTGTATGAAGGGAGAGTGGGAAACGGGAAGCTGCTGTGTATGAAGGGAGAGTGAGAAATGGGAAGCTGGTGTGTATGAAGGGAGAGTAGGAAACAGGAAGCTGGTGTGTATGAAGGGAGAGTGAGAAACGGGAACCTGGTTTGTATGAAGGGAGAGTGGGAAACGGGAACCTGGTTTGTATAAAGGGAGAGTGGGAAACGGGAACCTGCTGTGTATAAAGGGAGAGTGGGAAACGGGAACCTGGTTTGTATAAAGGGAGAGTGGGAAACGGGAACCTGCTGTGTATAAAGGGAGAGTGGGAAACGGGAACCTGGTGTGTACAAAGGGAGAGTGGGAAACGGGAACCTGCTGTGTATGAAGGGAGAGTGAGAAACAGGAAGCTGGTGTGCATGAAAGGAGAGTGAGAAACAGGAAGCTGGTGTGTATGAAGGGAGAGTGAGAAACGGGAAGCTGGTGTGTATGAATGGAGAGTGAGAAACGGGAAGCTGGTTTGTATGAAGGGAGAGTGAGAAACGGGAGGCTGGTGTGTATGAAGGGAGAGTGGGAAATGGGAACCTGGTGTGTATAAAGGGAGAGTGGGAAACAGGAACCTGGTGTGTATAAAGGGAGAGTGGGAAACGGGAACCTGGTGTGTATAAAGGGAGAATGAGAAACAGGAACCTGGTGTGTATGAAGAGAGAGTGGGAAACGGGAGGCTGGTGTGTATAAAGGGACAATGGGAAACGGAAGGCTGGTGTGTATAAAAGGAGACTGGGAAATGGGAAGCTGGTGCGTATGAGGAACCTGGTGTGTATGAAGGGAGAGTGGGAAACAGGAAGCTGGTGTTTATAAATGGAGAGTGGGAAACAGGAAGCTGGCGTTTATAAATGGAGAGTGGGAAACAGGAAGCTGGTGTTTATAAATGGAGAGTGGGAAACAGAAAGCTGGTGTGTGTAAAGGGAGAGTGGGAAATGGGAACCTGGTGTGTATAAAGGGAGAGTGGGAAACAGGAACCTGGTGTGTACAAAGGGAGAGTGGGAAACGAGAACCTGCTGTGTATAAAGGGAGAGTGAGAAACAGGAAGCTGGTGTGTATAAAGGGAGAGTGGGAAATGGGAAGCTGGTGTGTATAAAGGGAGAGTGGGAAACAGAAAGCTGGTGTGTGTAAAGGGAGAGTGAGAAATGGGAACCTGGTTTGTATAAAGGGAGAGTGGGAAACGGGAAGCTGGTGTGTATAAAGGGAGAGTGAGAAACAGGAAGCTGGTGTGTGTAAAGGGAGAGTGAGAAATGGGAACCTGGTTTGTATAAAGGGAGAGTGGGAAACGGGAAGCTGGTGTGTATAAAGGGAGAGTGAGAAACAGGAAGCTGGTGTGTGTAAAGGGAGAGTGAGAAATGGGAACCTGGTGTGTATGAGGGAGAGTGGGAAACGGGAGGCTGGTGTGTATAAAAGGAGACTGGGAAATGGGAAGCTGGTGTGTATGAAGGGAGAGTGGGAAACAGGAAGCTGGTGTTTATAAATGGAGAGTGGGAAACAGGAAGCTGGTGTTTATAAATGGAGAGTGGGAAACAGAAAGCTGGTGTTTATAAATGGAGAGTGGGAAACAGAAAGCTGGTGTGTGTAAAGGGAGAGTGGGAAATGGGAACCGGGTGTGTATGAAGGGAGAGTGGGAAACAGGAAGGGGGCCTAGGGAAAGGGCCAAGTGAGCTGTAAGGGAGTTTGGTGGGTCTAGAGTGAACATGAGAAACATCACCCAATGAGTCAGATACTGAACCACAAGGATTACTAAATAATAAAATCGTAGAATATCAAACTTTTATAACATTTTGATAATGACCAGGTAGTCAGTTGTTTTTAGCAACATTGCTTGAAGAATAAATATTAGCGCAAACTTAAATAAGAATTCCTGTGTATTTTGTGAAACGGAATAGCTGTGTGCTTTTGTGTACACCTGAAAGAATAGATTGGACTTTGGTGTACTGTTTCATCGGTTGCATATCTAATAATAATAACCTTCTTTGGTTTTGCATTGAACTTTGGTACTTCAGTCACTCAAGTGGGCTTGACAACATCACTCAAATTCATTTGCCCCATCATTGAAATGTTCCCACAACTAATGGACTCACTTTCAAGGACTCTTCATCTCATGTTCTTGGTCTTTATTTATTTATTTATTATTATTGTTTCTTCTTTTTGTATTTGCAGTTTGTTGTCTTCTGCACTCTGGTTGAAAACCGCAGTTTGACGGGAGACCTAGGCGAGGATAGTTAGGACCCAAGTGCAGGAGTATCTGAGACTAGAATCGAGGCATGGTACAAGACAGAAACAGAGACAGGGTTTTAAGATAGACTCTAGACCAGAATCTAGAACTGAGCTGACAATTGAGGACCAAACCAAATTTCTGGTGCTCTTTAAATATTAAATCCTGGCACCAAAATGTGACTGCTAATTAGCTGGGGGGGGGGGCCTGAATCTTTAAAGGGGCCATGCCAACTTTTCCTATAAAGGGAGAGTGGGAAATGGGAAGCTGGTGTGTATAAAGGGAGAGGTAGAGCATCTAGACCCTGGAAGCTGACGCAGTTGAGTGCATGTCATAACTCCAGTTGGGCAGCCTTTCATTCATTCAGTTATAGCTATTATTCAATAGATTTGTTGAGTTTGCCCACAAGAAAATTAACATCAAGGTTCTATATGGTGACATATCTGTACTCTGATAATAAAATTTACTTTGAACTTTTTACTTTGAGTCCACAATCTTCTAATAAAAAAGTAAAACCAATGAGCCACAGCTATGGTTATGGATGATAAGGGCCAGGTCATGCTGCTTTCAATGTGCATCCAAGCAATGCAGGTGTGTACGACATATTACAATGAAAATCATGCTGATGTGTATTTTCAACAGAGGCCCAGAGTGTTTCATCCTCTTACATTATCAAAAAGGACTTAGTGTATATCATTGAAGAGCAGAAGGAGAAACAGGAGAACAAATAAATCAAGTCATACACTTACTTTTGAACTGGGCTGTCTGTAAATAGTTCATCCTTCCTGAGAAAGTTGAAGTTGTTTCAGAATACAGGGTGGTCCACAGCTTCATTACTTTTTAGCTGTCAAAAAAAATGTACTGGACAGAAACATAAATAGTCTTTCATAGGCCTGTTGTGAATTCAGTGGACAAGCTAACATCAAAATTCCCTACCAAGACACCTCAAAATATATCATTAAAACATTTATTAGAATATGTGATTTAGATTATCTTTCTGGAGTCCAGTTGAACAGATCAGTATGGTCCATGAATGTAAGGCTGTGCTTACAAATATTACTGGAACTAGAGGAGAAACGTCTTTTACTCGGAGGCTGTTAGGACGTTGATTCTGCCAGCATAGAGAGCTGGGAGAGTCACATACATACCTTTACAAAGGAAGCTTGATATGCACTTTAAGAAGCAAGTTATAAATGTTATGTTGATAGGAATAAGCATAGAGAAATGGGAAAAATATTCTGGAGAATAACCGATAAAATGAACCTCACCTGTTCTTCTTTCTGCACATGGTAACCTCAATGCAGCCTTCTCTGTATTGACGAGACCAGACATAGATGAGGTGAACATTTTATGGAAAACCTGTGCTCTGTCTGCAACAGCCATCCTGCCATTCTGGCTACTTACTATTTCAACTCCACTTTCCATTCCCACACCAACGTGCATGCCCTTGGCCTTCTCCACCAGCAGGGTGAGGCCAAACTCAAATTAAAAGAACAAGACATCATACTCTGCCTGGATGGCCTACAACTTAATGATAGCCAGAGCCTCCTCTGCTCCTTCCCTTTCCATCGGGTTCAAACAAGTTGCCCAGCATTGTTCCCCATCGCTACATGTTTCCATCTGCCTATCAACCACAGACCTACCTCCCATCATACCACCCTTATCTAGCTTCACTTATCAAAGTTCAAAGTAAATTTTATTATCAACATAATATATATGTCACCATATACAACCCTGAGATTCATTTTCTTGTGGGTGTACTCAACAAATCTATACAGTGACAACTAAAACAAAATGAATGAAAGACTGCCCAACTGTGGTGTTCAACCAGAGTGTAGAAAACAACAAACTGTGCAGATGAAAATATAAATAAATGGTAATAAATAATGAGAATATGAGATGAAGAGTCCTGAAAGTGAGTCCATTGATTGTGGGAACATTTCAATAAAGGGGCAAGTGTATTTGAACGAAGTTATCACCTTTTGTTCAAGAGCCTGATGGTTGAGGGGTAGTGACTGTTCGTGAACCTGGTGGCCTCCTGAACCTGAGGCTCTTGTACCTTCTTCCTGATGGCAGCAGCAAGAAGGGAGTATGACCTGGACAATTGACATCCCTGATGATGGATGCTGCTTTTCTGCAGCAGCATTTCATGTGGATGTGCTCAATGGTTGGGAGGTCTGAGCTGTATCCACTGCTTTTTGGAGGTTTTGCTGTTCAAGGGCACTGGTGTTCATTACTTAGTACTTATCAGAGCCTGGCATCTGCATTTATTATAATTAAATTTCAATCTCTTCAGTCACCGCTACTACCCCCATCACCTGGCTCCATTTGTCTCAATTCTCTCTCTCTGCCTGTTTCCTTGTTTTTACCTATTATCCACCAACCAGTTTCTCACAAGTCAACCCTTCGCTCCTCCACTGGATCCATCTGTCTATCAATGCCTCATCACATGGTTCTACCTGTCTAGAGGGTCTCAGAATACAATTATTGTACATCGCTCAGTATTTTAATAGAAATGTATTGCTTATTAAATATTAATAATGTTGAAGTAAGTACAGCTGTCAAGTAGTGGTGGGTTGAATATTTATAATTAAATTATCAGCTATGAACTGAAATACAAATTCACAGAACCACTTTGAATTAAGGTAAGGAACATTAACTATTTCCCTTACCACAGAAATTTCCTGACCCGTTAAGTGCTCTCAGCATTTCCTGTTTTTATTTCTTATTTTCTGCTTTACTTCATTTTTACAATTCATCAATAAAAATTGCTGCTGTAATGCCTGATGCAGATCTTGCATGTGAACATGCTCATAGTGTCCTTAAATAGGTCCAGATCTCCACCATCCACTGTGTGAAGCTTTTCCTAATTATTTTAAAACTGCTTGACCATGATTATATTTGCAAGAGAGCAGAACCTAGATTTGCACAGACATGTATGTTTCTGCTGCACAGTCTGGCAATGATCATTTATATTTTCCTTTCTTAACTCTGTATTCTCTTTCACGTTGACGCCATTTCAATGCCCAAGAGCTTGTGTTTGATTTTCCACACATTTTGCCCTACTGCTTTAATTTACCACAATTAAAACATGGATAAACATTTTAATTTATAAGTTATGATAGGCCAAGTTTGAATATATATCAGTGACTTCAGATGAATACAGAGCAATTAAGCATGCAAATCTTTTGAAGAATTCACCACAAAGACAAATTTCAAGGATGTATTTGTTTTTTGTCTTAAAATCCATTGAAGATCTTTGTAGATATGATTGAATTTGTTTGGAGGTTTATTTAGACCAAAATATATATGTGTGGCAGGATCTGTATGCATTTTGTTGCTATTAATGTTATAAAAGTTGTATTTACTGCAGTTGACATTCAGATCTACATATATATGAGAACAGATGAAAACTGCTGTTGAGATATTCATGGTTAAAAGTTTAATATTACTTTTGTTTTACCATATATGTTTTATTGATTAGTATTTTAATGTTTTGTAACATGTCAAAATTATACAGATTTTAAATATTCTTTTTGATTGAGTGCCAATATTAATAAAAGATTAACTTTGTAATTTTTTCTCACACATTGCTTTGCTCACATCTCTTGCAGCCAATAAATATTTATCTATTTTATTAAATGCTTTGCAAGCTCTTGAAAGAAAAGTGTCTTAATTATATGGGAAACTCATATATGAGGCAATCAATGTGCCAGGTGACATACTGGATCAAAAATTCAGTTTTTTTTTTCAAGTAAGAATTCAAGAGATGTTGCAGATGCTGAAAATCTTGAGCAACACCCATAAAATGTTGGAGGAACTCATCATGTCAGGCAGCTTTCATGGAGGAAAATAAATTGTTAATATTTTGGGTTGAGACCCTTCATCAGATCCTTCTCTCAACTAAGAGATAAGTTAACATTAGAAAGCAATCATCCAATAAATTGCCCAACAGCAGAGTGATAGGCAAACAAACAAGTTTAATCTCTCTGCTTCTTCCCATCAAGCAACGTATTTATAATCCATTCAAAGAAATACACAACTAAGGAAAATAACTGAATGTTCTTTCATTGTCACAGCCAGAACATTAAATAGACAACAGTATCCAACTTGAATATGAATGTTGCTTTCATATTTATCCCAGTGCTTTGATAAGCTTCCCATTCAATTCCATTTCTTCTGCTCTGCAATCAAACGGTTACTCTCGGTATTGGATGCCTAGGATTCTTGAACGCCTTGTCCACATGGTTGTTTCTCATCACTAACTAACATCCTTAGAACACAGTCTCCAGACTCTTTGAAGCAGATTGTTACACAGAAGGCAGGAGTGAGTAGGCAGGAGTGAACAGATGTTAGCAGCTTCCTTCAAATTGTTTCAATCCCTGCTCATGGTTGCACCCCTCTGAAGCTTTGATTAAAATATTCTCATTGTCAGAAGTAGTGAGATTCAATGTATCAAACTGCAAGCTCAATATGTCTGTGTTATCCTTTGAAAGGACCACCTCTTGTTGGTCATTCACTCTTGGGCACTTTATCACTTTGATTAAAATGGGGAATCTTTCCTATAGTGGGTGAGCTGATAGATCTTCTGACACAAGTGACATAATGTGAGAAGGTGAAAAATCAGTTTGGGAGTGGATACGTGGTTGGAAGGATTTGTAAACATAGAAATGGGCAGGATGAACTAGACCTTGCAAGATCAGATTGAGTAATTGCATATCAGTTGATCGAGATACAGAGGCTAGTTGGTGAACTAGATGAGCAGAACCTGGCACACCATAATATCTAATGAGCTGCACTGGTAACAAGTTGTGCCATGTAGACAGAGGAAGACTGGTATAGGAAGACATTGGAATAATCAGGTTTAGAAATGAGAACAGCACAAGTTTGTCCAACCTTCGCACTAAATCATGGGGAGAAGGGCCTGTTCAGGCTGTATTGTTCGATGTCCCATGTTGTTTAAGATTATGAGAGGCATAGATTTTGTAGATAATTAAAATCTTTTCCTACGGTACTGGCATAAAAAATAAAGCAGCATATATTTAAGAAGGAGTATGAAAGTGGACTGAGAGGTAATTTATTGTATATACAGAGTGGTTGATTTGGAATATGCTTCTGGAGGAAATGGTGGAATCATATATAACGACCACATTTAAGAGGCAATTAAACAAATAGTTCTATAGTTGTGGATACCATCCCAATGTAAGCAAATGGGATAATTCTGGATGCACAACAAAGGGTCAGTCTGGATATGATGGGTCAAAGAGTCCTTTTCTCTGCTGTATGATACCATGACCTTTCTATAGCCCAACTCTCTGAGAGATAGTACTACCTTAACTGGATGCAATACATGATTTGGATACTGATCACTGATTCTGTATAAAATATTTGAATTTGGCAATCAGAGTGAACATGAAAGAAACCTGCATCGAATAAAAATGCACTAATGCATAATTTGAATTTACTCTATTTCCATGCCTTAATTATTGCTGTCTGTTTTGCCTTTACACCCAAATGCTAATTATATCATTAGACACAATTACCCGCTTATTATGTGAAATATCACATTAAACACTTGCTTCCTCAGATTTTTTTTCTTCTCTCTCTTGTGACTTCACTCTTTTATATAAAGACCAACTGCCTTCTCAACAAGCCACACTTCTTTCTCCCCTTAAGTTTGTCTCAATGCTCATACACGTTCATGCCAATGACTTAATGAAACATGGAAATCAAATAGGAATCTTCAGTACTGAAAACTCCAATAGCTGAAAGCCTACGTGTGGGTGCATCTGTTAGAACCACTGACATACATCTACAGGCAGCTGGGTTTAAGCCTGCCCTATCGGGATAGAGTTGAATGGTCGCAGGAGATCCACTTTCCATCCATTGCCTAAAGACAGGTGGGTTTGCAAGTTAACTGGCCTTAATCTGGTAAAACCTGGGGAAAGTTAATGAGAACATGAAGAATAAAGTTGTGGAGTTGGTGTAAATTAGTGGTTGGTGGTCAATGAGGAGTGGTGGAGTTTTGTGTTGAATTTCTCTATGGCTCTTTCACTCCTTTCCAGGATGGTAGGCAATGAAACTGAACATTTTCATGCTGACACACACATCAGGGAATGCTGGGGCACAGTGCATAAGGTGCTCTTCTAGCAACCTACTGCCACTAACCAAAAATCCAGAGCCCTGAGTTCAAACCCCACAATGGTAAATGTAGAATTTAAATTCAGATTAACCACCTTTATTCTAATGGCGTAATTTAATTTACTGGATTGTTTCAAACACTCCTCTGGTTTAATAAATAAACTCTTCTTGGGCTTCCAGCTGGCTACAGGTATTGATTATAACTGATAAACTCTGTCACCTTCATCAGGAACGATGCTGGGCATGTCTAGTCCATAGTCCCTCCCTCTAAATTGGTCAGTCCTCATCCAATCAGGTTTCCGCTCTCCCACCTTGTTTACAATCAAATTCTAGTTCTTACTTTGAGTGAGTCTTTGTCTTTGTTAAAATTCTTTTCCTCTAGCTTTATTTCAATGGCTTCCTTTACCAGGCAGTCCCAAAAGCCATTGGTGTGGCACAGTATGATCGTCTAAATACCACTGGACCAGACATGCCCAGGCATCATCCCTGATGAAGATGACAGAGTTCTGTGATTGAACTGTCAGATATAATTGATATCTGTACTCAGCTGAAAGCCCAAGAAGAGAATATTTGTCATATATGCCAGGAAAGCACTAGATCCTTTTTCACTTATCCAGTTTATCTGTATTTTTAAGGACATATGAACTAAGTTTATACTCGGTCATTCAATATGGTTAGAATTGTAACATTGGTTTTGGGAAGTTTGGACTACTCGTTGAAGAGCCTTCCAGTCCGCTGCAGTGCAGTTTCTGTACCAAGCAGTGACGTTGTTTGTTAGGATTATCTGCATCTGTAGAATGATGTAAGTATGGATCTGCAAAGTCTAGTTCTCTTCAGAAAGGAGAGGTGTTTGTGAGCTTTCCTGACTGTGCAGGACGTACA
The DNA here is from genome assembly GCF_030028105.1 of Mobula birostris. NCBI lineage: Eukaryota > Metazoa > Chordata > Chondrichthyes > Myliobatiformes > Myliobatidae > Mobula > Mobula birostris. The sequence goes on from NC_092374.1 coordinate 70,067,653, forward strand.
CTGGACCCATGAGAGGTTGTGTGTGATGCGCACTCCCAGGAGTTTGAAACTGCTTGCAATTCCCACTGCTGTGCTGCCAAAGTAAAGTGGGGTGTGAGTGGTGCGAGTTCTTCTGAAGTTAATAACCATCTCCTTTGGCACCCAGCATCGGGTTCTTCCTCCTTCTCCCTATATGCCATTTCATCTTTGTTGGTGATGAGCCCCACCATTGTGGTGTCATCAGCTTGCTTAATGATGTGATTGCTCAGGTGATTGGCTGTTAGCTGTACAGTTATGTGTGAGCAGAGTGTACAGCAATTGAGTGTACACTGGGAGGCGCCAGTGTTGGAGATGATGGCGGGGGGTGAGGAACACCTGTGCATCCTAACTATCTCAGGTCTGTTCATTAGGAAGTCGCCCAGTGGTATATTTAGATTGAGGAGTAGGAGATGTTCGCCAAGGTCTGTAGGACAATTGTTGAATACAGAACTGAAATTCAGAAACAGAATTCTGACTCAACTGCCCTTGTTTTCTAGATATGTCAGGGCTAGGTGCGTAACTGATACTATGGCATCTGTCATAGACTGATTATGTTGTCAGTATAATGGTGAGTGCCCAATGTGGTAGTAATAGAGTTTTTAGTATGTTCAAATGCCAGTACCTTTGGAAGACCAGATGGAGGAGGATTTGAATGTAAGGTCAAATACCAGGAGTTGGTAGGGCAGTGTCAGAGACAGGGATGGAGGGCATGCTGTGAACCTGTAGAAGTGGAGTGTAGAGGTTCTGCTGGCTGTTCACTCTGCAGAACTTACTATCTCCTTTGCATAGACCATAAGACGATAAGACATAGGAGCAGAATTCGGCTATTCAGCCTATCAAGTTTGCTCCATCATTCCATCATGGCTGATCCTGGATCCCACTCAACCCCATACACCTGCCTTCTTGCCATATCCTTTGATGCCCTGACCGATCAGGAACCTATCAACTTCTGCCTTAAATATACACATGGACTTGGCATCCACCAAAGTCTGTGGTAGAACATTCCACAGATTCACTACTTCGTGACTAAAAAAATTTATCCTTACCTCTGTTCTAAAAGGTCATCCCTCAATTTTGAGGCTGTGTCTTTTAGTTCTGGATGCGCCCCCCCCCCCCGCCATAGGAAACATTCTCTCCACATCCAACCTATCTAGTCCTTTCATCATTTGGTAGGTTTCAATGAGATCACCCGGCATTCTTCTAAGTTCTAGTGAGTACAGGCCCAAAGCTGCCAAGCACTCCTCATATGTTAACCCCTTCATTCTTGGAATCATCCTCGTGAAACTCCTCTGGACTCTGTCTTCAATAACAGCACATCTTTCTGAGATATGACAATACTTCAAGTGCGGCCTGACTAGTGTCTTATAAAGCCTTGGCTTTATCCCCTTGCTTCTATTCCCCTTGAAATAAATTCCAACATTGCATTTTCCTTCTTTACCACAGACTCAAGCTGTAAATTAACCTTCTGGGAGTCTTGCACGAGGACTCCTAAGTCCCTCTGCACCTTTGATATTTGAACCTTCTCCCCATTTAGAAAATAGTCCGCACTATAGTTCCTTTTACCAAAATGCTTTATCATACATTCCCCAATACTGCATTCCATTTGCAATATGGGGACTGCAAAGAGAAGAGCCGTTGAGACCATCACAGAGGCTGCTGAGCATGTCTCCAGATGGCTATGGATCAAGAGGTGTGACCCGAGGACCAATGCTACTGGGACACAAGCCAGTGCCTGAACAACCCCTGCTGGGTCGCTTGGGTGAGGGTATCTGATGTTGAAAGACCTGAAACACTGAATAATCCCAGTTTACATCACCAATGATCTGTCCCAGCGTATCCTAGAATATATTTCAGCATCATTATCAGCCGTTCAAAGCACTTCATGATGGTTGGTGGCAGTGCCGGTGGATAGTAGTCATTTAGTTTTGAAGGTGTAGAGTTCATTGGTACAGGGATGGTGATGGCTGATTTGAAGCATGTGGGGACAGCAGCCTGGGTATGTGAACTGTTGAAGATGTCTGTGAAGACATTAGTGAGCTGGTGTGTGCACTCCCTGAGTACTTGTCCTGAGATGTCATCTGGCCCATCCAACTTAAAGGGGTTGTCTCTCTGCAGGGGTTGTCTTCTAACCTCTCTGCTGTTACGACAGTGGCTGCTCACCTGGGAGGGGGGAAGGGGTAGCTTTTGTGTCTGCATCGTGTTGCATGCCATCAAAGCGTGCATAAAAATTGTTTAGAGCATCAGGGAGGGAGGACTCTGAATGGACACTGTTTTTCCTTCTGTAGTCAGAAATATGGTTGATACCCAGTCACATACATGGGGGATCGCTATCAGACAGCTCGTCCTGACTTTTTTGTGCATAGGTGTTCTTTGTCCTCTTGGTACCTGAGATGACATTTCTCCTAGCTGCTCTGAGAGCCGTTTTGTCAGGAGACTTCATGGCAGTGTCCTGAGCTTTTAGAAGGGAGTGTTCAGCTCAGATTTCTGGTTGCATTGTGAGATGACCAATCTTGAGGTACAGATGTCATTTCATTCTTCCTGATATTTTGTTGAAATGAACAGTTTGTCTCTTTTAATACTTTTCTAAACAGATAGAATACTTAAAAATTAGATCCTTTCTTAACTTCAATCAAATTCAGACACTTAAGTCAATTTTAGGAATCAGTACGCTGAATACAATTACATCTCAGTCATTGGGTGTTTGAATTTGGGTCACTTAATTACTTAATTGGTCAGGTTAATTTGGCCTTATTGCCTAAAATTTTAGATAGGATAACATTAAGAAGGAGCTTTTTAAATTGTATCACTTTGAATACTCCTGTTGGTTAGAAAGAACTGCAGTCCACAAATCAGTGAATTTGAATGAATCAAGGATGGTGGAAGTCGACAAACTTCTGCTTTGTTCTTACCATGTACTTGAAGGAGATGGAGGCTGCCATTTTGCAAAGCTCCTCTGCATAATCCATTTTGTGAACTGAAGTTGCTTGGCTCATTTGTGTTTTAAAGTACACACAATGATGCTTCAGGCAATCTGCTTCACTACAGAACATTTCCAAATAACAAGTATAATATAACATGCAGGTTTTTGAATGTTGGGGTCTGTGTCTGCCCTGTCCTTTCAGTCCATCTGGACCAGTATTTAACTTGACCCAACAACAGAACAATTTTATGCTCTAGAAAGAGGACTAAAGATTGTGGTCAGCGTGTGAAATCGGCTCTTGCCTTTGTTCTGGGCCGGTGGTTAATTTATCTAAACAGTGAATCATACCGCAGACTTAGACCCAGCTGCAACTAAAGGCTCTTGGCCAAGACCATGTTGCTCAGCAACTCGCTCTGGGACCATATTTTGCCACCCAGCAACTTGATCTGGGTGTAGACTCCACTCCGCAGCAATTTGCTCCAGGCCCAGATTTCGTTACCGAGCCCGAAGCCGCTCTCAAGCTCTTCAAATCAGCTCGGCGACCAGAGCGATTGAACCTTGCACCCGGGCCAGTTGATCGAGCACCAAGCCTTCTCTGCCCAGGTGATGACTTCTCCATCCAGAGCGTAGAGCGATCCAATCTCACTCACGGGTCAGCAGTACTCCATTCGCAATGGTTCTTCAACATACCATCCCCTCGCGCCATTGCTCACCCCTTTATTGTTTACAGCAGTATTTAAACACTCTTTACCTCAGAAAAGGTATTTTTAGTGCCGTTTTTAGTCGGATGTTCTAGCTTTTTGACTACCAGAAGCTGTTGCACACATTTGGTAGCACCATCTTAACCGGAAGTGGACATAAAAGTATGTCAGTAGTGGTAACTTTAAATTCTCCTTGTAGCAGGAATAAATAATTATGACAGAGATTCTAGCTAATTAGTAATTGTTTATTTAATCTATATGTCTCCAAGCTGAATGTCCTTGAGAATTAAAGGGAAGCAGTCCTTGTACTCCTTCCCCTCCTCCACTTTCATAGTCTGGCTTCTTCCGCACTTCCTTTCCATTCCCGATGAAGGCCCCCGGCCTGAAACGTTGACTGTTCATTCCTCTCCATAGAAGATGACTGACATGCTGAGTCCCTCCTGCATTTTGTATTTATTCTTTTGGACTTCCAGCATCTTCAGAATCCCCTGATTTATTGACTTACTTTGTTTTTTTTGTTATTTAATTCCTGCCACGATGTTTTGTGCACATAGTTCAAATACGAATATTCTGAAATCTTTAGTTTTTCCCACTTGGCTACTGAAATAGTATATCATCATTTAGCAATGCATAGCTAAATTCTTTTTGGACTTGAGGAATTTATTAGTGCCAAAAATGGATGTATCATTTTCTACCTAATAAATGAGTTTAATAACTGTTTCCGGACAACGAGGGAATCACAGTTTATATTTGACAATTGTTTGGAAATTATTTCCAATATATCAAAATGAATTAAAATGCAGCAATTACATTAATATACCGTAATAAAAAAGTTTGAAGTAATCAAATAGATAATACAAACTAACAAAAAATGGACACTCTAGTTCATTTTCTTAATACTATCCATTTGATTTGCTTTGGGTGGTTCAATTAAGGTACAAATATATGGACCAAAGGTCACAAAGAAGAGAAAATCTGCAGATGCTGAATATCCAAGCAATACGCACAAAATGCTGTAAGAACTCAGCCAGCCAGGACCCGATGAAGGGTCTCGGCCTGAAATGTCGACTGTACTCTTTTCCATAGAGGCTGCCTGGCCTGCTTAGTTCCTCCAGCATTTTGTGTATGTTGCTTGGACCAAAGATCAGGCAGATTCTGGTCATGCATGATCTTTAGGAAAGCAAATTGTCATGTAGGTTAAATGCTAAAGCTAAATACAGCCTAGCACTGCTTAAATGTGACACTGTACAAGAAGAAGATGGAAGAAAATGATTGTAGAAAATAATTGAAACACAATGATGTATTGACAGTTGCTTAGAGTCCTTGTAGTTCCTAAGCATTACCACTGGAGAAAGGAAGAGTGTGACATTCACAGGCATTAGATACTTATCTTATTATTGATGCAACATGGTAGCCCAATGGTTAGCATGTCACTTTACAGAACCAGCAATCAGGAAATTGTGGTTAATTCCCTCTAATGTCTGTAATAAGCTTGCACGTGACCACGTAAGTTTCCTCTCGGTGCTTCTGTTTCCTCCAACATTCCAAAGATGAGTGGGTAAGTAAATTATAGGCATGCTATGATGGTGCCTTGAACATAGTGACAATTGGATGCCCCCCAGCACATCCCCGGACTGTGTTGGTTGTTGATGCAAACATTTCACTGTATGTTTCATTTTTCCATGTACACGTGACAACTAAATTTGATATTCATCTTTATCTTTACATGATTTTCTTTAGATTTACCACTTTCTAATATATCATGAGCTGGGGTTCCTATAAATAATGCACACTCACTTTCAATAAGCTTGCTTGCAGCCATCTTAAGAACACAATGGCAACTTTTTTTCTTATTTAGCGTGTCATTTTTCTGCTTTCCTTACTAACTCAAACTACATAATTGAATAGAGGTAGCAACGCCAACTCACAGAATGGTTGATGTGAAATGCCTGCATGTCTACTGTCATAAAAGACAGTCGACTCAAGGCATCTGACACACTCGTTCAGCTTTCACATCTATACAATTATTGGGAATGCTGCAATCATCTTTTTAGAAAAGGTTTATTTACAATTCATGAACATTCAGTTGCAGTGGAATGCATTATCCAGTTTTTATTTAGCATCTGGGTACATGTGTCACTAATAAGTCCCTCTTTACACATTAGCAAAGCTGACAATTGAGGCTTTAGATATAGAACATCGAATATAGAAAAGTACAGCACAGAAGTAGGTCCTTCAGCCTCTGACGTTGTGCTGAAACCAATGAAATGAGTAATTAAATACTTAGCTAAACTAATCCCTTCTGCCTGCATAATGTCCATACCCCTCCATCCTCAGCACATTCATGTGCCTGTCTCCAAGCCTTTAAAAAAACACCTCTGTTGTGTTTTCCTCCACCACCACCCTGGCAGCACATTCCAAGCACCCACCATGGGGTATAAAAAAGACTTCTCCCACATAGCTCCTTTGATATGAAGTGAATAATTACATTTACTGCAGCTTCATCGGGACAAAGTTAACAAATATCCTATCATGTTTGCAAATTAACTGGACTTTGCAATTACAGGGGGTTCACCTTCATTGGATAGGATAGTTATGCTGTATATGTGGTGTTGGCACGTGGTCAAGTGGTTAAGGCGTTTGTCTAGTGATTTGAAGGTCGCTAGTTCGAGCCTTGGCTGAGGCAGCATGTGTGTCCTTGAGCAAGGCACTTAACCACACATTGCTCTGCGACGACACTGGTGCCAAGCTGTATGGGTCCTAATGTCCTTTCCATGGACAACATCAGTGGCGTGGAGAGGGGAGACTTGCAGCATGGGCAACTGCTGGTCTTCCATACAACCTTGCCCAGGCCTGCATGAAACCTTCCGAGGTGCAAATCCATGGTCTCATGAGACTAACGGATGCCTACTAAGTTAATGGATGGTGTGGTAAAGTGTAAAGCTCACAAAGCTTGGGATACTCTAATGGACTACAATAAATTACCTCAAGCAGAGAATTGTCTCACAGATCTTCATGATTTACCAGACTATTATCAGAGCTAAGGGTCATCCATCAGCTAGATAAATTGGAATGGTTCTCTACAAGTATAAAAGGTTAATAAGTAATTTATTGGCAAAATTGCATGTTTCCTTCTTGCTTGTGTTTACCTGGCATTTCCTTAAATGTGGTGCAATGGCACCACAGTTAGTGTATTCTAGCTCAGAACTTCAGTGATTGAGATTTTAAAGTTAGCATGGAATAAAATACAATTTAATTTAAAAAATATTTTGCAGAAAGGATCACAGGATTATAGCTTTAAGTATATCGTGCAGTTCCTTGGGAATACAGGTCTATTTCATAGAATTTGATACATATATATAAATACATAGGATTTAGATATCCTGACCCACACTACAGTTCAGAAGGAGGCGATTCTGCATCTTACAGCTGTTTGCCAACATCCATAACACCTCAGAAGAAGAAGAGCTCCTGTGATTGGGGTTCAATTTTGTCAAGTGGTGCTCTTTACACATTATCCTTGTGACTGCATAGCTTCCCCCCAGCCGCTCTGGTTCACCCTCCTCCCAACCACATCCCAAAGACCCACTAGTTGTCAAGTGAATAGACTACTGTGTACCAAGAATATGAGAAAGTCTGCAGATGCTGGAAATCCAAAGCAATACATACAAAATGATGGGGGAACTCAGCAGGTCAGGCAGCATCTATGGAAAAGAGTAAACAAAAGGTTCCTTCAGCATTTTGTGTGTGTTTCTTAGGATGTTGTATCCTAGTGTAAGTACTGGTGGCAGAATTGAAGAGGGGAGTGTACTAACGGGTTGATGTGAGACAAAAGGCTAAAGGAAAATAAGTCAAGTCAAGTCACTTTTATTGTCATTTCAACCATAACTGCTGGTACAGTACACAGTAAAAACGAAACAACGTTCCTTCAGGACCACGGTGCTACATGAAACAACACAAAACTACACTAGACCACGTGAAACAACACAAAGCTACATTAGACTTCAGACCTACACGGGACTACATAAAGTGCACAAAACAGTGCAAGACAGTACAATAATTAATAAACAAGACAATAGGCACAGTAAAGGACAAATTACAATATAATAATAAATGATGTAAATGTAAACAATGTTTTAGCAGGAATTTAGAAAGAAATGAGCAAAAATTGCGAAGGGAGTGGAGTGGTGTTCAGTTGAGAGAGAGTGTGTGTGTGTGTGTGTGTGTGTGTGTGTGTGTGTGTGTGTAGATGTGTATGTATGGTGTCAGACTAGACTCTGGAAATTGAGGAGTCTAATTGCTTGGGGGAAGAAACTGTTACACAGTCTGGTTGTGAGAGCCCGAATGCTTCGGTACCTTTTGCCAGATGGCAGGAGGGAGAAGAGTTTGTATGAGGGGTGCATGGGGTCCTTCACAATGCTGTTTGCTTTGCAGATGCAGCGTGTGGTGTAAATGTCTGTAATGGCAGGAAGAGAGACCCTGATGATCCCTTCAGCTGACCTCACTATCTGCTGCAGGGTCTTGCGATCCAAGATGGTGCAATTTCCGAACCAGGCAGCAATGCAGCCGCTCAAGATACTCTTGATACATCCTCTGTAGGATGTGGTGATGATGGGAGGTGGGAGATGGACTTTTCTCAGCCTTCGCAGAAAGTAGAGACGCTGCTGGGCTTTCTTGACTATGGAGCTGGTGTTGAGGGACCAGGTGAACACCAAGAAATTTGGTGCTCTTAACAATCTCTACTGTGAAGCTGTCGATGTTCAGTGGAGAGTGGTTGTTCCATGCTCTCCTGAAGTCAACAACCATCTCTTTGGTTTTGTTCACATTCAGAGACAGGTTGTTGGCTCTGCACCAGTCCGTTAGCCGCTGCACCTCCTCTCTGTATGTTGACTCATCGTTCTTGCTGATGAGACCCAGCACCGTCGTGTCATCGGCGAACTTGATGATGTGGTTCAAGCTGTGTGTTGCAGCACAGTCATGGGTCAGCAGAATGAACGCCAGTGGACTGACCACACAGCCCTGGAGGGCCCCCATGCTAAGTGTGATGGTGTTGGAGAAGCTGATCCTGATCCAGACTAACTGAGGTCTCCCAGTCAGGAAGTCGAGAATCCAGTTGCAGAGGGAGGTGTTCAGGCCCAGAAGGCTCAACTTTCCAATCAGGTGCTGAGGAATGATTATGTTGAATGTTGAACTGAAATCTATGGACAGCATTCGAACATACGAGTGCAGGAATAGGACTGGTGGGAATACTGGCAGAGCCAGCACGGGCTCCTGTGTTATAAAAAGATATGAAACAGGAGCCCGTGCTGGCTCTGCCAGTATTCCCATCAGTTCCATGCTTCCATGTCGTAATAAGCTTACAATTCTAACCACACATCTAATGAGAAACTTCTTTTGAATTCCCCAGTTTGATTTAACGAATAGCATCTTACATTTCACAAGTATGCTCTCCCCTTATAAAAAAGGAAGCTCCTCTGTGTTTCATTTAATCCTGCTGATTGACCGCTATCAGGCTGTCTCACATCTTTCCTTTCCAGAGAAAGTCGCTGCAGCCTGTTCAGTATTTCCTGTTAGGCATACCTCTCATTTTTGTTATCCAAAGAAGAGCTTGTTCTTCTTTGTGTAGTTTTATGTATTATGTGTTAAATGTCATGCCCAAAGGTGCAGGGTTATTGGTTTTTAAAATGTGTTGATGAATTATCTGCCTCAGTTTTGCCTCAAGACAGTCTTGATTATTTTATTTTGCTGTAACATAAAGTATTCAAACAGTAAGTAACAAAACACCATCAAAGTTAATTGGCATCAGTTTATGAACAGAATGAGCTTTGAAAGATGAAAGCAGAAAGCAAACAATATCGACAGAACATTTCTTTGCAGATGCAGCATGGTACTTTTTAGAACTGATATTATTTCCATCAAAGATTTTTTTCAACTTATTTCAACAGAAGATTCAAACTCAGCTGGTCAAATATTCATTGTTGTTGGATCCTGTTTATTTTGTGCCACTTGATTCTGAAGGCATTTGGAAATACAGCTTCAGTCTTACTAGACAAATAGGATAGAGTTTAGGAGCCAATTAAACAGATGCACAAGAAATGAGTGAAGAAAATGCAGACAGACAGTCTCCTGTTTGCTCAAGCTGTCTAGATTCAGAGATGGTGTTTTAAAATTGGAAATGTTATTGATTTGCATGAAATAAAAGAAAATAGGAGAAAGGGAGGAGCCAGTCAAATACATTGGGCAACACGGTTAGAGCATCAACTGCAAGATTGGGATTCAATTTGTGCCTGTGTGTGAAAGGATTATATACATCCTCCTCTTGACTGCTGTGGTTTCCTCCGGGTGCTCCAGTTTCCACACACATTCCCAAAAAAAAATGATATGTGGTTCGGGCTAGTGCATTGTGGGCAAGCTATGCTGGCATCGGAAGCGTGGCGACACTTGAGAATTCTCCCACACAATCCTGGATTTGATGCATACAATGCAGTCCACTGCATGTTTTGATGCAGCTGTGCCAAATAAAGCTAATCTTTAATCTTTTATTTTTTTTAATCTTCAAATCTAGACCTGTCAACTAAACAGCAAGTTTGAGTAACTGATTGCTTTCCTTCATAAGGGACAGCGTGTTTGAACACCTACAGCACCAAAAAGACCATGGGCTGATCAAAAGGAGTTAGCTTTGATTACGAGATGTAGCTCACTTCTGACTTGTCAATTGATTACTCTTCAATAAGCCACATGTATCGTGGCTGGGAGTGTCTGAATATTACCAATATGGACCAAGTTTCGGATTGAAAGTAAACAAGATGCATAAACGAGAAGTAATCTTTTAGAAGATAGAATATTCTCTGATTAATAGGATCTGACAAGTGGTATTCACTTGGCATCTTCACTGGTGCCTCAGTTTTCCAAAAGACCACAAGACCATAAGACATAGGAGAAAAATTAGGCCATTTAGCCAATCAAGTCTGCTCCACCATTCAATCATGGTTGACCCTTTATTTTTCCCCTCCTCAGCCCCACATCCTAGCCTTGATGCCATGGGCAGTCAAGAATCTATCAATCTCCATCTCAAATACACACAACAGCCTGACCACCACAGCTGCCTTAAGTAACAAATTCCATAAATTCACCACTGCCTGGCAAAAGAAATTTCTCGACATCTCTCTGTTTTAAATGGACGCCGCTCTATCCTGAGGCTGTGTTGTCTTATCCTAGACTCCCTTACCATGGGAAACATTCTTTCCACATCTGCTCTGTCTGGGCCTTTCAACATTTGAAAGGTTTCAATGAGATCCCCCCTCATCCTTTTAAATTTCAGTGACTACAAGCCCAGAGCTATCAAACGTTCCTCATATGCTTTAAGGCATCTGTTAGTCTTGTGAGACCATGGATCTGCACCTGGAAAGTCTTCAAGAGCCAATGCTGTAACCAGGCTAGTAACTTTCCTGTAATAGCATGGGCTCTTAACTTCGTAAGCAAGCTCACGTATGCACCTAGTCAAAGGCCTTCTGAAAATCCAAATGTACAACATCCACTACATCTCCTTCATCTATCCTTTAATCTCCTCAAAGAATTCCAACAGGATCGTCAGGCAAGATTTTCCCTTAAGGAAACCATGCTGAATTTGTCCTATTTTGTCACTAAGTACTCCATAAACTCATCCTTAACAATTAACTCCAACATCTTCCCACCCACTGAGGTCAGGCTAACCAGTCCACAATTTTCTTTCCTCATTCCTTTCTTAAAGAGTGGAATGACATTCAGCTTCCAATTACAACCATCTTCTGCCAGAATTCAGTGATGGCCTGACAAACTGTAAAAGTCCAAGAAGATCATCCACCTTATTTCTTATGTTCTGAGCATTGTGATACAACACTTTGAGTAATCAAACCCTTTTTGATTCTGCATCCCTAAACCGTCACGTATATTAATGCTCTCAATGAATCTGTAGCAAGTCACATATCCACTCTTGCAGAGGAAACTAATTTATGAGGTTAGCAATCTGTGAAGCAAGAGGAAAGAGTTGGAAGGATACACTGATTAAATGAGAGCACAAAGCCACAACAAGTAGAGGGTAAAGTAGGAAGTGGGAGAACATCTGTTACAGTGATTTTTGGGTTTAGGACATACACATTTAGCAATTGACTTTGGCTACCAGTCCTCACATCTGAATACGTATTGTGGATTTAATTTGGAGTGCAGCTCTGAGCAATGGGTTTCTAAAGGCAGTGTATCCCAGAGCAGACAACGCTGATTAAAATTCATTTGGATGTCTGTGGCTTGGATGCGGATCAGGAGGAGTGAAGGTTGTATGTAGTTTCTATGAAAGCATTATTCATACGTTGTAAATATGGATTTGTCCTTTGATGTTTGGCACATAAAATATCAGAACCCATGTTGGACCAGTAGACCTTTCAACCAAAAGCCTCTCCATATGATTCCTGCTGTCACTTGTTACGTCAAATAAAGAAGCTGCTTTTTATCTACCAGTAATTTTCTCCAGTGATTTCATTCACACAACAACACATCCATACTCTGTTTGGAGGATCTAAATTAGGATGCTTTCTTCTGACTAAAGAAATCCTCTGTGTGACAGTAGCCAAAAAACTGCAGGTTACTCAGACTATGTATGCTGAGGTCTGAGGTCAGTCGACCCTGATCCATTTTGTTTGTATTTTTTGTACAGGATGAGGGATTTGGCGGGGGGGGGGCGGTGTGGTTGATGAGTCTGGTCCTTTTTTTTTGTTTTTTGTGTGGGAGGAGGAATGGAGGGATTTGGGTGTTGATGTGTTTGATCCGTTTGGCTCAATTTTTGTGCGGGTGGAGGGATTTGAGGGTCGATGTGTCTGATCTGTTTTGGTTGATTTTTGTGTGGGAAGAGGAATTTGGGGAGTCGATGCACCTGATCCATTTTTTTTTGTGCATGAGGAGGGATTTGGGGGTTGATGTGTATGTTCTGTTTTTGCTTGTTTTTTTTACGGGGAGGTGGGATTTGGGTGTTGATCATTGTGCTGCCTTTCTTTTCCTTTTCTTTCTTGGTTTCATGGCTACTTAGAGAACTGAAGAATTTCAGAGATGTATACTTTGATAATCAGTGAACTTTCAAACTTTGAACTAATTAATAGGAATGTTCTAGACTTTCTAGGTTATTGAAGTGTGGTGCAGATATTCAACATACATTTATGATCTAAGTTTGTATGCACTGTACAACCCTAAGGTTCATCTTCCCACAGGCAGCCATGAAGCAAAAAAAACTTTGGAACCCGTTCAAACAAAAACGTCAACCCCTCCCCCCACACCACATGCACAAGGAAAACAAATCACGCAAACAGCAAAAAAATGCACGATAAACACAGAATATAAAACAACAACCTATAAAAGACATCAAAAGAGCTCAGCCTTGTTCAGTTCAATGCGGCGTGCATTATTTGCAGGCCGCCCTATTTCAAAAATCCCCCTAAATAGCAACAAAAAATGGAGCAACCGGAAGCCAGAAAAACGTCATAGCATGAACTACAGAGTCCAACCCACAAACCACATCGATTTAACCCTTGCCCAGGACCCAGAACTCCAGCACCATTTTCCGACAGCATCAAGAGAGAGAGTGACCATTCAAACACAGGGATCTTCCTTCGAGAGCAGCAGGCAAGAGGGAGAGAGAGAACATCACACACAGACACCTTCATCCGGGAGCAGGTAGCAAGAAGCTGGTAGATGACGCTCGCTTTCCACTCTTACCTCGATGATTCAATCTTCCCCGGCACATTAATCAGCAAGATCAGTAAGAAGTGGAGTCAATCATGGGCTCGCACCTTGTCTCAGGGCTTTTTGGGCCTTGAGGTCACACACTTGACTCAAAACCTTGCCAAACACCCTCAGAGACAGAATCAGATCACTCAATCAGCCTTGAGCAGTCATCACCAATATGTAGATCACAGGCTCCAACAGAAACAGAAACACATTTGAAGGAAAAAGAACATGTAAAAGATGTGAAAGTAGCTTTGAGAATGTCTGGAGGATGTCATCCTTGGTTATGTTGTTCGCTGGCACCATCTTCTTTTCCATTTCCAAAGACTTACAAAAGCAAAACTTGTAGGATAGCTCTTGGTGCAGTCCTAAACTGCTCCTGTTAAACTAAAGGAAACTAGGAATGCCAACAGGACCCTATGTACAGGAGTGATTGATAGTTACTAGTGCACTAACACTAATTCATGTCTTGTGATCAACATTTGCAGTGCAGTAGAAAAACAAAATATAACAAATTCCAGAAGTCAAAGAGTATGGAGGAGGGAGGAAAAGATGGCGGCACGACACAGCGCGTGTGGCCATTCCGAATGATATCATAGTGTGTTAACTAGGGGCCGTGCACAATACCGATTTGATGGAGACAGCCGTGAGAAGCACGGAGGAAAACCTGAAGAAACTTCTGAAATGCGGCACTGGAGGTTCACAGTCTGCGTCAGATGATGGGACTTTCGAGAGACCTTCAGACTTTTTACCATGCCATGGTCTGTTCTTTATCAAATTACGGTATTGCTTTGCACTGTTGTAACTATATGTTATAGTTATGTGGTTTTTGTCAGTTTTTCAGTCAGTTTGTCATGTGTTTCTGTGATATCATTTTGGAGAAACATTGTATCATTTCTTAATGCATGCATTACTAAATGACAATAAAAGAGGACTGCGTGTCCTCATAATCTAAAAAAAAGCAAAAAAAAAACATGCTCAGAAGGTCAAGCAAGGTCATCACAGAGAGATTCAGTAACTATTTCAGGCTGATGATATTGTCTTTCAATATGTTTCCTTCCATAATTCTATACTCAATCTCACAGACAATTGATCAGATTGTTATGACGTATAGTCCTTAATCATTTGTGATTGATCAGTCCACTTAGTGTTCCCAAGTTTTAGCGTGCAAATGCTCATATTCCAAATTTCCAAAGTTCCTACAAATCATCAGACTGACTCCTGAAAGGGGAACAGACAGGAAAAGATCCTGGTGTTGTTTTGTAGCATGATCACCTCAGTCTGCTATTGGGCTTCTGGTTGTTAGAATAATCACCAACTCCACTCCATGTCATGACCATTTTATTCTGGTCCTTTTCTTGACCTGAATTATGATTACTTCACCACAGGATTCCAACTTTCTTCTTTCTTCAGTTTTCTGAGGATTTTGTGGCCAGTTTTGAACATCTTCCTCTCAATGCCCATATTTAGAATACATTGAAAAAAGTGTTCCTTTTTTCTTGTCAAACTATGCTGCTAAGTTACCATTATAGTAGGTAAAATGTCCCCACCTTTAAAACAACAATAATCAAAATTAGCCTTCATATGTCAACAGATTTACGGTTTACTTCGATGCAAAGAGATTTCAGCAGATCGATTATCTGTGTAAACTATAGGAACACTTGTCTACCATACGAATGGAATTTTGTATAGTCTAATGCATACATTACATTGAGGAGCTTGATAGCCCAGTAATTAGATGATTAGTGAAGGACTAGGAAGTGAGGATGTAATGATTTACAAATCAGAAAATAAGCTGGGTACAAATTGTACTTGAAATGACTAAGACATGGAAAATGAAATAGGTTAATACTTTTTGAAGTCTTGTAGCTTGAGCAAATGCAATACTCTATTTGTCATGAGGATAATAAACTGATGTTAAGCAATGAAAACAAAAAGAATTGTGCATGTTTTTCCCTTGAGTTTGTAGCATTTGCCTCTCCTTTCTTATTAGTTTAAATAAACATCAAATGTTTGTATAATAGTTAATAGCAATAAAAACATTATCCAGCATGAATGAGGAAATGCAATTTGTCATATTGTTTATTTTTTAAACCTCATTGCACATTTTTGAACCAATTAAGAACTAGCAATGTGCCACAATAGAGCCAATCAAATTGCCCAAAGATGGCTGGAAGGGCCTTTCCTGCACTGATCTCCCAATAGATAAAAATAAAATAAATTATTCAAATGTGCAAATTATTAATCTCTTTGTAGGTACTTTAGAAACAAAATTAAATATACAAATAAATAAATATTGAACATTTGACAGAATTAGCTTCCAATGTCAATATTTCCAAAAAAACTTTAAAAGCAAAGACAATTTGAATTTATATAGGACCTTTTAATCATCACAGGTCTTAGAAGTATTTGTCAGACCATGATGTACTTTTGAACTCTTGAACTGTATATACAATAAATATAAATATCAATTTGTACAGAATAAGCTCACAAAATCAGCAATGTGATTTTGACCAAGAAGTCTACTTTCTGATATTACTTGAGGATAAGGAATTGGTGGGGGATACATCCTCCTTAAGCAAAGGTCAAGCCTTTGGTATATTAAACCATCTGTAAGACTGACACGAATCTCTAAAGGCGCATAGACATAAATTGCTCCTCTCTCCACCTTCTGAGTAGTTAAAGAATTCTGTTTCATTTCACATATCCCTACTTCACCAACCCCAACACTCCTTAACTTTTGCACTCAAACTGGCAGAGCAGAAGTTGAACACTCATCCTCCTGACTACAAGGACGAAGTACTATCAAACAGGATACTGCTAACACATGAAACTTATGGCCTTAGTTTTGAAGCTACAGCTGTTTTGTATAATATTTTGTTTAGAGAACGCTTCTAGTTTCCAATGACAAATTCTGTTTTGTGCATCACATTTTCATTTCCCAGGCAACCTCAAGTTCAGCACAGCAACATAAATGACAGGTCAACAAAACACAAATAACTCAGAAAGGAAGTAATGGATGGGAAAATTTAAGAGAAACTTTTGGCAACTGATGTGAAATTCAGTGTAATGATTTCACGATAGATATTAGGGAAAATATTTCCCCATAAAACTTTGCAGAATTGTCTGCACCTTAAGTCACTGTGTAAAGTTCCTGAACTTGTGTAATGTGAGTTTTTTCCCTTTATTAAGAGATTTTTGATAGAGGCAAAGTGAATTTTTTCGGTTATTTTGATTTAAGCTCAGATTCTGCGATGGTTGAGAGTCAATCAGTCTTGGAAAAAGCAAAAAGCTATCTGTCAAAGGACGTGACAAATGAGAAAATAATTCTAAATTAGTTTTGTGATAGTTCAAGGAGGTAACAACAGCAGCACTCAATTATAAGCAAAATAAATTTCTAACTTACTGAAATATCACTATTTTCTTCAGAAGAGCACAATTCAGCAAAATTTGCACCTAAAGCAATTAAAAATCATCTAATCGAATCTAATCTAATCTAAAAAGGTATTAGGGTATAGCCTAGTAATGAAGGTTGTTTTAAGGAGGACTGAAAAGGCAGAGAGAGAGAGAGAGAGAGAGAGAGAGGACAAAAGACTGAGAAGTTTAGGGAAGGAATTCCAGAGTTAGGATCTAGATTAAAGTGTGCATTCTACTGAGAAATGAAGGTCAGGAATACACAGTGTTGACAGATGAGGTTGCTCATGATCCTGAAAGGCTGCAAGCATGAAGAGCATCACATAGAAAGGGAGAGGACAGTTTATGAAGAAATGAAAGCAAAGATATTATTTTTAACATATGAGTGTTGTCAGATCAGAAGCAAATATATTTGAGAAAAAAAAGAGGTGGAGGAGAAGAGGAAAGGACATTGGCGAATAGGATTTAACATGGGGTAAAATCAATTTATTTTTACAAAGTATACAATGTGGTGCAAAGAATGACTGGCACATGCAAGAAATATATTTCCCTCATAACATTAGATGTTCCTAGTAGGACAGGACTCTAATGTTGAATGTTATGTGGAATACAGTTATGGAACCAGTATGTATGACAGATGCATGCATATCTATCATCTTCTGTGAACCAAGTGTACAGTGGCGGAGTATCCAGAGATTACTGGCCAGGGACAAATTCATTTTATAGAGCAATACAGCATGGATACAGGCCCTTTGGCTCATCCAGTCCATACTGGTCATGGTGCAACCCAGCTCATCCAATTTCCTACAGTTGGCCCATATCCCTCCAAGCCCTGTCCCTTCATATACCTATCTTAAATTATACCATTGTACTTTCCTCGATCACTCCCTCTGGCAGCTCATTCCATATACTCACCACCCTATGTGCGGAAGAGTGACCTTTCGCTTCCTTTTAAATCTTTCCTCTCTCACCCTTAATCTACACCCTTGGTTTTGGACTCTATTACCCTGGGGAACAGACTGTTACCATCCATCTTATCAATGCGTCTCATAGTTTAAAACCTTTCTACATGGTCACCCCTTATTCTCCTATGTTTCAAAGAATAAAACTAACCTGGCCAACTTCTCCCCATTATTCAGGTCCTCTGGTCCTGGCAATATAAACCTTTTTTTTTTGCACTCATTACAGTTGAACCACATCTTTCCTATAACAAGGTGGCCAAAACTGTATAAAATACTCCAAGTACAGCCTCACAAGTAACTGGCATAACATCTCAGCTTCTATTTTTTGTCCCTGACAGATGGTGGCAGGCATGCCAAACTCATTTTTCACCTCTCAGTCTATCAAAAGAATTATGCCCTTGTTTTCTAAGGTCCCTCTGTCCTATTGCACTCTCAGATGTCTTGTCATTCACAGTACAAGTCCTTTGCTGGCTGGACTTTCCAAACTGCATCACCTCATTTATCTGTAGTGGAATCCATTTGCAACTCTTCAGTCCACCTCCCTAATTGATCAAGATCACCCTGTAATCTTTGATAATATTCTTCATTATCAATAATGCCTCTTAATTTATATCATCTGCAAATGTATTGATCAAGCATTGTGATTTCGCATCCAAGTAATTGACTTCAATAACAAATAACAAGATTGTTCAGTGCACATGGAACCAAAAAATGGTGTACACCTTACCCAGAGAAGTGGCCTTAACTGGAAAATGTTTCTACATTGGTAATTAGAGCACAGAAAGTAGTTGACAAGAACTGGCCATTTGGCCCAACAAAACTTACCAAGTTCCTATTCACATAGTGTGTTAAAATAACTATCAAGTTCAGATTGAAAGTCTTTAAGCTACTACTCTCAACTATACAACTTGGTAGTTTGTTCCATGTCCACAACTCACTGTGTAATGAAATGCTTCCTGAAGTTTGTCTGAAATCTCCCCTTAATCAGTCTCCACCTATGGCCCCATGTCCTAGATGATAGAATAATTTTGAAGTAGCAGCTACATCCACTTTTTTATACCTTTAATGATTTTGAACACTTCTATCATGTCTTCTCTTATGCTACATCTACTTGGGCTAAAACATATATAATTCTTTTAATCTTTCTTCATAGCTCATACCCTGCAGAAATGGAATAAGTCTAGTTGCCCTTCTCTGAACCCTCTCTCCAGTGCCTTCACATCCCTCACACAATATGGAGACCAAAAGTTTACACAGTGTTCAAGGTGTGGCCTCACAAGCATATTATACATCTCAAGGAGAATGTCTCTAGACTCGAACTCCACTGAGCACATTCTATAGCCCAACATTCTATTAGACTTCCTGATCATTTCTGTGCATGGTGATGACGCCCAAATCTTTCTCATACAGCGCACGTTCTATCTCAAGACTCACCATTCTGTATTTATATCTAATATTTATACTTCCTATATGTAATACTTTACAGTTACTTAGATTAAGTTTCATCTGCCATTTATCTGTCCACAAATGGACTTTGATTTGATCGAACTGTATTCATTCTGCTTCCTGAATGTTATCAGCCCATCCCCCTAATATAGTGTCATCAGCAGACTTTACAAATTTATTTGTAATATGTTTATCCAAATCATTAATGTAAATTAAAAACAAACTTATCCCTGCGGAACCCCACTTCTAACATCTTCTAGGTATGAAAATGATCCTCTCACTATAATTCATTATTTTCTGTTTTTGAGCCAATTTTGCACTCGTACCTTACCCTGGATCCCTAGGTCCTGTAAATTGTTTATTAACTTCTTGTGGGATACTTTGTCAAAACCTTCAGAACGTTCAAGTAAATGATATCAACTGCTCTATTGTTATCATAAATTTTAGTTGCCTCTTCATAGAACTCCAGCATATTAGTAAAACATAATTTCTCTTTTCTGAGCCCATAATGGTTTTCTGATAACATGCCTGTTCATATCATCTGCTTTTCCAGTTTATTCTTTATTAATGTTTCCATCATCTTACCTACGATACATGCAAAGTTTATTGGTCTATAGTTACCAGGGTCAGTGTGGTCACCCTTCTTATATACAGAGACAACTTTAGCCCATTTCTAGTCTTCAGGAGTTACACCAGTCTTCAATAACTTCTGAAAAATACTTGTTAAGGATTTGAATATATAATCACTGACTTCTTTAAGTACCCTTGGATATACTTTATCTGGCCCTGAAGACTTATTAACTTTCAGCCTTTTCAACCAAAGCAGGACTTCACTTGCTAAGATCTCAAAGTCACTTAAAACAACCTTATTTTTCTCTACACTTACTGACGTATTGCTAACATCCTCGCAGGTGAACACTTTAGCAAAACATCAGTAAAAAGTATCCGCTATGTCCTTCTCTGCATAATTTAACACCCACTATTATTCCTATTACACTTAACTTTCTCCTTGAATTTTTTTTACTGCTAAAGTATTGAAAATATCTCTTGGGATCAACCTTAGCATTATCAGCAATATCCTTCTCAGTCTCTCTTTTGGCAATCTGAATTTCACTCTTGACTATAGTGCTCATATTTTCATATGCCCTATGGCTAACATCATTACGTCTAGTCCTGACGAAGGGTCTCGGCCTGAAACGGTGACTGCACCTCTTCCTACAGATGCTGCCTGGCCTGCTGCGTTCACCAGCAACTTTGATGTGTGTTGCCATCATTACTTTTTTTCTATTTTCCTTATATAGTTGTCTTGTCTTCAATAATTTTTATGTACATCTTTATTCATCCATATTGTTGATCTGGACACCAGAGGGAAGGAAAGGTGTCGTCTAGTTCAGGAAGAGGTGAGAGCAGTAGTGGAGGAGATGAGAGCCTGCAAGGTGGTGGGAATGAAACAGCAGGGAGCTTGGACAAGATGGGAGAATGCGGTTGAGAGGAAAATGACCTGGGCTGATCTTTGGAAAGCCGAACCACACCGCATCCAATTTCTCATCCAGGCAGTGTATGATGTGCTTCCAAGCTCATCACACCTGTACACATGGGGCAAGGCAGAGTCATCTGCGTGCCCACTGTGCTCCAAGCGAGGAACTCTGGACCACATCCTCAGCGGCTGTGCAAGGGCACGTGGTGAGGGACGGTACAGGTGGAGGCATGATCAGGTCCTGAAGACCATCGCTGAAGCCGTCAGTGCAGGAATTGAGTGGGCGAAGCGGTCCCGACCCTCCAAGCAGATCATTGCCTTTGTCAGAGCTGGGGAGCAGCCAATACCTGCCAAAAGAACATCTGCAGGCATCCTGACCTCTGCAAGGGACTGGCAGCTGTTGGTGGACCTCGAAGGGCAGCTGAAGTTCCCCAACCATATCGCAGCCACCACCCTGCGACCAGACATTGTCCTAGTGTCTGAGTTGACTAAGCAAGTGGTGCTGCTGGAGCTGACAGTCCCATGGGAAGATAGCTTGGAAGAGGCCTTTGAAAGGAAGCTCTCCAAATACGCAGGACTGTTATGCAACTGTCAGCAGGCTGGATGGAGAGTGAGGTGTCTCCCAGTGGAGGCTGGTTGTAGGGGATTTGTAGCCCGTTCTTTAGTTAGAGCCTTCAGCATTTTGGGCATCGAGGGAGAGAGGAAGAGGAGAGCCACTGATGCGGCAGAGAGGGCCTCAAGATGACTGTGGCTCAAAAGAGGGGAGCCATGGAGTCATAAGTAGCTAGCCATCTGGACACAAGCTGGGGTCTGATCAGCCCTGGCTGGGTCACCTGGAGGAGGTTGTATGATGTTGAAAGACCCGAAACACCCGATGATTCCAGGAACATCACTGAAGATGTGTCCAGAAGCATCAATAGATGTATGTACACAGCATCTGTTGTTTTTATTGCTTCTCCCAACCTCGGGTGTGAATATATATCCTGCACTGTGTGTATTACCTCTTTAAGTTGTTTCTATTGTTTCTCAACTGATTCAAATTCAAATGGCTCCTTCCAGTTTACCCTCTGAAGCCTTTGCAATATCTGCACTTTGTCTTTCTGAAATTCAATTTAATGATGTGCTTGGTCAGTGCAGCTACAACAATATTCATTTAGAAAGGAATTAAATTAAAATTCTAAATTAAAAATGAATGTCATGAAATGTCATAGCATTATTGAGAAGGGCACAACTTGGCAAAATTTGACCCTAGTGCAATAAACAGGTGTTAGGAAAAAAAACATTTAAGAAGGTTGTTTAAGGAGGATGCTACAAGGCAGAGGGAGATCTCAAAGGATTTTGGAGTTTAAGGAAGTAAATACAGAGACTGGCACCAAGATTTAAAAAAATGCACACAACTATAAAATCTGAGGTTACGTATAATAAAGCACAGAACAGATCATTACAAGGCAGGGCCTTTGGCCCACAATGTTGTGCCTATCTTTTAACCAACTCTGAAAGCACTAACCTTTACTTCCCACATTTTCCTCCAATTTTCTCTCATCAATGTGCCTATCTAAGAGTCTCTGCAATGTCCCTAATGTATCTGCCTCTACCGTCCCCAATGTATTCATGTACTTACCACGATGTAAAAAAAAACTACCTCTGACATTGTTACAAGGAAGCAGATTCACAGGTTCGGTAAGTGAAACACCAAACACTGTTTGAGGGTAAATACAGCAACCATTTATTCACAAGCAAGCAGTGAAACACTTTAATCACATGTAAATCGAACAAGCACTCATCCAAGTCACCCAAACTATTGAAATTACACCACTAGGCAGTCAATACACTTGTTAAATCTATCCAAGTTACACAAAAGATTAAACAGGTAATTAACATATGCTTGACTAGGTGTGCACCCAAAACATGAGCCTCTCCCTCTATTAACTGCAGCACACCTTCCAAATGATTTCTCCAGTGTTGCCAGTGGCTCAGAGCCTGGAGTGAGTTTGTGATTAAGAGAGAGAGACTCGCACACATGCATTCATCTTTATACACCTGAGCACTGGAAACCTGTTGCAGGTATCGCAGTAAGTGACCTGGGACCAGGAATTGATGCCACAGCGTTCTGAAGCTAGCCAATGGGAAGGTGACTACATACCTCGGCGGGCCCATCATCAAATAGCTGATTGGAAGTGACTTTTGGAACAATTTTCGATCAACAAATAAGTTAACTTCCTATGTTACAGACATTCCCTCCCCCACCCCATGCATTCGCCTAATCATCCTAAATTAGGCCCTTTTATATTAGCCATTGCTACTCTGGGACAAAGGAACTGGCTATCTAGTCTATCTGTACCTCTTTTATCTTAAACTGCTCTGTCAAGTCATCTCTCATCCTCCTTCATTCCAAAGAGAAAAGTCCTAGCTCACTCAACCTTTCCTCATAAAACATCTCATCTGCTATCATCTCTAAAGTGTCCATATCCTTCCTGCAACAAGGTGACCAGAAATGAACATAATACTCCAGGTGTGGTTGAACCAGGATTCTTTAGAGCTGCAACATTATTGTGCGGATCTTCGACTAAATTTCTCATTAGTGAAGGACAACACACCATTCGTTTCTTAACCACCCTATCAATTTGTGCAGCAACTCTGAACAATCAATAGATGTGAACCGGAAGATCCCTCTTTTCCTCAGCACTACTAAGAATCCTGTCTTTAACCTTGAACTCTGCCTTCAAATTAGATTTAACAAAGTGAATTACTTCACACTCCTCTGGATTGAATTCTTTCCACTACTTCTCAGCCCAGCTCTTCATCCCATCAATGTCCTATTGTAACAAGGAGTACAGTGAGAGGTGATCTCTTCTGGATAAGACTGAGGATGAGTGTTAGAGTGGAATTCTTTTTGGGTAGATGATTTGTTAACACTTAAATGACTTTGGCCACCAGACTTCTATTTTAACTGTTTGACAAAGGACTGTGGATTGAGTCCACCACAATGGGCTTCCTAAAAGGTGTGAATATCAGATGCTTCTTGTAGTTTGACTTGATGCTGTAGTTTCGAAGGCAGTATCACCTCTACACTATGAATATTAATTGTCTTCGATGTTAGCACGGGAAATGCCAAATAAATGTATTGTAGACTTAACTTACATTTCTAAAGGCTGTGGGTACCAACCCAGACATGTTGGTGTCGGGAGTAAAAGATGGTGCGAGATTTTGTATGTAGCTTCAATAGGAAGCATTGTCTATGCATTGTTTGTAACTTTTAAGTAGCGATTGCCTTTGTGTTTAGCATATAAATATCGAGCCCACATTCAGCTAACAGACCTTTCTGCGGAAAGCGTCTCCGTCCGTAAGATGCCTGCTGTACCTTGTTGTGTCGAATAAAGAAGCTGCTTTGTATCTACCAGTGACTGTCTCTCCGGTAATTTCATCCACGCTACAACAGATAGTCTGCTGTCTCATGTAGATGGAAGGAGATCATTGTTGACTTCCACCTTCAATTGAAAATAACATTATTCACATATGCCCAGTCAAGTAATGTTAGTGATTCCTCCATATTAAGATCATGTGATTTATTTCATAATATAACCAGCAAGTAAGTAGCATAATGTCAATAGTCATCTGTTCTAATAATTTTTTATGGGTTTTTATATGACTTTATGATTGGTGTGGACTATTGAGTGACAATAAAATTCAGTCAGTTGCTTTATGCTGCAGCTAATTATTATGTTGTTGGGTTATGGAATGTTAGCTTTCATTTAGTAGTAGGAGTTAATTTTGGTTTTGCAATTAATTTTTGATTACAATTTGTATAGCTCTTTTGTTACTTACTAGTTTTTGCTCAGCTTGGAAAAAGGACACTCTCTGCAGATGCCAGCAGATGTATATACCTGGTGTATATATATCATGGGGAGCTGGAGCAAGTGTGAATATCATAAAATTAACCCTTCAGCCAACTAACTGTTGCACTTGAAGACTTAGAGACTTTAGTATACAGTTAATGGTAGCCCCCTAATCCCCTAATAGCAATGAGATACAGAAGGATCTTGGGGTCCAGGTCCATAGTTCACTGAAATTGGCTATGTAAGTGGATAAGTTATATGGCATGCACATGGTAGGAATGTTTAGTATAAGCATAAGAAAGACATACTACAGCTGTGTAAAACTTTAGTCAAATGACATTTGAAGCATTGCATACACTTTTAGTTTCCCCTTAGTCGGAAGGACATGCAAACTGTGGAGAGAGTGCAGAAGAGATTTACCAGGATGCTATCAGGATTAGAGGGTGTGAGCTATAATGAGGTATAAGGAAAAGCTGGACAAACTTGGGTTGTGCTTCATAGAGCTTCAGAAGCTGAGGGAAGACCTGAAAGAGGTTTCTAAAATTATGAGAGGAATACATAGAGTAGAGAGTCAGAATCTTTTCCCTAGAGTAGAAATGTCAAACACCAGAGGATATGCCTTTTATGTTAGAAAAGAGAAGGTTAAAGACAGCATAAGAGTAATTTTTTTGACATGGAAAATAGAAGGCTCTTAGAATGAGTTACCAGGGCTAGTCGTGGAAGGAGGCAGTATGGTGGAGTTGAAGAGCCTCTTCACTCAGAGAGTGGTGGGAGTGTGGAACGAGCTGCCATCTGACATGGTAAATGTGGGCTCACTCTTAAGTTTTAAGAACAAATTGTGCAGGTACATGGATGGGAGAGGTCTGGAGGGTTATGTACTGGGTGCAGGTCAATGGGACTAGCGGAATAATGTTTCGGCACAGACTTGAAGGGCCGAATGGTCTGTTTTCTGTGCTGTAGTGTTCTATAGTTCTATGGTTCAATTTGTGGCAAAAAGTCAAATATAAGAGTGTGATAGCTGAAGGAACTGCACTCTTCTAGAAATGAGAGAGGCCGAAGAAAGGAAATTATAGGCCAGTTAGTCTGACCTCACTGGTTGGGAAGATGCTAGAGTTGGGAAGATGCAAAAGACTATTCATATGAGTAGCATTTGATGGCTCTTGGCCTTGTTTAGGATGTGGCTTTGAGGTACTTGGAGGCACATGATAACTAGGTTGTACTCAGCATGGTTTCCTCAAGGGAAAATCTTGCCTAGAAAATCTGTTGGAATTCTTTGAAGAAATAACAAGCAGGATAGACAAAGGAGAATTGGTGGAAGTTATGTACTTGGATTTTCAGAAGGCCTTTGACAAGGTGCCACACATGAGGCTGCTTAACAAATTAAGAGCCTGTGGTATTACAGGAAAGATACTAGCATGGGTAGAGCATTGACTGATTGGCAGGAGGTAAAGAATAAAGGGATCCTCGTTCCATGTGGGTCTATGTTGGGACTACTTTTTATGTCAATTATCAACGATTTGGATAATGAAATTGATGGCTTTGCGGCTGAGTTTGCAGATGGTACAAAGGTAAGTGTTGAGGAAGCAGAGAGGCTACAGAAGGATTTAGACTGATGAAGAGAATGGGCAGATACAACACATTTTTTTGGTCGGGAAATGTATGGTCATGCACTTTGGTAGAAGAACTAAAAGCGTAGACTATTTTAAAAAAGGAGGGAAAATACAAAAATCCGAGATGAAAAGAGACTTGGAAGTCCTCGTGCAGGATTCCTTAAAGGTTAATTTGCAAGTTGAGTCGGTGGTGAGAAAGAAAATGCAATTTTAGCTTTCATTTCAAGAGGACTAGAATATAAAAGCAAGGATTTAATGTTAAGGCTTTATAAAGCACTGGTGAGGCCTCACTTGGAATATTATGAGCAGTTTTGGGCCCCTTATCTAAGAAAGGATGTGATGACATTGGAGGGGCTTCAAAGGAGGCTCACAAAAATGATTCCTGGATCAAAAGACTATTCATGTGAGTAGCATTTGATGGTTCTCGGCCTGTACTCACTGGAATTCAGAAGTATGATGAGGTGGCGGGGAGAGGTATTATTGAAATCTATCTAATGTTGGAAGGCCCAGGTAGGGTGGACGTGGAGAGGATGTTTCTTATGGTGAGAAGTCTAAGACCAGAGGACGCATCCTCAGAATAGAGGGATGTCCATTTAGAACAGAGATAAGGAAGAATTTCTTCAGTCAGAGAGTGGTGAAACTGTGGTATTCATTGCCACACGTGGCTGTGGAGGCCAAGTCATTAGGTATGATTACGACAGAGTTTGACAGTTTCTTGATTAGTCAGGGCATGAAAGAATATGGGGAGAAGGCAGTGTGTTGGCACTGAGAGGGAATTGGATCAGCCATGATGAAATGCTGGAGCCAACTCGATGGGCCAAATGGCCAAATCCGCTCCTATAATTTATGGTCTTATGGAACAAACAGAAGAGTAGAAATGCAATTAAAGGGAACCAAGTTAGTCTCGTGGGGAAGAAAGAAGTGAGAGGAAATGACAGTGATATCAAGACTGGTGTGGAGACTAATATTTGCTGGTACAGATGGTTAACACTTATTTCATGCACATTCTATGTAAGTTTGCAGAAACAAGTAAAACGGTTTTCAGATCAAATGTATAAGAGACATCACATTTCAGGAAAATGTGTCCAGTGGCATTGACCACAGAACGATTTAATAAAAACCCTGTCACATTCACTCCTTGAGTACATCAAATAGCACATAAAATTCAGTTTCTATTTTTACTGTATGGTTTGCCTTTCCTTTTTGCAAAGAAGTTATTTGCAATCTATCAATATTTCTTTCATAAATTCCTTTTCTTCTCAGCAGTAGACTCACAGTCTCAAATTAAAGGCGCAGTATTCCTTCAGCTGACCCCTCAAGGCACTATGCAAGATCAAAGCTAATTATCCTTCTTAAAATGCAAAACCCAGCTCTGAAAATTATGTATTCTTCTCAAAACAATTTCTAATCCTAACTTCTAATATATTAAGATGGAAGTGGATGAAGGGAGATTTAGCAGCTCGTTCAGCAGTAAGATATCAAAAACAGAAATGATATAAAAAACAAGATAATAGATTGAATTGCACTGACACTAAGTACTATGAAGCCCAGATATCAAGGCAATTAAACCTGCCCCTAATTTTGAGGATATTGATTGGTATCTACTTTAACCTTCTTCTGTTATATGACCCTCTATCTGTTGAATGCTTTGTAATGGATTGAACTAAACATATTGATAAAAATTGTACCTGGTCCCTCAGCTTTACGCCAGCTATGGTCCCTGTATCAGAACTATGTCCATTGATTTGAATGGAATGACTGACCTTTAAAAGGCAAGCAAAAGTAAATATTTCTGTTTTCCTGAACAATCACCATCAACATCATTATGTGCGGTGTCGTATAATGTGGGTGATCATGGTGCTATTGATGACCATCACAAATTGGCAAATTTTTCTACAGAAGTGGTTTGACATTGCCTTTTTCTAGGCGGTGTCTTTACAAGATGGGCGACCCCAGCCTTTACCAATGCTCTTCAGAGATTGTCTGCTTGGCATCAGTGTTCGTATAACCAGGACTTGTGATATGCACTGGCTGCTCATACAACCATCCACCACCTGCTCCCATGGATTCATGTGACCCTGATCAAGGGGTAGGGGTACAAGCAAGTGCTTCATTTTACCCAAGGGTGACCTGTAGGTTAGTGGAGGAAAGGAACATCTTAGACCATAAGATCATACGACATAGGAGCAGAAATAAGCCGTTCAGCCTAACAAGTCTAATTTGCCATTCCATCATGGCTGATCCTGGATCCCACTCAACCCCATACACCTGCCTTCTTGCCATATCTTTTGATGCCCTGTCTGATCAGGAAACTATCAACTCCCACCTTAAATATGCACATGTACTTTGCCTCCTCTGCAGTCTATGGCAGAGCATTCCACAAATTTAAAACTTTCTGGCTAAAAAATTTCTTCCTTTCCTCTGTTCTAAATGGTGGCCTCTCAATTCTGAGGCTGTGCCCTCTAGTTCTTGATACCCTCACCATAGGAAGCATCCTCTCCATATCCACCCTATCTAGTCCTTTCTAACATTCAGTAGGTTTCAATAAGATCCCCATGCATTCTTCTGAATTCCAATGAGTACAGACCCAAAGCTGCCAAATGCTTCTCATATGTTAACCCCTTCATTCCCGGAATCATCTTTGTGAAACTCCTGTGGAGTCTCTCCAATGACAACACGTCCTTGTGACAACACATCCAACTTCCCAGTCACTTTTGCTACCTTATATGCCCTTTCTTTAGCTTTTCTGCAGTCCTTAACTTCCTTTGTTAGCCACAGTTGCCTACCCCTGCTATTTGAGAACTTCTTCCTGTGCCTTGTGAACTATTCCTGGAAACTCCTGCCATTTCTGCTCTGCCATCATCCCTGCCAGTATCTTCCTCCACTTCACCCGGGCAAGCTCTTCTCTCATGCCTCTGTAATTCCATTTATTCCATTGTGATGTGAGTTATGCTTCTCCCTCTCAAATTGCAGTATGAATTCAATCATATTATGATCACTGTCTCATAAGGGTTCCTTTATGTTAAGGTTCCCTAATAAAGTTTTTCCACAACACCCAATCTAAGTTAGCCCTTCCCTGAGTAGGCTCAAGTGCAAAACTGCTCTAAGAAGCCATCTCGTAGACTTTCAACAAATTTCCTCTTTTGCGATCCAACACCAACCTAATTTTCCCAATCCCCTTGCATATTGAAGCCTCCCATTACAAGTGTGTCATTACCCTTATTACATGCCTTTACCAGCTCACTTTGCAATCTCAACCCCACGTCTGGCTACTATTTGGAGGCCTACATTTGATTCCCATAATGTTTTTTTTACCCTTGCAATTTCTTAACTCTGCCCACAAAGGTTCAATGCTCTCTGACCCTGTCACCTTTTCCTAAAAATTTAATTCCACACCACTGCCCATGCCTTTCTTCCTGTCATTTCGACACAAAAGTCTATCCTTTGATGTTAAGCTCCCAAATATGGCCTCCTTTCAGCCACGACTCAGTGATGCCCACAATGTCATACCAACCAATCTGTAATTGTGCCACACGTTCGTCCCCCTTATTCTGAATGCTACCTGCATTTAAGTACAGCATCTGCATTCTTTGTCCTTTTGAATTTTGCTTCTGTGGTACAATTTAACTCTTTGCTCTGTCTGCATTTGTACCCAATCATTGGCCTGTCCTTCCTTACATTCATGTTACACCCATCATCTACTTGTAAACATATTGGCTCATCCTCACCTCTATCATCCTGGTTCCCATCCCCCTGCCATATTAGATTAAACCACTCCCAACAGCTCTAGTAAATCTGCCCAAGGAGTATTGGCCCCCTTGGATTCAAGTGCATCCGATCCCTTTTGTACAGATCCCACCTGACCCAGAAGAGGTGCGAATTATCCAGAAATCTGAATTCTTGCCCCCTGCTCCAATTATTCAGCCACGCATTTATCTGCAACCTCATCCTATTCCTATCCTCACTGTCATATGGCACAGGCAGCAATACTGAGATTACTACCCTTGAGATCCTACTTCTCAGCTTCCTTCCTAACTCCCTAAGGAACCTCCTCCCTCTTTCTTCCTATGTCATTGGTACCAATACATGACTTCTGGTTGCTCACTCTCCCTTTTCGGGATATTGTGGACACATCCAGAAACATCTTGGACTCTGGCAACTGAGAGGCAAATTACCATCCATGTTTCTGCTATCTGACATTCCACTATCTGACATTCCCCCTTTCTTCTCTTGACAGTCACCCATTTACTTGTCTCCTGTAGCCTTGTGATGACTACCTTCCTGTAGCTCCTGTCTATCACTGCCTCTCTTTCCCTAAGAAGCTGAAGGTTATTGAGCTGCACTTCCAGTTCCCTAACACAGTCTCTAAGGAGCTGTATCTTGATGCATCTGGTGCAGGTGTGGAAATCAGGGAGGCTGGAGTCTCCTGGAAATCCCATATCTGCCATCCAGAACAGAACACTGGCTCTGTAGACGTACTCCCTATTCTCTGCAGCGTTGAATACAAAATGAATGAACTTAACTAGACTCCACCTGTTCTCGCCAAAGCCTTTTTTGAGCCAAAGCCTTCCTACTCTGACTCAGACTACTCCAATGATGACCTCTCCCACGATGACCGCTGCGCTAGGTGGTACCTCCCTTTTATAGAGATGGGGTTTCCCGTTAAAAATCTTTATCGGACCTGCATGGGAATACTCCAGTTGTGACTGTGCTGTACTCCAACCAGCATTACACCTTCTTTGGTAGAGATGTAGCTCCACCCCCACCCCTCTGAACAATATGAACGTTTTTAATGCTAAACTAATCCTTTATTGTTTTGCTTTACTTATTTAATCATTCATATTTCAAAACAGTAGACAGAAGATTGGCTGTGGCCTAGTCTTAGCCAGTGATCCGTTCTACCTCAAGGAACCATCATAGCAGTGAAGTCCTCAGGTTGTTGGCCTTTCAAAGGGCATAAAATTCATCCATGGGTGACAATGGTCAGAACAATTTGCCCAACCCATTAGGTGCTGGAGCAAGAATAGTGACTGTCCATTTCCCTCTAGAGATGCTGCCTCTCCATCTGAGCTCCCCCAGGATCTTGCTTGTTGCTCTGGCTTCCAGCATCTGCAGTCTCTCCCGTCTCCTTTTATGTGTTGGTTAAGATTAATCTATCTCCCCATTAAGCTATCTTCCCATGACAGCTGTCACACAAAGGGTTAATATGAGAATAAAAATGAGCTAATTTATCTTTAGACATATGTGCTCTATGGACAACTTTAAATTGAATTAGAGAATGTTTAGAACAGATAGAGGAAGTATTAACTAGTTGTAAAATATGCGCCCAGTCATCCACCGGAATAATAAGACCCAATTCCCAATCTGACCTAATCTTATCAAATGGAGCTTTCCTGAGTTTCATAATAGTATTATAAATAATATGTTTTGGGCCTGTCCTACTCTGGAAACTTTTTGGAAGGATATTTTAATATTATTTCAAAGGTATTGAATATAGATATTTCTCCCCATCCTATTACTGCTATCTTTGGATTACCTAAAATTTCCAGTAATCTTTCCCCTTCAGCCCGTAGATTGATTGCATTTCTTACTTTAATGGCAAAAAGATGTATTTTACAACATTGGAAGGAGATTAATGCTCCAACTACATTTTTTTGGTTTTCCCAGACGATACTATGTTTAAATCTGGAGAAAATTAGAAGTAATCTTTATGATTCTTCAGTTAAGTTTGAACAGACTTGGAGATTTTTATTCAACATTTTCATTTAATGTAACCATTTTTTTCTTTCTCTGACCATATTTACATTCCCTTCTTGCTTTTTAACTGTTTTTAATGGAGGTCAGGTTTGAGGACGTGATTGTTTTAAGTTGTTTAACTCTGCTTGATACCTAGTTAGCCCATTGCTTTGCTTTGCTTTTTAGTTTAGTTGCATGGTGGGTTTTTTTGGGGGTTTTTTTTTTCCTTATTGACATATTTGAAAATTAGTATACTATTATATTACCTGGTTATTTTATATCTAAACTGTACTGTTTGTACTAACTTTTTTTTGTGTATTAATATCTCTTGTAAAGTTATATTGCAACTGTGTATTAGTGCCTATATGGTTTACCTTTTGTGTACTAATTCAATAAAAAGATTTAAAAAGAAAGATTAATCTATATCTTTTAGCCAAAGAGGTTGCAAGGCTCCTTGCCTTTCTTTGAGTAGTGGCACAGCAACAATGACACCCCTGAAATACCAAGTTAATCTTGGAAATAGCATTGTGCTTTCAATATAGACACCTAAATTCTTTTGTTTGCTTCTTCCTCTCAGGCAGTCACTCGGAAAAAGAATAACTTTGCTTCCACTCTGATTTTGTGGATTCTGAGTTGGCTAATGAGATCATTGCAGGAACTGCAGTCTCTCTCACAAATGGGACATGTGGTACCTGATGGGGTGGGAAGTGGGTGTGGTTTGGGAGGTGCTTCACTTCTTCTCAGGGCTCTGTGTGTTCCCGATATGCGGCATAGATATTTCCAGTATTACCCCAAATACTCCTTCTCCTCCTTAAAATGGATTATTTTTTTGGGGTGACACATTGATGCAACTGGTGGATCTTGACCTCCAGTGTTGTTGATGTGGAACTTATCCATTCTCTCTGTGGCCACAGAAGTTTTCTCCCACACTCTTAAAGACATGTTGGTTCATAGTCAATTAGCCACTAGAATCTAAATGTAATTAATGGGATTACTGTAGGATTAGTGTAAATGGGTATTTAATGGTCAGTACTGATTCAGCAATCTTATGAACCTGTTTCTGGAGTAAAACTTTAGAGGTTCACAGGATTATCCTTAATTATTTGCCTAGATGATATGATCTATCATGGCGTTAGACTCTGTAGTATCCAGGACATCTTTAAAGAGTGAAGCCTCAAAAATACGGCATCCACCATTAAGGACCCCCATCACCCAGGTCATGCCCTGTTCTCTTTGTTACCATCAGGAATGAGGTTCAGAAGCCTGAAGGCACACATTCAACGATTCGGGAATAGCTTCTTCCCCTCTGCCATCCAATTTCTGAATGGACATTGAACCCATGAACACTATCTCACTATTTTTATTATTTTTACTTTCGCACTATCTATTTATGAAGGACCCCACGCACCCCTCATACAAACTCTTCTCCCTCCTGCCATCTGGCAAAAGGCACTGAAGTATTCGGGCTCTCACGACCAGACTACATAACAGTTTCTTCCCCCAGGCTATCAGACTCCTCAATACCCAGAGTCTGGACTGACACCAACCTACTGCCCTCTACTGTGCCTATTGTCTTGTTTATTATTTATTGTAATACCTGCACTGTTTTGTGCACTTTATGCAGTCCTGGGTAGGTCTGTAGTCTAGTGTAGTTTTGTGTTGTTTTACGTAGTTCAGAGTAGTTTTTGTATTGTTTCATGTAGCACTGTGGTCCTGAAAAACATTGTCTCGTTTTTATTGTGTACTGTACCAGGAGTTATGGTCGAAATGACAATAAAAAGTGACTTGACTTGACTTAATTTAACTATTTTATATACAGTATATACACACTGTAATTCAGAGTTTTTTCCTATTATTATAGTATATTCTATTGTATTGCTGCTGTAAAGACAGCAAATTTTGTGACATATGCCAGTGAAATTAAACCTAATACTAACTGTGATTCATGATTTTTTGAAGTAAAACTTCCACTCAGCAACCCCACAATAATCTGCAGAACCCCTCCTCAACTTGAATAAATGTGGACCACTTAAGCAAGGGATGCAGGAGAGGTCAAAAGTACTTGGCAGTGTGAGCTATGCAAAATAGCTTCGAACATATGGACAGGCAAAGTCAATGGTCAGCCTCATTACAGGTCATATAACATGGAAAAATGTGAGGTCATCTATTTTGAAAGAATAAATAGAAAGTGTGAGTATTTTCAGATGAAGGGTATAGGGTATAGTTCAAAAGGA
Organism: Mobula birostris; assembly: GCF_030028105.1. Classification (NCBI taxonomy): domain Eukaryota; kingdom Metazoa; phylum Chordata; class Chondrichthyes; order Myliobatiformes; family Myliobatidae; genus Mobula; species Mobula birostris. The sequence goes on from NC_092374.1 coordinate 70,101,757, forward strand.
CTTGAGAATCCTGGTACTCAAATCACTAAAAGTTAACAGGCAGATAAAGAAAGCAATGAAGAAAGAAAACAGCATGTTGGGCTTTATTGTAAGAGGATTTGTGTACAAGTGCAAAGGCATCTTGTTTTGATTATACTGGGTTCTGATGATAATGTATTTGAGGTACTATGGAAAGAACTGATCTTCCTATGTGCGTTTTTGCAATAGGAAGGCAATGAAGATTCACCAGATTGCTTGTTAGAGTGGTTTGTCATTTGAAGAGAAGTTAAGCAGGTTGAACATGTACTTTCCTGAATTTAGAGGAATGAAAGGTGATGTCAAAATTCAAAGTTCAAAGTGCATTTATTATCAAAGTACTTGTATTGTATACAACTTTGAGATTCAGCTTCCTCTTGCAAGCAGCCACAAAACAAAAAACACAAAAGAACCCATTAATCGAGCAACATACAACAACGATTGTCAAACACCCAATGTATGAAAAGAAGAAGAAATCGTGCAAATAATAAAAATGTAACAAATAATACAGAGAACATAAATGGCAGAGTTCCTGAACGTGAGTCCACAGCCAACAAGCCAGTTCAGTGCTGAGGCAAGTGAAGCCGGTCCAGAAGCCTGATGACCTGACCGTGGGCCAAAGGCATGGGGTCAGTCCAGCATTGAGCCAAGTGCTGATGGTTGTAGGTCACTTTGCGGAGTTAGTTTGGCAAGAGTTAAGTCAGTTGTTCTCATGAAATTGCTCCAGATTCTAAAGGGACTTGATAAGGTAAGTGTAAAGTGAACGTTTCCCTTCGTTGTGTGGTCTAGTACCAGAAGACACAGTCTCAACAAAAAAGGTTAAGGCATTCAGGACTGAGATAGGAAGAATTTTCTTCCACTAGAAGGGTAAATGTTTTTTGGAGCTCTCTACACTAGAGGGCTGAGGAAGTTCAGTCACTGAATCTTTTGAAGAGAGATTTTTACTACAAAGGGAATCAAGAATATAGGTTTGTGCAGGAGAATGACACTGATGTCGTTGCATGGTGGAATGGCCACAAGGGACTAGGTAGCCTACTCCTGCTTTTATCTTTTATATTCTTCTGTTAAAAAAAAGCTAGCAGTAAGGTAAAGAATTTTTAAGGTAAGGTAAAGAATTTTTACTGTGGCAAAACAGAGAGTTGAATGTTAATTCAAGACATAAATCTTCCAGTCAAATGTAAGATGAAAAGAAAATTCTTCAGTTTTGTGATATATTTCATGAACTCTCTCTGTTTCAGCTGTTTTGCAGACAACTAATGATTTATAAAGTGAAGTGCGTATTATTTGACAAATGGAGCTAATGTCTTGCAAACTGCCGTCAAACTGGTGACCTATGAGATACCTGTACCTTGAAATTCCAATAGATGTACACACTCATCAGTAAACTCAGAGCTGATTTCTGAAACAACATGCAATTATAATAACATTTAAAATCCAGCTGAATATTTTCATAATCTGCCCAAATACTCTCACAATGCAAATCTTCAACAGTTACTTCATAGCACACAAAGAACTGAACTGTGCTTTACTTCTCCTTCCTATGTCATGGTATGTTGATAATGTCAGCTTTTGTCTTTTCTTCTGTTAAATACTGCATCAATATTTCCACCCCTGTTATTTCTGGAAGGCATATGTGCATTGCAACCTTTCAAGGGACAACTGTGTCATTTGCCAACTGCCATCAACGTTGCATATTTAAAACAACTTATGGTTAAGAAATTATTGCATAGCACATTAAATTAATGCCCTTTATGCCAGAATTTCCAGCTCATGATGCGATGAGAAGATGAAGCTGCTCTGTGACTAGGGCTGGGTTTTTGAATTGGACTGCAGTTCAGAAAATGTACAGTTCTTGGGTCATTATCTCTCGGTACGAATACACCTGCCACCTCCAGCTTCAACTTTCTGAGAGTTAAAGATTCAGTAAATATGAAATTGCTAAATATAAATGAAATACATAATTTTTAAGTTGAAGTTTGCGTATTCAGGTTGGGAGCATCCAAATACCGTTCCAGCTCAAAACAAATTTTGAAACTTTTTATGATATTAGATTTTGATTTAGTCATAGTCATAGTCGGCATACTTTATTAATCCCAGGGGAAATTGGTTTTCGTTACAGTTGGTCCTTAAATAATAAATAGTAATAGAACCATAAATAGTTAAATAGTAATATGTAAATTATGCCAGTAAATTATGAAATAAGTCCAGGACCAGCCTATTGGCTCAGGATGTCTGACCTTAAAAGAAAGGTTTACTGTCACTTGTTGTATATGATATTTTTTTTATTGCGGCATCTGTACAGGGCAAAGACATAAAATTACTACAACTTGCAAAGAGATAAATGGTAAATGCATATGATAATGATAAATGCATATCAAATCTCCTCTTATCACTATAGTTCCCCAGTACAGGTAACAGGCTGGTGAAACTCTTCTATTGCTACACTATTGCTATGGCTACACATCCATCCTATAGGGTGGTGACCAGAATCATACACAATACTGTGACTGCTGCCGAGCCAATGCTTCATTCAGCTGCAAAACTCTTTTACTCATGTCCTCTCCTAATGGAGGCAATATCCCAGCTTACTGGGAAAGAGATTAATGTTCTATAAATGTGAAAACAGTCAGAGCATTTGTGAAAGATTTATCATCCTTTCTTTTCTTTGACCTCTGTAGTTTCTGATGATCAAATGTCACATCGCACTCATAAAAAAGGACTCCATATGTTTAAATATTGAACCCAGGGCCTCTGGAAAGAGACACAAGCTGTTGAGTTAAAAGAAACTAATCTGAAAAACCACTTCATCTATAAAAGTAAGGGGCAATATATTGGAATCACTGTTGTGTAATTTAAAGGGCTGATTTATTAACTTATGACTTTTCATATTGATAAATGGTAAACTTGTTTCAAGAAAGGAACATGGGTTGAAGTTCTTGATTTTAATTTTTTCCAAATGAAAATGTGATCGCTTTGTGAATATGTAATTCTATTAAAGCAAATTTCCTACTTGAAAATAGCTTTTTTAGGTGTAACTGAATTGCAAGTTGAAATTGTGTTTGACTACCTGGAATGTAATTCAAAATTGCGACTTCTGATATCTTAAAATAATCTCAATTAACTGAACAAATACCAAGCAAAAGAGAAGCAGGGAAATGTACTCTTGTTTGCTCAGGTCAGTAGAGGAGGAGGGCATTGACCTAAGTGTTAGATCAATGGGGGGAGCTACTATTTCAGGGTAAGACGAAGGAATACATACCAATCCTCATAGAGGGATCAGAAGAGGAGAGAGTGAGCAGCTTCAGGTTTCTGGGTGTCAAGATCTCTGAGGATCTAATCTGATCCTAACATATCAATGTAGTTATAAAGAAAGCAAGACAGCAACTAAATTAGGAGTTTGAAGAGATTTGGCATGTCAACAAATACACTCAAAAACTTCTATAGTTGTACCATGGAAAGCATTCTGACAGGCTGCATCACTGTCTGGTATGGAGGGCCTACTGCACAGGACCGAAAGAAGCTGCAGACAGTTGTAAATCTGGTCAGCTCCATCTTGGGTACTAGCCTACAAAGTACCCAGGATATCTTTAGGGAGCAGTGTCTCAGAAAGGCAGCATCAATTATTAAGGACCTCCAGCACCCAGAGCATGCCCTTTTCTCACTGTTACTATCAGGTATGAGGCACAGAAATCTGAAGGCACACACTCAGTGATTTAGGAACAGCTTCTCTCCCTCTGCTATCTGATTCCTAAAATGACATTGAATCTTTGGACACTACCTCACTTCTTTTTAAATATACAATATTTCTGTCTTTGCACGTTTTAAATAATCTATTCAATGTTCAAAATTGATTTAGTTCTTTATTTATTATTATCATTTTTTTCCCCTCTGCTAGATTATGTATTTGCATTCAACAGCTGCTGCTATGTTAACAAATTTCACGTCACATGCCGGTGATAATAGACCTGATTCTGATGCTGGGGAAAGGCTTTAATTTTACAGTAGGACTCTCAGTCATAAGGGCACTGTGGTCATGGAATTTCAGATTTCCTTCCAGGATAGGAAGTCATTCAGTCCATGCTGATTCTCAATTTCATTCACCCATTTATTTCCATGTATCCTGCAGAATCATACACAACTATAAACCACCACCCCCACCTCATTCTGATTTCCCACCAATCACTACAGTAAGGATAACTTACAGTACAAATTAACCTAGTAACATACAGAAGTTCAGAATGTGGGAGGAATCCAAAGCACCCAGAGAAAACTCATGCAGTTGCAGGAGGAGAACATGCAAATTTCACACATTATCGTAAGTTATAATCAAACCAAGGTGGTTGGAGCCATGAAGAGACAATTGAACTATCTGCGGCACCTCTGTGTTCCTCTGGAAAAAGGCTAAGCTGGTCACTCAGCAGCGAATGTCAGTATGTGAGTACAGTTGAAGAGGATGACCCAGTCAGTCACTAGAAGTTGTCATTCAATCGCACAAAATGGTTATGAATTCATCAAGCACGATTTTTAGCATGTTGAGATAGACAACATGAGAGGATTTGTTGTTGTATTAAGGATGCTGTTCACCTTTTAACCTTAAGTAAAAGTACTCCAAAAAAAAAGCAGAGATGATCCCAGTCATATACAAGATTAATGTGTTTGATGATGAAAAGACACACTCTTTGAATGTACGTTTAGGATACACCTAATCCCTTTGTAATTCAAAGAGCCTATCCAGTGAATAAAGCCTCAGGCAAGAGGGTGTGTAACTAAGTTTTGATGCATTTGGACTCTGGATGGTAAGCAGCAAGTTTTCTTTGCTCTTATTATTATAAGGTTATGAAGAATGGGAGTCAAGGAGAAATCTCTTGAAAGGGTAAAGAGATTGGAGTTAAACAATAACAAAAGAAGGTGGTTGTCATTGTTAGAGGTCAATCATCCTTAGCCCCAGAACATCATAGCTGAGTTTGTCAGGGCAGGACCCTAAGTCTAAATAAACAAATGCACAATGAGAGGGAGTGAAAAATGAGTGAGTGTGAGAGGGACACAGAGGAAAGCAGAGGAAGGAAGAGTTATACTACTTTAATAGAATGCTAAAACTTTTAAGGAAATGCCCAACACAGTAAAACATAGCAAATGACTGAAACAAAAAAATATTTTCAGTTGATAGAGGCCTACAGTTAAAATAAATGCAACACCTTTAGAATTCTTTCTGTTTACCTACTGCACGCAGTTTAAACTTCTGCCTTGACAAAAATATAAGGGTTTACCTTAGGAATGCTAGTTGTTAGCCAAGTGGTTTCTAAGGAAGCAGAAGAACTGAAATAATTTTAGAATTTTAGACATATGCTGACTTTAGTTTCTGCTGTCAGCTGCTGAGCTGCTGGGCTCCCTTTTCTGCACATCTTCTGTTGCTTCAAAAATGGAGCAGATTAATGAATCTTTGCTGTTACTAGGGAAACCAGCACACACGTTGGACTTCTTTCTCCAGGGCTTTTTTAAAAAATCATAATTTGATAGTAGAACAGCTTCTGTTGTATTATATGTATTTTTGGTCAATGCTTTGACACAGTTGTCATTCAAAATACCATGGGAGACAGAGTGCAGAAGGGAATGTGTTTGGCTCTCATTTGTTAATCTGGGTCATTTGGTAGCTGCTTCAGTATTAATGCCCTTCAAAGCAGAGCACTAGTAGCATGAGAAATATCTTCACAGGCTGCTTGCTGACAGACAACAATTTTCACAACAGCTGCATAAAATAAAAATCCACAGGAATAGAATGGAGGTTATTTTTATTGTAGTACAGCACAAGAAATACAAATTTTCACAATTCCAGGTTGATGGCTTTAGACATGGGTGAGAACCAATGAATTTTCTGAAAACATCAGAAATCTGGATAGTTTGTCTTGCCTTGGGAGGGGGTGTTTTCTCAGGGCAAACATTCTAATGTTCATTAGTTTGTAACATGCTCTTTGCAACCTTGTTAATAGAAGATATGACTTTTAATCCATGCACAGGATATGCCTGCGTAGAAGGAAAGAGCAATTATTCCCATTTCTAACCCTCACTGAGAAGATCGTGGTGAGGACTTAATGCTGCAAACTAGTGGGTTAAAAACATGGGTTATGACCAAAGAAAAATTGGTTGAAGTCACCAAGCACTTTAGTGCAATAGTGTTTATTTGTTTTGTTAAAAATTAAACTTCAAAAAAATGAATGAAAAAAGAAGTGCCAATATTTACAGAAAGATATCTACACGAAAGCGCATTAATAGCTCTGTAGTTATTATTGTCCAGTGTAAACTCCTGCCAGTCCCTATCTCACTTTCATACTGAGGATGCTGTGCTCCACTTATTAAGCACTAGGACATACCATATTTAATTAACAGCAAAGTTAACTTAAGACTACACATGAATTAGACTATAATGCACCCCATAATGCATTTGCAATTATCTTACAAAATACTAAAATGCAATGTTCTGCCACGTATGGAGGGAAAGCCACCATAAAGCCAACCTAAGTGCATCAGCTCAGTTTAGGACCCTGCAACTGCCACATGACTGTTGGGAAATGATAGTGTGAAACAGCAGAACGCTCAACACATTTGCACACGTATGGTTAAGTGCAAATAAAGAATGAAATTAAACTAAACTTTGACGTCTGCCTCTGAGTGTATGTAACAATGCTGAGGGAAGAGAATAGGTTAATTATGAGGACATACTGGGGGAGAACATTTCGGGAGTGCAGTGTTATGTGTTTTACTGGGGCTGCACGAGGACATACCCAATCAAAACTTTTCCATGGATGGCTTCCAGACTCTTTGGACTGACCGGAAGTGCACTGAGAGCAGTAAGCGTAAAGAAGTTGGGGGCTTACTGTTCTGGTTAACAACGGATGGTGCAATCCTGGTCATATTACGATCGAGGAACGTGTTTGTAGACTGGATATTGAACTTTTTGCTGTTGGACTCCGGCCATATTCCACCGAGATTCAACACTGGGCGTCACGGGAGGTTGTTCCTGCCTGTGGCCATCAAACTTTGCAGCTCCTCCCATGGAGGGTCAGACACCCTGAGCCAATAGGCTGGTCCTGGACTTATTCCCATCTGGCATAGTTTGCATTTTGTTGTTTGATTGTTTGTGGTTTTTGTATTGCTATATTTATGCTCTATTCCTGGTTGGTGCAGCTGTAATGAAACTCAATTTCCCTCGGGATCAATAAAGTATGTCTATTTATCTACCTATCTATATTGAAGTCTGTACACTCACTACAATGACAGCAGAATGACAAGGTAATGTTTGTGTGTGAATGAATGCGCGTGTGTAAAGCGTGTTTTTACCAAGTGCTCTCCGTCACATAGTGAAAGTGGAGAGTGGGGATTTTGACCAATTTACAGTGAAAGGACGGCAATACAATTTCAATATGATTTTGAAGGAAATAAGCACGTGAAAGCTTTCACACATGTCCGCTATGCTTAGCTATCTTGAACCTTTGGCATGTTGCAGGTGGCTCACCCTATAGAAATGTGTCATAGATGGTGAGGTGATGGACAGCATGCTGATTAAGTAGCATTGCTTTGTCCAGGGTGGTTTTTAACATTTTGTTATTTTTGGAGCCAAGTTTATCCGTGTGGAAAGTTTTTTTTGTGCCTCTGACTTGTGCTTTGGGAAATGTTGGTAGGGCTTTAGATTTCTGTAGGTGATTTACCACCAGAGATTATTCATCTTCTTATCTGCTCTTGTAGCCACAGGATTTATGTGGTTGTTCTAATTAAGTTTCCTGTCAGTGGTAAACCCCAAGATGTTGTGGACGTGTAATTCGGCAATGGCAATAAAAGAGACTGTTAAAATAGATAGTTGGATTCTTTCTTTTTGTAGATAGTCATTGCCTGGGCCGTATCTAAAGTAAATGATACTTGCTGCTTATCAGGCCATACCCAAATGTTGTTTAGATCGAGTTATGTGCAGACATGGACTGCTCATTTGTTGAAGAGTAGCTAATGGAGTTGAACGTCAGCGACCATCTGACTTTATGATGAGGAAACTTACAATAGTGTGAGCAAAGGCACCATTCTAAAGCATTCCTTCAGGAAGATTCTCTTATAGAGATACAGCTGAATGATCAGCCAGTCAGAGAGATTCATGGTTATACCACTATTTTAAAATAGCAAGAGATTGCAGAAGAGGCAATGAACATATTTTGAAATGTATAGCTCAAAGCCCCTAACCCAGCATTGATGTTATATTTTTTAGAAGCTATGCGTAAAGATTGATCAAAGTTCCTTTCAAGTAGGTAATAACATCAAGTTACTGGGGTGATGAACTTATTTGAATTTCTCCCATTCCATGTGAAAATTTGTATGACCAATTGTTTCCACATGGTGAAATAAGGATGTCTACAGTACATAGACCGTAACTCGCATAAATTTACATTCTACCAACCAGGCGTACATTATAACTCTAATGCACTTCCCCACATAAATGTTTAAATGGTTCATTTGCTTGATATTGAAATTACCTCAAATATGAATTGGGCAAGACCAATAATATGTGAGGGCAATGCTGAACTATGAGCAGGTGAAGTGGAAAACGGAGAGCTTCAATAAAGGGAAAAGGTGGGATTGATAGAGAAGCAGGAAAGTCTGGAATATCTCCATTTTCAGAGGAACTAGCATAAATCATAGGCAGTTACATTTCATAAAATCAATGGCAGATTATCAATTATTATCAAGGTCTGGGACATCTAACTGAACAATATCTGATATAGCTACATTTTGCCTCATACCGCATACTCCACTTAGTGAACCTATAAAGATTCCTGAAATGAAGCAATTAACTTGTGAGAACCTTGTGTCTTGATGTCAGAACAGCCACATAGCGCTTAACATTAACAAGACAAAAGCTGGTTGTTACCTAAGGGCCTATGCCATCTTGCTTTTTAGCATCTCCTCTCTGGTGAATGTCCCTCATGATCTTATGTATCTCTGTCAGGTCACCCTTCAATCTCTTACGTTTCAAGTCATGACGTCCTAGTCTATGAAACCAATCCTTTTAACTCAGATCACCAAGTTCAGGTAACATCCTGTTAAATCTTTTCTGCACTCTTTCTAGTGTAGAGAAGATTTAGCGAGATGTGGCCTGAAACTTGGCAACATCAGAAGATCTGGCATACTGTCTTCTCACGCTGACCAACTCAAATCAGATCCTGTCTTGCCAAATGTTGGTAGACTCTGCCCCTTAGAATATTCTCCAACAATTTACCCACCACCAATGCCAGATTCACTGGTCTATACTTTCTTGGTCTGTTTTCACTACCCTTTTAACAAATGGTACCACATTAGCTACTCTCCAGTCCTCCAGATACTCAAGCCACCCATCTGACACCAACAATCACTTCATGGTCAAAGTCACTTAGATCACATTTCTTCCCCATTTTGATATTTAGACTGAAGAATAACTGAACCTTTTGACCATATCGGCATGCTTTTATGCATTGAGTTGCTGCCACATGATTGGCTGTGTAGATATTTGCATTAATGAGCAGGTGCACAGGAATACCTAATAAAGTGGCCACTGAGTGTATGTATAAAGAGTAAGGGGAGTTAAAGTTAAGCTGGAAAATTAACTCTGGTCCTATCAAATGATTAAGGTATTCCAAAAACCAAAATGACTTCATCTGATCTCAATACTCATGTTCTTATAATCAAGACGGTGAACAACCTGGCACTCAATGTCAGTAAGATGAAAGAGGAGAGCTGATTATGGACTTCAGGAAGGGTAAGACAAAGGAACACATACCAATCCTCATAGAGGGATCAGAAGTGGAGAGAGTGAACAGTTTCAAGTTCCTGGGTGTCAAGATCTCTGAGGATCTAACCCGGTCCCAACATATTGATGCAATTATAAAGAAGGCAAGACAGCAGTTATACTTTATTAGGAGTTTAAAGAGATTTGGTATGTCAACAAATACACTCAAAAATTTCTATAGATGTACTGTGGAGAGCATTCTGATAGGCTGCATCACTGTCTGGTATGGGGGGGGGTGGGAGATGCTACTGCACAGGATTGAAAGAAGCTGCAGCGGCTTGTAAATTCAGTCAGCTCCCTCTTGGGTATTAGCCCACAAAGTGCCCAGGACATCTTCAAGGAGCGGTGTCTCAGAAAGGCAGCGTCCATTATTATGGTCCTCCAGCACCCAGGGCGTGCCCTTTTCTCACTGTTACCATCAGGTAGGAGGTACAGAAGCCTGAAGGCACACACTCAGCAATTCACAAACAGTTTCTTCCCCTGTGCTATCCAATTCCTAAGTGGACATTGAACCCTTGGAACTACCTAATTTTTTAAAAAATATATAGTATTGCTGTTTTTGCACGATTTTAATCTATTGAATATATGTATACTGTATAAAGTATACTGAATAAGATTTATTTATTTATTATTATTATTGTTTTATTTTTTCTTGTATATTATGTATTGCATTGAACTGCTGCTGCTAAGTTAACAAATTTCATGTCACATGCCAGTGATAATAAACCTGATTCTGATTCTGATATAATTATAAGAAATGCAGGGAATTGTACTGTATGTGGAATAAGAAGCACATTTAAAGCTTCCAAATAGAGAACCTTCTTCAGAGACATAGAAAAGGAAAAAGTAATTTTGAGCATCTTTCTCTTTTTATCTCTCTTTTCCAGCCATGTCATTTCCCAGTAATATACTGTATAAGTGTACACAGTGAATGCTGGTGATAATTGACAAGCTAGGCAGCCTCTGTGAAGGCAGAAACAGGATCAACTTTCCAGTCTTGATGACCTTTCAAAAGACATTGGAAGAATGGAAAGTAGGCATTTTTTGAGTTGTTGATAAGGCAAACTAAGTGGGTCAGGGGGCTGGAAGGAACCAGGAAAACATCCAGGATAGAGTGGAGATGCTTATTAATCATATTGATTAATCTGAAAAGGGTAATAATAGAGGAAGGTAGATGACAGATGAGAAGAAGAAGAATGCTGGAAATGTAAAAATATAGTGGTTTCTGCAACTCTGAAATAAAAGGTAATTCTGCAATTACCGAGCAGGTCAGGGAACACCTGTCAAGAAAGAAAAGCAGAATTAATTTTGTGGGTGGATTATGCTTCATCCCAGCTGACTAGTTTGGACACAAGTAGAGCAGGATGGTTATCTGAAGTAGTTAAACAATATGCCAAGTTGGAAGATAAGATGTTGTTCTTCAACTTTTATTGGATCTGGAGTGGAGGAGACCAAAGATAGTGAGTTTAGACCATAAGACTATATGATACAAAAGCAGTGTTAGGCCTTTTTGCCCATTGAGTCTTCTCCATCATTTTATCATGGCTGATCATTTCCCTCTCAGTCCCAATCTCCTGTTTTCGCCCTGTAACCCTTCATGACCTGACTAATCATGAATCTATCAACCTCTGCCTTCAATATAATTAACTTGGCCTCCACAGCCGCCTGTGGCAACAAATTCCACAAATAGAGCGCTCTCTGGCTAAAGAAATTCCTCCTAACCTCCATTCTAGATGGGCATCCCTCCAATCTGAGGCTGTGTCTTCTATAATGAAAATAGGAACTACAGTTAAACTGACAGGCTTCCTTGAGGACTGAACAAAGCAAGCACAGTTATATTGGGTGGTAGCTTCGCCAAATACTTGTGCCCAGTGCACAAGTCAAGATGTTCCAACTTAATTCCTGAACTCAATCCACATGCCCTCCTCCGGCAACACACATCAAAGTTGCTGGTGAACGCAGCAGGCCAAGCAGCATCTCTAGGAAGAGGTACAGTCGATGTTTCAGGCCGAGACCCTTCGTCAGGACTAACTGAAGGAAGAGTGCGTAAGGGATTTGAAAGTTGGAGGGGGAGGGGGAGATCCAAAATGATAGGAGAAGACAAGAGGGGGAGGGATGGAGCCAAGAGCTGGACAGGTGATTGGCAAAAGGGGATACGAGAGGATCATGGGACAGGAGATCCGGGAAGAAAGACAAGGGGGGGGGGAACCCAGAGGATGGGCAAGAGGTATATTCAGAGGGACAGAGGGAGAAAAAGGAGAGTGAGAGAAAGAATGTGTGCATAAAAATAAGTAACAGATGGGGTACGAAGGGGAGGTGGTGCCTAGCGGAAGTTAGAGAAGTCGATGTTCATGCCATCCGGTTGGAGGCTACCCAGACGGAATACAAGGTGTTGTTCCTCCAACCTGAGTGTGGCTTCATCTTTACAGTAGAGGAGGCCGTGGATAGACATGTCAGAATGGGAATGGGATGTGGAATTAAAATGTGTGGCCACTGGGAGATCCTGCTTTCTCTGGCGGACAGAGCGTAGATGTTCAGCAAAGCGGTCTCCCGGTCTGCGTCGGGTCTCGCCAATATATAAAAGTATAAGAGGCCACATCGGGAGCACCGGACGCAGTATATCACCCCAGTCGACTCACAGGTGAAGTGTTGCCTCACCTGGAAGGACTGTTTGGGGCCCTGAATGGTGGTAAGGGAGGAAGTGTAAGGGCACGTGTAGCACTTGTTCCGCTTACACGGATAAGTGCCAGGAGGGAGATCAGCGGGGAGGGATGGGGGGGACAAATGGACAAGGGAGTTGTGTAGGGAGCGATCCCTGCGGAATGCAGAGAGAGGGGGGGAGGGAAAGATGTGCTTAGTGATGGGATCCCGTTGGAGGTGGTGGAAGTTACGGAGAATAATATGTTGGACCCAGAGGCTGGTGGGGTGGTAGGTGAGGACCAGGGGAACCCTATTCCTAGTGGGGTGGCGGGAGGATGGAGTGAGAGCAGATGTACGTGAAATGGGGGAGATGCGTTTAAGAGCAGAGTTGATAGTGGAGGAAGGGAAGCCCCTTTCTTTAAAAAATGAAGACATCTCCCTCGTCCTAGAATGAAAAGCCTCATCCTGAGAGCAGATGCGGCGGAGACGGAGGAATTGCGAGAAGGGGATGGCGTTTTTGCAAGAGACAGGGTGAGAAAAGGAATAGTCCAGATAGCTGTGAGAGTCAGTAGGCCCTCCTCCGGCATTGTCCAGCATTTCAACTATCCCTGGGCTTTTCTAAATTCAGCTTTCTACATTTTCTCAGTTTGTGTTGCACGCCTTTAGTTGCCAAGAAATTCCTGCCCTCTAATCCTAGCTCTTTTCTTTAGATTTTCACTCAGTTGTTGTAATATCTCCTTATACCACTGGGCAACAAATTTGGTTTTGTTCCACTGAAGTGTTTGCAATTGTGAATGTTTATTTCTTATTAATTTGGTTGATGTAAATGTGGCTACTAAATAAATTGCTTAAGTATTGAAGTTAGAGATAACAAAGAAAACTGCAGTCGCTGAATCAATTGACAATCATTGTAGAAGGTATGCATTTGTTTTCTATCTGTATTGAGTTGTCTGTGTGGTAAAATAAAAATGAAGGGAATAAGTCATGTATTTGTGCTTTGTTCATCATAGTTTGTGGTAGCTGGGGACCGGCGGATATCATATCTTCTGCCGACAGCTCAAATATGCTTAGCTTACACTTGGGTGTGCTTAAGTTTCATCGCTTCAAGATTGTATGTTTGCTAATTGTTAATTACAGGAGTGAGGGCACGACATGTAAGTGCAACAAACCCGTAGGGTCACTGGCAGCGGCAATTGTTTTGGCTCTGGTTTTGGTTTGGTTTGGCCACTATTATTATTTTACTGCCTGTTCCCAGACTTTAAAGAGAATGGTTCTGGAGAAGCAAGAAACATGGCTAAAAATACACCTTATCATTAAATACATGGCTTCTTTCTTAAAAACAGCAAATAATCAACAATTAAAATGGGTTTCAACATATTTTGACTAATATTTTGCTATTTTTTGTAACAGTGTTATTCTGTTTTAAGTAGCTTGAAGTAACAGCCAGATTAATTGACCATTGGCTGTAAACTCTACATGACTATTCATTATAACCATGTTTAATTGGGTTCCTTGCAAGGGGACAAGATAATTATTAAATGTGTAGCATGATTTTAAGTTTAATCATGCATATTCTATTAAATTTTTACAAGTCACTGGAAGTCATGCCATAGAGAGTTCATATTTTCGATATGCTGTTTAAGTACCACTCTACGGATTTGAGCACGCCAGGTCAGCTGACACTAATGCAGTGCCAATGCATGCTCGTCTGTTGGAATTGATGTCTTTAAGATGAGGCACTAATTGCCTTTTCAGTTGATCAGAAATAAATGATCTTATTATTTTGTAGAAGATGGTAGTTATGCACAATGCTTATCCCTTTACCAAGATCTACAATAATGGGTGCAAAAAGACCCAACAGATTGAAGATATATGAGGCTTAAGTTGCTAGAAACTGCAGCAACAGAAAAAATTGGCCTAACAGAGTAGTTTTGCTTGTGAATCTTGGGTAGATAGAAACAGGCAACAGGGAACTGTTGGGTTGAACGCTTTGAAGGGGAGATGTGAAGTGATGAGTTTTGTGATGGTGCAGGAGACAGTGGCCTGATAATTAGTGGGGTCATGGTCTAATAAAGGTCAGAAGAGAATTCTGGAATGGGTCTATCAGTGCAGCCTTGTTTGTGAATTTTGTGTAGGAGATAGAAATGGGCAATATGGGGTTGGAGGTCGAGAGATTTGGAATGGAACTAGTCCTCATAAAGAGAAAAAAAAGTAGACTGTGCTCTCTTTAGATGAATGAGACATGATCTCATTGAAGTAGATAATCTCCTTCCAGAACTTGACAGGGTAGGGGACGATGTTTCTCTCAATAGGATCTCTAGAGCTGGAGTCATGATCTCAAGTTAAGTGCCAGCCATCCAGATATAGATTAGAAGACATTACTTCACCTAGGGAATGAATCTTTGCAGAGTTCTTTCTAGGAGACCTATGGAAGCTTATTTGTAGAATTTGTTTAAGGGCAATATTTATAAACATTTTGTACATAAGAGGGATGGGAAATAATGATATAGGAAAGTGATGTGGGATTTAACATCAGCCATAATTTTATTGAACATCAGAACAGGTAATGGGAACTAAGTGGCCTATTGCTGCTTCTCTTTCTTAGGTTTACATGCTCTTCTGCCCAATATATGTAATTACTTGAATTTAACTTCCTGAGGTGCCATGGTGGAATCCTAAATCAGGTTTCCAGAACAATGGATTAGATCTCAGTATACAGTATTAATCCAATTATGGACTAAGCCAGGCAGTGCAGAAGTACTGCAGAAACACTTCCCAAACCTAATGGAATATTAACAAAAAAAAATCCATTTTGGCACAGTCAAGAACTTTGGGAACAGCTAAAATTAAAATAAAGAAATAATTATTTGGCTTTTCAAGTGTAATGGGAATGACAGCAGAAAGCACACTTCACATTAAGGGAAAAACAACATTTAATTCCAAAGATTTTTGCACATTTTCTGACAGACATCTATGGAAAATCACGACTGTGAGATTCAGCAAAGCCTTTCTGAATTGAGACCTACAACAGAAGATTGCTGCATTGGATAGAATTTAAACTGACTGAGAGAACCAGTTTCATTATCAAAGTAACTCAACTGTTAAGAGGGAGGTTTATTTTTTTGAACAAAGTGAATTCTGTATTCATACAGACCTTCAGTGGAGAACTGGACCTTGTGACAAGGAACTTTTCCTTTTCATTGTAAAGCAGAATTTTCACCTTTCTCATGGTAATTAGGGGAAGAAGGGAAGGAGAATAAGAGATCACTTTTATATTTAAGAATGTGCAGAGAATTGCATACATATTAGTGGATCCAACTAGATACTCATAATTTAATTGTCATCTTTTCTTGCTGATCTTTAGAAGTTTAAAACAATTTTCCTCAATTCAAGTTGCAATTATGAACAATCTTACCATAAAACACAAGATGATAATGAAGTAGTGATGTAAACTGGTAATCTCAGGGCTCGCCTAATTGTCTAGAGACAAAGCAATTTCAAATGCAAATAGAGGAGATAAGATTTAGTTAATTAAATAAATCTGGCATTGATAATTGGGAACCACATGACCACTGGACTACTGTTAAGCCCCATAGAATTGGGCATTGACTTCAGAAAGGAGGGTAGTGCACGTGATCCTATCTATGTCAATGGTGTTGAGGTTGAGAGAGTTGAGAGCTTCAAATTCCTCGGTGTGAACATTGCCAACGGCCTGTCCTGGTCTGAGCATGTTGATGTCACAGCCAAGAAAGCTCATCAATTTCTCTGCTGACTCAGAGCTTAAAGAAATTTGGCATGTCCCCATCAACTCTTACCAATTTTTATCAATGACCATGATAAGTATTCTAAATGGATGCATAATGGTTTGATATGGCAACTACTCTACATGTGACTGCAAGAAAATGCACAAAGTTGTGGACACAGCTCAGCATATCATGGAAACCAATCTCCACTTTATGGACTCTATCTATACTTCTTGCTACCCCAAGCGAAGCAGCCAGTGTAATCAAAAAGCCCACCCACCCTGGACATTTTCTCTGCTCCTCTTCCATCGGGTAGAAGATGAAAAAGTCTTAAAGTACGTACTATTATTCTCAAGGACAGCTTCTATCTGACTGTTATCAGTGGGACTCTTGTTTGGACGTCTTGTATGATAAAACTGATTCTCTTCCTTAGAATATACTCCGTTATGATATTGAACTTTACTGTTTACCTGCACTACCCTTTCTCTATAGCTTTTATACTCTATTCTGCATTGTTATTGTTTTATGTACCTTGTTCTATCTCAATACACTTTGTAATGATTTGATCAATTAGGGAAAGACGACAAATTCTAAATGATCGGTGTGTGTGTGTGAATTAAAGAAATTATTTGTGACATCAGTTCATTTGCTACTGAGTGTCTTGGATGAGAAATCCTGCCTTCCTTTATGTTGAAAGAATAAATCAGAGGAGGGTCCTCAGCTGGTGATATTCCAAATTTGTCTGGCTCTCAATATTTAACCACCACTGAGTAATCTATCCAGTATTTGCAATGCAAGGATGAGGGAAATTCAGGCAGTGTTGCACCAATATTTGGAAATATTCTGTTCATAGTACACCATTTGGTTGAAATTTAAAAGCAAGCTGCTCTAGTTTTGAGAAATGCTTCCGCTTTTCTGTTGAAATGTATTATCAATTTCACAGCCTTCCATGGATAAATTTACTTCAATAAAATTTCCTCATGAGCGGAAGCCCAGAATAATCTGATTTGAAAATGAGTACAAACAAGAAAACATACCCTTCCATCGACGCTGCCTGACCTATTGATTCAATTAAGCATTTAGTGTGTGTTGCTCAATTTATAATTAGTGTCTGTTCAACTTAATTTTATGCAACTCACAGTGATCACAAAGGAACTACACAGAACTATTTTCTAGTTGTATTGTTGTATAAAAATTAGATTCTTATTAATTAATTTAGTGCTTCTAGACACCACATCACTGTTACAGCAACGTGGGTTTAATGCTGGCCTCGCACTTTGTGGAGAGTGCACATTCTCCCTGTAACTGACTGCGTGGGTGAGGTGTCTTCCCACATCCCAGAGACTTGTAGATCGGTCAGTTAATTGGCTTCTAGTGTGCAGGAGAGATGTAGTATCTGAGGAGAGTTGTGGAGGGAAGCAAAATGGGCTCAGTATTAGGCAGCTGTGAATGGGTTCATGACGTTCAGTGTGGATTTGGTAGCCAAAGGCTTCCTGCCTGTATGTCTTCATGAAACTTAAACACAAATATAAGTTTTTAAGTAAGCTCATTGGTGATTGTACCCAGAAGATCCAGCCTTTTTTGTTTGGAACTGCCATACAGCCTGAAACATTCCTAGTTATGCTGAACTTCAAAAAGAGATTTACTTGACTTGAGGGTCTCGGCCGGTTTTGCAGATTGGTATAGTGGTCCTGCAGCCTCATAGTTCCAGAGATCTGGGGTCAATCTTGATCTCTCATGCTATCTATCCTCTTATCGTAATTGCATAGACTTTCTCTGGATGTTCCAATTTCCTTCCACATTCATCTGATCTGCTGGGGGATTAATTATCCATAGAGTAGATTAATGCCAGAGCAGTCAATGCGGAAATGATCAGTACATGTGAGAGAGAGTGAGGTATAGTGAAATGTGGAGAGGAAGATACCAAGTGGAACCAGTGAGCCGATTGGCCTCAATCAAGCAAACATCCAGAAGATTCAGCAAGTCTCTGCTTTATTAGAATTGGAGAGCCATGCAGCACAAAATAAGCCCTACCGTCCACAATGTCCACTTCGACTACCATATACTAATATACTAATATATACATCATGCTAATCCCATATACATGGCAGCACCTAGTCTGTAAAGTTATATGCTTTGCTATTTCATTTCATGTTTAGATATTATGTAATTATTATGATAATACCTCCATCTGGTGAAATGTGAGCTTGATTTCAACATTTAAGACAAGTTTGGCCAGATACATGGATGGTATGGAGGGCTATTGGCCCAGTGCAGGTCGATGAGACCAGGCATTTTAAGTTGTTTGGCACAGACTTGATGGGCTGAAGGACCTGTTTCTCTGCTGTACTTTCCTATGATTCCACCACTCCCTCTGACAGTGTGTTCCTCTGGTGAAAAATTCTTCCTCAGATGCCCTTTAAGTTCTTAACTTAAACCTAGGCCCTTATTTTTATTTGCTTGGTGGAGACATTTGTTACTATCCCCTTATTTATACCTCACACCTTTGTGTATGCCTCCATCAGGACCCCTTTCAGCCTCTCCCAGTCCAGGGAAAACTATCTTAGACTAAACAGCCTTATGTCTGAAACGTCTCATACCAGGCCGCATCCTGGTGAATCTCCTCTGCACTTTCCACAGAGCAGTCATGTCCTTCCTAAAGAAAAAAATCCACTAAAAATTCTAAAACCTTTCCAAATAACTTAATTTCCTTCAGAAATTGTAATTCGGAACTTCGCAACAGCTGTGTAAAAGAAGCTACCATGAATTAGTTATAAACATTTGGAAAGTGACAGCAGTTAGAAACAAAAAAGAGCAACTGGTCTTGGGAGTTATTTACCTTCAGTGGAGGGAGGTCAGTTATGCATCACAGCTTGATGCGAATTAATTATTTCTGAGCATATGTACCTCCATCCACCATATATACTCAGTAGTACAGGAACAAAGGGTAACTTAGCTCCTTGAGTCTGTTCTTTATTGGTACATCAGGTCAAAGTATCCGTTATGGTATGTTGCTCTGTACATATTTTATTATGCAGCAACACTGGTGGAAAGATGGGCATTAAATTTGGGTTATAGCTGACTGGAGTTGTGAGATGTCAGCACAGCTGAGAGCAGAATAAAGGAAAATGATATTAAATTTCAAGCAATTCAGGGGAAGCAAGATTTGTTTGAATAGAATTAGATACAATTTACAGAAACACAAAGAATCAGGGTAGCTCTTGTTAGTGCTTCTTTACCATTCAGTTTACTGCACTATTCAACCTTCAATGGTCTTCCTACTCTCTGTTCAAATCTCTTGATTTCCTCAATATTTAAAATCTTTCAATCTCTGTCTCAGACATAGAGGTATTTATTGGTCATCTCTTTGCAACACTCTCAAAATGTTGGAGAAACTCAACAAGTCAAGGGTCATTTATGAGGAGAATAAGCAGTCAATGTTTTGGGCTGAGACCTTTCATCGGGACTGAAAAGGAAGGGGGAGAGAAGCCACAATAACAAACTTGGGGGGGGGGAGGAGGGAGTGCATGCTAGAAGGTAATAGTTGAGGTTAAGTGTCGGGGACAGCAGCTGGGTGGGAGAGGGGGATGAAGTAAGAAGCTCTGAAGGCATAGATGGAAGAGATCAAGGTCTGAGCAGAAGGAGACAAATAGGAGAGGATAGTAGACCATGCATAGAAGGGAAGAAGGATGTGAACCGGTGTGTGGTGATGGCCAGGCGAGGAGAAGTGAAAGGATGAGAGGGAGACCACAACGAAGAATGGAAAATGACTAAAGGAGAGAGGGTGAGAAGATGTCAGCAATTAGCAAAATCAATGTTCATGCCACCAGATTAGAGACTACCCTGATGGATTTGAGTTTGACCGCATCCTGGCAGTAGAGGAAGCTAGGACAGGCTTATCAGAAAGGGAATGGGAAGTGGTCAGAGCGAAGGTGCTCCACAAAACAGTACTCTAATCTGTGTCAGGTCTCATGATGTAGAGGAGGCTGCACTGTGAGCAGAGGATATAAAAGATGACCCCAACGCATGCACATGTGAAGGGTCACTACACCTGGAAGGTGTGTTCGGAGACCTGACTGGTGATGAGGGAAGAGTTGGAAGGGTAGGTGTAGCATTCTTAAAATTACAATTTTATTAGATATTGCAAACCAATGTGTTTGTGAAGGGTGACTCAAAAGATTTTTGACTATAAGTTTGCAGTGGAGAGAACATATAAAAGTTGGTCTCCTGGTCCCCATTGTGCTCGCCCTCTTTGATATTCTCCATCTGTCTTTCATCCACACAATTCTCCCACTGGCTCCCTTCCCCACTTCTCTCAACTTCAATGTTCCACCTTCCTTTCTTATCAAATTTCATCATCTTCAGTCCTTTGTCACTTCCATCTATCACTTCCCAGCTTCTGACACCGTACTCACTCTCCACCCTCCCTCCTCTGCCTATAACACACTCATTTCGATTCACTTATCACCTGCTAGCTCTTGCTGCACTCCTTCCCTTCACCATTTCATACTGGCTATCCCCCTTCTACCCTTCAGTTCAGATGAAAGGTCTTGACCTGAAAAACCACCTGTCCATTTCTCTCCATAGATGCTGCCTTACCTGCTGAGTTCCTCCAGCTCATTGTGCGTTGCAATGAAAGTTCACCAGATTAATTCCGAGGAATAAGTAATAAACACAAGAAAGTTTGCAGATGCTGGAAATCCAGAGCAACTCATACAAAATGCTTCAGGAAAGCATTTCCTGCAGGCAACATCAATGAAAATTAATAACCAGTCAACATTTCAGGAAGAGACCTTTCTTCAGGGCCCTCTTAATGAATGATTGAACAGAATGAGCCCATACTCTCTGGAATTAAGAAGAATAAAAGGTGATCTCATTGAACTATACAAATTTCATTTGGGCCCTGATGCATGGGGAATGTTTCTTTTATTAGATTTTCCAACAAACCTGGTGACTTTATCTGTGGGAAATGTACAGAACTCCAGATAATGGCTCTGGTCATAGATCTATGTATGTTCCCAACAACTGGCGGCTCAAATCCCAACTACTAGCTATGACTGTATAACCATCCCACAGACCAGATTCCATGCTCTGGCTGCACGTTCTGGTGCCTAGACCAAAGAGTGAGGTTATGCCAAAGTATCAAGTGGTTGAAACAGTTGGATGTCAGATTATCAGATACTATGGCAAAATAGAATTGCCAGGCGATCTGTAGTGTGTTTAAGGATCATAGAGCCTTAACAGAGAAAAGCTGTGAAATGTGCAGAAGTGAAAATCCAATGACTTAGCATTGTTTAGATTCATTATCCCAAACTTGGAGAAACAAGCCCCAGGGCCAATCCAGCGCAGTGGTAAGAGAGCTCGGCACTGTCAGAGGTG
The DNA here is from genome assembly GCF_030028105.1 of Mobula birostris. Taxonomy (NCBI): domain Eukaryota; kingdom Metazoa; phylum Chordata; class Chondrichthyes; order Myliobatiformes; family Myliobatidae; genus Mobula; species Mobula birostris. The sequence goes on from NC_092374.1 coordinate 70,123,336, forward strand.
ATGTCTCTGGAGTGCAAAATTCAACCAAAGCCATGTGAGCTTTCCTAAGTGTATATAAAGAATTCCATGACACTATTTTGAAGGGAATGGAGATTATTGTCAAGGTTCCTGCCAGCATTTGCTGTATCTATCACTCAACATTACAGCAAATATTTTGCTTGGTGGGTACTTGAAATGCATAAACTATTGTTCAAATATTTTGAAACACTTGAACACTCAAAGAGCTTGAGCCAGCTCAGCTTATCAGCACAACCTACCTGGCTTTCTGTTAACTGCTTATCAACTGCCTGCTGCTAGCAGCAACTCCCAGTCCAATAATTTGTTGTCTGGTCCCAAAGTGGCCCGACTTCACCAGATCTTTTTGCAGAATTAAAGGATTAGAATATGCAAATTAAATCTTGCTTTTACAATCTGCGATCTACATTGATGCAGTGAGAAAAGATATTCAAATCTCTTTTGCAACTATGTAGTTATGAAGTAGGTTTTCAAATTTACTAACCCTATAACAGATACTTCCTGATTTTTTTTTAATCCTATTTGGTCTGCTTTCCACCTTGATATCTCATCTGGACATTCCATTTATTTTCCCAGTTTTCTGTAACTGGTTGCAAAGAGAGATATAGGCAATATAACGATGCCTCTTAAATCTTAATTCTTACTTCTGCCTGGGAATTGTTTCCAACCCTATATCATTGTTTATTCTGACTAATCTCTAACCCTGTGCTTGGCCCACCTTGCATATTATTGAAAACACTGTCTCTGCTATATATCTTCTTTCTGTGCATTGTTCTCTATCTTCACTCTCAAAACTATTTCTTTCTTGGAACACTTCCTAGAATTCTTTGTTGTATCCTTAATCAATCATATAAGGTACTGACGATTGTCCATCATGTCCAATGATCACAGGAAACCTATGCAGGAGAGTTTTTAAAGTGGAAAAGCCATTGTATTGAATTGGGGCAGTTCCACTCTCTCAATCTCAGAAGTTCAGGTCCAATGGTATGAATAAGTGTCAGAAACTGGAGTCTTCCTTGGTTGAAGTGGATGACTATGACTTCTTCTGTGCCTTGTCATGCCTTTTGCTCTCCACAGAGCATAGTAATTCCGCCTTCCTAGTTGTTGGACCCACTTTAGATCTCATCCACCCAGTCCACCAGAGATGACCTTGCATGCCAGGACAGGCATGTCCCGATATTACTGGAGTATGAGACCGTCAGCTACCCTCACCTGGTTTAGCCAGGTTATCGAAGTGGTGTACTGAGGTGTGGCCATTGTTGCATGCAGAGAGCTACTTGGAGCCATAGGAGAGAGTTGAGTGTCTGGTAGGTACCAAAGTTGAGTGAGCTATCCCAGACTGGACATAACAAGCCCTCTCACCAGAGGTACTACTCCTTCCTGGATAACCCATACATCCTAATATAGGGCTGCAAAACCACTAACCAAGGTGATGTTGGTGAAAACCTGGTACTCAAGATAATGTAGACACTTACACCTTATTTCAATGTTAAAACATTACATTATTGTGGAAGTTATAGAGGAGTTTATCATACTAGTGTGCCTTGTTACTGATAATTATATCTACACTATTAATGTTTTCTTGAAGTGAAGAAGCCCTGCATTGTCAGAGTTATTGAGTACAGAGCAGAAACAAGGCCATGTGTCATGCAGTGTCCTAATCCACATTTCTGGAAGTGAGAGGAAAAGTTAATAATTTTGAGTCATAGAGGGATATTTCATGAAAATAGACCCCCTGGCTTATCAAATACCTATCAAGCATTAAAATCCTAATTTTACATAAATAATAGATTAACTTATATTCTCCCCACATTCTGAATAATTGCTCCCCACCCTTAGGTTCTGCCACTTATCTACACGACTAGGGGCAAATTACACTGGCCAATTGCCCGACAAATCTGTTTATTTTGGGGATGTGGGAAGAAACCAGGGCATCCAGTGGAAACCCACGTGATCACATGGAAAATAGGATCCTGAGGCACTCCTATTTTCTGTAGCCTGCTACACAAACCCATCTAGCTTCTAGATCAGGCAAGTAACTTTGCAAGGACATATTTTGAATCACTGCAAGAACAAGGCTGAAGATACTGAGAAAAATATCATTGATTCCTGTCCTTACACAGTTAACAGATATATGCTGCTGGGGATTAGAGACGTTTCAAGACCAGTCTGAAAACTTGAGTGATATACCTGGACTGATACCATTGGAGCTCTGCCTGCAAATGGCAGTGTCTGTCAGATAAAAAGTAAACTGATTTCAGCTAAACAAAACAGAAACTTATTGTACTTTTTTGTGGAGCGTTTCTCCTCATGTCTTAGTCAAATGCTATATATGGTGGTGCTGGTCAATCTATTTCCCCTCAGAATCTGCCGCAATTCATGGTCAGTTTTGATATCTATTTGGTGATCTTTTAATGGGCCCAGTGGAGAGTGATGAGTATGCCCAGGTACTGCTATAAACTGATTGTTGACTATCCCATCTATTGTTCAGCCATCAGCCTCGAAATCAATTATCTGATCTTTATCACATCACATAGCTGATTGAGATGGAGTACTGTGTACATCCAGTTGCTGATTTCCTTTACTGTATCATGTTGACTCTACACAGAGAGTCACACAGCATGGAAACTGACCTTTGTCCACCGAGTCTACACTGATTATCAATTGTACATAAAGATTAAAATCCAATTTAATTTTCTATGCATTCCCATTGACTCCCCCCAGATTTTACCACTCACCTACATATCAGTGACCAATTAATCTACCAAACATATGCCTTTATGATAGGGAATAGAGTACCCAAAGTATCACGAGGAGAAAGTGCAAATTCCATGCCGACAGCCACTCTCCACTATCCATGCCACGGTGGCACCAGTGTAGTTGTGCTTCATTGGATGTTGTGCCATTTTGGTACTTCCAGAAACAATGAAACACACTGTAAAATTGTTGGTCTTCCCATTAATTCAAAGGGTATATCTCGTGAGATCTAGTCTAGAGCCTACATTGATGTTTTATTTGTTTTCAAACAGATATACTTACAATGAACATTGCTGCAGTCGCGAAATTTATGCTGGTGTTTATATTCCATGTGAATCACTTTTCACTGTTTATAATGGAATTTCTTGCGACGCACCCATAAATTCTGCCAAATGTTTGCAGAAGCAAATATTCTAGCTTCAATTACATATTGCTTTGCCTTTCAACTGTATACTGAAAACATTAATCAGTAATTGAACTCTGTTAAGTTTGGTTGTTTGTTACCAGGATTTATACTTGCTTTGGCTTACTTGAACAAAATGGTTTTCGATTAAAGAGAGCTGAGGAAGTTCCATTAGGCTTGCCTCCTCTTCATAAGATTATTGACAGACTTCCTGCCTATTTCCATCAGTTTTATTTTAATTCATAGCATTTTTTTTCCTTTTTCACAACAATAAGTACTATTGCTAAAAACCCCCTGCATTCTGCCCATCTTTCCAAAAACTGCTTATAATTCCACTACCAAAAACTATGCAGAGTTCCAACCTGTTTGAAAATTCAAAATATGCAATTTGGATAGAGAAATTCTGGGAAATAGTTTAGGGTTAATTTGAGGGAGATTGTGTAATTCTGGCATATTTAAGAGAAATACACAACTTTCAATCAAAGGATTTTCAAGGTGCTGCAGCAATCTGAATCTCATAGCCAGGAATGCTGTGCAAACATCAGAGTAGACCATCCAGCCCTTGAGACTACTCCACTTTTGACAAGTTGATGCCCAATCTTTCACCTCACTGCCCTTTTTCTGTGCTCTCCACATATCCCTTAATGCCCAGAAATCCATCCATCTTGGTTTTGAATGAACAGAGCAACTGAGACTCCACAGCTCGGCAAAGCAGGGAATTTCAGGGTTCATTGCTCTCAGAAGACAATTCTCCTTTTCTCAGACCTAAGCAGCTGATGCCATATTCTGTAAGTGTGCTGCTAAGTTTGAGTCTCTTTAATCAAGGAAAACTTCTTCCTGCATCCAGCCTGTTAAACCCTTGAAAAAATTGCCAGATTTGATGAGATCTCTACTTTTTCTTCTAAACTCTAGATATTACTTGCCCAGTCTGCTTAGTCTCTCCTCTTACATTAAACTGTCATCCCTGAAACCAGTCCAATAAATCTTTGTAACATTCCTGCTATGGCAAGTACAGGAGACCCGCATCATGAACTGAAATTATCTTCCACTTGTATTTAATTACTCTTGTTATCAAATGCATCATACCCTTTCTCTTCTTAAGTAATTGCTGCACTTGTATGTTGACCTTCAATACCTTGCACATCAGACTCCTTTGAAAGGCAATACTATCCTAGATTTTGCCATTTAACGAATAACTTGGCGTTCTGCTTTGTTCATCAAAATGGATGACCTCACAGATTAAATTCCATTGCTGACTCTGCTTTGATTCTGCATTTCTTCCGTAAAAGGGAGGAGAAGATGGCGACATGGCGGCATGACGGCAGCACGCGTGGCCTCTACGGGGAATGATATCTGTAATCTGTCAAGTAGGGGACTGTGCACAATTCTGATTTGATGGAGACGGACATGAGAGTATGGAGGAACATCTGGAGAAACTTCTGAAATGCCTACTTCTCTACCGCTGCTACTGTGTGGTAACCAGAATCTCCGGAGCAGAAGGCCCCAAATCCTCGGCTTTGCTTGTTTCAGCGGCCGGGGCTAGGTCGAAGGCGCTCGGCAGAGGATGGCGCCAAGGAGGCTGTATCGGAGGGGCTGGTCGGAGGCTCGATGTTTTCGTAAGGACGGGCTCAGTGTTGGCTGTGGTCGGCTGCTTCCAAGGCATCGGCAAGTTGACGGTGTCTGGAGGTTTACGGCAAGGAGTTTCTCCCTTTTGCCGCCTGCTATTGGGGACTCGGGAGTCGATCGACTTGGGGACTTTGAAACTTTTTTTTACCATGCCCGTGGTTTGTTTCTTATCAAATTATGGTATTGCTTTGCACTGCTGTAACGATGTGTTATAATTATGTGGTTCTGTCAGTGTTAGTGTTTGATTTGTCCTATTTTCTGTGATATCACTCTGGAAGGACATTGTATCATTTCTTAATGCATGTATGCATTTCTAAATGACAATAAAAGAGGACTGAGTGTTCTCATAATCTTCCCATTCTGATTCACTTATCTTGGTTTTAATGAGATCTTAGTATGCCTAATGAAGCCCAACAGAAATACCAGAGGCAACATCCAGTTGGCCATTTTAAAGGCTTAAGCTTCAACTCCAAGTTCAATGATTTTAGATCATAGCTACTCTCCTATTTCCCCAGGTGGTTTGCATTTTCATTGGTCCTTTTGCCTTGCACCTTTTTTGCAATATAATGTCGCCTGCCCTTCATCCTCTCACAGATCTTCATGTTTCTTCTTTCATCTTCCACCCTAAAAGGACGTAAGAAAAGAGGTGCAGGAGCAGGAGCAGTAGTCGGGTGAGGAACAGGAACAGGAGAAGGAATGGAGGGATGTCTACGAAGTCTCTGTGGGTGGAAGTTAGGAACAGAAAGGAGTCAATAACTATACTGGGTGTTTTTTATAGACCACCCAATAGTAACAGGGACATCAAGGAGCAGATAGGGAGTCAGATTCTGGCAAGGTGTAATAATAGGGTTGTCGTGGTGGGAGATTTTGATTTCCCAAATACCGATTGGCATGTCCCTAGAGCGAGGGATTTAGATGGGATAGAGTCTGTTAGATGTATTCTTGACACAATATATAGATAAGCCTACAAGAGGAGAGACTGTACCTGATCTTGTATTGGAAAATTAACCTGGTCAGGTGTCAGATTTCTGAGTGGGAGAGCATTTTGGAGATAGTGATCACTATTCTATCTCCTTTACCATAGCATTGGAGAGGGATAGGAACAGACAAGTAAGGGAAACCTTTAATTGGAGTAAGGGGAAATATGAAGCTATCAGGCAGGAGCTTGGAGGCATAAATTGGGAACAGATGATCTCAGGGAAATGTGCGGAAGAAATGTGGCAAATGTTCAGGAGATATTTGTGTAGGGTTCTGCATAGGTATGTTCCAATGAAACAGGGATAGGATGGTAGGGTACAGGAATCATGGTGTACAAAGGCTGTTGTAATCTATTCAAGAAGAAAAGAAGAGCTGACAAAAGGTTCAAAAAACTAGGTAATGATAGAGATATAGAAGATTATAAGGCTAGCAGGAAGGAGCTTAAGAATGAAATTAGGAATGCCAGAACGGGCCATGTGAAGGCCTTGGTGAACGGGTTTAAGAAAAACTCCAAGACACTCTACAAGTATGTGAAGAGCAAGAGGATAAGATGTGAGGAATAGGACCAATCAGGTGTGACAGTGGAAAAGTGTGTATGGAACTGGAGGAGATAGCAGAGGTACTTAATGAGTACTTTGCTTCAGTATGGACTACAGAAAAGGGCCTTGGTGATTGTAGGGATGACTTATGGAGGACTGAAAAACATGAGCATGTAGATATTAAGAAAGAGGATGTGCTGGAGCTTTTGGAAAGCATCAAGTTGGATAAGTCACAGGGACTGGATGAGATGTACTCCAGGCTACTATGGGAAGCGAGGGAGGAGATTGCTGAGCCTCTGGCAATGATCTTTGCATCATCATTGGGGATGGGAGAGGTTCTGGAGGACTGGTGGGTTGTGAATGTTGTACCATCATTCAAGAAAGAGAGTAGAGATAGCCCAGGAAATTATAAACCAGTGAGTCTTATTTCAGTGGTTGGTAAATTGATGGAGAAGATCCTGAAAAGGAGGATTTATGAATATTTGGAGAGGCATAATATGATTAGGAATAGTCAGCATGGCTTTGTGAAAGGTAGGTCATGCCTTAACAGCCTGATTGAATTTTTTTGAGGATGTGACTAAACACATTGATGAAGGTAGAACAGTAGATGTAGTATATACGGATTTCAGCAAGGCATTTGACAAGGTACCCCATGCAAGGCTTATTGAGAGAGTAAGGAGACATAGGATCCAAGGGGAAATTGCTTTGTGGATCCAGAAATGGCTTGCCTACCGAAGGCAAAGAGTGGTTGTAGACAGGTCATATTCTGCATGGAGGCCAGTGACCAGTGGTGTGCCTCAGGGATCTGTTCTGGGACCCCTACTATTTGTGATTTTTATAAGTGACCAGGATGAAGAAGTGGAAGGATGGGTTAGTAAATTTGCTGATGACACAAAGGTTGGGGGTGTTGTGGATAGTGTGGAGAGCTGTCAGAAGTTACAGTGGGACATTGATAGAATGTAAAACTGGGCTGAGAAGTGGCAGATGGAGTTCAGTCCAGGTAAGTATGAGGTGGTTCATTTTGGTAGGTCAAATATGATGGCAGAATATAGCATTAATGGCAAAACTCTTGGCAGTGTGGAGGATCAGAAGGATCTTGGGGTCTGAGTCCATAGGACACTCAAAGCTGCTACGCAGGATGACTCTGTGGTTAAGAAGGCATACGGAGAATTTGCCTTCATCAATTGCGGGTTTGAGTTTAAGAGCCAAGAGGTAATGTTGCAGCTATGTAGGACTCTGGTCAGGCCCCACTTGGAGTACTATGCTCAGTTCTGGTCACCTCACTACATGAAGGATGTGGAAACCATAGAAAGCATGCAGAGGAGATGTACAAGGATGTTGCCTGGATTGGGGGGGCATGCCTCATGAGAATAGGTTGAGTGAACTCGGCCTTTTTTCCTTGGAGCGATGGAGGATGAGAGGTGACCTGATAGAGGTGTATAAGATAATGAGAGGCATTGATTGTGTGGATAGTCAGAGGCTTTTTCCCAGTGCTGAAATGGCTAACACAAGAGGGCACAGTTTGAAGGTACTTGGAAGTAGGTACAGAGGAGATGTCAGGGGTAAGTTTTTTACGCAGAGAGTGGTGAGTGTGTGGAATGGGCTGCCGGCGGTGGTGGAGGCAGATACGATAGGATATTTTAAGAGACTCCTGGACAGGTACATGGAGCTCAGAAAAATAGAGGGCTATGGGTAACCTTACTTAATTTCCTGGACATGTTTGGCGCACCTTTGTGGGCCGAAGGGCCTGTATTGTGCTGTAGGTTTTCTATGATTTTATGTTTCTATGAATAGGAATAGGAGTAGGAACAGGAGTGGGAACAGGAATAGGAGTAGGAACAGGAGTAGGAACAGGACTAGGAGTAGGAACAGGAGCAGGAGTAGGTACATGGGTAGGAACAGGAGTAGATACAGGAGTAGGAATAGGAGCAGGAGTGGGAACAGGAGTAGGAACAGGAACAGGAGCAGGAATAGGAGTAGGAACAGGAACAGGAGCAGGAATAGGAACAGGAGCAGGAATAGGAACAGGAGCAAGAGCAGGAACAGAAGCAGGAGAAGGAACAGGAGTAAGAGTAGGTACATGAGTAGGAACAGGAGCAGGAGTAGGAAGAGGAGTAAGAGTAGGAAAAGGAGTAGGAACAGGAGTAGGAGTAGGAACAGGAGTAGGAACAGGAACAAGATCAGGAGTAGGAACAGATGTAGGAACAGGAACAGCAGTAGGAGTGGAAACAGGAGCAGAAGTAGGAACAGGAGTAAGAACAGGAGCAGGAGTAGGAACAGGAGTATTAGCAGGAGCAGGAGCAGGAGCAGGGCTTGGAATAGTAGTACGATCTGGAGCAGAAGCAGTAGTAGACCACTTACTCCTCAAGTCCTGCGTTGTCACTCAACAAGATTATGACAGATTTGTCTCCGGCCTTATCTCCGATCCTATGATAACTCCCAATAGCCCTCAATTCCATGATTTTTCAAAAATTTAGTTACTTCCTCTTTACGTACCCCCAACAATCTGGCTTCCACAACTCAATTCAAGAGATTTATCACCATCTGTAAGAAGAAACTCTGGCGCACCTCAACTTTAAATGACTCCCTCCTATTCTTGTAACTAACACAGGAAGAAACACCTCAACACCTAACTTTTCATGCCACTTTAGGATCTATATTTTTCAATAAAGTTGTATATTATCCTTCGAAACTCCAAAGAATATAGGTCAAATTTACTTTGCTGCTCATGATGGGAGAGCCCTTTCATCCCATTAGCTGAGTGAAGCTCTTTAGAACTGCCTCCATTACATCCTTTTCGAAAGAAGGGATAAAAATTGCACAGGCTTGGCTTCACAAATATCCAATACAAATGCAATGATATTTCCTTATTTCTAAACTACAACCGGATAGCAATAAAGACCAATATGCTATTTGCCTTCCTTTGCATCTGCCTAATAACTTGTTGCCATTTATCCATAAGTGTACCTGGATTGCTCTCTACTTCACCCACCTGAAAACATTCACAATTAACAATAGTGTGCCTGTAGATCTTTCTAACTAAAATGAATGACCTCAAATTTCAATGCATTAAACTGCATTTATCATATTTTCACTCACTCATTCAACTTATCGATATGAAGTTGCAGAATCAAAATATTTTCATCATCCTCTTTTCCCCTTTCTCTAACTATAAGATACATTTTTCTTTGCCGTTTGTGCTGATCATGTCACGGTCTCGACCGATAATTCCCTATTTGTTCCTAGTTCTCTTTGATGACGGCATACCTGGTTTCCATCAAGATCTGTAGCATAAGAACCCCAGCTTTACAACTACTAGTTGCCAGATCGTTGGTTTTGCCTGCGTGGTAATTAATGTTTTCTGGCTGCTTCGGACTGTGTGTTCTAAGTTTTGCTCCAGTACCGAGAATTACCTGTGAAACTCGGTCTCTTTGTGTGAAGATCAGTTTTCTAAACTCTACTCCAGTTCCGAGGTTTACCTGTGAAACCCAGCCTCTCCGCGTCAAGATAAGTCTTCTAAAGTTTTACTTCAGCACCGAGGTTTGCCTGCGTAACTCTGTCTCTCCGTGTTAAGAAGAGTTTTGTCTGCCGTTTCCTTTTCTACACTCCGTGTCAAGAGAATTCTGCCTGTCTCCTGCCTTCCTGCTCTCTCTCCTGTTTGCCGTTCACATCTGAATCCTAATTAAATCCCCGTGCCTGTGTCCTGCACTTGGGTCCGCCTTATTCATTGCAACAGATTGCTCTTCAACTGGAAACATTAACTTGCTTTCTCTACAAATGCTCCATAAAAACGTTTTTTACTTTGTTATATTTTTTCCCATTTGGAGCTATTGAATGAGCCATTATCTGAGTCCATTTTACTTCGTATTGTGTTGCCTTATCCATCGGAGGCAGATGCTATTGAATCTCTATACAATACTACACAGCAGCCCCGATGCAACAGCTGCAGGCTGTGCAGTCAGATTGCAATGGGCTGCATTGACACAATAATAATAGGACCTAATCTTACCTTCCAAATTTCTGCCATTTGTGATATTCTGATTAGGAAACGTGGGAGAGTATCAGGTGTTATTTTTACCATACCCTGGCCTCAGGAATGTCAGGAAAACATTATCTAATGGAAATATACAGAAACTATCCTGACTCATTGCATCATGATCTCGTACAGCAATTTGCATGCACAGAAACATAAAAGGGTGCAGAGAGTGGCGGACTCAGCCAAATACATCAGGAGTCCCCAACCTTTTTTGCACTGCGGACAGGTTTATTATTGACAATATTCTTGCGGACCGGCCGACCGGGGCGGGGGGGTGGGGGGGAATAGGATTGCCAACGGACAAGAGTAGGAGTCAAATACATTGTGTTTAACCAGAGAAAGACTATAATGACCATGAAGCCTTGTGCGGGCACCAGTGCGCGTGCGTGTAGCTGCCGGTTTATTTTCCTGCAAATTATTTTTGGCGATTCTGGTTGGGAAGGCAGGGATGATGTTAATCACGACCGGAATATAGGTGATAAATGGCTAATACACTCAATTTCATTTCTAAAAGGGTTTATCTAACGAATTTAATATTAAACACACAGCGCATATTTCCTTCGCATGAATATATTGAGAAGTCAGTTATCAGGGGAGGACAGGGGAGCCTGAAGTAAGTGTTGAACGAACTTCCAGTAGAAGTGGTAGAGGCAGGTTCAATATTATCATTAAAGAAAAATTGGATAGGTATATGGACAGGAAAGGAATGGAGGGTTATGGGCTGAGTGCAGGTCGGTGGGACTAGGTGAGAGTAGCGTTCGGCACGGACTAGAAGGGCAGAGATCGCCTGTTTCCATGCTGTAATTGTTATATGGTTATATAAGTCACTTATAAGTCAATAGCATCATAAGATTTTAAGTAACATTTTGATATTAAGCACACAGCACATGTTTTCCCCATATAAACATATAAAATAATTGCAACACACCAATATCGCTGAATCAGTGGGAGCCCTGGGCTTGTTTTCCTGTAACAACACGGTCCTATCAAGGAGTGAAGGGAGACAGCGATACTCGAAGGGGTTTCCTTATGTCCAGTCTATTTCGCAATTTAGTTTTCGTTGCATTCATTGCAGAAAACTCCGCTTCGCAGAAAAATGTTGGAAATAAATGGAAGCAACGTTTTCAGTTCTTTCATGGCTATCTCAGGATATTTAGCCTTGACTTTGATCCAGAATGCTGGCAGAGATGTTATGTCAAACATACTTTTCAGCCCGCTATCATTTGCAAGCTCGAGGAGTTGATCTCCTTTCCGTGCTGACATGGATGACGTGTGCGTAATAACCTCGCATGCGTTCAAGCTCAATAGTGGGCGTGACAGGGAATGAGGAAAGGTGCAGCTGACTCATATCGCCAAATCATATCGTTTTCTCGTGGCCTAGTAGCGCATGCTTTGCGGCCTGGTACCGGTCTGCGGCCCGGTGGTTGGGGACCACTGCAATACATCATTAGCACATTCCTTCCCACTATAGGTAGTATCTACATCAGGCGCTGCTGCATGAAGGTAATATCCATCATCAAAGATGTCCAATATGCAGCCATGGCATCTTCTTGCAGCTACCATTGGCACGAGGTACAGAAATCAGAAGACCATGCCGCCAGGTTCCAGAACAGCTACTTCCCTTCAACCATTCAGCTCTTCTTTTGTTGCAATCATGTTTTTTTCTTGTAAAATGCTGTATAATTTATGTTTAATCTGTTTTACTTGTGAATGTTACTTAATGGTGCCTTATGCCTGTAGGTGCAGTTAATTCCACTGTTATAAGTGATGGAAGAGAACACCCTACGCATATTGCATCATGTTTCCTTACATACAGATTGACAGGGAGACCTTGGGGCATAAAATATTTCAATCAGTACCTGAATGGGAGATAACTTACTCTCATTACTGACTATCAACCACTAGTGACCATTTTCAATCCACAGAAGAATGTTCCACTAACAGCAGCAGCAGGAATACAGATGTAAGGGGTTTCTTCTTTTATGATACTGCGAAGGCTAACAAAATGGCTTCTTTGCTATGTTACAATGAAAAGGCTTTTCTGTAATAATAACTGCAATGTAGGGAGTTCTCTCTCTCTCTGCTTGTTTGGGTTATATTATTGATAAGAGAAGGAACGAACCAATTGGAATAGATGTTATTCTTTCTTGTGTGTGTGTAAGCTATTGTGTTTTGTGGGCTTTGGCACGGAAGGCACGATGGGGACAGAGGGAGGAGATGCGATGCTGTGGCCCTGGGCGGCGGGACCGACCCCGAGCGGGAGTCCGAGGCCCAGGGTCTTTGGCAAGGAGAGGAGACGAAGACAAACTTGTGTGGAGCGTCTGGTCGACCACCCTGGTTGGTCCCAGGCAGCGGGTCGAGGGGGTCGGAGGGGATCGAATGGTGGAAAGAAGACTCGGTTAATTGAGCTCCAACTGTTGTGCACAAAGTGGTTGAACTTTGATAAATATGGCACCTTTTATTTTCCTTTTATATTTTATCTCTATTAATTACATGGTTCCAGTAAGATCTATAAAGTGTAATCATTTAATCGCATATGGTGTATTATCTGTTATTTGGCAGGGTGGGGTTCATCATACAGCATCCACCCAGACTTGATTACCCAGTTTGGCGGGGCCAAAGGCTGCTCCCCTGGACGAAAGCGAGCTGAGCGAGCCTGAGGCTTACCAGGGGCTGCACAGAGATAGGGTCTGTTTCTTGGAGGACCCAATTACAAGATGAAATTCAACAGGATGACTAATCGTGGAAATGCAGGTGAATTGCTCCATTTACCCATGGAAAGAGAAAACCTGAAAAATTTACAAAAGAGGATACTCCTCTTGATGTATTCTCCCAAAGGCAAATCCCTATTACGGAGAGATGATCCAAAGGGAAAACAGAAAAGATTCCACACCAGCTCAGATCTACATGGCAGCCAAAATGGCTGGGAAAGGTCCAGCAGAAATTCCAGTTACCACATTTTTACTAGTGCTGGATGAACTTGCCCTTGACAGAGGTTGTGGGATTGAGAACTGTTACTGAGAGCTAAAGTGTTAGAGGAGCTACATGCTGGCCATTTAGATGTGGTCAACAAGAAAGCACTGACTCAAAGCTTTGTCTGGTGGCTGGAATGGAGCAGCAGATTGAGCAGCTTGCCATGCACCGTTCGGGATGTCAACATGTCCAGAAGGCGTCAAGAACAGCACCTTACCATCCCTCTAAGTGGTTTGATTGCCCTAGCAGAGTAAATTGTTAGACAAGAAATGTATCTAGAACTATGAGAACCACTTCCTATAGCCATAAAGTAAATTCCTGCAACCACTATGGAAGAGACCCATAACCTGCGACTATTTACGGCCACAAGTCTCACCTGCCAAGCAGAGTGACCTCCCTTGTTACCCCACAAGAGTAAGAAATCCTCTGCAGTGATTAAGTCTTTAGGCCTGAATAGGACAATTTAAAATTTACTATGCTGTGGATGTCTATATAATAGTTGTATTATATAGTATACTCTAAAGTAAAGTAAAGCATCCGGTAGTCTTGTGAGACCATGGATCCGTGCCTGGAAAGTCTTCACTCTCCAGGGCGCAGGCCTGGGCAAGGTTGTATGGAAGACCAGCAGTTGCCCATGCTGCAAGTCTCCCCTCTCTACGACACCAATGTTGTCCAAGGGAAGGGCATTAGGACCCATACAGCTTGGCACCAGTGTCGTCGCCAAGTTCTATATACCCTATATACTCTATATACATTGTATTACATGAATGGTATACATCATTATGTCACCACGCCATATCTGTGCAGCTCACTAAAGAAGAAGCTAAATACATGCAAGTATCACAAGCTCCTATGTTTTTTCTTTCAATTAGTTTTAAACATAATAGAATGTATCTCTGTAGACTTGGTCCTGTTGAATTCCAGTGACACCATTCGACACCAGTCCACACACCATCACTATCACAGTCTCCAATTTCATTGCAGTTCCTGTGCAAAACAGATGACAGTGTCAATAGTTTATTAAAATTTCATGGGCTGTGAAGTGCTTTGGGATGTGACGAAGTCATAAAAAGTGCACTATAGATACAAATTTATTCTCTTTTTCCAGCATTAGTTGCATGCTACAGTGCAGCTCTTCTCACTTCATTGACGTTGAACTCGCAAGGGGGTTAAGGATTGCAATCTATCTATTTGAGAAATACAGAGATTGGGAGTGTTCATTACATTTTAATGCCTCTAAAATCGGCTTTGTGCATCCCTAAGTATTCAGCATAACTAATGAAGCAACTTCTAATGGGAGAAAAGTACTGTGAGACAGACAAAAGTCTAAGGTCAAATATTTCCACCTAAACTCTAGCAATGTGGTTGCGGCATTAATTCGGATTTGTGAAAAGAATCCATGTGCCTATCTAAGAGTTTCTTAAATTCCCCTAAAGTATCTGCCTCTAAACCACCCCTGGTATGGCATTCCATGCATTGATCACTCTCTGAGTAAATACCCTACCCTTGACATCACCACTATATTTTCCTCCAATCACTTTAAAATTATGCTCCCTTGTATTAATCATTTACAGCCTTGGAAAAAGTCTCTAGGTATCCACTCTATCTATGCCTCTTATCATCTCGTACATCTCTGCCAAGTCATCTCTCATCTTCCTTCATTCCTAAGAGAAAAGCCCTCGTTCACTCACTATCTTAACTAGGTATGAATTCTGGGTTTTCCATGGTTGAAAAATCTTCAGGCTTGAAATGGACCAAATTAGCACCAAAGATCGAGGAATCTTAAGGGAGGGTTATTTTTAATTGGAGCTTTAAGAAGTTCCTTTATGCGGGAAAGCTGAACTTTCCAAAATGACTAGCATAGTGAAAAGCATAGTGAGTATGGTTAATTGTACTTCCAAAGTCTTTTGTGATGAAAAGTCATTGTCTCATTCCAGTTCACCCCTTAATTGTGCTGATATTTTGAGACAGCATATGTTGGTATACTTCAGAGTTAAGGGTAATAGTCTTGAAGGCACCATGATCTCCAGCAGTACACACCTCCTTCACCATCTTGTCCTCCTGTGTTGCTACTTTCACGGAACTATGTAGCAAGTCAGTAACACTCTGGACAGAAGACAAACTCTGTTTATTACATTCCATCTTCAAGTGTATCCTAATCAATTGGTCTATATTGATGCCGAACTTAGTGAAGACTGGTATTGAACAAGGTGAATCATAGACCTGACACTTTTCTCAATGTTTCTCGACACAGTGTTGCATCACTTAGCTGACAGTTTTCCATTTGGACTGGAACTAATCTTCTGAACTAATGGAAAACAATGTTTATACTTCAAAAACAATATATTTGAACCTCAGCCATGAAGCTGCAGTATGCAGACGATGTTTGAGTTTTTACTCAATCTAACCTTAAGCTCCAAAACTTTGTCAGCTCACTCACTGAACCATATTAGAGTCAGGAACTTCCACTCAACACCTTCAAGACTGATGTCTTCTTCCAACCATCCCCACAATTTCATCTTCTGACAATAAAAGTTCATGAAAAGACTGTGGAAAGCATGGATAGATTTACATTAATCAAGTGAAGGCAAAGATTTCAGACCTGCTGAACATCAATGTTTGACCTGGCAACAGTGATCCCTGCCCTGTATACTTCTCAGACCTAGATTTCTTACAGCAGACTCCCCAAGGGATCTGGAAAGATATTGTAAATGCTGTCTCCAACAACGCCTCCACTTTAATTGGAAATATAAAAACATTACCAGGGTCTTCTCTCAAAACAATATCCCTACTGCTGAGCTCTTTGTTACACCCTGCTGTGCTAGGCGGGCTATGCAAAGTGGAATATGCTAGGTAGCCTGACACCAGATTCCTGAAATAGGCATTCTATTATGAGTTGTTGGCAATCATCAACCGTGGGATTGAGTTCAAGAGCCGTGAGGTAATGTTACAGCTATGTAAGACCTTGATCAGAACCTACTTGGAATACTGTGTTCAGTTCTGGTCACCTCACAACTGGAAGGATGTGGATACTGTAAAGAGAGTGCAAAGGAGGTTTACAAGGATGTTGCCTGGATTGGAGGGAGTACCTTATGAGAATAGGTTTAATGTACTTGGCCTTTTCCCCTTGGAGCAACGGAGGATGAGAGGGGAATTGATTGTGTGGATAGCCAGAGGTTTTTTCCCAGGGTTGAAATGGCTAACACAAGGGGATATATTTTTAAGGTGCTTGGAAATAGGTACTGAGGGAATGTCAGAGGTAAGTTTTTCACACAAAGGAATGATGGGTGCTGGAATGCACTGCCAGCGGCTGTGGTGGAAACAGATACAATAGGTCTTTTAAGAGCTTCTTAGATAAGTACATGGAGCTTAGAAAAATAGAGGGCCATGTGCTAAGGAAATTCCAGGCAGTTCCTAGGGTAGGTTACATGGTTGGCACAATATTGTGGGCCGAAGGGCCTGTAATGTGCCGTAAGTTTTTATGTTCTATATGTTCTATGTTAGTAACATTATAAAAATAGGCAGACAGAGAAAAGATTCAATAATGATCTCAAAGCCTATTTGTAAGGAATAGAATATCCCCAATGACTCTTGGAAATCCCTGGCCAATGACCTCATGAAATGGAGGAGGGCTATTCTGAATGTTATTGGGAATCTCAAGATCATCATTGGGAATGCACAAGAGAACTGCTTAAGTAATATACCATTTCACAAACTAACCAGCTGCCTCTGCCATCAAGCATCTCCTGCTCTATGCAAGGAAAGATTGGAGCTCCTATATTGGCCTTGGCAGTCAGCTCAAGATTTATAAAAGAAATCATTCCTCACCCCATAAGTGAAAAGAGCTTACTCAGAGTATGTTGTTCTAAAGCAGAAAATGAAGAAAATTGACAAAAAAAAATGACATTTTACCAAACACAGGTTACAAGTAGTCCAACTGAATGACATAATGGCTTCAAGGAGCTTACCAGCTCAGTGTGCTTCGTATCTTCCAATAGTGTAAATCATGATTAATTTGTTTCTTTGGTTGGCAAGAAGGCTGCAAATATTAGATAAACTCTGTAGAAATTGAAAAACAACAAAAATATAGCATATAAAAATAAAGTCTACTCTATATCTTTCACCTTCAAGCAGTATGTTGCTTAACAGCCGTGGGCTGAGTAAGTCAGTCTGAGGTGTGCTCCAGAGTTTCGCAGTGAAGAATGTGATGTTAGGTCACCAACCAAGGTTTCCTAACGGAGCAATGAGAAACAAACTAGTCCAACTGAAAAGCTCCTTCAAACCTCCTGCGTAAAATATTCAATCGCATCCTTTGGGTAAGTTGAACTTCAAGATTGTAGGTATGTGCTTGTTATATTACATTATTGAAACTAGCATCAATCATACATTTGGGCTCCGGTCCCATCTGGCTGAGTGATACTTTAATTAACGTGGAGGAAGTTGGAAATTTTTATCCAGAGCTGAATTTCCACCCAGACCAGATGTACAGCTGTAAGTTAATTTGTTCTTAGCTGATAAGGGAAAGTAGCTGCTATATACTCTCTGTGGACCCGGATCTAACAAAATCCATTAGTGTATACTTGTAGTCTATAAAATCTTGCATTGATATTTACATTGCTCCTCATTATCAATTATGGCTTCATACCTGTCAACCAACGGGGAGGCACTGTTGAAGAAAAAGGTGAGAGAGGTCAGCTTGAGGCATAAAATATCTTTTCTTCTTTGAAGTATTTGCCTAATATTTCTGTCTTTCACAAACTTAATTGAAACAAATGTTGGGTATTCTAACATTTTCTATCATTACTGATTAATAGATAATATCACTCAGCTCCTTCATTCAATTTTTTTTTCTCAAATAGAAAGGAAATTGCCAATTCTGGTATCTTGCTGGGAATGTGAAGGAATAAAGATGGGTTATGACATTCCAATTTAAAGAAGCATCTGAAATTGTGATGCTCAGCTCTTCTCTTTCCAGTTGTAAACTGACAGTTCACATTTTTAGCATATTTTAACAAGTGGCTCCTCAGTCAGATAACTCCAGAACAAGGTGGTATCTTCACATGTTGCAACCAGAGGTCTCAAGAGTGAAAGCAAAAATCACACATTCACACAAATTCTACAGGAAGCTGGAACTCTCTCTCTCTGAGAAGCCAAAAGACAATTGACGCTTTCCATCTGAGGTTGGCTAGGAAAGTATGCCATGATATATCCTTCCTTATTTCGGGAAATAAAAGGCAAGATAGACTAAGGAGGGTCAGGCAATATTATTTTCTTGGATTTTCAGAAGGCTTTTGACAAGGTGTCATATATGTGATTGTTTAACAAAACTAGAGCCAATGGTATTACAGGAAAGATATTAGCATGAATAAAGGATTGGCCGAGTAGCAGGAAACAAAGTTTGGGAAAAGAGGGGAGCATTTTGGTTGGCTACCGGTGACTAGTGGTGATCCACCGGGATCAGTGCTGAGACCACCTCTTTTCACATTATAGGCAAATGATATGGCTGACAGGATTAATGGCTTAATGACCAAGTTTGTAGACTATACGAAGATAGGTGGCGGGGCAAGTAGTGTTAGGGATGCAGGGAGTCTGCAGAAGGACTTAGAGAGATTGGAAGAATGGACAAAGTGACAGATGGAATATAGTGTACGGATCTGTATGGTCATGCACTTTTGTAGAAGGAATAAAGGTGTAGACTATTTTTTTTAAATGGGAAGAAAATTCAAAAAACAGAGATGCAAAGGGACTTTGGAGGGTTTCCTGAAGGTTGACTTACAAGTTGAGTCTATGGTAAGGACGACAAATGCAGTTTTAGCATTCATTTTGAGAGGATTAGAATATAAGAGCAATGATGAAATGCTGAGACTTTATAAGTTATTGGTCAGACCACAACTGGAGTATTGTGAGCAGTTTTTTGCCCCTTATCTAAGAAAAGATGTGCTGGCATTGGAGAGGGTACGAAGAAGGTTCCTGAGATTGATTCCAGGAATGAAAGGGTTAATATTTGGAGAGTGTTTGATAGCTCTGGGCCTTTACTTGCTGGAGTTTAAAAGAAGGAGGGAGGATCTCATTGAAACCTATTGATTACTGAAAGGCTTGGACAAATTGGATGTGAAGAGGAGGTTTCCTATAATGGAGGAAGTTGAGGATTAGAGGGCATAGCCACAGAATAGAGTGACATCCATTTAGAACATAGATGAGGAAGAATTTCTTTGCCAGAGGATAGTGAATCTGTGTAACTTATTGCCACAGATGGCTGTGGAGGCCAAGTCATTGGGTATATTTAAAGCAGAGGTTGATAGGTTATTGATTATTCAAGGCATCAAAGATTTTGTGGAGGATGCAGAGGAATATGGTTGAGAAGAATAATGAATCAGCCATGTTGGAATGGTGGAACAGAGCGGATGGGCCAAATGGCCTAAATCTGCTCCTGTGTCTTGTGCTCTTATATCAATGTATTTGAGGTGATGGTAAAACCCATGAAGTATTGACCATGCTTATGCCTTGAAATAAACTTTCCCTGTTCAAGAGATTTTGCTTAGCAAATATAAAAGGAAGAATGTTTAAAACTGAATATGATTAGGAAACTGTATTTTATTATTATTAGTTCATTTATCTTCTAACCATATGAGCTTCTATTGAAACCTGATCCAGGACTTGCATGCTAATTTGTTTCATATTCATGATGTTGGCAATGAGATTTCATTATCATGAATTATCCCATCAATCCATTTCCAAGATTCAGCATAACCCTTCTGTTTTGTAACAGTTGCTTGACATTAATTAAATTATTTATAGAGCAAAGTGAGAGTATTGCCTGGTGTTATCTTTTAAGAATTCTGCTCTTTATCATGGCAAATGTTACAATTTGTATTGAAGATTTGGGATAACTGAGTTCTAAAGTTAGATTAGATTAGATTATGAGGACACACAGTCCTCTTTTATTGTCATTTAGTAATACATGCATTAAGAAATGATACCATGTTCCTCCAGAATGATATCACAGAAACACAAGACAAACCAAGACTGAAAAAACTGACAAAAACCATATAATTATAACATATAGCTACAACAGTGTAAAACAATACCGTAATTTGATAAAGAACAGACCATGGGCACATTAAAAAAAAGTCTCAAAGTCTCTCGAAAGTCCCATCATCTCACGCAGACGGTAGAAGGAAGAGAAACTCTCTTCCTGCCATGAAACTCCAGCGCCGCAAACTTGCCGATGCAGCACCCTGGAAGCACCCGACCACAGCCGACTCGTGAGTCCGTCCGAAAACTTCGAGCCTCCGACCAGCCCTCCGACACCGAGCACCGAGCACCATCTCTGCCGAGCGCTTCGACCCCTGGCCCCGGCAACAGGCAATAGGCAAAGCCGAGGATTTGGAGCCTTCCCCTCCGGAGATTCTCGATAATACAGTAGAAACGGCAGCGAAGCAGGCATTTCATAAGTTTCTACAGATGTTCCTCTGTGCTTCTCACGTCCGTCTCCATCAAATCAGGATTGTACGCGGTAGCTACTTACAAATACCGATATCATTTTGGAGCGGCCGCGCATGCTGTGTCGCACCGCCATCTTCTCCTCCCCTCCCCTTTGTAGGAGCATCCTCATCAGAAAGACTTAAAGAAGATGGCGTACCATCACCTTCTGAGGAAACTTATGAATGGGTGATAAATATGGTCTTGATACCATTCATATTCTGAAAAATTAACATGAAGAAAATAATCTTCTCTACGGAGCAGTCGCAGTTGAGTCGGTGGAGCAGTCCTCACACGGGTCCAGAAGAGAAATTTAAACCAGGGGTGTTCATGGGATTTCAGCATTCTTTTTGACAGTACAGTTGCAGTCAAAGTGGTGGAGGAGATCTCACACAGGCCCAGGAGCAAGAGTCTTATAAATGGAATTTCAGCTTTTCTCGGCAGCGTAAGTCACTGTTGAATTGGCGAAGAGGCCTCATATAGGACCGGGAGAGAAATATTTAATAAGGAAGCTTTTGTGGGATTTTGGCTCTTTTTCTGCAGTGCTGTCATGATTCATTAACAAGGGCTAATAAAAATAAGGCAGAGCAGCCACTGTATGAGTGGATCAGGGATAGAGTGGGGAGGGTTTGACTCATCAGGCTTTGGTGAGAACATGGTTGGATGAGGTAAGTATCTGGTAAGTTTCTTGTTCTTTGTTCCTCTTCATCACTTTTCATCTGTTAGTGCATAGTTCGAGCAGTGAGAATGGCTCCAGGGGCTGCAATGTGTTCTTTGTGTGAAATGTGGGAGTTCTAGAGGACCTTCAGCCCCATGAATAATCATATCTGCACCAGGTGCACTGAGCTGCAGCTCCTCAGAATATCTGTCAAAAGACTGGAGTTGCTACCCAACAACCTTCAGCTCATACAGGAAGCTCAGGAGGAGATAGATATGAGCTCCAGAGGTGTAGTCACCTGAGTTGCAGGAAGCAGGCAAAAGCGTGACTGTCAGGAAAGGGAAGGGAAATAGGCATCCAGTTCAGGGTATACCTGTGGCTATTCCCCTCAATAATAAGTATACTGTTTTGGATAAAGTTGAGAGGGATAACCTACCGGGATGGCGGGGGGGGAATGCGGGGGTTGGGGGGAAGCGGAGGCAACCGCGTCTCTGGCACTGAGTCTGGTACTGTGGCTCAGAAGGGCAGGGTGGAGAAGAGTAATGAAATAGTGATATCAAATTCCATAGTTTGAGGAGTAAACACAAGATTCTCTAGTCCCAATAGAGACATTCAGAGGGTATGTGGCTTCCCAGGGCCAGGGTCAGGGAGATCTTGGAACAGGTGTATGACATTCTAAAAGGTGGGGGAGGGTGGTGAACAGCCAGAAGACTTGGTACCTATTGGCACTAGTGCAATATGTAGGAGTGAAAGTACTAAAATCATGGGCTGTTTTGCAATGTCCTGAATAGTATCTACAAGCTTTGCAATCTCTGCAGTCAACTGAGAACAGGGGTTCCCAACTTTTTTGGAAAGGTGTAGCTGAATCATATCATTTCCTCGCGGCCTGGCAGCACATGCTTTGCAGCCCGGTGCCGGTCCGCGGCCCGGTGGTTGGGGACCACTGACTTAAAAAACCAGGTCAGTAATTGCTAATGACCTGTGAAGCCAATGGAGAGGTGCAGAATCCTATACTGTTCAGCAATATTTATTTGACTGCTGTGTCAGGGATTTCTACCCTAATTCCTGTTCTGTTGCTTACACCCTAGGAAGAACAAATACCGCTACTTATAACTGGTTAGAAGAAGGTAAAGAAAGTTCCATAAATAAGTAAACTTCTAAGTGTAACAGGCAGAGGCAGAGGTTTTAAGTAGAAAAGTTTCCAGTAAGTTTATTTTCTGTTGGGACATAGTGTACTGAGAATGGGTTTGCAGGCAGTGGTATATTCCGTGCGAGGTGTGAGAAATTTGGGAGACCTCTAGACTCCTCAATATCTATATCTGCATGAAGTACATTTAGCTGCAGCTCCTTACAGACTGCGCTAAGGAAATAGAGCTGCAGCTGGATGATCTATGTCTCATATAGGAAACTGAGGAGGAGATAGATAGGAACTACACGGGCGTCATCACCCCTTGGTTGCAGGAAACAGACACCTGGGTGACTGTCAGGAGAGAGAAGGGTAATAGGCAGCCAGTGCAGATTACCCCTGTGTCCGTTTCACTCAAAAATAGGAATACAGCTTTAGATACTGTTGGAGGTGGGGGAAATGATATACCAGGGGAAAGTCAGGGCGACCAGTTCTCTGGGACAGGGTCTGATTTTGTGGTGCAAGGAGAAAGGGGAGGAGAAGAGGAGTACAGTAGTGATGGGGGATTCCATAATTAAAGGAGCAGAAAGCAGATCCTGTGACTGTGAAAAATATACCTGGATCGTACATTGCTTCCTAGGTGCCAGGGCTAGGGCTGTCTCAGATCACATTGACGGAATTCTAAAGATTAAGGTGACCAGTCGAATGTCATGGTACATATTGGTACCAACAACATAGGTAGGAAAAGGGAGCAGGTTCTGAAGAAAGAATTTAGGGAGTTTGGCAGAAAACAGAAAAGCAGGACTTCCAGGGTATTAATCTCTAGTTTGCCATTTTGCCATGTGCCAGTGAGAGTAAGAATAGGATGATATGACAGATGAATCCATGGCTGAGAAATTGGTGCAGGGGGCAAGATTTTGGATTTCTGTATCATTAGGATCTCTTCTGGGGAAGGTACTAAAAAAGGTGGGTTACATCTGAACCCAAGGGAGACCATTATCATGGCGGACAGGTTTGCTAGAGTTGTTGGGGAGGGTTTAAGCTAATTTGGTAGGGGTATGGAAACCTGACTACAGAGGATCGGGCAGCTGGTATACAACTGGATGCAGTGTCTATTGAGACTGCGAGGAAGGACAAGCAAATGATAGGGCAAAGTTGTAGTCAGTGGGATGAGTTAAAGTGTAACAGGTGGTCAAAATCAAAAAGGGTGATGAATACAGGAATGAAGATGTTAAACTTGAATGCACACAGTGTATTGACTAAGGTAGATAATGATGTGGTGTAGTCAGAGATTGACAGATATGATGTAGTGGGCATCACTGAGTCATGGCTGAAAGAAGATCATAGTTGGAGGTTAACATTGAAGGATGCACATTGTACTGAAAGGATAGGAAGATAGGCAGAGGGGTGGGTGGGACTGTTGTTAAGAGAGTGAGATAATGGGATCGAAAGGTGTTGAATCCTCTTTGGTAGAGTTAAGAAACTGCAAGGATAAAACGATTCTGATGGGAGTTATATGCAGGCCTCCAAACAGTAGTCAGTATGTGGGCTCCATGTTACAACGGGAGATGGAAAACATATATAAAAAGGGGAATGTTGTGATAATCATGGGGGATTTCAATATTCAGGTTGATTGGGAAAATTTGCTTGGGATCCAGCACCAGCTAAGGGTATTTGTAAAATGCTTACGAGATAGCTTTTTAGAGCAGCTTGTGGTTGAACCCACTAGCAGATTTGCAATTCTGGATTGGGTGCTGTGTAATGACCCGGATTTGACCAGAGAGGTTAAGGTAAAGGAAAATTTAGAAGTCTGTGATCATCATATGATAGAATTCACCCTGCAGTTTGGGAAAAGAAGCTAACATCAGATATGTCTGTATTACAGTGAAGGAAAGGGAATTACAGAGGCATGAACGAAGAGCTGGCCAGAGTTGATTTGAAGGAGTCACTAGTAGGGATGACAGCAGAGCAGCAATGGCTGGAGTTCATAACAGCAATTTGGAAGGTGCAAGGTAGACACATCCCAAATAAGACAAACTATTCTAAAGGCAGAATGACACAACCATGGCTGACAAGAGAAGTCAGAGCCAACATGAAAGCAAAATAGAGGACGTATAATAGAGCAAAAATTGGTGGGAAATAAGAGGACTGAGAAACTTAAAAAACAACAGAAAGCAACTACAAAAGCCATTGTTGGTGTCGGGGGATGAGATGGAATATGAATGTAAGCTGGCCAAAAATATTAAAGAGGATATCATTTTTATTTCAAATATATAATGAGTAAATGAGGGGCAAGTGGTAAATGACAGATGAACTAACAAAAACAACAGGAATTCTGCAGATGCTGGAAATTCAAGCAACACACATCAAAGTTGCTGGTGAACGCAGCAGGCCAAGCAGCATCTGTAGGAAGAGGTGCAGTTGAAGTTTCAGGCCGAGACCCTTCGTCAGGACTAGAACTAACAAAGTATTTTGCATCAGTCTTCATGATAGAAGACATTAGCAATATACCAGGAGTTTTGAGAGTCTGAGGGGGCAGAAGTGTATAAAGTTGCCATTACTAGGGAGAAGGTGCCTGGAAAACTGAAAGGCCTGAAGGTGGATAAGTCACCAGGACCAGATGGTCTACGCTCCAGGATTCTGAAGGAGGTGGGTAAAGAGATTGTGGAGGCATTAGTAATAATATTTCAAAAATTAATGGATCTTGGCATGGTTCTGGACAACTGGAAAATTGCAAATGTCACTCTCCTAGAAGGGAAAGCAGCAGAAGAAAGGACATTGTAGACCAGTTAGCCTGACCTCATTGGTTGGGAAGATGTTGGATACAATTGTTAAGGATGTGTACATGATAAAATGGGCAAAAGCCAGCATTGTTTCTTTAAGGGAAAATCTTGCCTGACAACCTGTTGGATATTGTGTACTTGGATTTTCAGAAGGTCTTTGATACATGAGGCTTCCTAACAAGATAAGGGCCTGTGATTTTACAGGAAAGATACTAGCACAGAGAGAACATTGGCTGATTGACAGGAGGCAGAGTGGGAATAAAGGGAGCCTTTTCTGATTGGCTACTGGTGACTAGTGGTGTTCTACAGTGGTCAGTGTTGGGACCACTTCACTTTATGTTGTATATCAATTATTTAGATGCCAGAATTGATGGTGTTGTTGCCAAGTTTACAGATGATACAAAGAAAGATGGAGTGGTAGTTAGTGTTGAGGAAGCAGGGAGGCCACAGAAGGACTTGGACAGATTAGAACAGACAAAGAAGTGGCAGATGGAATACAGTGTAAGGAAGTGTATGGTCATGTACTTTGGTAGAAGGCATAAAAGCCTAGACTTTTATAAACAGTGAGAAAATTAAAAAATCTGAGGTGGAAAGGGACTTGGGAGTTCTCCTGTTGCAGTCAAAGAGTGGAAATCCCCATGTAGCATTCCATAAAGGTTAATTTGCAGGTTGAGTCAGTGGTGCAGAAGCCAAATGCAAGTGCAATGTTAACATTCAATTTGAGAGGACTAGAGTATAAAAGTAAGGATATAAAGCTGAGGCTTTATAAGGCACTGATGAGGGCTCACTTGGAGTATTGTGAGCAGTTTTGTGCCCCTTATTTAAGAAAAGATGTGCTCACATTGGAGAGTGCTCAGAGGAAGTTCACAAGAACGTCCGGGAATGAAAGGCTTATTATGAGAGGAGCAATTGACTGCTCTGGGCCTTTACTTGCTGAAATTTAGAAGAATGAGGGAGGAAACAACAGGAATTCTGCAGATGCTGGAAATTCAAGCAACACACATCAAAGATGCTGGTGAACGCAGCAGGCCAAGCAGCATCTGTAGGAAGAGGTGCAGTCGACGTTTCAGGCCGAGACCCTTCGTCAGGACTGAAGCGGTCTCGGCCTGAAACGTCGACTGCACCTCTTCTTGCAGATGCTGTTTGGCCTGCTGCGTTCGCCAGCAACTTTGAGAATGAGGGAGGATCTCATTGAAACCTATCTAATGTTGAAAAACAATGCTGGAGAGGTAGTAATAGGGACAACGAAATGTCAGCCAAACTGAATAAGTGTTTTACATCTGTCTTCATTGTGGAGTATGGTGGAAGTTCCAAGTGTCAGCAGGCATGAAGTGTGTGAAGTTACCATAAATAGAGAAAAGTCTCTTGGGAAACTGAAACGTCTGAAGTTGGTTAAGTCACCTGCACCAGATGGTGTACACCCAGAGCTCTGAAAGAGGTGGCTGAAGAGATTTTGGAGGCATTAGTAATGATCTTTCAAGAATCACTAGATTTGGGAATGGTTCTGGAAGACTAAAAAACTGCAACTCCACTCTTCAAGAAGGGAGAGAGTCAGAAAAAAGGAAACTATAGGCCAGTTAGTCTGTCCTTAGTGCTTGGGAAGAAGTTGGAGATGATTATTAAGGATGAAGCCTCAGGGTACTTGGAGGCACATGATAAAACAGGCCGTAGTCAGCATGGTTTCCTCAAGGGAAAATCTTGCTTGACAAATCTGTTGGAATTATTTGAAGAAATAACAAGCAGGATAGACAAAGGAAATTCGGTTGATGTTGTGTACTTGGATTTTCAGAAGGCTTTTGATGAGGTGCCACTCTTGAGGCTCCTTAACAAGCTACGAGACCATGGTATTTCAGGAAAGATTCTAGCATGGATAAAGCAGTGGCTGATTGGCAGGTGGAAAAGAGTGGAAATAAAAGGGGCCTTTTCTGAGTGGCTGCCGGTGACTAGTGGTGTTTGATGGGGGTCTGTGTTGGGATCAATTCTTTTTACGTTATATGTCAATTATTTGAATGATGGAATTGATGGCCTTAGTGCAAGGTTTGCAGACAATATGAAGATAGGTGGAGAGGCAGGTAGTTTTGAGAAGTAGAGAGGCTACAGAAAGACTTAGATTAGGAGAATGGCAAAGAAATGGCAGATAGAATACAGTATTGGGAAGTGTATGGTCATGTACTTTGGTAGAAGAAATAAAAGGATTGACTTTTTTCTAAATGGAGAGAAAATGCAAAAAATGGAGGTGTAAAGAGACTTGGGAGTCCTTGTGCAAGATTCCCTAAAGGTTAATTTGCAGGTTGAATCTGTGGTGAAGAAGGCAGATACAATGTCAGCATTCATTTCAAGAGGACTAGAGTATAAAAGTAAGGATGTAATGTTGTGACCTTATAAAAAGCATTTGTGAGGCCTCATTTGGAACATTGTAAGTAGTTTTGGATTCATTGTCTAAGAAAGGATGCATTGAAACTGTAAAGGGTTCAAAGGAGGTTCACGAAAATGATTCCAGGATTGAATCGCTTGTCATATAAAGAACGTTTGATGGTTCTGGGCTTGTATTCACTGGAATTCAAAAATATGAAGGTTAACCTTATTGAAACCTTTTGAATGGTGAAAGGCCTTGACAGAGTGGATGTGGAGAGGATGTTTACTATGGTGAGAGAGTCTAAGACCGGAGGATACAGCTTCAGAATAGTGTGCTGTCCTCTTAGAATGGAGATGAGGAGGAATTTCTTTAGCCAGAGATGGTTTATCTGTGGAATTCTATGCTACAGGCACCTGTGGAGGCCAAGTCTTTAAGCATAGAGGTCGATAGGTTCTTGATTGTTCAGGGTATAAAGGGATACGAGGAGAAGACAAGACATTGGAGCTGAGAGGAAAATTGGATCAGTCATGATGAAATGAAGGAGCAGACGTGATGGGCTAAATGGCCAAATTATGCTCCTACATTTTGCGTTCTTATTGTGTTATGTAAACTCCCTTTAAGTTCTTGACAATATCTGTGGATCACAGATCAGTCAAATATAGTAATATCCCTTTAATACTCTGCCTCCATAAAAGCATGCCAGATGCTTAGTTTTGCATTGAGAATGGTTATTTTTGTGCACTATTCAGAAGTTTGGCTTGCTAATCCTAGGATCTATGAGGATGAAATTCATCCTTGCTCATCGGTATTATAGTGTTGGTTACATGAAACATTGCACCTGAAATGGTTAAGGTACGGTCCAGTGAACACTAGACCTTAACCATGGAATAATAGTGTGCCTTATCATTCTTATAACCACAAAACTTTCACTGTTCTGCAACTCTGAAAAAAAGTGGCAATTGAGAAATGTCATTATTCAAAGATAATAACCTCTATAATATAAGACTGAAAGAGTAAATGATTTTCAATTATCTCAAAATGCTGTACACAAGAGCTCATTCTTTATAGGGAACACATTCATTAATTACCTTTTTGTCAAAGTCTCCATCGAATATTATGAGGACAAAACAAATTAAACAGTCTTTTCTTTTGTGTGGAGTGGTTAGATCTGTCATGCTGTCAATGTCTCTAGTGAGGTTTTTTTCCTGAGCAGTTTTAGTTTGGTAGCATTACCAATTTTGATTAAATATCTTTTACAATATGCCATTTACAAGACAAGGGCAGTCAAACAGTAATGGATTGTGAGTAACGTAAGGGATGTATAATAGTCTCAACACATTAAATCACATACAAGGCATTCAATCAACAAAACCGTTATTTGTCTCCAGTGTGCAGGTCACCAAAAGATATTGTTTACAGAGGTTAAGGAACATCAATCTCTTAATAACAACTTAAAATGTACGTGTGTATTTTAAGGAGTAAGTTTTGAAAGGAACATCTGGAGAATTTCAATTATAACCAAGTACTATCCTGGACGATAGCTTGTTCTTTGTGGAGGCCTCATTTCTCATTAATTTTTGACACTGTTTATGAACGATTGTGATACACAAATGGAAATGAGCAATTGTCAAGTGGCCTTGTCAAAAAATGTGGCCGAATCAACCAGGCTTTAACGTTGAGTGGGAATATGTGTTGCTTATTAAAGGCCAGCCTGATTTAAAGAATATAATTGAAACAATTCTTCATTTAAAAGTGAGGACAAATTTGTTTTACGATTTATGAAATTTCTTTGTAACCTGAATATTAATGGCTAAGGATCACTTTAGATCTTTAAAACCAATGTGTTGTTAGCCCATTTCACAGGGAGCTAAGAGTCAACTTGAAGTTGGGTATGAAGTCACGAATAAACCAGATAAATGTAAGGACAGCAGATTTTCTTCCCCAGAGATTGCTTGTTAATCAGATAGGTGTTTTCAGTCACTATCTTTGAAGTGTGGGTGGGAGCATTTGCTCACAGGGTGTGTGTGAAGCATCCAGTGCTGTAGTGCAGTAGTGTAGTAGTGCTTGTAGTTAGTGCATGCTGCATGCTCTATGCTACATAGTGTTCTCTGCTTACAGATATTGTCGCTGGCTAGCCTTCTTAATAGAGGGTGAAAAGGGGAGCTGAGTGTGTAAGCCTCCTCCTACCAGTACAGAGCCTCTCCAACACCAAGACTCCTGCAGTGTCTCCTCGGGGCCACACACAGAAACTGGGTGTCTTACGGTCCCAGGCTAAACTACAGGGGATCTTGAAGCAGCAGTGGGCCCCAGAGATGTGGCATGCAGGCCCACCACTGTGTGGACACGCCCTGGCGCCCACCAACCACTGTCCCAGCTATGGGCAAATAGCCCCACTGCCTTGTGGTAAGTCTGTTGAGACAAGGCTAAGGGAGCACACCCTGACAGAAAAGCAATGCACTGGCGGCATGCAATAGGCGGGCCTTAACAGACCAAGGACCCGGCAGCCTACTGCAGCCAAGATGTGGAACTGGTTGTCCTGGGATCACCCTTGCCACCGGGATTTACCTCATCATGGTGAAGATAGCGCTACTGGAGATGGTGCACCCCTGTGGCACTTTAAAATCTTCCTTGCGCAGGTCTCCACCACTGACCACACTGAACAATGCCTGGACCTTATATATGGTTGAAGTCTGATGGTGATGGGGCATCTGGAAATGGAGCAGGTACGAATGGACTGGGAGCTCCTAGTCAGAACCCTGCACGGCAGCGGCACAGGGTATTTGGTCGCTAGCAGCTGGGACTGAGTGGCAGCTGTTTTTGGCAGACCCCTGTGCGACTGAGCAGCCCTATTTAGGGACTTCACTGCTCACCCCAACTGGGGAAAGGCCTAGAAAAGGTGGCCTAAAAATTGCCATTTAATCACTCATCTGGATAGGTTACTGCGCCTATCGGGTTATTCCCCTACTGAGGTTGAAATAAGAAACAATACAATCTAAAACTGGCAACATGGAATGTAAGGACTCTCCTGGACTCATATGACATCTCTGACAGACCTCACTGAAGAACAGCCTTGATCGCTGTTGAGCTGGAGCGTTACAACTTCGACATTGCTGCCCTGAGTGAGACCAGGCTCCTGGATGAAGGCTCTTTAACAGAGGAAGGGATGGGTTACACCTTCATCTGGAAAGGTTTACCCCCAGGTGGACAACATCTCCATGGAGTAGGCTTGGCCACCAAGAACACCTTTCTACCAAGTCTTACAGAAACACCTGTCAGCATTAGTGAAAGTCTAATGACCCTCCATATTCCCCGGTAAAGAAACGTTATGCCACGCTTCTCAGTGCCTATGCACCAACTTTGCCATCTGAGAATGAGGCCAAGGAAGGCTTTTATCAGACATTGGATGAAGCTCTTTGCCGGATCTCTAAGAATGATAAGTCACCTTTGCTTGGGGACTTCAACGCTAGGGTGCGACAGAACAACAGGATATGAAGTGGAGTGCTAGGTAGGCATGGTATTGGCAAGGTGAGTGCAAATGGCATGAGACTACTTACTCTTTGCTCTGAGCATATCCTTACCATAAACAACACCATCTTCCAGGAGAAGGCAAAATATAAGACCTCGTGGATGCATCCTCGCTCTAAACATTGGCACATGATCGAATTCATCACTGTGAGATGTAGTGACATCAAGGATGTTCTTATCACCCATACCATGAGAGGTGCAGAATGTTGGACTGACCACCATATGATTGTGGCCAAGCTCCATATGAAAGTGTGTCCCCCTTTGCAGGTGCAAAAACCCAATAAAAAGCGGCTAAATTGCAATGCCTGAGAAACACAGAAGCAAGAAGTGAGTTTCGACACATCCTAGCTGAGAAACTAAGGGAGTTGGAACCTTGTCTGAGCTCAGAAAATACTATGGAACAACAGTGGACCTATATCAGCTCTGCGCTCTATGAGGCAGCAGCTCAATCCATCGGCCATAGGAGCAGGAACCACCAAGACTGGTTTGACAATAACTCAGACACCATCCACAACTTGCTTAAGGGCATGCACAAAGCACACTGGGCTGCTTTAGACGACCCGTCATCCACCAGCATCAGGCAGTATTGGCAGAGGAAAGTGCAAAAGGAATACGGGCCATACAAAATGAGCAGTGGACTGAAATGGCTCGTGAAATCCAGTCCTTCGCCGATAATAATGACATGCACAATTTTTACAATGCTGTCAAAACCATCTACGGCCCAAAAATTGATGCGTTACTCCCCTGAAAACAGCAGATGGTCTAACACTTCTGAAGAATCAGAATACCATTCTGCTGAGGTGAGCTGAGCATTTTAACACCCTGCTTAATCAAGACTCTGATGCAGACCCCACCAAACTAGACGAACTGCTTGAACTTCCTCCTATCCACTACCTCAGTCTACCACCAACCTTCCAGGAGGTTCTATCAGCTGTCCATTCCCTTAAGAACAACAAATCCCCTGGCACTGACAATATCCCTGCTGAGTTACTGAAGAACGGAGGATACATGTGTATGTGCACCTTCTACCAGTACATCACCAAGGCCTGAACTGATGAGAGCATCCTACAGCAATGGAGAAATGCAAACATCATTGCCATTTATAAGAACAAGGGTGACAAAGCCATCTGCGGCAATAGTAGGGGCACATCACTCCTTTCCGTTGCTGGAAAGGTCCTGGCTAAAGTGGTGCTTCAGAGACTCATCAGCAACATCACCGAGTCAATGCTGTCAGAATTGCAGTGTGAATTTAGGAAGAACAAGAGCACGATCAACATGATCTTTACAGCCCGGCAGCTTCAGGAAAAGTGCCGGGAGCAACATCAAGACTTGTTTATGGCCTTTGTCGACCTCTCCAAAGCAGTCGACACTGTGCAACAAGAGCTCTTATGGGATGTCCTCCTTAGATTTGGCTGTCCCAATAAACTTGTTAACATCTTCCGCCAGTTCCACGATGGGATGACTGCTCGGGTGACCATAGGAGGACAAGAGTCTGAGCCCTTCCTTGTACACACAGGGGTGAGGCAGGGGTGTGTACTAGCGCCAGTGCTCTTTAACATCTTCCTCTTGTGTGTTACCAAGCTTCTCCACAACGGGATTGAAGACAGCAGCGGTGTGGCAGTGGACGTCAGATTAGATGGCAACCTCTTTGACATCAGGAGGCTCCACACAACCACCAAACTCTGTAGAGAGCGGGTCCTGGAACTGCAGTATGCAGACGACTGTACTCTTGCGGCCCATACTCCGGAGGATCTTCAGACTGTCCTTGCTGTGGCGGTGAGAGCGTACAGCAGGATGGGGCTGACTGTCAATACCACCAAGACAGAAGTGGTTTGCCAATGGAGTACCAGTGTCCCACCCACTCTACCTGCCCTCACTGTTGGTGATAAAAAGCTGTCAGTAGTGCCATCTTTCAAATATTTGGGGAGCATTCTCTCTGAGGATAGCAGCATTGACAACAACATCCAGAGCCACATTAAACAGGCATCAGCTGCCTTTGGGAGATTTCGGCGTAGAGTCTTTCAGAACAGGAGCCTTCGTCCGCCCACAAGGGTCACCGTATACCAAGCCATCTGTGTCACCACCCTCCTTTATAGCTGTGAACCTTGGGTAACCTACAGCCATCACATCAAGTCCTTGGAGCTCTTCCACATAAGCTGCCTCCAGCGCATCCTGGGAATTACCTGGCGTGAGCGGGTGCCTCACACTGAAATACTTGCAAAGACCAACTGCAGAAGTATTGAGGCCACGATCACCCAGCGTCAGCTGTAGTGACTGGGCCACGTGATAAGGATGCAACCATGTTGGCTACCCCGCAGAGTGTTATACAGCCAGCTACATCATGGTCGACGCTCAGCTGGAAGGCCAAAGAAGCGCTGTAAGGATCGGATGAAGAATGCTTTAAGGAAGTGCAAGATCAGACCCGAGGACCTGGAGGATGTTGCTGCTGACCGTAACACTTGGCGGCAGCTGTGTAGGGACGGGGTTCATATTCTGGAGATGGAAAGAACAACCAGAAGACAGCAGAAGAGAGCCAGGAGAAATGCAGCCATGGTTGCCACCACTACCACATATACATGTCCCACCTGCAATAGAGCTTGTGGGTCCAGGATAGGACTGTATAGTCATCAAAGATCTCACCGTTAAAGGAGTCATTGGATTTTGATGGACAACCGAAGAAGATCTTTGATGCTAGCCTCTTAATTGCAGATTTATGTAATTACTATAAATTAATTTCCATCATAGTCCTAAATACTCCAGGAGGTACAGAAGCTACCAGTATTTTTTTTAAATATTAACTAATCTTTAATTTGCCAGAAAAGCTAACATACATCTGAGCAGGTAACAAATGGAACAGTACAGTTTCTGATAGTTTCATTCAAAAAATCTCAAAATGGCACCAAGTTAATACATTAGCGGAGAAGAAGATCCATGAATCAATTGGAAATGGCAGGTGACTGACAGGTGCAATTCACTGTGAAATAAATCCCTGCAGAGTGTGGAGAACAAGACTGCACAGTATTGTTGGATGGTATGATAGCTTGGCGGTTGATGTGTTATTATTACAGTGTGAGAATACTCGGGTTCAATTCCACCGCTGTCTATGAGGAATTCATATTTCTCCACGTAACCATGTGGGTTTTGCTGAGGGCTCCGATTTCCTCCCATATTCCACAGATGTACGGATTAAGGTTAGTAAATTGTGGGCATGCTATACTGGCACTGGAAGCATAGCGACATGCAGGCAGCTCCCAGCACGACCTCAGAATGCGTTGGCTAGTGATACAAATGCCTCGTTTAACTGACTGTTTTGATGTTTCAATGTAGTTCAAAAGTTCAAAGTAAATTTTATTATCAAAGAACAAATATATCACCATATACAACCCTGAGATTCATCTTCCTGCAGACATACTCATCAAATCTATAGAATAGTAACTATAACAGGATCAATGAAAGAGCAATTATAGTGCAGAAGACAACTAACTGTGCAAATGCAAATATAAATAAATAGCAATAAGTTATGAGAACATGAGATACTGAGATAAAGAGTCCTTAAAATGAGACTATTGGTTGTGGACATATCTCAATGGATGGGCAAGAGAGTGTAGTTATCCGCTTTATTCAAGAGTCTGATGGTTGAAGGGTAGTAATTGTTCCTGAAATTGGTACTGTAATTCCACCTGATGGCAACGGCGATAAAAGAGCATGGCTGGGTGGTGAGAATCTCCAATGTTAGATGACGTTGCTTTCCTATGTATCACTTCATGTAGGTGGGCTCAATGGTTGGATGGGATTTACCCATAATGTACTGGGAGAACAGAAAGCTGGCAATGCACACCAAGGATAATAGGATCATTATAATTGGTTGGAGTCAATCCCCAACATTTTCAAAGATCAAAAAGCAGGTTGAACTCGGAGAATGGCCAGAACAATGGAAAGAATCTAAGATATTGTACAAAGACTGAAATCTTTACAACAACTGAGCAGGGATTCCAAAACAAAATGTACCAATAACCTGTGGATTTTGAACTCTTGTGTATATGAGGAAGAGGTATATAGTATTTGACTATAGTACTTAAAATATAAAGGTCCAGAGATACTGTTATTCAGTCCAAATGTCAACTTTGAGAGTGAGAGACATGTTTATTAGATGATGTTCAGATGTAAGGTTATTGGAACAGATTTACCAAAGGGCTTAAATTCTTCAAAACAATATTGGAACAGATTGTTAGATGTAGCTGCTGAAACAACAGATATGTCAATTTGATAAGCTTGTGGTTTTTTGATAAGCATGTGGTCTTCTTTGAGTTTTCTATATATTTTATATACCCACTCAATCTTAGAGCTGTTCTACGAGGCTAACTGAAATATCAACATAGATTTTCAGCCAAAATGGGAAAGCTTAGCACTAATTAAGTACCATTGTGTACACAGCCTTGCAAATTCCTCCCAGTTAACTCATCTCTAGAATGACAATCAGGCTGATATTCCATTAACGCATGCCGTTGTCCTCAGGGACTGATACAAGAGAAAATATAATACAATTTTTAATCACAAGGTGCCTTTCACAGCCTCAGGGCACCCAAAAGCATACTCAACAAATAAAGTCATTGCATAATGCAAGGAATTTGAGTTTTGAGTAGATCAGATGTCTGTGCATTTTTAGGTATGGCTTAATATAAATGAATAAGTATTGTGCACATCATAATTGTGTAGACCCTTGGTTCTGTTCTGTCATTCAATAAGATGATGGCTGATCTTCGATACCAGGGTTTCCCACCCTGTGGTCCAAGACCCCGAAGTCAATGGTAAGGCTCCATGGCATAAAAAAGGTTGGGGACCCCTGTTCTATATTAATGCCATTTGCTTTCCCCATCCTCTAATATAGGGGTTCACAACCTTTTTATGCCATGGACCAATGCCATTAAGGAAAGGGTCCATAAATCCCGGGCTGGGAACCCTTGCTTTAGTATCAATAAATCTGATGACCTCAGCTGTGAAATTAATAAAAGGTACAGTCCTTGGGTGGAGAATCCCACGCACTCAGAGCGAAGCAATTCTTCCTCATTTTAGAACTAAATGGATGAAAACCAATTCTGAGACTGAGGCATGATTTCTAGACTCTGCAATGTGGAAGTCACTTATCCCATGTCTAATCTGTTGAGCCCTCATTGATTTTGTTGTTAAGAAGGTGTGTGGTGTGATGGCCTTCATCAACTATGGGATTGGGTTCGAGAGCCGTGAGATAATGTTAAAGCTATGTAAGACCTTAGTTAGATCCCACTTGGAGTATTATGTTCAATCTGGGCACCTCACAAGAGGAAGGATGCAGATACTATAGAGAGACCGCAGAGGAAACTAACAAGGATGTTGCCTGGATTGGAGAACATGCCTTATGAGAATAGGTTGAGTGAACTTGGCCTTTTCTCCTTGGAGCAATGGAGGATGGGAGTGACGTGATAGAGGTGTATAAGATGATGAGAGGCATTGATCATATGGATAGCCAGAGGCTTTTTCCCAGGGCTGAAACGGCTAACATGAGAGGACATATTTTTAAGGTGATTGGAAGTGGGTACAAGGGGTAAGTTTTTTTCCACAAAGAATGGTGGATGTTTGGAATGTACTGCCAGTGATGATGGCGGCGAATACAATAGTGTCTTTTAAGAGACTCTTAGATAGGTACATGGAGGTTAGGAAAATAGAGGGCTATGTGGTAGGGTAATTCTAGGCAGTTTCTAGAGTAGGCTAAATGGTCGGCACAACATTGTGGGCCGAAGGGCCTGTAATGTACTGTAGATTTCTATGATTCTATGCATAGAGTCTTTGCTGACTCAATTTATTTTTCTCATATGACAGATGTGTTATACTAGGATCTAGACTGGTGAATCTTTACTGGAACGTCTACTGCACATCCTTCTTTATAGGTAAAGAGACCAAAAATGTTCACAATCTTCTATGCATGGTGTCATTAAGACCCATGTAATGGCAGTTACCTTTACTCTTGCATTCATATCCTATTACAATAGAGGACAACTCGCCTTTCACCTTCCCAACTGCCTGTTACATCTGAATATTATTTTTGGTGACTTATGTACAACATACACATGTTACATTGAAAGTCAATATTTTCCAATCTTACAGCATATAATCAAAACTGAACATATCTGTTTCCCTTCTGAACTGGCTGACCCCCCACTTTTCACATTTCTCATTTACTCAGCTTGCCAACATCCACTTGAAATCACCTTTGATCCACTTTTTAACATGTATCTCTTAAGTATGTATTGTCAGTTTCAGTAAACTTTGAAATATTATATTTGGTTCCCTCAGCTAAAGACAGGCACAATAGATGGATGGGAATGCCACCAACTGCAAGGTCCCATTCTCCTTTTGGTTTGGAAATATGTTGCCAGTCCTTTCTCGTTTCTGGGCCCAAATCCTAGAATTCACTATCCAGCAGCACTGTGGAAGGCTGCAGCAGTTCCAATAGATTGCTCACCATCAGCTTCTCCAGGGCATTGAGGGATGGGCTGCAAGCTATGCCTTGATACTGAAAAATAAGTATGTGAAAAAGTGAAGTGGATTTAATTGTGGCTTTGAAAGAGGATTGAATAGATGTTTGAGAGCTATGTGTCCCAGAGCTATAGAGAAAAGCTTGGGAACTTTGGGACTCTTGAGTCATACAAAGTGCAAGGTAAAATCAGGACTTCCTCTCCGTCTTTTGATGATTGCATTTGAGTAATGGAGCTGTAGACCTGTTGCATAAGCACATGGAATGTCACAACGATTTCTTACCCTAAATGGTGGAGTTATTTTCTAATTTTCTGGGAAGGTTCTTCTAAAGAAATGTGATTTTATTTGTGTATTTTGTGATGTGGTCTGTAATAATATCAAATTGAAATGATGGTGATTGTAACTAAGTGGATGTATTTAACACTTCAATAACTAAACTCCTTGTTTTCTGATAGCAATCGATGAAATTACCCTTTTAGAAGTCATTACAGAGCAACACATTAGAAGTGCTGTTACACCAATTAAAGCTCATTGAAGTAAATGCACACTTCATTCTTATGTTGTTCAAATTTCAAAGTTTCAAAATACATTCATTTTCAAAGACTGTATAAATTATACAACCTTGAGATTTGTTTGCTTTCAGACAGCCATAAAGCAAGGAAACCAAAAGAACCCCCCAAAAAATTAAGACCGACACCTGATGCGTAGAAAAAAGACACAAATCATGCAAACAACGGAAGCAAGCAACAACATTTTGAACCAAAATGAGTCCTTAGATCTGAACCCCAGAGCAGTCTGGAGTAGGACTAAACCCTCAGTATCAGTCCATTATATTAGCAGGCACACAGCACAGCAGCTGGGTCAGTCTTCATAACGTCAGCGCCATGGAGAAATGAGTGAACATTGCAAGGAGAGCAAGCAAAATCGGTTCTCACCTCCACTCCCGACACCCTGTCTTTTCAGTATATCTGGATATCTGGAATAGCATTTAAGCTGTCCAAACAGCGTATCGTACCTCGCACTAGGACCTGGACACCACTGCAGTGATAAGTTCTAGGCCTAGAACACGCAGCACAGTGACTCGCCCTGGCCCAGATTTTGCCACTCAGCCTAAAGCTGCTCTCAATTTCTCCAAGTTGGCTCAGTGCCCAGAGCGATCCAACTTCACACCTGGGCCAATACTACAGACATCAGAATTCCTCTCCCTCAACTTCTCTCTGAAGGGCTCACTCCATCGGTGTTGTTTCTGCAATGTACCAGCATTGTCATCCCTTGAGTTTTCTTCACCTTCGCTCGCCTCTTCATTGTTTACAGGGATAATTTACTACACTGGAAAAGGTGTTATTAGCAATGTTTCTTGCTTTTTGTTTGGTGAGATGTCACAAGTATTCAGTAGCGCTGTTTTAAACCGAAATTGTTAAACCTGAATAAAAATATAAGAGAATAGATTATCAGTACAGTCCAATAAACAATACAGATGATAATCTATAAAATTGAAGATTAAAGATCGTTTAATGTCTTATCCTGTACACAAGTGTAAGAAGAACAAAATAATTGTTACTCTGGATCAGCAAAAAAACTCAGAAGATGAACACAATAATAATATTAAAAACACACAATAACTATAAATTTATATGAAAGCTTATATACATAAATTGATTGTATGCCCATAAAGTGACTCTAGGCTGTTCATAAGGTAATTGGCATGAAATAATAAAGTAGTGGTGGAGTTAGTGGTCAGAGGTGTTGATCAGTCTTACTGCTTGGGGAAAGTAATGTTTTTGAATCTGGTGGTCCAGGCATGAATGCTACATAGTCTTCTCCTTCCTTTACGTTAATGTGCAATGTAATTCACATAATATTCAAAGAATTATTGAATATTCTGACCATAAGACATCGGACCAGATTAGGCATGGCCAATCAAATCTGCTGTGCCACTCATCATGGCTCTTTCATCATCCCTTTTAATCCCACTCCTCTGCTTTCTCTGTGAAGCTTTTCACACCCCAATTAATCAAGAACCTATCTACGTCCTCAGATATACCTTATAACTTGGCTTGCACAGCCGTCTGTGGTAGTGACTTCTGCAGATTCGCCATCCTCTGGCCAAAGAAATTTTTTCCTTATCTCTGTTCTAAATGCCGTCTCTCAATTCTGATGCTGTGTCCTCTGGTTCAAGGCTCCCCTCAACATCCTTTCCACATCCACTCTATCCGCACTGTAGCAGTTATTTTAAAACAAATCAAAACTGTTGCAAGACTAAGCCAAGAGATTAAAACTGTATCACACACTTCTAAATAACACAGTTCCAAAGTCATTAAAGGTATTAAAGGTATGTTCAGTCCTTTATTGTGAAACCAGTAAAGGCGAATGATTTTGTAGTGATGAAAAACTAACAAAATTAAATTAGTGATATTATAGTCTAACTAGCGGTCTAATAGCGATATTAAGCATTCCAATTAGCAATCTAACAACGTTAGCATTCCAAGTAGCGTAGTAAGTGGGCAAACTAAGTTAGCACTCGATACATATTTAAGTGTACTAATAGCAGTTAACAAAAAGTAGCATACACTGTGGTTCAAACCCTCTCCACTGGACTAAACTAAACAATATGTAAATATACGCATTTGATTTTGTCATGCCACACCCACATGATAGAAAATAGCTACATGGCTCCAATGGACAGAAAATAGATACATGACTCCTACATTCCAACCCCTTAATTATTAAACTGCAATAAGTACAACCACACACTACCAAAATTGGAGACATGACATCTTCAAGATCAAACATCTTAATATTTATACAGATGTCCTCTTTCTTCTTTCTTCTTCCAGTCAAGAGATGTAACAGTCATCTAGACCAGAGGTTACCAGCACTTAACCCAGTACAGAGTGATCTTTACTACCACTTTCACTCAAGTCAGAGCCATAAAGTTTCAAGAGCTGTAGTCCTACAAACCTCTGACTCCTGTAGAAGACAGATCTTTGTTGTAGGCCGATCCAAACAGCTAGTCTTGTTCTGGATGCACACATACCACGCAAATCCTCTTCTGTCTGGAAAGACTTGAATGACTCTTCCCACAATCTATGAGTTTCAAGGTGCTGTGTCAACTATAAGCACAATATCTTCTGGGAGGAAATTGCATTTTATACCTGACCATTTTTGTCATTCCTGTAACTGTGTAAATACTTCTCGACCCACTGTGTCAAAAACAAGTTTGAGATGTATTGGACCCGCTTCCATCTACAACAAGCATGAATGTCTTCCTTTTGGTGGTATTCTCCCGACAGTAAGGATGGTGAGGTCTTCAGAAGCCATGGATAGTTGGGTGCTAGCTCTTCCAAATTATTGGGATTGGATGATGTTTTAGTAAATGGATGACCATTGATAACAACGTCTACTACACAAAGGACTGTATGGAATCCCTCTTCGTCAAGATTCTGTACCTTCATGATAGAATTAAGAACCTTTCGCACAGACGTGATCAATCTCTCTCATGTTCTTCCATGATGTAAACCAGCCAGGGGGACTACTAGGTAACGTGGCTTGAAGGGCCAGAAGGACCTATTCTGCACTATATCTCAATAAATAAAATAACTAAAGAAAAAAAATGCCACTTCATTCTTAACAAGTCATATAGCGAGATAGGTAAATATAACCCCACACCTCTTCACTGTTCTTCACCTCAACAGGTCCAAAGTAGTCTACTCCTACATGTGTAAACAGAGATTCATCTG
This sequence comes from Mobula birostris, assembly GCF_030028105.1. NCBI lineage: Eukaryota > Metazoa > Chordata > Chondrichthyes > Myliobatiformes > Myliobatidae > Mobula > Mobula birostris. Next base: position 70,164,846 of record NC_092374.1, read on the forward strand.
GCATCCAGGAACAGTGTGCACCCGTCAGCAAACAACACACTTCAACAGAAATTCTTAAAGCTTTACTATCACCAGGAATCCAGCATTTTTGGTACAACCTGGATAACATGTGGTTACGACCACCAGGTCCCAAGTCTTGATGTACATGCTTCAGAATGAGATCTGAGATATGAAGATCCTTTAACAGTATAACAGGATGTTTAGACTCTTCAGGCATGCCAGAGTTGGCTGTCCACCAGCTCTCAGGCCACCATCTTCAAGTATAGTGTTGAGCTTGAAAATATAGCGGTTCCTTTTCATACTTTCTCCCCTTTGCGAACTTGAGAATTTATCTGGAAATCTATCTTTGGAAAACAAATTATCTCTAATTCAGCCTTTCTGAGCTCCACTGAGAGACAATCTTGGATGATCTGACCTTTGGTCTTCTCGATCTCTTTTTCCAAAGAACACCCTTGTTGTTCTACGTTCAAGTCAGAGTGAGCAAGAGCAATGTTCAATAGCAGGTTCTTAAATCTAAGCATCCAGGACGTTGTCTTCCTTAATTGGGTTCAAGACAAGAAGTGATGGATTATACATGTTACCATGTCCTCTTCTTCTTCAATCTGCATGGTGTTCATTGTAACACTCCTCTTGTCTTCCAGATCATCTAGCAGGAGTTCTCCAAAACAACTAAATTCACAGGTCATTCCATTTCAGACTGAAGAAAATACTGAAGCCCTGACAGACACCTCTCACCCTTTTGGAAAGCTTTCACCCTCAGCTCTCTAGAGGTGAGATTTACTGCGTTGTTGGAAGTGTTTACATACCTCCATTAAGATGCTTGTGAGACCTTAAGAATTTCTGAACCTATGTTTGCAATGAAGGTTCAGAACCTGAAAGTTTCATTCTCGATATACTTCAGCACAGAAGTACTATCAGTCCAAAACACTGAGTCCTGAAGCTGCATGTGCAACTCTATCCTCCGCAATGTGTCCACACAGCTCAGCATTATAGCAGTTGTGAGCTCTATACAAGGGATGGAAACTGTCTTCAACAGAGGTACCTTAGATTTTCCCAAGTTAAAAGCACTATGCATCTGAGATGGCATGTTGAGAAGGCACCACTAGACTCAAGATTATTGAAATATCATAGATGGATCTAACTGTAAAGAGGATCCCCCTTTTGGTGAGTGATCTATCTTGGATCACGATCTTAAACTTGAAAATATCAGACTGAATGCATCATTGCACACCCAGTACTCTCTCCACCGAAGGAACATCCTGATCTAAATCCAGATCCTTTATGTCTTCCACTTTGTACTTTTCTGGTATTGCAGCTAGCACACTGTGTCTGCTATTTATCCACTTTGTGAGTCAAAAGCCACCTTTAGCACAAATGAATACAAGGTCATGATAGAGAGACACCGCTTATTCCTCAGAGATCACTGACACAAGGCAGTCATCAACATAGAACCAATACAAAACCTTATCCACAGTCTCTCAGCTGAACTGTTCTTCATTGTCTTCTGTACATTTCCTAAGTGTGAAATTGACACGTCTCAGTGATGATGCTGCTCTAAAGAGATGTACCACCATTCTAAAATGCACCACATCTTGGCAGAGGTCACCATCAGGACACCAGAGAAACCTCAACAGATCTGCACCTTCTGTTGGTATGGTATTTTAACCTGATGAAACATTGATTCACTGGTTCTTTTTTGAATCTGGTTACGACTCCAATCAGTGTGCTAGTAAGATCTGGTCCTGGTAAAAGCTGACCATTAAGTGACATTCCCTGAAAAGTCACTCCACAATTAAACACAACACGGAGCCTCCATTTTCTGTGGTGATAAACACCGTGATGTGGAATATAGCAGTCTTTCCCATCATTGCAATCCAGCTGGCACTTCTGCTGGCACTCTTTTGGCATAACCTTTGAAGATGACATCCCTCCAGAAAGTTGTATAGTTAGCATGAAATGACAAATCTTTCTTAAATCTCTTCCTTAGATTTAGAGCACACTGTTAAGCAATCTTATTATTATTTAACCTCTTTCTTTCTCGAAGGTAAACTAATCTGGTTTAGTAGTGGCCTGTCATGGAATGCTCCCTTTATGTCATGGTCCGGTCCATGAAATCCACATTCTGGTTCATGGTCCGGTTCATTGATCATTATTCCGGGTTTTCCTGTTTTCCCTTGTTCCACTGGGTGTCATAATTGAGGCACCTGATTCTCATTTTGGGCTGGCACATAAATACCTCTCCAAACCAAGGATTCCCTGCTGGACTGTTCCCTTCCCCTGCCCATCTGAATCCCTGACAGTTTCCTCGGCAGTTACCTTGGCAGTCATCCTGACCCTGCATCCTAGAAAGCGTCTCGACCCTGCATCCTAGAAAGCGTCTCGGCCCTGCGTCCTAGGAGGGTCCCGGCCCTGCATCCTAGGAGGGTCCCAGCTCTGCATCCTAGAAAGGGTCCCAGTCCTGCATCCTAGAAAGGATCCCGGCCCTGTGTCCAAGAAAGGGTCCTGGCTCTGCATCCTAGAAAGCATCCCGGCCCTGCATCCAAGGAGGGTCCCGGCTCCGTACCCAAGAACCAAATCAAGCGGAGTTCAAGAACTGAGCCAAACCTAGTCCAAGAGCCACGTCCTGTGCTGGAGTAGCTCATCCAGCCCAGGAGTAGCTCGCCCAGCCCATTACTGGAGTTTCCCTTGTCCAGTCCAGGAGTCCCTTGACCAAGAACCTCATCTAGTCCAAGCCGCGTCCAAGTACCTCGTCTAGTCCAAGTCAAGGCTTTGTGCTCTCATCCTGTCCATGTGCCTCGTCCTGTGCAGGAGTTCCACATCCAGTCCTGCAGCCATGTCTTGTCCTCGCCTAGATCCGGGGTCCGAGCTTGAGTCAAGACCCAGGTTCCAGGTCCCTGTCCAGTCTCTGGCTCGGAGTTCTAGCCCAGGCTCCTAGTTCCAAGTTCCTTGTCCTGGTCCCACTTTCCTAGTCTTAGTCCTAGACCAGGCCCGATATCCTTGTCTCATCCAGGGCCTGTGTCCATGCCCAGCATCGTTTATTCCAGACTCCCCTTGCTTTCTTGATAAACCTTGTCTTGCTCCTAGTACTTCAGTGTCTTTGTCTTGCATTTGGGTCTGCTCCTAACGCCCCCTTATGACATTTTGTGGATGGGCATACTTTCCTGTGTATAGGTGTTAGATAGTTCACAATAGTTTTCATTATCTAAGCCAGCCATTTCTAGTCCTGAAACAACGTAGCTATTTATGATCTTCTCTTGACCCATGGTGCGTAAGAGAAAGCATGTCCTTTTTCCTTTGAGGTTGAACTTGTTCATGAGGCCTTTTGTGCACATCAGCAATCCTTGTTGATATGCCCTGTATGCAAACAGCCAAAACAGACAGCATTTTCTTTCAGGAAGGCAATCTTCTCACTGTGAGCCCTAGTCTCCAGCTTAGGACATGAATCCAATGTATGTTCATCCTCACAGAACAGGCAAACTCATTTGACTGATGAGACCATTTTGCTTCTATGAGTTACAAGTTTGGTTTTAGCTTTACTTCTTATGATGGCCTCAGTAGTGACTAAGCTGCTTCATTTAGCCTTAGAACAAAATTGTGGCTTAGTTTCGTTCACACCTTTGCTAATTGCAGTTGATGTAGCATCCTGCATATTCCCCAATACCAGGTGTGTAGCAAACTTAACTTGCCTTTCAATAAAATCAACAATGTCACTGAAAATCTGACAGTTGTGCCTTCCTTGCATTTCATTAACCACCACTGGCTAAGCATATGGTGCAATTTCTTTACAACAATCAACTTATTAGCAGGCATGTCCGGCTCACGCATGTACTGCCCTTCTTCCATGGCATTGCAACAGCTTCTAAGAAAAAGACTGTCATCTCAAAGATCTTTCACATCTTCAGATTTGATAGGTGTCTAAGAAAAGATCTATTGCATGTTGACAGGTGCAATTTTCTGTTCACTGCCAAAATGTTCCTATAGTAAAACCTTAGCTCTTAGGTATCTTTTCTTTGGGCTAACATGCTGCTAACTTCTGACAAGTTATCTAGGACAACCCCTAATGTACTGTTCAAAGAAATAGTGGTGGCCACTATAGCTGTCAGTCTTGCCTTCACACTATTTTCAAAGGCTCTTATAAATGTATAATATTGCAATAGATCTCCATTGAAGATTTCTATCTCTCTTTTAGGCAAAGATGAAATGCGTTGTTATGTACCAATAAGGATGTTTTTTTCTCATTTTGCTTCCTCATGATAGCAACAATACTATTCTGACATTTATCGATCGTCTGAAACAAGAGTGTTTCCATGCTATAAGTAAATATCCCCTTGAGCTCTTTGAGTTGTTGGATATGACATAGATTCAGAATGCCTGCTTAGTGCAGGCTGAGAGTGAACAGCCTGGCTACCTCTTGGGGGCCGTGTTTCACAGACACTTGAGGAAGAAATGAATCAGCATTGAGTGCTTTGATTTTGGTCTATGCCTTATCATTCTCCTTTTTCTATACTGCTTGCTATTTCTTCAAAGGATTTTTGTCAGGCAAGATTTTTTCTTAAGGAAACCTTGCTGACTATGGCTTATTTTGTCATGTACCTCCAAGTACACCAATACCACATCCTTAGTAGTCAACTTCAACATGTTCCCAATTCAGACTAACTGGCCTATAATTTCCTTTCTTCTGCCTTCCTTACTTCTTGAAGTGTGAAGTGACATTTGCAATTTTCCATTCCTCCGCAACCATGCCAAAAACAATTGATTCTTGAAAGATAATATTATATACCCTTTCTTTTGCTTTTTTGCTGTCTTTGACTCCCCTGCTACCTCATCCTCTGTTTAAAATACATCTTTTTCTTTGGGATATATCTTTCCTATGCCTTCCATGTTTTCCCAGAAATACCAACCATTGCTGTTTGGTTGTCATGTCTACTAGTGTTCCCTTGCAATCAATTTTGGCCAGCCCCTTCCATGCCTCTGTACTCCCCCTTACTCCACTGTAATACTGATACACCCAATGTTAGCATCTCTTTCCCAAACTGCAGGGTGAATTCTATCATATTATAATCACTGGCTCCTGGAGTTTTCATTATCTTCAGCTCCCTGATCAAATCTGGGTCATTACAAAACACCAAATCCAGAATTGCAAAACTGCTAGTGGATTCAACCACAAGCTGCTCTAAAAAGCCATCATGCAGGTATTTCAAAAATTCCCTCTCTTGGGATCCAGCACCAAGAGAGTTTTCCCAATCTACCTGCATATTGAAATCCCCCATGATTACCAACGTTGCCCTTTTAGCATACCTTTTCCATCTCCCATTGTAACTTGTAGCCCACATATTGACTGCTGTTTGGAGGCCTGCATATAGCTCCCATCAGAATCTTTTTACCCTTGCATTTTCTTAATTCTACCCACAAGGATTCTTCATCTTCTGATACCGTTACCTCACATGAAGGATTTGATTTCATTGTTTAGCGAGAGTCCCACCCACCCCTCTGCCTACCTTCCTATTCTTTCAGTACAATGTGCATCCTTCAATGTTAAGCTCCAACTATGATCTTCTTTCAGCCATGACTCAGTGATGCCCACAACATCATACCGGCCAATCCCTGACTGCGCCACATTATCATCTATCTTCTTCTGTACACTGTGTGCATTCAAATATAACATCTTCCCTCCTGTATTCATCACCCTTTTTGACTTTGTCCACCTGTTACACTTTAACTCGTCCCACTGACTACAATTTTGCCCTATCATTTGCCTGTCCTTCCTAGCAGTCTCACTAGACACTACATCCAGTTGTATACCAGCTGCCCGATCCTCTGTAGTCAGGTTTCCATACCCCTGCCAAATTAGTTTAAACCCTCCCCAACAACTCTAGCAAACCTGCCCGCCATGATAATGGTCTCCCTCGGGTTCACTGTAACCCACCTTTTTTTTGTACAAGTCATACCTTCCCCAGAAGAGATCCTAATGATCCAGAAATCTGAAATCCTGCCACCTGCAGCAATTTCTCAGCCATGGATTCATCTGCCATATCATCCTATCCTTACCCTCACTGGCACATGGCAAAATGACAATCTAGAGATTAATACCCTGGAAGTCCTGCTTTTCTATTTTCTGCCAAACTCCCTAAATTCTTTCTTCAGGACCTGTTCCCTTTTCCTACCTATGTTGTTAACACCAATATGTACGACTCATTCGACTGATCACCTCCTCCTGTAGAATTCCGTCAATGCGATCTGAGACAGCCCTGGTCCTGGCACCTGGGAGGCAACGTACCATCCAGGTATATTTTTCAGTCACAGGATCTGCTTTCTGCTCCTTTAATTATGGAATCCCCTGTACTCCTCTTCTCCTCCCCTTTCCTCTTGCACCACAATATCAGACTCTGTGCCGGAGACCTGGTCGCCCGGGCTATCCCCTGTTTGGTCATTCCCCCCACCCCCCACAGTATATAAGGATGTATTCTTATTATTGAGTAGAACAGACACAGCGGTAATCTGCACTGGCTGTTCATTCCCTTTCCCTCTATTGACAGTGACTCAGGTACCTGCTACCTGCAACTTAGGCACGACTACGTCTCTGTAGTTCCAATCCATCACCTCCTCAGTTTCCCATATGAGATGCAGGTCGTTCAGCTGCAGCTCCATTTCCTTAGCAAGGTCTCTACGGATGTGCAGTTCAATATACTTCATGCAAATATAGTTATCAGGAAATCTGGAGGTCTCCCAAATTTTCCACATGTCACATGGAACATACCACTACCTGTAGGCCCATTCTCAGTGCCTACATCCTAACAGAAAATAAAGTTACTAGAAACTTCCTTACTTAGAACATCTGCCTCTGCCTCTTACACTTAGAATTATACTTATTTATGGAACCTTCTTCTAACCGGTTATAAGTAGCTATATTTGTTCTTCGTAGTGTGTAAACAACAGGGCAGGGATTAGTGTAGAAATTCTTGACAGAGCAGTCAAATAAGTATTGCTGAACAATATAGTATGTTGCACTTCCTCATTGGCTCGGCAGTTCACGAGTAATTACTGACCTGATTTTCTGAGTTGACAGCAGACATTGCAAAGCCTCTGGATACTATTCAGGGCATTGCAAGACAGTCCATGAATTTACTCATTTCACGCCAATCTTTGCTACTGATTGAATGCAAAATTTGAATTGCAGTCAGCTTATAGCATGCTGTGAAAAGATCCTCTTACATTTCTTTTAATTCTGTACATTTGGTCACTCTCTAAGGAAGACGGTTTCAACGTTCCTGGAGGGGAGTTCCACATGAGGGAATGATAAAGTAGTGGAGGGATAGCAAAGAAATCAGATACACACTCAGTGCTGGAGGAACTCAGCAGGCCAGGCAGCATCTGTGGAAAAAGGTACAGTTGATATTTCAAGCCGAAACCCTTCAGCACAACTGGAGAAAAAAAGATGTGGAGTAGATTTAAAAGATGGGGGAGAGAGAGAGAAAAACGCAAGGTGTTAGGTGAAAGTGGGAGGGGGAGGGGCAGAGTAAATAGCTGGGAAGTTGATTGGTGAAAGAGGTACAGTTCTGAAGAAGGGAGAGTCTGATAGGTGAGGATAGAAGGCCATGGAAGAAAGAAAAGGGGGGAGGAGCACCCAACGGAGGCAATGGGCAGGCAACCACATAAAGTGAGAGAGGGAAAAGGGAATGAGGAAGGGTGAAGTAGAGGGAGGGTGGGGGGCCATTACCAGAAGTTTGAGAAATCGATGTTCATGCCATCAGATTGGAGGCAACCCAGATGGAATATAAGATGTTGTTCCTCCAACCTGAGTGTGGCCTCATCACAACAGTAAAGGAGACCATGGATTGACATATTGGAATGGGAATGGGAAGTGGAATTAAAGTGGAAAGCTGCTGGGAGATCCCGCTTCTTCTGGCAGATGGAATGTAGGTGCTCGGTGAAACGGTCTCCCAATTTACGATGGATCTCACCTATATACAGGAGGGTACACCAGGAGCACTAGAGACAGTATATGACCCCAAAAGATTCACAAGTGAAGTGTCGCCTCACCTTTAAGGACTGTTTGGGGCCCTGAATGGTAATGAGGGAGGAGGTGTAACACTTCTTCCGCTTGCAAGGATAAGTGCCAGGAGGGAGTTCAGTGGGGAGGAACGTATGGACAAGGGAGTCATGTAGGTTGCAATCCCTGTGGAAAGCTCCCAGTGTGGCCTCCTGTATATTGGTGAGACCCAACGTAGAATGGTAAACTATTTATCCGAGCACCTATGCTCTGTCTGTCAGAAGTGACAGAATCTACTAGTGGCCAACCATTTTAATTCCACTTCCAACTCCCATTCCAATATGCCAATCCATGGCTTCCTCTGCTGTTGTGATGAAGCCACACTCAAGGTGGAGGAACAACACCTTATATTCCATCTGGGTAGCCTCCAACTTGATGGCATGAACATCGATTTATCGAACTTCCGGTAATGGTCCCCTCCCCTTCACCAGTCCCCATCCCCTTACCCCTCTCTCACCTTATCTTCTTGCCTGCACATCGCCTCCCTCTGGTGCTCCTCCCCTCTTTTCTTTCTTCCATGGTCTTCTAACCTCACCTATCAGACTCCCTCTTCTTCAGGCCTGTATCTCTTTCATCAATCACTTCCCAGCTATTTACATCATCCCTCCTCCTCCCAGTTTCACATATCAGTTTGTGTTTCTCTCTCCCCTTCCCCACCTTTTAAATCTTTTCCTCATCTTTTTTTCTCCAGTCCTGCCGAATGGTCTCGGAGTGAAACGTCAATTGTACTTTTTTCCATTGATGTTGCCTGGCCTGCTGAGTTCCTCCAGCATTTTGTGTGTGTTGCTTGGATTTCCGGCATCAGCAGATTTTATCTTGTTTGTAAAGAAATCTGATAGTTTGTTTTAAAATGCACTCACTCACAGGGAGTAGTCTGTATTAATTGTCCTTGATTGAGTGGCTGTCAGATCATTACAAAGAGCAGTTAATAGTGTTATTGTGACTCTGGAGTCACATATTGTTCAAAATAGATAAGACAGCGGCATAGACATAGAAAACATACAGCACAATACAGGCCCTTTGGCCCACAAAGCTGTGCCAAACTTGTCCCTACCTTAGAACTACGTAGGCTTTACCCATAGCCTGCTATTTTTCTAAGCTCCATGTAGTCATCCAGGAGTCTCTCAAAAGCCCCTATCGTTACTGCCTCCACCACTGTCGCCAACAGCCCATTCCACGCACTCACCACACTCTGCATAAAAAACTTACCCCTGACATCTCCTCTGTACCTACTTCCAAGCACCTTAGAGCTATGCTCTCTCATGCTAGCCATTTCAGCCCTGGGGAAAAGCCTCTGACTATCCACAAGATCAATGCCTCTCATTATCTTGTACAGCTCTATCAAGTCACCTCTCATCCTTCGTCGCTCCAAGGAAAAAAGGCCGAGTTCACTCAACGTATTCTCATAAGGCATGCTCCCCAATCCAGGCAACATCCTTGTAAATCTCCTCTGCACCCTTTCTATGGTTCCCACGTCCTTCCTATAGTGAGGCGACCAGAATTGAGCACAGTACTCCAAGTGGGGTCTGACCAGGGTCCAATATAGCTGCAACATTACCTCTTGGCTCTTAAACTCAATCTCACGATTGATGAAGGCCAATGTACCGTATGCCTTCATAACCATAGAGTCAACCTTCGTAGCAGCTTTGAGTGTCCTATGGACTTGGACCCCAAGATCCCTCTGATCTTCCACACTGCCAAGAGTCTTACCATTAATACTATATTCTGCCATCATATTTGACCTACCAAAATGAACCACCTCACACTTATCTGGGTTGAATTCCATCTGCTACTTCTCAGCCCGGTTTTGCTTCCTATCAACGTCCTGTTGTAACCCCTGACAGCCCTCCACACTATCCACAACACTCCCAACCTTTGTGTCATTAGCAAATTTACTAACCCATCCCTCCACTTCTTCATCCAGTTCATTTTTAAAATTCATAACAAGTAGGGGTCCCGGAACAAATCCTTGAGTCACACCACTGATCACTGGCCTCCATGCAGAATATGACCCATCTACAACCACTCTTTCCCTTCTGTGGGCAAGCCAGTTCTGGATCCACAAAGAGGTGTCCCCTTGGATCCCATGCCTCCTTACTTTCTCAATAAGCTTTGCATGGGGTACCTTATCAAATGCCTTGACAAAATCCATATGCAGGTTTCCCCCGCCATCCGAAGGTAGAGAGTTCCTATGAGACGGTTCATAAGCCGAAATGTCGTAAAGCGAAGAAGCAATTACCATTTATCTATATGGGAAAATTTTGTGAGCATTCGCAGATCCAAAAATAATCTACCAAATCATGCCAAATAACACATAAAACCTAAAATAACAGTAACATATAGTAAAAGCAGGAATGATATGATAAATACACAGCCTATATAAAGTAGAAATACTTTTCCATAATCATTACCGCACTGTTCTCCATAGTGAAAATCTCATGCAAGCGCTGTTGGCAAAAACACGGCGCAAGGGCTCTCCAGTAACCTTTAAGCTGTGAAGCTGCCAAATCATACCAAATAACGCGTAAAAATACACAGCCGATATAAAGTAGAAATAATGTATGTACAGTGTAGTATCACTTACCAGAATTGGTTCAGCGCCGAGCACACTGATGATGGTGTGTTAGGCTGAGTCATCGCGGGTTGGGGTGGTGCAGTGGCCCCCACCCTCCAGGCCGCCGACCGATACATTGCCGCAAAGCATGTAGGGGTACAGTGATAGCCGGGACGCATCCAGCACATCTTTAAGAAAAAAGCCAAAGCAAACAAGCTAATTAATTAGGTATCGCCCGGCATGTAATTGTCGGCCCAGATCAGTGCCGATTTCTGATTGCGTTGTCTCTGATCAGGGCCGACAATTATGTGTCGGACGGCACCTAATTAATTAGCATGTTTATTTCGGCTTTTTTCTTAAAGATGTGCTGGGTGCCTTCCGGTTACCGCTGCATTCTCCGCGACTCGGTATCTGTCCGCGGCTTGGGTGTTGTGGTGGTGGGACACGGAGCTGTCATCTCGTTGTCTGTTTCCATTAGAGCAGGCAGCTCATCTTCTCCTATGACTGCCCGCCTTGATGTCGAAGGTCGAGGTTCGTCGTCTGCTGTGGCTGATGCGGAAGGCTTGCTTGACTGCTAAGCCTCGCGCATTTTTCTATCATACAGTTCTTTGTAAGGACTCAAACCATATTGCAAATATCCCCTAAACCTACGTACCCTTTCAAAATTAAAGTTGTACTTTATCATTGCAGCAAAAATCTCACGTAGTTGCTTCATGTTCAGTTCGCTACTGCATTCCGTTTCGATTGTTATCCTTTCTTCTTCCAATTGCATCAGCTCTTCATCTATCAGTTCTTGGTCATGGGATGCCAAAACCTCTTAAAACATCATGTTCATCAGCTTCCACAAGCCAAACTCTCTTTGTCCTTGCTTTGTTCACCACGATCAAAACGCTTAGTTATGTCTAGTTTTATGCTAAGTGTAACACCCTTACGAGCTCTTTTAGGCTTTTCCGATACCATAGAACTCATCTTGCTAACAGCTGCTCACAGGCATCTGTTTAAGCAATGCCGGCGAGAATGCCGTTCGGAATCCGGAGGAGAGCGGCTACTCGCGGTGCGCAGCGCGCTGCCTTTTATCGCGCTCTGAATTTTTATCGCGCGCTGCTTTTTTTTTCGTAACAGTGAAAACACCTTTTGAAAGCGAAAACAGAGAACTAATGTAGGTCTTTTGTAACAGTGAGGTTTCGCAAAGTGAAAGTTCCAAAAGCGGGGGACACCTGTATACTACATCTATGGCTCTACCTTCACCAGTGTGCTTATCCTCAAAAAATTCCATCAAGCTCGTAAGGCATGACCTGCCTTTGACAAAGTCACGTTGATTATTCCTAATCATATTATGCCTCTCTAAATGTTCATAAATCCTGTCTCACAGGATCTTCTCCATCAACTCACCAACCACTGATGTAAGACTCACTGGCCTATAATTTCCTGGGATATTCCTACTCCCTTTCTTGAATAAGGGAACAACATCCATAACCCTCCAATCCTCGAGAACCTCTCCTGTCCTCATTGATGATGCAAAGATCTTTGCCTGAGGCTCAGCAATCTCCTCCCTTGCTTCTCACAGTAGCCTGGGGTACATCCCATCTGGTCCCGGTGACTGAGAGGTACCTGTCTGTGCCGGCCTGACAGAACCCTACTCCTCCTAAAACCTGCTCCCAACGGCCAAGTATGATCTGGATGGGTCCTGTGCATCTCTTTGATGAGTGATGTATCCAAGATGTAGCTGGATGGTACCCAAGACCTCCTTCAGGTCTTTCACTTCCCAGTCGACAGGGAACTGCACACCCCATTCATGGTGATGTGAATCCATCAACCAGTGAACCATATTTGCTGGACCACCTTGTCTCCAGAGTGCAGGCTCAGGTTGTTTGAGTGGCCGATGGAAAATGGGTTTGTATTGCAACCATGAACTCTACTGTGGTGTTTACGCACCCCTGAAGGAAGCCTGCAGAACAGGTTTGACAATTGTGAGCATGCATGTTCCAGCTAATTACTGTTTCATTATGGCAGTATTTAACTCCCTTCTTTTTGTTATAGTCTTGTCGAGGCTTGACTAAAAGCACAGTAAAGTTTACGCTCCCTGCTTACCCTCATCTTTGTCTGGGCAAGTGGACTACTATTTTGACTGATGCTGGAAAGGAGCAGTATTCACTTAGGTATTGCTACCAGCTGCAGTGTTGGCATGCAACTTTCATTTTGAGAGTTTTTAGTTAACAGCCCTATTGGCGGAGCATTTATTGTTTTCCTTTTCCTTTATTTTCTGCAACAGTTCTCATTAAATTCAGTGAATTCTCTCTCTCTTTAATGTACCTTTAGTCTCTCTGTCTCTCACTCTCCTCACTTAAGCTGTGTCCAAACATTCTGACAGCAAGTCTCAATGCAAAAATGGACCCATCAGAGACAGAACCACTGATCTTGGCCAAATAAGGGTGAAGTCATAGGCAATCAAATCTGCCTTGGGAGAAGTGATTGAAGCAATGCGAGAATAATCTTGATTCGACAATCCAAGTCTCAGCTGAAGGAACAGATGTCATACCTTGCAGCAACAGTTCAAGGAAGACAATCAGAATCAGTTGTCTGCCATTTCCACTCAAAGCCGCAGTCCATGAAATCACAGAGGACAGCCAGTGTCAGCTGACAGCCATTAGCGTTCTTGAAAATGCAATTCAGCAGCCTTTGGTCATGTCAGTCTCATTCCCAGAATCTCGCAGACCCTCCTATTCTGCTTCCCCAACAACTTCAGCCATTAATGCCCCAACTCCCACATCTGGACCAGATTGACTCCCATGTTTGTACACCAACTAAATATTTCCCCACCGCGTAGACACTCTGGTGACTCTGATGGCTGCAGGAATTTCATTACCTAGCGTGAGCTGACTTTCCAAGCCCAGCCTGGTTGATTTGTTGATGATGCTTGTAAACTAGCATACATGGTAAATCTCCTGGATGGTCCTCTACTCAGCCTATTCAATGCTCCATGGGGGCGAGGATTCTCCACAGTCCAGTCATTTTGACATTTTCTTGCTGACTTAAGTAGAGTTGTTGACTTTCTGTTACTGGGTCAGGAGGCTGCCCAATGACTCTTGGACTTTTGCCAAGGTAGAAAGACGGTGAGGGCCTAGGCAGTTAAATTCCACACACTTGTGGTGGAAATGGGATGGAATGAGAGATCCCACTTCACTGCCTTCCAGTGCTGACTGAATGCAAGAGTCCAGCACAAGATCACTGTCCATGCTGAGCAGGAACGTCTGGATGATCTGATTAATCTGGCTATTCAACTTGATGACTGGGTAATTGAGTGGTGCAGGAAAAGAATATCTCAAGCTTTCTATTCTTTGCATCACCATCTGTCTTACCCTGTCCATCATTATCCAGTACCCAGATAATGGAAAAGCTAGTGCAGAAAGGGTGCATGTGTTTATCTCAGGAGTAATGAGATCAGCGCAGGAGAATAGGATCACCCTGCATCTTATGTGGTGATCCAGGACACTTCTGGGCATCATGTCCCAAGCATTTAATGAAAGAGTACATCCGATAGCAGGGAGGGGAGTCCTAACAGGTCAGTTCTTCCTGCAATTCCCTTCCCCTAGGTGTGCGTTACCACCAACTTCCTTCTCGTGGGGGTCCCAAACCTATGAACGTCAGATGTCCAGAGCAGTTGGGAATCTTCTGGACATCTCTCTGACCCAAAGTTGAGGAGTTATGACACAGAAATTGAGGGAAAAGATTAACATTAAGATCCTGGATGATGGACCTCTGAACTGCGGTCAAATTGAGCTTTCCACTGAATCCCTCCAAGTTATGCTGGAAGGCTTCCATAGAGAACAACTCTCCTTCATCTGAACTGTCACTGGTGCTTGACCTCCACTGGTTATTCTGACATAATCCATGGACTGATTGGTCCCTGAAAGCAGTAAAAGAGTGGGGCCAGAATTCCTGTCTATCTGTCTGTGTCCAGCTCAAGCTCTGTTCTGTGAATCCCCTCATGTGTCAACTAATGATATGGACCCGGCTGGGATTCTGGCTGAATACTCTGATCTTCTTGAGGTCTTCAGTAAAATGAAAGCCATCTCCCTTCCTCCACATTGGCCAAACAACTGCACCATTGATATCTTACCCAGTATTCATCCCTCCTGGTGCCAGCTATTTTGCCTCTCTCAGCCTGAAACTTTGGCCATGGAAGAGTACATCAAAGAAGCATTGGCCTTGGAGTTTATATGTCCAATAACCTCATCAGCAGGAGTGGGATTTTTTTTTTGCGAGCAAGAAGAATGGCAAATTTCATCCCTGCATTGATTATCGGCCCTTGAATAATATCACTGTGAAAAACTGCTTCTCTTTTCCCCTGCTTGCCTCTGTGTTCAAACATCTCTGGGGGCAATCATACTTTTCAAGATAGAACTGTGCTATGCTTATAATCTGGTTTGCATTGGGGAAGGGGATGAGTGGAAAACAGCTTTCAACACCTTCCCTGGCCACTATGAGTATGTTGTAATGCCCTTTGGTCTGGCCCATGCCCCAGGGGCGCAGTGCTGCCAGAGCCCACCAGACCGCCGCTCTGGCACCTCTGTAAAAAAAAGTCAAAATAAACAAGTGGGGAATTTAATAGCAGCCGCATATTAAATAGAGGGAATTTTATAGAAGCAGGGGTTGGGGAGAGGGGGTGGTGGCTGGTGGGGAAAATACCACTAATAACATTAGGAGCAGTTTGTGGAAGTCGGTCATTTTCTTCAGCAGTTGAACGGGGCACGACTGCGCAAGCGCGTGTAAGTCAGACCGTGAGGCAGCGGGAGTATTTAAAAGAGAGCAGATTAACGGAGTGAGCGACATTGTAGTGGGCGACGGAGTAGAGTGAGACAGAATAGGAAGGCTTTGGCTCCTGAGGCTTCGGCGAGCAGAAACGGAGGAAGAACTTCACTCCAAGTGAGGTAAGGTTGGGTAAATTCCTTTAATTAATCTAATTACCTTAGGAATAGGTAATGGAGGCAGCAGTTAGGGCAGTTGAATGCTCCGTTTGCAGGATGTGGGAAGTCAGGGTGAGCACAATCATCCCTGATAATTACACCTGCGAAAGGTACATCCAACTGCAGCTCCTGACAAACTGAGTTAAGGAACTGGAGCTGGAGCTGGATGAACTTCGGATCATTCGGGAGGCAGAGACAGAAATAGAGAGGGGTTACAGGGAGATAGGAAACCTGAGGTTAGGAAACAGGTGGCTGGGTGACTGTCAGGAAAGGGAAGGGGAATAGACAGAACGAGCATAGCACCCCTGTGGCCGTTCCCACCAATAATAAGTACATTGTTTTGGATACTGTTGATGGGGACGACCTACCAGGAACAACTTGCAGTGGTTGCGTCTCTGGCACCAAGATGGGGCCCTCAGCTCGGAAGGGAAGGAGAGAAAAGTGGAGAGCAGTAGTGATAGGGGATTTGATAGTTAGGGGGACAGATAAGAGGTTCCATGGAAGAGATCGAGAATCCTGGATGGTCCATTGCCTCCCTGGTGCCAACGTCCGCGATATCTCGGATCGAATCCTCGATATTCTCAAGAGGGAGGGTGAGCAGCCGGATGTCGTGGTCCATGTAGGGACCAATGACATGGGTAGGAAGAGTGAGGAGGTCCTGAAAGGAGAGTTTAGGGAGTTAGGCGCCAAGTTAAAGGACAGGACCTCCAGGATAGCAATCTCAGGATTGCTATCAGTGCCACGTGCAGGCGGGTTTAGAAATAGTAAGATAGCGTAGATCAACACGTGGCTGAAGACATGGTGCAGGAGGGAGGGCTTCAGATTTATAGATAATTGGGCAGTTTTCCAGGGAAGGTGGGACCTGTTCCGGTGGGACGGTCTACATCTAAACTGGAGGGGGACAAATATTCTTGCGGGTAGGTTTGCTAGAGAGGCTCCACTGGATTTAAACTAGATACGAGGGGTGAGGGGAACCAAAGTGTAGGAACAGATGTAGGGAAGAAGGAAAAAAAAGAAAATAATAAAATTGTTTGCACGGTTAGTGATAAACAGAGTAAAAGGTGGAAAATTTCTTAAATGCATTTATTTTAATGCTAGGAGCATTGTAAGAAAGGTGGATGAGCTTAGAGCATGGATTGATACCTGGAAGTATGATGTTGTAGCTATTAGTGAAACATGGTTACAGGAGGGGTGTGATTGGCAACTAAATATTTCTGGATTTCATTGCTTCAGGTGTGATAGAGTCGGAGGGGCGGGGGGGGGGGGTGTTTGTATTGCTTGTCAGAGAAAATATTACAGCGGTGCTCCGGCAGGATAGATTAGAGGGCTCATCTAGGGAGGCTATTAGGGTGGAATTGAGGAATGGGAAAGGTGCAGTAACTCTTATGGGGGTGTATTATAGATCACCAAATGGGGAGCGAGAATTAGAGAAGCAAATTTGTAAGGAGATAGCAGATATTAGTAGTAGGCACAAGGCTGTGATCGTGGGAGATGTTATTTTTCCACACATAGACTGGGAAAGGCCTGGATGGTATGGAGTTTGTAAAATGTGTGCAAGATAGTTTTTTGCAGCAATACATAGAGGTATCAACCAGAGAAGGGGCAGTGTTAGATCTCCTGTCAGGGAATGAGATAGGTCAGGTGATGGAGGTTTGTGTTGGGGAGCACTTCTGGACCAGTGATCACAATGCTATTAGTTTCAATATAATTATGGAGAATGATAGATCCGGACCCAGGGTTGAGATTTTTGATTGGAGAAAGGCTAACTTTGAGGAGATGCGAAAGGGTTTAGAAGGAGTGGATTGGGACAGTTTGTTTTATGGGAAGGATGTAATAGAGAAATGGAGATCATTTAAAGGTGAAATTTTGAGAGTACATAATCTTTATGTTCCTATTAGGTTGAAAGGAAAGGATAAAAATTTGAGACAGTTGTGGTTTTCAAGGGATATTGGAAACTTGGTTCGGAAAAAGAGAGATATCTACAATAGATATAGGCAGCATGGAGCAAATGAGGTGCTCGAGGAATATAAAGAATGTAAAAAGAATCTTAAGAAAGAAATTAGAAAAGCTAAAAGAAGATATGAGGTTGCTTTGGCAAGTAAGGTGAAAATCAATCCCAAGGTTTTCTACCGTTATGTAAATAGCAAAAGGATAGTGAGGGATAAAATTGGTCCCTTATAGAATCAGAGTGGACGACTATGTGTGGAGCCAAAAGAGATGGGGGAGATTCTTAACAATTTCTTTTCTTCAGTATTCACTAAGGAGAAGGATATTGAATTGTGTAAGATAAGGGAATTGGGTAGGAAAGTTATGGAAACTATGACGATTAAAGTAGAAGTGGTACTGGAGCTTTTAAGGAATATGAAAGTGGATAAGTCTTCAGATCCTGACAGGATATTCCCTAGGACATTGAGGGAAATTAGTGTGGAAATAGCAGGGGCTCTGACAGAAATATTTCAAATGCTCATTAGAAACGGGGATGGTGCTGGAGGATTGGCGTATTGTTCATGTTTTCCGTTGTTTAAAAAGGATTCTAAGAGTAAACCTAGCAATTATCAGCCTGTGAGTTTGATGTTAGTGGTGGGTAAATTGATGGAAAGTATTCTTAGAGATGGTATATATAATTATCTAGATAGACAGGGTCTGATTAGGAACAGTCAACATGGATCTGTGTGTAGAAAGTCATGTTTGACAAATCTTTTTGAATTTTTTGAAGAGGTTACTAGGAATGTTGACGAGGGTAAAGTGGTGAATGTTGTCTATATGGACTTCAGTAAGGCCTTTGACAAGGTTCCACAGGGAAGGGTAGTTAGGAAGGTTCAATCGTTAGGTATTAATATTGAAGTAGTGAAATGGATTCAACGGTGGCTGGATGGGAGATGCCAGAGAGTGGTGGTGGAAAACTGTTTGTCAGACTGTAGGCTGGTGACTATTGGTGTGCCTCAGGGATCTGTACTGGGTCCAATGTTATTTGTCATATATATTAATGATCTGGATGGTGGGGTGGTAAATTGGATGAGTAAGTATGCAGATGATACTAAGATAGGTGGAGTTGTGGATAATGAAATAAGTTTTCAAAGCTTGCAGAGAGATTTAGGCCAGTTAGGAGAGTGGGCTGAAGGATGGCAGATGGAGTTTAATGCTGATAAATGTGAGGTGCTACACTTTGGTAGGACTAATCAAAATAGGACATAACATGGTAAATGGTACGGCATAGAAGAATGCAGTAGAACAGAGGGATAGGGTGGTGAAGAAAGGTTTTGGTATGCTGGCCTTTATAAATCAGAGCATTGAGTATAGGAGTTGGGATTTAATCTTGAAATTGTACAAGGCATTGGTGAGGCCAAATTTGGAGTATTGTGTACAGTTTTGGTCACCAAATTATAGGAAACATGTCAACAAAATAGAGAGAGTACAGCGAAGGTTTACTAGAATGTTACCTGGGTTTCATCACCTAAGTTACAGAGAAAGGTTGAACAAGTTGGGTCTTTATTCTTTGGAGCGTAGAAGGTTGAGGGGGTCTTGATAGAAGCATTTAAAATTATGAGAGGGATAGATAGAGTTGACGTGGATAGCCTTTTTCCATTGAAAGTGGGGGAGATACAAACAAGAGGACATGAGTTGAGAGATAAAGGGCAAAAGTTTAGGGGTAACATGAGGGGGAACTTCTTTACTCAGAGAGTGGTGGCTGTGCGGAACGAGCTTCCAGCAGAAGTGGTTGTGGCAGGTTTGATGTTGTCGTTTAAAGTTAAACTGGACAGCTATATGGACAGGAAAGGAATGGAGGGTTATGGACTGAGTGCAGGTCGGTGGGACTAGGTGAGAGTATGACTTCAGCACAGACTAGAAGGGTCGAGATAGCCTGTTTCCGTGCTGTAATTGTTATATGGTTATATGGTTATCTTTGTTTGTATTTGGTGAAATCCAAGAGCTGTGAATGTTTTGTGAAATTCCTCCTTGTTCAACCCGTTGTCCCAGCATACCCTGCTGTAGTCTCCAGTGATTTCACAGATCCTCAGTCTCTTTCCAGCACTCATTGTTTGAGCATTGTTTGCCGAGAAAATAAAAATCTTAGCTCTTTTGAAAAGTGGCATGTCGCTTGCCTAAATGGGCCGTAAGGTCAGTAAGAACGAATTGCGCATTCACACAATAAAGCAGAAAGGAGCTGAAATTCGTGAAGTGTTAGTGCTACCCCTACAACGGCAAAAATGGTCTCTGTGGTTCATGATAAAGTTCTTGCAGAGACTGAGAAAGCATTAAGTGTGTGGCTAGAGGACATGTCGCAGAAGCATATCCCTGTTGATGGCACAATTATGCGTGAAGAAGCACTTAGCCTCTATGAGCACTACTGTGACAGTGTTGAGGAGAGCGAGAAGAAGGAGTTTAAAGCTAGTAAGGGATGGCTGGTTAGCTATGTAAAGTGCTGCAGACTCAAGAACTTATAGATCATGGGAGAATCAGCATGGCAGATGTACCAAGTATCCGATTATGGAGCTGATCGAAGTACACGCTTGAAGTCTCTCAGAAAAAAATTTGTTGATCAAAAACTATCAAAAGCTCACACTGCTGCTCTAAGTGTTGAAAATATAGCTAGTGAAGATGCTCTTGGAAAATTATACGACACCATGAATGCGTTGCATCTAAAGGCAAATTGTTCAACTTTTCATTCTGCATATTATTTAACTCAGAATGACAGAACCATACTCTGATCACTTTGGCTTATTGGAACTTCAAAAAGAATGGTATTGACATTGGAACTGGACTGTATTCCTGCACTAGTGCTACAGAGATAATTAATCACATAGCCATTAATATGAAGAAGAAAATTTGCCAGCATATCAAGCAGATAAATGGGAAATTTTCTGTTCTCATTGATGAATCAACAAGCCCGAGCATTAAGACCACCCTAATAGTTTATTTGAAATGTGAGAGTGATAAGTAAGGTGATCCCCATTTCTTGTTTTTAGATCTAATTGAACTGTCTGGTCAGAAACCTGCAAGTACTGCTAAGCATCTATTGAACTGTCTCAATAGCCATGGGTTTGATGACTCTTACTTGAAACAGAACCTTGTAGCATTTGCTAATGATGGGGCCAGCGTATTGCTTGGTGTCAAATCCGGTGTTGCTACAATTCTCAAGGAACATTACCTTGATGTGATAATTTGGCACTGTCTTAATCACAGATTAGAACTTTCAGTAGGTCATTTGGTGAGAGAAGTTCACAGAATGAATCATTTTTGGATAAATTGTACTCTGTTTACAGTGGATTAACTCTAAATCCAAAGGAACTGTCTGAATGTGCCTCTCAACTAGAACAACAAATTTGCAAAATAGGCTGTGTTCTGGGCACGAGGTGGGTAGCTAACTCGTTTTGAACAGTTTCAGCAGTGTGGCAAAATTATGAAGCACTGTGTTTTCTTTTTAAAAAAGCAATGAAGGATGAAACAAGATCTAGGAGTGACAGAAAAACCTATGAAGGTCTGTTGAAAAAACTCTCTTCAGAACAGTTTCTATTGGACCTAGCTCTAATGTATGACACATTGCATGAATTTGGTTTACTGTCAGAGTATTTACAGAAAAGTACTACTATGATTGTTTATGCAGACAAACTGATCCAATGGAGCATAAGATCACTGCATGGACTGAAAAAGCAACCTGGTACAAAAACTCTGGAAGCTCAAGAGGCAGTTGAAAAGGGGAAGTTTGGAGAAATAACCTTAACAAGCAACAACAAAATTGTCTCCATTAATTATCTACAGTTTCTTACTAGTCGTATAAACGATTTGCAGCACAATATGTTCACGACAACATCCTTGAAAGGTTCTCAAACTTCTAAACCTCAAAGTATGTATAAATCCCTGCTAAATGAAATGTGTGTCTTTGATAAAGATAACTGGCTTGCTGAGATACCACCTAATTATGGACAAGCTGCAATATCATCTCTCTGTAAGAGGTTTAAGCTTTCTTCTTCTTCTATAATAAATACCTTCAGAGATTATGTGGAGGATCGTGGATGCCGCATCCAAGATTTACACCCATTACTGAGCTGTTCACAACTTATTTCTATTAGTGCTGCTGAGTGTGAGAGAGGATTCAGTCACATGAACTTGATAATAACAACAACATGCTCAAGAATTCTCATAAATCATGTATTACCACTTAGGTTTGTTCAACTACACGGACCTCCTCTAGTTCAGTGGAATCCTGATCCTTATGTCACATCACAGCTGTGATACCACATATCAGCAGATGACACCAAGACAAGAGTTGCTTCAGACCCCCAAACACATATTACGCCTGACCATTTGTGGAAATCATTGTGAAACTTCTCATTGGTGGCATTTGGTAAGTAGGTAATTACTTTGAAATTGGTAAAATACATGATTACTGTCTTTTTCTTTACTTGATTGATAATTATATTTTATGATAATTAGTGAGTGCAACCATGCGATACTTTGTCATATTATTAAATTAAGTATTGTATGTTTTATTGTACCAGTTATATACTGAAATGTAGTGATAGGCTATAATCTTGTTAATGTCTTAACTATCACCATATTTCTGTGGAGCTCTGGAATTCATATATTTCTTTCATCTTGGTTCAGTGCTGGACATTATAAGAAGTCCTATTCATGTATATATATGTATATATATATATATATATATATGTCACACCCAATTGGTGTACTTGCTCATTACATGCCCAGTATATGAAATTAGCAGGTACACCAATTGGGTGAGGCATATATACAGAGAGGATATAGGAAATGGCAAGCATTTTGTCAGCTCCAGCACCTAAAAAATTAGCACTGCACCCCTGCCATGCCCCCTCTGCTTTTCAGGCCCAAGTCAATGATATGCTCAGGGACATATCGAATCAGTTCATTTTTGAGTATTTAGATGACATTTTGATTTCTTCATGCTCTCACGTACAACATGTTCAGCATGTCTGGAGGGTCTTCAGATGGCTCCTTGAAAATAACATTTATGCCAAGCCTGAGAAGTGTGAGTTCCATAAAGACCAGGTGTCATTTTTGGGCGATATACTTACCCCTTCCAGTGTTCAAATGGATCTAAGGAAAGTCAGGCGGTTATGGAGTGGCCTAAACCATCTACGGTCAACCAGGTGCGGTGCTTCACTGCTCCGACAGCGTGCAGTGTAAAGTGAGTCCAAGGACGGAAGATTGGTTTGTGTGATATGCTGCGCCGTGTTCACGATCTTCTGCAGCTTCTTCCGGTCTTGGACAGGACAACTTCCATACCAGGTTATGATGCACCCTAGAAGAATGCCTTCTACAGTGCATCTATAAAAATTAGTGAGGGTTTTAGGGGACAGGCCAAATTTCTTTAGTTTTCTCAGGAAGTAAAGGTGCTGGTGGGTCATCTTGACAGTGAACTCTGCTTGGTTGGTGCAAGTCAGGTAACTTGTGATATTGACCCTGAGGAACTTAAAGCTTTTGACCTGTTCCACTTGCGCACCACCGATTTAAATTGGATCCTGCGGTCTGTTACTCTTTCTGAAGTCAAAAACCAATTTCTTCGTCCTGCTGACGTAGAGGGATAGGTTATTGTCTTCGCACCATGCTGCCAGGTTCTTAATTTCCTCTCTGTACTCAAACTCATCATTACCAGAGATACGGCCTACAATTGTTGTGTCATCCGCAAACTTATATATTGAGTTCGATGGAAACTTAGCTACACAATCATGGGGGCTGAGTACACAGCCTTGTGGGGCACCGGTGCTCAGAGTGATGGTAGAGGAGAGCTTGTCCCCTATTTTTACAGCCTGGGTCCTGTCTGTGAGAAAGTTGAAGATCCAACTGCAGATCTGAGTGCTAAGGCCCAGGTTCCGGAGCTTAGGAATCAGTTTATTTGGAATGATAGTATTAAAGACAGAGCTGTAGTCAATGAAAAGGAGCCTTACATATGTGCCTTTATTCTCCAGGTGTTCCAAGGAGGAATGTAGGGCCAGAGAGATGGCATCTGTCGTTGACCTGTTGCTCCAGTAGGCGAATTGCAAAGCATTGAGGTTAACCAGTAGGCTGTAGTTGATGTGTGCCATAACCAATCTCTCGAAGCACTTCATAGCAATTGATGTTAGAGCCACAGGTCGATAGTCATTCAGGCATGCCACCTTGCTCTTCTTTAGCACTGGGATTATCGTTGCCTTCTTAAAACATGACGGTATCTTAGACTGAAGCAAGGAGCAGTTGAAGATGTCAGCAAACACTCCAGCTAGCTCGCTTGCACAGACCCGGAGAACTCATCCTGGGTTGCCATCTGGGCCCGTCGCCTTCCTTGGATTTATCTTCAGGAAGGTCATTCTAACGTCCTCCTCAGTGACGATGAATCTCGATGCCACCAGGTCCGGTTCATCCGGAGGGAGCGGGTTGCTCCTCTTCTGTTCGAATCTTGCGTAGAATACGTTAGGTTCGTCAGGAAGAGAAGTGCCACAGTTATTGATATTCTCAGCCATTTCTTTGCTCCCAGTGATCTCATTTAGATCCTGCCATAGTCTACTGGCATCCCTCTGGTTAGCCTGGGCTTCCAACTTGACTCGATATTGCCTCTTGGTGCCCTTAATGGCTTTCCGGAGTTCACGCCTGGATTCTGTGTACTGACTGGTATCCCCGGACCTAAAAGCCACAGCTCTAGCCTTCAAAAGGGACTTGACCTCATAAGTCATCCAAGGTTTCTGGTTCGGGAATACCTGGATTGTCTTGTGAGACACATGGTCCTCCATGCATTTCCAAATCAAGTCGAATAAGGATTCTCGGAATGAAAGTGACATTTTACCACTGCCCCAGTACTGCAAAACCCAGACCCATCCCAACCATTCCTTGTCGAGGTGGATGCATCAGATGTCGGCTTTGAAGCTGTACTCTCTCAGTGCCCTTCTATGGATAGCTGGCTGCACCCTTGTGCGATTCTTTCCCATTGCTTAACTCTGGCCAAGAGAAATTATGGTGGTGGGAAACAAGAAATTCTGGCTGCCAGAAAAGCCATGAAAAAAGGTGACACTGGCTGGTCAGGGTAGAACATGCCTTTTTGGTTTGGATAGATCACAAGAGCCTCTTCTATATTTGGGATGCTAAGAGACTCAACCCGTGGCAAGCCCATTAGGCTCTCTTCTTCACTCAGTTTAATTTCAACCCTACCTATCATGCCAGCAGCAAGAATACCAAGGCCAAAGCTCTGTCCTGGCAGTTCCACAGGTCTGAGGACAATACCAATCCAGAGTCCATCCTTCCTCCCTTGTGCATTGCTGGTCTGATGATTTACAGTGGTGAGGAATACCCAAGAGTCGGATCCATGTCCAGGTGTGGGTCCTCCCAGCAGGCTGTTTATCCTTGCAATGGTGCAGTCCAGAAGTTGACCAAACTTGGTCAAAAGCACAGCAATGTTTGCACTCCCTGCCTATCCTCGTCCTTGTCCTGGAAAGAGGAATACCGTTTCAACTGAAGCTGTAAATGTGTGGTATTTATTTAGCATTTAGTTAATGCTTCCAGCCCCAGTGTTGGCATTTTACTTTCAGTTTGAGAGTTACAGTTAACAGCTCTGTTGGTCTTGTGTTTATTGTTTTTCGTTCCCTTTAAATTCAGCAACAGCTCTCATTAAAGCCAGTGAATTATCGATATGCTTCAGTGTCTCTCTCTTTCCACAGTTTGGCCATATCTGAATGTTTTGACAGCTTTAGGCGGGAAACATAGAAGGTAAGTGTAACTTTGAGGGAAAGTGGCTAGCTGCAGATGGTAATTGGCTGGTTGATGCAATCGGAAATCTTAAAGGGACCAATGAACTGGGGCGAGAGCTTGTGGGAGTCAGAACACAGGGGCAGATCTCAGGTTTATAGCCAGTCAGAGTCCCCTTGGCCAAAGTAATCTGGCAAGGTACCGATGGCGGTTAGCCTGGATTGTGAAAGGTCAACACAAACAGCTACATCAAGATGCTGTTCATTGGCTGTAGCTCAGCACTTAATACCCTCATTCACACAATCCTGATTGAGAAGTTGCAGAACCTGGGCCTCTGTACCTCCCTCTGCAATTGGATCCTCAACTTCCTAACAGGAAGACTACGATCTGTGCGGATTGGTGATAACATACTCACAACATGCTGGAGGAACTCAGCAGGTTGGGCAGCATCGGTGGAAATGATGAATCGACATTTCGGGCTGGAACCCTTCGTCAGGACTGTAAAGGGAAGGGGCAGAGGCCCTATAAAGAAGGTGGGGGGAGGGTGGGAAGGAGAAGGCTGGTAGATTCCAGGTGAAAAACCAGTAAGGGGAAAGACAAAGGAGTGGGGGAAGGGAGGCAGGGAGGTGATAGGCAGGAAAGGTGAAGAAGGAATAGGGGAAAACACAATGGGTAGTAGAAGGAGGCGGAACCATGAGGGAGGTGATAGGCAGCTGGGGGAGGGGGCAGAGTGAAATAGGGATAGAGGAAGGGATGGGGAGGGAATTACCGGAAGTTGGAGAAATCTGCGTCGGGTTTCACCGATGTAGAGGAGGCCGCACTGGGAGCACCGGATGCAATAGATGACCCTCATCGAGCACCTCTGCTCTGTCCGCCACACTCGTCGAGCACCTCCTCTCCGTCTGCCACAACAGACAGGATCTCCTGGTAGCCACCCACTTCAACTCTGCTTCCCACTCCCATTCAGATATGTCCTTACATGGTCTCCTCTACTGCCATGATGAGGCTAAACTCAGGTTGGAGGAGCAACACCTCATATACCATCTAGGTAGTCTCCAGCCCCTTGGTATGAACATAGAATTCTCCAACTTCCAGTAATTCCCTCCCCTTCCCTTCCTCTATTGCTATTTCACTCTGCCCCCTCCCCCAGCTGCCTATCACCTCCCTCATGGTTCCGCCTCCTTCTACTACCCATTGTGTTTTCCCTTATTCCTTCTTCACCTTTCCTGCCTATCACCTCCCTGCTTCCCCTCCCCCACCCCTTTATCTTTCCACTTACTGGTTTTTCACCTGGAACCTACCAACCTTCTCCTTCCCACCCTCCCCTCACCTTCTTTATAGGACCCCCACTCTTTCCCTCTACAGTCCTGACGAAAGGTTCCGGCCCGAAATGTCGACTCATTGTTTCCACCGATGCTGCCCGACCTGCTGAGTTCCTCCAGCGTGTTGTGAATGTTGCTTTGATCCCAGCTTCTGCAGATTATTTTGTGCTGGTGATAACATCTCCTCCTTGCTGATGATCAACACTGGCGCACCTCAGGGATGTGTGCTTAGCCCACTGCTCTACTCTCTATATGCATATGACTGTGTGGCTAGGCATAGCTCAAATACCATCCATCAATTTGCTGACGATACAACCATTATTGGTAGAATCTCAGGTGGTGAAGAGAGGGCGTACAGGAGTGAGATATGCCAACTAGTGGTGTGGTGCCACAGCACAACCTGGCACTCAACGTCAGTAAGACGAAAGAACTGATTGTGGACTTCAGGAAGGGTAAGACAAAGGAACACATACCAATCCTCATAGAGGGATCAGAGGTGGTGAGAGTGTGAAGCCTCAAGTTCCTGGGTGTCAAGATCTCTGAGGATCTAACCTGGTCCCAACATATCGATGCAGTTATAAAAAAGGCAAAACAGCGGTTATACTTTATCAAAACTTTGAAGAGATTTGGCATGTCAAATAAAAACTCAAAAACTTCTATTGTTGTACTGTGGAGAGTATTCTGACAGGCTGCATCACTCTCTGGTGTGGAGGAGCTATTGCACAGGACCGAAAGAAGTTGCAGAAGGTTATAAATCTAGTCAGCGCCATCTTGGGTACTAGCCTATAAAATACCTGGGACAACTTCAGGGAGCAGTGTCACAGAAAGGCAGCGTCCATTATTGAGGACCTCCAGCGCCCAGGGCATGCCCTTTTCTCACTGTTACCATCAGGTAGAGGTACAGAAGTCTGAAGACACACACTCAGTGAATCAAGAACTGCTTCCTCCCCTCTGCCATCGGATTCCTAAATGGACATTGGATATTTGGACACTACCTCACTTTTTTATTAATATACGGTTTTTCTGTTTTTTCACGTTTTTAAAAAAATCTATTCAATATACGTAATTGATTTACTTGTTTCCTGATTATTATTATTTTTATTTTATTTATTATTATTATTTCTCTGCTAGGTTGGGTATTGCATTGAACTGCTGCTGTTATGTTAACAAATTTCACGTCACATGCCGGTGATAATAAACCTGATTCTGAAACGTGAATTTGGGACTTTAGAACTTATTAACTGCAATAGCTACCTTAAGATTAAGACAATGCTTGTGACAATATTGAATCAGCTTTGAAATTTCATTTGAAGATCTAATGTCACATAAACAGTTTTGTACATGCCCTTTATCTAAGTGAATGCATTTAAACCACATTCAGCTCGAGTAATATAGAAGATGGATGCTCGAAGAGATTCGGGGGGGGGGTGGGCACCTGGTGCTCGGCCGGGAGCCATGGTCAAGTGGTCGGCGACTTGGGCTGGCTCCCCCACCGGACTTAGTCTGGTGAGGAGGGTGTGAGGACACCCAGCAGGACTAAAAAAAAACAAGACCTGACAAAGGGCGGATGAGCTCCTTGTGAGCCAATGGCCATCTTCCATGGAAAAGATTAAAGCCTCACCACATACCTTACGAATCGTATGCTATGCACCTAGTTAGAAGAGACATGATGAACTTGGGCGCTGCACCGTGCGCCTGGACCTGCCCAAGGCCTCCGTCTAAGGAAGGGCCGAATTTGAAGAAGCGGCCACGGGTGGAGGCCGACACAGCCTCGGACTCAAGTTCGGCGGGGTGACAGTGAGCGGTGTCAAGGCAGCCAGCGAGAACAAACTGGAGGAGAGGCTGTACTCAGTGCTGTCGCAAGATTGATGAAGATGGAGGTGCATAGCCGCCAACCCCGGATTCGGGACAGCGCCCACTGACTGACTGACTGACTGAATATAGAAGAAGTCAAGTGCACTTCACTCAGTGTCCACTTTACTAGGTCCCTCCTGTACCTAATAATGTGGCCACTGAATGTACGTTTGTGGTGTTCTGCTGCTGTAGCACATCCACTTCAAGGATTAGTGTGTTGTGTATTCGGAGATGGTTTCCTGCATATTAATGATGTAATGCATGGTTATTTAAGTTGCTGTTGCCCTCTTGTCTGCTTATACCAGTCTAGCCATTCTCCTCTGACCTCTCTCATTAACAAGATATTTTCACCCACAGAACTGCCACTCACTGGATTTTTTCCCCTTTTTTTTACTATTCTCTGTTGTACGTGAAAATTCCAGAAGATCATCTGTTTCTGAAATACTTAAGCGACCCTGTATGGCAGCAGCAATCATTCCATGGTCAAAGTCAGTTAGATCTAATTTCTTCCACATTCTTATGTTTGGTCTGAACAATAACTGAACCCCTTGACCAACTCTGCATGATTTTATGCATTAAGTTGCTGCCACATGGCTGATTGGCTGATTAGATATGTACATTAATGAGCAGGTGTACAGATTCACCAAACAAAGCAGCCACTGAGCGTAAGTCCCAGCCTGTAAAAGTACAACTGGTTGGTTTAGCAGTTTACAAAATCATCATCACTGAATTGGCCCAATGTAGTTGAGACACAGACTGTAAAAGTCCTGGTGAAGGGTTTTGACCCTAAACATCGACTGTTTATTCATTTCCATAGCCTGGCCTGCTGAGTTCTTCCAGCATTTTGTGTGTGTTACTCAGGAGACTGTAGATGCTAAAATCAGAATCAACAAACAGCCTGCTGGAGGAACTCAACAGGTCATGCAGCATCTGCCGGAGAAAATAAACTGTCAATGTTTCGGGTCAATATCCAACCATCATAAAACAAGGACAACAAATATGCACCACAAAACACCCCATGAGACATGCCAAACTAGACATAAACTACATCTATTGGATTCCTTATCATCTATCACAAAATGTGGAAGCTGTTCAGCATTCTCAGAGTAAACAAAGTTATTCTTACTAAATAATAACTTCACACAACTAACAAAAGGGAATATTAAAAAAATAAAATGCAGTAATAATTGGGCTATGAGTAGTTGAGTGGGATGCATTATTTTACATAGATTAATTGATAGCTAATTGTTGTCTCCTTTGATAAAGTTTATGAAATACACAAGGAACGCTGTCTCATTCAGCTGTGTCTATGAATGGTTTGGATGATAATTAAACTTGATTTGATGAAATGCTCAAATCTGAAGCAAACAATCTGCTGGAGGAACTCAGTGGATTGAATGGCATCTTTTGCAGCAAAGGAACTGTGAAGTTTGTGGTCAAAATGCTGCATCTGGACTGAGAGTGGGTGGGTAAAATGTCCACTAGGAGGAGAAAAAGGAGAAGGACAGTAGTGAAACAGGAATTGGAAGTAATTGGTAGACACAGGAGGGGTATAGAATAAAAAAAAAATTCATCCTAGGTAGAGCTAGGGGATTATAGTCTGAAGACAGTAGAAGAAGAACAATAGATGGAGCCAAAGAAAGAGAGGGAAAATGAGGGTCAGATGGAGCAAGGGAAGGGGAAGGTTAACATGAAGGTTGAAGACTGTGATTGGAAGGAGATAAGCAGGAACGCTATGATGCAAAGATTCAAATACATTTATTAGCAAAGTATATATGCAGTATACAACCCTGAGATTTGTCTTCCCACAGACAGCCATGAAACAAAGAAAACCATGGAGCCCGTTCAAAGAAAATCAAACACCCATCTCGTCCAACAGGAAAAATCACACAAACAACACGTAGAATAAAAAACACAAAATTGAAAGGCTTCAGGCATATTCAGTTCATCTCAGATCAGTTCAATCTAGCGCAGTTGTTTGTTGTCCGCAGGCTGTCCTGATCAAATATGCCCAAAATAGAAAAAAAAAGAAGCAACCGGAAACTATAAACACATCATAAAGTGAATTACAGAGTCCAATCCACAAGCCATGCTGATTAAACATTGCCCAAGAACCAGGACTCCAGTACAATCCTCCAGCAGCATTGAACAAGAGGGAAAGAGACCATCCAAATGCAGGTACCTTTCTCCAGGAGTAGCGAGAAGGAAGCTGGTAGATGGTGCTGAACACCCACTCACCTTCTCCTCTCACCTTGATGATTTCAATCTTCCCTGATGCTTCATTTGATGCCCCATCTCCAAGCTTCATGGCCTTGAGGCTGCACTTTTCACTCAAAACCTTGGAGGCAGCAAAGCACCAGATCGCTGAATTGGCCCAAAAAAATACCACCAAATTATAGATCACAGGCTCCCACAGTAGCAGAACCACATTTGAAAGAAGAATAAGATGTAAAAGAAGTTTTGTCTGGAGGAAGTCACTCTTGGTCACATTGTTCGCTGGTGCCATCTGCTCACAGTATTATCAGTTCCAAAATCTGATAAGGAAAGGAAGTGGTAATAGGAACTAAGAAGAGAGAGGTGAATGGAAGATAAACTCTAGGCTCTAGTGGAAGTGCCTAGTACCACAACCTGAAGCCTCATGGCAGACACATTCCTATCTCCTAATTGGAGCTAAGCAAGGCATAACCAATAAATGAGATCAGTCTGCAATACTACCACATCCAGCCATGAATGGAGGTGGATAATTGAATAACAAGCATAGCAAGCTGTGCTGAACCACAGCTCCAGTGCGTGCATGAGCTCCACAGTTCTTTAGGTATCATGGGGCAATGGTGTCCAATACCTTTCTCACTGAGACCACTCCAATGACCCACCATTTCAGCAACTTTTCTTTAAGCATCAGAAGTCTGCCCAGGATTGGCCATATCTCAACATGTAGGTTACATCTCAGGGCAGGAAAACAGAATTGATATCTTGGAATTTTCTTCATGAATTAATGGGATGTGGGCATTGCTAGCAAAGCCAGCATTTAGTTACGGATCCCTAATATTCTTGAGAAGCTGATGGTGACCATGAATCATTGTGGTCCTTATGGTGAAGGCGCTCTGGGAATATATTCCAATGTCATTATGAAGTACTTGGACCAAACACGTAAAGAGGTAGTGTTTTCCATAACTCTGAAGCCCTTGATTTTGTGATAAAGGATGTGGGCTTATTTGGAAGTGATTTCAAGGCATACCCATTGAATTACATTGCCATGAATTTTGCAGATGGTACTCACAACTCCTGTGCGTAATTAGTGGAAATAATAAATGCTTATTCTGATTACTGGGGAGACAATCAAGCAGGCTCTTTTTCTGGCCTGAATGGTGGAGAGTTTCTTGCGCCTTCAAGCAGATGGACATTATTCATTCAGACTCCTTTGCTATGCATGGAAAATGGCAGAATAGGACTGGAGTGTCAGCAAATAAATCAGTAGATGCGAGATATCCAGTCTGGCATCTCCTCACATAACCAGCAGTACTTATGATGCTGGTCCAGTTGAGTTTTGGATCAACAGTGACCCCAGGATATTGATGATGGAGGACTCAGACATGCCATAGAATAACAAGGTAGATAATTTGGTGAAAATGTATAAGAAATATGAAATGTGAATTTGCATCCTAAAGACTTGTTGATCATTTGTCAACAGAACTGGGTTAGGAAATTCACTACACCACTCATAATTAATTGAAGCTCGCACTTTATTGTCTCTGCACAAACAACAATGTAGCTATGTTGACACCAGGCCAACAGCTTAAAACATGATTTCTACTGTTCCTTCTGTACCAATACTAACTCAGACCACTCTTCCAATTTATAACACTGAAATAGAGGATTTCCGTTGGCCAGATGATCGATCCTCTGGCATGGGGTTCTTCCTTGCAATGGTGGGTCTCTCGAGCCAGTTATCACTGATAGCACACTCAAAGTGTTCCCTTTTATACTCGTTCCTTACCAGTTCAAATATTGCATTCCAGTGTCATTGGCTGTAGGTCATCTGATTGACCATTAATACCTTTTTATTGGCTCTGCTCCAGGCCAGCATCCATTTATTGCCCTCTTCCAAGCATGTGACAATCGGTAATTTATGGCTCTTTGTTCTCTTCAGTAACCAGCTCACATCACTCCAGGTAGGCACAAACCCCAACATTCACAAACCTGCATGTTCTGTTATATCAAAGAACACCTCACAAGTAACTTCGTATTTGGAAATGATCTCCAGTCTAACAGATTACCTGAAACATTATTGTGACAACTTTAAAATACAGAAAGCAAACCAACTCCATCTCACAAAATGGAGGATGTAAAACAGTTCCGCAAAATGGCAGCCTCCATCTCCAAGCACATGTCAGCAACAAAGACAATCTGTCTGCTTCCATTGTCCTAGACCCATTCAAATTCACTGTTATCTTCCATATTTTAAATCCACCATGGCCAACATCCCCCCTCTTTTGATCCACAGAAAACCCTGAAGATCACACTATTGTTTATATGTCTGAGTGAATATAGCACAAAAGGATCACCAGTATTCATGACTACATCAAATAATAAAGATTAAAATTTTAAAATGTTATCAATACGAAAACATGAAAAAACATGATAAAAATGTACTCTTTCCTGCCACATATCAAGGCATTTAACAGTAACTAATACCACTTAAACACATCACAGTAGGAAATCAAACAAAATCACCAAAAAGAAATTTAGAATGACTTGTGGCACACAAACACTAAACACTAGTTATAAATGTTGCCATGAAAAATAAACACTGGGGAAAGTACATTGGATAACCAATGGGTCCTATCAGTGTTGAATGGAGGGATACAAGGACAAGGAATTGAGTGAGGTGCTGGGTCTACCATGATGAAATTGAATGTGTAGGAGGCAGCTCAAGCAGTTTCTCTTTGTCCTTACATTGGAGTTTTAAGGATTTTGAGCCACTGGATCATATTCATCGCACATCCTTGTGTCCTGAGCCGCATGTGTTACCCTCACTGACCCATGCATAACCCACACTGTCCTGGACTTGCCATGTGGACAATGAATGCTGCAGTGGCTGGAAGGTGATGATGTTACCCTGTATCGAAGGTTCCGGGTTCAAAGTAATGTGAAGTCATGATTATGGAGATACCATTAGATTAGGAAGAGAGGAATGCAAAAGTGAGAACAACAAGTTTGTGGAATGGAGGGAAATACAGCGATCAATCACAGACAAGGTGACTGGCTGGGCTTAAGGAAGCTGAAATGAGGCCCTAGCACTGACAAGATATATCAAGTGCTCAGGGCTCAAACATTTCACAAAATATGTGAATGAGTTGGTTGTAGGGACTGGAGATCTGATGTACAAGTGTAGGGGTGCTGTGAAGAAGACAAAAGGAGGCTACAGAAGGATATAGATAGTGTAACCGAGAGGGCAAAAATCTGGCAAATGCAATACAACAAAGAAAACTGTGAAATTATTCATTTTATCAGGAAAAGTCAAAGGAATTTAGCACATTATTTCAGTGGTGAAAGAGTGAAGAACTTATTAACACCGAGTGAGCTGGTTATCCCCACTTAGGATTCACAACTAGTATGCAGACACAGCAAGTAATTATAAAAGAGATACAGAATCTCAAGCCAAAACATTTACCAGCCCTTTGGCTCCACAGATGCTGCCTGAACTGCTGAGTCAATTCATCATTTTTTGTGCCAGAAATTGGGTGAGGGTACAACTTGTTGCAAAAGGAAATGCATAAAGTAGTGGAGCTTATCTTCATATACGTGGACCATTAGCCAGACCACAGCTGGAATACTGTGGACAATATTTGTGTTTCTATTGTACCAGCAATTTCCAGTTAGTGTACAGAGACCTCGTTGAGGGATTAAGAGAAAGTGGTCTGTATTCAGATATCCCCTTGAGAGAGAAAGACTGGGATTCATCAGAGAGTTTACAGTTATTACTCTCAGAAAGGGTCTCAGAGACATCAAGGATCAAATAAGCCCCTGAGAGTGACAGACTGAAAAGTGTCCTTCACTCTCAGGAAGAGGCAATGAGAGACACCAATCTGTGTGCAGAGTTACCTCTGAGGGAGAGGGATTAAAAGAAACTACTCAGTTCACAGATACTCTCATGAGAGAGAATTGAAAGGCAGAGGTATACAGGCATTTCCATGTGAGAAAGATATCCCTCCTTCTTCAGCTTCTCTCCCTTTGCCCCCTTTGGGACAACTCATTCCATTCTATTCCAAGCTTCTCTTAGCTCTGGTCCACTGTTAATGAATTTAGATCCTGAAGCTCTCTATCCAATAACACTGTTGGAAAATAGTGACTCAAGGCAAGTGCTCATCGCCATTATCTGGGGAGTATTAGGAAGGCAAATAAAAACAGGCCACATCTGTACATGAATAAACAAAAATGTTTTTTCTCCACAAGCATTGTCTAAATTGCCAGGATCTTTATTTGCAGAATCAATACTGGGCAGCCTTCTGATATCTTAAAAAAATGCTGAAACATTGGATGCGTAAAGTGAACTCATTGGGATAAACACTAGACAACTTTACAGCGATACTAATAAAACTGTATGTGCACCTTCTTTATGGCTCAATGGTAGCTTTCTATATTATCATGGAACCATGCTCTACTCAAAAGACTCTAAATTAATGTAGAGGATGTGCAGTATTGGAGAAGTATAGTACTGAAGTTATTGCATCCAAATGTGCAGCATTGACAAAAACCATCACCTGATACTTCACTTTGTGTTTCTGTGGTAGCAACAAAAGATGAAATGCTGTTTGGCTATGAATTATATTTCTCATTATGAATAAATTGGAAATCATGCAATCAAATCCACTATGCGTTGAGTTTATAGACAAGAGAACTGCATTTCTCAAACAAGAGAAAATCTGAATTCCAACAGTGTTATTGGGTAGGGAGCTTCAGGATCTAAATTCAGTAACATTGGACCAGAGCTAAGAGAAGCTTGGACTGGAAATCTGAGAAACACACTCAAAACACTGGCGAAACTCAGCAGGCCAGGCACCATCCATAGAAAGGAGTACTATCGACATTTTGGGTGAAGACTCTTTGGCAGGACTGAAGACAAAATATAAGAAGTCAGCATAAGAAGGTGGGGAAAGGGAGGAAGACGTGTAAGATGGTAGCCTCAGCACGAAAAATCAAGTTTACTCTTTTCCATCAATGCTGCCTGGCCTGCTGAGTTCCTCCAGCATTTTGTGTGTGTTGCTCAGATTTCCAGCACCTGCAGATTTTCTGTCATTTGTTCTCCAAGCAAAATTTTTTTTCACTGTATTCAAAACAACTCATAGTTTATACCATAAATCATACATGGTATCTCTATGCCATGTATACTGTAAAGGGAAGAACTAGAAAAAAATATGGAACTTCTCAGAAAATTGCAGACAGATATATATTATGAAAATTATATCTAGAAAACATCATTAGTTCTTTGGAGTATGTGTTTTCAATTCATAACTCTTTTTTTATTCTATTGCCATTCTCCATGTATGCAAAGCATCAAAATTCTTATGATACGCTTTCAGTACATAGTATAATGAAACTAACCAGCTTAAGGCATCATTGGAAAAAGTGGCAAATCTCAATTGACCACACTACCTGACTGGGCTCAGGTGATGAGTTAAAATTAAAAAAAAAACTCAGATTTACTTTTGATTCCAGCTTCTTGATTCAACCAAGGAAAGGCAAGAGACTAGGTATGCAATGGGGATGGAGTTGCAATGGGGATGGAGTTACAGTGGGGATGAATTTGCAATGTAGCATTTTTGATGGGACTATGCACATTTCAGTTAAACTGATCTGAAGACAGAAACTCTTAAGCCTTGAGAAACCTTGTACCTGAACTAGTCCATAAAGCTATAAGACATAGGAACAAAATTAGGCAATTTGGCCCATTGCTTCTGTGCCACCAATTGATCATGGCTGATTTATTAACTCTGTCATCTTCATTCTCCTTCTTTCTCCTTGTAGCCTTTTATGCCCTTACTAAATGTAACGCCCTGGTTAGGAATTTTACCACTATGCTGTAGGTATTTCTTTTTAGCAGTTCTGTAGGAGCAGTCTGTTCTGCTTTCAGCCTGTTTATGTTTGAGCTAAAGGTAAGAAGCTATGTTGTTCAGCTTAGGAATGTTGTGTCAGCCTA
Source organism: Mobula birostris (assembly GCF_030028105.1). NCBI lineage: Eukaryota > Metazoa > Chordata > Chondrichthyes > Myliobatiformes > Myliobatidae > Mobula > Mobula birostris. The sequence goes on from NC_092374.1 coordinate 70,201,486, forward strand.
TCAGGATAATGGAATTGGGAGAAGGTTCTAAAGAATGCTGGGCGGAGAGACTTCTGTGATGGGCACTGGTGTGGGTCGAGGTTTTTTTGGCGGGAGCTGGGAAAAGACAGGAGGGAAGATGGCTGAGGATGCCATCCCTGTTGCACAAGGTGCTTTGTGCAGAAGAGTGGCTTCAAGGAGGAAGGACCAATACTTCTGTGGGAGAGCCCATTTGTTTCAAGATGGATTTCAAGCAACATTCAGAAGGCGGTGTGTGCTTTCACGCAGACCACGACTCCAGTGCATGAGTTAAAGACAACTTCAAGATGAGCTTCAACTTATGTGCAATTTGGATTGTGTTAACTGTAACAGGCTTTTTAAATTTTTTTTTTTCTTTCTTTTTTCCTCCAACTGTTCAACAAAGCTGATATTTGTAAATATACTTTCTTTATAACTGTATGCAGTGTGTGATCTTTTATTTCTTGCTGTGGCTTAGAGGCAGTGTTTACACAGTGTTCACACAGACTGGGATTCGGGGTTAGAGGAGGGTAGTTGAGACATCCCAACTTCCCAATTTTGATGGGACCCACTTAATACCGACCCAGATATATGGAGTTTGCGAGAAGTGTTTTTCTCACCTCTGAGACCAGTGGCTGTTAGCGAGGGGCTAACGGTCTGCATCTCTAGAGACGACTGATAAAAAGGTGTTTCATAAACAAAACCTTTCAATCTCTGCTTTAAATATACCGAATGACGTGGAATCAACAGCTACCTTGGCAATGAATTCTACTGATGCACCACTTCCTAGGTAAAGAAATTCCTCATCTCTATTCTAAAGGGACATTCCTGGATTCTGAGGCTGGGCTCTCTAGTTCTTGACTTCCCCATTATAGGAAATGTCCTCTCCATGTTCACTCTATCTGTAACTTCCAATATTTCATAGGTTTTGAGTACAGGCTCAGAACCATTAAACACTCCTCATACGCTAACAATTTATTTTAGGGATCATTCTTGTGAACCTCCTCTGCACCCTCTCCAATGCCGGGACATAATTTCTTAGATATGGGTCCTAAACTGTTTACAATGCTTCAAGTGTGGTCTGACAACTGCTTCAGTATTACGTCCTTACTTTTGTATTCTAGACTTCTTGAAATGAATGCTTACATTGCATTTTCCTTCCTTGCCACTGACACAGCCTACGAGTTAACCTTTAGGGAATCCTGCACAAGGATTCACAAGTTCCTTTGCACTTCTGATCACTGAATTTTCTCCCCATTTAGAGAATAGCCCATGCTTTTATCCCTTCTATGAACATACACTTGTCCATACTTTTCCCTACATTATATTCCATCTACTACGTTTTTGCCCATTCTCTTAATCTGCCTGTCCTTCTGCACACTCCTTGCTTCCTCAATACTATCTGCCCCTCCAGCATTTTTTAAATATTGTCCACAAAGTTGACCACAACGCCCCCAGTTTCCATCATTCAAATCATTGACCTATAACGTAAAACAATGCAGTACCTTGTCAAAGGCTTCTGAAAATCCAAGAGGACAGTATCCACTGACTTTCCTTTGTCAATCTTGCCTGCTATTTCCTCAAAGAATTCTAACAGATTCGTCAGGCAATATTTCTGCACATGGAAACCATTCTGACATGGCCTATTTTAATCATATGCCTGCAAATACCCTGAAACCCCATCTTTAATAATGGACTCCAACATCTTATCAACTACTGAGGTCAGACTAACTGGCCTATAATTTCATGTCTTTTCCCTTCTCCATTCTTAAAGAGTGGAAGGACTTGTTATTTTCTGTCCTCAGGAACCATTCAAGAATTTAATGATACTTGAAGGATCTGAGAAAGGTGGGGCAGGGATAATACTGGAGGGAAGATAAGTGGCTTGATAGCTCTGTTCATTATTCAGAGGGTGCACCACTCACCACTCTCCCAGTGCCAGACCAATCCTCACACCCATCAACCCATAATGACTCCCTGGCCTCTTCATAATGTGCCCAGAATGTCCATGTCCACAATATTGTATAAGTGAGGGAAACTTCTTTTTATAACAGATTGTGTTATATCATTGCTCTAGCATATAAATTCCAGTTGGTTGGTTATCTGGTCATGATACGTATTACATTTATTGTTATTATTTATCGTAGGAGATAACACAGTCATTATTTATAGTAAGCCCCCACAAACTGCAAATTGGAAACGGATGGATGATCTTTTATAGTGATTTCACTATCACATTCTAGAAATGGCAGTGAAGCGAAGTCAGAGCTACTTGAAGGAGAAATTTGTATTTGCTTGTTTGTTAAAATTGTGTGTATGAACTCAAAGAATCTGGATGTGCAGGAATTACAGGAATGCGCAGATGGAGTGAGCCATTTGGAGAGGAGAAGTTGAGGCAGAGGAGTTCTGATTTCCTTACAACTGACCCTGGTGTGAGGTTGGGATCGCTCTGGTGCTGAACCGATTTGGAGAAATCAAGAGCGGATTTAGAGTTAGGTGGTGAAATCTGGGCTCGAAGTGACTCACTGACTGATATGCTCTAGGCCCAGAGTCTTTCGCTGCAGCGATGCCTAGGTTCTAGTTTGAGCTATGATCTGCTCTTTGGACAATTTAAATGATATAATGGAAAGACAGAGCTTCGGGATCACAGGCGAGAACCGATCTTGTTCATTCTTTCACGATGTTCACTCCTCTCTCCATGGTGCTGAGGCAATGAAGACTGCCCCCGGCTGATGTGCTGTGTGCCCGCTAATATGACGGACTGATACCGAGACTTGGGCCTACTCCGGGGCTCGGATCCGAGCACTCATTTTAGTTTGGAATGTCATTGCTCACTTCTATTGTTTGTATGGTTTGTGTTTATTCCCCCTTTCTCTATGCATCAGGTGTTGGTTTTTATTTTTTTTAATTGGTTTCTTTTGGGTTTCTTGCCTTGTGGCTACCTGTGAGCAAGCAAATCTCAAGTACTTTGAACTTGAACTTTGAAAATTGGTATAAATGACAGGGATTTCATTCAAACGACTAGCAATGAATTTCTCCATAGTATCGAAGTCGACATTTTGCAGCAATGCAGAGATGTGAATTGGCCAATCATATTCTGTAATATGGACCATCAGATACCAGAATTAATGCAATGCAAATATTTATGGATTGCTGTTGATTCTGATCAAAATGAACCAGGGAATATTGCCCGTTCTCTATGCAGAAGGATGACTCAGAATATTGGATTGTCTTTTAGTCTGTTAATTTTAAACCAACCATTAAAAATAAGCAGTCAAGAATTCCTGAACTAAGTTGATTTTGATAAAACATTGTACAGTTGAGCAAAGAATCATTCAAAGTGCTTATATTTGATTAATATAGACCAGTGACTTCTCTGAAAAATGAATCAGTAGATCTTCCATTAAGTAGTCAGTTTGCAAATCTCTTAAGGAAATAGATCAATTTGCATGTTTCGTAGAAGGAAATGGCCAGTTTGATGTTCTTAAAAGTGAAAAGTCATTTGAGATTGTCAGGGAAAAGCATAACCTAATAATTGGCTCCTGAAGTGATAAACATTTCCAGAAGTATTTGCAATTTATTTTTCAATTCAGGCAATGTTTCTGATAAGGCCGGCATTTAATGCTGAGTCCTAATTGCCACTGAAAAATAGGGAGTGGTGGGTCGCCTTCTAGAACCACCATAATCTATATGGCAAAAACACATTGGTAAAAAGTAATGGGGTTTGACCCTGTGATGATGAATGAAGGATAATATATTTCTGATTCATGATTGTGTGAGATATCTTTGAGCGTATTCATTACTGCTACTGCCCATGTCCTTTCACAATAAAAGCTGTGCATTTGGGAGATACTTTTGATCGCAAGCTATATCTTAAGTGGATAGTAGCTTGACTTGTGATCAGAAATTTGGGGGATCTTTTGAAACAAGGAGCTTGAACTCAAAACAAAGAAAACATGATGATACTGAGGGAGTGCTGCTTTGATGGAATTTCATCGCTTTTTGTAAGATCTGGGTGGTGGAGTGGAGATACATCTCTACCATAGGAGGTGTAAGGTGCTCCTTCCCACTGCTAGCCTGCAGATTGCCCTTGGGCAAGGTGTGGCATTTGCTTAAACCCCAACCCTGATGAAGATCACATGAACACATGGGAGCAGGTGGTAGGTGTTCATATGCGACCACTGATGCCAGGCAGACAACATCTGATATCTAAAGACTATTGATAGGGTTGACCGTCTTCTAAGACACTGCCCAGAAGAAGGCTATGGCATACTACTTCTGTAGAAAAATTTTGACAAGAACAACCATCTTCGTGGAAAGACCGTGATCACTCATGTGATACAACATGGCACATAATAATGATGATGTTGGAAGATTATTGGCTCTAAGTGTTTTGATATATAGAGCTAATACTGAAATGCTGATCATCTTCAAAATTTTCTTTCTTAACCTCAGACATCCAGCATTCATTTGTATCTGGTATATTGGTGTGACCTATCTTGGAGGTAAAACAATCAATGAGGGTCCTATTTGTCTTTTTCCAGTTGTTCATACAAGGCCTACATAGCTATTTTTTCACTCTACCAATGTACCTAGTGAGATACTTCAGTTGCCCATGTATCCTGAAACACTGTCCTCCTTTACAGGGACAAATGAAGGACAGACTGTGACTGAATTTGTAGGTAGGTCCATCTCCTGTACATTTTTTACTACCTCTATTCAAATTGACTGCTTGCCTAACTCAGCTCTTATCATTACTCTTATACTTAAGAATCAGAATATGACATTTCACAGTAATTTTGGAATGTGTCAGTTCTGTTCCAGCATGCCATCTCAAGAGCTCTCCTCTGAACCGTGTCATCTGAGGATCACACTCCAGTAAGTACACCCGTTGATGGTAGTACAATGCAGACAATTCTACTTGGGTAGTGCTCAATTTGAAAGGTCCGACACTGTTAAAAGACACAGTCATCCAAGTCAGCATAACTTTTGGCAACGTACAGAATGAGCTCTGGAACAAGAGCATCTGAGCCACGTTTAAAAACACAAGACTGTTATCTTGCTGTCCTTTCCAAAACAATATGAAACATAGCGTATTTATGTCAAACTGAGAAAATGAGCCATGATCACCTTCCCAAAGATCAGTTGACCAAAAACAAAATCTCTGACTCCAAAGTTATTTCAGTAAAGGCTGAACAGTCAGAAATAACTTGAATTCAATTGGAACGTTACAGTCAGCTCATCTACTGTTCACTGGGCTAAGCAGTAAGCTCAACTTTAACTTCCACCTACCAAAGCCCAGCCAATGGGGAACATCTGTAGCCCTACACAATGATCAGTTGTTGCATGAATCAGGTTTAATATCATTAGCATATATTGTGAAATTACTTGCTTTGTGGCAGCAGTGCATTGCAATAAGTAATAATAACTATAAATTACAATATGAAATATAGATAACAGTAAGTGCAGAAAGAGAGCAATTTTTTTTTTATACTGAGGTAGTGTCCATAGGTTCATACTTCTTTCATAAATCTAATGGTGGAGCGGAAGAAGCTCCATCCTGACGGCCCAAAATCAGCAGGAGCAGGCAACAGCGAGAAGGTTTCATGAAGATTGGAAATGTTTGTTTAAAAGGAGAGCTTCACGGGCGTTCAAGCTTCATTCCAACGGCCCACTCAGTGACAGGAGGAGGCTATACTGACGAGGTTTCTCACAGGTCAACAACACTTGTTTGAAAGTACAGGAAGGACAAGCGGGGTGACCGTTATTGGGAGTAGGCCACTGGTAAGAGTAGGAGTGGCAGGTTTTAGCTCAAAGGAAGCATTGGCTTAAAAGAGGGATTGGCTCTGGGTAAGCTTTTGTCGAGGTTCCCGTTTTTTCCTCTTCCTGTACCTAGTGTAGTAGACAGCTGCTGTGTGTCCTTCATGCCGGATGTTGGAGTCCTATGAGACTCAGAGTCTCCAAGGGAACTACATCTGCATGAAGTGCATCTGGCTGCAGCTCCTTGAACACCACTTTAGGGATCTGGAGCAGCAGCTGGATGACCTTCGGCTTGTATGGGATATTGAGGAGATAACTGATCAGAGCTATAGGAAAGTAGTCATCCCGAAGTTGCAGGAGATGAGTAGCCGGGTGACTGTCAGGAGAAATGGAAATGTGAATAGGCAGTTAGCACAGAGCACACCTATGGTCATTCCACTCAAAAATAAGTATACTGCTTTAGATAATGCTGTGGTGGATGACCTCCCAGGGGAATATTGTGGAGACTGGGTTACTGTCACTGAGCATCGGTCTATGGTGCAGAAGGAAAGAGGGAAAAGAGGGGAATAATAGTGATAGGGACTCTGTGGACGTGAATGAGACACCCTGATGGTATGTGCCTCTCAGGTGTTAGGGTCAAGGATGTTTCAGATCGCATCCACAACATTTTGGAGAAGGAAAGAGAGAAGTCAGATGTCTTGAACAGATTAAATATATTAAGCATGCTGGCTGATCAATTCAAAGTGGATAGTTAAACCTTTTTCAAGTATATATAAAAAAGAGAGATGAGAGTGGATATAGGACCGTTAGAAAATGAGACCGGAGTAATAATACTGGGGGACAAAGAGAGGGCAGATGAACTAAATGCATCAGTCTTCACTGTGGAAGACATCAGCAGTGTGCCAGATGTTGAAAGCTGTGAGGGAAGAGAAATGAGTGCAGTTACTGTTACAAGGGAGAGGGTGCTCAAAAAGCCGAAAGACCTAAGGATACATAGGTTACCCAGACCAGATGAACTGCACTCCACTGTTCAGAAGGAGGTAGTGGTAGAGAATGTGGAGATATTATTAATGATCTTTCGAAAATCTTTGGACTCTGGCATGGTGCCAGAGAACTGGAAAAGTGTAAATGTTATTCCACTCTTTAAGAAAGGAAGAAGGCAGCAGAAAGGAAATTATAGATTAGTTAGCCTGACATCAGTGGTTGGGAAGATGTTGGAGTCAATTGTTAAGGATGAAGTTATGGAGTAGTTGGAGAGACAGAACAAGATAGGACAAAGTTAGCAAGCATTCCTTAAGGGAAAATCTTGCCTGACGAACCTGTTGGAATTCTTTAACAAGATTACACGTAGGATAGATAAAAGGGATGCAGTGGATGTTGTATATTTGGACTTTCAGAAGGCCTTTGACAAGGTGCCACACCTGCTTACCAAGTTATAGCCCTCGGTATTACAGGAAAGTTACTGACATGGTTAGAGCATTGGCTGATTAGTAGAAGGCAATGCATGGAAAAAAAAAGAATCCTTTTCTGTTGGCTGCCAGTGAGTAGTGGTGTTCTGTAAGGGTTGGTGTTGGAATAGCTTCTTTTTATGTTGTATATTAATGATTTAGATGATGGAATAGATGGCTTTGCTGTAAGTTTGCAGATGATACAAAGATTGGTGGAGGGGCAGGTAGTGTTGAGGAAACAGGTAGGCTGCACAAGGATTTAGACGGATTAGGAGAATGGGCAAGAAAGTGGCAAATGAAATACAATGTTGGAAAATGCATGGTCATGCACTTTGGTAGTAGAAATAAATGTGAAGACTATTTTCTAAGTGGGGAGAACAGCCAAAAATCTGTGATCCAAAGGCACTTGGGAGTTCTTGTGCAGAACAACCTAAAGGTTAACTTGCAAGTAGAGCTGGTGGTGAGGAAGGCAAATGCAATGCGAGCATTCATTTCAAGAGCTCTAGAATACAAGCAGTGATGTGATGCTAAGGCTTTATAAGGCACTGGTGAGGCCTTACCTTGGGTATTGTGAACAATTTTGGGCTCTACGTCTAAAAATATATGCTGGCATTAGAGAGGTTTCAGAGGAAATTCACAAGGATGATTCCAGGAATGAAAGTGTTCTCATATGAGGAACGTTTGTTAGCTCTGGGTCTGTACTTGCTAGAATTTAGAATGACGAGGGGGGATCTCATTGAAACTTTTCGAATGTTGAAAGGCCTAGACAGAGTAGATGTGGAAAGGATATCTCCCATGGTCAGGGAACTTAGGACAAGAGGGCGCAGCCTTGGGATAGAGCAACGTCCGTTTAAAACAGAGATGAGGAGAAACCTCTTTCACCAGAGGGTGGTGAATTTGTGGAATTTATTACCTCAGACAGCTGTGGAGGCCAGGTGGTCAGGTGGTTTTAAGGGAGAGATTGCTAGGTTCTTCATTGGACATTGACATGGATTACAGGGAGAAGACCGGGGAGTGGGGCTGAGCAGGGGAAAAAAAGTATCAACCATGATTGGATGGTGGAGCAGACTCAATGGGCCAAATAGCCTAATTCTGTCCCTATATCCTAAGGTCTTTGGTCTAAGCTGTTCCTTAAATATTGAGAGTGTGTCTCTCCTTGATGGTAGCCATGAGAAGAGGGCGTGTCCTGGGTGATGGGGCTCCTTAATAATGGAGGCTACTTTTTTGAGGCATCGCCTTTTGAAGATTCTTTGCATGTTGAGGAGGCTCGTGACCATCATGGAGCTGGCCAAGTTTACAACTTTCTGCACCTTTTTCTGATCCTGTGCAGTTGCCCCCCTATCCCATAGCAGATGGTGAAGCAACAAGTTAGAATGCTCTCCACATTACATCTGTAGAAATTTGTGAGCTGACATACCAATTCCTCTCAATATAGCCACTGACGTGCCTTCTCTGTAATTGCATCAATATGTTGGGCCCAGGCTAGTTCCTCAGAGACATTGACACCCAGGAACTTGAAATTGCTCACTCTTTCTACTCTTGATCCCTTGATGAGGACTGGAGTTTGTTCCCTCAGCTTTCCCTTCCTGAAGCCCATAATCAACTCTTTGGTCTTACTGACGTTGAGTGGAAAGTTATTTATGCGACACCACTCACTGAGCTATGTACATACATCTATTGATGCTTCTAGACACACCTTCAGTGATGTTCCTGGAATCATCAGGTGTTTCGGGTCTTTCAGCATCATACAACCTCCTCCAGGTGACCCAGCCAGGGCTGATCAGACCCCAGCTTGTGTCCAGATGGCTAGCTACTTATGACTCCATGGCTCCCCTCTTTTGAGCCACAGCCATCCTGAGGCCCTCTCTGCCGCATTGGTGGTACTGCGGATGGCTCTCCTCTTCCTCTCTCCCTCAATGCCCAAAATGCTGAAGGCTCTAACTATCTCACTGCTGTACGCTTCCTCATCACCATCTGGAATTTTGCTGACAATATATGTGACATTTGCAAATTTATGGGTGGCGTCTTAAATGTGTCTAGCTAGGTAGTCATGGGTGTAGAAAGAGTAGAGCAATGGGCTAAGCAAACATCCTAGAGGTGGTCTTTGTTTATTGTCAGCAAGGAGGAGATGTTATTTCTAATGTACACAGACTGTGGTCTCCCAGTGATGAAGTCAAGGATCCAGTTGCAGAGGGATGTACAAAGACCCAAGTCTTGCAGCTTGTTGTTTAGAACTGAGAGTATGATTGCGATGAACACAAAGCTATAGTCAATAAACAACAGCCTGAAATGGGTATTACTATTGCCCAGAGGATCCAAGGCTGATTGGAGAGCCAGTGAGATTGAATCCCCTGTAGCACTGTGGTGGCACTAGACAAATTGCAGTGGTCCAGGTCCTTGCAGGAGTTGATTCTAGCCATAATCAACCTCTCAATGCATTTTATCACAGTAACTAGGGCAATAATCATTCAGGCAGCTCACCGTGGTCTTCTTAAGCACAGCTATGATTGTTGCCCTTTTGAAGCAGGTTGGAACTTCTGAATACAGCAGTGAAGGAATAAAAATGTTCCTAAACACTCCTGCCAGTTGGTTGGCACAGCTTTTCAGAAGTACACCATTAGGACCTGACACCTTGTGAGGGTTCTTGAAAGATATTTTGTTGTCGGCCTCTAATACAGATCACAGAGTCACTATATGCCGCAGGGATTTGCACAGGTGTAGCTTTATTCCCCATTCAAAACGTACATAAAAGGCATTGAGCTCAACTGGGAGTGAAGCATCACTGCCATTCATGATGTTAGGTTCCACCTTGTAGGAAGAGGTGGCCGACAAACCCTACCAGAGCAGATGTGCTTCAGAATCAGTCTTCAACCTCAATTGGAATTGTCTTCTCACTCTTAAGATAGTCTTCCACAGGTTGTACCAGGACTGCTTGCTTTGTTCTGGATCACTAGATTTCAATATCACAGACCGAGCCTCAGAAGACTACAAATCTCCTGGTTCATCTAGGGCTTTTGGCTTGGGTTGTTCAGTATGTTTTTGAAGGCACACACTCATCTACACAGGTAGGTAATGGAGGTAGCAGTTGGGGCAGTTGAGTGCTCTGTTTGCAGTATGTGGGCAGTCAGGGTGAGCACAATTGCTCCTGATGATTACACCTGCAAAAGGTGCATCCAGCTGCAGCTCCTGATAAACCGAGTTAGGGAACTGGAGCTGGAGCCAGATGAACTTCGGATCATTCGGGAGGTAGAGGCAGAAATAAACAGGAGTTACAGAGAGATAGTCACCCCTAAGAGTCAGGAGACAGGTAGCTGGGTGACTGTCAGGAGAGGGAAGGGGAATAGATAGAATGAGCAGAGCACCCCTGTGGCCATTCCCACCAATAATAAGTATATCATTTTGGGTATTGTTGATGGGGACAACCTACCAGGGACATGGTGCAGTGGTTGCGTCTCTGGCACCGAGACTGGACCCTCAGCTCAGAAAGGAAGGAGGGAAAAGAGGAGAGCAGTAGTGATAGGGGATTCGATCTTTAGGGGGACAGATGAGAGGATCTGTGGAAGAGATCAAGAATCCCAGATGGCCTGTTGCCTCCCTGGTGCAAAGGTCCGCAATATATCGGATTGAGTTCTCAGTATTCTCAAGAGGGAGGGTGAGCAGCCAGATGTCATGATCCATGCAGGGACCAATGACATGGGTAGGAAGAGTGAGGAGGTCCTGAAAGGTAAGTTCAGGGAGTTAGGCACCAAGTTAAAGGACAGGACCTCCAGGATAGCAATCTCAGGATTGCTACCAGTGCCACGTGCAGGCGGGTTTAGAAATAATAAGATAGCACAGATCAACACGTGGCTGAAGACATGGTGCAGGAGGGAGGGCTTCAGATTAATAGACAATTGGGCAGTTTTCCAGGGAAGGTGGGACCTGTTCCGGCAGGACCGTTTACATCTCAACTGGAGGGGGGCAAATTTCCTTGCAAGTAGGTTTGCTAGAGAGGCTTTAGTGGATTTAACCTAGATACAAGGGGGGAGAGGAACCAGAGTGTAGGGACAGATGGAAGAAAAAGCAGATAGTTAAGTTGTTTGCACCATCAGTGATAAACAGAGTGTAAGAGGTGGAAAATTACTTAACTACATTTAGTTTAATGCTAGGAGCATTGTAAGAAAGGTGGATGAGCTTAGAGCATGGATTGATACCTGGAAGTATAATGTTGCAGCTATTAGTGAAATATGGTTGCAGGAGGGGTGTGATTAGCAACTAAATATTCCTGGATTTTGTTGCTTCAGGTGTGATAGAATTGGAGGGACAAGAGAGGGAGGTGTTGCATTGCTTGTCAGAGAAAATATTAAAGCGGTGCTCTGGCAGTATAGATTAGAGGGCTCGTCTAGGGAGGCTATTTGGGTGGAATTGAGGAATGGGAAAGGTGTAGTAACACTTATAGGGGTGTACTATAGACCACCTAACGGGGGGCGCGAATTGGAGGAGCAAATTTGTAAAGAGATAGCAGATATTTGTAGTAAGCACAAGGTTGTCATTGTGGGAGATTTTAATTTTCCACACATAGACTGGGAAGCCCATACTATAAAAGGGCTGGATGGTTTGGAGTTTGTAAAATGTGTGCAGGATAGTTTTTTGCAGCAATACAAAGAGGTACCAACCAGAGAAGGGGCAGTGTTTGATCTCCTGTTAGGGAATGAGATAGGTCAGGTGAAGGAGGTATGTGTTGGGGAGCACTTCGGGTCCAGTGATCACAATGCCATTAGTTTCAACATAATTATGGAGAAGGATAGGTCTGGACCCAGGATTGAGATTTTTGACTGGAGAAAGGCTAGCTTCAAGGAGATGAGAAAGGACTTAGACAGAGTGGATTGGGACAAATTGTTTTATGGGAAGGATGTAATAGAGAAATGGAAGTCATTTAAAGGTGAAATTTTGAGGGTACAGAATCCTTATGTTCCTGTTAGGTTGAAAGGAAGGGTTAAAAGTTTGAGAAAGCCATGGTTTTCAAGGGATATTGGAAACTTGGTTCGGAAAAAGAGAGATATCTACAATAAATATAGGCAGCATGGAGTAAATGAGGTGCTCGAGGAATACAAAGAATGTAAAAAGAATTTTAAGAAAGAAGTTAGAAAAGCTAAAAGAAGATATGAGGTTGCTTTGGCAAGTAAGGTGAAAATAAATCCAAAGGGTTTCTACAGTTATATTAATAGCAAAAGGATAGTGAGGGATAAAATTGGTGCCTTAGAGAATCAGAGTGGACAGCTATGTTTGGAACCGAAAGAGATGGGGGAGATTTTGAAGAATTTATTTTCTTCGGAATTCACTAAGGAAAAAGATATTGAATTGTGTAAGGTAAGGGAAACAGGTAGGGAAGTTATGGAAACTATGATGATTAAAGAAGAGGAAGTATTGACGCTTTTAAGGAATATAAAAGCGGATAAGTCTCCGGGTCCTGATAGGATATTCCCTAGGACCTTGAGGGAAGTTAGAGTAGAGATAGCAGGGGCTCTGACAGAAATATTTCAAATGTCATTAGAAACAGGGATGGTGCTGGAAGATTGGTGTATTGCTTAGGTTGTTCCATTGTTTAAAAAGGGTTCTAAGATTAAACCTAGCAATTATCGGCCTGTAAGTTTGACGTCAATGGTGGGTAAATTAATGGAAAGTATTTTTAGAGATGGTATATATAATTATCTGTATCAGAGTCTGATTAGGAACAGTCAACATGGATTTGTGCGTGGAAGGTCATGTTTGACAAATCTTATTGAATTTTTTGAAGAAGTTACTAGGAAATTTGACGAGGGTGAAGTGGTGGATGTTGTCTATATGGACTTCAGAAAGGCCTTTGTGAAGGTTTTACGTGGAAGGGTAGTTAGGAAGGTTCAATCATTAGGTATTAATATTGAAGTGGTAAAATGGGTTCAACAGTGGCTGGATGGAGACGCCAGAGAGTAGTGGTGGATGACTGTTTGACAGGTTGGAGGCCGGTGACTAGTGGTGTACCTCAGGGATCTGTACTGGGTCCAATGTTGTTAGTCATATACATTAATGATCTGGATGATGGGGTGGTAAATTGGATTAGTAAGTATGCAGATGATACTAAGATAGGTGGCATTGTGGATAATGAAGTAGGCTTTCAAAGCTTGCAAAGAGATTTAGGCCAGTTAGAAGAGTGGGCTGAAAGATGGCGAATGGAGTTTAATGCTGATAAGTGTGAGGTGCTACAGTTTGGTACGACTAATGAAAATAGGACATACATGGTAAATCTTAGGGCATTGAAGAATGCAGTAGAACAGAGGGATCTAAGGATAATGGTGCACAGTTCCCTGAAGGTGTAATCTCATGTGGATAGGGTGGTGAAGAAAGCTTTTGGTATGCTGGCCTTTATAAAACAGAGCATTGAGTATAGGAGTTGAGATGTAATGTTAAAATTGTACAAAGCATTGGTAAGGCCAACTTTGGACTATTGTGTACAGTTCTGGTCACCAAATTATAGGAAAGATGTCAATAAAGTACAGAGAGAGTACAGAGAAGATTTACTGGAATGTTACCTGGGTTTCAGTACCTAAGTTACAGAGAAAGGTTGAAGAAGTTGGCTCTTTATTTTTTGGAGCATAGAAGGTTGAGGGGGGACTTGATAGAAGTATTTAAAATTTTGAGGTGGATAGATAGAGTTGACGTGGAAAGGCTTTTTTCATTGAATGTGGGGGAGATTCAAACAAGACTTTTATTTCCCTAATATTGATTGGCACCTGATTAGTTCGAAGGGTTTAGATGGGGCAGAGTTTGTTAAGTGTGTCCAGGATGGAATCCTGTCACAATATGTGGACAGGCCGACTAGGGGGAATGTCATACTAGATCTAGTACTATGTAATGAATCGGGTCAGGTCACAGATCTCTCAGTGGGTGAGCATCTGAGGGACAGTGACCACTGCTCCCTGGCCTTTAGCATTATCATGGAAAAGGATAGAATCAGAGAGGACAGGAAAATTTTTATTGGGGAAGGGCAAATTATGAGGCTATAAGGCTAGAACTTGCGGGTGTGAATTGGGATGTTGTTTTTGAAGGGAAATGTACTATGGACATGTGGTCGATGTTTAGAGATCTCTTGCAAGATGTTAGGGATAAGTTTGTCCCGGTGTGGAAGATAAAGAATGGTAGGGTGAAGGAAGCATGGGTGACAAGTGAGGTGGAAAATCTAGTCAGGTGGAAGAAGGCAGCATACATGAGGTTTAGGAAGCAAGGATCAGATGGGTCTATTGAGGAATATAAGGAAGCAAGAAAGGATTTTAAGAAGGGGCTGAGAAAAGCAAGAAGGGGGCATGAGAAGGTCTTGGCAAGTAGGGTAAAGGAAAACCCCAAGGCATTCTTCAATTATTGGAAGAACAAAAAGATGACAGGAGTGAAGGTAGGACCGATTAGAGATAAAGGTGGGAAGATGTGCCTGGAGGCTTTGGAAGTGAGCGAGGTCCTCAATGAATTCTTCTCTTCGGTATTCACCAATGAGAGGGAACTTGATAATGGTGAGGACAATATGAGTGAGGTTGATGTTCTGGAACATGTTGATATTAAGGGAGAGGAGGTGTTGGAGTTGTTAAAATACATTAGGATGGATAAGTCCCCGAGGCCTGATGGAATATTCCTCAGGCTGCTCCATGAGGCGAGGGAAGAGATTGCTGAGCCTCTGGCTAGGAACCTTATGTCTTTGTTGTCCACGGGAATGGTACCGGAGGATTGGAGGGAGGCGAATGTTGTCCCCTTGTTCAAAAAAGGCAGTAGGGATAGTCCGGGTAATTATAGACCAGTGAGCCTTACGTCTGTGGTGGGAAAGCTGTTGGAAAAGATTCTTAGAGATAGGATCTGTGGGCATTTAGAGAATCATGGTCTGATCAGGGACAGTCAGCATTGCTTTGTGAAAGGCAGATCGTGTCTAACAAGCCTGATAGAGTTCTTTGAGGAGGTGACCAGGCATATAGATGAGGGTAGTGCAGTGGATGTGATCTATATGGATTTTAGTAAGGTATTTGACAAGGTTCCACACGGTAGGCTTATTCAGAAAGTCAGAAGGTATGGGATCCAGGGAAGTTTGGCCAGGTGGATTCAGAATTGGCTTGCCTGCAGAAGGGAGGAAGGAGTACATTCAGATTGGAGGATTGTGACTAGTGGTGTCCCACAAGGGTCTGTTCTAGGACCTCTACTTTTCATGATTTTTATTAACGACTGGGATGTGAGGGTAGAAGTGCGGGTTGGCAAGTTTGCAGATGACACAAAGGTTGGTGGTGTTGTAGATAGTGTACAGCATTGTCAAAGATTGCAGAGAGGCATTGATAGGATGCAGAAGTGGGCTGAGAAGTGGCAGATGGAGTTCAACCCAGAGAAGTGTGAGGTGGTACACTTTGGAAGGACAAACTCCAAGGCAGAGTACAAAGTAAATGGCAGGATACTTGGTAGTGTGGAGCAGCAGAAGGATCTGGGGGTACATGTCCACAGATCCCTGAAAGTTGCCTCACAGGTGGATAGGGTAGTTAAGAAAGCTTATGGGTGTTAGCTTTCATAAATCGAGGGACAGAGTTTAAGAGTCGCGATGTAATGATGCAGCTCTATAAAACTCTGGTTAGGCCACACTTGGAGTACTGTGTCCAGTTCTGGTCGCCTCACTATAGGAAGAATGTGGAAGCATTGGAAAGGGTACAGGGGAGATTTACCAGGATGCTGCCTGGTTTAGAGAGTATGGATTATGATCAGAGATTAAGGGAGCACTAGGGCTTTACTCTTTGCAGAGAGGGAGAATGAGAGAAGACATGATAGAGGTGTACAAGATAAAAAGAGGAATAGATAGAGTGGATAGCCAGTGCCTCTTCCCCAGGGCACCACTGCTCAATACAAGAGGACATGGCTTTAAGGTAAGGGGTGGGAAGTTCAAGGGGGATATTAGAGGAAGGTTTTTTACTCAGAGAGTGGTTGGTGCATGGAATGCACTGCCTAAGTCAGTGGTGGGGGCAGATACACTAGTGAAGTTTAAGAGACTACTAGACAGGTATATGGAGGAATTTAAGGTGGGGGGCTATATGGGAGGCAGGGTTTGATGGTCAGCACAACATTGTGGGCCGAAGGGCCTGTACTGTGCTGTACTATTCTATGTTCTAAGAGGACATGAGTTGAGAGTTAAGGGGCAAAAGTTGAGGGGTAACACGAGGGTGAACTTCTTTACTCAGAGAGTGGTAGCTGTGTGGAATGAGCTTCCAGTAGAAGTGGTAGAGGCAGGCTCGATATTGTCATTTAAAGTAAAATTGGATAGCTATATGGACAGGAAAGGAATGGAGGGTTATGGGCTGAGTGCTGTTCGATGGAACTAGGTGGTAGTAAGCATTCGGCATGGACTAGAAGGGCCAAGATGGCCTGTTTCCGTGTTGTAATTGTTATATGGTTATATGGTTATAAGCAGTCTTGTAAGTGCTTCTCTGCCTCCATTGACCATTCGTTCCTGTTCCTCACCGCTCTGCCTAGTGCTAGGAGTAGAAGTACAGCCAGGTGATCGGTCTTTACAAAGTGTGGGCATGGGATGGCACGTAGAGCGTACCTGATGGTGGTATATTGACATAAGTTAGAATAAGGAAAATTCCCACCCACTGCAATTGTTTGAGGTTTAGTTGATTTTCAAGCCTGACATTCAAAGATGTATTCAAATTAATCAAAGATCTCAAAATTAAATTTAATTAAAAAAACTCAAAACACTTTAAACAATTAAAGCCATCTAAATACACACAACTATTTCCACAAGAAAGCAGGATCCATCATTAAGTGCCTTCACCATCCAGGGCATTCTTTCATCTCGTTTTTCTATTGGGAAGGAGGTACAGGAGCCTCGGGTCCCACACCACCAGGTTCAGGAACAGTTATTACCCTTCAACCATCAGGCACCTGGACCAATATGAATAATCTCCACTCTTTACTCATTCCACAAGTAATGGATTGGATTTCAAGGACTCTATAACTCATGTACTATGTGTTATTTATTTACTTATTCAATTACTACTATTTTTTGTATTTGCGCATTGACTGTTTGTCAGACTTTGTGTGTAGTTTTCAGTGATTATACTGTATTTCTTTGTTCTACTTTGAGTGCTTGCATGAAAATGAATCTCGAGGTAGTATTATGGTGACATATTTGTACTTTGAAAATAACTTCGAACTTTGAACTTACAGATACGGATGTTTCATACAGCCTTGAATCCTTGAACTCACTGAATGGGCTAATTGCCTCAGCACTGGCCCTGGTTTAAATGGTACATTGCTGAGTAGAATTACAGCTAGTTTGCAGAGTGTCATTGCAGTTCATGGAAAGTAAACTTCGATAGGCAGATTGAGAACTGTCAGCGAGAAACAGCCAAGGAACATGCTCATCTGAGGTTCTGGCATGGGAATCCCAGCCTTGGTAGCACTAATACTGTGGTAGAATTGCCATTAAGTTCTAGCCCATTAACTCTGTTTCTTGCATCACAGCTGCTGCTCGGTATTTTCAGTAATTGCTTTTTAATTTTATCTCCGCTCGCCAGTCCTGTAGAATAAATGGCTGATGGATAAATTCCAATAGGTCTTTACAGATGGAAAGTTATTTATTTATAGAAACACAATGTGATATTAGCCCTGAAAACTGCAAAATAACTGGAGTTCACTCAAGTTAAGGAAGCCTATCAAGCAATCATCCTTCAAGGCACTTCCTCTTGTAATGAACTCACTGAATGGGAACACCACTGAGGAAGGCAATTTGTAAGACAACAAAATCTTCAACTCTAAATGAAAAAAAAATTGAAAATTAGGGGAATTTTAAGTAAAATCAGAAGTATTCAAAACACTCAGTACGTCAGGTAAAAGATTGAGGGAAACCAATGAAATTATAGGAATGTTAGCTTAACATTTGTTGTTGGCAAGATGCTGGAATCTATTATCAAGGAAAATAAAAATAGTCATTAGAGAAGTTTTATGCTATCAAACCAGGACAACATTTCATTAAAGAAGAATTATATTTGACAAGTTTGCTATAGGTCTCTGTAGGTCAAACAAGCAGAGTCAATAGAGAGAAGTCTATAGATGTAATTTATCCAGAAATCTCACATAAATGGTTGGTACACAATGCAAGAGGTAATAGAACTAGGAAACTCTGTTAGCATGGCTGGAAGTATGGTTGTGACATTAAAGGAAGAATTGGGGTAAATTAGTCTTTTTTAGATTAAAAAGATGCAACTAGTAAACAGCTCCAGGGATCAGTTGTCCCTCTATTTATTAACATCTATATTAATGATCTGGAGGAGGAGAGCAAATGCAAGGAATGCAAGTTTGTTGATGGTATGACAACAGGTAGGAGAGTATGCTGCAACGGTGATATTTAGATGCTGTAATAGGATATAGGTAGATTAATGAATGACTTGGCAAATGGACTTCAATATTGAAATGTGTGAGGTCATACATTATTGCAAGGGAAATCAAAAGGCAGGCAGTTTTATAAGTGAAGGGGTACTATATGAGCGATATAAGAGGCATCAAATAACTTTTATGCATGAATTTCAAGAGATTAACAGACATGTGCAATAAGTTGGACACACAAAAGACTGCAGATACTGTATCCTGAAGCAAAAAAAAGCAAACTGCTCGAAGAACGCAGCAGGGAATGCTATGTCTATGAAGACAAAGGGATAGTCAAGATTTCGGGTTGAGACCCTGGATTAGGACAGATAATGTAGGGAAGGAAGCAGATAGTTTGGAGAGAAATCGCAGAAAATTGAAGGCTAGAGATAGTATTGTTGCAATTGTACAGGATGTTACTGAGATCACTCATGGAGCACCTGCACAGTTTTGGCCTCTTAATTTAAGCAGAGTTTCATTAATTTCTGATAAGATGGTTGTTTTCATGGCTAAAGATGCTGGATCTGTATTCTTTGGTGTTTCGAATCAAAATGGCTGGTCTTCTTGTCATGGTGTATGACAAGGTAAATGTTGAGAGTTTTCTAGAAGTTGGAAAATCTTGATTGAGGGATATAATTACAAGATAAGGATCAGTCTTTTAAAATTGAGGTGTTTTAAGAATTTCTTCAAATGGAGAGTGGGTAACTGACAGGAATTCTGAAATCTAAAGAAAGATGGGAGACAGTTAAGGAAGAGAGAGATACATTTTTAAAAGATCAGATAATTGAGGGCTTTGTGCAATTTCACCTATTCATTTGGTTGCATTCAAAGCAAAGGACAGAAACAAAAATAAAACAGTTTAGTAGTTTTATGATAAAATACTATCACTTTATTTCAACATGCAGTAAACATAATGGTTCCAAAATGTTAAAAGCCCAAACACAACTGAGATTCATTGTTTTTCTGATGCTTACAACTTCAACATTCATTTCACCGGTACTGACACCACTAGAGGTGATGCATGTTTCACTGAGAAGAAACTTCCTTTGAACTCAATTTGATTATAAAAATAATCAGTTGTTTAATAGCTTCAATTATTGTCACATCAGCAGGAAAAGTAAGATGGGTTCTTTCTGTTTCGGTGTAAGTTTATAATTCTCCCTCATTTTTAGCAAATATCAAATGCACACAATCCATGGATGTTTTCTTCAAAGAACAATGGTCACGTGCCAGACAAAACCACTGATGTATGGAGCTCGTTGACAAATCATCAAGTTGAGGTACACAGTTCTATTGATTTTAGAATCATTTAATTTCATAGGACTACTTGCAAACTGGTGAGATGGGTACATAATAGATCAAACTTGTTACTTTTTATAATTTCTAGGTTATATTTAACTGGATGTATTTGGAATTATATGCTCTAAACCTCCATATCTTTTGCATCTTTCAACTAATACTGCACACAGGACAAAAAAACTTCACCATCAGGCCTTCCTCTTTAATCAAACTTTTGACCATTCACCACAATAATGTTAAAAATGTTATGTAGTTTGGAATCATTGATGTTGATTTTTGTTTAATCATTGTTTAAAGCAACTCTGCAGTGCTGCACTGCAAGGTTGTATTGTGTACATTAGAGAATTGTCACATGAACCAACTTTGAAAATGGCCCAACCTGTGTGAAGATATGCATCACGTATTAGTGTTAATGTTCCATGTGATAATATCATTTTTGTAAAGGGTACTATTATTTCAGTTTGATTACAGGGGCAGTTTACTTAATAAGATTAAGTATAAATTTACAATGACAAATTAACCAAGGACTGCTGAATGAGAAGATGCCATTGTCAGCTCTAAGAGTATGCTACCTGCTATCCACTTTGTTGAGGACTTTGCTTCTTTCAAGGTCACCCCTGTTTTGACAAGTTTCTTAGTTTTCTACTTTAGTTTATCTTTCTGCAATTTATCTCTTGCCAGTAGCATTTCACCTTGTCCTCTCTGCACCTAGTAGCATGGCCAACTATATCTCATTTAATTTCAACATTCATATTTTTACCAGAAATTAGTCTGTATTACTAGACCCATTAAAGCCTTAGAATGTCTTATGCCATTGTTATTTAATCTTTCCTGTTCTTTTATTGTAGAACATTTTCATCTTTCTGCTTGCTGTGCATCTTAAATCTCAAAATTTAATGGGCTTTCCTCAGAATCGGAAAGAATTATGTTTCAACTTAGAAAAAAAGCTATTAGCTTGAAACAGTATTTTTTTCTCTCCACAGATCCTGCCTGACCTGCTGAGTAATGCTATCATTTCTCTTTGTTCCTTATCACAGTCTCAGTCTGGGTTTGGCTTTATAACTTCTCAGCACAACTATAAAAAGCATAATCTATATTACCCCAACTGCTCTTCAATAATGAATCAAATTTAGTTTTATTAATAATAAACCTGTTTTCTATTGTTTTGTCTCCATAACTTTAACCTAGAGCTTCATTTTTAATTCCACTTTAGGGCCATATAACTGGTCCCACTCGTCACACTTTCACCAAAAATTCAGCCAAGTTTCCTCTCAGCTGTCAAACCAGTCTCACTGAATTGGAACCAGAAACTCTTATCACCAGTAGGAATTCAAGTAAAAATTGCTGTATGATTTTGCTATCTTGCATCACTTTGCACCCACAGGCCCATATCATTTTTTAAACTTTAATTATATTTGAAGGAAAGCTAGGTGACTATTTCAGTCTTTTTCCAAATACCTTATCAAGCAGACTAAATCAAGAGGCATCAAGTAAATTCTCCTTTGAAAATTCAGTAGCTTGCAGTACGTTTTTAAAAAAGTATATATAAATTTTCTTCTCTGTGTGATACCCCAAGAAAATCCAGAAACCTTATTAGCTCAAGACTAATGACATGGATTAGTAGTTCTAGACAAATTAGTGGATTTCAAAACCCTTGACTAGGTTTGGCACTTTGGGAAGGTGAAAATAATGATGGGTATTCTTAAGCAAATTCCTAGCCCTTGCACCCATAAAAGGTAAAACATTTAGTCAGAATTCAGAATGACAACGATCATGGTACCTCACTGAAACAGCAACTGCCTTTCTGATTTTACTGCAAGGCATGCTTAATTGAATGAGAAGTAAACCCAGTACCAAAAAGTAATAAAGGAGCTTGAAATTTGGGGGATTGTTAACATGGCCAAGTGTCCTTCAAGTTTTCTTAGCAGTGTTATCAAATTGAAGTTTCGTCATTAGTTTCATAAGGATATGTTACGTCGACTGTACCTCTTCCAATAGATGCTGCCTGGCCTGCTGCGTTCACCAGCAATTTTTATGTGTGTTGTTATGTTATGAAATGTGCCTAAAAACTCAGTCAGATGAATAGGGTTACTAAAGTATTCGTAAAGCAGCGATTGTGATGAAGAACAAGACGGGTGTAAGGAGGGAACTCTGGAAGGGACCTGTGCTGCTCATGGCATGGCTGTCAGTGGCTGTGAGAGGTTGCGGGGGGGGGGAGCTGGGGTTGTGATGAATGGATACATGGAAGTAGTTAAAAATTTTGGACCAGTTATAATGTCAAGGAGCAGGCCAGAAATGGACTTTGAATATTATAAAAATGTGTGTAAATATGAGGCATTCCTAGTCAATGTTAACCTGGGAGCACAGGGATAATAGTATTCCTTATCATCCTCCAGCTATCACATCTTGGCTCACACTAAGTCTTGTTTATTGGCTTGCTCTTCTCCTCTCCAAATGTTTCAGTTTGATCAACAACTCCCCTGTGATTCCCATTCAAACTCTGAATATCTGACTGCGGCCTTTTCCTTTCACATTTCATTTGGACAGAGCATTCCAACAGCCTTTTTCAACCACATCAGGACACTTGCTTTCTTACTTACAGTCCACTGCTTTACATGTTCCTTCAAATCCATCTCCTTAACATGTTTTCGAGGTCTTCAAATATTTCTATTGGAATTAAGCAACCATTTCCCATATTTTAAGTTCCATGAATTATGGAAATATTTTGTTGAACATCTTAAATTATAAATGCCACCACTGTTAGAACAAATATAATCAGTTAGTTAGTCTGTTATCATAAGGAATATAAAATATCAAATAGAGAATGGTGCTTTACTCTCACTGATATCATATTTATAGAACATGGTTTACAAGTTTACAGTATATAGGCCCCCCATGGCTACGTCATGGCAATGCCCTTCCTTTGAGTCATTAGATTGCTGGTTTTAAATCCCACTCCAAGGTCTTACACACAAATAATCTTGGCTGACACTTCAGTGATCTGTTTATTACTATCTCATTGCCTTTTGTGGGAACATCCTGTGGATAGACTGGTAGTGGTATTCTATTCATTGCAGAGTGCACCTGAAAAATACACTAGAGGTTGTAAATAGCACCATAGTAATGTGATTTTTATTCAATTGTTCATGTAGAAGAAACCTTGTCACTGTGTGGTCCCCTGAAAAAGATATAAGCAAGTTTGGTCTGGCTTCAGCATGGTATGATATCTTCATTACACTCCAACTCTTTTGTAATAATCTCATCTAGCTCATATTTTGAAGATAGTGGGAGTATAAACATTGTAACAATCGAATGGATGTAGGAATAATGTAATCTAAATTGAATCAAGTCATAGGGATTGACTGTGTTTTGGAACATCCCACTGGAGAGTTGGGCTCCTAACATGACACGTACTGAATCTTGATACGTGGATTAATTTCATAGCAATATGAAATGTGATTTCATCACACAACCATTAACAGGCATCCTAAATCTTAGACAACTTTGTAAAATAAGAGCACATCTAATGTGCTTTATCCATATTTTGTCAGCAACTTGCAATATTTTCAGTGGAGATAATCTATTTTACTGTAACAGCTCAAACATGGCCAAAGATCAACCTGCAAAATAAATCCACATGTATTTTTTGGTACGACTGGAATAATTCCTTGACAAATTAATAAATAAATTAACTAAAAAATAATGTGGGCCTCTGATCATCAATGGGAGTTTCATTTTCTATCTGAAGTACTCTTACTTCATTATTATGATATTTTAATAATTACTTAATTATTATGATATTTTAACTCCTCTCAGGAGCACAACATTCATACAACCTACAATGGGGCATGGATCAAAAAACTTATGTTGATTCCTTCTGGAAGGTGACTCAGATGGAAAAAGTACAGGAGTAACAGGAACTACAAATGGCAAGTAAATGTAGATTTTACAAACCTATCTTGATAAGATTTGTTTATAATGGAATGGTGAGATGGATCTAGATTATGCTTGGAGTTATTCCCTGTTGGGCATTTGGGCTGATTGAGCATAACATAATGACTAAAATGGGTGATGGTTCATGAAATTAAATACAGGCAAGGAAGTCTTCCAATTTTGTGATGACTTCCTATGAGTTCTAGTGTTTTACAGCCAGTGAACACTGTATTGAAATCTGTTCACTAGTGAGAGGATCAATGTGGCTTGAAAGCTTCTTACAGTTTACCGTAGCTGGATATTTTTGAACCCTGACCCATAATCTGGAAGTGCCTTCAGGTGTTATAAAATTCTAAGATAGCCCGTCAATATCTTAAAACTGTTGGAATGTTACTGACACATTAAATACGTAATACATTGATCTCAATCTCTGCAATGTATTTGTTTTGTTCTCAGATAAAACTTTTAGACCATAAGACCATAAGGCATAGAGTCATAGAACAGGCCCTTTGACCTAGCTGGACTGTGCCAGACTGTTATTCTCCCTAGCCCATCAAACTGCACCTAGACTATAGCCCTTCATACCCCTCAAATCCATGTATTTATCCATGTATTTCTCTTAAGTTTTGAAATCAAACTTGTATCCACAACTTCTGCTGGCAGCCCATTACAAAGTTTCACCACCCTCTGAGTGAAGAAGTTCTCCCTCAGGTTTCCTTTAATATTTCACCTTTCACCCTTAATCTATGAACTCTACTTCTAGTCTCACCCAATCACAGTGGAAAAAAACCTGCTTACATTTACCCTAGCTATACCCCTCATAACCTCTATCAAATTTCACTCTATTTTTCCCCATTCTCCTAATCTATTTAACCTTTCTCTAAAACTCGGGTCCGCAAGTTCTGGCAACATCCTTGTAGTTTTTTTCTGCACTCTTTTCATCTTATTCATATATTTCTTGCAGGTTGGCGACCAGAACTGCACACAACATTCCAAATTTGGCCTCACCATATTCTACATAACATCCAACTCCTGTACTTAACACTGTCATTTATGAAGGCCAATATGCCAAAGTCTCCCTTTATGACACAATCTAACTGTGACACTGCTTTTAAGGAATTATGGATTTGTATTCCCAGATCCCTTTGTTGTACTGCATTCCAGAGTGCCCTACCATTCACCATGTAAGTTCTACGCCGGTTTGTCCTCTCAAAGTGCAATACCTCACACTTGACTGCATTAAATTTCGTCCGTCATTTTCCAGCCCATTTTACCTGCTGGTCCAGATCCTGCTGCAAGCTTTGATAGCCTCGCTTGTAGTCCATTCTGCACCAAACATTCTGCTCCAGCCTCCCATGCGAGACTTTGTTAAAGGCCTTGCTAAGGTCCACCTAGATAACACCCATTGCCTTTCCTTCAAAAAAATTCCTGGTAAACTCTTGAAAAAATCTAAAAGATTGGTTAGACATGACCTACCACGCACAAAGCCATGTTGAATATCCCCAATAAGACCCTGTCTATCTGAACACTTATATGTATACAGTCTCTTAGAATATCTTGCAATAATTTACCCAGTAAGGGCATCAGGCTTACTGGCTTATAATTTCCCAGCTTATTCTTTGAGCCTTTTATGAAAACCAGAACAACATTAGCTATCCTCCGGTCTTCTGACATTCCACCCGTAGCTAAGTCCATTTTAAATATCTCTGCCAGGGTCTCTGGAATTTCTGCACTAGCCCTTTTCAAGGTCTGAAGAGTCAGTTTATCAGGTTCTAGGGACTTATCAAGGCTAATTTACCTCAAGAGAGTAAGCACCAATTCTTCTGTAACCCAGATACAGTCTATAACTTTGCTACTCTTTTGCCACAGTTCTATAAATTCTGAATTTGCATCCAATGTAAATACAGATGTAAAAAATCTTTTTAAGATCTCTCCCGTCTCTTTTGGCTCCATTCATAGATAACTATGCTGATCTTAAAATGGATCAATTTTCTCCCCTACTATCCTTTTGTTTTTAATGTATCTGTAAACCCTCATTGTATTCTCCATCACCTTATCTGCCAGAATGACCTCACGCCTTCCTTTAGCCTGATTTCCCTGTTCTCTTGCATTTCCTATACTCATTAAGCACCTTTTTTTGTTATTTGCTGCCTATATTTAGTAAGCACCTCCTACTTCTTCCTAACCTGAATATCCCTGAAAATCCAAGGTTCCAGAAATATGTTATCCTTGCCTTTTATTCTAACAGGAATACAGACTCCATACTCACAATATTTCACTTTTGAAGGCCTCCATCTGCCAGAAAACAACTTATTCCGATCCACACCTGTCAGATCCTTTCTGATGCCATCAAAATTGGCATTTCTTCAGTTTAGTCTCTCAACCTGAGGACCAAACCTATCCTTCTCCATAATTAACTTGAAGCTAAAGGATTTATCATCACTAGATTCAAAGAGTTCCCCTGCATATACTTCTGTCTCCTGCTCTGTCTTGCCCTCTAATAGGAGATCCAGTATCTCCTATTATTTGGGACATTTATATATTGTTTGAGGAAACTTTCCGAAACACACTTGACAAGCTCCATCCTATCCAGTAGGGATACAGTATCGGAGTCCCAGTTAATATGTGGGAAGTTAAAATCACCTACTAACACAACCTTATTTTTCTTGCAACTGTCTGCAATCTCTCCAAAATTTGCTCCTCTAAATCCTACTGACTATTAGTATATCTACAATATAATCCCATTAATGTGGTCATCCCTTATTTATTCCTCAGTTCAAACCCATGTAGTCTCAGCAGATGAGCCCTCCAATATGTCCCATCTGAGCACAGTGGTGATATTTTCTCTGATGAGTAATGTCACCCTTCACTTTCAATACCCCCCTCCCCTCCACCACATCTAAAACAACGTAATGCTGGAATATTAAGCTGCCAATCCCACAACTAAGTCTGACTAATGGTTACAATATCACAATACTGATCCATGCTCTATGCTCATTTGCCTTTCCTACCATATTTCTTGAATTGAAATAGGCCCAACTCAGATCATTAGTCCCACCGCGCTCAACCTTTTGGTTTCCATCTTTGTAAGTAGGATTAACATCTTCTTTCCCTATTCACACTTCACTCGCAGCCCCAGGACTCTGGTTCTCATCCAAAGCAGTGCTAGCAAACCTTCCAGCAAGGATATTAGTCCCCATCCAGTTCAGGTGCAAAATGGTTCTGTCTGTATAGGTACCACCGTTGCTGGAAGAGAGCTCAGTGATCCAAAATCTGAAGTCCTCCCTCCCACACTGTCTCCTTAACCACAAGTTAAACTGTTTTCCATTTCTAGGCTCACTAGTATGTAACACAGATAGCAATCCCAAGATCACCATGCTGGAGGTCATGTCCTTTAACTTGCCAACTAACTCCCTGAACTCACTTTTGAGGACATCAACATCCTTCCTGCCTATGTCATTGGTACTGATGAGGAGCATGACCTAACTGCTCACTCTTACCCTTGAGAATATTATGGACTTAATCTGATGTGTTCTTGACCCTGGCACCTGGGAAGCAACGTACCATCTGGAATTTTTTTTTTTCTCATCCTTTGAACCTCCTTTCTGTTCCCCTAACCAATCATTTTCCTATCACCACAATTCGCCTCTTCTCTCCCTTCCTTTCTGAGTCACCGACTAGATTCAGCACCAGAGGCCTGACTGCAGTGACTTTCCCCTGTTAGGCTCCTCCCCAGCACCTCCAAATAGTATCCAAAGCAATATATTTGTTATTGAGGAGAACAGCCACAGAGATACCCTAAAGGGGTTGCCTATCCCCTTTTCTTCTTTGGACGGTCATCTGTCACCTGTGTTCTGCACCTTATGTGTAACTACCTCTCAGTGAACCACCCTTCCCCACCCCCTGTCTCCCAAATATCCAAAGTTCATCCAGCTCGATCTCGAGTGCCCTAATGCATTCTGCAAGAGGTTGCAGCTGGGAGTACCTCTTGCAGGTGAAGTCATCATCGATAGTGATTGTTTTTTTCCCAGTGGTAAAGACAAATGATGTCATCAGTTTCCCCGCTCTTGGAGGTGCTGAGGATAACTCACAACTTCTTAGAAAGCAGTCACAACAAAACCAAGAGCATATTGATCAAGGATTAGCAAGGAGATAGTAATCAAAGGAATATGGAAGTCTAAATCCCAGCATCTCCTGGCCTTTTCAACCTTTTCATCCTTTTCAATGGGCAGCTTCAGACAATTGTCCTCTTTTGTGAAAACAGTTCTGGGTAACAGGCTGTGATCGTTATCCTCTTAAACAACTGAGATATTGGGCAATCTTACAGCACTGGAGGCAAAGAACCATTTCATTGTGTAGTCATGCTGTGATGTGCATGTCAGCACCAGTGACTCCAATCCTTAGCATTTTCCTGAACTTCTGTGGTCTCCTATCTAATTGTAGTTTTGTGGCCATTGCAGGGACTAATTTCTAAACACTGCAGTGGTTTTCTGCTGATCAGTGCAGAGATCCTGACGGGAACAGAAAAAAAAAATGCAGAAGGATGCTTGCTAAACCGCAGTGCATTATCTTTAATATAATTTTTCCAATATCACTAATATTTCTGGATGTTTTGCGTGGATGTCTATGTTGCATGCTGCAGAGCTTTAATGAATGAAAAGAAGGCAGATGTGAAAAAAGAGGGCAGTGGAAATATCTCAGTGCCCAAGCTAATACTTACCCTGCAGTGTGCAAATTAGCTGGTCCATTACATACCGTATAACAGTAGCTGCACTTTAAACGACCTCTTCAGCTGCAAAAAAAAACTTTGTGACATTTTGAAAGAAATGAAAGCTTTTCATTCTTAAAAAAAAAGGATGTCTAAGTTATGCAGAAATGGATTCATGCCTGTGATAATTAGTGTGTAGACTGAATAGGGATGATTCAGTTGTCATTTGGTATCCTTTTTGAAACACCTCAAACTTATATTTGATATGAATGTCAATGGATTACAAGGAGGTTATTTCCATTTGCAATAAAACAATTAGGATTTTAAAATTATAAAAATAATAGCAAAAGGAAACAACTTTCCTTGCTTGAGGATTCAAGGAAAAGAAAAACTGTTACAACTAGAGCTGGTTCCTTCAAAAGTGAAATCAGGCAGTACTTTTTTTTCCATAATAGGTTGAACAGTTGAGGGACCGTTTCCTCCCAAATTGCTGGGTCAATTAGAATTGGAAAGATATTTTTTTCAGTCAGGGTCATGACATGAGATGGATCACAGGAAGATAAATGAAAGCCCAGCAACAGAGCTAAATGGAGAGTCTGATTGTTTGTTTTGAATTCTGAATAATACGCTTATTAACGGATGTTGAAAAAAATTGAATGCTGCCTACTTTATCAAGGAGTTAATTTATTTATTTCCTGTGTTTTGCAATGGAAAATAGATGTAACATGGGGTTTGCCTGCAACCTGGATGAAATAGACTTTCTCAATCTGGTTTGCAGTTAGGTAAATAATTTTCTAATCTCTTTCAATTTAAACCTGTTTTATGTATTGTCAGGAGCTAGCTTTTAGGAAATTCACAATCATATACCACATTTGCTATACCAAGAGAGTTGAATGCATAATACTCTTATATTCAGTGCACAATTTGGCTGATGGATCATCTGGGAGAATATAAACCACGCTGTTTCCTTAAGCTTGTTGACATTTGGCTTCAATGCGTTTGAAATCTGGAAAATATGCACGTCCCTGCTTTCAATGTTAAGACAACTTATAGCCATTATTTCTGAAGTTTAAATGCTTCCCATATTTCTTTCCTGTTCTCCAAAGATACTGATTCATACTCAGATATATTCCAAAGGTTGCCAGCAGGACATAATGAAAACTTCCCAATTGGCCATTCTTCACATGTAAGCATGAGTAGTGGCAGATCATTGTCAATAGGGAAAGGGGATAGGAAGTGGAGAGGAGTCAAGCTTAACTTGATGCTACCCAATGATACAAAATAATCTGAAGACCTATTCCTTCAGAAATGGGGTTTGAGGTTGAAACTCGCAGAGTTATGAATTCATCAAGATTCATACACTGATAATATGTAGTTGCCTTCCTAGTTGGACTCTTCCAGCATATAATCAGTCTCTACATCTAACAGCTGGTACTCAAAATTATGAAGAAAACAAATTGACATATATATGAATAATACCTGCTTTTTTAAAAACAAATGTTTTCAATCATTTCAATTTTGCATTTGACTTGATAATGAAATAAACCTCTCACATTGAAATATTGTCATTGTAAGTTAGCCTTATGAATTAAAAAGTATACAAAGCATACATTTTGGGGCATAACAAAAGCAGAAAGTGCTGGAAACATTCAGAATCTGTGAATGAAGCAACAGAGTTAATGCCTCCGGTTGATTAAATTTGTGACAGCCGAAGGGATTATAACCCATTGGCCTGTAATTTAACTTCGTTCTTCTCTCCAAGGATTATGCCTGATCTGATGAATACTTCTAGCACTTTCTGATTTTATTTGAGATTTACAGCATCTGCAGTTTTTTTTTGCTTTTCAAATACAATTTGGGCTAATGTTTCCACACTGCTTTTTAAGCCCCAAACCAATGCTGGCAAGTCTTGTATACCAATGAACACTTCATTCATATTGCTTAAAAAAAATGACTTCCTCTTAAAAGGAGGTCCCCAGTCACACCATTTATAATTTTCCATTCCTAACCTCCATCCCCTCGGTACTATAGTACCATGATCCTCACTGACATGGGGTTCACTAATATCATTTTATTTTCACATGGGAAACCTGTAGGTGACTTTGTGAGGGCCTATTCCTTCCAAATCTTTCCGACTGTTAAGGTTTTGTATAAAATGTCTAATGCTTTCTCCTTCACTTGACCAAGAGGTTCGAGAGTGTGATTGGTCCTTAGAGAGATGCAATCATTGGTACAGGAACCCAACTGTTCAATGGAAATTCCTCCATTTAAATTCAAGGCATGGGCACCATGAATGCAACTCTGAATCCCAATGGCCACCACATCCCACATCTTTTTGTACCATTAGCTGTTTTTGACTCCCTGGGACACCAGAGAACTTCAGCTATGTCTGGATTTAGCCCCATAACACGCCACTAATAGATTATCTTTCATTTTGAAAAACAGAACGATACAGCCTTTTGCTGTTGGCATTAAATCATCTTCATGTTGAACCTCCGTGCACCTCCTTGCTCATTGTCAACTGTGGCTCCATTGGTCTTGCGAGGAATGTACTCTATATCAATGTTGCTCTTGTGCTTGCCCTTGCCCCGACTCCATACAAAGAGGAGCAGGAAGCAGAACAAGACTACACCTAGAAAGGTGAAGCAGCCCATGGCCGTGGACACTAGTATTGTCTTGAGGTCCAGGGACACCGTCATGGGAACGTGAGTCCCATTGGAGTGGGTGTTGTTCAATTCGGTCAGGTACTGAGAGGTCCTGTTTCCACGCAAGTGCTCGGAAAGTCCCTTAACTTGCAACGTAGCTGAGGTGGTGTCGTTCCCGGCAGCGTTGCTTGCAATGCAAAGGTAGACTCCGCTGTCCAGAAACTGGGTGGAGCGGAACTTCAGGGTGCCATCTCCCTGGACAGTCACCCTACCATTTGACTTGAAGGTGATCAGTCTCCTGCGTGGGGATTGCCAGGAAATAACCGGTAGTGGGTCACCGTCGGCTTGGCACATGAACTGAGCTGTCTGACCCTCCTCTACCATCAAATTCTGTGGCTCCTTGTCTCGTATTTGGGGTCTTTGACAGGTGAAATAGCTGGGGAGGTATAGATTGTTGAAATCTGAGAACTGCTTCCCCCTCAGGCTCTCTGGCGATGCACATGTTGGAGGCTCTCCTGAGAACCTCACCATCTTCCTCCTTTGCAGAATCCAGAGCAGCCGGCAGTCACACGCCAGCGGGTTGTGGTCTATGCACAACACCTGTAGGCTCCTGGTGCTCTGAAAGGTGCTCTCCTCCAGAGTGTCCAGCAGATTGTGCGACAAATTCAATACCCGCAGGACTTGCAGCCCCTTGAAGGCACGGGCTTCGATAGTCATCAGCTGAGCATGGACCATATGCACTTCTTGAAGGCGTGTTAGGTCCTGGAGCATGCCTGCTTCGACCACGCTGATGGGGTTGAAGGACAGATTAAGATGTACGAGGTGAACCAAGTGCCTGAAGGCAACGTAGGGCACAGCAGAGAGGTTGGTGTTGGTGATAGACAGGGAAGTGAGATTAAGACCATGCAAGCTGTTGGCAGGCAGTGTGTCCAGCAGTGGCCAGTGACTGATCTCCAGGTGCTTCAGCCTGAACAGCTTCTTGAAGGCATAGGCGTGGATGGCATTGATGTGTAAGTGGCAGAGCCGGAGGCGGACTAGGTTGTGGAGGTGAGACAGGGCTTCAGTGGGCACTGCAGTGAGGTTACACTTCTCCAGTGTCAGCTGCTGTAATGCTAGCAAGCCACTGAAAGCTCGGTGGGAGATGTACACCAGGTCATTGTCCCCTATCTCCAGAGACTTTAAGTTATGCAGATCCTGGAATGTGTAGTCCAGCAAAATAACAATTTTATTGTCACTGATGTCCAGCCGTGTCAAGTTAGACAAGCCAGAAAAAACACCGAGGGGTATCAACTTTAGTCGGTTGCTCTTCAGGCGTAGGGAGCGCAAGTTAAAAAGATTACTAAAAGAACCAGGTTCTAAGGATGAAATGATATTCTCACTAATGTCGATTACT
The DNA here is from genome assembly GCF_030028105.1 of Mobula birostris. Lineage (NCBI taxonomy): Eukaryota > Metazoa > Chordata > Chondrichthyes > Myliobatiformes > Myliobatidae > Mobula > Mobula birostris. The sequence goes on from NC_092374.1 coordinate 70,234,069, forward strand.
TCCAACAGGGTGTAGGATGCAAACTCATCTGGATTGATTGTCTTTAGCTTGTTCTTGCTCAGGTCCAGTATTTTGGTCTCAATAGGAATGCCCTCCGGGATCACAGTCAAGCGCCTCCGATGACAGGTGACAGACTTGTTCTGGGCAGAGCATTCGCAGCGAGCCGGACATCCGACTGTCGATCCTGTGAGAACGATGATCAGAACCAGACCCAGGAATGGCTGCCAACATGATATGGCCACATGAAACATGACTTTGCTGAAGCAGTCCACCATTCTGTCAAGGGCCTACAACAGAGGGAGACAAAAGAAAACATGCAGCTTTAGGCACATAGCATAAATCACAGCTTTGTTGAATCATCATTATGCAGTTAGGGTACAGTGCCAATTTGTGTCTCTATTAGTTGTACTAATGATTCATTAGGATTAACCTCTTCCATCAGCTGTGTGAGTATTTAACAACCCCAAGGATTTATAAGGTTAAGCTGCCTCTTTCTATGAACTGTGACTCCCTCTCCCCAAGCACAAAGGTAGCTGCCAGGATTATGACAATGAAACTCCCTTTTTAATTGGGAATGGGTCCTTTTATCATCTGAATGTACACTTCTTCTGTCTTAACACTAAGAAGAACTAAACTTAATAGCACCAGAAGGTACAGAAATACAAGTCAGCCCAAATCCACTTGTTGCCATGGTAAAGCTTTGACTTTTGCCGTAAAACTATTAAATTAATAGCTCTGACCCACTTTGGTTTACTAGTGTAGCTTAAAAAGTATAAAACTTTCAATGTTTTTCTCATGGTGGAAGCAGCTCTCTCTATGGTTTCCTGACATACTACCTAACTGTTGATGGAATGTTTTGTTTAGAAAGTTATTTTCTCTGAACCAAATAAGCTGTGTGTATTCTATTTTTCTTTCCTTCCAGAGATTGCAATAGACACAGAGAAAGAAGAAAAGAAATGGATTACCTGTTGTGCAGTTTGAAAGGAAAATCAGATGCAGTTAGCAGAACAGTCTCTTTTTGTCTGACATCTTACTTTACACTTACCGCAACACAAGGAAAGACTTTTCAATCCATCAGGTCCCAAAGGAGCAATCCCATTACCCTCATAACTTATTTTCCTGTACCTGTGTAGTGTACTCTCTCTCATATGCTCATCATCTTTTTGATTCCTTTTGCCTCTAGCCTATAGTAAGTGGGACTTTACATATCAGCTAACTAATCTGGGATGTGAGGGGCAGGTAGTGTAAATGGGAACTTTGTGGAAACCCATTTGTCAGTTCACATGGTAACACTGGGAATATGCAATGTCCACACAGAAAGTATCCAAGATCAGGATTGAACCCAAGTTACTTTAGCTGTGAGGCAGTAGCACCATTTATGGCAACTCTCTGGTACCCTCCCTCAAGAGTGTAATAGAATCAGGGATTTTTACAACACAGAAGAGAGCCACTTAACACCAAGGATCTAACCTGGACCCAACATATCGAAGCAGCTACAAGGAAGGCATGATAGTGGTTATATTTAATCAGGCTTTTGAGAAGATTTTGCATGTCAGCAAGAACACTCAAAAATTTCCACAGATGTACTGTGGAGAGCATCTTGACTGGCTGGATCAGTGTCTAGTGTTGGAGGACAGTGACTGTAAGCTGCAGGGAACTGTAAACTCAGTCAGCTGCATCATGGGTACTAGCCTCCCCGGTATCCGGAACATCGTTATGGAGTGGTGCCTCAAAAAGGCAGCTTCCATCATTAAGGACCCCTATCTCTCAGGACAATGCTTTGTTCTCCTTGCTACCCAGAGAGGGGGTACAGAAGCCTGAAGACATACACTCAGTGATTCAGAAACAGCTACTTTCCCCCTACCATCCAATTTTGAACAGACATTAAACCTATGAACACTGCCTCACTACTTTTTTATTTCTATTTTTGCACTACATATTCAACTTAACTATTTAATATAGGTATATACTTACCATAATTCACAGCTTTTTCTCTATTATTATGCATTGCATTGTACTGCTGACACAAAGACAACAAATTGCATGACATATGCTGCTGATATTAAATCTGATTCTGAAGTGAATCTGCTCCCATAGAGCTATGAGACAACACCATTAACTGCCACATCACATCCAACCTTGGACTAGAAATAAAAGTAGAGTAGTAGTGAGTTGTCCTTGCCCAGACAGGGCTCTCTGCATTTCAATTCATTGATTTGCCCCAATGATCTAACATACTGTCTTGAGAAATGAACCAGCTTAAAAAATAGCTTAATAATTCATGATAAGTGGTGTCTATTTAAGTCTAATACAAGGAAGGATTTTTTTCTCATAAAGTTGTGAATCTTTGGGATTCTTTTTACACACCAGACAGTTATGAGTGCTGAGTCATTAAAGTATATTAAAGAGGAAACTAGATAGACATTGAGTCGGGATAAAAAATCTTAACAATTTAGAACATTTTCTCATCTAATGTTAATCAAATACATAGAAACTGGTGAAACGTGGATACAAAAGGCAGAATACAAAGTGAATACTATTGGGCCCGGGCTAGCTCATTAAGTGAAAGGGATTCTGCAGACACTGGAAATCTTGAGCGTCACACATAAAATGCTAGAGGAACTCAGCAAGTCAGGCAGCATTAAAACATTCATTCATAGATTGTGGACCTGGGCAGCACCTCAGTTCATCCCTAATCGCTCCTGAACTGAGGAGGTTGTTAAGAGTCATCCATATCAGTTGGTCCAGACTACAGTATATCAAGGCAGACCAGTAAAGGATAGTAAATAGAACATGGAAATTTACAGCACATTACAGGCCTTTCGGTCCACAATGTTATGCCGACCATGTAACCTACTCTAGAAACTGCCTAGAATTACCCTACCGCATAGCCCTTTATTTTTCTAAGTACCACGTAACTATCCAAGAGTCTCTTAAAAGACCCCATTGTATCCGCCTCCACCATTATCACTGGCAGTGCGTTCCATGCATCCACCACTCTCTGTGTGAAAAACATACCCCTGATATCCCCTCGGTACCTATTTCCAAGTACCTTAAAACTATGCCCCCTTGTGTTAGCCATTAGAGCCCCAGGGGAAATCTTCTGCCTATCCACATGATCAATGCCTCTCATTATCTTATATACCTCTATCAGGTCACCTCTCATCCTCCATCGCCACTCAAGTTCACTCAGCTTATTCTCATAAGGCACACTTTCCAATCCTGACAACATTCCTGTAAATCTCCTCTTAACTCTCTCTATAATACCCACATCTTTCCTGTAGTGAAGTGACCAGAATTGAACACAATACTCCAATTGGGGTCTGAACAAGGTCTTATATAGCTGTAACATTACCTCACAACTTTTGAATGGTTGATGAATGCCAACACACTATATGCCTTATTAACAACACGGTCTACGTGTGCAGCAGCTTTGAGTGTCCTATGGACATGAACCCCAATATACCTCTGATTCATCACACCGCCAAGGATCTTACCATTAATACTACATTCTGTCTTCAAATTTGACCTACCACAATGAACAACTTTACACTTATCTGGGTTGAACTGCATCTGCCACTTCCCAGCCCTGTTCTGCATCCTATCAATGTCGCACTGTAAGCTCTGACAACCCTCCAGACTATCCACAACACCCACAACATTTGAGTCATCAGTGAACTTACTAACCCACCCTTCTACTTCTTCACCCTGGTCATTTATAAGAATCACAAAGAGAACAGGTCCCAGAACAGATCCCTGAAGCACACCACTGGTGACCATCCTCCTAACAGAGACTTGGATGGCTCAGGGACAGGAATGGTTACTTTGAGTGCCAGGCTTTAGATATTTCAGAAAGGACAGGGAGGGAGGCAAAAGAGGTGGGGGCGTGGCACTGTTGATCAGAGATATTGTCACGGCTGCTGAAAAGGAGGAAGACATGGAGAGATTGTCTACAGAGTCTCTGTGGGTGGAAGTTAGGAACAGGAAGTGGTCAATAACTCTACTGGGTGTTTTTCAAAGACCACCCAAAGCTAACAGGGACATCAAGGAGCAGATAGGGAGACAGATTCTGTAAAGGTGTAATAATAACAGGGTTGCTGTGGTGGGAGATTTTAATTTCCCAAATATTGATTGGCATGTTCCTAGAACAAGGGCTTTAGCTGGGGTGGAATTTGTTAGGTGTGTTCAAAAAGGTTTCTTGACACAATATGTGGATAAGCCTACAAGAGGAGAGGCTGTACTTGATCAGGCATTGGGAAATGAACCTGGTCAGGTGTCAGATCTCTCAGTGGGAGAGCATTTTGGAGATAGTGATCACAATTCTATCTCCTTTACCATAGCATTGGACAGGGATAGGAACAGACAAGTTAGGAAATAATTAATTGGAGTAAGGGGAAATATGTGGCTATCAGGCTGGAGCTTGGAAGCATAAATTGGGAACAGATGTTCTAAGGGAAATGTATGGAAGAAATGTGGCAAATGTTCAGGGGATATTTGAGTGGAGTTCTGCACAGGTACATTCCATTGAGAAAGTGAAAGGATGGTGCACAAAGGCTGTTGTAAATCTAGTCAAGAAGAAAAGAAGAGTTTATGAAAGGGACTGGATGAGATGTACCCCAGGCTATTGTGGGAGGCGAGGGAGGAGATTGCTGTGCCTCTGGCGATAATCTTTGCATCATCAATGGAGACGGGAGGGGTTCCGGAGGATTGTAGGGTTGCGGATATTCTTCTATTATTCAAGAATGGGAGTAGAAATAGTCGAGGAAACTATAGACCAGTGAGTCTTACTTCAGTGGTTGGTAAGTTATTGGAGTAGATCCTGAGAGGCAGGAGGTATAATATGATTAGGAATAGTCAGCATGGCTTTGTCAAAGGCAGGTTGTGCCTTACGAGCCTGATTGAATTTTTTGAGGATGTGACTAAACACATTGATGAAGGTAGAACAGTAGATGTAGTGTATATGGATATCAGCAAGGCATTTGACAAGGTACCCCATGCAAGGCTTACTGAGAAAGTAAGGAGGCATGGGATCCAAGGGGACATTGCTTTGTGGATCCAGAACTGGCTTGCCGACAGAAGGCAAAGAGTGGTTGTAGACGGGTCATATTCTGCATGGAGGTTAGTCACCAGTGGTATGTCTCAGTGATCTGTTCTGGGGCCCCTACTCTTCGTGATTTTCATAAATGTCCTGGATGAAGAAGTGGAGGGATGGGTTAGTAAATTTGCTGATGACACAAATGTTGGAGGTGTTGTGGATAGTGTGCAGGGCTGTCAGAGGTTACAGTGAGAGATTGATAGGATGCAAAACTAGACTGAGAAGTGGCAGATGGAGTTCAACCCAGATAAGTATGAGGTGGTTCATTTTGGTAGGAAAAATAGTATTAATATAGTATTAATGGTCAGACTATTGGCAGTGTGGAGGATCAGAGGGATCTTGGGATCCGAATCCATAGGACACTCAAAGCTGCTGTGCAGGTTGACTCTGTGGTTAAGAAAGCATATGGTGCATTGGCCTTCATCAATTGTGGGATTGACTTTAAGAGCTGGGAGGTAATGTTACAGCTATATAGGACCCTGGTCAGACCCCACTTGGAGTATTGTACTCAGTTCTGGTCGCCTCACTATCGGAAGGATGTGGAAACTATAGAAAGGGTGCAGAGGAGATTTACAAGGATGTTGCCTGGATTGGGGAGCATGCCTTATGAGAATAGGTTGGGTGAACTCGACCTTTTTTCCTTGGAGCGATGGAGGATGAGAGATGACCTGACAGAGGTGTATAAGATGACGAGAGGCATCGATCATGTGGATAGTCCGAGGCTTTTTTCCAGGACTGAAATGGCTAGCACAAGAGGGCACAGCTTTAAGGTTCTGGGAAGTAGGTACAGAGGAGATGTCAGGGGTAAGTTTTTTACACAGAGAATGGTGAGTGCGTGGAATGGGCTGCCAGCGATGGTAGTAGAGGTGGATACAATAGGTTCTTTTAAGTGACCCTTGGACAGGTATATGGAGCTCAGAAAAATAGTGGGCTATAGGTAACCCTAGGTAATTTCTCAGGTAAGGATATGTTCGGCACAGCTTTGTGGGCCGAAGGGCCTGTATTGTGCTGTAGGTTTTCTATGTTTCTATATTTCTAACTTCTGGAGTTGTATAAAATCATGAAAAGCAGAGACATAGTGAACACACATAGTTTTTTTCTCAAGGAAGATAAACGAAATATTAGAGGGCATGGGTTTATGTAAGATGTAATGGTAAAATTGTACTAGGCATTGGTGAGGCCAAGTTTGGAGTATTGTGTATAGTTTTGGTCACCAAATTATAAGAGAGATGTCAACAAAATAGACAGAGCACAGAGAAGGTTTACTAGAATGTTACTTGGGTTTCATCACCTAAGTTACAGAGAAGTGTTGAACATCAGTCACTGAAAGCAAGCATGCAAGTACAGCAGGTTGTGAAGAAAGCTAATGGTATGCTGGCCTTCATATCAAGGGGAATTGAGTACAAGAGCAAAGAGATCCTTCTGCAGCTGTACAGGGCCCTAGTGAGACAACACCTGGAGTACTGTGTGCAGTTTTGGTCTCCAAATTTGAGGAAGGACATTCTTGCTATTGAGGGAGTGCAGCGTAGGTTCACAAGGTTAATTCCTGGGATGGCGGGACTGTCATATGTCGAAAGATTGGAGCAACTGGGCTTGTATACTCTGGAATTTAGAAGGCTGAGAGGGGATCTTATTGAAACATATAAGATTATTAAGGGATTGGACACGCTGGAGGCAGGGAGCATGTTCCCGTTGATGGGTGAGTCCAGAAACAGAGGCCACAGTTTAAGAATAAGGGGTAGGCCATTTAGAACGGAGTTGAGGAAAAACTTTTTCACCCAGAGAGTGGTGGATATATGGAATGCTCTGCCCCAGAATGCTGCGGAGGCCAAGTCTCTGGATAATTTCAAGAAAGAGATGGATAGAGCTCTATAAGATAGCGGAATCAAAGGTTATGGGTATAAGGCAGGAACTGGATACTGATTGTGGATGATCAGCCATGATCACAGTGAATGGCAGTGCTGGCTCGAAGGGCCGAATGGCCTACTCCTGTACCTATTGTCTATTGTCTAAGTTGGGTCTTTATTCTTTGGAGTGTAGAAGATTGAGGGAGGACCTGATAGAGGTATTTAAAATTATGTGAAGGATAGATAGAGTTGACGTGGATAGGCTTTTTCCATTGAGAGTGGGGGAGATTCAAACAAGAGGACATGAGTTGAGAGTTAAAGAGCAAAAGTTAAGGGGTAACATGAGGGGGAACTTCTTTACTCAGAGAGTGGTGGTTGTGTGGAACGAGCTTCCAGCAGAAGTGGTTGAGGCAGTTTTGATGTTGTTTAAAGTTAAACTGGACAGCTATATAGACAGGAAAGGAATGGAGGGTTATGGGCTGAGTGCAGGTCGGTGGGACTAGGTGAGGGTAAGAGTTCGGCGTGGACTAGAAGGACCGAGATGGCCTGTTTCCATGCTGTAATTGTTACATGGTTATATGGTCATAAGATTTAACCTGGATCTCAGGAGCAACTTTAGCATACAGGCAGCCGTGCGTATATGGATGGAGCTGCCTGAGAAATTGACTGAAACAGGTACAATAACAATATTGAAAAGATATTTGGATAAGTATGTGCACGGGAATGTTTCGAAAATATGGACAAAATGTGCTCAGATGGCACCATAATCAGCATGGGCAAATTGGGCCAATATGAATCTATTGATATAAGAAAGATGATCAACCTGTTTCTCTGTCCGCAAATGCTGCCTGACCTGCTCAGTATTTTTTCTAATTTTATGTCAAGTGTTTTGATGCTATTTCTTGAATTTAAATTCAAGCTTCCATTGTAACATGGTCCTGAAACTTAGCTGCTATTCCTGTAATTAAGCATTGATCTGGAGTCAATGTCAAAATATTTAATAAGAAGCAAGAGCTGGTTTCTGTTTGCTCTATGATTCCATATAATTTTAGCTGCTGTAAGCAGTGGTGGGAACCACACTTGGTGCTTGTTGCCCATTACTGTTGTTTTTCTGAACATTTAAAATCTATCTCAGTCTTGAATGCTCTTGATGACTCAACATCCTTGATTCACTACTCTCCGAGAAAGGACATTCTCCCGATTCCTAGTCTTAAATAGAAACTAATTTATCATGCAGCCGTGCCCCCTACTTCAAACCCTGTCAGTTGATTCAAAAATAACAAGCCTGGACTGATTGTCAACTGAATAATATCGCTGAGCATGAGGTATAAATTTAGGGCTATAATGAGCTAAGTGCCTTAGTGTTTTGAATAATGTTAGTTTGATAAAAGTGTGAATAAACACAAAAAAATCAAAGCTATTTTTGATTTGGACATTGTACTTTTATGTGGAATCGGCTTGGGATATTATTCACACGATTTGTAACAAAGTTGAGCTTCCGTTGAAGTCCTTTTGTTGCTCCTGATTCGAAATTTATAATCTTTAAAGGTTATCTTGCCCAGGATCAACTTCATCTCTTGACTTGATCGCACAACAACACAGCTCCACCAGAACTGAATGAAACACAATACACTGAGAGACACATTTCAGGATAAAAGCGGTTAAGTGTATTACAGAAAATTAATTCATGTAAAAGCAAAATAAATTGAACAGAAGATGCATGAAAAATAGTTTGCCAAATTAAACTACAGGTTCAGCACCTCTTATCTGAAATTCTAAAATCTGAAAGCCTTCAAAATCAGAATTTTTTAAAGCACTGACATAATGTTACAAATGGCACTGGGAAGGTTCCCAAGTAATGAACATGTGTCTGTGCTCCACAGACAGTTCTGAGAAGTGACCTTACATATGTAATGAACATAAGCTAATGAAAAATAGAAAAGCACTGCATAAAGCGAAAATGAAGATATCGATTGTGTATTGAAAGAGTGGATTCATCAGCATCGGAGTGACCATATGCCACTTAATGGTATGCTGATCATGAAACAAGCAAAGGTCTATCATGACAAGCTGAAAATTGAAAATAATTGTGAATATTCAGCAGACTGGCTGCAGAAAGTTAAGGAAAGGCATGGCATTAATCTTTATTAAAGATCTGTGGTGATGAAGCAGCTGCTGACCACGAAGCAGCAGAAAACTTCATTGATGAGTTTGTCAAGATTGTTCCTAGCAAAAGTCAAACACACTGAACAGCTGCATCAGTTTGTATGTATGATGAACACATGTAACAAAAAGACTGCTGACATAAATTCAGAGCCAGGAATGATGGTGATGCCAATCAGCCACTGTCTTTCCACCTATGCAGCTGAGGTAGTGGAAACTGAGCTTTTTGATTATTCAATGTAAACATTATTGTTCATGTTCAAAATTATTAAGAAATATGATATAAAACTACCTTAAGGTGTATGTATAAGCTGTATGTGTAATGTAAATAGATTTCATGTTTAGACTTGGGTCCCATCCCCAATGTATCTCAATGTATAGATGCAAATATTCCAAAATCAGAAAAAAATCCAAAATCCAAAAATTTCGAGCCCCAAGCTTTTCAGTTAAGTGCTGTTCAACCTGTAATGTTAATAGACTGACAACAAAGTAATGTCTTTTAGTTTTTTTAGTTAGTTGTTCCAGTACTGCTCCATTCATAGTGACCTTGCTCAAATGCCAGACACGATAGCCAGGGGGACATAGAAACATTGCAATTGTTCTGCAGTGCTCAGTAATAAATCATTTTTTAAAAAATTTGTGCCTGACAAAGCAACATTTATAGTTCATCCTTACTTTCCCTTAGGGCAGTAAGGATTAAGCACAGAGCAGTGCATAAGATTCAAAGTAGAGCAGAGTGTGAAAAGGTTGGAAAGTTCTCTTTCCTGAAGCATATCAGTGAGTCAAATGGGTTCAGTGCATTTGTAATCTTTATTTTTATTGGTACAAGCTAAAGTTAGCAAATTTATTGAACCTGCATTCCACTTTTATTCCCTATCATAGTGTTGCTAGAAATTTAGACAACTGAATTATCATTGGTTATCATTGATAACCCTTTATCATTGGTTGAATTTAATTACAGACTTTCATCGTTAAAAATATATAGTTAATTTATCTTACAATCAGAAATTTTGAGGCTTAGCTCTTGCATTTATCATCTCTTTTGAGCTTTGCTGCCTTTATTAACAGTGTTTCGTGTAGGCACAAGTGCAAAATAATGAGATTAAATTTAGAGTAAACGACCCACAACAGATCCTGGAAATGCTAAGTATATACCTTTATGCTAGTCTTTTGACTAGAGTTAGAGAATATCATGATGTACATCAAAGACCAACCAACATTGAACCAGGGGACAAAGACTTAACCATGGACCACTTGTAGAATAAAGAAGAAAATAGTGACTGACGTGAAGATTTCAATCCGAGTATATTGTCAGTATGAACACCTCTGAATAACATCCTCCTCAGATTTTTTTTTTGATTTGGTAACAGATCTTCTAGTGAAAAAAATATTCATATGACTGAATTCATCGAGAGCAGTGAGAGAGTGAAACCAATGAATGAAAGATTTGTCCATTCATTGATTCAATTTAAAATTGTCCATCGTTATCATTTGACAAAGGAGGGACTTTCTAAAATCTTTTCTAATGTTGATAGTCATTGTGATAGATGTAAAACTGAGATAGCTACAGTGACACATATGTTTTGGTCTTGTTCTATATTGGAACAGCTCTGGAAGTCAGTTTTTTCAACAATTTCTAAAGCACTTAAAATTAATTTACAACCTAATAAATTCTGCGCTTTTTGGAATAATTCCTCAAATTATTCATGGTGTTTCTGTATCTGACCAACATGTTATTGCATTTGTTACATTGATAGCTAGGAGGACCATTTTGTTGAAGTGGAAGGATACATCAGCTCCCACTTTGTCACAATGGTTCTCTCAAGTGATGCTATGTCTTAGTTTGGAGAAAATTAGAGGTCAAACCTTTGAACCTTTATTTGATTTTGAGAAAAGATGGGGCTCATTTACTCGTTATTATCATCTGAGTTCATTGATATAATTTTTCCATGATCTAATTGTAAATTTTTTAGTATATTTTCTTTTTTTGCTGGTGGTTTGATGTTTATTTTTAGAAGCTTTTTGTATGACGCATGACTCCAGGGTTGTACACCTAATGTTTTTTTTTTCTGTCACTTTTCTGCTTAGTAGGTTTTTTTGTTATCACACATTTTTTTTCCAATCTTTAAGATAATTTTTTTTTGAGGCATTGTAAGTGTTGTTACTTCAATGTACTCATGCTATTTTTTCTGTATAATATAACAATAAAAAGATTTGAAAAGAAAGAAAAGAAGGAAAGATTTGTTTTCTTATTGTGCATTGTCTGGAATTAGAGAAGGTAATCATTCAGAACAGAATGACTGAACACTGTAAACATTTTCAGCTGACTGCAGACAACCAGCCTTGAGTTATGCTAGTTAGAAGATGTTCAGTGGTTCTTTTTCCAAATCTGAGATGACTGGAATATATTATTGTCATGCTGTGTTATATCTTATTTATTTATTTATTTATTTATTTATCTATCTATCTATTTATCTATCTATCTATCTATCTATCTATCTATCTATCTATCTATCTATCTATTTATTTATTTATTTACCTATCTATCTATTTATTTGTCTATCTATCTATCTATTTATTTATTTATTTATTTATTGATTGATTGATTGATTGAGATACGACATGGAATAGGTCCTTCCGGCCCTTTGAACCGCACCGCCCAGCCATCTCCGGATTTAATCCTTGCCTAATCATAGGAAAATTTACAATGCCTAATTAACCTACCAACCCGAATGACTCAGGATTGTGGGAGGAAGCCAGGGCGTCTAAAGGAAACCCATGCAATCATGGGGAGAATGTACAAACTCCTTACCAGCAGTGGTGAGAATCGAGCCCGGGTGGCTGGTACTGTAAAACCTTGTGCTAACCACTACGCCTCTGTGCTGCACCATATATATATACGTTTGTATATTCTTATACATGGACATGGTCTGTTCTTTGTATCTGTATATGCTCATATACTGTGATCTTGTTGTACAGCAGAATTAAGTGGTGCACCTACTTTGTGACAATAACATCGACTAAAATGCAACCTGAAGCAGGAACCTGAAAACTGAACATGTACAACCCTTCTGGGGACGCAGTAATGTATGGTGATCTATTAATGAAGACATTGCACATGATGTTATTGTATACATGGCAAATACATTTACAGGTATATGAAGTAGATTCTCAGTGAAGATGGAACAGGCTCAAGGAGAAAGCTGGCTTGCTCCATACTTTATGCTGCCATGTTCGCGGAACTACAAAATAGTAGCTGAGCATACAGGTTGTGATTTATTACTTACATTCAAGAAGGTCACTTCTATAATATCTCCTGCAAATATTTATGTATGTTTTATGGCTGGTAGATAATTGCTTCTTTATCAATTATTCAGCAGATGTTGAAATGAGACTATAATAAAGAGGTGGCTAGCATTCTAAGGTCATGAAAGAAGGTCACCATGGTAGATTTATTACACTAACTTACACAATCTTATTATTTTAGTATCTCATTTGTTAGCAAGTGAAACTAGCTATTGAAGCTAGTGAAGGCAAACTTAAGATTAGAGGAAACTAAGTTTAAGCACCTTGTAAGCACATCTGCAACAATTTAATGAACAGTTTTATTTTGCTTTGGACCTTAATACAATGTAAAGATGAACCATCTTGCACGCAGTACACAAAACTGGATTGAGTGATAAATGCAATCAAGAAATCAACAATGCAAAGGAAATTTCTAAATAGCCATTTCATTTGTAACAAAGAAGGAAAATTGAAGAGAAATTTATAAAAAAATTATATCCCCAGGTTTGTATAATGCAGACATAGCCTTGAAAGAAAGACCTGTCTTTAGAAAGAGTCATTCACATTTTTTTGTGGATGTCCTGAAAGGAATAAGGATCAATGAAGCGTTAATACTGTTGCATTGTTAGAAACAATAAGTCAGTCTTTGCGCGGCAACAATGCAAATTCAGTTATTTTCATTACTTTTTTATGGAAAAATAGGACATTAGTAATAACTAAACTGTTTGTCATCTTGGAATGTCCACCTAGTTTTTCACAAATTGCCAGATTTGGACTGTGAGCCACAGCGTACTGGAGTCTTTTGAGGAAAAATATCTAGGTGATTGGATTTTCCAAGGAACCTTTGAGTATATCATGAAACATGATATCTACTTGGCAAATTCTTCTGCAGGATCAACTGCCAGGCCACATTGTCTGGGGCCTGAGAGAAGACTCTTGAAACAAATGCTCTATTCCAAGATTTGTCACAGTTAAAGATTAGCAAATAAGTCACATGAAACTCAGCTCCCAGAAGTCAGCATATCTTGCATTCAAGAATGCCATACAGAAATTAAAGAATCAAGGAATCATTGAATGATCACTGTACAGAAAGAGACCATTCAACGCATCATGTTTATACCATTTCCCTGCTGGAACATCTCACAGTTCCACCCTCTGGCTACTTCTCTCTTAAAGGCAAGAATACCTTCACTGTACCTACAGGCTGTGCATTGCAGATTCCTATATAAACATGTTTTCCTTGTGCAACACAAAAAAACTCTGAAGGAGCTCAGCAGCTCAGGCAGCATCTATGGAAAAGAGTAGAGAGTTGATCTTTCAGGCCAAGACCTGAAGACGGATCTTAGTCCAAAATGTCGATTGTTTATTCTTTTCCATAGATGCTGCCTGACCTGCTGAGTTCCTCCAGCATTTTGTGTTTGTGTGTTGCTTTACATTACCAGCATCTGCAGACATTCTCATATTTATCTTTTTCTTAAGTCACTATTAATTGTCTTTCTCTTTATTTTACACCTGTGGCCTTTACTCTTTGACTTTTCCACCAACAGGTTTAGCTTTCCCTTATCCATTCAGTATGGGCGCCTCATTATTTTATATATTCTTTCAGATCTCTTATTAGCCTTCCTTTCTCTACAGGAAGCAATCCCAGTCTCACAGATGTGTTATACCTCATTCTACTAACAGTTGTCATTGATCGTTTCTGGGTCCTCTCCAATAAATTCCCATCCTTCCTCTAATGAGGAAATCAGAACTGAACACAGTGCTCCAGTTGAAACAGTAATCATTCTTTAGGAGAGTTAAGTATGAATTCCCTGCTTTTATACTCTTCACCTCCAATGATACAGTGCAGACTGTGTTTGCATTTTAACTGCTTTCTCAACCTATTCTGCCACTACTATTGAACTGTGCACTTACATTTCACGGCCATCTGCTCTTGCAAACATTTTAGAATGGTGTCCTTTGTCCCATAATGACTGTCTTCATTCTTCCTAACCAATGCATCACTTCACTTTTCTCCAAATTAAGTTCCACCTACCATGCTTGTCCATTCCACTAGTCTGCTACAACTTATCACTATCTTTGTTAGAGTTCACAGTACTGGTAAGTTCTGTGCTCTCCACAGATTTAGAAATGCTGCTTGTGTTTCCAAGTCTTAGTCATTGATACGGATTAAACAAAAAAGACCCTATTAACTGAGAACACTACTACTAATCTTCCTACAATCTGAATACCAAGAAAATATCATCATGCTTAAATGCTGTCTGTTATTTAGCCAACTTTGGGATACAATCATGTCTCATGAGGTGCAACACATTGAAGAAACTGGGAGTGTTCCCTTTGCAGAGAGGAATCCAGGTTCAGTCCTTCTTTCACATGCTTACATTTTTGCTATTGCCTCACTTTCCTTAATATGTCAAATAGTCTGTAGCATATTAATTTCTATAGCAACTTCCCAGCAGGTGTTGAATTCTCTGCTGCTTCAAGAGTAGGCTGTAAAAAAAGCCTAAATCACATCACACCAGTTCTGTGTATAAGCATCGCCTTATGCATGAGTCTACATAGCATGAAACATTGAATAGTCAGTATTAATAATTTATCAAACAGCATTACAGCTTCATGGGAAAAAAAAACTAATACTGCTGATATTTAAAGTTGGAAATAAAAACGGACAATGCTGACCAGTCAACTGTTGAAAGTTCCTTGGTTTGAAATCTTGGTGACCTTCAAAGCCCCATTCTGACAAATCATGCTGTTGCTTGCCTTTGTATCAAGTGTACAAGATCCCTCCTTCACATCCCCATATTCCTTTTGTATAGCCCTCAGGAGAAATGTGGACAGGCAGATCTGTACTTCTAGTGCAGGGATCATTGATTTATTTATTCAGTTAACTTTACATCTGAGGTGTGGTGAACATGGAGTTCCTTTCACAATTATAAAGCACAATGCCTTGACAGCTTGGAATCATGGAAATGTACCAAAGGGTATATTATTTTGAATAGTAGAATGTTGTCACTCATCATTTATCATAAACTATTAGAGCTGTTGAGATGGACATCTACCTGCGTAAATATTGTTTGTTCATTATGTGCCATGTTGTCTGCTGTAGGTGATCATTCCCTTTCCATGACCATGATCGTTGTCGGAAAACTTTTCTACAGAAGTGTTTGCCATTATGTTCTTTTGGGCAGTGTCATTACAAGACACCCAGCTATTATCAATACTTTTCAGAGATTGTCTGCCTGGCATCAGTGGTCGCATAACCAGGACTTGTGATATGTACCAGCTGCTCAGAGGACCATCCACCATCTGCTCCCATGACTTCACGTGACTCTGATCAGGGGGTGGGGAGGGTGCTAAGCAGGGGCTACACCTTACCCAAGGGTGACCTGCAGGCTAACAGAGGGAAGAAGCACCTTACACCTTATTTGGTAGAGACGTATCTCCACCCTGCTACCCTGTTGTAATTGACGTAAATGTCAAATTTTGTGACAATCTACTAAATAAGAATATGATCTTTGTATGCAATGTAAATACAAAGAGCCTATCTCTTCCAAAGAAAACAATCAAAGTTGAAGTGGTGTAGAAACAAAGGTTGGTTTTGATATGAGTTCTAGGCATGGTGCAGGTTTTTACTTTATTCCGAGGTAGAGCAGCAGCTGAGGTATTGGACTCATTCCATGCAGGTGAATCAGCACTCGTATTGCTCACATTTTCTTACGGCACCATCCATTTGGCCCATCAAGTCTCTGCCAGCTCTCAGAAAACTTCTATCAATCCCATTCTTTGATACACTGTATCTCCCTACAGTTCAATCACAGAAGAATATCAACTCAACAAATCTCCTGCCCTGTTCAGGGGCAATTTATCTTAGAAAAACAAACATACAGATTTACGATGTGGAAAACATATTAAGGCCCCAGGGAAAGGTCATGTGGTCACAAGCCGCATGTGTAGGCTCCACAGATTGAACCAGAGTCACGAGAGCTGTACGACTGCAGTTCTAATGTATTTTTCATTGTACTATCAATTCAACATCAGGGTTACTGAGGGAAACAAAACACTTTCTGAAACATAAGATGCAGAGCATCATGGAGTGCATGCACATTTCATCCCCACCTGAAATATCTCTTAATAATTAGAGATTACTGCTGCCTTTGATGAGTGATAGAGCTAAGGACAAGTCACTATAACCTTAACACGAGCGTTAGGCTGTTGCAAGAACTAGTTGTTCTTGGAGGGAATTGTGGGAATTTGTCATCGTATATCAGTGAGTGTTTTTATTTTGTCGTGTTAGTCTCCCCTCTCGCTGTGTGACACCTCTCTGCCTTTATTAGGGAGAGAGAGAGCCTACAGTATATTGAATTGTCATGTGAATGAGTAGTTTTTGTTGTACTGCAGATCATGGTCTTTATAGCGGGCTTTGTTATTACTTGCTTAGTGGGTGAAGGGTGCTGAGCTTTTTTGCTGAAGGAAGTGGGGGAGGGGGAGGATTGATGCTTTGCTGCTGCTTGCGTGTGGGGGAGAGTGGGGGGGTTTGGGGGTCATAACGTTTTTACTGTCACTCATTCTTCGGGGCACTCTTCTGTTTTACTGATGTCTGCAAAGATCAAGAACTTTGTATACATAGAAACATAGAAAATAGGTGCAGGAGTAGGCCATTCGGCCCTTCGAGCCTGCACCGACATTTATTATGATCATGGCTGATCATCCAACTCAGAACCCTGCCCCAGCCTTCCCTCCATACCCACTGATCCCCGTAGCCACAAGGGCCATATCTAACTTCCTCTTAAATATAGCCAATGAACTGGCCTCAACTGTTTCCTTTGGCAAGGAATTCGACAGATTCACCACTCTCTGTGTGAAGAAGTTTTTCCTAATCTCGGTCCTAAAAGGCTTCCCCTTTATCCTCAAACTGTGACCCCTCGTTCTGGACTTCCCCAACATCGGGAACAATCTTCCTGCATCTAGCCTGTCCAACCCCTTTAGGATTTTATACGTTTCAATCAGATCCCCCCTCAATCTTCTAAATTCCAACGAGTACAAGCCCAGTTCATCCAGTCTTTCTTCATATGAAAGTCCTGCCATCCCAGGAATCAATCTGGTGAACCTTCTTTGTACTCCCTCTATGGCAAGGATGTCTTTCCTCAGATTAGGGGACCAAAACTGCACACAATACTCCAGGTGAGGTCTCACCAAGGCCTTGTACAACTGCAGTAGTACCTCCCTGCTCCTGTACTCGAATCCTCTCGCTATAAATGCCATCATACCATTCGCCTTTTTCACCGCCTGCTGTACCTGCATGCCCACTTTCAATGACTGGTGTATAATGACACCCAGGTCTCGTTGCACCTCCCCTTTTCCTAATCTGCCACCATTCAGATATAATCTGTTTTCCTATTTTTGCCACCAAAGTGGATAACTTCACATTTATCCACATTAAATTGCATCTGCCATGAATTTGCCCACTCACCCAACCTATCCAAGTCACTCTGCATCCTCTTAGCATCCTCCTCACAGCTAACACTGCCACCCAGCTTCGTGTCATCCGCAAACTTGGAGATGCTGCATTTAATTCCCTCATCCAAGTCATTAATATATATTGTAAACAACTGGGGTCCCAACACTGAGCCTTGAGGTACCCCACTAGTCACCGCCTGCCATTCTGAAAAGGTCCCGTTTATTCCCACTCTTCGCTTCCTGTCTGCTAACCAATTCTCTATCCACATCAATACCTTACCCCCAATACCGTGTGCTTTAAGTTTGCACACTAATCTCCTGTGTGGGACCTTGTCAAAAGCCTTTTGAAAATCCAAATATACCACATCCACTGGTTCTCCGCTATCCACTCTACTGGTTACATCCTCAAAAAATTCTATGAGATTCGTCAGACATGATTTTCCTTTCACAAATCCATGCTGACTTTGTCCGATGATTTCACCGCTTTCCAAATGTGCTGTTATCACATCTTTGATAACAGATGTGATAACAGCACATTTGATAACTCCAGCAGTTTCCCCACCACTGACGTTAGGCTAACCGGTCTATAATTCCCCGGTTTCTCTCTCCCTCCTTTTTTAAAAAGTGGGGTTACATTAGCCACCCTCCAATCCTCAGGAACTAGTCCAGAATCTAACGAGTTTTGAAAAAATTATCACTAATGCATCCACTATTTCTTGGGCTACTTCCTTAAGCACTCTGGGATGCAGACCATCTGGCCCTGGGGATTTATCTGCCTTCAATCCCTTCAATTTACCTAACACCACTTCCCTACTAACATGTATTTCGCTCAGTTCCTCCATCTCACTGGACCCTCTGTCCCCTACTATTTCTGGAAGATTATTTATGTCCTCCTTAGTGAAGACAGAACCAAAGTAATTATTCAATTGGTCTGCCATGTCCTTGCTCCCCATAATCAATTCACCTGTTTCTGTCTGTAGGGGACCTACATTTGTCTTTACCAGTCTTTTCCTTTTTACATATCTATAAAAGCTTTTACAGTCAGTTTTTAAGTTCCCTGCCAGTTTTCTCTCATAATCTTTTTTCCCCTTCCTAATTGAGCCCTTTGTCCTCCTCTGCTGAACTCTGAATTTCTCCCAGTCCTCAGGTGAGCCACTTTTTCTGGCTAATTTGTATGCTTCCTCTTTGGAATTGATACTATCCCTAATTTCTCTTGTCAGCCACGGGTGCACTACCTTCCTTGATTTATTCTTTTGCCAAACTGAGATGAACAATTGTTGTAGTTCATCCATGCAACCTTTAAATGCTTGCCATTGCATATCCACCGTCAATCCTTTAAGTGTCATTTGCCAGTCTATCTTAGCTAATTCACGTCTCATACCTTCAAAGTTACCCCTCTTTAAGTTCAGAACCTTTGTTTCTGAATTAACTATGTCACTCTCCATCTTAATGAAGAATTCCACCATATTATGGTCACTCTTACCCAAGGGGCCTCTCATGACAAGATTGCTAATTAACCCTTCCTCATTGCTCAAAACCCAGTCCAGAATAGCCTGCTCTCTAGTTGGTTCCTCGACATGTTGGTTCAAAAAACCATCCCGCATACATTCCAAGAAATCCTCTTCCTCAGCACCTTTACCAATTTGGTTCACCCAATCTACATGTAGATTGAAGTCACCCATTATAACTGCTGTTCCTTTATTGCACACATTTCTAATTTCCTGTTTAATACCATCTCCGACCTCACTACTACCGTTACATATTCTGATATTAAATGGAACTATTGAACTATTGAATTAGAGTCATTTTCTGCTCATAACTGAAATTGAAATTTGATTTACTTTGTTTAGCAGATATGTCAACGACTCTATAATCGTGGTGCACAAATGCAGTCAAACTATTGTCCAGCTGCTAAATGAACAGCAGAAAAATTCTGAGATAATTAGATAACCAATACATTGTTGTAGTATCTGATGGTAAGTTGTAAGCAACCTTAGGGATACTGGGTAGAGAATAAATAGAGGAGAAAAGTAGAGCTGGTCTGCAAAATAATATTTCTCATATTTTTAGCCAATACAATGCTCAAATCTGCAATTCTCGATGAAATGCTATTTTCACACCAAAGTGTAACATGTTACTTTTTCATCATAAAGTGAGCTAATAAAGGAAAGAAAATAAGAAAAGAAGGCCATGTATTTAAATTGTAGTTTTCACAACCTCAAGTCAATTCTAAGTGTTTTGCAGTCAATTGTCACTTTGAAACTATTGCTACAGTTGCAAAAGCAATGTGGTGACAAATTATCTGTTTTATGAGATTCATTCAAGGATAACTATCAGCAAGGACTCTACGTTCCTTCTACAAGATGTCAAGGGATATTTCATGTTCAACCTAGAAAACTAATGAAGCCTCGGTTTCACATCTCACCCTAGAAACTAGATTGACTGAACTGCTTTTATATTGCAATTTGTATAAAAGGATGCCACTGGGTGCCACGGCTAATAGAGCTGCTGACTCAGAGTCTAGTCACCCAGATTTGATCCTTGTCTTTGATGCCGCCTCTGGGAAGCTTGCATGCTCTCCCTACGATTGTGTGGGTTTCCCCTAAGTGCTCTCATATCCTCCCACACATTGAAGATGTACTGGTAGTTAAAATGGGTATAGTAAGTTATCCCCCAGCGAGAGAGTTGGCAGCAGAAGCTGTGGGAAATTAATGGAAATAAAAGACAGTGGAGGTTGGCATGAAATAACTGGAGCAAGGGGCCTGATGGGAGTGCTCCAAGAGCCAATTATAGATTCTGTGGGCTACATAGAAACATAACCATGTGATTTTTTTTTTGGAGTGGAACTCAATTAACATTGTTTCCCAGTTAGTTTATGGAGCTCCAGAAAATATCGGCACTTCTTATGGCAAATCCCATTTGCTTGGATCGGCTGTTTTGTATACGGTCATGTATGTAATGATGTTCATGCTTGTAAAATTCTCAGTTAGTGCATTGCAGGAGAAATTTCATCATGTGGCACCAAAGCGCACACGTCATTGGGAATTTTCATCATAACCAGGTTTTTATAGTGTAATTAACAATCTGCTGGAGGATATAAGTAGATCAAGCAACAGCGATGGTGGGGTTGTAGTGGGTGGGGGAGAAATTGTAAGCATTGAGAGTTGAAACGTTGTCCTGGAGCATTGATAATCCCTTTCTCCCACAGATGCTGCTCAACTCACTGTGCTCTTCCAGCAGATTGTTTGTTGCTCCAGATTCTCACATCTGCAGTGTCTTATGTCTCCAACTTTGTATATCGTAGAAGTGCTATGATACTAAGGGGGCTGCTGTGAAGAGGGCCAGCCTATTTCTAGAAGCAAGGCTCTAGTAATTTAACTGTAACTTATTCACTTAATTATGTTTGATTTCAGATATACAGATGACACTGTGTTAATTGCAAGTACGGAGGAAGAACTACAAAACTTAATTGATATATTTTTGAAGAAAATGCAAAAATGGGTGTATCTATCAATTGCAAAAAGACAAAATGTATAGTGATATCCAAAAAGGAGAATCCTATCTGCAGGTTGAGAATAAATGGGGAAGACTTAAAACAAGTACCGAACTTTTGCTACTTAGGAAGCTGCGTGACATCAGATGGCAGGTGTGACTTGGACATCAAAAGAAGAATAGGGATGGCAAAAGGCACCTTTACGAGAATGAAGAGTATACTGACCAATACTAAACTAGCCATGACAACCCGCCCCAGAGTACTGAAATGTTACGTTTATCCAGTTATGTTATATGGCTCAGAATGTTGGACAATATCTAGTAACATGAGGAAACGAATTGTAGCAGCAGAGATGTGGTTTTTGAGGAGGATGCAAAGAATATCATGGAGGAAATGATTATCTGATAAGGATGTCATGAACAGTGCAAACACAAAAAGCGAAATAATGTATGAGATCATGAAAAGGCAACATAACTTCATTGGACATGTGATTAGGAAAGAGGAGTTAGAATGCACTGTAATTATGGGAAAGATTGAAGGGAAGGAAGTAAGAGGAAAACAAAGACAAATGATGATGGAGACAGCAGCCAGAGAACTGGCGCAAAACAGGAGTGTGTGGGCTATGGCAGTCAAAGCTCAAGCTGGGCATGGCACCTGACGATGATGAGTTACATTTGCCTCGCCTTCTCCACCCACCTTAATGGTACAGTATGACACCAATTCTTTAGCTCACAACTCCTGCCCAAACCATGCTACCCATGCAGAAAACTGACAACATTCACACTCTGTCTTACAACTCAAAAGTGGGAAGGTGAACAGCTTTAAGTTCCTAGATGTAAAATTCCTGGAAGACCTATACAAGGCCAACACTTTGATTCAATCGTGACTTCCTTCTTTGAGAGTTTGAAGAGATTTGGAAAGTCAGTGAAGGCTCTTGCTATTTTCTATAGTTGCATGGTGGAAAAAGTGTTGTCTGCATGTGTTACAGCCTGGCATGGAGGCTGTAATGCATAGAATTGCAAGAAGCTACAGAGACTGTAGACTTACACAACTCCATTGTGGGCATAACCCACCCCACCACTACACATATATCAAGAGTTAGAAATGGAAGTTAGAGACAGAATCTGATGTACTTTAGCTCTGGCAGGGCTTACAGGCCATGACTTCCTACAAAGCAATCCCTAAAATTATAATTGGCTGAGAAGCTTCACTTCCAAACGAGTTCGCCATCTCTTATGCATGCTTTGAAAGGCAGAATAAAATTACACCTGTGTAAATCCCTGCAGCATCTGGTGACCTTGTGATCTCTGACTCAGAGGCTGACATCAGAACATCTTTTGAAAGGGTGAATCCCTTGCAGGGTCTCAGGCCTAGGTGGTGTACCTGGTAGGGCACTTACAACCTGTGCCAACCAAATGGCAGGAATGTTCAAGGACATAACCATAACCATATAACAACTGCAGCTCGGAAACAGGCCATGTCGGCCCTTCTAGTCCATGCCGAACTCCAACCCTCACCTAGTTCCATCGACCTGCACTTGGTCCATAACCCTCCATTCCCTTCCTGTCCATATATCTATCCAATTTAACTTTAAATGACAACATCGAACCTGCCTCACCCACTTCTGCTGGAAGCTCGTTCCACACAGCCACAACTCTCTGAGTAAAGAAGTTCTCCCTCATGTTACCCCTAAACTTTTGCCCATTAACTCTCAACTCATGTCCTCTTGTTTGAATCTCCCCCACTCTCAATGGAAAAAGCCTATTCACGTCAACTCTATCAATCCCCCTCATAATTTTAGACACCTCTATCAAGTCCCCTCTCAACCTTCTACGCTTCAAAGAGTAAAGACCTAACTTGTTCAACCTTTCTCTGTAACTTAGGAGATGAAACCCAGGCAACATTCTAGTAAACCTCCTCTGTACTCTCTCAATTTTATTGACATCTTTCCTATAACTCGGTGACCAGAACTGTACACAATACTCCAAGTTTGGCTTTACCAATGCCTTATACAATTTCAACATTACATCCCAACTCCTATACTCATCTTCAATCTCTCACTGCTGCAGTCGGAGGTTCCCACCTGCTTCGAGAGGATAAAACTCGTAGTAGTGCCCTAGAAGAGCAGGGTGAACTACCTCAATGACCATTGCTCAGATTCACTGGCATCTACTGAAATGAAATGCTCTGAAAGTTTGGTGACAGCCAGAATCAACTCCTGCCTAAGCAAGGGCCTGGACATGCTGCAGTTTGCCAACCATCACAATAGACCTACAGCAGATGCAATCTCACTGGGTCTCACCCGGCCTTGGATCACCTGGACAATAGCAATACTTATGTCAGGCTGCTGTTTGTTGATTACGACTCAGTGTTCAATACCATTGTGCCTTCAGTTCTAATCAACAAGCTCCTAAATCTGGGCCTCTGTACCTCCCTCTGCAATTGGATCCTTAACTTCCTTAATGGGAAACCACAGCCAGTGTGGATTGGAAATAACATCTCCTCCTGCCTGACAAGGATGCATGCTTAGATCACTGCTCTGCTCCCTCTACAGCCAAGACTGTGAGGCTAGGCACCACTCAAAACGTCATCTATAAATTTGCCAATGACACAACTATAGTTGACAGAATTTGAGATGGTGACAAGGAGGCATACAGGAGTGAGATAGATCAGTTGATTGAGTGGTGTCGTAACAACAGTCTTGCACTCAATGGCAGTAAGACCAAGGGACCGTTGATGGACCAGGAAGAGAAAGTCAAGGAAACGTACTCCCGTCTTCATTGAAGGATCAGCAGTGGAAAGGGTGAGTAGTTTCAAGTTCCTGCGTGTCAACATCTCTGAGGATCTATCCTGGACCCAACATATTGCTGCAATCACAAAGAAGGCATGACAGTGGCTATATTTCATCCGTTGTTTGAGGACACTTTGTATGCCACTAAAGACTCTTGCAAATTTCTACAGATATACCATGGAGAGTATTCTAACTGGTTGCATCTCTGTCTTCTATGGAGGGGCGAATGCACAGGATCAGAAAAAGCTGAAAAGAAGTTGTAAACACAGCTAGCTCCATCATGAGCACCAGCCTCCCCAGCATCGAGGATACCTCCAAAAGTCAATGCCTCAAAAAGTTGGCATACTTCATTAAGGGCCTCCACCACCCTGGGCATGTGCTCTTTTTATTACTCTATTAATGAGGAGGTACAAGACCCTGAGGACTCACACTCAGTGTTGCAGGAACACTTTCTTCCCCAATTTCTGATGAAGTATGAATCCATGAACACTACCTCAGTACTTTTTTGCTCTCTTTTTGCACTTCTTATTTAAGTTATTTTTATATGTACATATTGTAATTTATAATTTTTATTACTGTGTATAGCAATGTACTGCTATCATAACACAATTTCACGGCATATGCCAGTGCTATTTAAGCTGGTTGTGATCCTAATTCTGAAGAGACAATGTCTCAAGAAGGTGGCATCCATATTAAGGATCTTCACCATGCAGGGCTCTTCTTGCTACTCCCATCAAGTACCTGATGATCATACTCAACATTTCTTTCCCTCTGCCATAGGATTTCTGAATGGTGCATGAACCAACAAGTGCAACATTTTTATTTCTTTTATTTGAACCATTTATCTCTTTGTAAGTTGTAGTAATTTTATGTCTTTGCCCTGTACAGATCCCACAATAAAAAAACATATCATATACAACAAGGGACAGTAAACCTTTCTTTTAAGGTCAGACATCCTGAGCCAATAGGCTGGTCCTGGACTTATTTCATAATTTACTGGCATAATTTACATACTACTATTTAAGTATTTATGGTTTTATTACTATTTATTATTTATGGAGCAACTGTAATGAAAACCAATTTCCCCCGGGATTAATAAAGTATGACTATGACTATGACTAATTAAAAAGCCAGCCTCCAATCTCCTGAATCAAACTTCAAGCTCTGAATCGCCAACCCAACTTTAGGAATAGACCCCCCCCACCCCGCCAATCTAAACTGCACACCCAATTAATGAAGCCTGTTCCCCCATTTCCAATAATTAATTGCAAGTTCTTTATTCACTGCTCAGATGAAAGCCCTTATCTTTGATGATTCAGAAGGTCTTAAACCAGCGCCATGATGAAAATTTGCTCAGAAGTGCCACAATGCAATCGATTAATGCCCCTTGATCTTTAAGTGCATCTCCAACAGTCTCGGACTCCCCACTGGAACGTCAGTTGAGAGTCCTGTGGCTTAAGTCTTCGTTACGGGATCCAAACCTAAAGATTCATAGGTAAGAGGGTAAATGACAATATTAAAGGCAATCAGCCCTAAGAGAAAAATTGAAAACTCATTTTACACATCAGGATGCTTTGCCAGAAGACCAAAAGTTTTCAGAATTTTGTTACTAATTGTTCATCATGTAAAGATGTTTCTGAATGCGCAAGACATCTGGCAATTGTTGAATAAATGCAGAAAGAGACAATCAACTTGTATTGGATTTGAATCACATTACTGGGTGGAGAAAAGGATAGAATCGCATTGTTGTGTCTAGCCAGGGCAGGGGTCCATGGCATAATAAAAATTGGGAACCCCTGAACAGGGAATGTCTGGCCTCAGTATTGGTTAATTGGCCACTTAAAGCTAGCAGTAGAATCTGGGGCGAGTTTATGTGCATATGAGAATAAATTATATTACAGGAAGGATACTAGCATGTACTGGCTGAAGGAAAAGAGTGGGAATAAAGCGGGCATTTTCTGTTTGGCTGAGGATGACTAGTGGTGATCCTTAGGGGTCAATATTGGATTCACTACTTTTTATGCTATATGCTAATGATCTAGAGGATGGGATTGATGACTTTATGGCCAAGATTGTGGATGCTACAAAGACAGGTGGAGGGGAAGTAGTGTTGTGGAAGCAGGGAGTCTCCAGGACTTGGATTGTTAGATTAGGCCAAGAGGTGGCAGAAAGAATACAGTGTAGGGAGCTGTGTGGTAACACATGTTTTGGTAGAACAAATAACGGTGTAGACTATTTTCTAAATGATGAGCGAAATCAGAAATTGGAGGGGCAAAGGGACTTGAGAGTCACAGTGCAGGATTCCTTAAAGGTTAACGTGAAGGTTCAGTTGATAGTAGGGAAGGCAAGTGGAGTATTAATATTTCAAGAGGAGTAAAATAAAAAAAAGAAAGGATAAAATACTGAGGCTTTATAAGGCATAGATCAGACTGCATTTAAGCAGCCTTGGGCCTCACATCTAAGAAAGAATACGCTGGCATTGGAAAGGGGCTGGAGGATGTTCCTGAGAAGGATCTTGTGAATGAAAGGGTTAATGTATGAGGAGCATTTGATGGCTCTGGACCTGTACTCATTGGAGTTTAGAAAAATGGTGGTGGGAGAATCTCACTGAAATGTACCAAAAATGGTACAGTGTCTGTAGGGTGGACGTGGAGAGGATTTTCTCTGTAATGGGAGAATCCAGAAACAGAGGGCATTGCTTCAGATTAGAAGGATGTCCTTTAGAACAGAGAATAGAAAAAATTTCTTCAGCCAGAGGGTGGTGAATTTGTTGAAAACGTTGCCACCAACAGCTGTGGAGGCCATGTCATTGGGTATGTTTAAAGTAGAGGTTGATAGAGTAAACGTGTCCTCAGTTTATGGTTCCTTAAGGTTGTTATAGCTGGGGTGGTCATGAGTTCAAGCTCCCACTACCTATTAAATGCTCCCAAAGGCATGCATCTCAAATAGCCGCTGACAACCAAGCCCAGCATCTGGTCTTCACATATCTCCTAGCTACTAAGCCCGGCGGAACCGTTTCTGCTGACTGAAGAAAGAAAGGGAAAAGGCACGTTACTGTACCTTAAAACCAATCTCTTTGGGCAGGTGGGTCTCGTAACCGTGGTTGGCAGCTCATCTAGGAGGAGGAGAACTCTGATCTCAAACCTCCACTGCCTTGCAGGAGTAAACACTGAGGGAAAAATCCAGAGCAGGAATCCGTAAGGTAGTCCTGCTTTGAGTTCAATGCTAACTGATAACTTCTGCGATGCTGCTGGTATCAAACTGTATCAGTCTCTCCCATTCCTTTGGGTTCAACAGATGCATGGAGAAGGCAAGCTTGCTACATTGGCAACAGATTGCTCTCCATATCGTACTGCCCAGGCTTGCATATCTAGAAAGCTAGAGCGCAACATCCGTAGTTAATCCTGGAGGCATCACTCACTCAGTCACTCACAGTTTATGGAAGAAGGTAGGAGAATGGGGTTGAGGAGGAAAATAAATCAACCTTGATCAAATGACAGAGCAGACTCAATAGGCTGAATGGCCCAAATCTGCTCCGTTGTCTTTTTGTCTTGTTTACCAGTGTGGACCTATGGGCCAACCAGCCTACATCTGTGCTGCAACTTTTCTACTTATTGCAAATCCTTGGCTGAAACATGGCTGTCCTTGCGCCTTGCTGGCTATCTGTGGTTTCACTTTTTTGAGGACTTTGTATCAGAAATGCAATACCTTCTGTTTCGAATACTATATAGCAGCAAAGGAAACATGGAATGAAGCAGTTTTATTTTTAATGGTATCCGAGCAATTGTATTTTCATCACTGTCTTCCTGAGCTAGAATTTCTACAGCATTATACCACATTTAAACATGAACAGAGGAAAAGAAAGTAAGGGTATGCCATTCAGACAACCATGGCACCAACCACGTATGGCTGATTCCTATTTTGCAACTACAAACCCTAATTCACATCGGGGGAAATATCCACAACTTGAAAATTAAATTTTATCTTATGCTACTTTGCATTCTCATTTTAAGCTTCCTGAATATGCAATGTAGTTTTCCATATATATATATATGACAAGGCCGTGCACTGGGCATAGGCAGTGATGTTCATTGGTGTCCAACACAAAACTGTCTTTATATCATACATTGAATGAGAAGCTCATGAAAGCTTTGGTTTCTGAGTGCAGGAACCAGAGTGCAGTTGGCTGCTATGATCATGAGAACACGAAAGCCTTGAGATTTTGTTCAAAACTAGTATGAAAGCAAATGTCAGAGGACTTCTAACTTCCAATCTCCAAACCTGCCAGCCTGCATAACCTTCTTATGTCAAGCAGAGCACAAACAAAGTCTTTGTTATCCAACTAAAGGATTCTTGAGTTGGGCAATTTTTGAACTGTCACTTTTTTTGTCAGTTAAGGACAAAACAATATGACAAAAGGAACCATTACTTCAGTACCAATTATCTTTAATTCCTTGTGACCAGTACGTCTACAGGAATAACAACTCTTGCTGAAATATTGAAGTATTCCAGCTTGGTAAAAACGTCTGCAATTTGCACAGGTTAGTTGTTTCTCAGTGAGCTGTACAAATGTCATCTAAATTGGAAGGTGAAAGATTCAAGGCCAATTCCAGAGACATGCAGAATACCATAGACTGATTCTTCATTTCAGCTCTAAGTGAGTGGTGATTTTCATTTGAATGGCAGCCTTGTCTGTCCTCTTGGGTGAACGTGAAAGGGAGTTCCTTGAAAATCAGGAAAATTTCGCACTCCACCCAAGGCAAAATTTCCATCTCAATCATTAACAAAAAGAAACACCAGATTAATTATATGAGAAAGCAAATTGGCTACACTGTTTTCTGCATTGTAATAGTGTTAAACCTTTAAAAATACTGGATTGGAGCGGCAGACTGAGGAACTAGGTAAATGTTTTTCTTTCTCCCTTTATCTATCTGGATTCTTGTTGACTGCCTTGATCCTGAAGAGATTCAGGTCAATAGAAATAGGCAGTTTAAATGGATCAGCACAGACCTGATGGGCCAAATGGGTCTGCTTCCGTTCTGCACCTTCCTATGACTCTGTGACTCTATTCCTTGAATTCAGTTACATGACCTTACTGCTTGTTAGTCTGTACATAATGGCTAGACATAAGTCTGGACACGTTTATTTGACGCAGCGGTACTGCAAGAACACCAAGATTATTTTATGGTGTTCCACAGATCAGTTTGCTGATCAAAGGAAGTTTTTAGTTTAGTTTCACATGCAATACTACGTCTAATCCTCCTGGGCAACTTAGTATTTCATTAAAAGATTACCCTTTAAAGTTACGATCAGCTCTGCAGTATTTTGAAATAGCTACTTCCACCACCGATAGTTGTCACAGGCATTCTTGTGGAACAGCTTTGTTCAACAATTGTTGTTTTTCATGACAATGTGAAATATAAGTCAGCTAAAATGTACAAATTAATAATAATTCATTGCAGAGAGTGACTTCTTCAACACATTAAATGTATTCATTACGAGACTAAGCTGGTCATATTTCAATTAGAAAGTAGGCGGAAGGAGCTGATCATGTACTGTACGTTTTGATTATACTGTATGTTCTATGTAAAAAATAAATTACAATGATAATAAAAGGGATAATTGGTTCTGAGTTGCCAAATTTAGAGGTGAGTTCTTTTCAAATGTGCTATTATTGTTCCTGTGAAGAGAACAAAGTAAGGCTGCTTTAAAATATTCATCCTTGTTTCCATATTCCTTCATAGCCTTGTCTTTCTCTATCCCTCTAACCCTCTTCAGGCCTACAACCATCTAAAACACAGTATCTATCAATTTCTGGCCTTTTAAGCATCACACAACTGAACCTCATATTTTTGGTTGCCCTGCCCTTAAATTATCAATTCCTTTCAAGAATGTTTTGGCAACTTTCCTCTCCTTTAAGACACACTCTGAAACTTGCCTCACTGGGCAGGTTTCTGCTTCTCTGTCCGAATATGTTCCCACAGAGCTTAGCATCAACTTATTGCTGTTTAGCAAGCTTCCTGAGAAGTGCCTAGGAATAATTCAATATATGAGGGTAGGGTGGTAGATGTGGTCTACATGGATTTTAGCAAGGCATTTGACAAGTTCCCCCATGACAGACTCATCTAGAAAGTCATGAGGCATGGGATCAGTGGAACCTTGGCTGTTTGGATTAAAAATTGGCTTACAGGAAGAAAGCAGAGAGTAGTAGTGGAAGGAAAGTATTCTGTCTGGAGGTCAGTGACTAGTGGAGTGCCACAAGGATCTGTCCTGGGACCCCCGCTCCTTGTGATTTTTATAAATGACCTGGATGAAGAGGCGGAAGGATGGGTGAGCAAGTTTGCGGATGACATAAAGATTGGAGGAGTTGTAGATGGAGCTGTAGGTTGTCGAAGGTTACAAGAGGATATAGACAGGATACAGAGTTGGGCAGGAAAGTGGCAGATGGAGTTCAATCTGGATAAGTGTGAGGTGATGCATTTTGGAAGGACATACCAGAAGGCTGAGTACAGGGTTAATGGTCAGTCACTTAAGAGTGTGGATGAACGGAGGGATCTTGGGGTACAAATCCATACATCCCTCAAGGTCGCTAAACAAGTTGATAGGATAGTACAGAAGGCCTATGGGATGCTAGGCTTCATTAATAGGGGGATTGAGTTCAAGAGTAGAGAGGTCATATTGCAACTCTACAAATCTCTGGTGAGACCACACTTAGAGTATTGTGTTCAGTTCTGGTCACCTCATTATAGGAAGGATATGGAAGCAATGGAGAGGGTGCAGAGGAGATTTACCAGGATGTTGCCTGGATTGAAAAACAAGTCTTATGAGGCAAGGTTAGCAGAGTTGGGACTTTTCTCTTTGGAGCATAGAAGGATGAGAGGGGACTTGATAGAGGTCTACAAGATTATGAAAGACATAAATAGGATGGATAGCTAGTACCTGTTTCCAAGGGCATGAATAGCAAGCACCAGAGGGCATATGTACAAAGATAAGGGAGGGAAGTTTAGGGGAGACATCAAGACAGAGACTTTTTACACAGAATGTCGTGTGTGCCTGGAATGACTTACCAGGGATGGTGGTGGAGGCTAAAACATTAGGGGCATTTAAGAGCCTCTTGGGCAGGCACATGGATGAAAGAAAAATAGAGGGTTATGGGGTAGTGTGGGTTTAGTACATTTTTTAAGGAATATATGGGTCGGCACAACATCAAGGGCTGAAGGGCCTGTACTGTGCTGTAATATTCTAATGTCTAGTGTCTAGTGTCTAGTATCTCAGGGGCACAGCTCAAAGCCTGTTTGATCACAGGTTTTTGCCTCAAATTATAGTGTGATGCCACGGCCAGGTTATATATACACTTATCAGTGTACCAATACCATCTTGTCTCTGAATCGACCAGTGTAAACATCAGCCTTCAGTGCTATTGAACTGTGGAGTTTGGTGCGGTGGTGCATAGAAGTAAAATTGTATCACATTGGAGCTATTAGGGAGGACAGTGAAATATTTTCACAAACCCAGACTCAAGAGAGCTATCCAGAAATGACCAAGGATGGTCAACTTAAAGGTGACAAGGACTATTTTCTGCAGTATCCTTCCAAACAGACAATTGAGTGTGAAAGATTATTAGTTGGGTCTGATGCTGAATTGTCATCCGATATGCAAGCTTCACATGTAACAATGAGAGCTAGTCAACAAGACAACCTATAGAAAGCTTTGTTTCATGCAATGATTAGTAAATTTTCTATCTTATAACATCAAATATACAGCATAATACACATGCATCCAAGAATAAATTTTCAACTCTAGTCCTCTGGAATCATTAAAACATAGCTCAGAGAGATGTTATTCACAATATCATCCCTGGCTGGCTCTATAAGGGACAATTTCATTTTATCCCCAGCCCTGTAAGTCCCTCATCCTCACCTATCCACCCTTCAAACTCACAGTAGAATGCTTCAGGTCATGGCTGCTTGAGGAGTAAAACAAAAGTATCTTGATCCCTTCTCTGGATTTATTTAAAAGATTTTAAATCCATCACATTCGTTCATAGATCTATTTTTGATTAGGAATATTTGTGATGATTAATCAATAATTCTGTCTCTCATTGTTTCTTCTTTTGCCTTTACTGTACACTTTTGTCCTTCAATTCATAGGGAGGACAGTGCAAAAATTCCAAAGTAGTTTATGAGGGAGTAATCTAGAGTGAAAATTGGAGGAAAGGAAATAACTGCAGATCAGGTTATTTTTCCTATAACAGTTTTGCAAAATCTGAAAACATACATATAAACAGCAGCAAATTTTTGAAGTACTGCCTAGGGCAGCAATCAATAAGGTGTCAAATTACAGTAATACTTTTTTTTCAGTGAAGACTCCTGTATCTTTTAGTGCGTAAATAAAATTAACAAAAGGTGTTTATATGGTCTTTTCTACAAGTGGTCCAGTGGTCAAGACATTATCTGTCAGCACCATTTTACCAACATTATTAAACATTAATCAGATCATTTAACAGCAAAGATGGGGATTTATTATTGATCATTATCGGTTTATTATAGAATGTATTAAAGGGAACACATGACAAAGCAACTTACACTCAAACAACATCTTTAACATTTCAGAGATCATTTTTTTAAAGTGTAACATTTCTGATGGGTGTATGTTTTGTAGAAATTAATGCCAGGATCTCAACTTATTGAAATTGGTATAAGTAACTGATAAAGGAATTCAAGGTATCATTGCTACACTTGTAGATGATACAAAGATAGGAAGGAAATTAAGGCATGAAAGAATATGTAAGGTTGCTACTAAGGGATACAGATAGATTTACTGAGAGGGCAAAAATTGACAAATAGAGTATTATATGAGGAAATGCAAAAAAAATTACAATACTATCCAAATTACAGAGTGCAAGACTTTGAGATGTAATCTGGGTTTCCTCATGTATAATGCAGAAAATGCAAGTAATTAGGAATACTAACACGTTATCATTTATTGCTAGAGAAATTGAATACAAAAGTATGGAGGATATGCTTCAGTTAAAGAGGACTCCTCATCTCAAGAGGACTAGAATACAGAATCAAGTATGTAATGCAGCACATTACACAAACCAATCTTCCGTCCGTGGACTCACTTTACACCGCACGCTGTCGGAGCAGTGCTGCCGGATAATCAAGGACATGACCCACCCAGCCAACACACTTTTCGTCCCTCTTCCCTTCGGGAGAAGGCTCAGGAGCTTGAAGGCTCATACAGCCAGATTTGGGAACAGCTTCTTACCAACTGTGATAAGACTGCTGACTGGATCCTGACCCGGATCTGGGCCGTACTCTCCAAATATCCGGACCTGCCTCTCGGTTTTTTTGCATGACCTTACTCTCCATTTTTCTATTTTCTATTTATGATTTATTGTGTAAATTTTTAATATTTATTAATTTTTACTATTTTAATATTTAATATTTGTAATCCAGGGAGTGGGAAGCGCAGAATCAAATATCGCTGTGATGATTGTTTGTTCTAGCACCAATTGTTTGGCGACAATAAAGTATAAAGCATAAAAAGTATAGAAGTATAATGCTGAGGATTTATAGTTCATTGGTCAGACTGAAATTGGAGCATTGTGAGCAGTTTTGGGGCCCTTATCTAAGAAAAGGTGTACTGGCATTGGAGAGGGTCTAGAGGAGGTTCACGAGAATGATTCTGGGAATGAAACGTTTAACATATGAGGAGTGTTTGATTGCTCTCGGTTTGTACTCACTGGAGGTTAGAAGAATGGGGGGACTTGATCTCATTAAAATTTATTGAATATTAAAAGTGCTGGATAGAGTGGATATAGAAAGAATGTTTCCTATAGTTGGGGAGTCCAGAACTAGAGGCACAGCCTTAGAAAAGAAGGATGTCCACTTGGAACAGACAATAGGAAGAATTCCTTTTGCCAAAGGGTTGTGATTCTGTAGAATTCATTATCACAGATGGTTGTGGAGGCCAAGTCATTGGATATATTTAAAACAAAGACTGCTAGTTTCTTGATTAGTCAGGTTGTCGAAGGTTATGGGGAGAAAGCAGGAGAATATTGTTGAGAAAGATAATAAATCAACCATGATGGAATGGTGGAGCGGAATCAATGGTCCTTCTGGCCTAATTCTGCTCTTATGTCTTATAGTTTTGAACTGGTCTTGAATCGGAGCAGTGTTTCTAGTAGTGGTTTCCTCATTCATGGAAAAGTATTAGAGTAAGGAAACAAATCAGATATGGATTTCTGAACTGATACCTGGAAAACTGCAAAATGTTTTTTGAGAAAAATTAAGCAGGTTAGGCTTTCGTCCACTGGAGTTCACAAGAATAAGAGGTGATTGTTTGAAACATATAAGATCCTCACGGGACTTGACAGGGTGGGTTTGGAAAGAAAGTTTCATCTTGAGGAGCAAATATAGAACTAGAGCTCACAAGAGTCACCCATGTAAGACAGAGACAAGGAGAGCCATGAGTCTTTGGAGCTCATTTTTCAAAGGAGGGTGATGCAAAGTCTTTGTATATTTTTAGAATTAATCACTATACATTCATGGCAATACATTTGAACTTTGTGGCAGACTAGTGCAGAAATTGCAGGGGCTCAGTCAAAGGTATTTAAGATATCTCTAGTCACAAGCGAGGTGTTAGATGGTTGGATGATAGCTAATTTTCTTCCATTGTTTAAGAAAGACTCTAAGAATAAGCCAGTAAATTATAGGCCAGTTAGCTTGCAATCAGGGTAGGTTATTGGAAGGTATTCTAAGGGACCGGATATATAATTATTTGGATGGACAGGGACTGATTAGGGATGGACAGCATGGATTTGTGCATAGCAGGTTGCGTCTAAATAATCTTATGGAGTTTTTCAAAGAAGTTACCAGGAAAGTTGATGAAAGAAAGGCAGTGGGTGTTTTCTACATGGACCTTAGAAAGGTCTTTGACAGAGTCCTACATGGGAGATTGGTCAAGAAGGTTAAGTCATTTGGCATCTAAGATGAGGTAGTAAATTGGATTAGACATTGACTTTGTGGGAGAAGCCAGAGAGTGGTAGTAGATGGTGGCCTCTCTGACTGGAGGGCTGTGACTAGTTGAGTGCTGCAGGGATTGGTTCTGGATCTATTGTTGTTTGCCATTGGTATCAATGATCTGGATGATAATGTGGTTAACTACATCAGCAAATTTACAGATGACACCAAATATGGGGGTGCAGTGGACAGCAAAGGAGATTATGAGAACTTGCAGAGGATTGTGGGACAGCTGGAAAAATGGGCTGAAAATAGCAGATGGAATTTGATGTAGTCAAGTGTGAGGTGTTGCACTTTGGGAGGGCAAACCATGGTAAGACTTACAGAGCAGGACACTGAAAAGTGTGGTAGAGCAGGGAGATCTAGAAATATAGATCCATAATTCCTAAAAGTGACATTGCAGGTAGATAAGGTATAAAGAGAGCTTTTGGCACATTGGCCTTCATAAACCAAGGTACTGAGTACAGGAGTTGGATGTTATGTTGAATGTATAAGACATTGGTGAGATCAAGTTGTGTGCAGTTCTAGTCACATTCTATAAGAAATATTTCAATGTGATTGAAAGAGTGCAGAGAAAATTTAAAGGATGTTGCTAGGACTTGAGGACCTGAGTTAAGGGGATATGCTAAATAGGCTAGGACTTTATTCCCTGAAGCATAAGAGAATGAAGGATGTTTTGCTAGGGAAATGAGGTATATAGATAGTGTAAATGCAAGTGGGCTTTCTTCCACTGAAATAGGGTGAGACCAGTGCTAGAGGTCATGGGTGAAGTGTGAAAGGTGAAATGTTAAAGGAGAACATGAAGGGGATTTTCTTCACTCAGAGGGTGGTAAGAGTATGGAATAAGCTGCCAGTGGAAGTGGTGCATGTGAGTTACATTTTAACATTTAGGAGAAATTTAGATAGGCACATGGATTCAAGAGGTATGGAGGGATATGGTCCAAGTGCAATTCGATAGGACAATGTAGGAAATACAATTAAAAACAGTCAAACTTGATCTCCTTCAAAATTAGAGTTAATACTGTGATGGTATTGAGTTTGCTGACTCTGAAGTTCTAAACTCAAATGAAGACATTAAGCCCTATCAGATATAATCAGCACAAGTACTCTTACTAAAGGGAGATTATACTGTAATGACCCAATCTTCAAAGACTAGTTGACTTCCCTGTTTATTCTCCAGAATGTGTTTAGCTCTCAATTCGAGTGGTGAGTCCCCTCTCCTTATCAAGGAGAAGATGCTACCAGCTAACAAGATGGTTTAAAGCACAGTTCATTTATTGTCAGTGAAACATATTAAGTCCAAACAACACTCTAAAAACATATTTAAAACTCACAGAGGATTTCTAAGTTAAACATCTCCAAATTACAAATGATTTCTAAAACAAAAAGCACTTCCTGAACATAAAGAATTTCTTAAACATAATGGATAAAGGATAAAGGATTTCCAAAATGTAGGTACAATTCCTATCAACTAAAAAAAGCACACCATAATGCAGACAAATAAGTTGTCTGTTGCAGAAACTGAAGCCAGAAGAATGGATACTGGTTTACCTGAATGTTCTTCCATGATCCTTGATGTTCCTTACCACATTCCTAATAAGCTTGAAATCCTTTCTAAATTTATACCTTTATTCCCCACATGGGTGACTTCACAGATATATTTCCCCAGTTACCCTTTTAACACAGGCAGTCTAAAAACACCTTGGAGATGTAGACCTCAACTAAGGCTGTGAATGCTGTGAAGGTATCTTTCTTGAGTACATAAATCCTTACAAATATAAACACATCAGTTATTGATGTGCTAAATGATATTATCCATCTGTTCAACAAGCTTCCTTGAACTATGCAACTTAAGAATCAGCTTGTCTGTTTGAAAGAACGAAAATTAAACAATCTATTATCTGATACTGCAACTCTTGAGCAATAAGACAGGATGTTGTGAGCTAGCATCTGCTTTTCACAGATAGAGTGTCTCTGATTTACACAGGGTTTGTTTGCAAAGCTGTGTTTTAACTTCAAGCTGATTATCACTTTCCATTTACATTTTAAGAACAGGAGACTGGCTTCCTTTCATGACCAGAAGTTAAACCAAGCATATTAGTTGGAAGTTTACAATCTTTCAAGTGGAAGCTACTGTGTTCAGAAAGCAAGCTTAGAAACAAAAAAACAAGGGGCCCAACAGCCAAGGTGTGAACATCCATCAAAATAAGTGAACACCAATATTAATTTATTAATGATAAATATATCTTTATTGCTGTAATTGTGTTTAGGTTAAGTATTGCCAAAGAAAGTGAAGTGCATGGTGTGTAAATGAACCTTTCAAACTTCTCTGATAAAGCTCAACATAATAAGTAGCTTACTACATTTGAAAGAAGCAGAAATGATTAGTTGGTACAGTATGAAGATACTTTGGGGTTGGAATCACCACTTGCTTTGACTGAGTAAATGTTTGTGGTCTTCTATTGATGTATGCCATGTCCTGCAAGGTTCAACATGTATGTGTTCAGAGCTGCTTTTCTGAATGCCACTGTTGTAACATGTGGTTATTAGAGTTTCTGTCACCTTCCTGTCAGCTTGAGTCAATCTGGCCATTCTTCTCTGATCTCTTTCATTAACAAGGCACCTTTGTCCACAGAACTGCTACTCACTGGATGTGTTTTTTTTTAATTTTTCACACCATACACTATAAATACTTGGCACTTGTGTTTGAAGATCCCAATAAATCAGCAGTTTCTGTAATATTCAAACTACTCTGTCTGGCACCAAAAATAATTCAATGGTCAAAATCACTTAAGTCACATTTCTTCCCCATTCTGGTATTTGGTCTGAACAATAACTAAACCTCTTGACCATATCTGCATGCTTTTATGCATTAAGTTGCTACCACCTGGCTGGTTGGCTGATTAGATATTTACATTAACAAGCAGGTATACAGATGCACCTGATAAAGTGGCCACTGTGTGTAAGTTCCAGCTTGTAGAAATTATGACCTGGTTGATATATAAATTTACAAAATCATCATAGATCATAGTGTACAGCACATTATAGACCCTTTGGCCCATAATGTTGTGCCGACCACACAGCAGTATTATGTATTTGAGACATAAACAGCAGAAGACCTGAAGAAGAGTCGTGGCCTGAAACATCAACTGTTTGTTTATTTCCATAGCCTGATCTGCTGAGTTCCTCCAGCATTTTGTGTGTGTTACTCAGGAGACTGTAGATGTTAAAATCAGAAGAACAAAAAACCTGCTGGAGGAACTCAACAGGTCATGCAGCATCTGTAGGACAAAAGGACAAACTGTCAAGATTTCAGGTCAATATCCAATTATCATAAAACAAGGAAGACTAATATGCTCAACAAAACACCCCATGAGACATGCCAAACTAGACATAAACTACATCTATTGGATTCCTTATCATTGATCATAAAATGTGGAAGCTGTTCAGCATTCTCAGAGTAAACAAAATTATTCTTACTAAATAATAACTTCACACAACTAACAAAAGGGAATGTTAAAAATAAAATGTAGCAATAAGGGGGGGTATGAATAGTTGAGTGGGATGCATTGTTTTACATAGATTAATTTGACAGCTAATTGTTGTCATTTAGATCACATTTCTTCCCCTTTCTGATGTTTGGTCTGAACAACAACTGAACCTCTTGACGATGTCTGCATGCTTTTATACATTGAGTTATTTGCCACACGATTGGCTGAATAGATACATGCATTAACGAGTAGGTGGGCAGGTGTCACTAATAAAGTGGCCACTGATTGCATATATCAACATCTTGAAATTGACTTTAAATGGCATTTATTCAAAGTTTGTAGATGATGTTAACTTCTGAAGCATGATTAAATGTAAAGAAGTTGGTGATCATCTTAAGGGGGACAGGTTAGTTAAATGATAGATATATGGCAGATAGAACAATATACTCAGGAAAATGATACCGTTAAAATAATTGATATTTTTAAACTGATGGACTGGAAACTTGATAGTGGAATTTAATGGGATTAAAGATGCTTATTTTAGCAATACTAAGAAAAAATCTGATCAATCAGTTTTCTTTATCTCTGTGACAAGTTTCCATTACCAGTCTGCTCATTAATCACTGCAGGCAATCTCATTCAAGTTATGGAGATCACTGGAGTGCAAGATAAGGACGTTCCACAGCTCAACGGAGAGGAGAAATTTTTCAGGATGAATTATTTTGTGTAGTCTTCAACATGGAACCAACAGACTGACATGCTTAAAGCTTTTAATTAAGCTTTATCTCCAGCTTTCATTTACTGAATGACTTCTATTTTGATTTACACTTTTCCCACCATATAAGTAAGAGATGATTATAGAGAGGAATGTGTGATTGAAATATCAAGATCCAGTAACCTGACCATAGCTCACAGAATCCGTCAGTTTTATTTATTTATCTATTTATTTATTTATTGAGATACAGGCTCTTTGGCCCTTCAAGCTACATCACCCAGCAATCCACCAATTCAGCCTTGGCCTAATCACAGGAAAATTTACAATGACCAATTAACTAATCAACTGATACATCTTTGAACTGTGGCAGGAAGCTGTAGCACCCAGAGAAAGCCTGCGAGGGTGATTGGTAAGTCCGTGGCCTAAGGTAGAAGGAGATGAGTTATTAACTTCAAACTTTCTGCATAATCACTCAAAGCATTGAACTGCATGTGCCTGTAACGAGAGCTGTATAACTTATCTCCCTCTACCTTAGGCCACAAACCTATCAATCACCTCTGCTGTGGACACCTTCTGGAGTTCCAAGATCTGTATGCTCCATGATCGATGGACTAAGTGTGTAAACGTAGGAGGGGACTATGTTGAAAAATGTGCTAGGTTTTCTAAAATTGATGCCTTCTACCTTAGGCCATGAACTTATCAATCACCCCTTGTACATGGTCACAGGGAGAACTTACAAACTTCTTACAGATAGCAGTGGGAAAGGAACCTGGGTCACTGGTACTGTAAAACATTGTGCTAACCTCTATGCATTTGTGCTACTCCAAGTGTGACACTTGCTACCAAGATGGTTATGACTAGTCACCACTACCTTTGGATTTCCCTCAAAGTTGACTTGGAAATATATTATCATTCATTCATCACAAATGGGTCCAAATTCTGGAATACCTTACCCAATCCATGTGGGAGTTCTTTCACCAGGGCAGATGGCTCACCATCACCTTCTCAAGGGGAATTACACATGAGAGATAAATACAGACGTTCTTAATGTAAATTCAATCCAATACCAGCCATTGGCAGAGTTTTTAGGAGCTGACTGGATAATCTCCAAATCTTCTGCAACAGTCAAAGGGATGAGTGGTGTTGAGTGTCAGTAGACACATGGTAAAATAATACTCAGAGGTCATGATTTGAGGAACACATTGGCTGCCTACTAACAGCACATCTAAAGAGAGAGGTACAGACTGGTCAAGTGCTAGAGATCTGTTCCTTTCTGTGCTCCTTGTAATCCACACAGAATGGAATTGCTCACTCTCTGGCTCAAAAGCATAATTAGGGACTGGTACAGTACTAATTGTGGTCCTGATATTCCTGTTGCTGGGGGAAGTTACTTTGCCAATTGACGGAGCCCTGACATTCACCTTTCCATGCAACTACATCATTCTGAAGCCTCCCTATCTTCCTCTGGTAATCCCAGGTCACCGTATACTCTCAGTCCATTGATTAGAGGATTTATTCCAGTTGTATTGGACAATATTCACTCCTGAATCAACATCATACAATCAGATTGCCAGGCATTATTTCATCACTGTTTCTGCAAATTTGTTGTGCACAATTTGGCACCAGTATTACATGAGTAAATGTGCTTTAGGGCATTCTGAAACATGAACCCTGATTCCCTTTCCATAGAAGCTGCCTGATCTGCTGAGTGTCTCCTGTAGATTTAGTTTTTGTTTCTGTTTTCCAGCATCTGCCATTGTTCGTTTGGATTTTTAGCTGAAATAATCTCATAATAATGAGGGGAGATGCTTCTGACAGAGGTTGTAAATCCAAGCTCTAGTATTTCTTTGTTTCTTCTGTAGAGAAATCTCCGTTATTGCAATTCATTTCTGCCATGATCACAATATATTACAAAATATAATGAAGTATAATGATCAGATGCTATAGCAAATTATACTTCTTTTCAGAAATAATCCCTGTCTGATTACCTAAACAACAGCTGTTTCTTTGCTGTGTGTTAACTACTTTGACTCATTTGCTCCACACATTGCAGCATCTGCTGGAGGAGCTTTCAACAACACCTCACTATCAAAGGAAGGCAGGATTTCATATTGCCAGCAGCACTCTTACTGTAAAATGTGTTACTATGTGATTGTGTAGCAATATCTCTATCATCCTTGTGGACATTTCTGCTACTTCATATGAACTAACCGAACTGTTAGTCTTCTAATATTGACCAAAGGGAAATCTTCAAGCAGATCTTTAACTCAGGAAGTGATGAGTATGTAGAACCGAATGCAGGTGCTGTAGCTGAGGTAATTAGCATTGACGTAATATCAAGGACACTTGAGGGAGAAATAAGAGGAAGGGAATGGCAATAGTATTTGACAAAAAATGTTGAGGAATGTGAAGGATTACGTGGGACAACACACTAGCACAAAATCCTACTGCGCTGAATGAACTCTTTACGGAACATTTAGTGTTATGTTTTGTAATACTAAAACAAGAAGATTCATTTGCTCGGAATTCAGGATAAGGTAGTAAACTGGGTTACTCATTGACTTTGTGGGAGAAGCCAGAGAATGATAAGTGGTAAGTGAATGTTGCCTCTCTGACAGGAAGCCTGTGATTAGTGATGTGTCACATGGATCGGTGCTGGGTCTGTTGGTGTGTGTCATCTATATCAATGATCTGAATGATAATGTACTTAACTGGGTCAGCAAATTTGCGGATGACACCAAGACTGGGAGTTTAATCGACAGTGAGGAAAGCTATCTTGGCTTGCAGAGAGACCTGATTCAGCTGGAAAAATGAGCAAAAAAATGACAGATGGAATTTAATACAGACAAGTGTGAGTTTTTGCACATCAGTAGGACAAACACAGTCTTACAATAGACAATAGACAATAGGTACAGGAGTAGGCCATTCAGCCCTTTGAGCCAGCACCGCCATTCACTGTGATCATGGCTGATCATCCACAATCAGTACCCTTTTCCTGCCTTCTCCCCATATCCCATCACTCCGCTATCTTTAAGAGCTCTATCTAACTTTTTCTTGGAAGAATCCAGAGAATTGGCCTCCACTGTCTTCTGAGGCAAAGCATTCCACAGAACCACAACCCTCTGTGTGAAAAAGTAGAATGGTAGAGCACTGTGGTGTGTGGTAGATCAAAGGGATCTGGGAATACAGGTCCATAATTTGTTAAATGTGGTGTCACATGTAGATAGGTTCATATAGAAAGCTTTTGAAACATTGGCCTTCATAAATCTATGTATTGAGTACAGAATATGAGACGTTTTGTTAAAGTCGTATAAGACGTTGGTGAGGCCTGATTTGGAATATTGTGTGCAGTTTTGGTCACCTACCTACAGGAAAGTTGTAAATAAGGTTGAAAGAGTAGTGAGGAAATTTACAAGGATGTTGCCAGGTCTGGAGCAAAGACTGAATATGTATTCTTTGGAATGTAATTGTTTGAGAGGAGATTTGATAGAGGTGTACACAATTATGAGGGTTATAGATAGGGTAACTGCAAGCAGACTTTTTTCCACTGAGGTTGGGTGGGACTACAACCAGAGGTCATGGGTAAAGTATTAAAGGTGAGAAGTTTAAGGGAAACATGAGGGGAAACTTGTTCACTCAAAAGGTCATGAGAGTGTGGAACGAGCTGGCAGCGCAAGTGGTGCATGCAACCTCAATTTCAACATCTAAAAAAAAGTTTGGACAGTTACATACAGGAGATAGTAAGGGTATGGAGGGCTATGGTTCTGGTGCAGGTCAATGGGAGTAGGCAGGTTAAATGGTTTTGGCATAGACTAGATGGGCCAAAAGGCCTGTTTCTGTTTTCTATGACTCTATGACTTGATAAAGCTAATTAAAAGGAAAAGGATGGGAACCCAGGAGAATGGAACTTAGTTTCATTTTTACTTTAAGTGAGGTGTGCACGTATCACATGGTAGCATCATGACATACACAATTCTCTTATTTTTACACATAACCTATAATGAATTATTTAATTGACAAAGAATGCTTAATCAAGCAATATATTTACAATATTACTCAAATACAACTGGAATATTAAATACACAGCACTCCGACCTGCTGAGCTATAAATTCCAAATCAATATAGAAAACATCTCAATTTATTTATATATACGATATATACAGCATACAATATAATACAACTACCCTAGGCATCCAGAGCAAAGTAAATTTTAAATTACTCCATTCAGATCCAAAGATTTAATTGTTGTGGAGGATTTCATACTCTTGTGGGATAGCGTCTTTTCTGACAGGAGAGGTTACTCTACTTGGTGGGTGTAGCTGTGAAAACAATCTCAGGTTC
This sequence comes from Mobula birostris, assembly GCF_030028105.1. Taxonomy (NCBI): domain Eukaryota; kingdom Metazoa; phylum Chordata; class Chondrichthyes; order Myliobatiformes; family Myliobatidae; genus Mobula; species Mobula birostris. The sequence continues at coordinate 70,277,775 of NC_092374.1, forward strand.
TGCGGTTTCCTCTGTGATGGTTGTAGCAGCTGAATCGGAGACAGCAGGAAATGGTTATGAAAGCTCTGGACACCTTTCTTCTCCTTTTCTTGCCTTTTCCTCTGGATCTTCTTCGATCCTAGCTGCTCGTCCAGTTCGGGCTTCCTTCTCTAGTTTCTTGTGAGTAACTCTGAATTTGCTAATTTCTTGAGAAATTAAGGTTTTGTTTATTTGTTTCAATTTCCACAGTATTTATGTCATATTCCTCTTTCTTTTCTTTTTTCTATTTCTAGGATGTGCATCTTGATCACTTGAAGGTGGATTTTAGTCACTGTATTCTCTAAATAACCCTTCTATTGCTCCCTTTACGATCTGACTTCTCCTCATACAAGGGGTGATTGGTAAGTTTGTGGCCTAAGGTAGAAGGAGTCAATTTTAGAAAACTTAGTACATTTATTTTTCAACATAGTCCCCTCCTACACTTACACACCTAGTCCAGCGGTTGTGGAGCATACGGATCTTGGACCTCCAGAAAGTGTCCACAGATGGGTGATTGATAAGTTCGTGGCCTAAGGTAGAAGGAGATGTTATACAGCTCTCGTTACTTGCACATTCAGGTCAACCCTTTGAGTGATTATGCAGAAAGTTTGAAGTTAATAACTCATCGCCTACATTAGGCCACAGACTTATCAATCACCCCTGATGAGTTGTTAACTGATGAGTTATTAACTTCAAACTTTCTGCATAATCACCAAAAGAGTTGAACTGCAAGTGCATGTAATGAGAGCTGTATAACTCATCTCTTTCTTCCTTAGGCCACAAACTTATCAATCACCCCTGCTGTGGACACTTTCTGGAGGTCCAAGATCTCCACGACCGCTGGACTAAGTGTATAAACATAGGAGGGGATGATACTGAAAACTAAATGTGCTAGGTTTTCTAAAATTGACTCCTTCTACCTCAGGCCACGAACTTATCAATCACTCCTCGTAGCTTCCTCATTCATATCATCATCTAATGAATCCTTTGCTTTCATACTTTATTGATCCCGGGGGAAATTGGTTTTCGTTACAGTTGCACCATGAATAATAAATAGTAATAGAACCATAAATAGTTAAATAGTAATATGTAAATTATGCCAGTAAATTATGAAATAAGTCCAGGCCAGCCTATTGACTCAGGGGTGTCTGACCCTCCAAGGGAGGAGTTGTAAAGTTTGATGGCCACAGGCAGGAATGACTTCCTATGACACTCAGTGTTGCATCTCGGTGGAATGAGTCTCTGGCTAAATGTACTCCTGTGCCCACCCAGTACATTAGGTAGTGGATGGGAGACATTGACCAAGATGACATGCAACTTGGACAGCATCCTCTTTTCAGACACCACCGTGAGAGAGTCCAGTTCCATCCCCACAACTTTACTGGCCTTACAAATGAGTTTGTTGATTCTGTTGGTGTCTGCTACACTCAGCCTGCTGCCCCAGCACACGACAGCAAATGTGATAGCACTGGCCACCACAGACTCGTAGAACAGCCTCAGCATCGTCCGGCAGATGTTAAAGGACCTCAGTCTCCTTAGGAAATAGAGACGGCTCTGACCCTTCTTGTAGACAGCCTCAGTGTTCTAAGACCAATCCAGTTTATTGTCAATTCGTATCCCCAGGCATTTGTAATCATCCACCATGTCCACACTGACCCCATGGATGGAAACAGGGGTCACTGGTACCTTAGCTCTCCTCAGGTCTACCACCAGCTCCTTAGTCTTTTTCACATTAAGCTGCAGATAATTCTGCTCACACCATGTGACAAAGTTTCCTACCGTAGCCCTGTACTCAGCCTCATCTCCCTTGCTGATGCATCCAACTATGGCAGAGTCATCCGAAAACTTCTGAAGATGACAAGACTCTGTGCAGTAGTGGAAGTCCGATGTGTAAATGGTGAAGAGAAAGGGAGTCAAGAGATATGGCATGCAAATGGTGGATGGATCTCTAATCAAGTTGTGTCCTCTCAGCCAAACATGACCCCACAATTCTGGCCCTCCTGTTTTACCACATTCAAGTCCAATGTGTTTTTTTTTGTTGTATTTCACTGTTAAGAATGTCATTCCCACAGGAGTTTTCTTTTCTTCAGTATAAGTTCTTAGTTGGATATCTGCAGGCTTTAGTTCAGTATCTTTAAAATGCCATTCAAACTCATTAACACTTCATCATTATGTGCCCGCTGCTCAATTCTACAATTTAAAGTGGTCCATAGGGCCCATATGACCAAGGATAAGTTGTCTCATTTTTATTTAGCTATATCTCCTTATTGTGATAAATGTAATAATGGAGAAGCTTCACTCATCCAAATGTTTTGGACATGTCCGAGTCTTGGAAAATATTGGGAAGAAGTATTTCAAACTTTCTCAATACTTTTCAAAGTATACTTTAAGCCTAATCTTTTGACCACTTGATTTGGTATTGTTGGAGGAAAGGATATTATTTTGGAATCATCTGACTTGCACATTTTGGCTTTTATTTCTCTTATGACCAGAAGGACGCTCTTGCTTAAATGGAAAGATGTGGCCCCCTCCTATTCATGTTCAATGGTTACGTGATGTGATGTGATGTTTAAATTTAGAGAAGATTCGATGTTCAATCTCTGAATCTAGACAAGACTTTCAAACATTGTGGGGACGTTTTTTTGAATTATTTTCAAAACCTTTGATTTGCTGTTAAAGCACAGATGATGACTAATAATTTTTTCCCCTTTTATCCTTTACTAATCAGCTTCGGTCTTGGTAGTGGGTTAGATATTTTTATATGATAAAATTACCATATTTCAATGTTACAAGTTAATTAATCTGTATGAATATAGGGTCAGGAGTCTATATGCGATTTAGTAGAGTGCATTAATATATATATTTTTTTCTTGTACTTTGTATTTTTATATGTAAAATTAACAATAAAAATATTGGAAAGAAACAAACTCACTTTGTGGAATGACTGAAACAGCTGAGCCAGTGTCAAATTCCATTTTGATTAATTTGCTGTTCACTTCTGTTGTAAGCCATATTTCTTGTCTGTTGTCAATTTTCACATTGTAAATCTGAAGATCCCTCAGTCCTGTACCACTCTCATCATTACCAGATTTTTCATCAACAACGTGCAGATTAGTACTCTTTCTGAAACTGCAACTTGAATTTTAATATTTTTCTCCATGAATTTTTTTGCAGACCATTTATTTTTGTTTGCCCAACATACTCTTTGTATGTTCCCTACTTTGTAGATACACAAAGATTCAACATAGTTACTCAAAATTCAGGTGCAATTTCTACAAGTTTCACCTTTAAAACTGTATGGTTTTGTGTATGTGAAACCTGCCACAATGGTAACACAATTTTTTCGGTCAGGCCGGTTCCTGTTTGGACATTGCAATTTTGTTCACACTAGCTTTCATTCCTGACTGCAACTCAATTGTGTCTCTCTCTTCTGTTTCCACTGACACAGCTATTTCAACTGTTCTTTTAAATGTAAGTTCTGCTAGAGATAGGAGCTGATTTTTGAATACTTTTTTGTAAGATTCTACAAAATTATCAATCTCTCAGTGCATCATTAAGCTCACATTGAAATAGCAATGCTCAGACAACTTCTTCAATTCATCTACATATGCTGAAATGGACTCACCTTCCTTTTGACCCACTTATGAAGCCTAAAGTGTTTTGCAATGAACAATGATTCTAAATGTTCCTACATTACTTTCACAATATCAGCAAAGCTCATTTCAGTTGGTTTGGTTGGAGCAGTCAAACCTCTAAGCAAACTGTATGCTCTTCACTCAGCAAAACTGGTACTCTCCTTTCAATATCTATTTTATTTGCTTCAAAATACAGTTCATCTGCTCAGTACACATGAGCCAGTTATCCGTTGTGCAGTCAAATGCATTCTATCTTTCTGATGTAGCCAACCATTTCTGCTCTTTTTTTTATGATTGTTATCACCCATTCACTACTCATTGTTTATGAACCTGCAAATTCTTCTGTCTTCTGCTTTTTTTTTAACTCAACAATCACTGTCCATTTTTTTTCTTTTACTCAACTGTTTCTCACTCTAATTTTTTTAAACTCGAATGTCTTACACATAGGTAGTCTTCTCAGATTTATTTATCCCATCATCACCACTGTTATGTTTTCTAACTCTAAAACATTATGCTAATTGAAAGGAAAATGATGGTAGCCCAGGAGAACAGGTCTTAGTTTTGTTTTGACTTTAAGCGAGGTGTGCACTTATCACGTGGTAGTATCATGACATTTGGAATTCACTTGTTTTTACATGTAGTCTATAATGAATTATTTTATGAACAAGAAAGCTTAATCAAACAATATATTTACAATATTACTCAAATAATACTGAAATATTAAATACCACAACACAGAGCAATTCAAAATCTAAAGTGAAGAATTGTTTGTTCTCATTTCGCACTTTTTGGTATAATTCCTGTTAAATTTATGTTTTTCATGTGAATGCTGTGTCTAGAATGCTCTGTCTCTGTAAGTGCTTTTTCATTACACGATTGTATACATATACTTCTTATATGACAATAAACTTTACTTTGACAAGTGTGTTCTTCTCTAAAACAGCAAGATTTGGAGCAAATATCATTTGTCTGAGAAGATTAAGACACCTCCTTCTCCCTTATCAGGGAGAGAGAGAACCTGTGAGATTTGAAATGCTGGGTGAAATGCAAAGGCTTTGGAGTACTGCAAGTCCGTGTCTTTGCTATGCTTTGCTCACACTTGAGTGGTTGGTGGCAGTGCCGATGCTTGCTCTTTTTGCCAGGGGGGGAGGGGGGATTGTTGCTCGCTGCCGCTTACGTGCGGGAAGGAGGGGAGCTGGGGGGACTGGGGTTCTTATGTTTAACTGTTGTTCATTCTTTGGGGCACTTCTCTGTTTTCGTGGATGTTTGCGAAGAGAAAGCATTTCAGGATGTATATTGTATACATTTCTCTGATATTAAATTGAACCTTTGAACCTTTGAAATATCAGCTGTGGTATTTGATTTATCATTAACAGGGACAGCAAGTCCCTTTAATTGCCCTTGAGAAGGTGGTGATTGACCACCTGCTTGAATCACAGCTGTCTTTCTGATGAAGATCCTCACATCATTTCATAGAGTAGTGAGCCCCAGTATAAGGACTCCAATGAAGGAATAATACAGTAATATGTACATTTCTAAGACCTAGCAAAATTTAAATTTGGTACTTATAGGTTGGAAAATTTTTGATTATTGTGTTGGCAGCAGCTTACACTGCCATTTTTGTCAATGGAACAATTTTTCATGTTTTCCATATTTTTCAGACATCACACTGACTTTAGTTTCACTGGGATTCCTTGATACTACTTGACTTTCCAGCATGGTCCTCCCTCTGGAATTCATCTTAGCGGAGCTTGCACAGCACAAGGCTGTGATGAGATTGGGAGATCAGCGATCACAGCAAAATAATTTTCTGGAGAGCTTCAAAGTAATTCTGATAGCTAGGCATCTACTTTGCTAATCTCTTATTATCCATTACTTTACTGAGGAGTCATTGATTTCAAAGCTTTTAATTAGTTGGAGAATTATAAATGCAGAGTAATGTTACAGGAAAGACATGATCCTTGACTCAACTAGTCCTCCATGACTCTTGACGGATTTGGCTAAGTGTCAGAATCTTATTTATGAATGAAATTCATCGGATGAAATTATGGGTGTGGAAAATTAAATAATGAAAACAGAACAAAAGTTTCAGGTCCTTGATCGTTGAAAGTAACAAATCAGAAACCGGATGGAAAGTTACCAATATCAAATTATTACTGTACCTCTTACATCCTGTCCAGAGTTACCCCAAACTTGTGTGTATCAATTTTTTTTCTGTTTTCTTTGAATATTTCCATATTTGCATGGACAAATGCTGAAAAGGACTTTGTTTAAAAGTTTCATATTTAGAACATAGAATAGCATAGCACAGTACAGGCTCTTTGGTCCACAATGTACTGCTGACCTTTTAATCTAGCCCTTCCCTCCCACATAACACTTCATTTTTCCTTCATTCATGTCCCTTTCTAAGAATCTTCTAAGTGTCCCAAATGAATCTGCTTGCCGTATGACCCATGCACTTACCACTCTCTCTGGGCACAAAACCTACCTCTACATTCCCCTATACTTCCCTCTGATCTCCTTAAACTTATGCCTCCTTATATTAGCTATTTTTGTCCTGGGAAAAATACACTGGCTGTCTTATTGCTCTATGCCTCTTATCATCTCATACATCTTTATCAAGTCACCTCTCTTCCTTCTTCACTCCAAAGAGAAAAGCTGTAGCTCACTCAAATTTTTTCATAAGACATACTGTCAAACCCAGGCAAAACTCCTCTGCAAGTTCTCTAATGGTTCCACTACCTTCTTACAAAGAGGTGACCAAAACTAAACACAATACTTCAGTGGTGGTCTAACCAGATTTTATTGAGCTGTGGTATTACCATGCGCCTCTTTGACTCAATCCCCTGACTAATGAAGGCCAACACATGATACACCTTCTTTTCCTCCTGATCAACTGATGAAAACTTTGAGGGATCATCGATGCGAACCCTAAGATACTTCTTTTTTTCTACACTGCTAAGAATCCTGCCGTTAACCTAGCACAGTTTCTTCAAGTTCAACCTTCCAAAAAGAATCGCTGCACAATTCTTCAAATTGAACTCGATCTGCCACTTCTTAGCCCAGTTCTGCTTCCTGTCTCTCTCCCATTGTAAATTATGACAATTTTCTACACTACCCATACTACAACCAACCACTGTGTCATCAGCAAACATTAAATCACTCTTCCACTTCATCAAAGTCAGTCATATAAATCACAGAGATTAGGGGTCCCAGAAAAGATCTCTGTGGAACACTGTTAGTCACAGACCTTCAGGCAGAATGTGATTCATCTACTATCACATCTGCCTTCTGTGAGCAAGTGAACTCCAAATCTGTGCAGCCAGTTTTCCATCGACATTAAGCCTCCTGACTTTCCTGAATGAGCCTATCTTGGGGAACCTTGTCAAGCACATTACTAAAATACATATATATCACATCCACCACTCTACCTTCATCAATGTGCTTTGTAACTTCCTGAAAAAAAATCAGTTAGGCATGTGAACATGACCTGCCCCTTAAAAAGCTATGCTGACTATCCCTAATCAAATGATGCTTCTCCAAATGCTTATAAATCTTGTTTCTAAAAATACTCTCAAATAGTTTGCCCAACACTGATATGAGATTCATTGGTCTATAATTCCCCGGATTATCCATATTACCTTTCTTAAAAAAAAGGCTAACTTTTGCCCCCTCCAATCTTCTGATACTTCTCCTGTGGCCTGTGAGGATGCAAAGATCATTGGCAGAGGAACAGAAATCTCTTCTCTCAGTCCCATAGTAAGCTGGGGAATATTCCGTCTACTCCCAGAAATTATCCCTCCTAATGTTTTTCAAAGGTTACTTTCTTAACGTCAACATGTTCCAGAATATTAGTCTGTTCCATGCTGATGTCTCATTTGTAAAGGTCCTCTCACTAGAGAGTATTCATTAAGGACTTCCCCTACTTCCTATGACTAAAGTCATATGTTTCTTCTTTCATCCTTGATAGGTCCTAAAAATCATGTAGAATGCCTTATGGTTAATTTGTTTTATGAATCACAATTAAACATCTCTTTTAAAACCTTAATTTCATAGTGAACAAAATATTGCTTTGGGATATATTTTCTCCAAATCAATGTACTTCTAACAACTTCCTTCTCTTCCTTGAAATAAAGCCCAAGGAACAACATTTCCAATAGCATGGTCTCCACTGAATTTAAAGTCCATAACTCCAAAAACACCCAGAATTCTAGCAATCATCATCTTGATTTGTTCAGGGCTGGCCAAGAACAGAAGTGCCAATGTAATGTATTTTCCCATGGTGTTCCAGTCATTGCTGTAAGGGCATTTCACTCTGAAGGAAGGGAGAGGAGGACAGAGAGTGGCAGAGAGAGAGGGGAGCGAGAGGGGGCAAGGTAGAGGGAAAGGGAGAGGGAGAGGAAGAAGAAGAGGGAGAAGGGGAGGGAGAGAAGGTTATAGAAAAATGGTGCTGATAAGTGGCAACTCACATGCAGCTCCAGTGGGAATCATCAATTATTCCCATTTAGGATGACTACAGCTGAAATCCACAGTCTCAGACATAGGCACTTCAGTAAGCAGCATCAGATCATGATGTCTAAAAAAAAATCAATCAATACTCAAAATTGATGGATCCAGACTGTAGTATCTGGGCATGAATGTAGTTTCCCTTTAAGAAAAAGGAAGCAAAAAAGCATGCTGGGCTGCAAGTAAGTTTGAAATGCAGAGGCATTAAACGCCCCAACTCTCAACTATCCCGGTAATGCACGTAAAGTCTCTGAGAAATAAAATAGATGACCTCCAAGCAAGATTGCTATACCAGAGGGACATCAGGGACTGCTGTGTACTTTTCTTCATGGAAACATGGCTATGCCCTACAATCTTGGACAGAGCGCTACAGCTCGATGGCTTCACCATTCACTGTGAAGGAGAGCTCACTCTTTTCAAGGCAGAGTAGGCGGAGTATGCTTTACAATAACCTCAATGTGGTGCCCAGTCATGCCTAGAATATCTAGCGGTCAAATATTGTCCATTTTATTTGCCGAGGAAGTTTTGCACCATCATCCTGGTAGTCATAGTCATAGTCATAGTCATACTTTATTGATCCCGGGGGAAATTGGTTTTTGTTACAGTTGTACCATAAATAATAAATAGTAATAGAACCATAACTAGTTAAATAGTAATATGTATATTATGCCAGTAAATTATGAAATAAGTCCAGGACCAGCCTATTGGCTGAGGGTGTCTGACCCTCCAAGGGAGGAGTTGTAAAGTTTAATGGCCACAGGCAGGAATGACTTCCTATGACACTCTGTGCTGCATCTCAGTGGAATGAGTCTCTGGCTGAATGTACTCCTGTGCCCACCCAGTACATTATGTAGTGGATGGGAGACATTGACCAAGATGGCATGCATTCTTGGTGTACATTCCACCTTAGACCAATGTCAGGCTGGTACTGGAGGAGCTAAGCTCCATAATCAGGAGGGATGAAACAGCTCAACCTAAAGCATCCCATTTTGGGGATTTTTAACCCGGCCAGCATGAAGAAGTCTCCAAACGACTACCATAACCATATCACCTGTGGAACCAGAGGAGCCAACACATTAGACCACTGTTATACCACCATCAAGAATGCTTTCCGTGCCATCCACTCCCATATTTTGGAAATTCTGATCACCTGGCTGTACCTCTACTCCCAGCATATAAGCAGAGACTAAAGACTGCAACGTCAGTAGTGAGGACCAAGAAGGTGTGGTCAATGGAGGTAGAAAAGGACTTACAATACTGCTTTGAGTTGGAAGACTGGACAATATTCAGGGATTTATCTTCAAGTCTGAAAGAATATGCCATAGTTGTCACCAACTTCATCAAAATTAGTGTGGATGAATGTGTGCCTCCAAGAATATACCAGACAAATCAAAAGCTGTGATTGAACCAGAAGGATTGCAGTCTGCTGAGAGCTAGATCTATGGCATTGAAGATGAGTGATCCAAAACTATGCCAAAAATCCAGATACACTGTACAGAGGTCTATTTTAAGAGTGAGAAAACAATTCCATTTGAGGTCAGAGACTGAACAGATGCATATCAGCTCTGACAGGGTTTACAGGTCATTACCTGCTTCAAAGCAGAATCCAACATCATGACTGGCAGTGCTGCTTCACTCCCAGATGAGTTCAAAGCCACTTATGCTCACTTTGAAAAGGAGAATAAAACTACATCTATGTGACTCCCTGCAGCCCCTGGCAGCTCGGTGATCTCCGTCTCAGAGGCCAAAATCACAATATCTTTCAAGAGGGTGAACCCTCACAAGGCGTCAGGCCTTGATGGTAGACTGGGTAGGGGTGTGAATACCAGCGCCAGCCAAACGGTGAGAGCGTGTAATCACATCTTCAATCTCTCACTGCTGCAGTCGATGTTTCCACCTGCTTCAAAAAGGAATCAATCATACCAGTGCCCAAGAAAAGCAGGTGAGCTTCCTAAATGACTATTGTCCTGTAGCACTCATTTACTGTGATGAAGTGCTTTGAGAGGTTGGTCATGTCCAGAAATAACTCCTGCCAAAGCAGAAACCTGGACCTGCTGCAATTTGCACATCACCACAATGGGCCTACATGGATGCTCTCCACTCGACCTTGGATCACCAGGACAATAGTAATACAGTACTTATGTCAGTCTGCTGCTTATTGACTATAGCTCAGTATTCAACACAATCATACTCTCAGTTCCTATCAAAAAGCTCCAAAACCTGGGCCTCTGTACCTCTCCCTGCGATTTGGATCCTTGACTGCCTCACCAGGGGATCACAGTCTCTGAATATTGGGAATAACATCTCCTCCCTGCTGACAGCCAACCCGGTGCACCTCAAGGATGTGTCCTTAGCCTACTGCTCTATACTCTCTACACGCATGACTGTGTGGTCAGGCACAGCTCAAGCACCATCTATAAGTCTGCTGGGAGCTGGTTATAAATCAGCTGGTTGAGTGATGTTGCAGAAATAACCTTGCACTCATCAGTGAGACCAAAGGATTGGTTGTGGACTTCAGGAAGGGAAAATCTAAGGAACACACACCAGTCCTCAACGAGGGATCAGTAGTGGAAAGGATGAGCAGTTTCAAATTCCTGTGTGTTAACATCTCTGAAGATGCATCCTGAGCCCAACATATTGATACATTTACGAAGAAGGCATGATAGAAGTTATACTTCACTGGGAATCTGGGGAGAATTGGTGTGTGTCTACAGATGTACCATGGAAAGCATTCTAACTTGTTGCATCATTGACTGTTATGAAAGGCCACTACACAGGATTGGAAAAAGCTGCAGGAAGTTCTGCACTCTATCATGGGCACTAGCCTCCCCAGGATCGAGGACACCTTTAAAAGGCTATGCTTCAAAAAAATAGCATCCATCATTAAGGACCTCCCCCGCTTCACCAGGACATGCCCTTTTCTCATTGCTATCGTCAAGGAGGATTTACAGGACACTGAAGACACACACTCAGCGTTTCAGGAACAGTGTCTTCCCTTCCACGATCAGATTACTGAAGGGTTAATGAACCCATGAACACTACCTCAGTACTTCCCCTCTCTTTTTGCACTATATATTTAATTTATTTTATATATACCTCTTACTGTAATTTATAGGTTTTTTTTGACAATGTATTGCAATGTACTGCTGCCTCAAAACATCAAATTTCACAACGTATGCCGGTGACATTAAACCTGATTCTCATAGTGTAGCATCGTGCTAGGAGCATTCTTTGAATTTGCCAAAAGATTACCATAAAGCCAGCTACGGAATTATAATCACTACCTTTCATTTAGACGCACCATCTTTCAGTTGAAGAGAAACTTCCTGTTTAACACTGGTATTGGCTAGAAGTATTTTCTTCTTTTTATCCTTTATATTACATTATTAATTCCTTTTGGAAGTGGTTGCACGATCAGCAGCACTTTCGCTATTTCTCTCTGTGATTTCTAACCTAGGGGCATCGTGAGGAATAAATGTTCAACATCAGAGACATGAAGAAAGTCTGTATCATTTCCCAACAGCAAAGAGCACTGAGAAATGGCTGGACTTCACCCAGTTTGCGTTAAAAATAAACACACATAAGCTGCTACCCCAAACAATTCTTTGCTGAGTCAGAGACAGCTTAGGCCTCTTAAACTATCAGAGACTGCTTACTTTGAGAAGTATTTATTGCTTAGGAAGCTTACCGGAGACAAGGTGCTGTGGTTGACAGAGGGCAAAGAAGAGTAGGATTTATTTCAAACATAGAGAACAAAGTCAAAAAATTGAAATGAAAATCGCAGGCAGGGTGGCAATCTGGAATTAATACCGAAATTCTAGCAATAAAAAGCAAGTTAGAACTCATATAGGGTTTTATATTCAATATTTGGAACAGTACATAGGTAAGGATGTCAACTTCTGGGAAGGTATGATAGAGCTTCAAAACAGCCAGTGGTGAGACTGGAAAAGGTTCCTGGCTTGATGTACAAGGGCTTGAAAGGTTTCCAGGGGCAGGAGGAAGTGCGTAGCTGAGGTTTCAGTTAGATCAGCCGTAATCTTATTAAATGAAAGAGCAGATTGAAGGGCTGAGGGGATTACAACTGCTCCAAATCCAAATGTTACGTTTAGAACTTTGATAGAGGTACACAAAATACACACTCTTTTTAAAGAAGAGAATTGACAACAGGATTGTTAACCAGAGTGATCAGCAAGAGAATCACAAGGAACATAAGGAAGCCTTGCTTTTACTCAGTAAGTCTATGTGATCTTGAATGTATTGTCATGATGTACAGTACTGTACAAAAGTCTTAGGCACACTAGATTTTTAATATCGGGAATGTCGACTCAGACCATGAGAGACCTGCGTTGGGCATTTTCATGCCATACAAGTCTCACCTATCACCCGCCAGCTTGTACTACCCCCATGTTTCCCCTGCCTTCTGATTTTGCTTCTACGCCCTTTCTTTCCAGTTCTTATGTGGGCCTTGGCCTATAACATCAGCTTTTTATTCCTCTCCATAGACATAGCCTGACCTGCTGAGTTCTTCCAGTATCTTGTGTGTTAGCTCTTAATCCACTTCCATCAGATCTGCTACAATGGAAACAATTGTATAGAATGGACACAATAGTTGTTTCCATTTCCTTCCACATTCCAGAAGGTAGGTGAACTGGCTACTGTAAATTACGGTAAATTAATATGTATGTGAACAGAAAAGGGAGGAGGGGGGGTTGTTGTACATGAGCGAGAGAATGCAATGCAGAGGTCAAGGGTATCAGAATTGATGGAACTGTTCTCCAGGATTTAGCATGGATCCAATGAGATTCCTGTCTCTCGTCTCATGGAAAACAATAAAATAGAACAAGAGGTCAATGGTTGAAGATAAAGGTCAGACCACAGACCTCTCCAGTAGGACTAAATGCAGTGAAAAGATTAAAGTGTTTGTTGTTTCCACAGCTGCCTATTTTTTTTTCCACTGGGACTCCCCTCTCCTGCTTTCCGACACACATGCACACAAATTAAGACTTTGGCAACCAAGAATAACGAGAGCTGAACACTCATGGGAATCACTTATCTTTCAAGTTCCTTAATCACCAATCCCAACCAATAGTGCCTTTACCAGAAAGTTGAAGCAAGACATGGTGGGAGCTTGAAAGTACCTGCTCAAGGACAATTATCATCCAATAAACTATGAGCTTCTCAGTGATGGCTGCAACATATAAATCAATACGAAAAAATTTGTGATGCCTAAGTCACTCCTCATTGTTAAAGTTGACTCCTGTAAAACTGCTGCTTGTATCCTGACGTGATAGATAAGTGCCTTGCTTAAAGTAGACATGAAGTTAAACTCACACTTTGGACTCCTGTGTCTTCCTTTGAATTAATTTAATGTTTTGAAGTTACAAAATATAACAGTGGCGACAAGGTATTTTTTAAAATGAACCCGAGATGGCTACCAAACCATTGAAGAACAGCGAGATGACTGAGTTTAAAAAAATGGTGAGTTAAAAAACAACGCAGTACATGCAAAGACAGCCGAGTTAAAATAAAAGGCAGAAAACAGAAGAATTCAGAACAATTCATAAGCAGTGAGACTGAGCTTAGGAGAACGATGGCACCTAACGGCAACTACTTTGCTTGCATCTTTGGAAACAGCTCTGTTTCTATCTTTAATATCTCTATATTCCCCTTTCAGGGTTCCTTTGAAGACCCTGACCTGGAGTTACACGCTGACTTCGTTTTCTTGCAGGAATGGGACCCACTCTCGGGGTCTCACGACTGGCTGTTATTCGATATACTAAGGACACAGCCTAGATGACTAGTGCACTTTCAGCATTCTGGGATTTTATGGCTCTGGAGGAAAGCGGACTCGAGGTTGGTGTCTCTGCAGGAATTTGGTGTGTCATGGGAGTACACGGAAGATCGAAAACAGCGAGCTGGCTGCTGGCTGTGTGTCCAGAGACCCGAATTCTTTGGGCACAGAGCTTGGAAAAAGCGACGCAATAGACTTTTAACATTGTAAATCAGTGAGTTGTTTGTTATGTCTTCCCTCTCGCTGTGAAAATGGGCACACCTCTTTTTCCCTTATTAGAGAGAGAGAGATAGCTTGTGGTATGTCAAATTACCAGCTGAACGAGAAGTCTTTGGGGTACTGCAAGCCTGTCTTTATTGACACTTTCCTGCATGCCTCAGTGCACGGAGGGGCGGGCCCCAGTGCTTTTTTTGCTGGTGGGGTGGGTCATCGCTTTGCTGCTGCTTACATGTGGGAGGGGAGAGCTAGGGGGGCTTCGGGGTTCTAACATTTAACTGTCATTCATTCTTTGGGGCACTCCTCTGCTTTTCTGGATGGTTGCGAAGAAAAAGAATTTCAGAATGTACATTATATAGATTTCTCCGAAATTGAATGTACCTTTGAAACCTTTGATAAATAAAAAGAACAGACATGGCTGGTTACATCGTCAAGCTTGACGTGTATGATTACACAATGATAACTGGCTCATGTACACTGAACTAAATTAATAGTATTTTGAAGGAAATTTCATAGCCAATGAGAAGCAAGTACCAATTTTGTGGAGTGCATTGGGTTTAAAGACACACAGTTTACTTCAAAGTTTAGCTGCTCCAACCAAACAAGCAGAAATGAGCTTTGCTGATATCATGAAAGTAATGCAAGAACAGTTACATCCAGAACCATTGTTGATTGCAGGGCTCTTTAGGTTTCGTAAGTGGAACCAAAAAGAAGGGAAGACATTTTAGCATACGTGGCTGAATTCAATAGATTGTCAGTATTGTCAGTGTTAATGATGCTCTAACACTAAGATTGTTTAGCTTGTGGAATCTTAGAAAAAAGGATTAAAAAAAACAGCTCTGAACTGAAGCATAACTTACGTTTAAAAGAACAGATGAGATTGCTGTATCAATGGAAACACAGAAACATAGAAAACCTACGGCACAATACAGGCCCTTCAGCCCACAAAACTGTGCTGAAATTACCTAGGGTTACCCATAGCCCTCTATTTTTCTGAGCTCCATGTACCTGTGGAGAAGTCTCTTAAAAGAACCTATCGTATCTGCCTCCACCACCGTTGCCAGCAACCCATTCCCTGTACTCACCACTCTCTGCATAAAAAACTTACCCCTGACATCTCCTCTGTACCTGCTTCCAAGTACCTTAAAACTGTGCCCTCTCATGCTAGCCATTTCAGCCTTGGGAAAAAGCCTCTGACTATCCACATGATCAATGCCTCTCATCATCTTATACACCTGCAGTTGAGTTATAGTCAGAAACAAAAGTGAATATGAAGAAAATTACAATATATTAACAGAAACTTACTTGGCCAAAAACATTGTGTCATTGTAGTGTAGGTGCTCGCATACACCGAGCCAAAGCAATGAAGAAAATGCAACAAAGTAGGGCACATACAGAAAGCATGTCGGGCAGACAAAAATAAATGGACTGCACAGGGAAGAGAAAAAGATAAAAAGTCAAGTTGCAGATTCAATAAGTGCACTAATCGGCATGTTCTTGATGAAAAGTATGACAATGATGAGAGTGACACTAGACTGCATAGCCTTTACAATGTGAAAACTAACAATAGGCAATCAATATGGCTTATGTCAGAAATGAATGGCAAAATAATGAAAATGGAATTGGTCACTAGTTTGGCTGCTTCAGTCATTCCACAAAATGAGTTTGAATTGCATTCAAAACAATGAAATACAACAACCAACAAGCCCTATTGAGCTTGTATATGGTAAAAATAGGAGAACCAGTGTTGAGGCTGGGATAACTATAGCTTGCTTGCAGATCTATTCACCACTTATATGCCACATCCTCTACAATCATGCCATCTGAATGTGAATTAAGAGTGGTACTAGGTGATGCCACAACTGTCTCCATGCTGAACACCGTGATCAATTCTCCAATAGAGGGCAAACAGGTGTTCGTGTCAACCTCTGTGCTTCTGGTTGGAAAACATACTTGACCAGAGAAGGACTGTGCTGTTTAAAGGAGTCATGAAAAAGATGAAAATAGTGGTCAGCATACATCAGTTTTTGTCTGCAACATATGACAAAGCTTCTGATATGTTCATCAGGCATTTACTTGTGAATGTAGTTTAGTTTTAAACTGGAAAAGAGTTCAACAAGCTGCAGGAAAGTTGCCAGCGTTCAGCTTTTTTGAGTATAAAGAACCAGAATCTCTAGCTACTGCATGATCTTCAAGTTGGAGACAAAAAATTGCTTCATATAAACACTTCCCGGGGCTCCTGCCAGGTACAGGTATCGATTTTAACCAAAGTTTCAATGACAAACGTTGCAACCTTCATCAAGGATGATGCCTGGGCATTTCTAGTCTGGTGGTACTTATACCCCTGTTGTCCATCCCTCCTGATTGGTTAGTCCTCAGCCTATCAGGTTTCCGCTGCCCCAGATTGCTTGCAGTTGAACTCCAGTTCTTAATTAGAGTGAGACCTTCATCTCTGTGAAAACTCTTTTCACTTAGTTTTATTTCAGTGTGTTCCTTTACCAGGCCGTCCCAAAAGCTATTGGCGCAGCACAGTAGTTTTGTGCTGTCAAATTCAATCCTGTGGCTATTGTGAATGCAATGTTCTGCTATCACTGATTTCTCCAGGTAACGCAAATGGATACACTTCTTGTACTCTTTGATGCAGGTTTCCTCTGTGTGTCCTACCTGGCCAAAACACACAGCTCTGCCTTCACAGGGAATCCTGTAAACGCCAGCTGACCAGGTCATCTTTGACACTCCCTCCCGCCCATAAGCTGTGTTTTGAGCTTCTTGTAAAAGCAGATGCACAGACCAACGTTCAGGTGACTGACTGGAAGGCGAAAAAAAGAAAGGAGTCAATGAAGATATGAAAAAAGAGAAGTCATCAGATGATATTGCGGATGTGGAAACCAAGAGAAGAGATCAGATTGTGAAGGGAGCAATAGAAGGATTAATAAGAGAATACTCCAGTGAACTAAATGCAGCTTCTCAAAATCAAGATGCTCAAATTAGAGAAAGTTGTGAAAAGAAAAAAGGTGTCCAAAGCTATCAGAATGAGTTTCTGCAGTCTCAGGGTTAACTCCTACAACCACCAAGGAAGAGGCTCAGAACCTCAGATTGTTTTCACAGCCACAAGTCTCACCTGCCAAGTAGAGTGATCCCCCATGGCAGGAAAAATACTATCTTTATCTACAAGGAAATTATAGGCCAGTTAGTCTGACCGCAGTGGTTGGGA
Organism: Mobula birostris; assembly: GCF_030028105.1. Classification (NCBI taxonomy): domain Eukaryota; kingdom Metazoa; phylum Chordata; class Chondrichthyes; order Myliobatiformes; family Myliobatidae; genus Mobula; species Mobula birostris. Next base: position 70,295,155 of record NC_092374.1, read on the forward strand.
AGATGTTGGAGTCAATCATTAGGGATGTGATTTCAGGGTACTTGGGGGGCATGTGATAGAATAGGCCATAGTCAGCACAGTTTCCTGAAGGAAAAATCTTACCTGACAAATCTGTTGGAATTCTTTGAAGAAATAACAAGCAGGATAGACAAAGGAGAATTAGTTGATGTTGAGCACTTGGTCTTTGACAAGGTGCCACATATGAAGGTGCTAAACAAGCTATGAGCCCATGGTATTACAGAAAAGACTCGAGCATGGATAAAACAGCGGCTAACTGGCAGGAGGCAAAGAGTGGGAATAAAGGGCAGCCTTTTCTGGTTGGCTGCCGGTGACTACTAGGGTTCCACAGGGATCTGTGTTGGGACTGATTCTTTTTACATTATATATCAACAACTTGGATGATGTAATTGATGGCTTTGTTTGAAAGTTTTCAGATGATATGAAGATAGGTGGAGGGCCAGGTAGTTTTGAAGAAATAGAGAGGCCATAGAAGGATTTAGATCAGGTAAATGGCCAACAAAATGGCAGATGGAATATAGTGTTGGGAAGTGTATGGTCATGCACTTTGGTAGAAGAAATGAAACTTTGACTATTTTCTAAATGGAGAGAAAAAACAAAAATCTAAAGTGTGAATGGATTTGGGAGTCCTTGTGCAGGATTCCCAGAAGGTTAATTTGCAGGCTGAGTCTGTGGTGGGGAAGGTAAATGCGATGTTAGCATTCATTTCATGACATCTAGAATATAATAGCAAGGATGTAATGTTGAGGCTTTATAAGGCACTGGTGAGGCCTCACCTGGAGCATTGTGAGCAGTTTTGGGCCCCTTATCTTATAAAGGATGTGCTGAAACTGGAAAAGGTTCAAAGGAGGTTCACGAAAATTATCCCAGGATTAAACAACATTTCATATGAGGAATGTTTGATGGCTCTGGGCCTGTGTTCACTGGAATTCAAAAGAATGAGGGGTGGATAGGGTGTGTGTTTCCTATGGTGGATGTGTTTAATACTAGAGGACACAGCCTCAGGCTAGAGGGGTGTCCTTTTAGAATGGAGATGAAGAGGAATTTCTTTTATCAGAGAGTAGTGAATATGTGGAATTTGCTGCCACAGGCAACTGTGGAGGCCAACTTTTTATGTATATTTATGGCAGAGGGGCAAAGGTTGATAGATTCTTGATGGTAAACACATAAAGGGATTTGGAGGATGGCACATATGTATATTTAAGACAGAGGTTGATAGATTCTTGATAGGTCAGCACATGAAGGGATTTGGGGGAAGGCAGGAAATATGGGATTAGCCATGTTGAAATGGCAGAGCAGACTCGATGGACCAAAAGTCCTAATTCTGCTCCCATATCTTATGGTCTTATCCCACAAGAGTAAGAAATCCTCCACAACAATTAAATCTTTCAGCCTTAATGGGACAATTTAAAATGTATAATGTTGTAGCTGTCTGTGTATAGTAGTTGTCTGTATATAGTTGTTTCCTTATATAGTATACCGTGTATATACTTGAGATGCATTCTCTGTTGAGTTGAGTTTATAGCTTAACATGGAGGTCTGTTGGGTATTTAATATTTCAGTAATATTTGAGTAGTCTTGTTTGATTAAGCATTGAGTAATATTGTTAGATTAAACATTCTTTATTGTTTATATAATTCATTATATTTATATGTAAAAATACCTGACTTCCATACATTATCACACTTACCACATGATCAGTGCACAACTCGCTTAAAATAAATATGAAGTTAGATTCACACTTCAGACTCCTGTGTCATCCTTTGAATTAGTTTAATGCATTGAAGTTACAACACATAACAAGAAAGATTTATTTTAACATATTAAAATTTGATTCAGGTAATTTTTTTTTTTGGAGAGTTTAAAATCCATCCTCTGATTCTGTGAAATTGAGTATTACTGCACCCAAAATTTTAAAAAAATTGTTCATAATTGTAATTATTGTATTGCAATTTGTGGGAGATAGTGGAAGGAATAATTGAATCAATTGTAAACACAGCAATGGCAATAGGTCTCGAGTGATTTGGTTGGATTTGATTTAGTTGTTCCTGGTTATGTTTATGAATCTAGTCCAGGAGAGCTGGCAATCCTTCACTAATTGGCAGTCTTGACTTGTGGCAAATCATATTCACTTTGGACAAAGGGAGGTAATGAATCATGGAGGAAGTACAAAACCCGAAAAGGTGGACTCTAGTAATACTACCCTGAAACACAGATTGGAGGAATAATACCAAGAGGAATGTGATTGCCTGGCACTGTACCTCCAGAAATTATCTCCTAAATTAATGATTTGTGATTTCTGAAGGTAGAAGCATGATCCAAATGTGCGTGAGCAATCATTTGAGATTGATATTTGTTACAGTCAGCAGTACCGTCAGCCTTGTGTATGATTCTCTCTACCTGTGTTCCATGTTTGCTTGTCCCTTTTAAATCCATTTAAAACTGCAAAGTTGAGCAAACACTTGTCTGAGAAGGAAACATGCATAAAAGGACTTAGCTTTGCCCTTTGTTTGCATACACTAATTGTGTGATTGTTTCCCTTGACATTAATGGAAGAGAATTTCAGATAGAGGCCAAATGCTGCACCATTAGTATATGTAGTTGAGGATAAGTTTCTAACTGTTAGAACATTTTCACAGTTCATTATAAAATGACAATGTTTTAAAATTGTTAGGCCTCATCATAGGCAGTAAACAAAGACAAATTCGTTGGACACATTTTTGGTCTGTACTCACAGAAGCAGAAGAATGTGGGGGGATCTCAGTGAAAGCTATCAAATGTTGAAAGGACTAGATAGTGTGGATGTGGAGAGGATGTTTCCTATGATGGGGGTATCCAGAACAAGAGGACACAGCCTCAAAATTGAGGGGCACCCCATCAGAATACAGGTAAGGAGGATTTTTTTTAGCCAGAGTGTAGTAAATCTGTGGAATGTTCTGCCACAGTCTGTGATGGAGGCCAGGTCCATGGGTATATTTAAAGTAGTTGGTTATTTCCTGGTCGGTCAGGGTATCAAACGATATGGCGAGAAGGCAGGTGTATGGGGTTGAGTGGGATCTGGGATCAGCCATGATGGAATGGCGGAGCAGACTCGATGGGCTGAATGGCCTAATTATGCTCCTGTGACTTATGGTCTTATGGATTTTAATTTCAATTCAACTTCCTTGCACAAAATTGCCAATTGTACAGCAGAGTAATAAATTTGGCTCATCTGTTCTGTGTTGTTGTTAGTGGTCTACTTGATCCTCCTGTTGCTCCTACATCTGAATCTATCAGGACGCGTTTTCATTCATGCATTTGGTTTGCTCTCTCTTAAATGTATTGTTCAATCCTTAAGTACTTGAATATATGCAAATATATAGTTGCAATTCATTGCCTGTGACCCATTGCTTTATCCATCCTGTTTGTTTTCATGGACAAATGAGTTTTAAAATTGATTTCCCTTTGGAATGCACCACACCTAAGCTTATTCCCAGGACTCACACAGGTTCCGTTACCAACATAAGTCACTGAATAACAGCCATGAAGGGAACACTTGCATTATATTGCTAACTCCTTCTTTGTTCCTGGTACCAGAGGAAGTAACCTTGGTTCAACCACACTGAGATTAGCTAATTTGCAAGAGATTTCTCTCTTTGTAAAGATAAGCAAGTGAATGAGGAATCTATTCTCCCGCTTTTCACTGCAGACTATTTCCATTACATGAAACTATATTAAATTCTCACCTTGTGATACTTTCAGTAATGATTTGCCTTTATGTGAATTCATTCTGCTACTGTGATTTACTGTGTAAATGGCGTATTAATGCAGCAATGCGAGCATACGTAATTATTTTTTGAAACCAGTCTATATATACCGCTTGTTCTTAATATTGATAAAACAGCTGACTGTTTCACAAAATCTTCAGAATGCTATTGTATAAAAAAGTGATTTCATTCAAGAAACAAATCAGAGGATAGCAGCAATTAACATGCAGCATACACTCACTCAGTTGCAGCAATGTACCACTACGATAATGTTGGCACCTGAATTTCAGGTTTTTCCATAGTCTTGATTCTCCCAGCTTCAACAATCACCTTCAGCTTTACATCTGCTCATTCTATCCTCTTTATTATTCCCTTATTGTTGGTAGTGCTGTGGTTGCCAAAGCCCTAAGCTTTGAAATTCACAGCCAAAATCTTCCTACTTTTCCATATCACTTTTGTCCTTCAATATGCTGTTCAAAACCTACCTCTGTAATTGTAATACTGCCGCTCAATTTCCAGCAATATAGTTTATTTGATTCCAGCCTTGAAAATGCAGCTTAAAATGTAGTTACATGAAAGCCATTTTATACTTGAAAGTAATTGACATTGTATGTCATTGTTTTCCCCAAGGAAACCAACTTTATTTAAAAACCACATATTTTCCAATTCGTAGGTAGATTAATTCTTGCAAGAAGACCAGGTAGTATTTTTGTAATACAGGACCTTTATGTGCCCTTTCCAAGGAACCATACAATACACAGCCTTATAACACAATCAGCAAATCTTGATGACTTTCATGAGAAGGTTATGCCTAACACTTGCCGTGACCAGTTCATTAGTTTGGTTATATGGAAGAAACGTTCCTTTGGGTGCTATTCCACATTTTGTAAAGGAGCCATCATAGTTCCTTATTCACTGTCTACCAGCACCCAACCATGTAATCTTTAATGGCTCTCAAACATAAATCACACAAATCACATTTATGTACAATGGAAGAGTTATATGTTGCTCTGATTTGTGTACATATACATTGAGAATGACATTTGAAGCATTGCATATCATGAAGGAGAATATTCAAGGAATTGCAACAAATATGATTCTGGGAAAGTAAATTATGGGAACTACACACGTTCATATTTTGTTTCACTTAATTAACAAAAATGCATAAAACTCGAATTACTATTCTATTGAAAAAATGCAGAGATTTTGTTAACGCAAAGAAATATTTTAATGAAAGGAATTTCTTATCTGCATGATTAACATACCAGCAAAGGAAGCAATCAGCCAGACTTTCACTTCATTGCCCGGACACTTAACAACTTCTGTTCTTATTAAGATGTATTTTTCAGTACAAAGGAGTATAATTTAGAGGCCAGTAGAGAAATATGGTTACACTTGACAATGATTGGGTATTAAATATCCAAGGGTATCAGGTAACACTGAACAACAGGCTGGAAGGTTAAGGGAGACAGGATAGTGCTCCTAATTATGAGTGAGATTAGCATGATGATTAGGTGAGATGACAAAAAGATCTAAGGAGCAGAACGTTGAGCCCATCTGGGTTGAGATTAGGAATAGTAAAGGGGGAAGAAATCAGTGGTGTAAATTTTCTATAGGCTACATCATTATAGTGGAATGGGCAATAAATCAAGAAATATCTGATGCATGTAAGGATTAATGGCAGTTGGCTTGGGGGACTTTAACTTGCACACCAATTGGATGTATGAAGTTGGTTGAGGCGGCCATGAGCAGGACTTCATAGAATGCATCTCTGATCGTTTTTTTGAACAACATGTTTGTGATACTACAAAGGCTACTACTATCATAGATCTGGTCCTGGGCAATGAGGCTAGCAAAATTATCAATCCTGTATTTAGGGATCCTCTGGGAAAGAGTTACAGTAGATGTGTGTGTGATAGTTTACCAAAGTTCTATGGATTCTGTTTAGGAATTGATGGATTAGAAAACAGTGAATGTCATACCACTGTGTAAAAAAGGATGTATGCAAAAGGCGAGAAATAGCAACACATCTAGATAGAAGTTGTTACATCAGGCATAAACAGCATGGATTCATGAAGGGCAGGTCCAGGTTGACGGAATTATTGGGGTCCTTTGAAGATATAATGAGCACAGTGTATTGATGAGAACAGGTGGCGGTTGTATACTTAGTTTTCCAAAAGGCATTCAATCAGGTGCTACATGAAAGATTTATCCATAAGATGCATGGAGTTGGAGGGAATGTATTAGCATTGATATAATATTAGTAATCAAATAAAAGACAGATCATTAAGATAAATTGAAGTTTCTTTGGTTGTCATTCAGTGGTGAGCAGAGTGCCACAGGGGTTGGTGCTGGGCCCTCAGCTGCTCACAATGTACATTAATGACTAAGAAGAGGGGACAGAGTGTAGTGTTTCTACAATTGCTGATAGCACAAAATGAGTAGAAAAACAAACTGTGCAGAGAATGCGGAGAGTCAGAATAAAGATACAGATAGGTTAAGTGAGTGGGCAAAGGTCAGGCAGGTGGAGTACCGCACTGGTAAATGTTAGATTATCGACTTTGGAAGGAACTATTAAAATAGTGAAAGATTGAAGCACGCTGTTGTGCAGAGTCTCTGCACCCCAGCCTCTCACTCTCATTTCTACTTTGATACAATCCTTAAAACCTGTTTCTGCCTTTGTCTTCTTTGATATGATTAAAATGTGATTTAGAATGCCTCAGGGGATATTTTACTGAAGCAAAGATGTTACTTAAATGGAAGTAGAAGCATGTGTAGTTCAATTTCCATTGTCCTGCTGCAATCCAACAATCCTATTACTGAAAAATATTTCTCGCCATTTCACATGCTCTCTCAATAATTTTTAACCAAAAAGTCCCAAAACAATTATACCTCACCCAGTAAATTAAGGACTGGCACAGCCATTGTTATAGTCTTTAAAATACACCAAAACAAAATGAATCATGTTAAAAAACACTAAATTGCCACTACCTCCAGAAAAAGTATAAACAAGCAGCAAGACTTGCTCTGCTGAGCCTGAGAAAATCTAATACTCTGTATTCATCTTCTATAAGACCATAAGACATAGGAACAGAATGAATCTGCTTGGACCGATGAGTCTACTCTGCTATTCCATTATGGCTGATTTATTATCCCACTCAACCCCATTCTCCAGTCTTCTCTCCATAGTTTTTAACACCCCGATTAATCAAGAACCTAACAACCTCTCCCTTAAATGTTCCCAATTACTTGGCCTGCATGGCCATCTGTGACAATGAATTCCACAGATTCACCACCCTCTAGCAAAAGATATTTTTCCTCATTTCTGTTATAAATTAATGTTCCTCTATTCTGAGGCTGTACACATTGGTCCTAGACTCCCTCACAATAGGAAACATCCTCTCTATAATCCACCCTATCTCGGCCTTTCAATATTCAGCAGGTTTCAATGAGATCCCCTTTATTCTTCCAAACTCCAGCAAGGACAGGAACAGAGCCATCAAATGCTCCCCATATACTAAAACTCAGATCATTCTTATGAACTTTCTCTGGACCCTCTCCAATGCCAGCAAGTATTTTCTTAGATAAGGACCCCAAAACTGTTCACAATATCCAAGTGCAGTCTGACCAATGCATCACATCCTTCCTTTTTGGGATCCTAGTCCTCTAACATCGCATTTACTTTCCTCACCACCAACACAACCTACAAATTAACCTTTAGGGAATCCTGCACAAGGACTCCCAAGTCCCTCTGTACCTCTGTTTTTTGAATTTTCTCTCCATTTAGAAAATAGCCCACACTTTTATTCTTTCTGCCAAAGCGCATGACCATGCACTTCCTATATTATATTCCATCTGCCACTTTGCCCATTTTTCCAATATGTTTAAGTACTTTTGCAGACACCCTGCTTTCTCAACACCACATGCCGCTCCCACCTATCTTCGTATTGTCCACATACTTGACCACAAAGCTAATTGTTTCATCTAAATCATTAATATAAAACATGAAAAGAAATGGTCCCAACTTTGACCCCTGCGCACTTCACTGGTTATCAGCAGCCAATCAGAAAAGGTGCCCTTTATTCCCACTATTTGCTTCCTGCCAGTCAGCCAACCTTCTATACTTACTCAAGCAAAAGAAAATATGCAGATGCTGGAAATCCGAGCAACACACACAAAATGCTGGAAAAAATCAGCAGTCCAGGCGGCATCTAGGAAAAGAATAGTCGACTTTTTGGGCATTTTGTGTGTGTTGCTTCTATCCTTGCTAGTAAGTTTCCTGTAAGAAACCTCATGTGTGGCACCTTCTCAAAGGTCTCTTGAAAATCCAAGTAAACAACATCCACTGACTCTCTTTTGTCTATTCTGCCTGTTATTTCCTTAAGGAATTCCAACAGATTTGTTAGGCAAGATTTCCCTTTGAGAAAAACATATTAACTTTGGCCTACATATTTTATCATGTACTTTCAAACACCTCAAAAAGTCATCCTTAATAATAGACTCATACATCTTTCCAACCATTTAAGTCTGGCTAGCTGGCCTATAACTTACTTTCTTTTGTCTCCCTCCCCTTTTAAAGAGTGGAGTGACATTTGCAATATTCCAGTCTGCTGGATCCATTCCAGATTCTCATAATTCTCAAAAGGTCATTATTAATGCCTCCAAAAACTGTTCAGCTACCTCTTTCAGAGCCCTTGGGCCTAGTCCATCTGGCCCAAGTGACTTATTTACCTTTAGACTTTTCAGCTTCCCAAGTACCTTCTCCTTAGTAATAGCAATGACACTCACTTCTGCCCCCTGATATTTCCACATTTCTAACATTCTGCTAATGTCTTCCACAGTGAAGACTGACACAAAATACTTAATAAGTTTGTCTGCTATTTTTGTACCCCATTACTACCTGCCCATCCTCATTTCCCAGCAGTCTGATATGCACCCTAGTCTCTCTTTTGTTCTTTATATGTGTATCCTCTTTTATATTACTGGTTAACTTATTTTCACATTTCATCCTTTATCTCTTTATGTTTTTATTTAGTTGCCTTCTGTTGGTTTTTGAAGTTTCCCAATCCTCTACCTTCCCACTATTTTTATTTTGCTATATTATATGCACTCTCTTTTGCTTATATGCTGTCTTTGACTTTCCCTGTCAGCCACAGTTGCGTCATCCTCCCTTTAAAATGCATCTTCATCTTTGGGATGTATCTCTCTTGTATCTTCCAAATTTCTACCAGAAACTCCTGCTGTTGCTGCTTTGTCGTCATCCCTGCTAGTGTCCCCTTGCAATCAACTTTGGGCAGCTTCTCTCTCATGCCTCTGTAATTACCTTTACTCCACTGTAATGCTGATACATTCAATTTTAGCTTCTCCTTTTGAAAATGCAAGGTGAATTCTATCATATTATGATCACTATCTCCCAAGTGTTCTGTTACCTTAAGCTTCCAAATCAAATCTGAGTCTTTACATAATACACAACTCAGAATTGCATTCCACTAGTGGGGTCAGTCACAAGCTGCTCTAAAAAGCCATCTTGTAAGCATTCTACAAATTCCTTTTCTTGGGATCCAGCACTAACCTGATTTCCCCAATCTACCTGCATACTGAAATCCCCCATGATTATCACACCATTGCCTTTTTTACGTGCTGTTTCTGTCTCCCATTGTTATTTGTATCCCACATCCTGGCTACTATTCAGAGGCCTGTATATAACTTCCATCAGGGTCTTTTTACCCTTGCATTTTCTTAACTCCACCCATAAGGACTCTACACCATCTGATCACCTCTTTCTAAGGATCTGATTTCATTTTTTATCAACAGAGCCAACCCACCCACTCTGCCTACCTGCCTATCCTTTTGAAACAATGTGCATCCTTGTAAGCTCCATTCTGTTTCCTTCATATACATGAATGCATACACACACACACACACACACACACACACACACACACACACACACACACACACACACACACCTTATATGTTCTTCTGTTTAAGTCAGTTGTTAGGGACTCGGTGGTAAGAGTTAAACTGAGACTGCATTGACATTCTTTGATGGGTGTTAATTATAATATCTCAAAGAAGTAAGATGTTCCCTTCAGCAGTTTGCTGAATATTTATTCCTCAATGAACAATATTAAGAAAAAATTATACACTCATTGTCAGCTTATAATGTGCTAACATGTCAGTATTAGGACAGTTTGTAGCAGCTTCACTTCTGAGTCAGAGAACTCTATGTTCATGATGCATTTCAGAAGTTTGAGCACAAAATCCCATACTGACACTCCACAGCAGTACTGAAGGAACTTCACCATTGGACTTAAAAAAAACAATTAAGTTGCTGGAGGAGTTCAATGTGGCTGACAACATCTGTGGAGAGAAACAAACAGTTGGCATTTTGGGTTGAGACATGCTATCTGGTGTTGGAAAACACCGTTTAATTGTCATTTTCTTTGTAGTTTAACAATTATCTGCTGTTTAGTATATTTCCTAGTGGCCACAGTATGTATGTGCAGCTGTTTAGTATGTCGCTTTGTGGTTACACTTGTATGATTCTGGAAAGCTCCGGAAGATTCTTTGGTGCTGCATTATTTGAATAGGGGCTTCCTGATTGGCTGCATATTTGAATGCAAAGTTTCTTATCTAAGTATACGAAAAGAGCTGACCAGGAGGCAGCACCACCTTTCAAACTTTGTTCTGCCCTCGGCTACTAGCTTCTGCTTCCATTGCCATCGTTTTTCAATTTTCCTTGTTCTATTAACACTTAAAAAAAAACAATTGTGAAGCAACGAGTTTTGTGCCTTTTTCCTGCCTTCTGAAGGAACCTTGGATTAAAAACATCAGAATCCAGCACTGGACTGCCTTTATCAGATGCTGCCTGACCCAGTGAGTTTCACCCCAGGTTCCAGCATCTGCAGCCTCTTGTGTCTCTATCTCAGTGATGGAGCTGCAGTGAGTCATTATGCTTTCTTGTGACAATACAACTAATCAAATGACACTCTTTCAGAGAAAATTGGGTGTACATATGGGGGTGCAGGTTGGGAATTTTCCAAAGAAATGCCCAATATATATCTCTCTCACAATTGTTTAAACTTGTTTATCTAGCTGTCATAACACTAATATTTATAAGAACTTCCTGAGCGCAAAATGGCTGCTGCTCTTCCTACATTACAAAAATAGCTTCGCGTCAAGAATAATGCATTCGCTGTAAAAACACCCTCGGAATTTTATTAGGGATATATATTTCATATTTATCAAAGTAAGACTGATTTAGCTGTGCTTTGTTGACGATTAAAAACTTAGTGACAAGCTGAGTTTTTGAGAAGTCCCCATAGAGAGCTGGCTTTTCATATCTGCAAGACTGATATAAAAGCCTTAAGGTAAACACATTATTTAGGAGGAGGATTTAATTTCTGAGGAAGTAGTATCACCATTCATTACATCTTCCCACTGTTCAAGGCATTCAGTATTATGTATGAATCATTGTTTGGGCCATTACTGGATCAGGGCTCAGCAATTTACTTGCTGGGGAAGGAAAGTAAGTGTGGGAATAACTAAGAAAGAGAAAGCTCAGTGAGAGACATGATGAGAAAAGTCAGTGTAGCTATTGTTGGGAGTTGTCGAATGAGCGGATGCAGATGAGCAAAGAGCAGAAAACTGTTTAAGTAGAGAGAAATCCAATGAAAACTCATGGATTTACTGTTTGTTTGGACCAGAGGCCAAATCCCTTTGTGCAACTCAATATGAGATGTAGTACAAAAAGTTGTGATAACTGTGAAGTTTAGAGCTGCAGATAGCTTCCTAAACTATTTGAAATAGGCATTGTGAGGCTCAGTGAGAATGGGCAATTAAGTCACTTTATTATCAGTTATTCTCTTAAAATTGAATAAATATTCTGTTCTTCATAGCATCACTTTGATAAGCAAAATACCTCCCATTTAATCTACTTTTCAAGTTAGATTGCAACAACATTAATTTTACTCTGCTTCAACCCCAGAATTTTGGGTGCATTTACACCCAGTGGATCCAATTTTTCCACTGAGTCCTAATTAATGGAAATCTTTTTCACCAAATATGTACACATCCAAATATCCGGACCTGCTTCGCAGTTTTTTTTGCACTACCTTACTTACCATTTTTCTATTTTCTATTTATGATTTATAATTTAAATTTTTATACTTACTAATTTTTACTATTTCTAATATTTTTAATATTTAATATTTGTAATCCAGGGAGCGGGAAGTGCAGAATCAAATATCGCTGTGATGATTGTACGCTCCAGTATCAATTGTTTGGCGACAATAAAGTATAAAGTATGTATGTTTATGATTAATAATGAAGAGCAAGTCAATTACTTGGTCTAGTGCTTTGCAGACAGAAGAATTCTCTTGGGCTATAATTTAGGCAGCACTTGTGAAACGTGAGTAGTGAAAGTCAAAGGAAGATCAGTCAAAAGTGTTTCCAATTCTCTATATAAACTCTCCTCACTTATCTCTTATGGTCCCAATATTCTTATACTTGCATGCTCGATGAAATATTTTTCATAAATGTACAACTCATCAACCATTGAAGCCATTGTCTGATGCAGTCAGTATGTAGTTGCATTCCATTCATTTCTAGATCCTTAAAATAAGCAACTACGTGCATTGATTTTATTTTGGACTATTGATGAAACACTAGCATGTTGGAGTTTAGTACCAAATGCAGCAGGTTAATAGATCCTCAGGATCACTTCAGAAAATGCAACAGGTAGGTAAATTGATAATGTAGCAATTTGAAGTAGTTAGTCCTCTGGATATGCAAATACAATCCAGATGAAGTAGACTGCTTACAAATGGATTCTGTTCCTCAGTTCAGCAGAAACAACATTGCATAATTGCAATGGATCAGGTGTCAATTCATTGCTAAATCAGATGGATTTTTACAGCAATCAATAGGTCTCATGACTTCCTTTGCTGATGCCTGGTTAATTTCACTTAACTTAATTTGGTCTCCCCAACTAAATTAAAGGTTGAGAATTCATATCACCATCATAATTCCAGTAGAATACTTATCATGGTACCATGTATTCTCCTTAATAGCATCCATGTACAATCTAAGATGGATAGTAAAGATAATTGGTTGATAGATTAAAAATAAAATACAACATTTGCAGGAGCTTCTAGATATAAATTGTCAAAGCGTAAGTAAGATTAGAAAAAAATGCATGACCCAAGTGAGAAATATGTTTCAATTCATTGGACATTGGAACCAGTCCAGGAGAAAGAGGAAGCTGTTCTATTAGTCAGATATCTTTGAACTGTGTACAAGACAGTTCCCTGGTGAAATGCATAAATAGGGAAGAAGAATGGATTTTAAACTAATTTGAGGTGGTGGGCTGATAGTGAGGGTACTCACAAAATGAATGAGAGACCAGTGGTACAGGACAGGGAAGGGGAAAATTAAATCAAACCATGACAGGATCAGGTGCAAAAGATAAGCAATGGGTGTGTGGGAGTAATAATGTGTGGGAAGTAATAAGTGGATCTAGAGTAATAATCATAACAACTCATAGCTTAATGCTCTTAATCTGAATGTGTGTACCATTTCAAACAAAATGGAAGGGTTGACAGCGCAAATAATAACTTATGGGAATTAGCTAATGATTATTACAGAGACAGGTTGTGAGATAAACAGGACAAGGATTTCAACATTCCACGGTTCCAAAAGAATGGGCGAAAAGGAAAATTTATCTTTGCTAATCAGGGAAGATATTTGAACAGTAATAAACTGCAGTTGAAATAGACAATGACATGGAATGAGTTCTCTTAGAAATAAAGATAAGCGGGGGAATAAGGCAAAGATGGGAGTACTCTAGAAGCTTGCTGATATGAAAAAATAACAAACGTGTGTAAGAAGGGAATGGCAATTCTGTAATTTTAATCTGCATATTGATTAGGTTATTAAGATTGGAAGGTTATCATGGAAAATGAATTGTGTGGAGTATCATTCTAAAACAACATGCTCTAGGAACAAGCTACCTTGGATTTAGTCTTGTGCAATGAGATAGGATTATTGAAAAGATTTAGTGGTTAAGGGTCACCAGGCAGATCATAGTAACAGTGCTGATAAAGTTCTGGATACAGTTTGAAGGTGAACTCTGGAGTTCCTTAGCTTAAATATGGGTGACTACGAAGACATGAAGGTGATGTTGTTTCAAGTGGACAGGGTAAATAGAACAAGTGACAGGTCAGAGGATGAGCAGTGGCAGATACTGAAGCAACCAGTTCCTAATGCTGAATAGAATTTTATCTCAATTAGTAAGATGGATTTTATGAGGAGGAACCATTTGTGGTAACAATGGCGGTCAAGGAGGATATTAAACCCTGAGGTTAGAACATAACTGCAAAGACTCATACTTGACCAGAAAATGAACATTTTACAGGAACCAAAACAAAATGAGGGATAACTTTGATAATGAAATAAAGATGTAAAGTAGTATCAAAAAAAGCAGTGAGGACATTTGTGGATATATAAAATGAAAGGGTAATTAAGATAATCATAGTATTCTTGGAAAGTGAAACTGGGGAAATAACAAAAGGAAACCAAGATACTGCTGATAAATTAAATCAGCATCAAACTGCAACCTTCACAGTGGAAGATATTGCAAACATCTGAAGATGCATTTTGAAATGGCATGGAAGACTGTGGAACAGTCCCTATCGTGTGAGTAATGAGGAAGGGGAGAATGCAGTGTATGCTACGGTGAAATCTAATGGGATAAGTCATCAAAGGCCCAAGGCCTTTGAAGAAAGAAGCTCCAGAGGCAGTAGAGCCATTGGTTGAAATTTTTGGAAACTCAAGAGTTCTGGAACAATACCAGTGGATTGGGAACCTGAAAACTTGATCCTCTTGTTCAAATAGGAAGGAAGCCAAAAGTGGTTAACCTTAGGCTTATCAGTTTATTATCTCTAGTTGGCAAGATGCTAGAATCTACAATTAAGGAAGAAGTAGCATTCCATGTTCATGCCAACATAGAACAGTACAACAACTATTGACTTTTTGGCCCTCGAATTTAAGTCGACACTTTAATTTACTCCAAGATCAATCTGACCCTTCCCTCCCACATAGCCCTACACTTTTCTTTCATCCATGCACCTATCAAAGAGAGTCTTAAATGTCCCTAATATATCCACTTCTATTTGCTCCCCTGGCAGTGCATTCCATACACCTATCACTGTATAAAAAAACTAAACTTTCCTCCAAAAAGCTTAAAGTTATGCCCCTTCATAACAGCAATTTCCACCCTGGGGAAAAGACTCTGGAATCCACTCCATATCATTCAGTAGCCTCCTTATTAGGTACCCTTTACCCAATACATTTTAAGAGTGTATGTTTGTAGTCTTCTGCTGCTGTAGCTCACCCACTATACAGTTCAACATGTTATGCATTCAGAGATCTTCTGCACAACACTGTTGTAATATGTGGTTATTTGACTTACTGTTGCCTTCCTATAAGCTTGAACAATTCTGGCCATTTTCTTCTGATCTGTTTCATTAACAAGTCATTTTTGTACACAGAACTGTCTCCCACTGGATGCTTTTTATTCTTTATACCATTTTCTCTAAACTCTAGAGACTGTTGTGCATGAAATCCTCAGGAGATCAGCTGTATCTGAGATACTCAAAGCACCCCATATGCCACCAACAATCATGCCACAATCAAAGTAATTTATTCATATTTCTTCCCCCTTCTGATGTTTGGTCTGAACAACTGAATCTCTTGACTATGTCTGCATGTTTTTTATGCATTAAGTTGCTGCCATATGACTGGCAGATGAGATATTTGCATTAACAAGCAGCTGTACAGGTGTACCTAATAAAATGGCCACTGAGTGTATGCCACTTATCATCCTGTACACCCCTATCAAGTCATCTGTCAGCCTTCTCCTCTTCAAACAGATAAGCCATTGATCACTCAACCAATTCTCATAACATATCCTGGTAAATCTCCTCTACACCCTCTCTAATGTTTTGACATCCTTTCGATAATGAGGTGATGAGAACTGAACACAATATTCCAAGCGTGGTCCAATCAAAGTTTTATAGAGCTGCATCATTACCTTATGTCTTTTGAGTTAGTTTCCCTGCTAATGAAGACTAACACACCATATGCCTTCTAAACCACCCTATCTTCTTGCATGGCCACTTTGAAGTACCTGTGGACATGAATCCCAAGATCCCTATGTTCCCCCACACTGCCAAGAATTCTGTTGTTAACCTTGTATTCTGCTTTCAGGTTTGACCTTCCAAAGTGAATTCCATCACACTTTTCCAGGTTGAACTCTATCTGCCACTTCTCAGCCCAGCTTTGCATCCTATCGAAGTCCCTTTGTAACCTATGACAACCTTCTCCACTATCCACAACACTATCAACCTTTCTCTCATCTGCAAACTTACTAACCAACCCTTCCATTTCCTCAACCAGGCCAGTTATAAAAGTCACAAAGGGTATGGGCTCCCTGTCCAACACCACTGATTACCAGGCAGAATCTACTAGCATTCTATAACTTCAGTGGGCAAGCTAATTCTGAATCCAGGCAACCAAGTTTCCCCGGATCCCATGCCTCCCAATTTTCAGAATGAGACTAATATGGAGAATCCTGTCAAATGCCTTACTAAAATCCATATAACTACATCCACTGCTCTGCTTGCATCAAAATGTTTTGTCATGTCCTCAAGGAATTCAGTCAGGTTCAGAGGCACAACCTGCCCCTCACAAAGCCATGTTGACTATTCCTAACCAGACTGTACTTCTCCAAATGGTCATAAATCCTGCTCTAAGAATCCTCTCCAATAGTTTGCCACTGATGTAAATTTCATTGGTCTCAGATAATACCCAGCATTATCTTATTAATTTCCTTGAATTAAAGAATAACATTTGCCACCCTCTGATACTCTGTCACTATTCCTGCGGCAGTGAGGTATATTTAAAAAGTTTGCTATGGTTTATTTATTTATCTGGAGATACAGCACAGAACAGGCCCTTCTGACCCTTGGAGCCGCATAACCAGCAACCGCCAATTCAACCCTAGCCTAAACATGGGAAAATTACAATGACGAATCAACCTACTAACTGATATGTCTTTGGACTGTGGGAGAAAACTGTTGCACCTGGAGGAAACCCATGCATTCCATAGGGAGGATGTACAAACTCTTTACAGAGGATGCCAGGATTGCAATCCAAACTCTGATGCCCCAGCTGTAATAACGTCACGTTAACTGCTGCACTGCCATGGTTTGAGGAAAGGAACTGTAGATGTTTGTTTTGGATTTCCAGAAGTACTTGACAAGGTGCCATATAAAGTCTGGTAAAAAGAATAAAAGTTATCCTATGTTAGTTTGTAATTGAAATTGGTTATCAATAGAAGACAAACAATCATAAATAAACAGATGAGCAAGATATGACTAGTTGAACACACCAAGAATCTATTCTGGGCTCTCAATTATTTACTGCTTATATTCATGAATTAAAGGGGGGGACAGAGTGCAGGGTACCCAGCTTTACCAAGCACATTGACCTAGGACAGAATGATATTTGGACTCTGTAACATAATATAGATAGTTTGAGTGAATGGACAAAAACTTGATAAATAGAATATAATGTGGTTAAGTCTAAGGTCATGCATTTTAATTTTGACTTCTTTATTCAAGCAAAGCTATTCTAGTATTGGAGGCAGTTTAAATAAGATTCACTGTGCTAATTCCTGGGATGAGAGAGTGGGCCTATCATTAAACAGCTAAGTAAATTAGATCTATAGAGCTTGGAAGAATGAGGAGTAATCTTATTGAAGTATATAAGAGGACATAATGATGTTGAAATGTATCCATTAGTACAGTTGGGGACAAAGTATAATCAAATACAAAAGAAAAATTGGGTCAGTACAGTAGGCAGAGTAGAAATGTTCACAATAAAACATGTGGTAGAATTAGAATGCTAAGTTCCATCCATTTTAATGTCAGGGCTCTGACCAGTAAGGCAGATGAACTAGATCAGCATATGGGAATATAATACTGTTGTAATCATTGTGATATGATTGATAGAAGGGCAGGACTGGCATCTTGACATAACAGGTCGAGAAGATTCAGGTGTGATGGGGGATATAAAAGAAGAGAGTATATTGCATTAAAGATAAAAGAAACCATCACTACAGCAAACAGGGAGGATACTTTAGAAGGTTCTTCAAATGAAACAATATTGATATAGCTTAGACATTAAAAAGGGGATATTTATTTTTCTGGGTGGTATATAGGCTACTCAATAGTCAGCAGGAGATAAAGGGGCAGATATATTATAGACAATAGACAATAGACAATAGGTGCAGAAGTAGACCATTCGGCCCTTCGAGCCTGCACCGCCATTCTGAGATCATGGCTGATCGTCTACTATCAATACTCGGTTCCTGCCTTGTACCAATGACTCTTGATTCCCCTATCCATAAGATACCCACCTAGCTCCTTCTTGAAAGCATCCAGAGAATTGGCATCCACTGCCTTCTGAGGCAGCGTGTTCCACACCTCCACAACTTTCTGGGAGAAGAAGTTCCTCCTCAACTCTGTCCTAAATGACCTACCCCTTATTCTTAAACCATGCCCTCTGGTACTGGATGCTCCCAGCATCTGGAACATATTTCCTGCCTCTATCTTGTCCAATCCCTTAATAATCTTATATGTCTCAATCAGATCCCCCCTCAATCTCCATAATTCCAGCGTGTACAAGCCCAGTCTCTCTAACCTCTCTGCGTAAGACAGTCCGGACATCCCAGGAATTAACCTAGTGAACCTACGCTGCACCTCCTCCACAGCCAGGATGTCCTTCCTTAACCCTGGAGACCAAAACTGCACACAATACTCCAGGTGTGGTCTCACCAGGGTCCTGTACAAATGCAAAAGGATTTCCTTGCTTTTGTACTCAATTCCCTTTGTAATAAAGGCCAACATTCCATTAGCCTTCTTCACTGCCTGCTGCACTTGCTCATTCACCTTCAGAGACTGATGAACAAGTACTCCTAGATCTCTTTGTATTTCACCCTTACCTAACTCCACACCGTTCAGATAATGATCTGTCTTCCTGTTCTTGCTCCCAAATGAATAACCTCACACTTATTCACATTAAACACCATCTGCCAAGTTTCTGCCCACTCACCCAGCTTATCCAAGTCACCTTGAATTCTCCTAACATTCTCATCACATGTCACACTGCCACCCAGCTTAGTATCATCAGCAAACTTGCTGATGTTATTCACAATGCCTTCCACTAAATCATTGACGTAAATCGTAAACAACTGTGGTCCCAATACCGAGCCCTGTGGCACCCCACTAGTCACCACCTGCCATTCCGAGAAACACCCATTCACTGCTACCCTTTGCTTTCTATCTGTCAACCAGTTTTCTATCCATGTCAATATCCTTCCCCCAATGCCATGAGCTCTGATTTTACCCACCAATCTCCTATGTGGTACCTTATCAAATGCCTTCTGAAAGTCAAGGTACACCACATCCACTGGATCTCCCACGTCTAGCTTCTTGGTTACATCCTCGAAAAACTCCAATAGATTAGTCAAGCATGATTTGCCCTTGGTAAATCCATGCTGGCTCGGCCCAATCCTATCACTGCTATCAAGATATGCCGCTATTTCATCTTTAATAATGGACTCTAGCATCTTCCCCACTACTGATGTTAGGCTAACAGGGTGATAGTTCTCTGTTTTCTCCCTCCCTCTTTTCTTAAAAAGTGGGATAACATTAGCCATTCGCCAATCCTCAGGAATTGATCCTGAATCTAAGGAACATTGGAAAATGATCACCCATGCATCTACAATTTCCAGAGCCACCTTCTTTAGTACCCTAAGATGCAGACCATCTGGACCTGGGGATTTGTTAGCCTTCGGTCCCATCAGTCTACCCATCACCGTTTCCTTCCTAATGTCAATCTGTTTCAGTTCCTCTGTTACCCTATGTCCTTGGCCCATCCATACCTCTGGGAGATTGCTTGTGTCTTCCCTAGTGAAGACAGACCCAAAGTACTTATTAAATTCGTCTGCCATTTCTCTGTTTCCCATAACAATTTCTCCCAATTCATTTTTCAAGGGCCCAACATTGTTCTTAACTATCTTCCTTCTCTTCACATACCTAAAAAACTTTTGCTATCCTCCTTTATATTCCTAGCCAGCTTGCGTTCATACCTCATTTTTTCTCCCCGTATAGCCTTTTCAGTTAAGTTCCGTTGCTCCTTAAAAATTTCCCAATCATCCGTCTTCCCACTCACCTTAGCTCTGTTATACTTCTTCTTTTTTAATGCTATGCTATTTCTGACTTCCTTTGTCAACCACTGTGGCCACTTTCCCCCCTTTGAATCCTTCTTTCTCCGGGGGATGAACTGATTTTGCACCTTGTGCATTATTCCCAAGAATACCTGCCATTGCTTTTCCACTGTCTTTTCTGCTAGGATATCCGACCAGTCAGCTTTGGCCAGCTCCTCTCTCATGGCTCCATAGTCTCCTTTGTTCAACAGCAATACTGACACTTCTGATCTGCCCTTATCCCTCTCAACTTGCAGATAAAAACTTATCATATTATGGTCACTACCTCCTAATGGCTCCTTTACTTCAAGATCACTATTCAAATCCTGTTCATTGCACAACACTAAATCCAGAATAGCCTTATCCCTGGTCGGCTCTCGTACAAGCTGCTCCAAAAATGCATTCCGTAGGCACTCTATAAACTCCCTATCCTGGAGTCCAGTACCAACCTGATTTTCCCAGTTCACCTGCATGTTGAAATCCCCCATAACTACTGCGACATTTCCTTTGCCACATGCCATTGTTAACTCCCTATTCAACTTGCAACCAATATCCATGCTACTGTTTGGGGGCCTGTAGATAACACCCATTAGGGTCTTTTTGCCCTTACTGTTCCCCAGTTCTATCCACACTGACTCTACTTCTCCTGATTCTATGTCCCCCCTTGCAAGGGACTGAATCTCATTCCTCACCAACAGGGCCACCCCACCCCCTCTGCCCACCTTTCTGTCCCTTCGATAGCACGTATACTCTTGTACATTCAATTCCCAGGTCTGATCCCCCTGCAGCCATGTCTCCATTATCCCAACAACATCATAGTTACCCATTCGCACCTGAGCTTCAAGCTCATCCGCCTTATTTCTGACACTTCGTGCATTCAGATATAGAATTTTTAAACCATTTCTCCTCTCTCTGTTTAAGTTGCTACCTATTGTGCAAAACCCAGCTCCCCGAACTCTCACTGGGCTATACGCCCCTTGAATTTTGTTGTCCTTATTAAATTTACTTACTCTTTCTGCACATTTAACTCCATGCTCCGTCAGACCATCCCTCTGCACATGTATCCTCCTTATCACTCGTTCCGCCTCACCTTTCTCTACTTCACACTTAATATTCTGGAACAGTGTAGTCCCCACCTGTCCTTTATACTTCATCTCGCTATCCACTCTCACATTCTGGATCCCTGCCTCCTGAAAATTTAGCTTAAACACCCCCAAGCAGCACTAGTAAACTTTCCTGCAAGAATGTTAGTACCCCTCCAGTTCAGGTGTAAACGGTCCCGTCGGAACAGATCCCACCTTCCCTGGAACAAAGCTCAATCACCTAAAAACCTGAAGCCCTCCCTCCTGCACCATCCTCTCAGCCACGTATTGATCTGTATAATCATTCTGTTCCTCGCCTCACTCGCACGTGGCACAGGTAGCAATCCTGAGATTGTTACCCTGGAGGTCCTGCCCTTCAGCTTCGCACCTAACTCCCTGAATTCACTACGCAGAACCCCCTCACTCTTCCTACCCATGTCATTGGTCCCTACATGGATCACAACATCTGGATTTTTGCCCTCGCTCTCGAGAATAACCTGCACCCGATCTGAGATGTCCTGGACCCCGGCACCAGGGAGGCAACATACCATCCGAGACTCCCGATCTCCCCCACAAAATTTCCTATCTGACCCCCTGACTATAGAATCCCCTATCACTACCGCTGTCCTCTCTTCTCTCCTCCCCTTCTGAGTCGAGGGTCCACCCTCAGTGCCAGAGACAGGGCCACTGCAACTTGTTCCTGGTAGGTCATCCCCACCAACAGTATCCAAAACGGTATACTTATTGTTGATGGGAATGGCCAGAGGGGTGCTCTGCTCTCTCTGCCTGCTCCCCCTCGATCTCCTGACAGTCACCCAGTTGCCTACCTCCCATACTTTCGGTGTGACTACCTCCCGATAACTCTTATCTATCTCTGTCTCTGCCTCCCGAATGATCCGTAGTTCATCCAGCTCCAGCTCCAATTCCCTACCTCGCTCTGATAGGAGCTGTTATTGATATTGATAAATAACAGACAGTGCAAGAAGAATGTGGCTGTAGTGATGGAGGATCGCATCTTCCTCACTATTAACAGGGATTGCTTTAGTGTAAACGGATTAGATAGGGTGGATTTTTAAATATATCCAGCCAAGCTCACTCAGAAGGAGGCAGTGTCGGACCCAATCATAGCAAATGACACAATGCATGTGGATGAGGTGTAATTGGGTGAGTACTTTGAGTCTGGTGAGTTTAACTGGGTAAATCTGTATGTCGTTGTGGAAAGGGACAAGGATAATCGAGACATTGAGTGGGCGAGGCCAGTTTCAATATCATTCAACAGGCCCTGAAAAATGTGCAATAGTGCACAGATTTGCAGAAAGTTGAAGTCTTTTCAAGTTAAACAGTGAGAGGCTTGGACCATTGTGTTCCGTCAATGTCATTAGTAGGAAATTTATTTGTAAAGTCAGAGGCTGCGTAGAAATGGGCCCTTCAGCACAGCTTGTCCACACCAATCTTTTACACTATTTACATAACTCCTTTTGCCTCTATTGGACTGTATTCTTCTGTATCTTGCCTATTTAGGTGCTTGTGTAAATGCCTCCTAAATGTCATAATTGCATCTGTAGAAGACCATAAGATAGAGGAGCAATAAGCCATTTAGGCCACCAGGTTTGACCCAGCATCTCCCTGGCAGATTTCAACTGCTCTCTGTGTAAAAACCTACCTTTCAGATCCCTTTTAACACTCCTTCCTCTCACCTTAAACTGTTGGTTTTGATACCTTTATCTTGGGAAAGATACTTCATTATCTGTCTCAAAGGATTATAGACAGTAGTTATACCAGTAATACCAAGTTACTTGAAAAGTTCTGAGGAACAGTATTAACTTACAATGTAAAGGAGGTGATTAATCAGGGATAGGCAGCATGGTAACTAATTTTTGAAGAGGTAAACAAATATTTTGATGTAGGTGGTGTGATTGCCGTGGTCCTCATTAAATGTCCCACATATATCCTGGTCCAAAACCTCAGCTTCCTGGGATTCCAGGAAAATTAGAAAATTGAATCTAAAGTTAGCTTGGTAATAGGAGTCAGAAGATGATGTTGCAGGATTGCTTTGTGATTGGAAGCCTGTGAGCACAGTGTGCCATAGGAATTATTGCTGGGACCCTAGACTTTGTTACAAGCAAAAAGGACATAAATAACAATGCAGTAAGTATGACGCAGATTGGTACTGATCTTGATAAAGGGAGAAATCTTAGGTTACAGAACAACATTGATCAGTTGGTAAAATGATCAGGATGAGGCAGATCTAACTTCATCCTGTAAATTGTGAAGCAATGCATTTTTTTGGGGGGGGGGCGGTGTTGCAGGCTAATAGACGAAGGGGTATACCATGAGAATGTTGGGGAACAAAGGGACCTCACTGAAAAGGCTCAAATATTATTCAAGATGTCAGCCCAGCCAGAAAGGGTGGTGAAGAACACACACACACACACACATACACACACACACACACACACACATGCACACACACACATATATATATATAAAACCAGAGGGATTTTTGATCCATTGGATGGACTGCACGGCGTCGTCGGGCAAGACGAGGGGAGGTGGTGTCTGCCTACTGATCAACACTGCGTGGTGCTCAGACACAGTGGCACTGACAAGCTCCTGCAGCCCGGACCTGGAACACCTGTCGGTGAAGTGTCGTCCCTACTATCTGCCACGGGAATTCACCTCGGTCATACTGACAGCGGTCTACGTTTCCCCCCAGGTGGATGTGGAGTGTGCTCCGAACATACTGTATGCCAACATCAGTGAACTTGAGACCAGGTATCTGGAGGCTTTGCTCATTACAGCCGGGGACTTTAACCAGACCAACCTCAGAAAGGCGCTGCCAAAGTTATACCAACATGTCTCCTGCCCCACTAGAGGCCCGAATATACTTGACCACTGCTACATAGCAGTCAAGGATGCCTACCGTTCTGTCCCACAACCTCACTTTGGAAAATCGGACCATCAGGCCGTACTCCTCCTCCCGGCTTACAAGCAGAAACTGAAGCGGGAGGTCACGGTTTCAAAAGTAGTGTCGTGTTGGATGGGAGAAATGGATGAGGTCCTCCGTGACTGCTTTGAATCAGTGGACTGGTTAGTATTCTAGTACTCAGCAGCTAACCTCGATGAGTATGCCTCAGCTGTCACGGACTTCATTTGGAAATGCACGGAGGACTGTGTGTCTCACGAGACAATCCGGGTATTCCCTAACCGAAAACCTCAAATGAATTATGAGGTCAAGTCCCTTTTAAAGGCTAGAGCTGCGGTTTTTAGGTCCAGGGATACCAGTCGCTACACGGAATCCAGGCATGAACTCCGGAAAGCCATTAAGGGTGCCAAGAGGCAATATCGAGCCAAGTTGGAAGCCCAGGCTAACCAAAGGGATGCCAGTAGACTATGGCAGGGTCTAAACGAGATCACTGGGTGCAAAGAAAAGGCTGGGAATATCAATAACTGTGGCACTTCTCTTCCTGACGAACTTAACGTATTCTACATATCCTCCTGCCTCTCAGTTTTTTTGCACTACCTTACTTCCCATTTTTCTATTTTCTATTTATGACTTATAATTTAAAATTTTAATATTTACTAATTTTAACTAGTTTTAATATTTATAATCTATAATATTTGTAATCCAGGGAGTGTGAAGCACAGAATCAAATATCGCTGTGATGTCTGTACGTTTTAATACCAATTGTTTGGCGACAATAAAGTATAAAGTATAAAGTGCACACACAAACACACGAGGGGTGATTGGTAAGTTCGTGGCCTAAGGTAGAAGGAGTCAATTTTAGAAAACCTCGCACATTTATTTTTTCTACATTTACACACTTAGTCCAGCATTTGTGGAGCATACGGATCCTTTCTTTGTAGAAGTTGGCGTCTTCGACTTCCAGAGGTGGTCCACAGAAGGGGTGATTGATACGTTTGTGGCCTAAGGTAGAAGTAGATGAGTTATTAACTTCAAACTTTCTGCATTTTTACTTGAAGAGTTGAACTGCACGTGCATGTAACAAAAGCTGTATAACTCATCTCCTTCTACCTAAGGCCACAAACTTATCAATCATCCCTGCTGTGGACCACCTGGAGGTCCAAGACACTCTTGTTACATTAATGTGCAGTTCAACTTTTTGAGTGATAATGCAGAAAGTTTGAAGTTAATAACTCATCTCCTTCTACCTTAGGCCACAAACTTATCAATCACCCTTTGTGTGTGTGCCAAGCTGTATCGGCCCTTACCCTTCCCTTGGACAACATCAGTGTCATGAAGAGGGGAGACTTACAGCATGGGCAATTGCCAGTCTTTCATACAACCTTGCCCAGGCCTGGGTCCTGGAGAGGGAAGACTTTCCAGGTGCAGATCCATGGTCTTGCAAGACTAATGGATGCCTTAATAATATATATATATATGAATTGCAGCATAAAGTTGACACAAGAGACTGTAGAGCAATGAACAAGATGCTGGAGGAACTCAATGGGTTAGTCAACATCTGTGCAGGAAAATGAACATCTAACATTTCAGGTTCAGAACTAGTCCCGATGAACAGATGAAGGGTCTTTACCTAAAACATCAAATGTCCATTTTCCATGCGGTGAGAAGATGTTGCATAGAGTAGAGTCGGGAGGTCTTGGTTAGCACAACTTTATAAAATATTTGTTAGTCCACTGCTGGAATACTGAGTGCAGTTCTGGTCACTGCACAAAATGGAGGCGATGATTACGTTGGAAATGGTGCAGTGGATATTCACCAGCAGGTCATTTAGGTTGTCTTTTTTTTCAGTTATGAGGAGAGACTGAATAGGCTGGGCGTGTTTCCCATGGAACACAAGAAACTGAGAGGGAACCTGATTGTGGTAAATGAAATTACAAGCACCATGGAGTAACAAATAAAAGTTGGAGGAACTCAGGGTCTTGATTAAAACCATCATCTATTTATTTTCCTCCACAAATGCTGCCTGCCCCATTGATTCCCTCCAGCAATTTGTTTTTCTATTCCAGATGCCAATTACTGCAGTCTCCTGTGTCTCCATGAGAGTCATGGATAGGTCATGGTTATTGAGAAACATTTCCTTATGGTAGAGGGTGTAAATTTAAAGTGATTTAAAGAGGAAGCTAGGAAGAAATATTTTAACACAAAGGTCAATGCAGTCTGAATGCACTGCTAACAAAAGTGTTGAATCAGATACTCCATTAAGAAGCATTTGAATGAACACCAAGGCAAAGTTATTTAAGGATCAAGTGCTGATAAACGGGATTAATATGGGTGCTTGGGAGGGCTGTGATGGGCTGTGGGGTTTGTTTCGGTGCTACAAACTCTCAATTAAGGGGACATAATTCCAAGATTACTGGATGGGGATTTAAAATTTATAACTTAATCCTAATACGTGTGAGATAAATAAAACAAATGGATGAGGACATACAGAATATAGTAAATGATAGGGTATTGAGGAAATTTGATAAACAGAGTACTCTTGGAGTTCAAGTTCATGATCGCCTCGAAGTGGCAACATGGGTATAAAGGATGGAGCAAAAAGGATATGGAATACCTGCCTTCAAAGGTCCAGGCGTGGAACATAAGAGTTGGGGTATTATGTCGCAACTTTACAAAACACTGGTAGACCATAATTGGACTATTGTGTGCATTTCTGTTGCCACACTATGGAAAGGATGTTCTGGTGCCAGAGACAGTATTGAATAGATTCACCAAGATGTTGCTTACAGTGGGAGTTTTGGGGAGAGATTGGATAAGCTTGATTTGTTTTCTTGGGGCAAAGAAATCTGAAAGGTGACCTAATGGAAATATATTCAATTATAATAGTTATAGATAGGGGTGATAGTAGTAATATATGTCCACTGGTAGCATTATCATGAGCAAGGGGAAGGAGTTTTAAAAGAGATTTAACAAGGAAGTTTTTACATAGAGTGTGTTGATGACTGGAACTTACTGCCAGAGGAATGATGTTCAGATACAACCATTCTGTTTTAGTGACGTTTTGAAAGGCACTTCAATAGAAGACTACAAATGTGAAGCAGGCAAACAGGATTCATATAGTTAGCCAAAAATGCTTGGCATACATCTGATAGCCGGAAGAGCATAATTCTGTGCTATACAGCTCTGAGTTTCTATGACTCTAAAACTGTGGTCTGTAGGAACTTCTTGCTGAAGTTGGTGAATCTGTGGAACTAATTATCCTAAAGTGCTGCAGAGGGTAGATCATTACAGGTATTCAAGGAGAACACAGAGAGCTTTTCTAAAAGATCGGGGAATTAAGAGTTATGGAGTACTAGCAGAAAGAGACGATGAGACCTTGGGGCAGATCAGAATGAATGGTGAGGTCTGCCTGAAGGGTTCAATGGATGACCCATTTTTTGTTTGGTTCTTACTTTATTGTCGCCAAACAATTGGTACTAGAACGTACAATCATCACAGTGGTACTTGATTCTGTGCTTCACACTCCCTGGATTACAAATATTAAATATTAAAAAATATTAAAAATAGTAAAAATTAGTAAATATTAAAAATTTAAATTATGAATCATAAATAGAAAATAGAAAAATGGGAAGTAAGGTAGTGCTAAAAAACTGAGATGCAGGTCCGGATATTTGGACGGTACAGCACAGATCCGGGTCAGGATCCGTTCAGCAGTCTTATCACAGTTGGAAAGAAGCTGTTCCCAAATCTGGCCGTACGAGTCTTCAAGCTCCTGAGGCTTCTCCCGGAGGGAAGAGGGACGTAAAGTGTGTTGGCTGGGTGGGTCGTGTCCTTGATTATCCTGGCAGCACTGCTCCAACAGCGTGCGGTGTAAAGTGAGTCCATGGACGGAAGATTGGTTTGTGTGATGTGCTGCGCCATGTTCACGATCTTCTGCAGCTTCTTTCGGTCTTGTACAGGACAACTTCCATACCAGGTTGTGATGCACCCTAGAAGAATCCTTTCTACGGTGCATCTATAAAAATTAGTGAGGGTTTTAGGGGACAGGCAAAATCTCTTTACATTTCTCAGGAAGTAAAGGCGCTAGTGGGCCTTCTTGGCAGTGAACTCTGCTTGGTTGGATCAAGTCAGGTCATTTGTGATATTGACCCCAAGGAACTTAAAGCTTTTGACCTGTTCCACTTGCGTACCACTAATGTAAATTGGGTCGTGCGGTCTGCTACTCCTTCTGAAGACAACAACCAATTCCTTTGTCTTGCTGACTTTGAGGGATAGGTTATTGTCTTCGCACCATGCCACCAGGTTCTTAATTTCTTCTCTGTACTCAAACTCATCATTACCCGAGATACGGCCTACAATTGTTGTGTCATCAGCAAACTTATATATTGAGTTTGATGGAAACTTGGCTACACAATCATGGGTGTACAGTGAGTACAGCAGGGGGCTGAGTACACAGCCTTGTGGGGCACCGGTGCTCAGAGTGATTGCAGAGGAGAGCTTGTCCCCTATTTTTACAGCCTGGATCCTGCCTGTGAGGAAGTTGAAGATCCAGCTGCAGATCTGAGTGCTAAGGCCCAGGTTCCAGAGCTTAGGAATCAGTTTATTTGGAATGATGGATTATTCTCCAGGTGTTCTAAGGAGGAATGTAGGGCCAGAGAGATGGCATCTGCCATTGACCTGTTGCACCGGTAGGCGAATTGCAAAGCGTCGACGTTGACCGGTAGGCTGTGGTTGATGTATGCCATAACCAATCTCTTGAAGCACTGCATAGCAATTGATATCAGAGCCACAGGTCGATAGTCGTTCAGGCATGCCACCTTGCTCTTCTTTGGCACTGGGATTATCGTTGCCTTCTTACAACACGAGGGGATCTTAGACTGAAGCAAGGAGCAATTGAAGATGTCAGCAAACACTCCAGCTAGCTCCCTTGCACAGGCCTGGAGAACCTGTCCTGGGACGCCATCTGGGCCCGTTGCCTTCCTTGGATTTATCTTCAGGAAGGCCCTTCTAACGTCCTCGGTGACAATGAATCTTGATGCCACCAGGTCCAGTTCATCAGGAGGGAGCGGGACGCTCCTCTTCTGTTCGAATCTTGCGTAGAATATGTTAAGTTTGTCAGGAAGAGAAGTGCCACAGCTATTGATATTCCCAGCCTTTTCTTTGCGCCCAGTGATCTCATTTAGATCCTGCCACAGTCTACTGGCATCCCTTTGGTTAGCCTGGGCTTCCAACTTGGCTCGATATTGCCTCTTGGTGCCCACAATGGCTTTCTGGAGTACACGCCTGGATTTCGTGTAGCAACTGGTATCACCGGACCTAAAAGCCGCAGCTCTAGCCTTTAACAGGGACTTGACCTCATAATTCATCCAAGGTTTCCGGTTAGGGAATACCCGGATCATCTTGCGAGACACACAGTCCTCCGTGCATTTCCAAATAAAGTCCGTGACAGCTGAGGCATACTCATCGAGGTTAGCTGCCGAGTCCTTGAATACTAACCAGTCCACCGATTCAAAGCAGTCACGGAGGACCTCATGGGTTTCCTCCGTCCAATACGACACTACTTTTGACACTGTGACATCCCGCTTCAGTTTCTGTTTGTAAGCCGGGAGGAGGAGTACGGCCTGATGGTCCGATTTTCCAAAGTGAGGTCGTGGGACGGAATGGTAGGCATCCTTGACTGCTATGTAGCAGTGGTCAAGTATATTTGGGCCTCTAGTGGGGCAGGAGACATGTTGGTATAACTTTGGCAGCGCCTTTCTGAGGTTGGCCTGGTTAAAGTCCCCGGCTGTAATGAGCAAAGCCTCTGGATACCTGGTCTCAAGTTGGCATACAGTATGTTCACTGATGTTGGCATACAGTATGTTCAGAGCACACTCCACGTCCACCTGGGGGGGAAACGTAGACCGCTGTCAGTATGACCGAGGTGAATTCCCGTGGCAGATAATAGGTACGGCACTTCATCGACAGGTGTTCCAGGTCCAGGCTGCAGGAGCTTGTCAGTGCCACTGTGTCCGAGCACCAGCCAATGTTTATCAGTAGACAGACACCACCTCCCCTCGTCTTGCCCGAAGATGCCGTGTGGTCCATCCGATGGATTGAAAATCCCTCTGGTCATATGACACAGTCAGGGGTGGCAGGGGAGAGCCAGCTCTTGGTGAAGCAGAATACACAGCTGTTCTACATCTCCCTGCAGTAGGTGAGTCTCCCTTTAAGATCATTCACCTTGTTCTCTATGGCTTGAACATTAACTAGTAGGATGGAGGGCATAGGGACCCTGAAGCCCTTCAGCTTCAATCTGACCAGCAGCCCAGCTCTTTTCCCAAGCTTCCTCGGTAAGTAGTGCATCTTTCCAGGTTTCCATCGATTCAGTGTGTTGTTCTCAGCTCTTTAAGGTTAGTGGACGCGTCCTGCGGGAATCGATCGGCGGATTGCGTCATCGTGTGCTCCGGGTCGGGCCGAGTAACGGGGGAGGCTCCGCTACCACTTCCAGCTGCCGGGGGCCCAGGCTGTCGATTGGGTCGGGCCCCGAGGCTGACACTTAATCCCGGATGGCCGGGCTCCTTGCTGAAACAAGTCCTTAAGCCGAGTCACGGTTGCGGAGGCCTCCACTCCAGTCGAGCCTCGGGCTCGATTTCCGAGGTCGGCAGCGGAGGCCTCACTTCTGGCAAGTATTTGATGGCCACC
Organism: Mobula birostris; assembly: GCF_030028105.1. Classification (NCBI taxonomy): domain Eukaryota; kingdom Metazoa; phylum Chordata; class Chondrichthyes; order Myliobatiformes; family Myliobatidae; genus Mobula; species Mobula birostris. Next base: position 70,325,944 of record NC_092374.1, read on the forward strand.
AACGGGGCTCTACGGTGGGGCACCTTGAGGTCTCCACCATCACTTCTGTGTAGTCGTCTGCTCCGGAGAGGTGCTGGTCGGAATGGGCCGCTTCTCCAAGCGCTCCGGCACGGTAGCAGACTGCGGGTCTCCAGGAACGTGATGCACCTCATCGGTCGGGTCCAGATGCGGTCTGGAGTTTAAGAAGCAGTTCGGCGCAGTGGTCTCCAGCTGGGTCAGTAGCTTCACCAGGGTGTTGGTGATCTTTATCTTGCTAAATTGGAGGGTTAGAAGGGTTTCTCAGGTATAGGATAGTGGAGAGGGCAGTTTGCTCAGGAGAGCACGTGCAAAGTCGTCAGTTCCCGGCGCCATCTTTAACAGGAATCTTATTGGAGATTCAGATGATAATTATAAAAATCACCTCATAAATGCTGCCCCTGAAACATGTTTTACCTCTAAACACATTACATCACAGCACAGCACAGGAACAGGCCCTTCTGTTATGATATTGTACCAACTTAATTAAGGTAATTGATGCCATATTACAATCCCTTCTTCCTTCACACACTCCATATCCCTCCATTCTCTCTATATTAATGTGCCAATCTAAGAACCTCTTAAATATCTCTTAAGCATCACATGAAGCTGAATTATATGAACTCCAATCTTGAAATCAATGGTTCAGAATTGCCAGACTAGTAACTTAACCAAAATGCTACTCTACCTCTAATTCATGACCCTTTGTAGCTATTGAGGTTGGACGTCTGTTCCTTGCTTTGATATTGTGTTTTCTGGGCATGTAAAACTTAATATCAAACCTTTAACTAATTAACTAAGCCAAGGTGATTAAAACAACAAACCTTATATTTCAAAGGCAGCAATGTCCCAAAGTGTTGTATTAGATATGACAGAAGTGCATCTTAACAAAAATGAGAGGAGAAAAAGATTAGGGGGTAATTTCAGGGTTCAGAGTCTAGTAGTTAAAGGTGTCAACTACGAAACAGCTAAAACTCCAGATTCACACAAGGATTGGGAAAGGGCTTGCATTATAGGAAAGTCTTTTAAAATGTAATAATTGGGTTTTTATACCCTTCTTAAAGAAGAGTGGTTTCATCTTGTATGTGAAAGCACAAAGAGGCTCAATCATACAAGGGCTGATGATTTCAAATACTAAAACAAATAATATATGATGGCAATTTTCTATTCGCAGCTTTTCTGTATCAGAACAATTGGTGCTTTTGATCAAAGCCAGTTGAAAGAGTGAAATTAGCTTACTGGTGTTCAGACTGCATTTGGAGCTATAAATCAGCTGCTCCCAGGCCAGCAAAGGCCCATTGACACCTTTGTTTTACTTCCTAGGTGGCAGCAGTGATTAAAGAAGAATAGAGGCTGGGCTGCAGCTATTAACTTGTTACAGTTTCAACAACAGTGGAAGAATGCAAAAGCCCCAAAAAATGTGGTATGAGTAAGATAATGGGACATGGATGATTGATGGAGCAAGTCATAATCTCCTTGGTCTGTAGTCTACAGTCCTTCATGGCACCAAATACTGAAGCACCAGTGTCCATTCAGACAAATACTGAATTGCACTTGTCTCCTCATAAGTGTGTATTTGATGCTGAAATACCATATAGGAACAATAATATAACAGCTACAGCACATAATGTTTCAGTGAAGACAATATAATTTTCCTGACTAGGAAAGGTGTGTTAGCTTTAGAATTAATAGTTCCTGTTAACATCTGTTGGATTGCTTCTGAGTGTGTGTGCTACCAATACAAGAGCTTCCAGCCCACTTTCAGTTCCTCTCCCCATAAGCATTTTGTTCTAAAATCCACCACTGGAAGATCTAACATTGCATGATGCTGAAGGTGTTTGTTTCTTTCCACTGAAGAAGTCTCAAGTAAATCCCATTTGATTTGTCACCAATGTGGGGTTCATAAGTGTGGGACAGATTTGCTGAGGGGAGAGGAGCTGACAATGGGCTGCTGGCACTGTTATTGGCAATGCAATCATTGGTAGAGTCGTCACACCAGGAGGTTTTTGGAAAGAACGGGTTAGCAGGTTGTTTAAGGTTTAGTGACAAGGGTTGGATTATTATTTAATACTTATTAATATTTATTTTTGATAATAATAATTATTGCTTATTTTATTTATCCATTAATCAATAATATCTGTGGAATAATTTCAGTATTAGGTTTTTGATAGTGCAACATGCTGAGGTTGTGAAGGATCTACATAAGCAGAAATTTTATTGGTAGACTTTAATAGTCAGGGAGGGACAACCAGGCTGGTTCAGGTGAACAGGTCTGTGGATGGCAGGAGTGGTCAGGCAAGGATTGTGAGTTAAGGTGGTAGTTGAAGTGGGTGAGGGGTGGGGTGAATGGAGATAGCAGGAAATGAGTCAGACGTGGAAATAAGGCCGCCAAAGTGAGAAGTAAAATACAGAAGGTAGAAATCCAATGAGAATTGGAAATGGTGCTGATGAAAGGATTATCACCCTGAAACGTTAACAATTTTACTCTCCATAGTTGAAGCCTGATGTGTTGAGTAGTTCTGGCATTTTTAGTTCTTATTTCCCTTCAAACAACACTGAACAAAGCTTCACAAGTGCTGTAAGGACCTTTACAAAATTATCATTGCCTCAGAAATAATCAGTAAGCTTCAGAACCTTGCATCAATATATTGTTGTGCAATTTGATTCTTGATTTCCTGACTTGCAGACCCAGTCAGTTCAAATTTGCAACAACATCTCCTCCACGATCTCCATCAGCTCAGATGCACCACAAGGCGGTGTGCTTAGCCACCTGCCCTACTCACTTTACACCTATAACTGTGTGGCTAAGCACAGCTCCAATGCTATATTTAAGTTTGCTGATGACACCACTGTTGATGGCCAAATCAAAGATAGTGACAAATCAGCATTTAGGAGGGAGATGGAAAATCTAGCTGAGTGGTGAAACAACAACTTGTCATTTAATGTCAGCAAGACCAAGGAGCTGATTATTGACTTCAGGTGGAGAAAAACAGGAGGCACATGAGCCAGTGCTCATCAGGGATCAGAGGTGGAGAGGGTCAGCAACTTTAAATTCCTTGGTGTTGTCATTTCAGAGGAGCTGTCAAAGGCTCAGTACATAAGTGCAATTATGAAGAAAGCACAGCAGTGCCTCTACTTCCTTAGTAGTTTACGAAGATTCGTCATGACTTCTAAAACTTTGACAAACTTCTATAGATGATGTGGCGAGTTTATTGACTGGTTGCATCACAGTCTAGTATGGAAAAACCAATGGCCCTGAATGGAAACACTACAAAAAGTAGCGGATATACCCAATCCATCATGGGTAAAGCCCTCCCCACCACTAAGCACATCTATATGGAGCGGGATCACAGGAAATCAACATCTATCATCAAGGACCCCCCACCCCCACCCCAACAACACAGGCTATGCACTCTTCTTGCTGCTGCCTTCAGGAAGAAGGCAAAGGAGCCTCAGGATCCATGCAACCAGGTTCAGGAACAGCTATTACCTCTCAGCCATCAAAGTCTTGAACGAGAGGAGATAACTTCACTTGCTTCTTCACCGAACTGTTCCTGCAACCAATGGGTTAACTTTCAAGGATTCTTTATCTCATGTTCTTGATATTTATTGTTTTACTTTTCTTCTGCACTGGAACATTTTGTATTCCTTTGCATATTGATTGTTAGTCTATCCTGTTGATTGAGATCTTCCTTTGACACTATCGTGTTTCTTGGAGTTACTGAGTATGCCTGCAAGATAACAAATCTTAGAGTTGTATATAGTGACGTATATGGTCTTTGATAATAAACGTTGATAATAAAATTGACTTTTGAACTTTGAACTTTTATTGTGACTACTCTGCATCAATCATGGACAAAAAGACTTTGAGTAGGATCAATACAGGTGGTGTACAGTGTGAGGTGACACAGTCTCTTTCTGATCTTCGCCTTAGGTTAGCATGACAGATGCATGGGGGACCAGAAGGTCAACTGAACAGATTCAGTAATGTATGGTTGGATTTAATTTATTATTTTGTTTTATTGTTTAGGATTCCACCCATTATTTCAGCTTCCATTTTGACTTCTACCATCTTACAGGAAACTCTGATGCATAAAGACAAGAATGGTCAGGATGGGGTACGGTATCATCCCTCAGGGCATTAGGCTACTGAACTACCTGCTGCATCACATTCAAAGTTAATCTGTTCTGTACTTTACAACATTTAATTTATGCACTTTAGTTCAGAATCAGAATCAGGATCAGATTTATTAGCACCGGCATGTGGCGTGAAATTTGTTAACTTAGCAGCAGTAGTTCAATGCAATACATAATATAGCAGAGAGAAAAAAAATAAAATTAAAAAAATTATAATAAATAAACAAGAATAGATTAAAAACGCGCAAAAACAGAAATACTGTATATTAAAAAATTGAGGTGGTGTCCAAAGATTCAATGTCCATTGAGGAATCGAATGGCAGAGAAGCTGTTCTTGAATTGCTGAGTGTGTGCCTTTAGGCTTTTGTACTTTCTATCTGGTGGTAAGAGTGAAAAAAGGGCATGCTGTGGGTGCTGGAAGTCGTTAATAATGGATGCTGCCTTTCTGAGATCATCATCATCATCATCAGGTACCATGCCCAGTTTGAGCTTTGACTGCCATGGCCCACACATTCCTGTTTCGGGTCAAGTGGATCAATTCATTGGTATTCATTTCCAGTTCCCTGGCTGCTGTCTTCATCATCATTTGTCTTTGCCTTCCTTTTGTTTTCTTCCCTTTAATCTTTCCTATAAATACCAGCCATTCTAACTCCTTTTTCCTAATCATATGTCCAATGAAGTTATGTTGCCTTTTCATGATCTCATACATTATTTCCCTTTTTGTGCTTGACATTCTCGTTAGATATTTGTTTCCTCCATAATATTCTTTGCATTCTCCTCAAAAACCACATCTCTGCTGCTTCAATTTGTTTCCTCATTTTACAAGATATTGTCCAACATTCTGAGCCATATAACATAACTGGATAAATGAAACATTTCAGTACTCTGAGGCGGGTTGTCATGCCTAGTTTAGTGTTGGTCAGTATACTCTTCATTCTCGTAAAGGTGTTTTTTTGCCATCCCTATTCTTCTTTTGATGTCCATGTTGCACCTGCCATCTGATGTCACCCAGCTTCCGAAGTAGCAAAAGTTCTGTACTAGTTTTATGTCTTCCCCATTTATTTTCAGCCTGCAGATAGGATTCTCCTTCTTTTTGGATATCACCATACATTCTGTCTTTTCGCAATTGATAGATAGACCCATTTTTGCACTTTCTTCAACAATTATATCAATTAAGTTTTGTAGTTCTTCCTCCGTACTTGCAATTAACACAGTGTCATCCACATATCTGAAATTATTGATGTTTTCAACGCCAACTTTGATTCTCAAGATGTCTCTTATTGTGTCTGCTGTTGACCTATTGTGGCAATAGGCAAATTACAATGGGTCCAGGTCCTTGCTGAGGCAGGAGTTCAGTCTAGTCATGACCAACCTCTCAAACCATTTCATCACCGTCGATGTGAGTGCTACTGGGCGATAGTCATTAAGACAGCCCATATTATTCTTCTCAGGCACTGGTATAATTGTTGCCTTTTTGAAGCAAGTGGGAACTTCTGCCCATAGCAGTGAGTGGTTGAAAATGTCCTTGAAAACTCCCGCTAGTTTGTTAACTTATGCATAATTCATCTGTAGATTTTATCCATACATTCACAAATTCTTGTGTGTTATGTATACTACTGTGCTTTACACCCTGGTTCAGAGAAACATTGTCTCATTTGACGGCATACATGTATATCGTTAAATAACAATAAATCTGACTTGAAATTGAATTTTGCATTATTTGAAGGCATGTCAACACACCGATCAGATTAGAATGAACTGTATTTTTAAAGACAAAAACAAATCCTGCTTTGCAAAGTAAAGCTTGCTCCTGGCATGGACAGAAGTCCAAAAGAAGCTATTCAATCCATTGGACCCATCCCTGTTATTTTTAAGAACTATGAGTTAATTCCATTCCTCAGCTCTCTTCCCTTGGCACAATTTCATTTTGCTGAAAGCCTAGTTTCAACTGCCTTTTGTATGTTTTTGTTGAATCTGCTTCTACCTCTCTCTCAGACATTTTGTTCGAGATCATAGCAACTCAATGGATTACAAAAAAATCCTTGTCTGAGTTTAATGGCAATGACAAATTAGACACCTCTTGTTACTTCCTGCTACTGGGAATAATCTTTTCAAAGACCATTTATTAATACTCCTCATACCATTTTTCATTTTATTTAGATGAGATACCAAAAGAAGACTCCATGGATTCTCCAAGTTGAATGCTATGTATGTCACAATGCTAATTTGAAAAAAGAGTTGGGTGTCTTCCCTGGTGTCACTATAGATCCATCAACCAATATTTATGGATATTTATGGAACAAATTGTGTATTGTGTTTCTAACATCACAATAGTGATTATCCAACAGAAGTGCCCAATTTGTTTTAGAGGATGGTGAGACAGAGTAAGGTTCTCAAAGCTTCCATATAAATGCAAATTTTTGTCACTCCCCTTCCTTGAAGATCAATCCCATTTTCACTAGTATCCAAAAGCAACTGGTATAACAAACAGGATTTGTCTTGAATTGCATTTCACCAGTCTGTATTGCACTATCTCTAACATTCTGATATCGTGCAATACTCTTCAACAGGGATGCTCAGAATTCACCATAATACTTTCCAGCAGTAATTTACAAATGCTACCACAAAGCTACCACCATGCCCTTGCCTACGTATTGATGTCTCTGAATCTTTTAGTCACTGATAATGAAGAGACAGGACAGATGATATGCGTCACAAACATGAGAAAATCTGCAGATGTCATTTCAAGCCAAGGCCCTTCTTCAGGAAAATAGGAAAAAAAGAGATGGGAAGCCAAAGTAAGAAGGTGGGGGAAAGGAGTGGAAGAAATATAAGGTGGTAGATGATAGGTGAAACCGAGAGATGGGGAAGAGTGAAATGGAGAGCTGAGAAGTTGATTGGTGAAAGAGATAAAGGGTTGGATAAGGGGGAATCTGATAGATGAGGACAGAAAACCATGGAAGAAAGGGAATGGGGAGGAGCACCAGAGGGAGGCAATAGGCAGGTAAGGTAATAAGGTGAGAAAGGGAAATAAGAACGGAAAATGCTGAAGGGGGAGGACTATTACTGGAAGTTCGAGAAATTGATATTCATGCCATCAGGTTGGAGCTACCTAGATGGAACATAAGATGTTGCTCCGCCAACCTGAGTGTGGCCTCATTGCGGCAGTAGAGGAGGCCATTGGCTGACAAGTGAGAACGGGAATGGAAAGTAGAATAAAAATGGGTGGCCAATGGGAGATCCATTTTGCTCGGCGAACGGTCTCCCACTCTACTTTGAGTCTTACTGACATACAGGAGCCCACATTGGGAACATCGGGTACAATAGTTGACTCCAAAAGACTCACAGGCGAAGTGTTGCCTCACCTGGAAGGACTGTTTGGGGCCCTGAATGCTAGTGAGGGAGATGGTGTGGGGCAGATGTAGCACTTGTTCCACTATCAAGGATAAGTGCCAGGAGAGAGATCATTGCGGAGGAACAAATGGACAAGGGAGTTGCATAGACAGTTATCCCTGCAGAAAGAGGAAAATGGAAGAGAGGAAAAGATGTGTGCTTGATGGTGGAATAATGTTGGAGATGGCACAAGTTACGGAAAGTTTTGTGCTAGACATGGAGGCTTGGGTGAGGTGGTAAGTGAGAACAATAGGAGCCCTATCCCTGGTGGGTTGGTAGATGGATGAGGTGAGGGGTGATATGCACAAAAGTGGTAGAGGTGCAGATGAAAGCAGCATTGATGGTAGACAAAGGTAATCCCCTTTCTTTGAAGAAGGAGGACATCTTCTTAGATCTGCAATGAAATGCCTCATCCAGAGAGCAGATGCAATGGAGACAGAACAATTGAGAGATGAGGATGGCATTTTTACAAATAACAGGGTGGGAAGTGGCATAGTCCAGGTAGCTGTATGAATCAGTAGGTTTATAATAGATCTCCTATTAGGAAACGAGTTAGGACAGGTGACAGAAGTGTGTGTAGGGGAACACTTTGGTTCCAGTGATCGTAACACCATTAGTTTCAACTTGATCATGGATAAAGATAGATCTGGCTCTCGGGTTGAAGTTCTAAACTGGAAAAAGGCCAAATTTGAAGAAATGAGAAAGTATCTAAAAAGCGTGGATTGGGACAGGTTGTTCTCTGGCAACGATGTGATTGGTAAGTGGAAGGTCTACAAAGGAGGAATTTTGAGAGTGCAGAGTTTGTATGTTCCTGTCAGGATTAAAGGCAAAGTGAATAAGAATAAGGAACCTTGGTTCTCAAGGGATATTGGAACTCTAATAAAGAAGAAGAGAGAGATGTATGACATGTATAGGAAACAGGGAGCAAATAAGGTGCTTGAGGAGTATAAAAAGTGCAAAAAAGTCCTTAAGAAAGAAATCAGGAGGGCTAAAAGAAGACATGAAGTTGCTTTGACAGTCAAGGTGAAGGATAATCCAAAAAGCTTCTACAGGTATATTAAGAGCAAAAGGATAGCACTCTCTCTGGAGCATTGATATCCTTCCTGTAATGAGGTGACCAGAACCGAACACAGTACTCCAAGTAGGGTCTAATTAAGGTCTTATATAGCTGTAACATTACCTCATGACTCTTGAATTGAATCCCATTGCTGATGAATGCCAACACACCATATGTCTTCTTAACAACACTGTCAACATGCCCAGCAGCTTTGAGTGTGCTATGGACATGGACCCCAATTTCTTGTTGATCCCCTACACTGTCAAGAGTCTTACCATTAATTTTATATTCTGTCTTCAAATTTGACCAACTGAAATTAACTACTTCACACTTATCTGGGTTGAATGCCATCTGCTACTTCTCAGCCCAGTTCTGCATCCTATCGCTGCCCTGCTGTAACCTCTGACAACCCTCAAGATTAACTACAACACCCCCAACTTTTGTATCATCAGCAAACTCACTATCCCAGCCTTCTACTTTCTCATCCAGGTCATTTATAAAATCACAAAGAGGAGGGGTCCCAGAACAGATCCTACGGAGCACCACTGGTCACTGACCTTCCTGCAGAATACAAATCATGCACAATCATGCATTAATCTTTTCAATTTTAATTTTATGTATCACAAAGTTTGACTAATTCATCTGTAATTTTCCATTTAAAAAGTGACAACTGATGAATGACTGCAAGCAATAACTTTGATGTTTGATCCTTCTTTTTTCAATCTTCTATTAAGCACTTACCTTCTGATAGGGTCTGGTGTCACAGGACCCTCCTGTTACAAATTCCCTCAGTGAACCAACTATGCATAATGTGAGCCCTTGACACAAAGTCAACAAGCAATTCAGCTCCAGTGAGTAGTACATGAGCCAGAATTTGTCAAGATTTGATTTCCATCGGGCTGGAAATCTGACTATTAACCAGCAGAAGGAAGTCTTCAGCTGATCACTTCTCTTTTATCATCCTTAGGAATCAGAGCCAATGATGATGATGCCCAAAGTTACATTTCTGGAATGGAGTTGATTGGGGAATTTTCGTATAAATCAGGCACGAAACCCCCGACACTGTTTTCCTCAATCTGAAAGCATACATATAATTTAAATGTATCTATCCTTCACTCATTATATATGTAACTCTCGGTTCGGCCAGCGGCTACCAATTTCCCCCGGGATCAATAAAGTATGACTATGACTATGACTATGACTTAATCTAGGGGAAGACAGCACTCGGCCCAGTCAAACTTAATAAATCTTGTTTGGGTGGATGGTGCACGATGTGTCCCTTTACAAATCGGTGCCACGAGATAAACTGTACACAATATGCAATTAAACGATTGAGCTTTATAATTCTTAATTTGACTATATGATTAGTAAAGAAACAAAAAAAGAAAAACAAAGAAAAGGGCCCATTCTTATGAAACAGTCGAATGCATAACGTTGGAGCTCATGGTTCAGTCCACTGGTTTCCCGTCGACCTCCTCTGACCCTCGGACCCTCACTCCAAGTCCACTCTGTCAGGCGGTCTACCAACTCTCTCCACTTGCGTCTTCTCTCCTCATCTCTCCCCGGCAAAAGACCATGAAATCCCTACTCCCAGGCTCACAAGAAAGAAGTGTCCCTCTCATTGGATAGCCCCACATTCCAAAGCCCCATTATCTCTAGTCATAACCCAAACATTGCTGCTACAGAGAAACCATTACATCAGCAGTGAAACCTTACAGTGCGTTACATATATTTCTAGGTACGTTACCCTACTTGTATTGGAGAAGAGGCTGTAGTCAGTTTCTTCTGTTCTTTAGTAAAAGGATTGACTACACAAGATTGACCTACACAGGATCTGTAGGCCAACTTTGCTTACACAGTGGAAGATAACTGAACACTTAATTCCATAAATCTTTAATCTATCTTGAAAAGGGAACCTTTTACACGGTAAAACAATCCAAGGCCTTTCGCTGCTGTGCAATTAGATGTTTGACCTGCTGAGAGTTTTCTGTCTCTGTTTCAGATTTCCATTGGAGATGCTAGGAGCCACTACTATTAATCTACCTCACTAGCAAGTTGCTGGATAGCAAATCGGCTCTGCAGCATGGGCTTTTGCATACTATACCATCCGACGCCTGCTACAGCGACCCAGGATAAAAGTTAGCAGAAGCAGCGTGCATGAAACAGAAGCACTGAATGTGCACTGGCAATTTATAGGAGATTAAAGATGAAGGCACATGTGGCAGGGTATTCAAACTAGAAAGGATCCTGCATGCCAACGATAATGACATCTTTCCTCGTGATAGGATGAATGTCTTTTGTGCTCAGTCTGATATGTGGAACGATGTACCAGTGGGCGTGGCACCCTTGCACCTCCCGAGTAGCAAGCACTCTGACGGGCCGCAGCTGATGTGGGGAAGACTCAAGCCAGGGTCAACCCACTTGAAGCTGTGGGGCCTGATTACATACTTGGTCAGGTGCTGAGGGACTGTGCTGCCCTAGTTAACAGAAGTTCTAACAGACATCTTCAACATTTCTCTGGAATAATCCACTGTCATGCAGGGTTCAATGTGCTGACCATCATCCCTGTACCCAAGACAATGACAGTAACTTGCCTCAACAACTACCATCCAGTGGCCTCGACGATAACCAAGTGCTTTGAGTGGTTGCTTATGGATTATATCAAGTCCCATCTTCTTGCTACATTGGACCCTTTTCAATTCAGTTATGTCTCAAAATGGTCCAGTAATGATGCCATAGCCTCTGCCCTCCACTCTGTACTGTCTTACCTGGAAAATCGTGCCTATATAGAAACCATAGAAACTACAGCACAGAAACAGGCCTTTTGGCCCTTCTTGGCTGTGCCGAACCATTTTCTGCCTAGTCCCACTGACCTGCATACGGACCATATCCCTCCATACACCTCTCATCCATGTATCTATCCAATTTATTCTTAAATGTTAAAAAAGAACCCGCATTTACCACCTCATCTGGCAGCTCATTCCATACTCCCACCACTCTCTGTGTGAAGAAGCCCCCACTAATGTTCCCTATAAACTTTTCCCCCCTCACTCTTAACCCATGTCCTCTGTTTTTTTTTCTCCCCTTGCCTCAGTGGAAAAAGCCTGCTTGCATTCACTCTATCTATACCCATCATAATTTTATATACCTCTATCAAATCTCCCCTCATTCTTCTATGCCCCAGGGAATAAAGTCCTAACCTATTCAACCTTTCTCTGTAACTGAGTTTCTCAAGTCCCGGCAACATCCTTGTAAACCTTCTCTGCACTCTTTCAACCTTATTTATATCCTTCTGGTAATTTGGTGACCAAAACTGAACACAATACTTCAGATTCAGCCTCACCAATGCCTTACACAACCTCATCATAACATTCCAGCTCTTATACTCAATACTTCGATTAATAAAGGCCAATGTACCAAAAGCTCTCTTTACGACCCTATCTACTTGTGACACCACTTTTAGGGAATTTTGTATCTGTATTCCCAGATCCCTCTGTTCTACTGCACTCCTCAGTGCCTTACCATTAATCCTGTATGTTCTACCTTGGTTTGTCCTTCCAACGTGCAATACCTCACACTTGTCTGTATTAATCTCCATCTGCCATTTTTCAGCCCATTTTTCCAGCTGGTCCAAGTCCCTCTGCAGGCTCTGAAAATCTTCCTCACTGTCCACTACACCTTCAATCTTTGTATCATCAGCAAACTTGCTGATCCAATTTGCTGATCCAATATGCCAGGACACTCTTGATTGACTTCAACTCGGCACTTGATATGACCATCCTTCAGAAGCTGGCAGGTGAATTGTCCTTATTGGGTCTCAACACCTCTCTCTGTAACTGGATCTTGGACTTCTTGACACCTTATTAATTGACAATCCATTTGTGATAATATTACTTCATGTGTGTGTGTGAGTTACTGTATATAGTCTGAAGGAATGTTGTTTCATTTGGCAGTGTACTTTGTGAATGGTTGATACATAGTAAACTGAATTTGAAATTGAACTTATTGGAATAAACTTTGCCTTCATTTAACCAACACACATAAAAGTTGCTGGTGAACGCAGCAGGCCAGGCAGCATCTCTAGGAAGAGGTGCAGTCGACGTTTCAGGCCGAGACCCTTCGTCAGGACTAACTCAGGCCGAGACCCTTCGTCAGGACTAACTTCATTTAACCAGTCAGGGTGAAACTGAACAAAGCTCAGGTGTTTTAGCATGCTGTTGTTCTTGAACAGGACAATATAATGCTATTATTTGACAGGTAGATTATAAATTTATCTCCTAACTTCTTATTTTTAAAATACTTCTCTCTCCCTCACTAAAAAACTAAAATCTGATTTCACTTTCTAGCATTCACCCATCTCTCAGTTATGGTAACGACTCTAAATCAGACCAGCCCTCATTGTATCTCTGCATTTCCATAAAACAGGCTGGAGTAGGAACCTCGGCTGGACACCCTCCCCCCACCACTGTTAGTATACTGAAGCCCCTTGCAGCAATCCTTGATGACCACTTCAGTAGCAGCCTGATGGAAAAAATTCCATCCCTGCTTTTGTACTCTTGGCTTTCCCTAATACCGTAACATTTGATAGTCCAGCAGTCTTCTGAGATATCTGTGATTTTTCAAAGGTGATCTTTTGAGCATGGCTGGTTGTAATCACTCCACCTCTGCCCTTGCTTTTAGCTGTCTTGGCCTGAGGCATTTCCTAACCCTGTTTCATATGCGTGTCCCCTGCACTGATTTTGATCAGAAGCTCGCTTTCAGATTAATTATCGCTGTATAATAATATCTCTCAAAATATTAAATTTAAAGCTATAGTCAAGTATAGTCAGGCACCCATTTGCCCAAAGTCCACCATATGCTCCCTTTGCAAACCTTCCTCTTTCCATGTCTCTCAGGTAGCAGTCATCCCAATTGCCACATTCTTTCATCAGTAGACATACCATTGCTGGGTGATTGTGCATGATGAGAGGAGGGTTGGGGAGAGCGAATGGTGAATCAAACTGGATTCATGGGAGGGAGGATGCAATATATGCAGATGCTGAATCAAGGGGAAAGAAAAGAAGTAAGTTAAGTGCTAGTAATTGCCCCCATTAAGTTATTTTAGATAGTCTGTCGCAGACATGTTCTTTGTCTAAAACATCTCTCCCCTATCTATTCTTCTTCTGGACACTAACATGTATATCTCTGTTTCCCTGTACTTACCTAAAATTGTAACTATTTCTCTCCCCCAACAATGCTGCCTAATCTGTTTTTAGCATCTTCTGCTGTAATTTGATAGTACATATAAAAAATCAGTATTTTTGCACTGTCCCTGACAAACTTTTCCTTGATAGTCTTCGACAGCAGACATGCCTTGTGAAGCCTTATGATCTCCAAATTGATGAGCCAATATTTTGCGTAGAGAATTAATAATCTGGTTTGATGAACACCTAAGCTATTTTAAACAGCTCTTCAGTTAGTGCATATTGATGTGTGATAATTCTACCTGAGCAAATCAAAATATTCAAATTTTCACACTTCAAAAGAATGCCACGATGTTTCTAGTGTCAGAAAAAAAAACTTTATTCTGTTTAAATTGATCCACCGTTATTTCACAGAGAATTGCAATCCACCATTATTTGCAAGATATTTTTCAATACCTTTCCACTTTAATCATCTGATCTGTGGCTATTGTCACTTCCACATGTTCTTCATTGCAGGTCTCACATTCTAGATAACAATCAAGTTGAGGCAGATCTTTAACCAAGTTATTTTTCTTTTCAATGCATACAAATTCATTTTACTAGCAATGCCTGAATTATTTGGAGGTTCGAACTAAACAAATGAATGTTTGTTTCTCTATTTCAGTCTAATAGAGTCTCTGCGTACTAGCAGTGCTCATTTATCAGTAGATACATATAGGGCTAGAACAAATTTTTTAAAAATGTCACCTTTACACTAGTTTATGGAAATTCCTGACCCATGATCCATCAAAATACAGGAGCAATCTTCAAGAAGACATTGAGTTTCTTTGTTGGGATCAGGAGAAACCAACTCCCATACTATTTATAAACTCACTCTCACACATCCTAGAGAACCTCTCGCAAAGTCTATGGGCTTATTGTCTCACAACCCACGCACAATCAGAGTCAAGGTAAGGTTCACTATCACTGACTTACATCACAAGTTGTGTTGTTAGGAGGTAGCAGTAAAGTGCAAGAACGTAAATTACAAAATAAATTTGCAAAATAAATGAGTAACGAAAATGTATTCATGGGTTCAGGGACCATTCAGAAATCTGATGGTGGAGGGGTAGAACCTCTTACTAAAATGTTGAATGTGGATTTTTAGGCTCCTGTACCTCCCTCCCAATGGTGGAAATGAGAAGAGGGCAAGTTTAATTTGAAGTTTATAATCATTCCACATGCATACCCACAAATGAAACAATGTTCCTCTGAACAAAAGTGTACAATGCAGTACATATACATGTAACTCACATACAATACATACAGTAACATTACTACAAATACATTACAATAACAAAATATATTCCAGAAGATTGACATTTAGCATCAGGTGCATTTATGACACAATTTAAAAAGTGAACAGTATAACGCTACTGGAGCTTCATAAATGATGATTCTTGGATGGTGACAGGGAATTCAGTAGTCTGACAGCTTGGGGGTGGGGGTAGTGGGAATAAGCTGTTTCTCATGCTAAAGGCTCTGGAACTAATGCTATGGCACCTCCCGTCTGATGGTAGAGGGTCAAAGAGTTTGTGGGTCCCAGATGGTGTGGATCCTTAGTGATGGATATCACCTACTTGAAGTGGTTCCACTTTAAGATGACTTTAATGTTGTGGACAGTTGTGCCCATGATAGAAATGGCTTAGACCACAACCTTTTACTGTCTTGTGACCCTGTGCATTGGAGACTCCATACCAGGCTGTGATGCAGAAATCTGCAAGGATCTCTGATGACATGCCAAATCTCTTCAAACTAACACTGTAGAGCCAATTGTATTCCTTCAATGTGCTGTGTCCAGGATAGATCCTCTGAGGTGTTCACACATGGGCACCTTGAAGCTGCTCGCCCTTTTCACCACCGAAACCTCAGAGGAATGGTGTATGTTCTTCCATATCCCCCTTCCCGAAATCCACAATCAGTTCCTTGGTCTTGCTAACAGTAAGTGTGAGGCTGTTCTCAACCAGTTGATCTATCTTACTCCTGTATATGTCCTCATCACTTTCTGAGATTCTACCAAAAACAGTGGTGTCTGGACTGGAACAAAAAAAGAACTTAGAACAATACAGCACAGTTGGGGCCCTTTGGCCCACAATGTTGTGCCAATATTCAAGCCTATGCCAGGATCAATCCAATGCCCTTAGCCTTCATGTTTCTTTCATTCGTGGGTCTATTTAAGTGTGCATATAGGTATTAATAAACAAGAATGTCACGGTCTTCAAAAATAAACCTTTGAAATGTAAAGTAAAAATAGTAACACACCCAAAATGCTGGAGGAACACAGTATACCAGGCAGCGTCTATGGCATACTGAGTTCCTCCAGCATTAATATGTGTTCAGTTATGAACTTAAATACCATCTATAGAGCATAGGCAGCTGGCCCACATTAGGTGGCTGACTGCTGAAGATGTGGTCTATAAACTGGCATGACAATGAAACGTTCTGTTCTGCATCAGCCAAGCACAAGACAATGAATCTATGTATGTAATCTGGCCTTCAACAAACAAGACTCCTAAAGCTAAGTTATTTTTCATCCTTCTTCCAGAGTTCAAGAAGAGCTGCCAGACCTGTTTAAGTTTTGTCACTTGCCGTAGAAAACATGGTTGTAGGCATGTTTACACTATTGAAAAATTGAATATTCGTGTACTCAGTCAGCCCTCACAAAAATAATCTTGGGCATCTGATTTCATTTATTTATTTATTGCTTGTTGAGTTATTTATTGTGATACAGCGTGGAGTAGTCCCTTCCACCCTTCCATCCCTTCAAGGGATGTATATCAACAGTACATTTAGATTATGAGAACACTCAGTCCTTATTGTCATTTAGAAATGCATACATGCATTAAGAAATGATTCAACATTTCTCCGGAGCGGTATCACAGAAAACAGGACAAACCAAAGACTAATACTGACAAAACCACATAATTATAACATATAGTTACAGCAGTGCAAAGCAATACCATAATTTGATGAAGAACAAACCATGGGCACGGTAAAAAAAGTCTCAAAGTCTCCGAGTTGATAGACTCCCGAGTCCCCGATAGCAAGCAGAAAAATGGAGAAACTCCCTGCCATAAACCTCCAGGCACCGACAACTTGCCGATGCCTTGGAAGCAGCCGACCACAGTCGACACTGAGTCTGTCCATCTGAAAACTTCAAGCCTCCGACCAGCCCCTCCGAATCAGCTTCCCGAGCAGCTTTGACCTAACCCCGGCTGCTGAAACAAGCAAAGCCGAGGATTCGGGGCCTTCTGCTCTGGAGATTCTGGTTACCACACAGTAGCAGCGGCAGCGAAGCGGGCATTTCAGAAGTTTCCAGATGTTCCTCCATAGACGTCCGTCTCCATCAAATCAGAATTGTACACGGTCCCCTACTTGACAGATTACAGATATCATTCACCGGAGAAGCCGCGTGCGCTGCATAGCATCACTATCTTCTCCTCCATATATATATATACACACACACACATACACACACTGTATCTATATGTGCTCCGCCCAGCAAACCATGATTTAACCTTAGCCTAATCACGGACAATTTCCAATGAACAACTAACCTATCAACTGGTATGTCTTTGGACTGTGGGAAGAAACCAGAGCACCTGGAGGAAACCCACATACACAGAGAGAAAATGTACAAACTCCTTACAGAAAAACAGCAGAAATTGAATCTGTGTCACAAGTACTATAAAGTGTCATACTAGCCACTATGCTGCCATGCTGGTCTTTGTCCTCAGAAGCTTTTAGACCATTCTGTTTAAAGTAATTTGTCCCAACATAGGTGAATGAATCTTCAGAGATATCTTAACAGTTGTAACAAGCTCCTCCTGCACACACGTACTTCAAAGGAATTATTGATCAGACACATTATATTGATGTAAGTATTGTCAGTGTAGTTTTTGGAATTGTAATGAATCACTTACTGTTACCATTGTTCTTAACAGTAAAGAAAATTGATTAATTTTGAGTTTGGGTGTTGCTACCAACAGGGTCTCCAAGAGAATGTCTGCTTTTTGTGATGAATAATTACTTTCATATCTGTTAATTTCTCCAGTCACATCTAACACAATAGCCAGTAATTTAAAGTATTTGATTCTCTCCACCACAATCCACTAATGGAGACTGTTGCATGTTCACCCTTCCTGAACTCATGCTCGTTTTTTCTCTTTACTGACACCGAGTGACAGATTATTGCTGTGGCAAAACTCAAGCAGCAGTTCTATCTTGCTCTTGTATGCTGACTCATCACCTGTGATTTATCCAACAAAATTAGTGTCATTAGCAAATTGAATTTGTCTTTGGAGCTGAGCTTAGTCATCTATTTATAGGGACAGAGCAGGGTGCTAAGCATGCAGCCTTGGGGCCCACCTATGTTGATGTCAACAAGGAGGAGATGTTGACTAAAGAATTACTGTAAAGATATGGTTGCCAGACAAAACTTGGTTCAGACATTGAACAAGCATTCAGGGGAAATTAATCACCAAACAGGTATTCCCATAAATACTCTTGTCTTCTCTACCATGTCAATCATCTTCCTATATCCATTAAGCATCGAAAATGATAAATCTGGACTTGACAAAAACAGTGTCCAAAATTTATTATACTGTATCTGTATTTGAGTTCTCTGTTCACCTTCTATTTTTGCCTGCATAAGTGCTTCCTACTGCCTCTTCAACATCTTGGCAATATTGACGACACAGTATGGTGCTGATGGACAGCACATTGGAATTGTTGATGGTAAACTGAGGCCTCTCTGGTCTCTCAAATGTATGTAAGATATCTTACTTCAAAGAGAAGTAAAACAATTCTTTGTGATATCCCATTGAAATACATATCCCTCAAACAATACTATTATAAAGCTAATTGCTTTTTCATTATCATTGGCTATTTGAGGGAGCCTCCTGTTTGTTACATTGCAAGAATGATTATAGTTCCAAGTACAATACTTCATTTTGCTGCAAAATATGCTGGGACGTTGAACAATCATAAAATGAAATCACATAAAAACAGGTGAAAATTAAAATCAAATTTCAGGTTTGCACAAGACAAGAAAGGGAAGAAAAATCTGAAAAGGAAGGTGTTCCACTGATAGCTAACCCCATGAACTCCATCAGACTGATTACTGTCTTGCACTGGAATAGAAATTTATAAAAAGCAGATACATCTGAAAATAATCAGCAGGTCAGGCAATAGCAATGGAAAAAAAACATTAGCTGTTCAGATTGAAGAGTCTTTGACAGAACTGGGGAATAGGGAGAAAGAAAACATTATTAAGTTGCAGAGAAGGCAGGGGAGGGGTAGGTAGGACTAAGTGAATATTTGTGATAGGGTGAGGCTAGGATTGTCATAGGGATAAGCAGTGGCCAATAGAGTAAGTGAAATGAAATATGAAGAGTATCATAGTGGATCCTGACAAGCACACTAATCTTGCCCACTAAAACCCAGCCTAATGAAAAACTGCAACTCCCACAGTGAGTCTGAGCTGAAAGTCTCCTTATCGCTACACCATGATTTTATACTGTATGCAACTAGCTCATAGCACATTTTGTACAACATCCCAAGGAACTTCACGGTGCATTATCACCAAATATTGGCATTGAACAATGTAAAAGGATTTTAGGACATTTGATGTAAGCTTTACAAAGGCTCTTGAAGATGGTGGAAGAGGATTAGCATCCAAGAGGAATAACAGATGAATTTTTGAGATTCAGACCTTAGTAATTGAATGCAAAGCTATCAGTACTGAAACATAAAAGCTGAGGGCAGAATTTCAGGAGTTCAACGTTATCAGAGGATTTCATACTGGAGGAAATTACAGAGATCATAGGCATTCAGACCATGGAAAGATCTACAAACAGGAGTGAGCAAAACTATTTCCCCTAATATGTAGCCCAGAGAAGAAGTGTATAACCTTAAAATTAGAGACAAGCTATATAGGAGTGTGTACAGGAAAAACTTTTTCACACAAACTTGGAATATTTTTAAATGGAAATCTGGCAAGAGACTAGGATCAGATGAATGCTTTGAAGCTGAGGTGGAATGAATTCTGTTACCAAATGTGATGAGGAGTACAACACAAAGACATAAACAGTGTCGAATCACTGTTCACCACAGATCTAGTGGAATAGCTAACTAGACTCCCAGGGCTGAAAGGCCCTCTCTCATCTTCTTTTCATGTTTGAAGTCCTTCACCTCAAATGCTGACACATAGGTGGAAAATAGACCTTTCCAAGAGATGGCTGGGAACTCCAATAGTACTGGTAGCATTTCTCCCCTTCGTGGTCTAGAAGCTCCAGACTTACGCAGGCGCATACAAACATAAGATTCTGCCAGGTTTACTAATGGCATATAGTTCATGATTTGCAATTGAATGCTGCATGGAGTCCAGTAGCAGGTGGCCTACTTCTGAACTTCTCATGCGGTCACACCTGACATTTTGCCTGCTGAGGCTCTGTCAGGTTAGTATTGGCCTTGGTCCTGAAACTCTATATGTATGCAGACTTTTCAGAAACATTCAATGCATTGGAAGACTTTGACAGCCATCAAAGACTGAGTCTATTAGGATGCAAAATTTCTCTCAGCAGGTCTTAGGGTGGAGCTTGTTCAGACACTAAGAAGTTCCCCCTTATATCCAGCTGTAACTGAAGTGCTGGTTACACAGCTGTCCATTTTGGATCCAGCTTCATTAAGGATGTAGTCACCCAAGGAAAGGATGGACTTAGGCTGTAGGGACACAGCAAGCTGAGTGTCCCACCATTTCCAGAAAATGCTGAAGAAATAACAAAAGTAATTGTTTTTGTATTCTTGCCTGGAAAAGAGTAGCTGGAATATCTGGAAAGCTTGAGACCCTGATATAGACTCTGCAACAAATCCAGTAATAATCCAGAATGTTACCACTGTGAGAATCAGTGCTCAGATTACAAAAGGCATTCCAGCACAGTGCTTGGGATTGAAGTGATAATGTCACAAATTGCTTTATAGCAGATATTGATGGTATCATGTCTTTGCCTGAGGTGCATAAAAAATAATTATGCCAAAATTGTAAAAGGAAATTAGTCAAATTTTAATAAAGAAAACTTTGCAATGCATTGCAGCAAACAATATACATATTATACTCTCAATTACTAAATTACTTTTCAAGATTCAACTATTTTCATATCAGACCTGAAAAATAATAACCTGCTTCCAATGCTGAAGTTTTTCTTGCAAGACATACTAAATATTGCTCATGAAATTACGTTTAAAAGACTCTCAGACCAAAAACATTCATCTCATTTCTGTTTTATGTTCAGATTTGTGTTACATGTTGATATATATTTACATTAATCTTTCTTCCTCTCTGGAGGAACCTTTATAATTTATACAAATCATAAGAATTAAACAAAAATTCTGTATCAGGGTGGCACACATTCTCACAGTTTAATCTATGGCCAATCTCCGCAGGTAGCTGACATTTTCTGTCAGTGAATTACAGATACAAAAATCCAAAAAATCCCACAGGATACAGATAGATGTTTAAAACAATCTAAGTTTTATGTAATTCTCAGTCATTCAACCAAATTCCTATTCATTTTGTTTTGATTGATGGGATATTTTTTATTCGCTTATACCCCAAAACTTCATTTTTCATATTTCTCAATAGAAGGCAATATGCTTTGGAATATACAGTAAATTTAATACTGGTAATACCTGCCTCACTTCAAAGCGGTAACCTTAAAAAGTGGAAAATAGCAAATCTATCCAATGACCCTCAGAACTTCAATGTAATAATATATTTCTACAAATCCAGGAAGAGAAATATTTGAAAGATATTAAAAGTATTTTTGAAAATGCTTTTTTTGAATTTTTGAAGTCACACTCAGGTTGGAGGAACAACACCTTATATTCCATCTGGGTAGCCTCCAACCTGATGGTATGACCACTGACTTCTCAAACTTCTGCTAATGCCCTACCTCCCCCTCGTACCCCATCCATTATTTATTTATATACACACATTCTTTTTCTTTCTCTCTCTCTCTTTTTTCTACCTCTGTCCCCCTCACTATACCCCTTGCCCATCCTCTGGGCTTTCCCCCCCTTCTCCTTTTCTTTCTCCCTAGGCCTCCTGTCCTATGATTCTCTCATATCCCCTTTGCCAATCAACTATCCAGCTCTTGGTTCCATTCCTCCCCCTCCTATCTTCTCCTATCATTCTGGATCTCCCCCTCCCACTTTCAAATCTCTTACTAGCTCTTCTTCAGTTAGTCCTGATGAAGGATCTCGGCCCGAAATGTCGACTGTACCTGTTCCTAGAGATGCTGCCTGGCCTGCTGCGTTCACCAGCAACTTTTATGTGTGTTGCTTGAAATTCCAGCATCTGCAGATTTCCTCATGTTTGCATTTGAAAATATTTCACAGTTGTATTTCGACATTGGCAATTTGGCAGCTAGGTTTGCATCACACAGGATTTTATTTTTATTGAAATTAAGAGCAGTACACCTAACTTTCTTCTTAATTTCGTTCCCTCCTTTGGAACACAATGTTACATGTTGTAGCCTCAAATATATATATCACTTATTAGTTAATTATAAAGTGTTATATATAAATTATGAAAATTTAATCACTCAGTGGCAATATTAAAAAAAGTTATTAACAGACCTAGATCATTTTACTATGTAATTTGGCTATAGGTCTATTACAGTATAACATACCACAGGGAATACACCTGTGCTTCATAAAAAGGAGACTAAAATATTTTCAGATATACAGTATAAAGAGTAAAAGAGAGGCAAGAGAGGATATCGGACAGTTGGAAAAATAATGCTGGAGAGGTAGTAATAGGGCACAAAGAAATGGTGGCCAAACTTAAAAGTATTTTGTGTCAGTCTTCAGTGTGGAAGATACCAGCAGGGTGCCAGAGGTTTGAGAGTGTTCGAGGGCAGAAGTGAGTGCAGTTGCCATTTCTAAGGAGGAGATGGTTGGGAAGCTGGAAGGTCTGAAGGTAGATAAATTACCTGGATCAGACAGATTACACTGTAGAGTTCTGAAAGTGGCAGCTGACGATATTGTGGAGATATTAATAATGGTCTTTCAATAATCATTAAATTCTGAAACGATTCTGGAGGACGAGAAAACTACAAATGTCACCCCACTCTTTAAAAAGGGAGGGAAGTGAAAGATAGGGAATTATAGGAAAGTTAGCCTGACTTTAGTGGTTGGTCAGTTATTGGAGTCTATTATTATGGATGAGGTTTTGTGGTTCCTGGAGTCACATGAATTTCTGTAGATGTGCCATGGATAACATTCTAACTGATTGCATCACTGTCTGGGTATGGAGGGGGAACTGCACAGGATTGGAATAATGCAAAAAGTTGCAAACTCAGCCAGCTCCATCATGGGCATCAAGGAGATATTTAAAATATGATAATTCCAAATGACAGCTTGCATCATTAAGGATGCCCATCACCAAGGGCATGGCCTCCTCTTACTGCTACCATCAAGGAGGAGGTTCAGTGATTCAGGAACAGCTTCTTCCCTTCTATTAACTAGCTATTTTATTTTTCATTATATATTGAAATTTATAGTTGTTTTGTTATGTATTACACTGTGCTGCAAAACCACAAATTTCACAAAATGCCTGTGATATTAAACCTGATTCGGTTGGTAAAATAGGTTGAAATCAGCATACTTTCCTAAAGAAGAAATCTTGTCTGACATATACGTTGCAACTTTTTTGAGCAAATAAAGGACATGATAGACAAAGGAGAGTCAGTGGATGTTGTTTATTTGGATTTTCAAAAGGCCTTTGACAAGGTGCTACACATAAGGCTACTAAACAAGATAAAAGCCCACGGTACTACAGGAAAGATTCTAACATAGATAGAAGATGGGCTGACTGGCAGCAGGCAAAGAGTGGGAACAAAGGGGGACTTCTCTAGTTCGTTGTCGGTGACTAGGGGTGTTCTGCAGAACTTGGTGTTGGGTCCACGCTTTTTTCATGTTATATGATTTAGATGACAGAATTGATGGCTTTGTGGTCAATTTTACAGACAATGCAAAGATAGGTGGAGGGCCAGGTAGTGCTGAGGAAGCAAGAAGTCTGCAGAAATACTTAGACAGATTAGGTGACTGGGCACAGGATTGGCAGATAGAATACAGTGTTGGCAACTGTATGCTCATGCACATTGGTAGAAGGAATAAAAAGCAAAGACTATTTTCAAATAGACCAAATTTGGAAATCTGAGGTGCAAAGCAGTCCTCATGAAGGAGTTCCTAAAAGTTAACTGGCAGTTGAGTTAGGAAGGCAAATGCGATGATAGTATTCATTTCGAGAGAGATAGAATATAAAAGCAAGGGTGCAATGTTGAGTTGCAATAAGGCATTGGCCAGACCACACTTGGAGTAATTTGAGCAATTTTGGTACCCTTCTCTAAAAGTGAATGCACTGGCTTTGAAAAGGGCCCAGAGGATGTTCACAAGAATGATCCCAGCTATGAAAGAGTTAAAGGAGGAGGAGCATTTGATGGCTCCTGGCCTGTACTTGCTAAGATTAGAAGAATAAGGACTGATCTCATCAAAACCTATTGAATATTGAATGGCCTAGACAGAGTTGACTTAGAGTGGATGTCTCCCATATTCTAAGAATGTAGGACCAGAGGGAACATGCTCAGAATAGAAAGATGTCCCTTTGGTAAAGAGATGATGATGAATTTTTTTTAGCCAGAGGGTGGTGAATTTATGGAATTCATTGCTACATAGGGTATGGAGGCCAAATCATTGGGTATATTTAAAGTGAAGATTGGTAAGTTCTTGATTAGTAAAGCTTCAAAAGTTACAGGAAAAAAGCAGGAGAATGGATTTGAGAGGAATAGTAAATCAGCCATGACAGAATGGCAGAGCAGGCTCAATGGGCCAAATGGCCTAATTCTGCTCTTACATCTTATAGTTTTAAGGTCTCTAAAAAGTAATATGCATGTCTTGTATTTGATGCTTTCTAGTCAAGTGTTTCTGATCAGAATTTAATTACTTAACACTGAGAATTGCAATGTATAATAAAGGTCTCTACCACTTCAAGAAATGAGGACAAACCCCCACTGTAAGTACAAAAACAGGAAAAAATGGAAATGTTCTATAGTTATAGGCAGCAACTGTGGAAAGAAAACAGTTTATGTTTCAAATTTACAAATGTTTGTAAGAGCCTGGTGAAGAGCCTTCAACTGAAATGATAAACTTTTGTTTCCCTTTGCACAGATGCTGTCCGACCCGCAGAGCATTTCCACCATTTTTATTCAGATTTCCAACATCTAAAATTTAGTTTTTCATATTCATCCATTGTAATACTACTGTTGCATATGGTAATCTCATTATCTTTGTGATGGTTTTTCTCTTTTCCCCTGCCAAACATTACTGGATTCTTGCTTTCACAAGAATGTGGAAGCTCTGCCTCAGAAGACAGTGGAGGTCAATTCTCTGGATGCTTTTAAGAAAGAGTTAGATAGAGCTCTTAATGATAGTGGAGTCAAGGGATATGGAGAGAAGGCACGAATGGGGTACTGATTGTGGATGATCAACCATGATCACAGTGAATGACGGTTCTGGCTCGAAGGGCCAAATGGCCTACTCCTGCACCTATTGTCTATTGTCTAAACTTCCACTCTGAGTGCTTCTGCTTCTCTTGGTTGTCCTTGTTGTTCCTTTCTTGTCTATAGCACAATCTCAGGACTCGTATTTTCATTCACAGAGTTATCCATCACACAGCAACGGACTGAGTCCTCAGTCTCTCCTTTGCAATGCTCCTGACTAGTTCTGTCTTCAATAAATGGGGCTCAAAAATATTATTACTTTCAGTCTTGTTCTGAGTTTTGGGACTATAGTCAAATGGGACAAATTTTAATAAACATTCACTGCCACACGGTGCATTTTGAAATCTATTAATAAGTTACTTTTGCCATTTGAACTATACTGGAGAACCTCTAATGATCATAGGATCAATGAATCCGTTTGTTTTTTGGATGTATCCTATCATGGGCACTAGCCTCCTCAGCATCCAGGTCACCTTCAAAAGGCAATGTCACAGAAAGAAAACATCTGTCGTTATGGCTCCACATTACCCAAGACATACCCTCTTCCTATTGCTACCATCAAGGAGGAGGTGTTGGAGCCTGAAGACATACGTTCAATGTTTCAGGAACAGCTTTTTCCCCTCTGCATTGGATTTCGGAATGGACAATGAACCCCTGAAAACTACCTCAGTACTTTTGTGTTCTTTCTTTTTGCACTACTTATATATATATATATATTATTATGTACTGTATTGCAATGTACTGCTCCAAAACAATAAATTTCATGACACTTTCTGTCTTCCCCAGTGCAACTTCCGTACCATGAAGTTAAGTGGCTAGTTAGGATTCTCTCTGCTGCACGTCTGTAGAATGAAATGAAGATAGATGTATGTAGTCCTGGTCTCTTCAGCCTCCTCAGAAAGTAGAGGCATTGTTGAGCTTTACTGGCTGTGTACAATGTGTTCTGGGACAATGAGAGGTTCTGTGTAATGTGCACTTCCAGGATTTTGGAACCATTTGCAGTTTCCACTGCAGTGCCATCAATGTGAAGGAGGGTGTGAGAGGTGCAAATTCCCCTAAAGATGATAACCATCTCCTTTGTCTTGATAACACTGAGGATAGAGTTATTTGCTTGAATCCAAGCTTTGAACTGTTTCACCTCCTCTGTGTAGGCTGTCTTACTGATGTTGGTGACAAGTCCCACCACTGTTGTGTCATTGGCAAACTTGACAATGTGAGTCCTTGGGTGTTTGGCCGTGTGGTTCTGTGTGAGCAGAATGAACAGCAGTGGGCTCAGCATTGGAGGACACCCATATTGTGGATGATGGGGAGGGATGAGTGGTTGTGCATTCTGACTCTGAGGTCTATTTGTTAGAAACTCCAGCAACTAGGTGTACAGTTGTGCATTTAGAGCGAGGAGTAGGAGTTTGTTCATCAAGGTCTATGAGACAATAGTGTTGAATACTGAACTGAAATCCCAAAACAGAATTCTGACACAATCTCCTTGTTTTCTAGGTGCATCAGGGCCATGTGAGTGAGTGATGCAATGGCATCTGTTTGTTGAAGAGCAGTTCTGTCGGTATGCATATTGTTAAGTCTCCAATGTGACAGAAATGGAGTTTCTTATATGAGCCATTATTAAGCATTCAATGATGGTTGGTGTCAGTGCCACCAGGCAATAGTCATTTAGTTCTGAAGGTGTAGCTCTTTGGTACAGGGGTGATAGTGGCTGATTTGAAGCATCTGGGGACAGCAGCCTGGAGGAGTGAAGTGCAGAAGGTATCCATGAAGACATTAGTGAGGTTTTGTGTGCATTCCCTGAGAACTCAACCTGAGATGTTGTCTGACCTGGCTGCCTTAAAGGGGTTGGCTCTCTGCCGGGTCTCCTGCTGTTACAGACAGGCTGGTCAGAAGGGGGTTAGCTTTTGTGGCCATCATGGTGTTGCACACCTCAAAGTGTGCATAAAGGTTATTCAGAGCATCAGGCAAGGAGGTGTCACTGGTACAGTTGACATTGTTTTCCTTTGTGTAGTCAATAACACCCTTGATGTGCAGCGACATACTCCTGAGACTGTTATTGGACAGGTGTTACAGAAATTCTTGTGCGTTTGGCGATCTTTGCCCACTTGATGCTGAAAATGAGACTTCTCCTGGTTGTGCTGAGAACTGTCCTGTCACTGGACTTGAAGGCAGTGTCCCAGGCTAATAGTAGGATGCACAGCTCTACGTTCAGCCAGTGTCTCCATTTGGGCTGTTAGATGACCATTTCAGTATGAACTATAGACATGCTACGATTCCATAAACTAGAGGCTCCCATTTATGTCCCGTAAGGAAGCTGTCCTGAGCTGGAAGAACAAAAATTGGCTCCATTGAAATGCCTCACAGTACGTGTTATCGGACATCAGAGAGTTTAAAGTTCTAAGTAACTTTATTATCAAGTTAATATATACCAATGAACACCACACCAAGATTCACTTTCTTGTGGGCATACTCAATAAATTCATAATACAATAATGACATTGTAGAGCTACTGAAAGACTACACCACCTTGGGCATTCAACCAGTGTGCAAAAGAAACCAAACTGTGCAAATACAAAATAATTCTAAATAAATAAACAATGAATATCGAGAACATGAAATAAAGAGTCCTTGAAGGCGAATCTATAGGTAGTGGGAACATATCAATAATGGGGCAAGTGAAATTGAGTTAAGTTATCTCTTTTGGATCAAGAGCCCAATGGTTGAGGGGTAATAACTGTTCCTGAACCTAGTGATGTGAGTCCTGAGGCTCCTGCACCTTATTGCTTATGGTAGCAGTAAGAGCATGACCTAGGCGATGGGGTCCCTGATGATGAATGTTGCTTTCCAGTGACAGCGCTTCATGTATGTACTGTGAATGACGGGGAGAGCTTTACCTGTGATGGACCGGGCTATATGCATTACTTTTTGTAAGATTTTCTATTCAAGGACATTGGTGTTTCCATAGCAGGCTGTGATGCAGCCAGTCAGTATACTCTCCACTGCACATCTATAGAAGTTTGTCAGAATTTAAGATATGATGCTGGGTCTTTGCAAATTCCAAAGGAAGTAGATGTACTGCTGTGCTTTCTTTATAATAGCACTTAGGTACAGGGCCAGTACAGGTCCTCTGAAATGATACACTGAAGAATTTATATTTGCTGACCATGATGAAGACTGGCTCATGGACTGCTGAATTCCTCCTCCTGAAGTCAATAATCGGCTTCATGGTCTTGCTGACATTGAGTAAGACCTGATGTTGTGGCACCAATCTCCCCCCTATATGCCAATTCATCCACCTCCTTTGATTCGGCCAATGACAGTGCTGGCATCAGCAAACTTGAATATGGCTTTGGAGTTTTCCTTAGCCACACAATCATAAGTGTAAAGTGAGTAAAGTAGGGGACAAATTACACAGCTTTGTGGTGCACATATGCTGATGGGAATTGTGGATGAGATGATTTTGCCAATCTGAAATGACTGGGGTCTGCAGATGATGAAATTGAGGAAATTCACAATTGGATTGAGGTCTGGACTCCGACTTGGCCAAGACATTGAATTTGTTGTTTTTAAACCATTCCTGTGTAGCTTTGGCTTTATACTTGGGGTCATTGTCTTGCTGGAAAATAAATCTTCTCCCAAATCACAGTTCTCTTGCAGATTGCATCAGGTTTTCCTCCAGGATTTCCCTGTACTTTGCTGTATTCATTTTACCCTCTACCTTCACAAGCCTTCCGGGGCCTGCTGCAGTGAAGCATCCCCACAGCATGATGCAGTATCGCTATGCTTCATGGTAGGGATGGTGTGTTTTTGATGATGTGTGGTGTTTGGATTACAACATAGCATTTAGTATGATGGCCAAAAAGCTCAGTTTTGATTCCATAGAACCTTCTTCCAGTTGACTTCAGCATTTCCCACATGCCTTCTGGCAAACTCTAACCGAGATGTCATATGAGTTTTTTCAACAGTGGCTTTCTCTTTGCCTCTATCCCATAAAGCTGTGAATGGTGAAGCACTCAGGCAGAAGTTTTTGTATGCGCAGTCTCTCCCATCTCAGACACTGAAGGTTGTAACTCCTCCAGAGCTGTCATAGGTCTCTTGGTGGCCTCCCTTACTTGACTCCATTTTTTGATGATTGACTTAACCGTACCCCCAGGGATATTCAAAGACTTGGTCATTTACTTGTATCTCTCTCCTCATTTGTACTTTACAATAACCTTTTCACGGTGCTGCTTGGATTGTTCTTTTGTCTTCATGGTGTACTTTTTGCCAGGGTACTGACACACCAGCTGCTGAACTTCCAGATACAGGTATATTTTTACTACAACCAATTGAAACACCTTAACTGCACACAGGAAAAGCAGATCTCCATTTAACTAATTATGTGATTTTGAAAACGAATTGGCTGCTTCAGTGATAATTTGGCGTGACATATTAAAAGAGGGTGAATACTTACGCAATCAATTATTTTGTTTTATATATGTAATTAATTTAGTTCACTTTGTAGAGATGTGTCTTTACTTTGATCAGAGTCTTTTTCTGTTGATCAGTGTCAAAAAAGCCAAATTAAATCCATGTGTTTCAATGTTGTAAAACAATAGAACATGAAAACTTCCAAGTGGGGGGTGAATACTTTTTATAGGCACTGTAGATGCAGTCAAACTCTCAAAAGCAGTATCCAGCACTTACAAGCTACAGCATTGAATGTTTTACATTTTATCAAGGTCAAACTTACTTCCCATTCAACAGAAAATTGTCCCAAGAACAATTCAATTGAGTTAATGAAAGCGAAGGCTCATTTCATGCCATTGAATTGCAGGGAACAGCTTTGTTTTCCTAGGTTCTGAATTGTACATTTATTTTACGACTTCTATACTTTTACGGGACTTCATTCTGAATCTTTACAATCCAACTTCAAGGCTACATTAAGGCTGTTTATTATTTCAACTGTGCTGTTCAAACTTAAAATGGAGACTGCCAGTGCCTTATGAATCTTCTGTTGTACAACAATTAAATAAAATGCTATTAATTCTAAGGCAAACATGCATATATAAAAAAATGTCCTTAGTCATTGATGGACTTTAGTGCTGCAATCCAAGGTTATTTTAGGAGTCAGAATGAGACAAAACACTTGTTGCTTCATGATCATCTTTTTAAGAATTGAGAGAACAAAGAGAACAGAAACCAAATAGTAACATGGATCTTACTGCTTGAAGAAGAGAGAAAATAAAGATGGCTCCTTACATAAAACAGCTATTTTTATACCCAGATAACAATAAACTGATTAGAAAATACTTATTCAACACAGCAGTAAAAATCAACCAATGAAAAAACATTTATTCACTTAATGAAGTACAAAGAAGTTTCCAGGATTATACTTAGTATAGTCACTAGAGTGGTTACTTTCTGACCTTTTTAATGCCATGGACCCCTATCATTAACCAAGGATCCAGGGACCCCAGGTTGGGAACCCCTGCACAGGTGGAATATTAAACTGTTATGCATATAAATGCTACTTAAAATTCAAGCATATGATTGTTAAACTGCAAGTAAAATGACAATTAACCAGTCAGATCCAACAATCCCCTTCCCCCTTTGATTCTAAATCACACATTTAGAATCATTGTATGTGAAAATTCAGAGGCAGGAAAACTGGCAGTATCTACATATGTTACATATAAAATAATCAAAAAGCTATTTAGGTTATGAAATATCAAAGGGTATAGATTCTACAAAGTATTCATAAGATTCTGAGGCAAATTAGCAAGATTTAAGTGAGTTTGAACTATTCTGTTCATGATTGCCTTTAAGCAAGTAAAAAAGCAGCAAATTATGATGAGGCTTATTAGTGTGAATATTATGACTTGTAATATTGAGTAACCTCAACTTCTGAGACTTGAATGAACCCAATCAAAGAAATCCTATCCATAAATTGACGTATTTTAGCTGTTTCTTTATGAGTACGATCAGCCAAATTAGTTACATCTTCAGACACATCAGGTATGTAAGTATAGCACTCATTGCCTATAACTGGACATGTTCCCCCCTTAACTGCTGCTGGAAGAAAATTTAATTAAATACAAAATTGAAGAACCATCTTAGGCATGGTGACCATTTCTGTAGTTACTTTCCCCAAGGCTTCAGCAGTGTCATTGCTTACTCTTTCTGAGGCTGCAGAAGCATTTTTAACCTCTCTTATGCTTATCGCAACAGCATAAAATGGGAATAAAATTAAGGTAGGGCATGTGTATGTATAATGGCAAACAGAATGTACCCCAAATATCAAAATCCTAATCAACCGCATGGAAGAGAGGAATAGGCTCTAATTCTGCACATAAAGTACGTATTGTTCCATGAAATTAGACCATTTTTTATTACTTCACAGGAGCTTTGTTAAATTGTAGTATTTCTCCGAGTGCCAAGAAAAATTCCAGAGTCAACTCAACTGGCAAATGATGAGTGGGAAAATTGGCAAAAATGTAACAGCAGATAATATTAGAATAAGTGTTATCATGTCCAGTAGTTGTTACCTTGCTTGAAGTCTTCTATCTGGTGGTGCTTTGTGCAATCTAGCCCAGCAAATGTAAGCACTATGACCAAGCGGTTACTGGCACGATAACCAGAGTGCTTATTATCCTTGTCAGATACTACTTCAGCTCGTCTGCAGTGGCTGTCTTACTTACTTACTTCTACTTTCCTCACTCTCCAGTAATTAATAGCATTTGATAAGGACCTTTCTATTGAGCATTTTTTTAATCCAGTGAGATGTGTTCCTTGGTCAGAGCAATGTGGCATGGCAATCCCCGTCCAGGAATATAGTCTTTGACCAGAGATTTTGATGTGTGTGTGGCAGTGGCTTTCCTTGCTGGAATAGCTTCCGCACATCTCGAAAACCTGACTATCTTTGACACTTAGGTAAAGAAATGTACTCCACTTATAAATCCAAAAATGGACAAGGTGGAACCGGAGCACTTAATTGTGGTAGCTTTTCCGCTGTTCAAGGATTTGTTTTCTGGTGTGTTATGCAACTTTCAAATGTTTGTCAAGCTTGTGCCCTAAACTTTGGATTCCACCACCACAGGGACAATCTGTTGATTATCTTTTGCACTCCAATGTATCTTCTGTGCCAGATAAGGAGGCAATGTAGTTGGGGCCACTAGTCTATGACCAGTGCCATATCTCTATCTTCCATCACTGTTCAACTTCCCAGCATTCTCCATCCAGAACCACTTTTCCTGGTCAGAGCATTGAGCTTGCATCATTCAAATATATTATATGTTTGTCTGTCATACAGAGTTCAAGTTGTTTTTTATGTCCAGTTTTTGGGTTCACTGTAGATGTTCCTCAATACTTCTCTTATTTCTTTTCATGCTGCTGTTTTCTCCCCAATTTCACCTCTGAGTGCATCTTCATGGCATTCCATTGTATTCATTTTGGAGTGACTGTTACATTTTCATTCACCAATGTCTGATGGCAATTATACATCATCCATTAGTTCTTGTACTAATTGGCCATTTTTGATTGGGATTCCCATAGCCGTAAGAAATTCTCTTTGCTTCCATAAGTTTCCAAAATCATGAACAACTCAAAAGCATATCGAGAATCAGTGAAGATTTTGGCTGATCTTCCTTCTGTCAACTTAATAGGCTCAGTCAAAAGTTTTTAGTTCTGCTTGTTGCACATGTGTACCAGGAGCCATGCCTCCTAAAGCCAGTACTTCAGTTCTACAAACAACTGCGATCCAGCCATTCAAATCCTCTCACGATCACTGAGCAGCCATCGGTGCACAGAATTACATTTTGGGCACAGTAATAACAAACAGGACACTGTCAGTTTCCATGTTCATGAATTAAAACTACAACTGTGTATTTCTCGTTAACATACAGGATAAATAATCTACCTGTATCAGAGATTCTTAATGTAGATGCAGTACACAATGTCACCTTTAAAGTTTGAAACACTTTCAGTTGTTCTTCAGTAAGAGTCACAGGGTCCTCCGAGCACTTACTGTTCTTCAGTGGTTTGTTGAGTGGTTGAGCAATAGTTGATGGATCTGCCACCAGCTTGTCAATAGTTTGATTAACAATGGTTCCATCTTCAGTCCTGTGTGTCTGCTCTCCCTTGGTCTTTATTGAAGCAAGCTGTGACATAGCCATCAATTTTGTTGCTTCAAAACTGTCATCCCCATTTGAGTTGCTAGAGGCCACTGTACAGTCCATATCATGTCCATCCTGTAATTCTGCAGAGTTCAGATGCTGTCATACTTTCCGGAGTCTGTCCAATATAGGCTAATTCTCCAGAGTTCGACTGGTGGCACTGTCTCAAAAGACTGTTTGATGTGAGCTGTTACTCCTCAGGTGAAGCTTCAGGGGTAAAAAAGATCAGAGGTGTTTCCCTGAGTGGAGCACTAGCAATAGCATCACTTGCAATATCACTAGAAGGACTGACCACTTGAAATTTTGGCTTAGCTTTCTTACGTTGTTTCAGTTCGCTTCAAAACTCTGATTGAATTACCGCGCTGATCGTTTGCTCATTTGGCGTATGGAAAAATTTGCTTTTTAGACTTTTTACTACCTCTATCATGCTGTTTTTGTAGTTTATTGCAAGTTTCATGTTTCTTCCAATTAATAAAAGACCTTATGCATCTTGCTATCCCTTCAATTGCTCACAAATTTGATCAAATGACCATGCTGTCTTAGCTCCAAATCAGCAGCAGCCATTTCCTGGATCTTATCTCCTACGTTCTTAATATCAGCTCAGAGCCACATTTCATTAGATTCAACATTGAAGGTATATTTCATCTGGGCTTTTTCAATAATTTTATCAAACTTAAATGTTTCCTATAGGTAAGAGTTCCTAGAGGTTTCACGACTTTTGCCATTGTTTTGATTCTATAAGACCACAAGACCATAAGACATTGGAGCAGAATTAGTCCATCTGGCCCGTCCAGTATGCTCTGGCTGATTATTTTTCCTCTCTTCAGCTCCACTCCCCAGCCTTCTCTCCCGTAACCTTTGATGCCATGTCCACTCAAAAGCCTATCAAGCTCTGCCTCAAAAACACCCAACAACAGCCTCCACAGCTCCCTGTGGTAACAAATTGCACAAATTCACCACCCTCGAGCTAAGAATATTCCTTTGCATCTCTGTTTTAAATGGACACCCCTCTATCCTGAGGCTGTGCCCTCTTCTGCCAGATTTCCCCATCATGGGAAACATCCTTTCCACACCTACTGTCTCTGGGCCCTTCAACATGCAAAAGTTTTCAATGAGATTTCCCCCATCCTTCTAAATTCCAGTGAGTACAGACCCAGAGCTATCGAACGTTCCTCATATGATACCCTTTCAATCCCGGAATCATCTTTGTGAACCTCCTTTGAACCCTTTCCAATGCCAGCACATCTTTTCTTAGATGAGGAGCCCAAAACTGTTCACATCCCTGCTCTTGCATTCAGGACCTCTTGAAATGATTGCTAACATTGCATTTGCCTTCCTCACCACGGACTACCTGCAGGTTAACCTTGAGGATGTTCCGCACAAGGACTCCCAAGTCCCTTTGTATCTGAGATTTTAGGATTTTCTCCCTGTTTAGAAAATAATCTGCACACTTATTTCTACTAACAAAGTGCATGACTATACATTTTCCAACATTGTATTTCATTTGCCTCTTTCTTGCCCATCTTCCTAATCAGTCTAAGTCCTTCTGCAG
Source organism: Mobula birostris (assembly GCF_030028105.1). NCBI lineage: Eukaryota > Metazoa > Chordata > Chondrichthyes > Myliobatiformes > Myliobatidae > Mobula > Mobula birostris. The sequence goes on from NC_092374.1 coordinate 70,361,034, forward strand.
CCTACCTGTTTCCTCAACACTACTGGCCTTCATATCTTCTTATTATCTTCATATCATCTACAAACTTGGCAAAGTCATTTATTCCATCATCTAAATCATTGATATACAGCATAAAAAGAAACAGTCCCAACACTGCCCCCTGTAGAACACTACTGGTCACTGGCAGCCAACCAGAAAAAATATCCTTTTATTCGCACCCACTGCCTCTTACCAATCAGCCAATGCTCTAACCATGCTAGTAACTTTCCTGTAATACCATGGGCTCTTAACTTGGTAAGCAGCCTCATATGTGGCACCCTGACAAAGGCTTTCTGAAAGTCTAAATATACAACATCCACTGCATCCTCTTTATCTATCCTCCTTGTAATCTCCTCAAAGAATTCCAACAGGTTCGTCAGGCAGGAAACCATGCTGACTTTGTACTATCTTGTTCTGTATCACCAAGTACTTCTTCATCTCATCCTTAACAATTGACTCTAACATCTTCTCAACCACTGAGGTCAGACTAAGTGGTCTATAATTACTTTCCTGCTGCCTTTCTCCTTTCTTAAAGAGTGGAGTGACATTTGCAATATTCCAGTGCTCTGGCACTTTAGCAAAGTCCAATGATATTTGAAAGATTATTACTTCTCCCTTGTAATGGTAACTGCACTCACTTCTCATCTCTCACAGCCCACTACTAGCACACTACTAATGCCTTCCACAGTGATCTTAAATTTGTAGCCGAAATTTTAACAGGTTTTCCTGCAACCTGAATTTAATTTTTTTTTTTGTCCATGCTCCACCAGCTTGCACCCATTTAAGTTTTCTCAGACACTGTGCTGGCTTGCACAAATTTATTTTGTTTTTTTCTGTGCTCCACTACTTGTACAAATTTACTTTTTTAAGTGCTATCGGCTTGCGTATTTAATCTGTGTGCCCTCTCAGTTTTGCACGTGACTCTACTGGGTTGCATTTCTTTTTTACAGATCTGTTTTTTTTAAGTAGTAATGTAGCAGTTCCTCAGTCCTAACTCCCATCCAACAATGTAGATGCCAGAACTAGTTTTTCTCTCAGAAAATTTGGAACATAAAGTAGAAGTTCTTACCCGTTTTATTTAGTCACAGAAAATTCTCTTTATCATGGATTGTTCTGAGCTTGAAATCTATGAAATCTTTGCTGATTATGCCAATAGATGGATTTTCTGTTCTAATCCCGGTTCTTTTAGAATGAGACACAAAACTTATTGCTTCATGGCAGTTTTAATAAGAGTTGATAGAACAAAGGGAACGGGAATAGAACAGTGATAGGGGTCTACTACTTGAAGAAGAGAGAAAATAAGTACCGCATCTAGCACAAAACAACTCCTTTTATACCCAGGGACAAGAAAAATTCCATTCAAATCTATAGGTAACACTACACCAATTAGAAAATACTCATTCACTGAATGAAATACAAAGAAACTTCCAGAATTATACTTTGTATAGCTTCTAGAGACATATTAAACTGTCATGCATGTATAAACGTTTGTAAAGGCTACTTAAAATGCAAGCAATTAATTTTTAAACTGCAAATAGAATGACAATTAAACAGTTTATTCAACATCATGTACTTATCTCAGCCATGCGCATCTATGCTATAGATAACAAATTAAAAAGTAAGATTAGAATAGGTCTTCTTTAACTTAGATGTAAAGTAATATCTTGATGGATTCTATTGTTACTGCCTTTGTTTGTTCAATATCAACAGCAGAAGTGGCTCCCACTTTTTTCTTGTAAAACAATCAATCGTCTTTTGTCACCACTGGATGTAATAATGATTCATGTTTTTCAAAATGTTCACTTTTTCTCTGAGTTTCTGCAAAAACAAAACTACACAACGCACTGTACCTTTCAAAACTTCATCTCGTTAGGACCTGACAGTCTGCTTGGATCATCACTGAATCAGCACATTAATTCCTCTTCTATTGTCATATTTCCAAATATCAAAAAAAAACTATAGTTTCATGGTCAAGCACCTCTCACCACTTTTTTCCTCTCTCTGTTTGATATCTGCTGTGAGTTAGAACATGTAAAAAATGCATGTTCCATTTGCCTTTTCCAGGATTGATTTTGCAAACTGTGTCCCTGCTAACGCTCACTTACTTATTCATTCTATGCATGACAGTTAATAATTGGAGCAAGCCTGACAATGTCTCTTGTACAGAACTTAGTAACCTCGTAAACAAGACCAATGGTAAAACACACCACAAACACTGAACATTTGATAGTGTGACAGGACAAAAGAGTGCCATAAGATTGGTGAAAAATTAAAACGTTCTGTCTGACACGCAAAGTCTAGGTGCTGCCTTGATGAGTAATTAACACCCTGAAAGCTGTTCTTGGAACATTTGGATTTTGCAGTCTGATGGGGTCTGTGTGCATACAATTGTCAAAGGTACCATATCATCAACATTGCAACTTGCAAAGAAATTAACAACTGGGAACAATTCCAGTCTCTGATGGTACACTTTAATTAATGACCCAGCAATCACTATAACCTCCACAAGGTCAGAAGTTGTTGATTTGTAAAATTTATCAACGGAGAAATGTATATTAATATTACTGCAATTCCAGTGTCATTGAGCTACACAGGAAAGACCAAAATCATGATGCATTATTAATTTTGTTTTGGATCATTCGGTTATATTGTATGTCAAAGTAAATTGCTTGTGTTCCTCACACTCTGTCAGGGAATGGCAGAGATAATATTGACGATACATCTTTAAACATTCAGCAGCTAATTGGACTGTTTAATCCACTATAGTAACATACTTAATCCAAGTGATTCCACTAAAACATATTTTCTTTTTGCTGATTAGAGGGTAAATAAAACTCATATGTCACGACTCAGGCAGCCCATAGTTCAAGTTCATGTTCAAGTGCACTTTATTGTTAATCAATTGTACACCTGTATACTGCCAATGAGAAAACATTCCTCTGGATGGAGGTGCACAATGCAGTACAAATTAAGCTATATTAACACATACTAAGGTGTTTAGTAATTAACAATAATAAGGTGCGCTCTTGACACAAGTTAACAATTAAACAGAGTAAAGTTACTTGCGCTTCATGTGTGATTAGAAGCCACCTGGGTGGTAACAGGGAGTTCAATACTCTCACAGCCTGGGGTAAGAAGCTGTTTCCCATCATAACAGTCCTTGTTCTAATGCTACAGTAATTTCTACCTGATAGCAGGGGGTCAAAGAGATCATTGGACAGATGGGGGGGGGGGGCGTCATTGACAATGCTAAAGGCCCCACGTTAGCAGCACACCTGATAAATATCTCTAAAGGGTGGAAGAGAGACTCCTATAATCCCCTCAGCAATCCTCTCAATCCTTTGTAGGGATTTGCAATCAGGTGGCTTGTAAATCCCATACCAGATGGTGAGGCAGCTGGTCAGGACACCCCCAATGGTGCTCCTGTAAAACCTGGTTAGAATGGTGGGGGGGAGAGAAGGAGAGCTCGCACGCCTCAATCTCCTCATGAAGTGGAGACTCTGCTGCGCTTTCTTGACTAAAGAGGTGGTTTTGAGGGATCAGGTGAGATCACCCATTATGTACTCCCAGAAATTTGATGCTCCTAAATCTCTCCACGGAGGGGCTGTGTATGTGCAGTGAGGAGTGGTCAGCCTGCACCTTTCTAAAGTCCACAATTACCTCTTTAGTCTTGTCTACTTTGAGACACAAGTCGTTGTGCTCGCGCCATTCTATCAGTCGCTCTGTCTCCTCTCTGCATGCTGTCTTGTCATCATTGCTGATGAGCACAAACACTGTTGTGTCATCAGCGAACTTGATGAAACACATTACTCTTCATTGCTGTTCAAAAGAAACATCCTTCTATTCTGAGTCTATGTCCTTTGGTCTTGATTGAGGTATATAAAATCATGAGTGGTATAGATAGGGTAAATGCAAGCAGGCTTTTTCCACTGAAGTTAGGTGAAACAAGAACTAAAGGTCATGGGTTAACTGTGAAAATTGAAATGTTTAAGGGGAATGCGAGGGGAAACTTCTTTACTCAGAGGGTGGTGAGAGTGTAAAATGATCTGCCAGGATGTGGGTTGGATTTCAACATCTAAGAGTAGATTAGATAAGTACAAACTCCTTATTGGGAAGGAGGGATAGGAGGGCTATGGAGAGCTTTGGAGATCTGTGATCCAGATCGTTAGCATGTAACATGAAAACTAGGATAACCAACACTGACAACTGCAGAACACCACTATTCACTAGCAGCCAGCCAGCAAAGGCCCCTTTTATTCCCATTCTTTACCCCTTGCCATTCGATCAGTGTATGCTAGCATCTTTTCTGTAATACCATGGACTCTTATCTGGTTTAGCAAATTCATATGTGGCACCTTGCGAAAGGCCTTCTGAAAATGCATCCATTGATTCTCTTTTGTCTATTCTCCCTGCAATTTTTTTCAAAGAATTCCAACAGCTTTTCCATATAAGATTTCCCCTAAGGAAAGTATGCTGACTTCAGCATATTTTGTTTTGTCCCTCAAAGTACCTTGAAACCTCATTCTTCATAATAGGGTCTAACATCTTGCCAACCACTGAAGTCAAACTAACTGGCTTATAATTTCCTGTATTTGCTTCCCTCCTTTCTTAAAGAGTTGTGTGATATTTTCGATTTCTCTGTCTTCCAGAACCATTCCAGAATCTAGTGAACCTGGTAAGTTCATTACTAATGCTTCCACAATCTTTTCAGCTACCTCCTTCAGAACTATGGAGTATTGTCCATCTGGTCCAGATGACTTATCTACCTTTAGACCTTTCAGCTTCTCAAGCAATAATACCAACTGCACACACATTTGTCTGTTGACACTCTCATATTTCAGGCATGCTGTTGGTGTCTTCCACAGTGAAGACTGGCGCAACATACTTATTCAGCTTGTCTGGCATCTCCTTTTTCCAATTACTACACTCCAATGTCTTTAACCAGCAGTCTGAGAGCCACTCTTCTCCCTATTGCTCTTTGTAGATCTTAAGAAATATTTAGTTTCCTCTTTTATATTATTGGCTAGTGTCCATTTATATTTCATCTTTTCTCTCATTATTGCTTTTTCTGTTGGCTTCTGTTGGTTTTTAAAAGCTTGCCAATCCTCTAGCTTCCCACTAATTTTTGCGATATTTAATGCCCTCCGTAACTCAGGTTAATTAAACCCAAAGTTGTAATGTTAGAAAATCCTACCTGCGGAGGGATGAAAATGGGGTTTACTGATTTAAAAAAGAGAATTTGAAAAGAAAACCCTATGCAGGTGGACTGGACGCAGGACGGACAAGGAGAAGCCATCGATTAGAAACTGAAGACATGAACTGTTAAGAGTGGAATTAGTAGTGAGGTATCTTTACCCTACTAATTTGAAACCCTCAGGGTGAAACCCCTGGAGGAGAGACAATAGCGATAAAAGATTTATGAAGCTACAGCAATAACACGCAGCAGCTAAAGCAAGACAATATCAGCAGAGACCAGTGCCCAAAATCTTGATTATGTAGTTGGGAATTAGTTCCGCAAAATCATACCAAGGCATTTGGTCAAGTTTTGTACAAGTTTGGGAATTGACTTACTGTGAATCATCAGCTGTTTAATCCATGAACCAAGATGGCAATCCATCTTGATGAAGATCCAGCGCGGGAACGAAATGTGTAATGACACAAAGGATTTAATATGGTTGAATGTACAAGTTTATTTTCATTCGAAGAATCCAAATTTGATTTTCTGCAAGAACTGATTATTTTTGCAAAGACTTTGGTAAGTTACTGATGAGATTTATTTTGTTTAAGAGCTGTGATGTTGGAGAATTGTCCTGGATGGAGTTAAACAATGGATACAGGTGTCCCCCCGCTTTTCAAATGTTCCCTTTACGACATCTCGCTGATACAAAAGACCTATATTAGTTACCTGTTTTCGCTAACAGAAGTCTGTGTAGGGGAGCACTTTGGTTCCAGTGATCATAACACCATTAGTTTCAATTTGATCATGGACAAGGATAGATCTGGTCCTAGGGTTGAGGTTCTGAACTGGAAGAATGCCAAATTTGAAGAAATGAGAAAGGATCTAAAAAGCGTGGATTGGGACAGGTTGTTCTCTGGCAAAGATGTGATTGGTAGGTGGGAAGCCATCAAAGGGGAAATTTTGAGAGTGCAGAGTTTGCATGTTCCTGACAGGATTAAAGGCAAATTGAATAGGAATAAGGAACCTTGGTTCTCAAGGGATATTGCAACTCTGATAAAGAAGAAGAAGGAGATGTATGAAATGTATAGGAAACAGGGGGTAAATCAGGTGCTTGAGGAGTATAAGAAGTGCAAGAAAATACTTAAGAAAGAAATCAGGAAGGCTAAAAGTAGACATGAGGTTGCCTTGGCAGTCAAAGTGAAGGATAATCCAAAGAGCTTTTACAAGTATATTAAGAGCAAAAGGATTGTAAGGGATAAAATTGGTCCTCTTGAAGATCAGAGTGGTCAGCTTTGTGTGGAACCAAAGGAAATGGGGGAGATCTTAAATAGGTTTTTTGCGTCTGTATTTACCAAGGAAGCTGGCATGAAATCTATGGAATTGAGGGAATCAAGTAGTGAGACCATGGAAACTGTACAGATTGAAAAGGAAGAGGTGCTTGCTGTCTTGAGGAAAATTAAAGTGGATAAATCCCTGGGACCTGACAGAGTGTTCCCTCGGACCTTGAAGGAGACTAGTGTTGAAATTGGGGGGGGCCCTGGCAGAAATATTTAAAATGTCGCTGCCTACGCGTGAAGTGCCGGAGGATTGGAGAGTGGCTCATGTTGTTCCGTTGTTTAAAAAAGGATCGAAAAGTAATCCGGGAAATTATAGGCCGGTGAGTTTAACATCAGTAGTAGGTAAGTTATTGGAGGGAGTACTAAGAGACAGAATCTACAAGCATTTGGATAGACAGGGGCTTATTTGGGAAAGTCAACATGGCTTTGTGCGTGGTAGGTCATGTTTGACCAATCTGTTGGAGTTTTTCGAGGAGGTTACCAGGAAAGTGGATGAAGGGAAGGCAGTGGATATTGTCTACATGGACTTCAGTAAGGCCTTTGACAAGGTCCCGCATGGGAGGTTAGTTAGGAAAATTCAGTCGCTAGGTATACATGGAGAGGTAGTAAATTGGATTAGACATTGGCTCGATGGAAGAAGCCAGAGAGTGCTGGTAGAGAATTGCTTCTCTGAGTGGAGGCCTGTGACTAGTGGTGTGCCACAGGGATCAGTGCTGGGTCCATTGTTATTTGTCATCTATATCAATGATCTGGATGATAATGTGGTAAATTGGATCAGCAAGTTTGCTGATGATACAAAGACTGGAAGTGTAGTAGACAGTGAGGAAGGTTTTCAGAGCCTGCAGAGGGACTTGGACCAGCTGGAAAAATGGGCTGAAAAATGGCAGATGGAGTTTAATACTGACAAGTGTGAGGTATTGCACGTTGGAAGGACAAACCAAGGTAGAACATACAGGGTTAATGGTAAGACACTGAGGAGTGCAGTGGAACAGAGGGATCTGGGAATACAGATACAAAATTCCCTAAAAGTGTTGTCACAGGTAGATAGGGTCGTATAGAGAGCTTTTGGTACATTGGCCTTTATTAATGGAAGTATTGAGTGTAAGAGCTGGAATGTTATGATGAGGTTGTATAAGGCATTGGTGAGGCCGAATCTGGAATATTGTGTTCAGTTTTGGTACAGGAAGGATATAAATAAGGTTGAAAGAGTGCAGAGAAGGTTTACAAGGATGTTGCCGGGACTTGAGAAACTCAGTTACAGAGAAAGGTTGAATAGGTTAGGACTTTATTCCCTGGAGCGTAGAAGAATGAGGGGAGATTTGATAGAGGTATATAAAATTATGATGGGTATAGATAGAGTGAATGCAAGTAGGCTTTTTCCACTGAGGCAAGGGGAGAGAAAAAACAGAGGACATGGGTTCAGGTTGAGGGGGGAAAAATTTAAAAGGAACATTAGGGGGGCTTCTTCACACAGAGAGTGGTGGGAGTATGGAATGAGCTGCCAGACGAGGTGGTAAATGCGGGTTCTTTTTTAACATTTAAGAATAAATTGGACAGATACATGGATGGGAGGTGTATGGAGGGATATGGTCCGTGTGCAGGTCAGTGGGACTAGGCAGGAAATGGTTCGGCACAGCCAAGAAGGGTCAAAGGGCCTGTTTCTGTGCTGTAGTTTCTATGGTTTCTATGGTTCTAAGGTGTTTTCACTGTTACGAACAAAGGCAGCGTGCAAAAAAGGCAGCACACGCCCTGAGCAGCCAAGCTCCTCCCCTGGAACTGCAATCTAGCCAGCATTGCTTAAACACATGCCTATGAGCATCTCTGCTTTATGTCGATTTATTTTGAGCATCTGTTTGCAAGGTGAGTTCTAAGGTATCGGAAAAGCCTAAAAGAGCTCATAAGGCTGTTACACTTAGTGTAAAACTAAACATAATTAAGCATTTGGATCATGGTGAACGAAATAAGGACAAAGTGAGTTTGGCTTGTGGAAGTTGACGAAGACGATGTTGAAGAGGTTTTGGCATCCCATGACCAGGAACTGATAGATGAAGAGCTGATGCAATTGGAAGAGGAAAGGATTGCAATAAAAACCGAATGTAGTAGCGAACGGACTGAAAGTTAAGTTGTCCAGGAACTGAACGTGAATCAACTGCGTGAGATTTTCGCTGCAATGATTGCAGAAAAGTATGACTTTAATTTTGAAAGGGTACGCAGGTTTAGGGCATATTTGCAGGATGGTTTGAGTGCTTACAAGGAACTGTATGATAGAAAAATGTGTGAGGCTAAGCAGTCAAGCATTCTGCCATTTTTCAAACCTTCCACATCAGCCACAGCAGAATCTGAACCTTGTCCTTCGACATCGAGGCAGGCAGACATAGAAGAAGATGACCGGCCTGCTCTGGTGGAAATAGACAACGATGAAATGTCACCCCAGTGTCCCAGCACCCCAGTGGTCCCACCTCCGGGCCGCAGACCGATACATTGCCGTGAAGCACGCAGCACATCTTTATGAAAAAAAGCCAAAATAAACAAACATATAATTAGGTGCCGCCTGGCACGTAAATGTCGGCCCAGATCAGAGGCAATTGCCGATTGTGTTGCCTCTGATCTGGGCCAACATTTACTTGTAGGGCGGCACCTAATTAATTAGCTTGTTTATTTTGGCTTTTCTCTTAAAGATGTGCTGAGTGCATCCCGGCTACTGCTGCACCACTACCTGCTTCACGGATCGGTATCAGTCTGCGGCCTGGAGGTTGGGGACCACTGCACCACCCCAACCTCCAACGATTCAGCCTAACACACCAACACTGTGCTCGGCGCTGTCTTCCCGATTCCGGTAAGTGATCCTACACTGTAGATACATTATTTCTACTTTATATAGGCTGTGTATTTTTATGTGTTATTTGGTATGATTTGACAGCTTCATAGTTTAAAGGTTACTGGAGAGAGTGTTTCTGCTGAGAGTGCTTGCGCCATGTTTCTGCTGAGAGCGCTTGCGTGAGATTTTCGCTATGGTGGACAGTGCGGCAATGATTGCAGAAAAGTATTTCTACTTTATATAGGCTGTGTATTTATCATATCATTCCTGCTTTTACTACTACCGTTATTTTATGTTTTATACGTTATCTGGCATGATTTGGTAGGTTATTTTTTGGGTCTGCGAACACTCACAAATTTCTCCCATATAAATAAATGGTAATTGCTTCTTCACTTTATGACATTCCGGCTTATGAACCGTTTCATAGGAACGCTCTGTCTTCGGATGGTGGGGGAAACCTGTATATAAGTTTTGAATTTGAATTTAAATTTGTAGATATACTGCCTGGAACTGAAACTGAAGTTACCTCTAATACTTGCGAATAAGAATTATATTTGGTTTTCTAACTAACTAGGGATAAGTAACAAGGATAGGTTAGTCTGTACACTTTTAAATAGGGAATAACACTAGGTCCAATTAGTTTGAGAAATTGGAGTAACCAAGGTTATTCTAAGGAATGTCACTGATTCTAACTGAACAGCAAATTGGTTTTTGTTAATATCTAAGATTTGGAACCTAAACAGAAAGTTTGAATCTTGAATTGTTATTGCTCATGTAAATATTTTTGCACATTTTTTTCTTATAAACAAAACCTTATTTCCTGAAGTGGGTGGTTTCTATTCACTGCCTCCTTCCGGTACCTGGATTTCTCTGATGGCCTATTAGCACCTAGTGTAATTTGATTTCTCTCTAAAGAGTGCAACGACTAGTCACACATGATAAGACTGGTGTTACAAAGGTGCTACACCTCTCCTTTGCTTCTATGCTGTCTTTGACTCTTCTTGTCAGTGATGGTTGCCTCCCTTTACAGTGTTTCTTCTTCTTTGGAATGACCGCATCCTACACCTTCCAAATTACTCTCAGAAACCCCAACCATTGTTGTTCTGCCATCATCCCTGCTGGTGACCACTTCCAATTAGCTTTGGCCAGCTCCTTTCTCATACCTCTGCAGTTCCCTTTACTCATTTGGAATACTGAAACATCCTTTTTAGCTTCTTCCACTTTAACTGGAGGATGAATTATATGATATTATGATCACAACCTCATTAGGGTTTCTTTACCTTAATCTCCTTTGAGTGGAACAACACCCAATCCAGAATTGCCTTTTTCCTAGTGGGTTCAACCACAAGCTGTTGTAAATAACCATCTTGTAGACATTCTACAAATTCCTTTCAATGGGATCCAGCATCAACTGAATTTTCCCAATCTACCTGTCTACAGAAATCACGCATGATAATTGTAACATTGACCTTTTTTACATGCTTTTTCTATTTCTCATTGTAATTTGTACTCAATATCCTGGCTACTGTTAGGAGGCCTGCATATAACTCCCATCAAGGTCTTTTTACCCTTGCAGTTTCTTAACTCTATCCACAAGGATTCTACATCTTCTGATCATGTCACCTCTTTCTAAGGACTTGATTTAATATTTTACCAGTAAACCACTCCAGCCCCTCTGCCCACCTACCTGTCCTTTCTATATAATGTGTATTGGATGATAAGCTCTGAGTTGTGATCTTCTTTCAAGCATGACTCTGTGATGCTCAGAATATCGTATCTCCCAATTTCTACTTGCGCTACAAAATAATCCACCTTACTTAGTACATTGCATGCATTCAAATATGATTATGAAGGCACATAGTCCTCTTTTATTGTCATTTAGTAATGCATGCATTAAGAAGTGATACATTATTTCCTCCGGTGTGATATCACAAAACACAGGACAAACCAAGACTGAAAAAACTGACAAAACCACATAATTATAACATATAGTTACAAACAGTGTAACAATACCATAACTTGATGAAGAAGTCCGTGAGCACGGTAAAGTTCAAAGTTTCTCAAATGTCCCACATCTCACGCAGACGGGAGAAGGAAGAAAAACTCTCCCTGCAATGCCAACCACAATCCGACTCTGAGTCATCTGAAAACTTAGCGCTCTGATGAGCTCTCCGACACCGAGTACTGAGCGCCATCTCTGTCCGAGCGATTCGACCTTCTTCTCGGTCGCCAAAAGCAGGCAAGGCCGGGGATTTTGAGGCCTACACTCTGAAAGATTCACGACCATACAGTAACGATAGCAGCGGACGGGCGTTTCAGAAATTTCTCCAGATGTTCCTCTGTGCTTTCACATCCATTCTGCATCAAATCGGAATTGTCCATGGCCCCTATTTAACGCCAGTCTTGCATTCACAACCTTTCATTTTACTTTTTCTATATTGCCTGAAGTTAAATTCTTATCACTCTCTAAATGTTCTGTCTTATTCTTTATTATGGAGATTTCAGTAACCTCCCCTGCACTCTCTGTTTAATTTATCCATACTTCTCCAAGCTGCTGAACCCACTTCCCTACCTTTTAGTTTATATCACTTTGCAAAGCTATAGTTATACGTTTCACCGGGACACTGTTCCCAACGTGATTCAGGTGGAGCTCATCCAAGTGGAATAGCTCCCTCTTTCCCCAATACTGGTGCCAATATCTCACAAATTCACACCTACTGCTCTCACACGAAATTCTGGGCCATACGTTTAACTCTCTGATCTCTCCAATCTCAGGTAACAACCCAGAGATTATTAGCTTTTTGGTTCAGCATTTTCATAGAGTTCCTAGCTGTTCAAATTCCCTCAGCAGAACCTCTTCCTACATTGTTGGACCATGCATTGACCATGACCACTGGATCTTCCCCTTTCCTCCAAATGTCTTTGCAGGACAGATGAGATGTCCCAAATCTGGGCAGCAGACAGTGAACACAGCAAAGCTTGATAGATTCGTTATTAATCAGGGCATGAAGGAAAACGGTGAGAAGACAGAAGAATGGGACTGAAAGGGAAAATGAGTCAGCCATGATGAAATGGCGGAGCAGATTCAATGGCCTAATTCTACTCCTCTATGTTATGGTCCTATGGTCCTCTTAAGGGACTTTTTTTTGTGGTTTGCTTCATAGTTTCATGATGGTTTAATTCCCAACATCTGCCATATTTCCAGCTGCACCACCAAATGCAATTTTACATTTCTCTTTTATGTATGGCCAAAGTTTTCTATTCTGTTGCATAGAACATAGAACAGTACAGCACAGGAACAGGCCATTTGGCCCACAATATTTTGCTGACTAGATAAAAAGCGAATCAGAAACATCCAAACACTAATCTCTCCTACTTACACCATGTCCATATCCCTCCATCTTCCTTATATCCATGTGCATATCCAAATATCTCTTTAAAGCCTCTAATGTATTTGACTCTACAACCATACCAGGCAGCACATTCCAGGCATCCACAACTCTCTGAGTAAATAATTTACCTCTCACATCCTCCTTGAACCTACCCCCTCTCACCTTCAATATATGCCCTCTGGTATTAGATACTTCAACCCTGAGAGACAGATGCTCTCTTTCTACTCTATCTATGCCTCTCATGATCTTATAAATCTCTATCAGAGCTCCCCTGAACCTCCAGCGCTCCAGAGAAAACAACCCAAGTTTATCGAGTCTCTTATGGTAGCATGTGTCCTCTAAACCAGGCAGCATCCTGGTAAATCTCTTCAGCGTCCTCTCCAAAGCTTGAACATCCTTCCTATAGTGGTGCGACCAGAAATGTATACAATAATCCTGATGCAGCCTAACCAGAGTCTTATAAAGTTGCAACATAGCCTCATAACTTTTGAACTCAATACCTCAACTAATAAAAGTATTTCATAAGCCTTCTTAATCAGCTAATCCACCAGCATAGCCAGTCGACTGAGTTAATCTCCATCTGCCATTTCTCTGCTCATATCTGCAACTGATTTTTATCGTGGTGTATTCTTTGCCAATCTTCTACACTATCCACAACTCCACCAATTTTGGTATCATCTGCAGACTTAATTTCCACCCATCTATATTTTCATCCAGGTCATTTATATAAATCACAAACAGCAGAGGTCCCAGCACAGATCCCTGCAGAACACCACCAATTACAGACTACCAGTTTGATAAGTGCCTTCAACTACCATCTTCTGTCTTCTAGGTGCAAGCTAGTTCTGTACCAAAACAGCCAATTTGCCACAGACCCTTCTTCTGCATTAATCTTCTGCATTAACCTCCCATGAGGGACGTTGTTAAACGCCTCACTAAAATTCATGTAGGCAACATCTACTGCCCTATCCTCATCAATCTATCTCGTCACCTTGCCAAAAAACTCAATTAAGTTGGTAAGACACAAGCTGCCCCTCACAAACCCATGCTGGCTCTCCCTAATTAGGCCATAGGATTCCAAATGCTCATTTAGCCTATCCATAAGAATTTTCTCTTGCAACTTCCCTACAACTGATGTGACGTTCATAGGATTTTTTCTTGTTCCCTACATAAATAGAAGTACAACATTAGCCACTCGCTAGTCCTCCAGGACCTCGCCTGTGGTTAGAGGGAGCACGAAGATACTGGTCACGGGTCCAGCAATCTTATCCCTTGCCTCCTTCAATAATCTGTGGTGAATTCCGTCAGGCTCTGGAGATTTATCCACCTTAATTCTCATTTGGAGGCCCAACACTTCATCCTCTAAACACCCTAATGTAGTTATACACTCAACACTGATCTCCTGGTTCTCCATATCTTTTTCCTTGGTAAATGCTGAAGCAAGGTACTCATTAAGTACCTCAGTCATATTCTCTGCATCCAAGCAAATGTTCCTGTCTTTATCTTTGAGTGGTCCTACCCTCTCCCTAGTTACCCTTTTTCTCTTACTGTATGTACAGAATGCCTTGGGATTCACCTTAATCCTACTTGCCAAGGACCTTTCATAGCCCCACCTGGCTCCCGTAATTCCCTTCTTTACTTCTTTCCTGGCTTCTTTATACTCCTCATGTGCTTTGTTTGATTGTAACTTCTGAAGCTTTAAACACTTTTCATTTTTCTTGACTAAATTTATCACCTCTCTGGACATCCAAGGTTCTCTTACCTTTCCATCCCATTCTTCCTTCTAACAGAAACATACCTTTCCAGTACTCTGTGCAATTGATCTTTCACCTCCACATGTCTGATGGACTTGCCAGAGAAAAGGTGTTCCCAATTAAATCTTCTTAGTTCTTGCCTAATGTCCTCATGATTTGCCCTACTCCAATTTAAAACGTTCCCACAAAGACCCTTCCTATCCTTACCTATAGCTGTCCAGAAAGTTAAGAAGTTGTGGCCATTGTTCTCTAACTCCCTAACTGCTCACCCACTAAAAGGTCAGTCACCTGGCGAGATTCATTACCCAACACCAGGTCCGGTGCAGCTTCTCCTCTCATTGAACCATCTACATGTTGATTTACGGAACCTTCCTTGATACACTTAACAAATTCTGCCCAAATTGAAATTCCCCATGGCAACAACCCTATTACTTCAACACATTTCCTTAATTAATTATTTATCTGTTCCCCAGTGCCCCAGTGGCTATCGGGATGTCTGTAGTACAATCCCATCAGTGTGATCGCACCCTTACTTTTTCTGAGTTCTACCCAAATAGAATTAGTGTCTGATCCCTCCATTATGTCCTCCCTGAGTGCAGCTGTGACATTGTCCATGATTAGTATTGCAACCGCACCCCCCCCCTCCCCGCACCCTACACACACTTTTACCTCCTTCTCTATCTTTTCTAAAAATGTCAAAAATCTGGTACATTAATCATCCATTCCTGCCCCTCCCTCAACCAAGTTTCAGTGATGGCTACAACATCATAGTTCCATGTACTGATCCATGCTTTAAGCTCACCCCCTTACCCAAAATACTCCTAGCATTAAAATATACACACTACAAACTATTCAACCCATCATACCTGTTTTGCCTTTCAATTTTCAATTCCGCCTTTTTTTGCAATTTTGCCTTTCATTCCTTTCAGGAACACCCCATCTGTTTTGCAATTTGTTCACCTTTCCACTTTCAAGCTGAGAAAGCTGATATTAATCTACCTCAGAGACAGACAAGCTACATCTTCCGACAGTCATCATCACAACTCTAGCCTGATCGTAGTTCTGCCACTCCCTCAAGGAGCAACACCACAAACCTGTTGTTGATTCAGGCTGCAGGCTTCTAATTGTAACTTCAACCTTCGGTGAATCAGCGGTCGATCCATCAACAAGACATCTTTATTGAAGTAGTAACGCTCAACTAAGGAGCAATAGTCTGTTGCAATAATGTATGAAAACTCACAATACATGATAAACTCAGTTCATGAAGGTACACTCACTCTACCGTGTGTGTAATGTTTGCTCTGACACATGGTCCCATCTTAACTAGCCAATGAGCTTTACTACCATTCACACCCCCTGGGTTTATTTCCCCGTCTGATTTCTCACAGGAGGAATAATGGATTTTGCCAGATGAAAATAACTGACAGTGACTCCTACAGTGCCAGTTTAAAGTAAAATTGCCACAAAGCATCACAAGGACATTTAAGCAGTAAATGTCTTTATTCAAAAAAAAATTGCTGCAATATATTTTTACTAATAGCATCAACAGTTAGAGTTTTTGTTTTTAGTAAAAAAAAATGCATTTAATAGCAGAGAAAATAAAGACTTCTGCAGATGGCAGAGATGAAAAAAGATGATAGGCTTGGATGAAGCTTGAAAAATGGCGTGGACTATGGATGGGCATTTGATTTGAATATTTCATTTAATACTATGTGATTTATCCAATTCAGTTTGGAGAGTTATTATTCAACCAACTTCACAGTTCCTTTCAGCAGTACATTCCCCATCACTGTAAAACAAATACTGCTGCACAAAAAATGTTTCCTCACATCACTACAGTTCTTCAGCCTATAATTTTCATGCTTTATCCTCTGATTACTAAATTTTCTGCATCCGAGTATAGTTTTGTCTAGGAATTGGTTGGTGCATGCGAAGGTGTATTTTGATTTGAGTACCATGACTGGGAGTTTCACAAGTACCCCAGATATGAGAGGGCCATATATGAAGGGAGTGATCAGATGAATCAGTGTATGCTGCGCTCAGGATCAGGTTCAACTTTCAGGGATCATGGCTGGGGGAGAAAACATGGAGATAAATCAGACAGTGGTGTTCGATAAGCAGTGCTGTCTGTGGGGTGGGACATGATGGGATTGAGGAAGAGTGAAGTAAATTCTTCACTTAAAGGGAATCTCTGCTCAAACAGACTCTTGGACAGGACCAATCATGCTCAAATGGAAACTAACCATATAACAATTACAGCACAGAAACAGGCCATCTCGGCCCTTCTAGTCCGTGCCGAACTCTTACTCTCACCTAGTCCCACTGACCTGCACTCAGCCCATAACCCTCCATTCCTTTCCTGTCCATATAGCTATCCAATTTAACTTTAAATGTCAACATCAAACCTGCCTCAACTGCTTCTGCTGGATGCTGGTTCCACACAGCTACCACTCTCTGAGTAATGAAGTTCCCCCTCATGTTACCCCCAAACTTTTGCCCTTTAACTCTCAACTCATGTCCTCTTGTTTGAATCTCCCCCACTCTCAATGGAAAAAGCCTATCCATGTCAACTCTATCTATCCCCCTCATAATTTTAAATACCTCTATCAAGTCCACCCTCATCCTTCTACGTTGCAAAGAATAAATACCCAACTTGTTCAACCTTTCTCTGTAACCTAAGAGATGAAACCCAGATAACATTCTAGTAAATCTTCTCTGTACTCTCTCAATTTTGTTGACATCTTTCCTATAATTCGGTGACCAGAACTGTACATAATACCCCAAATTTGGCCTTACCAATGCCTTGTACAATTTCAACATTACATCCCAACTCCTATACTCAATGCTCTGATTTATAAAGGCCAGCATACCAAAAGCTTTCTTCACCACCCTATCCACATGAGGTTCCACCTTCAGGAAACTATGCACCATTATTCCTAGATTCCTCTGTTCTACTGCATTCTTCAATGCCCTATCATTTACCATGTATGCCCTATTTTTATTAATCTTACCAAAATGTAGCACCTCACATTTATCAGTATTAAACTCTATCTGCCATCTTTCAGCCCACTCTTCTAACTGGCCTACATCTCTCTGCAAGCTTTGAAAACCTACTTCATTATCCACAGCTCCACCTATCTTAGTATCAGCTGCATAAATTCTACATAATCAACTACATAAATTCTTTTCTACAAGGTTCATTACAAGGAAGCTACAGAGTGAAAACTGTGGACTTTGGGCAATTTAGATGATTTTCAAATCTACCACTATACTTGTCAGAACATTGAGTTGTTTTCTCTTAAGTGGCAGAGGTGGAGGAGAGACATCCTAAAGATTTATAAAATTATGGAAGACCCAGCTAGGCATAGTTGGTCCCTTTTCTCCAGGGTTGAAATGTCTAATACTAGAGGACATGTGGTTAAGTCGAGCAGATCAATTTCAAATGAGATAAGCGGGTCTTATCCTTTGCACAGATACTACTGGATGCCTGCAATGTAGTGCCATGGGTGGTGGTAAAGGCAGATACAATAGAGGCATTCACCTAGCTCTTAGGCACATGAATAAGTAGAGAATGGAGGGATATGGACCATATTCAAGTGAATGGATTAGGTGTCATGAGCTTAAATAGTTGGGAACATCATAAGGCAAAGGGTCTGCTGTTGTGCTGTGCTATTTTCTGTTATATTTTCTTTGCACGATTATTTGAGGGAATTTCATTGGGTTAAATTACGAGTTAGCAGGGTGGCATTGAGCTTTTACCCATTGGGTGTGCATACCGAAAACAAATGGCAGTATGACACAATCAAATCATTACACTTCTGGTTGAACTTGCTCCATTAAGATTATGAAGATTTCCAACTGCTCTTTCAAATCAGCACTTGTCCTTTTGCGCTCCGAGGAAGACAATCTTAGCTCCTCCCCTAACTCCACATAAGTAAAGGTCTTCATCCCTGTTCCCACTCTGGTAAACCATTTTTAAAGGAAAACTTAGGAAATGTCCAAAGAACTTAGAGAGACCACAAAAGAGCGTTTCAAAAAGCTAAAATTAGCTGCTTTGCAAGTTTTCTCTACCTTCCATTAATTTAATATCAATTACTTCACAACTAAATTGAAAACCAACATCTCAATTCTATCTGGAATAACAAAGCGGAATGAAGTAGAATGTTTACCAAATAACTGAGGAGTGTTTTGCCTTTTTGCCTATTGTACTTACTAAAGTCTCCAATGAAGCCTTTTGTTCTGTGACCATAAACCGGTACAACACAATTGTTTTTAGTAAAGCTTTAAAAAAAGAAGAATAGGGTGTGACTGAGTTTTGTAGGCTTTAGATGTGGAGGAGTTCAAACGTGCCGGGACAGTCAGCATAGAATCGCTCATTACAGCTTCTTAGCTGTGTTGGACTGGTCATGTCACAAGAATGAGCGATGATTGTTCACCCAAAGATGTTTTCTATGGCGAGCTACATGAAGGAAAGAGGAAGCACGGTGGTCAGAAGCTGCTTTACAAAGATGTGCTGAAGCTCCAGATGAAGAACACTGACATGAATGTCAGCACCTGGGAGAAAGATGCTTTGGACTGAAGAAGTTGGCACTGCATTGTCAAGAAGTTAATCCCAGCTATCGAGGAGAAAAGCAGAAGAAATATAAACAGGTCATGAACGCAGACATTCGGTGCTAGACCAGTCAAATCACAAATGCAACTGATGTGGGAGACAGTGCTGATCCAATGCTGGTCTTGTGGCCCATAAACATGCCTGCAGAGACTAAACTCTCAGCACAGTCAACATTGAAATCAATGGATAGCCGAAGAAGAAGAAGATGATCCTGGCTTCAAATCAAGCTATCGAAGTCTGAGGCAATAAGGTTCAAGCAAATAAAACAACCGTTAGGCAGGATCTCACTGCCGAAAGACATACGTATCGGATGGTTGAGAACAGGTCCAAACTTACTGATGACATCACATGATGGAAGCATCTGATAAATACCTCAAGACTAGCAAAAAGGGTAGATCACTTGAGGCTCTCCTTGTTTCTGGATGTACAATTGAATGATTATACTCAGGACAGAAAGAGAGAGAAACAAGTGGGCTGCAGAACATAAAAGAAAGGATTAATTGAACAATACCATTACAATTAATTATCCATACTATGGTTTTATGATGTGAGAATTATTTTTAATGAGATGCTGCATCTGATAGGTTCTGCAAATGCACAATGCAAAGGAAATAGTTAACTTCCATAGCCTATGTGTTAATCTGAAAGAGCTGCCTGCACCTGGACCAGAGATTTGAAAAACTCTGTTCAGATTCAGTCACCAAACTCATCAAAATAAAATGGATAATCTTCTGGATGATCTCTTAGTTGTTGTCAGCACTGGAATGATGCATAGAAGGCTTGTAAGTTATGATTGATGTGACGGACCTTTGGAACTCAATTCCCGTTATACAATCCCACTGGGAAAAAGTTCAATGCTCAGACAGTTTATCCCAATACCTTCCACTAAAATTATTGTGCAAAGCTCAGACAAGTTTTGAGCTAAGAAATGGCATTAACAGTGCCACAAGAATCAAGAAAGCTCGAGATGCATGAAGCCCATATTTTACAGAGATTTGGTAACAGGTCAAAGAGGTAACATACTATCCTTTCAGCAAAAGAATCTGCATTCAATTTTTGTTCATATTATCATGTTTTCAAGTTACATCAGACAGATGCATGGACATACTTCGCTTTTTTCTTTTGGAGAAAAAAATGATGGGGAGGTGGCATGAGAGGTGATGATAGTACTGAAGCCTTCATCAAATTTCTGAGTATCAAATTGTTATATTACTCATAAAATTCCAAAGTAAAATGTCAGGAAAGTGTGGCCCAGGAAAGTCATCCATGGCCCAAGGGTATTATATATCTTAAAAATTCCCTTAGCATGAAGTACTCTGCCTTGTAAATTCATTCAGTACAAATGATACCTGAGAATAAAGGCAAGATTCGTCATGTTGGAATACGTTGCGCAGGCCTTCAAATCTGTCCTCATAACAATATTGGTAATAGCTGATTTGTATCTTAACATTATTTTCCGAACTCCAGTATTGATATTGTAATTAATTTAAATACAGCATTTTACAGGAAAGACTAAATTCAAATTTAACTTTGTCTTCATGGCCACGTTAAAGTTTGTATGTTGCAGGCAGGCCTCACCAGTGATCAGGAGGCCATACCAGGTGGCGACTGTCTGTGTGTTATAGACAGAATTTGACAAAGCTATTTGTTGCATTATGGTATGCTTTGGAATGTTTAAGCACTTAAATTGTTGTCATCGGAACTTTTTACAAGGACTATTACAGAGAAATTTGATAAGCCAGAGTAGTGAATTTTGGTAGAAGATGTTAAGGGAAAAGATAGAACATTGATCACATTGTCTCTAATTGTCTGAGCTTCACTGCTTGCTTGGTGAGATCTCAAGTCCACTCTATACTAGAGTACTCTAATGCAAGATCTAAATAACAATATTGAGCAACACATACAAAATGGCGGAGGAGCACAACAGGTCAGGCAGCATCTATGGAGGGAAATAAACAGTCGATATTTCAGGCCAAGACCCTTCAACAAGACTGGAATGGAAGGGGGAAGAAATCAGAATGACAAGGTGGGGAGAGGGGAAGGAGTATAAGCTAGCTGTTGATAGGTGAGACCAGGTAATGGGGAAGATGACAGGGTCAAGAAGGGGCTTACAGGTAGAAGAGGTGAAGGGTTCTGACTGGAGAGGACAGTGGACCATGGAAGAAAAGGAAGGAGGAGGGCACGAGAGGGAGGTGAAATGAGTGAAGTTGAAATGGATGGCGTTGAAATGGATGGCCACCAGGAAATCTTGCCTTTTGTTGCAAATGGAGTGAAGGTGCTCAATTAAGCAGTTCCTCAATCTACGCTGGGTCTCATTGATGTAGTAGAGGCCACAGCGGGACCCATTTCAATTCAATACCCCACTCCCATTCCGACATGTCGGTCTGTGGCCTCCTCTACTGACACAATGAAACCATGCGCAAACTGGAGGAGAACACCTCATATTCCATCCAGTTAGCCTCCAATCTGACAGCATGAACAATTTCTCTAAATTCTGGTAATTTTACCCCCTCCCCTCTCTTTCCATTTGCCATTAAGGTTCCACTCTTTCCTCTTCCTTTCTCCTCACCTGCTCATCACTTCCCTCTGGTGCCTCTCCTCCTTCCCTTTCTCCCATGTTCCCCTTGCTTCTCTGATCAGAGTCCTTCTTTTTCAGCTCTTTACCTTTTCCTTCTATCACCCCCTGGCTTCTCACTTCACCTCCACTCTCCCAACCTTCCCCTTTTCCCCCAGCTGGTCTAACCTATCACAAGCCACCTTGTGTTCCATGTCTACCTCTGCTGACTTCTTCTCCCTTCTTTTCCAGTCCTGTTGAAGGGTCTAGACCTGAAATATCAACAGTTTATTCCCTGCCATAGATGCTCCCTGATTTGTTAAGGTCCTCTGGCAATTCTGTGTGTTGCTTTCTGACATCTGCAGTATCACATGTAGTTAACCATATTAATTCATAGCAACACACATAAGATGCTGGAGGAACACACATAAAAGTTACTGGTGAGCGCAGCAGGCCAGCAGCATCTTTAGGAAGAGGTACAGTCGACGTTTTGGGCTGAGACCCTTCGTCAGGACTAACTGAAGGAAGAGCTAGTAAGAGATTTGAAAGTGGGAGGGGGAGGGGGAGATCCAAAATGATAGGGAAAGACAGAAGGGGGAGGGATGGAGCCAAGAGTTGGACAGGTGATTGGCAAAAGGGATATGAGAGGATCATGGGACAGGAGGCCTAGGGAGAAAGAAAAGGGGGAGGGGGGAAACCAGAGGATGGGCAAGGGGTATAGTGAGGGGGACAGAGGGAGAAAAAGGAGAGAGAGAGAGAAAGAATGTGTGTATATAAATAAATAACGGATGGGGTATGAGGGGGAGGCGGGGCATTAGCAGAAGTTTGAGAAATCAATGTTCATGCCATCAGGCTGGAGGCTACCTAAACGGAATATAAGGTGTTGTTCCTCCAACCTGAGTGTGGCTTCATCTTTACAGTAGAGGAGGCCGTGGATAGACATATCAGAATGGGAATGGGACGTGGAATTAAAATGTGTGGCCACTGGAAGATCCTGCTTTCTCTGGCGGACAGAGCGTAGATGTTCGAACTCAGCAGTTCATGCAGAATCTATAGAAATGAATAAGCAGTCATTGTTTCAAGCTGAGACCCTTCTCCAGGACTGGAGAATGGGGAATACACCAGAATAAAAAGTCAAGGAGAGGGGAAGGAGGCTAGCTAAAATATGATAATGTGAAGCCGGTTGGGTAGGAAAGATGAAGGACTGGAGAGGAAGGAATCTGATAGGAGAAGAGAAAGGGAAGGAGGAGGGGTCCCAGGGGGAGCTGATAGGCAGGGGAGAAGAAGTCTAACACCAGAGTGGGAAATAGAAGAAGAGGCGAGGGGGAGAAAACTTTTTTGACCTGAAGGAGAAATTGATACTCATGCCAGCAGTTTGGACGCTATCCAGAGAGAATATAAGGTGTTGCTCCTGCACCCTGAGGGTGGCCTCGGCTTGGTACAAAAGGAAACCATGGACGGAAAGGGAATGAGAATGGGAATTAAAACGTTTGGCCACCAGGAAGTTCTGCATTTGGCAGATGGAGCAGAGATGCTCAATGAAGCAGACCCCCAATAAATGACGGATCTCACCAATGACCAATGTAGAGGAGGCCACATCAGGAACACGAAAATACAATAGACAACCCCGACATATTCAAAAATTCAGTGTTGTTTCATCTGGAAGTATTGTTCAGGGCCTTGAATTGAGGTGAGGAAGGAACTGAGTGGCCTGTTGCAGCACTTTGGCTGTTTGCAGAGGTACATGCCAGGAGGGAGATTAGTTTGGAGGGACCAGTGGACAAGGGAATCGTGGGGGGGAGTCTTCCCTGTGAAAAGCAGAGAAAAGGGTGAAGTAAACATGAGTTTGTTGGTAAGATCTCTTAGGAGATGGTGGAATTTGTGTTAGATGTGAAGGCTCATTGGGTGGTAGGTAAGAACAAGAGGAACTCAGTCACTATTAAGGCAGTGGGAATGTGGGGTGCGTGCTGATTTCTGGGAAATGGAGGAGATGCAGTTGAGAATAGCATCAATGGTAGAGGAAGAGAAACCCTGTTCATTGAAGAAAGGGGGACATCTCTGATGCCCTAGAAAGGAAAGCTGCATCCTGGGAATAGATCCAGCAGAGATGAAGGAACTGAGAAAAGCGAAGCAACACACATAAAAGTTGCTGGTGAACGCAGCAGGCCAGGCAGCATCTCTAGGAAGCGGTGCAGTCGACGTTTCAGGCTGAGACCCTTCGTCAGGACTTTTATGTGTGTTGCTTGAATTTCCAGCATCTGCAGAATTCCTGTTGTTTGAGAAAAGCGAATCTCATTTTGATAGGAGACAAAGTGGGAAGAGGAATAGTCAAGGTAACTGTGAGAATTGGTAGGTTTATAAAAGATGTTGGTCAATAGTTTGTCTTCAGAGATGGAGACAGAGAGATTGAGTAACAGGAGGGAGGCGTCAGAAATGGACCTAGCGAACTTAAAGGCAGGATGGAAGTTAGAGGCAAAGTTGATGAAATTGATGAGCTCAGCATGGATGCATGAAGCAGCACCAATGCAGTCATCAATGTAGCAGAGTAAGAGCTCAGGAGCATTACCAGGGAAGGCTTTGAACATGGTGGAAATGAGGCGGTCAGGAGCAGGGAATTGAAAGTTAGTGAGGATACTGAAAGCATGCAAAGTGCCGCAGATATAGGTGGTAAGGAACTGAACCAAGAGGGATAAAGTGGTGTTGAGATATGAGGACAAGAACTCACTGGGGTAGGCGCAGGCAGGGAGAATAGGTCTACCCAGACAGTTTAGTTTGTGGATCTTGGGTAGGAGATAGAAGTGAGAAGCGTGGGGTAAGGGATAATGCAGTGGATGAAAGTTCTCTGGGGCTGATCAGGTCAGTATTGGTGCCAGAGACAGCTTTCTGATGGCATGGAGTGGGGTCCTCTTTAAGGAGTAGGCATGAGGAGGTGTCTGAGAGTTATTAATTCTTACTCAACCTATCAATCATTACTACCCATCTAACATGAGTAGAAAGGATTTATTAGTTCAGGTCAGCGGGAATATAACAATCCATTCTCAGTGTCTAGTAAATCCATTGATTATTTTTGATTCATTTGTCATGTCTCATTGATATATATCTTGATGAACTCCAATTAATTAATTTAATTAATCAATTAGATAGTGAGACTGGTCCAGGTTTCCATGTCTCTTCTGAAAGTGAACTCAAAAGTGGAAGAACATTTTGAGAGAGAGTCACTCCCAGAAGGTCCCCACATTTGACTTTGGACCAACATTGTAGGAGATTTGAAATTTTCAGATCTTCCTTGCCTTTCAAAAGGTACTGTATATGAAAGCATGCAAATAAACTACAACAAAAATCACTCATGCAACAGGTTTATCATTATGAACTTGTTCCAAGTGTGCCTTTTAGATTACTACTAAGATCAGATCTGCTCAGAATTACTTCATGACTAATATAGTCATAGTCATAGTCATACTTTATTGATCCCGCTGGAAACTGGTTTTCGTTACAGTTGCACAATAAATAATTAAATAGCAATATGTAAATTATGCCAGGAAATAAGTCCAGGACCAGCCTATCGGCTCAGGGTGTCTGACCCTCCAAAGGAGGAGTTGTAAAGTTTGATGGCCACAGGCAGGAATGACTTCCTATGATGCTCTGTGCTGCATCTCGGTGGAATGAGTCTCTGGCTGAATGTACTCCTGTGCCCAACCAGTCCATTATGTAGTGGATGGGAGACATTGTCCAAGATGGCATGCAACTTGGACAGCATCCTCTTTTCAGACACCACCATCAGAGAGTCCAGTTCCATTCCCACAACATCACTGGCCTTACAAATGAGTTTGTTGATTCTGTTGGTGTCTGCTACCCTCAGCCTGCTGCCCCAGCACACAACAGCAAATGTGATAGCACTGGCCACCACAGACTCGTAGAACATCCTCAGCATCGTCCAACAGATGTTAAAGGACCTCAGTCTCCTCAGGAAATAGAGACGGCTCTGACCCTTCTTGTAGACAGCCTCAGTGTTCTTTGACCAGTCCAGTTTATTGTCATTTCGTATCCCCAGGTACTTGTAATCCTCCACCATGTCCACACTGACCCTCTGGATGGAAACAGGGGTCACCGGTGCCTTAGCCCTCCTCAGGTCCACCACCAGCTCCTTAGTCTTTTTCACATTAAGCTGCAGGTAATTCTGCTCACACCATGTGACAAAGTTTCCCACCCTAGCCCTGTACTCAGCCTCATCTCCCTTGCTGATGCATCCAACAATGGCAGAGTCATCAGAAAACTTCTGAAGATGACAAGACTCTGTGCAGTAGTTGAAGTCCGAGGTGTAAATGGTGAAGAGAAAGGGAGACAAGACAGTCCCCTGCGGAGCCCCAGTGCTGCTGATCACTCTGTCGGACAGACAGTGTTGCAAGCACATGTACTGTGATCTGCCAGTCAGGTAATCAAGAATCCATGACACCAGGAAACCATCCACCTGCATCGCTGTCAGCTTCTCCCTCAGCAGAACAGGACGGATGGTGTTGAACGCACTGGAGAAGTCAGAAAACAGGACCCTCACAACACTCGCTGACTTGTCCAGGTGGACATAGACACAGTGCAGCAGGTAGACGATGGCATCGTCAACTCCTAGTCAGGGCTGATAGGTGAACTGGAGGGGATCTAAGTGTGGCCTAACCATAGGCTGGAGCAGCTCCAGAACATATCATGCTTTTTTAAGCATTTTGATGTTTTTTACGTGGAAACAAGGATGATCCTTAACATCATCTGTTAAAAGCATCTGTGTAATGCCACAAATCTGTAACCAATTGGAATAGTTAATTGCAGAAATTGGCAAATCAGGATAGAGGCTTGCACACAAACTTATATTTTCTTTTTTCACCATTTATTCCAAGTTACTTAGAAAGATTATTCTTGCTGTCTAATTCGAGTATAGCACTATCTCAGAACAGCAAGAAAGGAAGTGTCTCTATAGATAGGTAGATATAATTCATCATTTTGGTTACATTCTAATGATTTCCCTTAGCTGGTTGAATGCAGCCATCACCTAGACATGTGAAAAGCTGGATGCATTTGAGAATTATAATAACTCAAACTGCCAAATCTAGCTTTCTGAAGGAAAGATAGAATTTAAGTTCAGCTTGTTTCCATGGATACATTAAAAAGCCTGTACATTCCAGACAGATGTGAGATTCAGCAAATCGATTGCATTGTGGTATGCTTTGGAATGTGCTCTAGAAATATATAAGCATTTGTCTGTGATGGTACAGGTATTGGGTCTGCTGTACATGAAGTTATAAACTCAAACAAAGATCTTAAGTATTATCTGATAAAGCTAGATTTGGGTAACTTCACTAAAGGGAGGTTATACTGTAGCTATCTACACTTTAAAGACTAGATCACTTTCCTGTTTATCCTCCATGGTGAGTTGAGTAACCAATGCCTACTATTTGAGTGTTGGATCCTTGTCCCTACCAAGGAGGAGGCACTTCCAGCTGGCAAAGTCATTCAAATGCAGTTCATTTATTTTTAGTGATGAATCTAAATTTAGGTAAAATTCTTAAAACACATTTAAAACTCACAGAGATTCTATCTTATAAAATATTTCCAAATTACAAATGATTTCTAAAACACAAAGGATTTCCAAAGCAGAGGTACTATTTTTATAAGCCAAGAAGACATACAAACAAGTTGCAGATGAACAAGTTGTCTATTGCAGAAATTGAGGGTGTAGGAATAGATTTTATTTCACCACACTTCCCTGTCATTCTTCTTGTAATCCCTTGACCATTCCTAACAAGCCTGACTACTCTCTTACATTTATACCGTTTTTCTGCCACTTGGGTGACTTCACACAGATGGTCTAAAAGCTTCTGGCAACAGAGATCACAAACACCCATGATGAATACCATGACGGCGACTCTGAGTACACACACCTCCCAACTATTGATAGAACAAGTATTTGATGTGCTAAATGATAGTATCAATCTGGTTTACAAACTTTCTTGATCTAAATAGGTTAGTCAGCATTGTCAGGCCAATTAACATAACCCCATTGTTTTACATTGTAACTCTAGAGCAGTCAGCTTCATGCTATGAGCCAGCAGTCTGTGCTTTATATATAGTGTGGTTTGTTTACAAAGTTATCATTTTAACTTTAGACTGATCATTGCTTGTAATTTACATTAAGAACTGAAGAGTGGCTCCCGTTTACGTACAACCAAAAGTTGAGAAAGTAATATTGATAGGAAATTTGACTTCCTCAAAATCAACCCTGAACTCTAGAAGTGTCAGTTGCTGTGTTAGAAAGCCGATCTTGGTAAAAAGGCACTGGACAGTGAATATCCATCAGATATCATCATGACTTATTCACCGAAACTATCCAAGGGAATATTGATTGGCCATGTTGTGAATCGTAGTCAAAAATGCTGAACAGGAAAGGTAGGTTATTAATGACATTTTACACAGTGTTTTGAGGTTTATTCTTTGTTCAGAGAAACCTAAAGCTAGCTTAATAATAGTGCATGCTTATGCAAGCTAAAACTAACAGTTAAAAAGTTGTTAACACTTACTCAATCTATCGATGAATACTATTCATCTGATGAGAGCAGGATGGATTTATCATTTCAGGTCAGTCCGAGCATGACAATTTTTTTTGTCTCACTGATGTAATTTTGATGAACATCAACTTAAATGGAATATCATAATGGAGCTAAAATTTAAATGGCCTGGCTTGTCATTGATCTTTGGTCCTACTCCATTTCCAGACTCAAAGCCCAAATATATGCTGTAAGCGTATAGGTTTGAAGTCTTTATTTTCATTTATATTCATATTTTACAGTTGTGTTAGACTTATCATCACCTAAAGATCTAATGCAAAATGCCATTCATTGCTTTATTTTTTATTTCTTGCAATACAAGAGGAGGTAACCTGGGCTATCAAGTCAATGTCAGCTCTCAGAGTAATCCAGTTAAGCTCATTGCAACTTTATGTCCCTGTACCTATTCTTTCTCACATGCTTATCAATACCCCTGATTCTTCTACCGCGTGCCTATTGTGGTAACCTACAGTCATCAGTTAAACTACCTATTAGCACTAAATAAGGATGCAGGAATGGACCGGAGTACTGGTGGAAAACAATGAAGATTTGTACAGCATTTCCTAATGCCATAAATCAGAACAGATGATGTGTCACTAGGGATTGTGAGGAGGTAACACTACCTGGTACGTCATTCTGTGGGATGACACACATTCTGACTGCAAATTGACAAGTGCAATTACAAAAAGAGCTCTATTAAAACTTTTCTTTAAGCTTTGGTGAGCACCTCATCAACTGTATTCTGAAGGAGTTCAAAATCCTACAGTTTCCTGGCCCTGTTTCTTAGGATAAATCCCTAGCGTCTGAATTTCAGAGTAATCCATAATCTGAACCCTCATTGAACAATTGAAAAAGAAAACAAAAAGTTTGCATTGATGTAGTGTTATCTCAACTCTAAGCATCCCAAAAGGGTTTATGTTCAAAATGTTACACTTTTAAAGAGAGTGCTTATTAATGACACGTTTTCAATCAATGATGTCACCATGGACCAGAACAGAATGGCAACCAATCTGTTGTTCAGCAAGCAAAAACTAATTTACCCAGAATGGTAAGATGGCGCCAATGAACAATATGACTAATGGTGACGTCTTGACGACAGTTCACGAAACCACTTCTTTTACATCTTCTTCTTGCAAATATGAATCTACTACTAAGTTACGTGTGTTTGATTTACATTTTGATGATGTGTTTTTGGGCTGATAGAGTGATCTGGTGCTTTTTGTCTCTGAGGGAGTTCGGTGAGGTTTGGAGCAGCTTGGCTGACCTAGAGGCCTGGAAGCTTGGCGAACCCATGACTGACACATTGCTTCCCTCTGACTGAGGTATTGAACAAGATTGAAGTCAATCGGGACGAGAACAGAGGACGTGCGGGCGTTCTGTGCCATCTGCCAGTGTTTAACCAGTTTTCCTTTCCCTCTTGATAGCTGCTGTTCCAAAAAAGATCAGCAGAGTCCTGGGATCCACATTGCAAGGATTGATCAACAAAACTCATGGCTGTGGATTCAGGTTGGATGACATTGAGATTCTGGTTGCTCTTTGTTGCTGGTTTTGAGTAGCTGGATTGGGGCGAGTGATGTGGACAAGGGCGGTTTGGCAAAGAAGGGCCCTGTGGCCTGCTGTGGGCTAGTAGTGCTGTGCTGAATGGAACTAATCTGAATAGTACTGGACTCCTGCTTTGATGTTTCAGATTGTATGTGTTGTTCGCTTGCCTTTTGTTGTTTGCACAATTAGTTCATTTTTGTGCCTTAGGTGTTTGATGCTTCCTTGAACATGTTCCATGGTGTTTCTTTATTTTGTGGCTGCCTGCAGGAGGATGAATTTCAGAATTGTATTCTGTTAATATACATTGATAATGATTTTACTTTGAATCTTTGAAAGCAGATTCTGTTTTAATATGGAAGAAGCCAAATTTATCTTTGAAAATATAGCAATTAGAATAGAAATACAGTGAGTGGAGGATAATTTTGTGCTAAATAAAATGCATCTCAGACATTTATGCCAAGGTGGTCACCAGACCAGATTGACAGGGAAGTCACAACCTCTTCCACCTCGGCAAACTATGCAGTTGTAGGTAAAAGTGTGGTTACTGTTTAAATACACAACCACTCACAACTAAAGTTGCACATATCAGGTTCCCTCAGAACAGGCAGGATTATTAAATGGCTGCTTTTATAGCGATTTTAGTTATGTATGAGAAAAGCAAGCACAAAACAGTACCACGGAAACTTTTATGTTTACCTTCAAGGCAGTCAGCATATTGATTTAACATTACATTCACACAATGACATATTATATAGTGCTTCTACTACTGTATCAGCATGGAGTCTAACACTCAGGTCTCTGAGATGGGTGTTGAAACCATCTTTCAGATACGCTGCACACAGAACACCACCTGATAGTATGTAACTAATTGCCTTGAATCATTTATTTTCACAGTGAGCTGAATGAGCTGGTTTGGAAGGAGCGTAGCTTAAATGCATTTTTAATGTCTTCTGTTTTTTCCTCTGCTCTTGTTCTACTTCATTTAAATTCAAAACAGTTCCTACACCAACCAATTGGAGAGCAATGCACTAGTGTAGAAATTATATTCCCTGCTATGCCACTGCCCAGATACTCAGTAAGCATCTGCAGCTCTGTGCAGTGAGCTTGCATTATCAAACCAGGACTTGTTATCACTGAATAAACTTTAGTTACTTACAGAAGTGTAAAATCTGGTCTTAAAGTTGATTTAGCCAGGGGTGGTAGTGGCAATAAGCCTCCACTACCTATTAAGTGCTCTCAATGGCATGCATTTCGTGTAGCCTCTGGCAACCAAGTCCAGCTCCTGGCCTTCACATGTGGCTAGCTATTAAGTCCAGTGGAACTATTTCTACTGACAGGAGAAGCAGAAAACTTGGGTTACTGGAGCCTTAACACCAATCATTTTGATAAGATGGGACTCCACAGCTGTGGATGGCAGTTCATCTCGGAGAAGGAAATTTCTGATCTCAAACCTCTGCTGCCTTGAAGCTATATCCACTCACGGGGAAGGCTTTGGGAGTAAACCTTGCGAAAAAAGGTCCAGAGCTGGAGCCCCTAAGGCAGTCCTACATTGAGTTCGACGCCAACTGACAACATTGGCTACACCACGGGTGCGAAACTCTATTGTTCCTTTGGATTAATCAGCTGCGTGGAGGGGGTGAGCCTGCTACTTGGGCAACAGCTTGGTTTCCATATCATACTGCTCTGGCTTGTGTACTGACAAGTGTATCACTTAGACAGCTGGGATGAAACATCCATGGTCTACCCTGACCAACGCAGGGCCTTAAGATGTAAAATTTACTTTGGAAAACTAACTGAGACATGACCAGATAAAAACATCTCAACACCATATTATAGCAGGAATAGCCGTGGTTAATTTGAGTAATTCAATTAATTAAGGTGAATAATTTGCATCAAAGATCTGCCAATGACACTGGAATTCCATTGAGAGAATTTGAAGTCACTGAGCTAAATTTAGAAAGGAATTAAGAAATTTTATTAGAGAGAGAACCACTTTCTTAAGTATCTGCTTTTGAAACTCACTATGTAATGAAAACTGTGGTCTTAATTCAGTCTAGCCCATATGTGACTCCCAACGAGGCAGTTGATTCCTAATTTCCACCTCCAAAGTAGTTGAACAAGTCTACCTGACTTTTGCATAATAGACTATAAAAATTTAAAGCCAATCTGCTAGTCATTATAGCAGTGAATACACCATACCATAAATTTGATTCGGTATTGGAATTCCTTGATAAGAATAGTGGCTGGGTCACTTAGCTAGCATTAAACGAAAACATTTTAAATAAACTGTCCTCCTGATCATGTTATATTTCTTTTGTTACTTCACCTCTTTACAAACTACCTACCATATATGACCATTAAAGATCCATGGACAGCAAATATTCACTGTTTTTCATTTTGTAAATCAATATATTAAGCCACGTTAATATGGGTGATCCTATGCTGCCAGGAAACAGTTATTGTCATCATATTATTCCCTTCCATTGTCATTACTCTTCCATGCTAGTATGGTGCTTTATTTTCCGCAGCATTCAATAAGGTGGGAGACTTGGAGGCTTCCTCTGAATCTATATTACCACCCAGTGACATTGTGAAGAAAAGGCATTTCAGGATGCATATTGTATACATTTCTCTGACATTAAATTAGACCTTTGAACTTTTGAACCTTTGATGGCAAGAAAGAGGCAGCAGTGGTCAATTCAAACAATGAGTTAATCATGTGAATGTAATATAGCTGTGAAGAAAACCAATCAAAGGGTTGCAGCACAAGCCACAATCTCCTATTTGCAATATCATCAGAATCCATTATATTGCAGCCTTGATACACAACTCCCAACAGAAATACATAGAAATATGCATATTTATAAGCCATCTTTCAGATATCTCATGACAATTTACAGCCAAAATTTGATTTTGAAGTCTGACTTGTATAAAGAATTCAATATCCAAGGAGACAGGATGTTGCCACAAACAGTAACATGATAATGACTAGATAATTTGGTTCCGTGATTTTGTCTACGACTATGAATTGACCTGGGTCAATATAACTTTCCTTGGTCAACTCAATGTCACTTAGAATCATCACCAAAATCTAGGACTTCTTACATAAGAAGGTACGTCTTCTACACTTTGATCAATGTTGTCAAAATTCCCATCCAGATAAGAGAGGTGGTGGTGCAGGTCTGTCGATCCCCAGAATAGCTGCAACTCCTTAAAAGGAGTGGTTAATAATCTCCTCACATGCAATAGCTTCCTGGGAACTGAGGACATTCACTTTTTTTTTGCTTCTTTAGTTCTTAAAATGTAAATGGAAAATGTAATCAGCTTGAGGTTTAAAACACAGCTTTGCAAACAAGCTCTGTATTTTGCAGACACTCTGTCTGTGTAGAAGCAGATGCTATCTTACAGCTTCCTGTCTCACTGTTCAAGAGTAGAGTGTAAGACATTGGGATGTTTAATTTGGGTTGTTTCAAACAAATAAGCTCTGAAGTTACTTAGTTAAAGGAAACTTGTAGAATAGATGGATAATATCATTTAGCATATCAGTAACTGATAATTGAAAGATTATGTGTTCATGGATGGTAGGTTTACAGCATATACGGCCTCAGTTGAGGCCAATGTCTCCAAAAATGCTTTTAGACCATTTGTATTAAAAGGATATCTGAGGAAATATCATAAGCTTGTGAAGTCATCCAAGTGGAAGAGAAACTGTATAAATGGAAGGTTAATGGTGCCTTTGCTTGCATCTTTGGAAACAGCTCTATTTCCATCTTTAATATCTTTCTTTTTCCATTTTAGGGTTCTTTTGAAGAGCCTGACCTGGAGTTATACGCCTACTACGGTTCTTTGCAGGAATGGAACCCACTCTCGAGGTTCCATAACTGGCCATTGTTCTGCATACCAAACAGCCCGGCTCAAATTCGGAAGCCTAGGATCTCGGGGTACTGGAGACAGGCGGATCGAGGATTGGTGTCACGACAGGAGACCCGTGTGTAATCGGAGGAGTTGGGATATCTGCTGTGTGCCTGGAGACCCGGGATCTTTGCGATCTTTAGGTATAGAGCTAAAAGAAAAACGACGTAACGGACATTTAACATCGTAAACCAGCAAGTTGTTTGTTATGTCTCTCCGCTCGCTGGGAAAATGGAAACACCTCTTTCTCTCTTATTAGAGAGAGAGTGAGCCTGTGGTATGTCGAATGCTGGGTGAAACTTTGGGGTAACTGCAAGTCTGTCTCTTTGCTGTTGCTTAGCTCAAGCTTGAGCGGTGCCAACGTTTATTTCTGCCAGTGGGGGGAGGGGGGAATTATTGTTCACTGCTGTTTACACGTGGGATAGGAGAGCTAGGGTCTTTGGGGTTCTAACATTTGACTATCATTCATTCCTTGGGGCACTCCTCTGTTTTCATGGATGGTTGCGAAGAAAAAGCATTTCAGGATGTATATTGTATACATTTCTCTGACATTGAAATGTACCTTTGAAATGCAGAGAGTATTTCAGGCTTATTAGAAATGGAGTAAGGAATATCAAGGATCATGGAAGAAACACTGAGTGAATCCATTCCTCCAGCTTCTGTTTCTTCGGTGAATGACTTGTTTGTCTGCAAATTATTGGTATGTCTTTTTAGTTTCTAGGAATTGTAACTATAATTCCTATAATTATAAAAACTTCCAATAAGATGGCAGCATACTCAGATGCAGTGACTCCTCTGGGGGCAACCAAAGATGTTTATGAGGCTATTATGAGGCTATAAGGCTAGAACTTGCGGGTATGAATTGGGATGATGTTTTTGCAGGGAAATGTACTATGGACATGTGGTCGATGTTTAGAGATCTCTTGCGGGATGTAAGGGATAAATTTGTCCCGGTGAGGAAGATAAAGAATGGTAGGGTGAAGGAACCATGGGTGACAAGTGAGGTGGAAAATCTAGTCAGGTGGAAGAAGGCAGCATACATGAGGTTTAGGAAGCAAGGATCAGATGGGTCTATTGAGGAATATAGGGAAGCAAGAAAGGAGCTTAAGAGGGGGCTGAGAAGAGCAAGAATGGGGCATGAGAAGGCCTTGGCAAGTAGGGTAAAGGAAAACCCCAAGGCATTCTTCAATTATGTGAAGAAAAAAAGGATGACAGGAGTGACGATAGGACCGATTAGAGATAAAGGTGCGAAGATGTGCCTGGACGCTGTGGAAGTGAGTGAGGTCCTCAATGAATACTTTTCTTCGGTATTCACCAATGAGAGGGAACTTGATGATGGTGAGGACAATATGAGTGAGGTTGATGTTCTGGAGCATGTTGATATTAAGGGAGAGGAGGTGTTGGAGTTGTTAAAATACATTAGGACAGATAAGTTCCCAGGGCCTGACGGAATATTCCCCAGGCTGCTCCACGAGGTGAGAGAAGAGATTGCTGAGCCTCTGGCTAGGATTTTTATGTCCTCGTTGTCCACGGGAATGGTACCGGAGGATTGGAGGGAGGCAAATGTTGTTCCCTTGTTCAAAAAAGGTAGTAGAGATAGTCTGGGTAATTATAGACGAGTGAGCCTTACGTCTGTGGTGGGAAAGCTGTTGGAAAAGATTCTTAGAGATAGGATCAATAGGCACTTAGAGAATCATGGTCTGATCAGGGACAGTCAGCATGGCTTTGTGAAGGGCAGATCGTGTCTAACAAGTCTGATAGAGTTCTTTGAGGAGGTGACCAGGCATATAGATGAGGGTAGTGCAGTGGATGTGATCTATATGGATTTTAATAAGGCATTTGACAAGGTTCCACATGGTAGGCTTACTCAGAAAGTTAGAAGGCATGAGATCCAGGTAATTTTGGCCAGGTGGATTCAGAATTAGCTTGCCTGCAGAAGGCAGAGGGTGGTGGTGGAGGGAGTACATTCAGATTGGAGGATTGTGACTAGTGGTGTCCCACAAGGATCTGTTCTGGGACCTCTACTTTTCGTGATTTTTATTAACGACCTGGATGTGGGGGTAGAAGTGTGGGTTGGCAAGTTTGCAGACGACACAAAGGTTGGTGGTGTTATAGATAGTGTAGAGGATTGTCAAAGATTGCAGAGAGACATTGATAAGATGCAAAAGTGGGCTGAGAAGTGGTAGATGGAGTTCAACCCGGAGAAGTGTGAGGTGGTACACTTTGGAAGGACAAACTCCAAGGCAGAGTACAAAGTAAATGGCAGGATACTTGGTCGTGTGGAGGAGCAGAGGGATCTCGGGGTACATGTCCACAGATCCCTGAAAGTTACCTCACAGGTGGATAGGGTAGTTAAGAAAGCTTATGGGGTGTTAGCTTTCATAAGTCGAGGGATAGAGTTTAAGAGTAGCGATGTAATGATGCAGCTCTATAAAACTCTGGTTAGGCCACACTTGGAGTACTGTGTCCAGTTCTGGTCACCTCACTATAGGAAGGATGTGGAAGCATTGGAAAGGGTACAGAGGAGATTTACCAGGATGCTGCCTGGTTTAGAGAGTATGCATTATGATCAGAGATTAAGGGAGCTAGGGCTTTACTCCTTGGAGAGAAGGAGGATGAGAGGAGACATGATAGAGGTGTACAAGATAATAAGAGGAATAGATAGAGTGGATAGCCAGCGCCTCTTCCCCAGGGCACCACTGCTCAATACAAGAGGACATGGCTTTAAGGTAAGGGGTGGGAAGTTCAAGGGGGATAGTAGAGGAAGGTTTTTTACTCAGAGTGGTTGGTGCGTGGAATGCACTGCCTGAGTCAGTGGTGGAGGCAGATACACTAGTGAAGTTTAAGAGACTACTAGACAGGTATATGGAGGAATCTAAGGTGGGGGCCTATATGGGAGGCAGGGTTTGGGGGTCGGTACAACATTGTGGGCCGAAGGGCCTGTACTGTGCTGTACTATTCTATGTTCTATGTTCTATGTTTATGTTGTTTTTGATTCTTTTTTTATGATTGCAGGACACTGTTGGACATTAAGAACTTTAAGTACTGTAGGACTATCCCATCAGTCTGCTGCTCGTCAGCAAAGGAACTGGAGGAGCTGGACTTGGTGTGGACTGTGTTGCTGCCTGCTACAGAAAGGCATCGGAATTGGTGCGTGAAGACAGTGCACAGTCTAACAGCACATAATTGTCTAGGACCTATTTTTGTGATTAAAAGACCCTTTTGAACATACCAGTGAATACTACAAGTCTGGTTCACTGGTTTATTGTTGAGACTGACAATGGGGGAGCTGCATGGCCTCAGCTGTGGTGCAGACTAGGTTTCATGCCAAGATACCACCTATTGCAGCCATCAGGAGGGGAGATACACACCAGGAGGGTGTGGCGTGGTGCTCATCCTGAATTGGGGGTAAGTCTCTTCTGTTGGTTCAGCCTCCCGGTGCTCACTAAATGGAAGATAAACTGGATTGTGTGCATTCATCTGTAGACTGCTGAGTGCTTGTTCTTGCTAACAACATTCAATCTCCATTAATTTACTGGGCATGTCACTTCAAGACTTGGGCTATGTATCTTTTTGTATGTTTATTTCTATCTTCTATGTGTTATGTATGCCATGTGCTGTGTATGACTGTTGGTGCTATGTTTTGCACCTTGGTCCTGGAGGAACACTGCTTCATTTGGCTGTATTCATGGGAATTCTTGTAAGGTTGAATGACAGTTAAACCTGAACTTGAACCTGAGCCCATATTTTGGAAACCCTTTATCCTTCGAGTTTAAGGAGTTTAAAAAATACTTTTCTTAGAAATGGTTTGTTATTTGGAAATGTTTCAGATAGAAATTCTCCGTGCGTTTTAAATATGTTTTAAGAGTTTTGTTTGGATTTAAACATGTACATTGAAATTAAAGGAACAGTGTTTGAACAATTTTGCCACCTAGGAGTATCTTCTCCTTAGTAGGGAGAGGGGACCCATCACTCAAATAGTGGGTATTGACAGCTAAACTCACTTGGAGAATAAACAGGGAAGTAAACTAGTCTTCAAAGATTGGGTAGTTACAGAATTATCTCCCTTTAATAAGAGTATTCGTAGCTATTTACATCAAATAGTGCTTAAGGTCTTTGAATTTAGAACTTTGCAGTCGGCAAACCTAATACCATCAAAAGAAGAGCATAGTTAATACAAGAATTATTCACAAGGTTAGACATGAGACAGAAATTGATCCCTTGTCCAACAAGTCCCCGGGGCCCAGAGAATAGAATGAATAGGCCCAGAGACTCCTGGGTACCAGGAACCACATTGGGCTTGGCAGCTCACCAAGCTCTCCGCTTCCACAGCAGGCTAATGAAATTTGGCATGAACCCTTTGACGCTTCCGAGTTTTTACTGATACAGCATAGAAAGCATCCTATCTGGACGCGCAACAGCATGCTATGGCAACTGCTCTGCCTGGGGTTTGTGAACACAGCTCAGCACATCACAGAAACTAGTCTCCCTCTCCATGGACTCTGCCTATGCTCCTTACTGCCTCAGTAAAGCTGTCAGGATAATCGATCAAAGACCCCACCCTCCTGAGACATTCTCTCTTCTCCCTTCTTCCATCGGGCAGAAGATACAAAAGCCTGAAAACATGCACCATCGATCTTAAGAACAGCTTCTTCCTCTTTGTACAAGGCTATGCAATGGCTCCCTATTATAATAAGTTGGACTATTGACCACACAATCTACCTTGCTATGATCTTGCACATTATTGATTACCCACACGGCACTTTCCCTGCAGACATTACACTTTATTTTGCATCCTGTATTATTTTATCATGTTCTACCTCAATGCATATGTATTGAATTGATCTGTATGAACTATATTCAAGACGAGCTTTTCACTGTACCTCAGTATATGTGACAATAATAAAACTATTTCAATTCCAATTCCCACTCATTCTTTTAACACAAGGCCAGGGCCAGATCTGTATTCTGTTCCTAACCTAGTGAAAACTGTTGATAAGTATTTGTTCATCATTGTGAATAACTGGAGTATATTCCTGACAGGAACAAGTACATCATGGTATAACACTGGAGTACAATACAAGTGGTCACAAATGTGCTGGCCGTATAAAATCATGGTACTGTATGGTTCTTTTCCTATATGTTTGCAAACAAGCTCTTCTCTTGACTCCTACAACTATGACTCTGACATCCTTTCTACAACTGGACCTTGACTTCCTAAGCAACAGACCATGATCAATATTAGCAAAATGCTTCCTCCATGATTGTCCTCAACACCAATGCCCTGCGTGGCTGTGTCCTCAATTACTCCCTATATTCCCTATACACTCATGACTGTATGGCCAATTTCTGTTCTAACTTTATTTACAAGTTGTAGATGACACCACTGTTGAATATGTATCACAAACAATGACCAATGGAGATGGAGTAGAGGAAGGAGATCTGGACCCTGATGGCATGGTGTCATGACTTTAACCTCTTTCTCAATGACAGCAAAATAAAGGAGCCGATCATTGGCTTCAGCAAGTGAGGAGAGTACACACACCTTCTGTAGCAATGATGTGGTTGAGAGCTTCAGACTCCTTAGTGTAACTATATCAAGTTGATGCTATGGCTAAGAAAACACAATAATGCCTCTACTTCTTCAGAAGTCTTAGGAGATTTTGATCCTCATTATTAGTCAATTAGTGTGATCAGCCCTAACCATTAGCAACTCTATTTGCTAAACATTATGATTCACTCAATATCTCACATAGTATAAGTCAATTTCATCCCACTGAGTCTCTGCCTATTCACCTTGTAAAAAATATCCATCTAATAATTTTCCTTGAAACCTACTCTCTCCATATTTCCATCAATTCTCCTCAGGTTCTAACACTCTATGAGCTACTTACAGTAGCCAACTGACCAATCAACTTGAAGAGCTATGGGATGTGAAAGGAAAGACATCAGACAGAGAAGCTTCATATTGACATCAATGGAAGTTAGAATTGAATACTGGTTCTAAGGGGCTGTGAGACAGTGGCTCTATTATCTGCACTACTATGACATCCTTTTCAAATGAAAGGACAACCTGCCGTGTCAATGCAGTGACCATTTTACTTTAGAAGTCATTCTGCTTTCTAAGCAGAAATGCTATATAAGCCCAATGCATTGTTTGCATTGGCTACATTTTTTGTGTGGTTTCTTGCTGTGAAGCTTTCCCTTCAATGAATATAGCAGTTAACAGGAACTGCTTTGGCTCTGTGCCTGTATTAAACTTGCACATTAAGATGTGGAGTCATGGTGTCAAACAGTGTTGAAATAAGCCACCTGGCTCACCAGATCCATGCTAACCAATGGCCATTCATTGATATTGATCGCATCTTGGAGCACTTCTGCATAGTCTTCTAGGCCTGAGAAGTTCAAGTACTCACCTACCCTTCTTAAATGCTGTCAGTGATTCTGCATCCCCCACTCTGTCAGGTAGTGTATCCAGGCTCTGGGTGAAAGAGTTTCTCCTCCTATCCCTTCCACCCTTTACCCTAATTTTATATGTGTCTTATGCTTCTTACATATTTTTCTGGCATTTCAAGTATTTTGCAATTTTGAGCTAGGGTTCATGCAGTAAATGGCTTCCAGCACATCAGTAAAGCAATTCGCACTGATCTCACTTGTGTGCTTGGATTCGGTCTTCTCGACCATCCATTAGTGGTAACCACCAAATTATCAATATTCTACATTGGACAAAGTTCTTTAGTGTTCCATTTCTGTCTTGATTCTGTGTTTCAATCATCTGATTGATGTGCTTACAGACTAAAGCACAAACTAGTTGTTCTGCACTTCAGGCAATTCTTTTACACATTTCTATGTGATTAAGTACATTCAGCTTTTATTTTAATGAGCAGTTTTTGATCTCTATTAGGTCTCTTCCTGTGCAGCCAGGAAGTAGAAAGTACACTGGTTGGCAGTAGGCCAGAGTTTTACATTAGAATGGAGAGAAAGAAGTTTCTATCTAAAGCCATCCTGTTATTTCCATAGCAAAAGCATTGCTTGTTAGTTGATATTAAACTGCTTAGAATTTAATCTAAAAATATGAATAAGATTTAGCTAAAATAGAATGTTATTTTTGAGTTTATTAGACACTAACCTATGTGCTAATGGTTTGCACATATTATTTACCTGCAGCATTTACTTGTTGGAACCTTAGAATATTTACCTGCAGGAAACTTAACTAAGTTCTTACTAATCTGTGCATATTTACTTGTGTGAATGGAACAATGTGGCAATTGCACTGTATTTTGTTGTTTTTCAGTTCATCCACTTTGGAAGGAATAATAGAAGAGCAGATTATTATTTAAATGGTGAAGGATTGCAGCATGCTGTTGTGCAGAGGGACTTGGGAGTGCTTGTTCATGAATCGCAAAAGTTGGCTTGCAGGTACAACAAGTTATTAAGAAGGCAGACGGAATGTTGGCCATCATTGCTAGAAGGATTGAATTCAAGAGCCGGGAGGTTATGCTGAAAATATATACAGGATACTGGTGAGGCCGCACCCGGAGTACTGTGTGCAGTTCTGATCTCCATACTTGAGGAAGGATATATTGGCTTTGGAGGCAGTGCAGGGGAGATTCACCAGGTTGATTCCAGGGATGAAGGGATTAACCTATGAGGAGAGATTGAGTTGCCTGGGACTATACTGTTTGGAGTTTAGAAGAATGAGAAGGGATCTTATAGAAACATACAAAATTTTGAAAGGGATAGATAAGGTAGAAGTAGAAAAGTTTTTTCCATTGGTGGGTGAGACTAGAACTGGGGGACATTGCCTCAAGATTCAGGGGAGAAGATTTAGGACAGAGATGAGGAGAAACTGTTTTTCCCAGAGAGTGGTGAATCTGTGGAATTCTCTGTCCAGAGAAGCAGTTGAGGCTTCCTCAGTAAATATATTTAAGGAACAGTTAAATAGGTTTTTACATAGTAAGGGAATTAAGGATTATGTGGAAAAGGAGGTAGATGGAGCTGAGTTTACGGACAGATCAGCCATGATCTTATTGAATGGTGGGGCAGGTTCGATGGGCTGGGTGGCCTACTCCTGCTCCTATTTCTCATGTTCTTATGTTTTCACTCATTATTCACTCTGTCAAGAAATTGAGTCTGCAGTAAAGCCAAGGGGTTAGATGCTATACCTTGACTGTCATGTCACTTTTGAATGGAGTTTGGCAGACTGTCTGGATGATGCTACAACACTTCAGCAAGGGCAGTACACCAGACATGCAGCTCCCAGTCTAAATGAGTGCCAAAACTGTAGTAGTGAGGCAAATTCTCATTTACATTCTTCTCAATTTCTGATTTCTAGTTCCAATTTCCTGCTGCCGTAATTTTTAAGGCACTTGAGTAAAATAATCCTTACCTTTCACACTACTTTATCAATGTAAATGTCATTTGCTGTTTGCGATGTTAGAAGACTTATTAACATAAACCTCTCTAGTTAATAGAATAGTCTGTCATCTTCCAACTGGGCATTCTTTGTTCAGGCATATTCTTAACCCTGCCATGAAATTCCACTGTTATCTTTTTTTGAGAACATTTCTAGACTTACTACAAATGAGTTGAATGATTGATATACCTGATCATGCAACCTCCCTCAGTCTGAATATCATTATGATGCAATTCCCTCCAAATGGACGATCGCACACCAAAACGTGTAAAAGCCGCCATCACTTCATTAGCTTTTGAACTTAATGGCTGAACCTTCTGAGGTATGAAATTAACCATAGTACTCTTTTCACGCTGATGTCTGTACTGTTGGAACTTTTGGTATTCAAGTGCCCACACACACCTGAAATTGTTCTACTAAATGCATTGTATCAGCATCACCAAAAGAATAGTACAGATCCTCACCACAGGTGGATCCTCACAACATCTTAGTCTGTGCTATTCCCTCTGATCTTGCTGATTCTGGCAGATATCCTCTCCCACACCTACACAAGACAGCACCTCGCAGGGTTAGCCTCCAATGCACTCAGTAACACTATCAGTGCCTTGGACTTCTACTTTGGCCTTTGAGGTTTTCTGGCTTGACTCTAGGTCCATTTCTCTTTTCTTCACTCAGTGTTCAATCTCGACTGCTTCTTTGTCAATTTGTAAAGTACATAAGATTGCTGCTCTTGTGTAGGGATCCATGGCATAAAAAAGGTTGGGAACCCCTGCTTGAGCAGATAAACTGAGTCACATGGAGAATTTTTAAAGTAAAGCACATCTTAATTTTTTCACACTTTCTGCAGTGAAGCACTTTATTGCTGGATCCTAGTTGAGGGATACACTTCAACCAGGATGCCCCCAAAAAAAACTTGTCTCCCTCTCTTCAAAGTTTGAAAGTTCAAAGTACATTTATTATCTAAGCGTGTATACAATATACAACCTTAAGATTCATCTCCTTACAGGCAGCCGCAGAAAAAAAGATGGTCAGACACCCAAAGAGGAGTAAAAACAAATAAATTATGCAAACAATAAAAGTAAGCAAATAAAGTTCAAAACTGAAGTTCATGGAGGTGAGTCAACAGCCACAAAGCCAATCACAGCTGATCCAGAAGCCCATTACTTGCAGGCCATGGAGGAGTTTTAATGAGATAAAGTGACTTGATGGTTAGAAAATACCCATAACGTTGGCATGTGATCTATGGTATTAACCTGCTGAGGTTACATCGTTGTTCTTGTTATAAACTAGAGTGTTGTCTGCCTGCCAAGAAAGGCTTGCTGTCTAATAATTAAGATGAGCTCTAGCTATCCAGCACTCCTGGTGGGGTGAGAGGTCAAACCATAGGCTCAAATTGCTCAGACATGCCAGGAGACAGACCACTGCAACAGGTCAAAACAGCAGCAATTAAAGATGAAAAGAAAAAGATGAGGAAGTAAATTCTCTCATATTTTAAATGATAACAAGCTCTGAGGTGTATTTCAAGGCATCAGTACTTTTCCAGACTGGGTGGTATGAATATCACTAAGCTTCTCCCCTGTGATTTGTGGTAACTCCTCATCTCTTCAGTGCGCTGTTGCCTTATTGTGTGGTCCACAGTGCATTCCTCTCGTTTCTTATTGATCTTGTACAGGCTTACATTTTTATCAGCATTCAGCACATATTCCAATGCCTCACTGCTTTTCAGCAGACCAGTTATCACACATATGTGATTGCTTTGTGGCAAAACATCTTGCAGGGATCGCATCATTCTTTTCTCCAATGAACTGCTGGCTTAAATTGCAATGTTTCTTACTTTATCAGTCACATCAACAAAATTGCACATAGATGTAAATGAATGATTTACAGATAGAACATTTATTTTTTGTGGATTTGATAGTGCAAGAACTGTTTACTGAGACAACAAAACTGTTCCTCTTTGAGTACTGCCATTAGGTGTTGCACAGGGCGGCTGGAATGACTGGAGGAAGTGAACCCAAGAGCAGGACTCAGGCACGGAGACTTGACATGGAGACGAACTTGGACCTGACTTGGACTTGGAACCAGGAGTTCGACTCGGGTCCAGGACTTGGACTGGGACTTGACCTGGACACGAAGTCTGGACTTGACTGGACATGGAGCCTTGACTTGACTGGACACGAAGCCTTGACTTGACTAGACACGGAGCCTTGACTTGACTGGACACTCGGGGCCTTGACTTGGACTGGACATTCGGAGCCTTGACTTGGACTGGGACTCAGAACCAACAAAACAAAACAACGAGAGACCACTCGCATCCCGAGTCGGAGCAGCGGCAAAAACGGCCGGACCCACTCAGCTGGACACGAGACGACAAAAACAAACTACAACAGACAAAACATATTTTGACACGGAGAAGCACATAAAGATGTTCCCTTATTCCCGGTGGCTTGGAACATTCATCACCGCCCAGGCTACGGTGACGGACCGGCCTCTTGACTCGAAGCAGGAACAGCGGATGACAGGCTCCCGACTCGACTCTTTCTCGGCAGCCTGGAACGAGCATAGCTGCACTGCTGAGGTGATGAACCAGCAGCGAGTAGATGAAAGCTGGAGCTTTTATGCTGACCCATTCGAATAAGGATCAGAAGCCCCAATCAAGGAGCCCAGTGGAACACAGGGAAAAGGAAATCAACTGAAACACGGAGTCAACGGACCGGACCATGACATTAGGCTTTACTCCCTCACTGTAACCTGGTAGATAGACTACAGTTATAGTCATAGAGTTACAGAACACTATTGTACAGAAACAGGCCCAT
This sequence comes from Mobula birostris, assembly GCF_030028105.1. NCBI lineage: Eukaryota > Metazoa > Chordata > Chondrichthyes > Myliobatiformes > Myliobatidae > Mobula > Mobula birostris. Next base: position 70,405,974 of record NC_092374.1, read on the forward strand.
CCAGTCTCTGCTGAAATATTAATCTGCCTAGCCCATCGACCTGCACCTGGACCATAGTCTCCTATATCTCTCCCATCGCTGTACCTATTCAAATTTCCTGTAAATGTTATATTGGAACCAAACCTGCATCCACCACTTGGGCTGGAAGATCATTTCACATTCTCACCACCCGCTCATTCTCGTCCATATTACCTGCTTTCTGTTTTCCTACCCAAGAATCCCTGATCACTACAGCTCACCTCTTCTCTTCCTTTCCCCACTCCCCCCACTTCCCTTCTAAGCCACAGAGTCAGATTCAGTGCCAGAGACCTGACCACCATGGCTTTCCTCTGCTAGGTCAATTGCCCAAAAGTGTCCACAATGGTACACCTGTTGTTGAGGGGTATGTCCATGGTATACTCTGCACTGGTTGCCTATCTCCATTCTCTCAGTTGCCTGTGTCCTGCTCCTTAGGTGTAACTACCTCCCTGTATGTGCTGTCTCTCAACCCTACGGCCTCCCAAATGATCTGGAGTTCATCCAGTTCAAGCTCTAACTCTTTTACATGCTCTTTTAGAAGCTGCAAATGGATGCACTTTTCTTAGGTGAAGCAATCAGGTCTCATATCCCGCAATAGGAATATTGCACTATCCTGCCTGGCATCCCCACTGCCCAAAATGTGCAAAAACAAAGAAAGAACAAATAATGAAAAAAAAATCTACTTACAGACTACACCTCTCCTTGCTGAAGCCTCGATGAGTCAAAGCCTCAAATTTACACTCTACTTCTGGCCCACTCACACAAAGGCTGCTCTACTTAAACCATAAGACTATAAGGTATAGGAGCAGAATTAGATCATTTGGCCCATCAATTCTACTCCTCCATTTCATCATGGCTAATCCAATTTTCCTCTCAGTCACAACCTCCTGCCTTCTCCTCATATCCCTTCATGCCCTGACCAGTCAAGAATCTATGAACCTCTGCCTTAAATATACATAAAGACTTGGCCTCCACAGCTGCCTATAGCAAAGATTTCCACAGATTCGCCACTCTCTGATGAAAGAAATTCCTCCTCATCTCCATTCTAAAAGGATGACTTCCTGTACTGAGGCTGTGTCCTCTGATCTTAGACTCTCCCACCAGAGGAAACATCCTCTTCACATCTACTCCATCAAGATCTTTCACCATTCAATAAGTTTCAATGAAATCACCCCACATTCTTCTGAATTCCAGCGAATACAGGCCCGGAACCAACAAACACTCTTCATATAACAAGCCATTCAATCCTGAAATCATTTTTGTGAACCTCCTTTGAACCCTCTCTAGTTTCAGCACATCTTTTCTAAGATAAGGGACACAAAAGTGCTCACAGTTCTCAAAATGAGGCCTCTCTAGTGCTTTATAAAGTCTCAACATTACATGCTTGCTGTTATATTCTAGCCCTCTTGAAATGAATGCTAATATTACTTTTGCTTTCCTCACCACAGACTTGACCTAACTAATCCAGAACTTGTTAAACTCTGTTTTAAATATACTCAATGACTTGGCCTCCACAACAATTTGTGACAATGAATTCCACAGATTCACCAATCTGTTAATGTTTCTATACAGAGTTAAAACTCATTATTGTTAATATTTAAAATGGTACCCACTTGACATATGGTCTTAATTTTTTGGTTGAGTTAAACATGATTTGAGTGGGGTGAGTTTTGGTTTTGTGTTTTTTCCCATTGATCATATAAGAATGAAATGAAATGTCTGCAGTTCATCCAAAGGAAGGAAAGTAGGCAGCTGTAGAGCTGATGAAACAGGCCAATTAGATCCAGGGTAAGGGGGGTAAGACAGGGATAAGGAGTGGGGGCTGTTGCATGGTCTGGCTGTTTTATATACAGCTTAGAAGTGTTCAATAATAATGACCTATGACAGATGTGTTGCCAACACTGCTGAGACTTCATCACATTGGCACTGTTTCTCCTGTCAGTCTTGAAAACACCACAGCCGCTGCTGGACTCAAAAGAAATCTCCATGAGCTCCGTGGTGGTGTGGGTTACCTTTTTTCTGATGTGTGTTTCTATCAGCTGTCTCTTGTCAAATATCTGACTCAGCAACTCAGACACAGCTGAGCAGCCAGTCAAGTTGAAAATTTGTATCAGCAAAGAAACCAGAAAGTAAAATCTTTCTTTCAACATTTCGCAGAGAGGTGAATATAGATTAACACATGCAAATGGAATGAGAATTGTGGTTGCAATTTCATAAATCTAAAATAAAATAAAACAAAGAAATTATGAATGTAACTAAAATGATAGCAGAAAATACTAGAAATCGTCATCTCCGGAATTTCTTAAGACTCTTTTCAGAGATGCAGTCTATTTTCCAGCATTTCCTGTGTTTATTTTAGACTTCTACCATCTGTACTAAAATTTTCTGAAAGTGATTGGTGTATTCAAAATTTTAATTTGTTTCTCAGGTGAGTAAGATTGTTCAACTTAATATGCCAAAGAAATTTTCAAATTTGCAATGAAAGTATTTATGGGGACTGTAACAACAGGACAAATTTTGGATTGGTAAATTTAACAGTATGTTTGTAGATGTTGGTGTCATGCTCACTATACTACTATCAAGGAGGGGTACAGGAGCCTGAAGATCCACACTTAGCATTTTATAAACAGCATTTTCCCCTTCACCATCAGATTTGAACAATATCTCACTATTCCTCTTCTCCCTATTTATTTGTTTGTTTGTTTGTTTGTCAATTCATCATAATTCTTATGTCTTACATTGCATTGCTGCCACAAACAACAAATTACTCAATGTCAGTGATAATAAGCCTGATTTTTGAGAGCAATACTTTCTCTGTAGAAAAGATAAACCACAATGTTATAGCACAATGCAAAAGAAGACTTGGTCTTCCATAGCATTGTTGGGGTAGCATTTAAATAGTATTTAATTGCTGTAGGGGGAAATATGATGCTATTAGGCAGGAACTCAGGAACATAAATTGGGAGCGGATATTCTCAGGGATATGCACGGCAGAAATATGGCAAATGTTCAGGCAGCATTTGCATGGCGTTCTGCATAGGTATGGTCCATTCAGGCAGGGAAAGGATGGTAGGGTAAAAGAACCATGGTGTGCAAAGGACGTAGAAAATCTAGTTAAGAAGAAGAGAAAAGCTTATGAAAGGTTCAAGAAACTAGGTACTGTTAGAGCTCTAGAAAATTACAATTGTGCCAGGAAGGAGTTCAAGAATGAAATTAGGAGAGCTAGAAGGGGCCTGGAGAAGGCCTCGGTGAGCAGAATTAACGAAAACCCCAAGGCATTCTACAAGTATGTGAAGAGCAAGAGGATGAAACATGTGAGAACAGGACCATGTCGGAATAGGTGCGATAGTGGAAATGTGCATGGAGCCGGAGGAGGTAGTGGAGTTACTTAATGAATACTTTGCTTCAATATTCACCAGTGAAAAGAACCTTGGCAATTTTGGAGATGACTTACAGTGGACTGAAATGCTTAAATATGTAGATATTAAGAAAGAGGATGTGCTGGAGCTTTTGAAAGGTATTAAGTTAGATAAGTCACCAGGACCAGATGATATATACCCTAGGCTACTGTGGGAAATGAGGGAGGAGATTGCTGAGCCTCTGGCGATGATCCTTGCTTTATCAATAGGGACGGGTGAAGTACCAGAGGATTGGAAGGTTGCAAACATTGTTTCCCTGTCCAAGAAAGGGAGTGGAGATAACCAAGGAAATTATAGACCAGTGAATCTTACTTCAGTGTTGGGCAAGTTGTTGGAGAAGATCTTGAGAGGCAGGATTTATGAGCATTTGGAGAGACATAATCTGATTAGGGATGGTCAGCATGGCTTCGTCAAGGACGATTCATGCCTTACGAACTCAACTGAATTTTTTGAGGATGTAACAAAACACATTGATGAAGGTAGAGCAGTGGATGTAGTGTATATATGGATTTCAGTAAGGCATTTGATAAGTTTCGCCATGGATGGCTCATTCAGAAAGTATTCAGGCATAGGATCCAATGAGAGTTACTTTGTGGATCCAGAGCTGGCTTGCCCACAGAAGGTAAAGGGTAGTTGTAGATGGTTCATATTCTGCACGGGGGTCAGTGACCAGTGGTGTTCTGCAGGGATCTGTTCTGGGACCCTGCTCTTTGTAACCTTTATAAATGACCCGGATGAAGAAGTAGAAGGGAGGGTTAGGAAGTTTGCTGATAACACATAAATTGCGGGGGTTGTGGGTAGTCTGGAGGGTTGTCAGAGGTTACGGTGGGACATCGATAGGATGCAGAACTGGGTTGACAAGTAGCAGATGAAGATCCACCCAGATAAGTGTGAAGTGGTTCATTGTGGTCGGTCAAATTTGAAGACAGAATATGATGTTAATAGTAAGGTCCTTGGCAGTGTGGAGAATTGGCGAGATGCTGGGGTCCATGTCCATAGGACACTCAGAGCTGCTGCGCAGGTTGACAGTGTTGTTAAGAAGATGTATACTGGGTTTACCTTTATCAATAGTGAGATTGAGTTCAAGAGCCAGAAGGTTATATTACAGCTGTATAAGACCTTAGTTAGACCCCGCTTGGAGTGCTGTGTTCAGTTCCGGTCACCTCACTACAGGAAGGATGTGGATCACATAAAGAGAGTGCAGAGGAGATTTCCAAGGATGTTGCCTGGATTGGAGAGTATACCTTATAAGCATAGGTTAAGTGAATTTGGCCTTTTCTCCTTGGAGTGATGGAGGAAGAGAGGTGACCTGATAGAAGTGTATAAGATAATGATAGGCATTGATCATGTCGATAACCAGAGGTTTTTTTCCCAGGGCTGACATGAGGGGGCATGGATTTAAGGTGCCTGGAAGTAGGTACAAGGAGGATGTCAGAGATAAGTTTTTCACACAGGTGAATGGTGGGTGTGTGGAATGCACTTCCAGCAACAGTGGTAGAAATGGATGCAATGAGGTCTTTTAAGAGACTCTTAGGTAGGTACATGGAACTTAGAAAAATAGAGGGCTGTGCAGTAGTGCCTATAATGTGCTGTAGATTTCTATGTTTCTATGTATGGTGAGAGAGAAGCTTGGTATGATTCCCCTAATAGTATAGTCAGTATTTTCAACATTTTGCATCCAATCAGGTAAAGACCTCCATAGGTCCTTGGGGCTATTCAACATCCTCACTAACTCTGGAAAATCTCTGGTTTATGACTTCTCTAAGTGGAGCGGGGTAGTGTGTCTGGGTTATACTGGGCCTCTTTAAGTTCACACACTGAAGCATATAGAAGCTATTCATAACCATGGATGAAAGCAGGAAGCAGTCTGCTGAAAGGACTAAGCAGATCATGCAGCATTTGTGGGAGGAAAGAATCGTCAACGCCTCTGGTCGAAATCCAGCATCAGGGCAGAGCGTGGAGTTGTATGGCCAGTGTAAAGATGAGGAGTGGTGAGGAAGGATTCCAATAGAATTGGCCGACTGAGGAAGGGTGTAAGATGACAGGTTGTTTGTGCTAGCAGGGTAGGTGTTCAGGGGTGGAGCTGGAAGACAGAGGAAGATAGACAGAAGCACACAAGATCCTGCAGATGCTGGAAGTCAATATACACAAAATACTGAAGGAAGTCAGTGGCCCAGGCAGTATCTGTGGAGGGAAAGGAGCAGTTCACATTTTAGGCTGACACCGTTCATCAGGATTGAGAGATGAATAGTTCATTTCACTCTATAGATGCTGGAGTTCCTCCAGCATTGTGTATGTGTTGATCGAGAGATGGGGGCAGACAAAATGGGAGAGGAAAAGGAGAGGAAAAAAAGGTGGGGGGAGAGGAGTGTGAGAACAAATCACTGCTGCTGGAGAGTGAAAAGTGGGAATACAGAGTGCCACCTGTGTTAAGCTCTGGCAAGTAAAGGGCTTGGTAATGGGGACCATTAGGGGAGAGGTAAAAAACCAGAGTGTGGCTGGGTGTGGGGAATGTATGTGTGAAGTGGCTGGATGGAACCAGATGGGTGAAGAGGGCTGGGTTGTGTAAGAAAAAGGACCAAAATAGAAGGAGTTTGGGAGGATCAGAAGAGGGTAGGAGGATAAAGCAGTTACTTAACATTAGAAAACTCAATATTCAAATCATTAGGTTGTAGACTACCCAGGTAGAATATAATCCAGCTGAATTTAGACTTCATTTACTCCTGGCAGTAGAGAAGACCAAAGATGGACAGGTCAACATGGGAATGGGAAGGGGAATTGAGATTGTCTGCAGCTGAGAGCTTGGGGTGTCTTAAGGGAGTGAAACTTACAGTGGCACAGCATTACCAGTGGAAGGAGTGCACTACCTCAGAGTGAAAACCTACCTGGTTGCCCCCATCTATAGAAAAGTCTGTCTTTCCCACATTCATCTTATTAGACACATCAAAGTGCACAAAGTTGCACAATGAAGAGTAGATTTAAGTCCCATTTGATCCCAAGGAAGACAGAAAGATTAGCTTTATTTGTCACATATGCAATGAAACATAATGAAATGCATTGCTGACATCAAATCAAATCACCAAAGATTGTGTTGGGCGCAGTCTAGAAGTGTTGCCATGGTTCCAAAGCAAATATAGCATATCCACAACTTACTAAACCTCATCCATATATCTTTGGAATGTGGGAGGAAACCCATGCAGTCATGGGGAGCACATATTAACTCCTTAACAGATGAACATGGGAATCTAACCCCGATCGGTGGTTGCTGGTGTTGTAAAGTGATTGTACTAACCGCTACGCTGTTGTGCTTGCCCTACACTACCATGCTGCCCCATTAGGGATTGCCTCCAAAGAGTGATAGGTCTGAAATCAATATACTATAATTAATCTTTATTGTAATGAAAGTAGCACAGCTCTCATTATGATGATACTTTGAGGGAAAAAAGGCCATACTGGACTGCCTAATCCATCAACCCTTGGCAAGAAATAATGTGCATCTCTCTGCTGGTGAATAATTAATAAATCTCAATAGCCCAAACCAATCTCAGTTTCATTTCAATGAAATACTCCTATAATACACTTAGGACTTCGAATTATTTTATATGTTTCTTCAACTATATTTTATTGAGTCAATACCTCTCCATAACCGATCATAAGTTATAATGTCTGCAGATTGTGTTTTAATTGCAACATTAAGCACTGAAAGATAAAACATTTGAATGAATTTGCATTTTGGTCACCAGGGATCAGAAATGGTTTAACTTCAAATCTATTTTATGAACAGAAACAAAGTTGTGTTGTGGGAAGTGATATGGTATGAAATTAATCATTGGCTAAATGTACTGTTATAGAGACAGCACAAGGATTTCAATGGGATGGATTTCATATGTACTGTATAACTGGCTGATACCACCATACTATTTGCTTAATGCGACTATCTGAGGAAAATTATCAGATCAGGTTGCATCATTTCAGTGGATCACAGGGAATCTCAAAGGCACATTGCCTCCCTTCCCCAATTAATACCTTGAGTATCAGTTCCAAGCTTTTGCTGATGAAACTGAATGCATCCACCTCTGCAACACAAGTCTTGCAAATCAGTTGCATTAACCATTGGAATTCCACACTCTTTGCGTAACCATACCAAATTGATATTACATTTAAAAGCAAGGCTACTTTTGCAAATGACGAAGTAATACAGGAGACTAAACACAATATTGAAGCTGGAAAGAACAACATTGGAAAACAGTGTATAACCTCTATGTGTTAGCATATAGATCACAGACAGCAGAGCACAGGAGCAGGCCTTCCAGCCCACCCTGTCTGCAATAACCATGAAGGCAAACAAAACACATCCTCTCTGTTTGCACATGATCTGTATCCCACCATTCCCTGCCTGTTCCCCTGTCTCTTAAACATTGCTGTCATACCTTCTGCTACCTCTTCTGACAATGTGTTCTATTTTCTGTGTATTAAACTTCCCTCGCAAGTCTGCTTTAAGCATTCCTGTTTATATCTTAAAGCCATGCTCTCTAGTATTTGATGCTTCCACCCTGGGTAAATACTCTGACTATCTTCCCTATCAATGCCTCTTATAATTTTATAAACGTATATCAGGTCTTCCCTCAGCCTCTGACACAGCAAAGAAACAATCCAAGTTCGCCCAGTCCCTCTTTATAGCTAATACACTTCAATCCAGACAAGTTACCAGTAAACCTCTTCTGCTAAAGCATCCACATTATTTCTGTAAAGCAGTAACCAGAATTACTACACTATGGCCGAACCAACATTTTATAGAGCTGCAACATGACTTGCTAACTTGTATACTCATACCTTTATGTCCCCAACTGATGAAGGCAAGCATCCCTTATACTTTCTTTAACACCTTATTCATTTGTGTTCCACTTTTAGGGAGCTGTGGACTTGACCTCAAGATCGCTCTGGACAATAATATTCTTTAGGGTCCTGCTATTTGACCTCCTAAAGTGAAGTATCTCACACTTGTCTTGATTAAACTCCATTTGCCACTTCTCTGCACAAATTTCCAATGGATCTTTATCTTGTGAGTAGTGTCCATCACTGTGGTCTTCCAAGAAACCATTATTTTGAAGAACACGGCAGAAAATTTCCAGTTTTGTCTTGCACATGAGGTATTCAGTTGCATATATTCATAGTTAAAGCACTCCACAGGAGTGAGCACTTCTTTCACAGATGGGAACTGAAAGAATTTCTGCAATGTAGTGATGTCTGTCCATCACATGACCGGCCACTGTCCACCTATGCAGTATTGTAGGAGGCACTGACATGATATATTAAGTAGTCACTGACCCTGCTGAATAGTTGCCAAGCTGAACATTTTGCTCTGAAAAAATTCCAGTTGCTTTTTAGTTACCACACAAATAAATAAACTACTTAACAGGCTGTCGTTAATGTCTCGGTTTCTTTTAGGGCACAATCTTCTCTCTACCTCTCTTAGCCCATATCACAATCCACCAGAAGTGATACTGCTTGTAGAAATCCTTCCTGTGCCAATCTTAGTCTCGGCAAAATGGGGAGCAAGAGAAGATTGCTGAAGGCTCATATCCAGAAGCCTTAACCATTCAGCACATTCGGTTATTATATCTAATCTAATTCTCCGAGAGAGCTTTCTAAATTATTCCCACTGTTCTTACCCTCAAGTACATTGCAAAGCTGCTTCCATGACCTTTTCAGGTACAACATACCAGATCACAGCAATCTGCAGTGTAAATTTAAACTTCCTTTCTTCTCAGTTCTTTTGGTATTTATATTCTCTGGTTCACAAACAATTTTCCACTGCAAATGGTTTCTTCTCATCTATTACATCAAAGCCACTTGCATGAAGAAAGGTTTGAAGACCAGCAACAAAAGCAGGCAAATGGCAAACAGATCTTATTCAAGCCTACATTCAAGTAGAGTAAGGTAAACCTTGAGCAAGAAGAACTGTTCCCATGGGACAAAGGAAATTTGTACCAAAAGCTCCAAATACATGGCAAGCTACCTCTGATTATTGGGAAGAATGAGCAAGTGGGATCCTTTACCCAGACATGAACACTTTTGCAAAGAGCATTTTGTATATACAAATAAGGGAGCTGGCTTCTGGTTTACATTAATACTCCATTCTTGGTTTACCTTGATGTACTTGGGGGTGTGGCTGGGTATACATATAGAATAAAATGTGTTTAGTTTCAAAATCAAAAAGCTGCAGATGCTGCAAAATCTGCAATAAAAAGTGAGAATTTTGTCAATGCTGACTTGAGTTAATATCACTGGCGGATGACCTCTTACTTGGACAGTTTCCTTGGAAGTGGTGCTGAAAGAGGTAGTGACGATCCTTCCTTTAAGTGACTCTCCCAATCAATGCCATTCTTTTAAGATTATTCTGCCCCAACCCTGGAATATATAGTTACCAATATTGTGTACTCCTGGTCTTCAAATTTTCCCCAAAAACTCCCATCTTCAAGGTTCTTCAAATCTATAGCCCTGGTCTCCCATTCCTAATCCCTATGACTCCCAATATTCCTTCTATATGCCAGACCCACATAACCACATATAACTGTGGTACTAACAGTGACTAGCTTTTTTGTTTTCCTTGCCTGTACAATATAATAGCATCCTATCTTCATGACAGTCAATTCCAAGTTCTGATACAAGATTGCTTAGGACATTATTATTCATACAGAAGATGCAAACCTCACTGTAAAGGACCTCCATTAAATGGGCACACCAAAACTTTTAGTGAATTAAAGGAGCTAATGGCCTTGATTATTTATAAGCTTACATTTTGGCTGAATTAGGCTACTTGATTTCCACTTTAATCTTTATATTCTGGATTTATTTCCAAAGCTAACTAAGTTTATGCATGTAGCATCCTCCCACAGAGAAATGGTCAGTTAAAGAAACTGATAATCCTCAACAAAATGAACGGCCTCATCTCAGACTGATTTGCTAGCACAGCATCACCATGTTCAATCATGAGGAAACGATTTTGTTCAGTAGATAACAGCAAGTGCAGCAGTCTTTTTCTGGTGCCGCCTGAAAAATCCTTGACACAGTTGCAAATATTAAGTGTGTGCATTGAATTTAACTTCATTCTCAGGCTCTTCTTGTGCATGCAGGGATTTGTATCTAATCCTCCAGCAGGAACACTGTAATGCTCTAATTTAAAACAGATCAAATTTATTTTATCTTGTTTGATGATAGACAAGAATAATGTGCAGAAACTGAAAGGAATTTTTCATTTCATTGATGGTTGCGGAATACTTCATTCTGGTTCAGTAGTTTGATTAAACTTTGCATTTTATTTAGATTTGGAATTGCTTTCAGATTCATAAAATCCATTTTAGATTTGTTGAGACAACTTTTCATGTAATCGTATTTAATCACTTCCTTTTTAAAAATGAGTTTTCCTGCATTACATGCTTTCTCCAGCCTAAATCCTATGACCTCGGAATTTTTCACTGTTTCCTCATGCAATGACAAAGAATTGCGTGGGTTGGGGGTAGGAGGATCATGTTAGTTTAGTTCAGAACACTGAGTTTGCCATATTCTGCTGTAGGCGAACCCAAATTGACAACTACAAATGAGAAGTTCAAACAGGAGCTGAGCTTGACAGAGCCTCAGATTCCTGTCAGCAGCACACATAGCACAGACAATTTAATGCAACCTCAGGGTTTAAAGTTCCAAGTAAAATCAGCTCCAGTGCTATTCAAATGTGCATTGACTTGAAAGGGGTTCCCCTGTCTACACCAATAGTGTTAAGGTTGAGAGGATTGTGAGCTTCAAGTTCCTCGGAGTGAACATCACCAAAGCTTGTTCTGGTCCAGCTGTGTTGATGTCATGGCCAGGAAGGCTTACAAAAGCCTCTGTTTCATCAGGATGCTAAAGAAATTCAAATTATCCCCCTTGACTCTTACCAATATTATTGGTGAACCATAGAAAGCATTCTATCTGGATGAATAACAGTTTAGTCTGGCAATTGCTTAGCATGTGACCACAAAAAGCTGCAGGGAGTTACGAACACAGCTCAGAACATCAAAGGAGCAACATCTCCTCAATGGACTCTGTCTATACTTCTTGCTGCCTCAGTAAAGCAAGCCAGCATCATCAAAGTGCCCATCCACACCTAACAAACAACCAGAATGGTATTTATCGTTGCCCTTGCAGTTTTGGCTCCTTGATCAATTTTGAAGTTAACTACTTCACCATTGGCAAGTCTAGCTTTAGCTTCCATGATTCAGGGCAATGGGCTTCCTTGTGTAAAGATCTCCACTTTTCTCTTTTACCTGACCATCACTTTCCATGTCCACTGATTCCTTGAATATCAAAAAGTCTATCATACCCTATTTTAAATATTCTCAGTGACTGAGATTTCACAACCCTCTTTGAGAGAGCATTCTAAAGAATTATTTTGGTCCTAAAGTGGCACTTTACTCAAGGAGTCAAGGAGCCTTTGACTCCTGGTTTTTTGACTTCTCAGCTAAAGGAAAGAAAGCCCCTTCAGAATACTTTACATTTCAATGGTTTCACCTTACATGTGTAAGTTTCTTTTTTTTCGTACACTAACATACTTGTTCAAAGTCACCATACACTACTGTTAGATCCTTTTTTTTTGCTGATATTAACAGTAAATACAAAGAAACACAATAGAATCAATAAAAAATTGCACACAGTAAAGCTGGACAGCTAACCAATGTGCATAAGACAACAAATCGTGCAAATAAAAAAAGAAAAAAATATGTAATAAATATCAAGAACATAAGTTGTAGACTCATTGAAAGAGAGTCCATAGGTTGTAGAATGAGTTCAGTGCTGGGGTGAGTGAAGTTATCCACTCTGGTTCAAGAGCCTGATGGTTGAGAGGTAATAACTATTCCTGAACCTGGTGGTGTGGGACCAGAAGCTCCTGTACCTTCTTCCTAACCACAGCAGGAAGAGAACATGTCCTGGATTGCTGGGGTCTTTGATAATGGATGCTGCTTTCCAGTGATAGCACACCTTATAGATGTACTCAGTGGTGGGGCGTGCTTTCCCTATGAGATGGACTGGTCTGTATCTATTACCTTCTGCAGGCTTTTCTGTTTAAGAGCATTAGTGTTTCCATACCAGCCCATGCTGAAACCAGTTAGTATACTGTCCACCACAATCTACAGAAGTTTGTCAAAGTTTTAAGTGACTTACCAAACCTTTGCAAACTTCTAAGTAAGGAGAGGCACTTCTTTGTAATGGCTGTACCTAGGACAGATCCTCTGAACTAATAACAATGATGAATTTAAAGTTGCTGACATGCTCCACCTCTGATCCCCTGATGAGGACTGGTTCATGGACCTTTGGTTTCCTCCTCCTGTAGCTCACAATCAGCTCTTTTGTTTTGCTGACATTGAGAGAGATAAAGACAGAGAGAGAGGAGATTACTTTGGCTGCACTCTGCCAGATTTTCAACCTTCCCCCAAAGTGCAAATTCTTCACCATCTTTGATTTGGCCAACAACAGCGGTGTCGCCAGCAAACTCAAGTATGGATTTGGAGCTGCACTTAGCAGCACAGTCATAAGTATATAGAAAGCAGACGACGAGCTAAGCAGGCAGCCTTGTGGTGCACCTGTGCTGATGGTGATTGTGGAGAAGATGTTGTTGCTAATCTGAATTGACTGTGGTCTGTAAGTGGGTACTAGATTGCCAAAGCAAGATGTTAAAGATATCAAAGTTCAAAGTAATTTTATTGAAGTACATTCAACCCTGAGATGAATTTTCTTGCTGGCATACTTAATAAATCCAGAATGGAATCAATGAAAGACCTTGCCAACTTGAGTGTTCAACTAGTGTGGAAAAGACACAAACTGCGCAAATACAAAAAGAAAGAAATAATAATAATACATAAGTAAGCAATAAATATCGAGAATATGAGATGAAGAGTCCTTGAAAGTGAGCCGTAGGCCTTGATGGAGTACCTGGTAAGTTCTGAAACCTTATGACAGCCAACTGGCAGGACTATTCAAGGGTATTTTCAAACTATGGCAGGAGCAATCTCAATGGCTCTTCATAGGGCCTTAGATCACCTGGACAATAATCAGCTCCTTGGTCTTGCTGACATTGAGTAAGTGATTATTGTTGTCGTGGAAGCACTCAGCCAGATTTTCAATCTCCCTCCTATATGCTGATTTGTCACCACCTTCGATTCACCCTATGGCATGACATCATCAGCAAAACTTGAGCATGCCATTGTAGCTGCGCATAGCCACACAATCATAAGGGTAAAGTGAATAGAGCAGGGGACTAAGCACACAGCTTTGCACATAGAACCATAGAAACTACAGCATAGAAACAGGCCTTTTGGCCCTTCTTGGCTGTGCTGAACCATTTTCTGCCTAGTCCCACTGACCTGCACACGGACCATATCCCTCCATACACCTCCCATCCATGTATCTGTCCAATTTATTCTTAAATGTTAAAAAAGAACCCGCATTTACCACCTCGTCTGGCAGCTCATTCCATACTCCCACCACTCTCTGTGTGAAGAAGCCCCCACTAATGTTCCCTTCAAACTTTTCCCCCCTCACCCTTAACCCATGTCCTCTGTTTTTTTTCTCCCCTTGCCTCAGTGGAAAAAGCCTGCTTGCATTCACTCTATCAATACCCATCATAATTTTATATACCTCTATCAAACCTCCCCTCATTCTTCTACGCTCCAGGGAATAAAGTCCTAACCTATTCAACCTTTCTCTGTAACTGAGTTTCTCAAGTCCCGGCAACATCCTTGTAAACCTTCTCTGCACTCTTTCAACCTTATTTATATCCTTCCGGTAATTTGGTGACCAAAACTGAACACAGTACTCCCGGTTCGGCCTCACCAATGCCTTATACAACCTCATCATAACATTCTAGCTCTTATACTCAATACTTTGATTAATAAAGGCCAATGTACCAAAAGCTCTCTATACGACCCTATCTACCTGTGATTCCACTTTTAGGGAATTTTGTATCTGTATTCCCAGATCCCTCTGTTCCACTGCACTCCTCAGTGCCTTACCATTAACCCTGTATGTTCTACCTTGGTTTGTCCTTCCAACGTGCAATACCTCACACTTGTCTGTATTAAACTCCATCTGTCATTTTTCAGCCCATTTTTCCAGCTGGTCCAAGTCCCTCTGCAGGCTCTGAAAACCTTCCTCATTGTCTACTACACCTCCAATCTTTGTATCATCAGAAAATTTGCTGATCCAATTTACCACACTATCATCCAGATCATTGATACAGATGACAAATAACAATGGACCCAGCACTGATCCCTGTGGCACACCACTAGTCACAGGCCTCCACTCGGAGAAGCAATTCTCTACTACCGCTCTTTGGCTTCTTCCATTGAGCCAATGTCTAATCCAATTTATCACCTGTCCATGTATACCTAGCAACTGAATTTTCCTAACTAACCTCCCATGCGGGACCTTGTCAAAGGCCTTACTGAAGTCCATGTAGACAATATCCACTGGCTTCCCTTCATCCATTTTCCTGGTAACCTCCTCGAAAAGCTCCAACAGATTGGTCAAACATGACCTACCACACACAAAGCCATGTTGACTCTCCCTAATAAGTCCCTGTCTATCCAAATGCTTGTAGATTCTGTCTCTTAGTACTCCCTCCAATAACTTACTTACTACCGACATTAAACTTACTGGCCTATAATTTCCCGGATTACTTTTCGATCCTTTTTTAAGCAATGGAACAACATGAGCCACTCTCCAATCATCCGGCACCTCACCTGTAGACAGCAACATTTTAAATATTTCTGCCAGGGCCCCTGCAATTTCAACACTAGTCTCCTTCAGGGTCCGAGGGAACACTCTTGTCGGGTCCCGGGGATTTATCCACTTTAATTTTCCTCAAGACAGCAAGGACCTCCTCCTTTTCGATCTGTACAGTTTCTATGATCTCACTACTTGTTTCCCTTAATTCCATAGACTTCATGCCAGTTTCCTTAGTAAATACAGATGCAAAAAACCTATTTAAGATCTCCCCCATTTCCTTTGGTTCCGCACATAGCTGACCACTCTGATCTTCAAGAGGACCAATTTTATCCCTTACAATCCTTTTGCTCTTAATATACCTGTAAAAGCTCTTTGGATTATCCTTCTCTTTGACTGCCAAGGCAACCTCATGTCTTCTTTTTGCCCTCCTGATTTCTTTCTTAAGTATTTCCTTGCACTTATACGCCTCAAGCACCTTATTTACTCCCTGCTTCCTATACATGTCATACAACTCCCTCTTCTTCTTTATCAGAGTTGCAATATCCCTTGAGAACCAAGGTTCCTTATTCCTATTCATTTTGCCTTTAATCATCTGTGCTGATTGAAATTGTGGAGGAGGTATTGTTCTCAATCCAAACTGACTGGGATCTGCAAGTGAGGAAATCAAAAATCCAATTGTGCAAGGAGATATTGAGGCCCAGGTCTTGAAGCTTATTGGTTACTTTTGAGGAAAGGATGGTATTGAATGCTGAGGTGTAGTAAATGAAAAGCATCCTGATGTCTGCACCTTTGCTGTCTAGATCTTCCAGACCTGAGTGAACACTCAGTGAACATTCTAACCAATTGATTAGCACAAGCCTTCAGTACTCAAGGTACTAAGTCTGGACTAGATGCTTTACATGGGTTAACTCTCCTGAAGGATGCTCTCACATTGGCCTCAGAGACTGAAATCACAGGGTCATCGGGGACTGTGGGAGTTCGTGAAGGTGCCTCCATGTTTTGTTGGTCAAAGTGAGCATAAGAAACATTGAACTCTTCTGGAAATGAAACCTTGTTGTCACAAATGTCACTTGGTTATACTTTGTAGGAGGTGATAACATTCAGGCCCTGCTACAGCTGTTGAACATCAGTTTGGTCTGGAATTGCCACTTCCCATGTGAGATGGCTTTCCAGAGGTTGTACTTGGATCTTTTGTGTTTTACTTGGCCATCAGACTTAAATGCCAATAATATGATTCTCAGCAGGATCTCTTGTTTAATCCAGGCTTCTGGCTGGGGAAGAGTCAGAAAGGTTTTGTGGGGACAACTCAACCACAACTGACTATATACATTAGATTAGATTAGATTATGAGGACACTCAGTCCTCGTTTATTGTCATTTAGAAATGCATGCATTAAAAAATGATACAACGTTCCTCTAGAAGGATATCACAAGCAAACACAGGACAGGCCAAGACTAAAACTGACAAAACTACATAATTATAACATATAGTTACAACAGTGCAAAGTAATAGCAGACCATGGGCACGATAAGAAAAAGTCTCAAAGTCCCGATAGCCTCATCATCTCACGCAGGTGGCAGAAGGGGGAAACTCTCCCTGCCATGAACCTCCAAGCGCTGCAAACTTGCCAATGCAACACCATTGGAAGCATCCGACCGCAGTGGACTCTGAGTCCGTCCGAAAACTTCGAGCCTCCGACCAGCCCCTCCGACACAGCCTCTCTGAGCACCATCCTCTGCTGAGCGCTTCGACCCCGCCCCAGCTGGACACAGTACTCCAAGTGTGGCCTAACCAGAGTTTTATAGAGCTGCATCATTACATCGTGACTCTTAAACTCTATCCCTCGACTTATGAAAGCTAGCACCCCATAAGTTTTCTTAACTACCCTATCCACCTGTGAGGTAACTTTCAGGGATCTGTGGACATGTATCCCCAGACCCCTCTGCTCCTCCAGACTACCAAGTATCCTGCCATTTACTTTGTACTCTGCCTTGGAGTTTGTCCTTCCAAAGTGTACCACCTCACACTTCTCCAGGTTGAACTCCATCTGCCACTTCTCAGCCCAGTTCTGCATCCTATCAATGTCTCTCCGCAATCTTTGGTTGGTGCGTGGAATACACTGCCTGAGTCAGTGGTGGAGGCAGATACCCTAGTGAAGTTTAAGAGACTACTAGACAGGTATATGGAGGAATTTAAGGTGGGGGCTTATATGGGAGGCAGGGTTTGAGGGTCGGCACAACATTGTGGGCCGAAGGGCCTGTACTGTGCTGTACTATTCTATGTTCTATGTTCTATGTAATACAGTACATAGCTGCAAAACTCTATTATCTTTACAATGAACTGTACAGTAAATGCATGTCGTTTTATGAGGTCATGTCTCCCTCAAGTACCCCTTACACGGTGAAGAATCCTTAAATTTATTTTGTTTCTACCCACAAGAAACATGACAAGGGACTCAACTGAATGTGCATCTAATGACTTTATTAAGTAACCTATTAAACAAAAAAAAACACAGCTCCCATGGAGATATGTTAAAATGTTATTGTTTATTCTGCCAAATACTTAAAAGGAAACCACCCAATGTTCCTAGTATGTTTTATTAAAAAAATAATCTCCCCAATCACATTTTAAACAAAAGATTTTTTTGTTGAATGAGATTATTTGCTGATAAACCTGATGACTTTATGAAACATCGAACCTTAATTATATAATAAACCATTGGGGGCAACACTTGGCAATATAACAGGTCCTTTTGGTATTGTTAATCTTTCAGCTGCATTATTGCATTATATAAATTGTACTCTGCAGGAAAGTTCAGGCAAAATTAAGGAATATTTTGGAACAACTCGGTATGTTATTGGAATTATTGGCCTGAGATTTGCAATTGTAATCTTGGGGAAACTGTCAGCAGTCACCGTCATTACAATGTGAAACTGATAGAAACCTCTAGAACCTAAACAAATGCAGCTCAAAATGGAAATATTGATGTTGTAGATTGTCCTAAAATGTATTGTTGAAAATTTCCACAGAGAATTGACATTGATTCAACAATTTTATTGGAACTGTTTCTGATTGCAAAACACTTGAGAATATTAATTGTTGCTCAATAAAATATAACTGTTTTTTAACAGTGCAATATGACAAATTCATTACTGAGCCTTGATAAAAAAAAACATCCTTATGCACAGAGTTTAAATCAGTCTGAACACTACAAAAGCAAAATGTTACATGTATTTGAAATCCAAAGTCAAGAAAGAAAAGCTGGAAATATTTGTTGCTAAGCAGCATATGTTTCAGAGGCAAAGAATTGTGGGCAAATTTGGGAGGAAAGATGGGTTATGGCTAGAAGTGTGGATTTCAGAATGTAGCAAAAAAACTGCTATTTAATAATTCTGATCTTTATAAGGATGGCTTGTATGTGGGCATGGTGCCAAAGTATTGTAATGGATGACATCAACTTGAAATATTAACTCTGTTTTCCCAATAAATGCTGACAGACCCGTTGAACATAAACCCGCAGCCAGCACACACGCACACGCACACACACACGCGCACACACACATGCGCACATTTTCCAAATTTAAAATGTTTTCAAAATAATACTATCTTTTTACTTCTGGAGCAAGTTTAGCATATTTATTTATATTTTGCTTTGTATAAAGGCCTTCTGTTTATCTTGTTTTCTACAACATCTCGAAAAAGTTAAATAGAATTAGAATCACAATTGTGCTTTTTACAACCTGCTTTGCTATTCCATGATTACTTTTATTTTGATTAGCTACAGAAGAATTTTTGACAGCAATCCTAACAGCAAAGTAAAGAAAAATACACACTGCAGATTCAAATCGATGGAATGCCATCCCACTGAATTGAACATCGAGACTTTTTGCTGTTAAAACACTTAAAATGAATACAGAAAATTAGGTTAAATTACAAAAGGCCTCCTTAGAGGAAATTGAATATTGTTTCATTGTTTTGATACATTAGGCCTGGGGCATTATGGTTTAGAAGAATACTGATCTCTGCAGCTCAAAACACCAGAATACAACAGGGCCAAAAGCAGCTGTGAGAATGTCTGCTACGCTCAAAAACATGGATACGGAATGAATTTGATGCAAAACAGTTAATGTACAAGGATAGTCTAGTTCTCAGAAGCACTGTCATAAGACAGAGAAGAAGAGAATGATCTTATAAGACCGTAACACCATAAGACATAGGAACAGAATTAGGCCATCGAGTCTGCTCCACCATTCAATCATGGCTGATCCCTTTTTATTCTCCTCCTCCATCCCAGTTCCCTGCCTTCTCCCTATAACATTTGATGCCATGTCCAATCAAGAACCTATCAATCTCTGCCTTAAATACACCTGACTTGGCCTCCACAGCTGCATATGGCAACAAATTCAACAAATTCACCACCTTTTTGCTAAAGAAATTCCTCTGAATCGCTGTTTTGAAAGTGCGCCCCTTTATCCTAAGGCTACGCCCTCCTGTCCGAGACTCTCCCACCATGCGAAACATCCTTTCCACATCTACCCTGTCAAGCCCTTTCAAAATTCGAAAAGTTTCAATGAGATCCCCCCTCATCCTTCGGAATTCCAGCGAGCACAGACCCACAGCCATCAAAGTTTCCTCATACAATAACCCCTTCATTTCTAGGATCATCCTTGTGAACCTTCTCTGGACACTCTCCAATGCCAGCACATCTTTTCTAGGATGAGGGGACAAAAACTGTTCACAATACTTAAGGTGAGACCTCACCAGTGCCTTATAAAGCCTCAGCATCATATTCTTGCTCCTGTATTCTAGACCTCTTGAAATGAACGCTAACCATCAACAAAAAACAGATTCTGATTCTGAAACAGAGGAGTACCCTAAAGAATGAATGACAGTTAAATGTTAGAACCCCAAAGTATCCCCCCCAGCTCCCCCACCCATGCATTAGCAGCAGCAAAACGATGATCCCCCTCTCCCCACCAGCAAAAACGGCATTGGCACCCTCCATTGAGCACTCAAGTGTACGGCAAAGCATCAATAAAGTCATAGACTTGCAGTACCCCAGACTACTTGTTCACCCGATATTTGACATGCCACAGGCTCTCTCTTTCCCTAATAAGAGAAAAAAGAGGTGTCTCCATTTCACAGTGAGAGGGGGGACATAACAACATAACAAACAACTCGCTTTTTTATGGTGTTAAAAGTCCATTGCGTTGCTTTTTCCGAGCGGGGATGGGTTTCACACTTTGAAAAATGTGGATAAAGTAACTGGAGAGGAGAGATATGAAGAGGTGTATTATTGCTAAAAAGTGAAATCAAATCTTCAGAAAGAAATGACATAGGATCAGAAGATGTAGCATCCCTGTGGGTAGGGTTTAGAAACTACAAGGGTAAAAAGTCTTTGATGGGAGTTTTATGTAGGCCTCCATACAGTAGCCAGGATATAAGATACAAATTACAATGGGAGATAGAAAAGGCATATAAAAAGAGCAATGTTATAATGGTCATGGGGTATTCTGATTTGCAGAAGGACTGCAGAAATTAGGTTGGTGCAGGATCCCAGGAGAAGGAATTTGTAGAATATATATATGATGGCTTTTTAGATTAGATTGTGGTGAAAAGGCAATTTTGCATTGACATTGTGTAATGAACCAGATTTAATTAGAAAGCTTAAGGTAAAGGAACCCTTATGCTCCAATAATCGTAGGCTCCAATAATCATGATATGATAGATTTCACCATGCAGTTTGACAGGGAGGCACTATAATCAGATGCATCAGTATTAGAGTGGAGCTAAGGGGACTACAGAGGGGAAAGAGGAGCTGGCCAGGTTGATTAGAAGGAAACACTAGTAGGGATGATGGCATAACAGCAGTAAGTTTCTGGGAGCAATTCAGATGGTGCAGGATAGATATATACTAAAGAGAAAGTAGTACTCTAAGAAGAGGATGAGACAAACATGGCTAACAAGGGAAATCACAGCCAAGGAAAGAGCAAAAGAGGGGGCATATAATGTTGTCAGTGTATCATCTCTTCTATTTTCTTTCATGTGCTTTCCACCCTCCGCTTTCAGACCTCCATAAAACTTCACCTCAAATATTCCTTGATGAAGCGAATTCCATATTCTGATGACTTTCTGAATTCTTCTACTATATCTTCACTGGATTCATTAATGACTATCTACTATATATAGCTCCTGGCTTTGGAAATTGGAACAACGTTATATTTGTTCATTTATAATATTTCTTTAACACTAGCTTCATTTGGCAGTTAATACCCAAGCTGCATGGATTTCAAACTGGGCCAGAAGGTTTGTGGCTAGGCAATAATGATTAGTTACAATACTGGGACTCAGAGTGCAATCTTCAGATTTTCACACCATTGTGATAAATAGTTCTCCTGTGGCATCTGAAAGGTCTAGTAATTTATCATTTCCATTACTCAAGATCATCTTCAAGCCAGCCCAGTGGCACTGAACCACAGAGGCTTTACTTTTGCTCAGCATTTGACAACATTATACTTCCCTCCCTCAGCCATTAGTCCCTCGCCACCACTTCGAAGAAGGATTGTTGTTTTCAGGGAAATAAGTTTAGCTGACACTATGGTGGGCTAAACCTCTAGATACTGTGAGATTATCTATCTCTCCCTCACACTCACTCTCTTTCTCTCTCTCTCTCGCTCTGTCTTACACTCCCTCATGCTTTCCCTCTCCCTCGCATACTCTCTCTCTCCCTCATACACACTCTTTCTCTCTCTCCCTCATGCTCACTCCCTCCGCTCACCCTCATGCTCTCTCACTCTTCCTTGCTCTCTTGCTGTTCCTTGCTTTCTCTCTCCCCATCATACGCTCTCTTTCTCCCTCCTGCTCTCCCCTCTCTCTCTCCATCACTCTCTTTCTCTCTCTTCCACATGCTGTCTCTCCCTTGCACTCTCTTCCCTCATGCTCCCTCTCTCTCTCTCTCTCTCTCCCTCCTTTGCACTCTCTCTCACTCACCCTTGCTTTCTCTTCCTCATGCGCTCTCACTCTCTCTCCCTCATACTCTCTCTCTGTCTCCCTTGCAATCTGTCTCTCTCCCCCTCACACTCTCTCCCCTCGCGCTGTCTCTCTCTCTCATGTTCTCCCAGTGCTATCTCTCTCCCCCTTGCATGCTCTATCTTCCTCTCCTTCGCATTCCTTTCTCTTCATTGCACTTTTCCCCTTCTCCCTTGCTCTCTTTCTCCCCCTCACACTCACTCTCTCTCACACTTGCTCCTTTCTCCTTCCCGCATTCTCTTTCTCTCCCTCACGCTCACTCTCCCTGTCCCTAGTGTTTTCTCCTCCCTCCCTTAGACGCTCTTTCTCTTCCTCCCATGCGCTCTCTCTCCCTCTCGCACTCTCTCTCTCCCCCTTCACGCGCTCTCTCTCCCTCATATGCTGTCTCTCTCTTTCTCTCTTGCGCAATCTCTCTCCCTCTCCCTCGCGTATCTGCTCTTTCTCCCTTGTGCTTGCTCCTTTCTTTCTTGAGCACTCGCTCTCTCCCTCTCCCCCTCAAGCTCGCTCTCTTTCCCCCTCACACACTCTCTCTCGCCCCCTTGCTCTCTCTCTCCACTATACATGATCTCGCTCTCCCCGTGTGCTGTCTTTCTCTCTCTCACACACACGCTCTCTCTCTCTCCCCCTTGTATGCTCTCTCCCTCTCTCCCTCGCACCTTGTCTCTCCCTCCCTGCCCTCCCCCCACTCTCTCACCCCGCTCTCTCCCCCACTCCCTGCCTTTTTCCTCTCTAACATCATGAGAGAGCTGTATATCAGCACAGTGAAAGTTCTCACACAATGTAAAAATCTGCTAAAATTTCTGCTTCTCCTTTATATAACATGCCTAGTTGTCTTGAACTTATGCTAGACCTTGATTGAGTTCTCTTCAGCTTGCCATATCCTCTGAAAAATGGACACTTATAAGAATGTATAAGATTTTCTTCAGCGTTAAACAAAGAAAATATTCCTTCTTTCAATTTTGTAGTCTCCGGGTCATGTTATGTGTAATGCTAAGTGCGCATGCACCGGTCGTGCATGCAGCCTGGTACAGCCGTTCCGATGTATTCTTACTTTCTTCTTCTTACTTTTTAATTTACATTATTTTTTGTATTTTTTTCTCACGGTAACACGTCAAAGCTGCACCCTCTCTAACATGCTGGTTGAGAGAGTTTTATTTGTTTTTTTTTAGCGCTGGAAATGGTTACATCCCGACACGTGGGATAGAAGCAAGGTCACATTGTGTATTCCAGCTAATGCTGGCCGGTTTAGCAAGCAGAGTGGCGGACACCCCTGCTGAAATCCGGAGGAAAACACACAGAGGATGCAGAGGAGGAAAGAGGACCGGGTCGAGACAACAGAGACTTATGGAGAAGAGGAGTTCGGTGGGTAATACCGTTCCGGCTGACCGGAAGTGCACTGAGAGCGGTAAGCGTAAAGGAGTTGGGTGCTTACTGATCTGGATAACAACAGATGCTGTAATCCGGGTCATATTACGATCGAGGAACATGTTTGCAGACTGGATATTGAACTTTTTACTGTTGGACTTCGGCCACATTCCTCCGTGATACAACACTTGGTGGCATGGGAGGTCATTCCTGCCTGTGGCCATCGAACATGCAGCTCCTCCCGTGGAGGGTCAGACACCCTGAGCCAATAGACTGGTCCTGGACTTATGCATTTGCATTTTGCTGTTTGATTGTTGGTGGTTTTTGTATTGCTATATTTACACTCTATTCTTGGTTGGCGCAGCTGTAACAAAACCAAATTTCCCACAGGATTCATAAAGTATATCTACCTATCTACCCACCTATCTATCTGTTAGGTAATAGGCAGTAACAAATTGTATTCTAAATCACAGGGCAGTCTGCTCCCTCCATAATACCATCCCAGTCCTATGACTATAAACAAAACATCTGTTCTAAAACCTGAGGAACTCACAGTATCACCCCTGGAAATTATTTCATTATCTACTTGCTCATGGTGGGTTCTCATGGTAGCTCATGGCCCGCGACACACAACACATAAAGAACTGTCAACATCACTCAGTAGTTGCACACTCACCTCTAAGTCAAGAGGTCATAGATACACTCCAATTTCATTGTACCCCGCCCAGTTTGAGCTTCACACCAATCCTCTCTCCCAGTCTTCTCACATTCCTTATGGCCCCATGTAGTCACCTTCTCCGATAATTATGTTCAATATCCAATCGACATCTTCTTCCTGATTTTCAATACCAGACTCTTGATTTGTTCTCTTTTTACTAACTTCATCCTCCTCCAATTGGCTCCTCAATTTCTTACACTGTTCCTCTCTAAAATTTCCCTATTGTATAGGCCATAATTTAGAATACAATACACTTTTTTTTTCACAAATGTTGATGCTGAGGATCTTCAGTGCACACTGCTACATTGGTTCTTGCTAGTTTCATACTAAATTGCCAGGTACCTGCATCACATGGTCCTCTGCGTCTATTCCATTAAAACCTTTAGTAATTTTATGAATTCACTGTTGCAGGATAAATTGCCCACAGTCAAATCAGAGACTTGGCTTTATATTTCTGAGAACTTATTTGTGATTCTCTCTTTTATACCTACTCAAGCACAAATATGTATATCGTTTTCTCCAATTATCTGTAGCATTTCAATCCTATCAGAATGGAAAATACAGCTAGATAGCTGTCATTTACACAGTATTAGTCAAAAAATAAAATTAACTTTTGTATCTTCCCATATTTTGAAATGCGATTCAGACTAGAACATAAGTGCCAATCCACAGATTTTGGCTTACAGTTTTGACATCTAATTTTATTGCTTCAAATAATGGAACACGATAGCAAGTAGGCATTTTGAGACAAACAGCCCTGAAACTATTTAAAAACATGAAACAAAAAGCCTTCTATCCATTGTTAAGTATTTTTGAACTACAATCACATATTTAAAGTCAACAGAGTCATGGAACAAAATGTCACAAATAACTGGAATATTGAATGACTGGCTAATCTGGTCAGGTTGAATGCTGGCACATTGGCCTCTGTGATTAACCTTTCCCCTAATAATAGGGTTGTTTAGAGCAGGGAGGATGAGTGGAATTTCAATATTAACAAATCAGAAATATGATCCCAGTGCAATTCAAGTGTCTATTTTTTTTTAGTTTGGAGTCTGTATGGAGTCACTTTGAAGAGGCTGGACAGTGAGGATGACTTCTTTGTGCAACTGCTGAACCTCAGATTCCAGCCATTGTTTCAATGCAACGTCCAGGTATGGACATCAAAGGCTTAGTAAACCATGTTGCTGAGGGTCACCATCCAGAAGCTGCTACAGTGCTGCTTCTTGACCAGGTAGAGCATGTGTGCGACTCCTGTTCCTTTAGGCAAATCTGGCATAATACTCTATACTTCCTCAGCTCAGGTAATCTCCTAATTTCATCCCTGCTCTCTTCTGTTTCAAAGCATGCAATGATCTCTAGAGTCTCCTAAAATCTACAGAAGTACTCCAAGCTTTGTAGCAAACCTCCTGGTAGACAATCCCCTATTACCTCAGTTGTTGGGGACCATTGTCAGTAGTTGATGACTACTGGTCAATTGTTCATTTGTTAATTTCAACAGGATCTTCCCCCTCATATACCCTTATTTCCAAGTTTCATATTTACTGATACATCGTCTCATCTCTGCCTCCCCATAAAGTTCCTCTGAGTATTAGAGAGTTGATTTCCGTCCAAAGATTGCAACGTTACCCACCAAGCATGAGAAGCAAAAAGTAAGCAATTCAAGCTCGTGAGCCCGTTCTACTTTTGAATAAGGTCATAGATGATGGTTCCCATCCACTCTACTGTACTTGCACATTTCCTTTACATGTTTCTTTACAATCCAAAAGTACAGTCAAAATGAAAAGTTTACCTTCATCATGTTACTCTTGCACATTTGTTGTAAGATGTCCTGGTTGATAATTCTCCTTGTTATAAAATTGTTGCACCAGTACTGAAGAGTGTGATTATGCCCCAGCCCCCATAACATAACTCTGATTTGCTCTTACCTAGAGAGAGAACAGAAAAGGATTGTGATGAGCAACTGGAATACAAAGGGATTAAGAAGCATGCCTTGCATTTATAGTGCATCATTCAAGATTGCAGAATGTCTCAAAAAGGTCTACAAAAGTGTTCACCAATTTCATTCATCAAAACCATATAAACAGCAACATGGTAGAACCAGTATCAGAATCAGAATCAGGATCAGGTTTAATATCACTGGCATATGTCATGAAATTTGCAGCAGCAGTACATTGCAATACCCAGTAATAACAAAACTATATATCACAATAAGAATTATATCTAAAATTAAAATAAGATAGTGAGGTGGTATGCTTGGGTTCGCTGTCCATTCAGAAATCTGATGGTGGGGGGAAGAAGGTGTCGCTAGAACACTGAATAAGGGTCTTGATGATTTTGTAACTTTTCCTTGATGGTATCAATGAGAAAAGGGCCTGACCTGGTTGATGGGCATCCTTCATGACAGATGTTGCCTTTTTGAGGCATCAACTTTTGAAGATCTCTGTGATGCTGGGGAGATTAGTGGCCATGATGGAACTGGCTCAGTTGCAGATTTCTGCAGCTTTTTCTGATCCTGTGCAGTGGCCCCTTCCTCCTAACCACGTAAAATGCTCTCCACTGTACATCAGTAGAGTCTTTGGTGACATATCAACTCACCTCACACTTCAAAAGAAATATAGCTGCTGTCGTGCCTTCTTTATAATTGTATCAATCTGTTGGGCCCAGAATAGTTCCTCAGAGATATTGACACTCAGGACTTGAAACTGCCTACCCTTTCCACTTACGATCCTTTAATGAGTACGGGTCTGTGTTCCTTCAACCTCCCCATCCTGAAGACAACAATTAATTTGTTAGTCTTACTGACCTTGACTGCAAGGTTGTTTTTGCGACACCACTCAATCAGCTGATCTATCTTGCTCCTATATGCCTCCTCATCACCATCTGAAATTCTATCAACAATAATTGTGTCAATGGCAAATTTACAGATAGTATTTAAGCTGTGCCTAGCCACACAGTCATGGGTGTAGAGGGAGTAGAGCAGTGGGCTAAGCACAAAACCTTAAGGTGGGCCGGTGTTAATTGTCAGTGAGGAGATATTATTCCCGATCCGCGCTGACTGTGATCTCCTGTCGAGGAAGTCAAGGATCCATTTGCAGAGGGAAGTACAGAGGCCCAGGTTTTGGAGCTTGTTGACTGGTACTGAGGGTACGATGGTGTTGAATGCTGAGTTGTAAGCAATGAGCAGCAGCCTAATGTAGGTATTGGTATTGTCCAGGAGATGCAAGAGCAAGTGGAGAGCCAGTGAGACTGCATCTGCTGTAGTCCTACTGTGGTGATAGGCAAATTGCAGTGTGTCTTCCTTGCTTAAAAAGGAGTTGATTCTAGCCATTACCAACCTCTCAAAGCACTTCATCACAGAGGATGTGAGTGCTACTGGGTGATAGTCATTGAGACAACTCACCCTGCGCTTCTTGGGCACTGGTATGATTGTCGCCCTTTTGAAGCAGTTGGTAACTCTGACTGCAGCATTGAGAGATTGATGATGTCCTTGAGCATTTCCGCCAGTTGGCTGATAAGTTTTCAGAGCCCTACCAAGTACACCATTAGGGCCTGACATATTGCAAGGATTCATCCTCTGGAAAGAAGTTCTGATGTTGGTCTCCAAGACAGAGATCACAGGGTCACCAAATGCTGCAGGTGTCGTCATAGCTCTAGTTTTATTCTCCCTTTCAAAGCAAACATAAATGGTGTTGAGGTCATTGGGAGAGAAGCATCATAGCCATTCATTTTGTCAAGTTGCACTTTGTAGGAAATATTGCCAGAACTGACATGCATCCCATTCCATCTCTAACTTCAATCAGAATTTAATCTTACTTTTAAAATATCCTTCCAAAGATCATACCTGGACTGCTTGTATAGTTCTGGATGGTCAGTCTTGAATGCCACAGATCTAGCCCTCAGTCGATTGTGCATCTCCTGGTTTATCTATGGCTTTTCATTTTGCTATCTCCAGTCTGCATTTGAAGGCACACGTTCATCCACACAGGTCTTGATAAAGTCGATGACAACTGTGGGGTATTCATTCAGCTTTTGAGATGAATCGCTGAATATTGTCCAGTCCACTGACTCAAACCAGTTCTGTAAATGCCCCTCCACATCCTTTAACCATACCTTCTCGATCCGCAAAACCAGTACTGTGGTCTTCAGTCTCTGCCTGGATGTCAGGAGCATACGAACAGCCAGGTGATTGGGGATGGAAGGTGCTGGCAGGGAATGGTACGATAAGCATTCTTGATGGTGGTATAATAGAGGTCAAATATGTTGGCTACTCTGGTTTCACAGGTGATAAGCAGGTGGTAGCTGTTCAGGTTCTTCAAGCTGGCCTGGTTGAAAGCCCCACAATGATAGGGAAGGCATCAGGGTGTGCCGTTTTGTGACTGCTAATCACAATGCTCAGCTGTTCCGGTGCCTACCCGATGTTAGACAGCAGTAGTATGTAACTGATAGCAGGATGACAACAGAAAATCCCCTCAGAAAATAAAATAGATGACACTTGACCATTAGATGTTCCAGGTCGGATGACCAGGATTAAGGCAGAACCACCACATCTGTGCATCTCTGCATTATGATGAGTTAACCATTAAGCATATTCCATGCCCCTTACCATTAAAAGACTCAAATGACCTGTGTTTTACGGTACTCTGTTTTGATGATCTTGGTTATACAATGAATACTGGTTTAGGCACTAAGGAGAATGCAACAGTGCCTCTACTTTCTTAGAAGGAAAAAGAAATTTGGCATTTTTCCATTGACCCTCATCAATTTTTATAGATGCATAGTAGAAAGCATTCTAAATAATGCATCACAGCTTGGTATGGCAACTGCTTTGCCCATAACCACACACAAAATAAACAGTTTAATATTATTATTATTATTATTATTATTATTGTTATTATTATTATTATCAACTCTATTCAATTCCCTTCACAGGTCGTCCCTAATCTGTTATTTTCAACATTTTTTTATGTCATATTGTTGGGTTCCAGCATATTTTTCCCTTTGCTCTCGTCATTCACATTCCTCCACGCATATCAGCTTTGATTAACAAGTGTTCATCATTCGCTCTCTGAAGACACCAAGGTCATTTGCATCACCTGAGCAGCATTCGCCTTCATCTTATAATAAACAGCTTCATTGTTCTCCCCACTGCTCTCCTTCTCCTTAAATTAAAACAAACTGATTTTCTAAGTTGTGAACTGAAGTACAGAGGATGGTGGTGAGAATGCAGACATCTCAGCAACTCAACAACAACCATAATACGTATGGCATCTTCAGCACTTTCAAGCTATCTAGGGCTAAAACATCAAAGATTCCAGCCCACTGAGAGCCAAGAATAGAAATAAAATTATTAAGAATTGATAAGGAAAGATCTTTAATCATGAAACCGTGGTCTCGCCATCCTGGAAGAGGACTTTGCAAAACCTTAGATACGCCACTTTGAAGCAACTAAACCATAGAAATTTTCTGTGGGGATAGGAAACTGAAGAATTAAAGGTATCTCACAGTCGATGAGTCAAAGTTTCCATGAGGCCAAAAGAGGTTAAGTATACTGAAAGAGAATGATCATTTATGATAACTATGGTGGGGTCTCATTGTTTCTTGCCACAGAGAAAGTTGATATGAGTTTCCTCATCACTGACATTACCTCTGTGTCTGGAGCACTGCTCATTGAATCAGAGTGTGGATTTCATTTATTTCAAGATATGGTCTTTATTATGAGACAATT
The DNA here is from genome assembly GCF_030028105.1 of Mobula birostris. Taxonomy (NCBI): domain Eukaryota; kingdom Metazoa; phylum Chordata; class Chondrichthyes; order Myliobatiformes; family Myliobatidae; genus Mobula; species Mobula birostris. Next base: position 70,436,011 of record NC_092374.1, read on the forward strand.
CCAAGAAAAGTGAGAGAACAGTATTAGCCTCTACACATGACCTTTCTCAAAGTCAATGAAGCCTTTCACTCCATCAAACATTAAGGACTCGGGAACACCCTTCTTATACTCAGACCAAACAAGGCTTTGTCATTCCTTGATACTTTTCTCAATCTTTCTCAATGCAATGCTTTACCAAATCTAACAAGATTCCTTCTTAGCTTTATAACTAATGGGGAAGTATTCAACCTGTCAACCACTCTCCAAAACTAAAGTGAATTTAACCTCAGCTGTAGAGATAATGCTTGTGACTGTGCTTGCTGGAAGGCTGAATACGAATCTTTCATCAGCTTGGTCGTTGAAGCATTCAAGAGGATGGGTCTTAGACAAAAACAAATAAGACAAAGGTCTTCTGTCAACTTTAACCTGCCATTCAACACCACCATCTCACAATAAAGAATCACGTGGGCCCCTGGAAAGCATGAACCATCTCTCATATCTCAGAAGTTACTTCAACAAAGGCATGATGGAAGTCACCATTCAATCAATATAGCTGTTGGTTGATGGAGGAAAATTTGAACCTCAAAATTGATTTCTGCCCTCTATTATACTTCTGAGTGGTGGACCAACTAGAGCAGACAATTCAAGTCCTTTGGCAAAAAAACAACAGTGATACCTGCAAAATCCTCCAAATCCTCTGGAAGGAATGCAAACCAACATTATAAACCACCCCTAGGTCAAAATAAGGACTGAGATTCACTCTGTTGGTTCGACTGCATCATTTGCATGACCAATACAGGATTCCAGAAGTGTTTCATTTCCATTCTGTTCCAAGCTCCACCATAACTGGAGCCTACAAAGTAGACAAACAAAATGTTCAATGGAATTCTCAAAGCCTCCTTAAAAAGATGCAAAATCTCTATCAACACCTGAGACTCATGAGTCATGGGCACTCAAAGTGGCATATAGTATGATATTGAGATCCTCAAGTCTGTGCATCAGGAGCACACAGAATCCCAGTGGGGATGGTGGTAAGAGCACACCACATTAAAACTTACCTGCCCAACTCACCATTCTGTGGTTCCCATGTGGAATTCATGAGCCATCACACAACCCACAGAAATGGTGTTGAAGCAAGCCATCCTTGATCTTGACAGATTGTCTGAATGAAAGGATGGCTCACTATATTTTCACATCACCGATTGCTCTGCTCCTTCAAGATTTTAAGGAAGTAAAATGAGAGCTGTACTTTACCTCAAAACTTCATGGTGGAACTTTCTCTAATGATGTCAAATGATTCAAATAAAATGGCCATTTTCAACAATCAGCAGACAATGATAAAATGACAATAAATACTGACCTGTTGGCAATATCCATGAATAAAAGAGAGTGACCATTGTCCATAATTCCCAAATCTTTGCCGATTCTAAACTTATATGTTACCTTCTGCATACGTACTTCTGGAAGGGTGGATTACAATATATTTGTATTGTAAAAAGGCTAGACTGCGCAGGCGCGTGATGTAGAGCGCCAAAGGTTTAAAAATAGACCACCATATACAGCAGACAGCGTTGAGAGTGGGCAGCAGAGTGAGAGGGAGCAGAGTGGGATGGCTTTGGCTCAACAGGCTTTGGGGTGAACAGGCAGAAGTGAGGGTAGGTTCCATCAAGTTTTGTTTTGTTTGTTTAGAGTAGAGAGAATGCCAGGCAATATGTTGGAATGCTCCTCTTGCAGGATGTGGGAAGTCAGGGAGACCTCTGATGTCCCTGGCAACGATACCTGCAAGAAGTGCATCCAGCTGCAGCTCCTAACAAACCGCATTAGAGAACTGGAGCAGGAGCTGGATGACCTCCGGATCATTCAGGAGAATGAGGTGTTTATAGATAGTAGCTTCAGGGAGGTAGTTACACCAAAGGAGCAGTGCACAGATAATTGGGTTACCATCAGGCAAGGCAAGGGGAAACGGCAGGCAGAGCAGGGTTCCCCTGTGGCCATTCCCCTCAACAACAAGTACAGGTTTCCCCTGTCATCCGAAGGTAGAGCATACCTATGAAACTGTTCGTAAGCCAGAATGTCGTAAAGCGAAGAAGCAATTACCATTAACTTATATGGGAAAAAATTTGTGAGCGTTCGCAGACCCAAAAATAACCTACCAAATCATGCCAAGTAGCACATAAAACCTAAAATAACAGTAACATATAGTAAAAGCAGGAATAATATAATGAATACAAAGCCTATATAAAGTAGAAATACGTTTCCACAATCATTGCCTGAACTGTTCTCCGTAGCGAAAATCTCACGCAAGCGCTCTCGGCAAAAACACAGCACAAGCGCTCTCCAGTAACATTTAAGCTATGAAGCTGCCAAATCATACCAAATAACAGCCTATATAAAGTAGAAATAATGTATGTACAGTGTAGTATCACTCACAGGAATTGCGAAGACTTCAAGCACACTGCTGAGTCTGAGTCCTCGGAGGCTGGGGTGGTGCAGTGGTCCCCACCCTCCGGGCAGCGAACTGATATCGATCCATGAAGCATGCATTGGTCCAGCGGTAGCCAGGACGCACCCAGCACGTCTTTAAGAAAAAATCCGAAACAAGCAAACTAATTAATTAGGTGCTGCCCGGCACGTAAATGTTGGCCCAGATCAGAGACAACACAATCGGCAATCGCCTCTGATCTAGGCCGACATTTATGTGCCGGGTGGCACCTAATTAATTAGCTTGTTTATTTCGGCATTTTTTCTTAAAGATGTGCTGAGTGCGTTCCGGCCACTGCTGCATTCTTCGCGGATCGGTAACTGTCCGCGGCCTGGGGGTTGGGGTGGCGGGACACTGAGGTGTCATCTCGTCGTCTGTTTCCATTAGGGCAAGCAGGTCATCTTCTTCTATGTCTGCCTGCCTTGATGTCGAAGGTCAATGTTTGTCGTCTGCTGTGGCTGATGTGGAAGGCTTGAAAACGACAGTATGCTTGACTGCTTAGCCTTGCGCATTTTTAAATCATACAGTTCTTTGTAAGCACTCAAACCATCCGGCAAAATACCGACGTACTCTTTCAAAATTAAAGTCGTACTTTATCATTGCAGTGAAAGTCTCATGCAGTTGCTTCACGTTCAGTTCCTGGACGACTTCACTTTCGGTTCGTTCACTACAGCATTCGGTTTTGATTGTTATCCTTTCCTCTTCTAATTGCATCAGCTCTTCATCTATCAGTTCTTGGTCATCAGATGCCAAAACCTCTTCAACATCATCTTCGTCAACTTCCAGAAGTGAAACTCACTTTGTCCTTACTTCATTCACCACAATTGAAATGTTTAATTATGTCTAGTTTTACGCTAAGTGTAACACCCTTATGAGCTCTTTTACCTTTTCCAATACCTTAGAACTCATCTTGCTAACGGCTGCTCACAGGCACGTGTTTAAGCAATGCCGGCGAGAATGCAGTTCCAAATCCGCAGGAGAAGCAGCTGCTCGGGGTGCGCACTGATTTTTTATCGCGCTCTGTCTTTTTATCGCACACTGCTTTTTTCGCAATAGTGAAAACACCTTCTGTTAGCGAAATCAGGTAACTAATGTAGGTCTTTCGTAACAGTGAGATTTCGTAAAGCGAACTTTCGAAAAGCGGGGGACACCTGTATACCGATTTGGGGACTGTTTGGGGGGATGACTTGCCTGGGACAAGCTGCAGCATCCGGACCTCTGGCAGCGAGTCTGGTTCTGCAGTGCAGAAGGGAGGAGAGCAGTAGTGATAGAGGTACAGAAAGGAGGTTCTGTGGTCGTGACAGAGACTCCTAGATGGTTTGTTGCCTACCGGGTGCCAGGGTCAGTGATGTCTCTGATCGCGTGCACAGCATTCTGAAATCAGAGGGTGATCAGCTAGATGTCATGGTGCACATCAGTACCAATGACGTAGGAAGAAAGAGTGAGGAGGTCCTGAAGAGTGAGCATAGAGAACTTGGTAGGAAGTTAAAAAGCAGGACCTCAAGGGTGGGGTAATCTCAGGATTGTTACCTGTGCTACATGCCAGTGAGGTTAAGGATAGGATGCTCTGGCAGATGAACACATGGCTGGGGAACTGGTGTAGGAGGCAGGGTTTCAGATTTCAAGATCATTGGGACCTCTTCTGGGGCAGGTGGGACTTGTACAAGAGAGATGGGTTACACCTGAACTACAAGGGGACCAATATCATTGCAGGGAGGTTTGTTAGTGCTTTTGTGGAGGGTTTAAACTAGATTTGCAGGGGTATGGGAACCATAGTGCCAGAGCAGATAGTGGACCGGGGGTGAAAATAAATGATGTTAAAAGTTCATGCAAAGTCACAAATAGAAGGGTTGTGTGTGTTGGTAATAAACTTCTGAGGTGTGTCTATTTCAATGCAAGGAGTATTGTGGGGAAGATTGATGAGCTGAGGGTGTGAATTGACACATTGAATTACGACATTATAGCCATTAGTGAAACTTGGCTGCAGGAGGGGCAGGACTGGCAGCTTAATGTTCCAGGGTTCTGAAGTTTCAGACGTGATAGAGGCAGAGGAATGAAGGGTGGGGGGCGTGGTGGTGTGGCATTGCAAGTCAGGGAAAATGTTACAGTAGTGCTCAGGCAGGACAGATTAGAGGGCTTGTCTACCAAGGCCATATGGGTGGAGCTGAGAAACAGGAAAGGTATGACCACATTAATGGGGTTGTATTATAGATCACCCAATAGTCAGCGAGAATTGGAGGAGCAAACCTGCAGAGAGATAGCAGACAACTGCAGGAAACATAAAGTCGTGACCGTAGGGGATTTTAATTTTCCACTTATTGATTGGGATTCCCATACTGTTAAAGGTCTAGGTGGGTTAGAGTTTGTAAAATGTGTTCAGGAAAGTTTTCTAAATCAATATATAGAGGTACCAACTAGAGAGGATGCAATATTAGATCTCCTATTAGGAAACAAGTTAGGACAGGTGACGGAAGTGTGTGTAGGGGAACACTTTGGTTCCAGTGATCATAACACCATTAGTTTCAACTTGATCACGGATAAAGATAGATCTGGTCCTTGGGTTGAGGTTCTAAACTGGAAAAAGGCCAAATTTGAAGAAATGAGAAGGGATCTAAAAAGCGTGGATCGGGGCAGGTTGTTCTCTGGCAAGAATGTGATTGGTAAGTGGGAGGCCTTCAAAGGAGAAATTTTGAGAGTGCAGAGTTTGTATGTTCCTGTCAGGATTAAAGGCAAAGTGAATAAGAATAAGGAACCTTGGTTCTCAAGGGATATTGGAACTCTGATAAAGAAGAAGAGAGAGGTATATGACATGTATAGGAAACAGGGATCAAATAAGGTGCTTGAGGAGTATAAAAAGTGCAAAAAAATACTTAAGAAAGAAATCAGGAGGGCTAAAAGAAGACATGAGGTTGCTTTGGCAGTCAAGGTGAAGGATAATCCGAAGAGCTTCTACAGGTATATTAAGAGCAAAAGGATAGTAAGATTGGTCCTCTTGAAGATCAGAGTGGTCGGCTATGTGCGGAACCAAAAGAAATGGGGGAGATTTTAAATGGGTTTTTTGCGTCTGTATTTACTAAGGAAACGGGCATGAAGTCGATGGAAAAAAGGCAAACGTAGTGAGGTCATGGAACCTATACAGATTGAGAAGGAGGAGGTGCTTGCTATCTTGAGGCAATACAGAATAGATAAATCCCCAGGACTTGACATGGTATTCCCTCGGACCTTGAAGGAGACTAGTGTTGAAATTGCAGGGGCCCTGGCAGATATATTTAAAATGTCGATATCTACGGGTGAGGTGCCGGAGGATTGGAGGATAGCTCATGTTGTTCTGTTATTTAAAAAAGGCTCTAAAAGTAATCTGGGAAATTATAGACCATAAGACCATAAGACGAAGGAGCAGAAGTCGGCCATTCGGCTCATCAAGTCTGCTCCACCATTTTATCATGAGCTGATCCATTCTCCCATTTAGTCCCACTCCCCCGCCTTCTCACCATAACCTTTGATGCTCTGGCTACTCAGATACCTATCAATCTCTGCCTTAAATATACCCAATGACTTGGCCTCCACTGCTGCCCGTGGCAACAAATTCCATAGATTCACCACCCTCTGACCAAAGAAATTTCTTCGCATTTCTGTTCTGAATGGACGCCCTTCAATCCTTAAGTCATGCCCTGTCGTACTAGACTCCCCCATCATGGGAAACAACTTTGTCACATCCACTCTGTCCATGCCTTTTAACATTCGAAATTGTTTCTATGAGGTCTCCCCGCATTCTTCTAAACTCCAAGGAATACAGTCCAAGAGTGGACAAACATTCCTCATATGTTAACCCTCTCATTCCTCTCTGTACCCTCTCCAATGTCAGCACATCCTTTCTTAAATAAGGAGACCAAAACTGCCCACAGTACTCCACATGAGGTCTCACCAGCGCCTTATTGAGCCTTAACATCACATCCCTGCTCCTATACTCTATTCCACGAGAAATGAATGCCAACATTGCATTCACCTTCTTCACCACCGACTCAACCTGGAGGTTAACCTTAAGGGTAACCTGTACAAGGACTCCCAAGTCCCGTTGCATCTCAGAACTTTGAATTCTTTCCCCATTTAAATAATGGTCTGCCCATTTATTTTTTCTGCCAAAGTGCATAACCATACACTTTCCAACATTGTATTTCATTTGCCACTTTTTTGCCCATTCTTCCAATCTATCCAAGTCTCTCTGCAGACTCTCCATTTCCTCAGCACTACTGGCCCCTCCACCTATCTTTGTATCATCAGCAAATTTAGCCACAAAGCCATCTATTCCATAATCCAAATTGTTGATGTACAATGTAAAAAGAAGCAGCCCCAACACGGACCCCTGTGGAACACCACTGGTAACCAGCAGCCAACCAGAATAGGATCCCTTTATTCCCACTCTCCGTTTCCTGCCAATCAGCCAACGCTCTGTCCACGTATGTAACTTTCCCGTAATTCCATGGGCTCTTATAGAAACATACATAGAAACATACATAGAAAATAGGTGCAGGAGTAGGCCATTCGGCCCTTCGAGCCTGTACCGCCATTTATTATGATCATGGCTGATCATCCAACTCAGAACCCCGTCCCAGCCTTCCCTCCACACCCCCTGATCCCCGTATCTTGTTAAGTCGCCTCTTGTGTGGCCGGTTATTACAGGCCGGTAAGTTTGACATCGGTTAAGTTTCCCCAGCCATCCGAAGGTAGAGTGTTCCTATGAAACAGTTTGTAAGCCGGAATGTCGTAAAGTGAAGAAGCAATTACTATTTATTTATATGGGAAAAATTTGTCAGTGTTCGCAGACCTAAAAAGTAACCTATCAAATTATGCCAAATAACACATAAGTCCTAAAATAACAGTAGCATATAGTAAAAGCAGGAATGATATGATAAATGCACAGCCTATATAAAGTAGAAATACTTTTCTACAATCATTGCCGCACTGTTCTCTGTAGCGGAAATCTCACGCAGGCGCTCTTGGCAGAAACACTCTCTCCACTAACCTTTAAGCTATGAAGCTGCCAAATCATACCAAATAACACATAAAAATACACAGCCTGTATAAAGTAGAAATAATGTATGTACAGTGTTGTATCACTTACCGGAATCAGGAAGACAGCACCAAGCACACTGATGATAGTGTGTTAGGCTGATTCGTTGGAGGCTGGGGTGGTGCAGCGGTCCCCAACCTCCAGGACGCCGACCGATACCAATCCGCCAAGAATGCAGTGGTAGCTGGGATGCACCCAGCACATCTTTAAGAAAAAAGCGAAAATAAACAAGCTAATTAATTAGGTGCCGCCCGGCACGTAAATGTTAACCCAGATCAGAGGCGGGGTTGGGGTGGTGGGACACTGGGGTGTCATCTCATCGTCATCTGTTTCCATCAGGGCAGGCAGGTCACCTTCTTCTATGTCTGCCAGCCTCAATGTCGAAGGTCGAGGTTCGTTGTCTGCTGTGGCTGATGTGGAAGGCTTGAAAATGACAGCATGCTTGACTGCCTAGCCTCGCACATTTTTCTATCATCTCATGCAGTTGCTTCACGTTCAGTTCCTGGACGACTTCGCTTTCGGTCCGTTCGCTACTGCATTCAGTTTCAATTGCAATCCTTTCCTCTTCCAATTGCATCAGCTCTTCATCTATCAGTTCTTGGTCATGAGATGCCAGAACCTCTTCAACATCATCTTCGTCAACTTCCACAAGCCAAACTCACTTTGTCCTTACTTCGTTCACCACGATTGAAATGCTTAATTATGTCTAGTTTTATGCTAAGTATAACACCCTTAAGAGCTCCTTTAGACTTTTCCGATACCTTAGAACTCAACTTGCTAACGGCTGCTCACAGGCATGTGTTTAAGCAATGCCGGCTAGAATGTAGCTCCGGGGGAGGAACTTGGCTGCTCGGGGAACACGCTGCTTTTTTCACGCGCTGCCTTTTTTCAGAACAGTGAAAACACCTCCTGTTAGCGAAAACAGGTAACTAATGTAGGTCTTTCGTAATAGCGAGGTTTCGTAAAGTGAATGTTCGAAAAGCGGGTGACACCTGTAGTAGGTAAATTATTGGAAGGAGTACTGAGAGATAGGATCTACAAGTATTTGTATACCAAGGGCTTATTAGGCAGAGTAAACATGGCTTTGTGCGTGGTAGGTCATGTTTAACCAATCTATTAGAGTTTTTCAAGGAGGTTACCAGGAAAGTGGATGAAGGGAAAGCAGTGGATGTTGTCTACATGGACTTCAGTAAGGCGTTTGACAAGGTCCCGCATGGGAGGTTAGTTAGGAAGATTCAGTCGCTCGGTATACATGGAGAGGTAGTAAATTGGATTAGACATTGGCTCAATGGAAGAAGCCAGAGAGTGGTAGGGGAGGATTGCTTCTCTGAGTGGAGGCCTGTGACCAGTGGTGTGCCACAGGGATCAGTGCTAGGTCCATTGTTATTTGTCATCTATATCAATGATCTGGACGATACTGTGATAAATTGGATCAGAAAATTTGCTGATGATACAAAGATCGGAGGTGTAGTGGACAGGGAGCAATGTTTTCAAAGCTTGCAGAGGGATTTGGACCAGCTGGAAAAATGGGCTGAAAAATGGCAGATGGAGTTTAATAGACAAGTGTGAGGTATTGCACGTTGGAAGGACAAAGCAAGGTAGAACATACAAGGTAAATGGTAGGGAACTGAGGAGTGCAGTAGAACAGAGGGATCTGGGAATACAGATACAAAATTCCCTAAAAGTGGCATCACAGGTAGATAGTGTGGTAAAGAGAGCACTTGGTACTTTGGCCTTTATAAGTCAAAGTATTGAGTATAAGAGTTGGAATGTTATGGTGAGGTTGTATAAGGCATTGGTGAGGCCGAATTTGAAGTATTGTGTACAGTTTTGGTGACCAAATTACAGGAGGAATATTAATAAGGTTGAAAGAGTGCAGAGAAGGTTTACAAGGAAGTTTCCGGGACTTGAGAAACTGAGTTACAGAGAAAGGTTGAATAGGTTAGGACTTTATTCCCTGCAGCGTAGAAGAATGAGGGGAGATTTGATAGAAGTATATAAAATTATGATGGGTATAGATAGAATGAATGAAAGCAGGCTTTTTCCACTGAGGCTAGGGGAGAAAAAAAAAACCAGAGGACATGGGTTAAGGGTGAAGGGGGAAAAGTTTAAGGGGAACATTAGGGGGGCTTCTTCACACAGAGAGTGGTGGGAGTGTGGAATGAGCTGCCAGATGAAGTGGTAAATGCAGGCTCACTTTTAACATTTAAGAAAAACTTGAACAGGTACGTGGATGAGAGGTATATGGAGGGATATGGTCCGTGTGCACGTCAGTGGGACTAGGCAGAAAAATGGTTCGGCACAGCCAGGAAGGGCCACAAGGCCTGTTTCTGTGCTGTAATGTTCTATGGTTCTATGGTTCTGGTATAAAACATTTCTTGGTTAACTAGGAGCGGACTGGGTTTGGGACAGTAATTCAGTTGGTTAAGATAGAATACTTTATTTGGTACAATGCTTCCTTAATCAAAAGAGTAAGTAATTATGTCTGATTCCTATCCTTATTCATCTATCAGTGAATCAGTGCTGGAATGCCCTTCACATCATACAAAACCAATAGGAATTAGTGAACAATCTACAATCAGATATATTAAATAATTAAATGCAGAATCAGGAAATCTGAAATAAAAACTGAAAATATTGCACTAAAAAGGTCAAGAAGCCTAATGAAAGATCATTGACCTGAAACATGTATAAAATGCTGGTGGAACACAGCAGGACAGACAGCATCTATAGGAAGAAGTACAGTCAACCTTTCGGGTCAGGTCCTGACTAAAGGTCTCGATCCGAAACGTCGACTGTACTTCTTCCTATAGATGCTGCCTGGCCTGCTGCGTTCCACTAGCATTTTGTGTGTGTTGTTTGAATTTCCAGCATCTGCAGATTTCCTCGTGTTTGCTCCTGAAACATTTATGTTATTTTTCTCCCTTTAGATGCTACCTGGACTGCTGAGATATTCCGATATTTCCTGTTCTAAATGGATTTTGCCTCTTTTCCAGGCTGAATCCATCCTATATCCTTTAGGAATGAGTTAGCTTTCAAAAGACAAGCAACAAAATTGTAAGCCAACAACTTCAATTTACATTTCAAAAATCTTCTGAGGTACCTCATGGGACTATTATCAAATAATATTAGAAGAGGATAGCATGAGGTGAAGTCAGTGCGTTTAATTGAAAACTTGACCAAGGGCATGTGTTAGTGGTCTCATAAAAAATTTAAGAGAGGTGATGTGGCAGAAAAAAAACATAGGAAGGAAATTCTAGAATGGTGGGAATTGGCAGCGAGAGGCACAGATACCATGGTAAGGTGATTGAGTTCAAGATTCATCAGAAGGCTGAAATAGTAACATAATTGATTAGGTTGATACCTAAGAAGATTATGTAGTTAGGAAAAATTAATGAGAAAGGGAAAGATGAGACCTTAGAAGGATTTGAAAACAAGTTGAGAATTTTAGAACTGAGGTACTAGCCACGGGTAATGGCATATAATGGAATGATAGAGAATGGGTAGCTGTACTAAATATGACCAATAATAAGTGACACAGACTTTGCTCTTGCATGGGTGTGTTCACCTTGATAAGGAAAGGACAGGACAAGAAAGTCTCTGTATTTATGTGACGAAGGCCCATTACTAACTACGGACGGCACATGGTGCACTCAGTAAAACACTCACCCTCAGCAGTAATAGTGACTGGGTCTGAAACTGGTGTGCTGATGGTGGAGGATACCATCTTTAATTGGATAATTGAGTTAATTAGCTTTTGGTTAGTCTAGGGAGAGGGGCTTAGCAGTTATAAGCCTCAGGTTACCAAGGCTTTGGGGTTAGTTCTCTTTTGTGTTTAGTCTGAGGGTGGCTATATATATATATTGTTTTTTCCCAAGTTTTTGTCTTGTTTTGAGGTAAGTAGAAGCACCTCAATCTTTTTGCGACTCAAGCCATCCTGTTATTTTCTTAAACAATTGACTCACAGATTTTTGTGACAATTTACATTGCATTGTTCTTCTGTAAGATTGCTAAATTGTCTCCAAGCAAGTTATGACTTTAAACTTAAAGCAATGTCATTGATATTTCAGTTAATCCCCTCCCTTTTCCTCTTTGAGCCTCTGGCATCTTCCCTAAAGAACTGTAAATGTTCCAACCTAGTACTTACTGGTCACATATGAAGACTCAGCATATATTGCTCACTATTGAATTGAATTGACTTTATTTCTTACATCCTTCTCATACATGAGGAGTAAAAATCTTTATGTTATGTATCCACCTAAATGTGCAATGTGCAATCATAGTAATTTATAATAATTTATAATAAATAGAACAGTCAATGTCATACAGAATACACTCAAATCAGTGTGAGTTCATCAGTTTGATGGCCTGGTGGAAGAAGCTGTCCCGGAGCCTGTCGGTCTTGGCTTTTCTGCTGCAGTAGCATTTCCCGGATGGTAGCAGCCGGAATAGATTGTGGTTGGGATGGCTTGGGTCCCCAATGATCCCATGGGCCCTTTTAACACATCTGTCCTTGTAAAGGTCCTGAATCATGGGAAGTTCACAACTACAGATGTACTGGGCTGTCCACACCACTCTCTGCAGAGTGGTGTGGACACTCTATTTATAATAACAAATTCTAAACGTATCTTTTGAAAACAACATGAGATATTTAGCTACGATGGCTTGTAAAATAAATATAAGTCCTTGACAATTTTCATTTTCTTTAAACTTGGAATAAGGATACCAACATTTAAACATAGAACATAGAATAGTACAGCGCAGTACAGGCCCTTTGGCCCACAGTTTTGTGCCGACCCTCAAACCCTGCCTCCCATATAAGCCCCCAACTTAAATTCCTCCATATACCTGTCTAGTAGTCTCTTAAACTTCACTAGCGTATCTGCCTCCACCACTGACTCAGGCAGTGCATTCCACGCACCAACCACTCTGAGTAAAAAACCTTCCTCTAATATCCCCCTTGAACTTCCCACCCTTTACCTTAAACCATGCCCTCTTGTATTAAGCAGTGGTGCCCTGGGGAAGAGGCGCTGGCTATCCACTCTATCTATTCATCTTACTGTCTTGTACACCTCTATCATGTCTCCACTCATCCTCCTTCACTCCAAAGAGTAAAGCCCTAGCTCCTTTAATCTCTGATCATAATGCATACTCTCTAAACCAGGCAGCATCCTGGTAAATCTCCTCTGTACCCTTTCCAATGCTTCCACATCCTTCCTATAGTGAGGCGACCAGAACTGGACACAGTACTCCAAGTGTGGCCTAACCAAAGTTTTACAGAGCTGCATCATTACATCGCAACTCTTAAACTCTATCCCTCAATTTATGAAAGCTAACACACCATAAGCTTTCTTAACAACCCTATCCACCTGTGAGGCAACTTTCAGGGATCGGTGGACATGTACCCCGAGATCCCTCTGCTCCTCCACACTACCAAGTATCCTGCCATTTACTTGTACTCTGCCTTGGAGTTTGTCCTTCCAAAGTGTACCACCTCACACTTCTCCGGGTTGAACTCCATCTGCCACTTCTCAGCCCACTTCTGCATCCTATCAATGTCTCTCTGCAATATTTGACAATCCTCTACACTATCTACAACACCACCAACCTTTGTGTCGTCTGCAAACTTGCCAACCCACCCTTCTACCCCCACATCCAGGTCGTTAATAAAAATCACGAAAAGTAGTCCTAGAACAGACCCTTGTGGGACACCACTAGTCACAATCCTCCAATCTGAATGTATTCACTCCACAACGACCGCATTCCGCAGGCAAGCCAATCCTGAATCCACCTGGCCAAACTTCCCTGGATCCCATGCCTTCTGACTTTCTGAATAAGCCTACTATGTGGAACCTTGTCAAATGCCTTACTAAAATCCATATAGATCACATCCACTGCAGTACCCGCAGCTATATGCCTGGTCACTTCCTCAAATAACTCTATCAGGCTTGTTAGACACGATCTGCCCTTCACAAAGCCATGCTGACTGTCCCTTATCAGACCATGATTCTCTAAATGCCCAGAGATCCTATCTCTAAGAATCTTTTCCAACAGCTTTCCCACCACAGACAACAGGAATTCTGCAGATGCTGGAAATTCAAGCAACACACATCAAGGTTGCTGGTGAATGCAGCAGGCCAGGCAGCATCTCTAGGAAGAGGTGCTGCCTGGCCTGCTGAGTTCACCAGCAACTTTGATGTGTGTTGCTTCCCACCACAGACGTAAGGCTCACTGCTCCATAATTACCCGGACCATCCCTACTACCTTTTTTGAACAAAGGGACAACATTCGCCTCCCTCCAATCCTCCGGCACCATTCCCGTGGACAACGTGGACATAAAGATCCTAGCCAAAGGCTCAGCAATCTCTTCCCTCGCCTCGTGAAGCAGCCTGGGGAATATTCCTTCAGGCCCCGGGGACTTATCCATCCTAATGTATTTTAACAACTCCAACACCTCCTCACCCTTAATATCAACATGCTCCAGAACATCAATCTCACTCATATTGTCCTCACCATCATCAAGTTCCCTCTCATCGGTGAATACCGAAGAGAAGTATTCATTGAGGACCTCGCTCACTTCCACAGCCTCCATGCATATCTTCCCACCTTTATCTCTAATCGGTCCTACATTCACACCTGTCATCGTTTTTTTCTTCACATAATTGAAGAATGCCTTGGGGTTTTCCTTTACCCTACTCGCCAAGGCCTTCTCATGCCCCCTTCTTGCTCTTCTCAGCCGCTTCCTACGCTCCTTTCTTGCTTCCCTATATTCCTCAATAGACCCATGTGATCCTTGCTTCCTAAACCTCATGTATGCTGCCTTCTTCCACCTGACTAGATTTTCCACCTTGGTTCCTTGTCACCCATGGTTCCTTCACCCTACCATTTCTTTATCTTCCTCACCGGGACAAATTTATCCCTAACATCCTGCAAGAGATCTCTAAACATTGACCACATGTCCATAGTACATTTCCCTGCAAAAACATCATCCCAATTCACACCCGCAAGTTCTAGCCTTATAGCCTCATAATTTGCCCTTCCCCAATTAAAAATTTTCCTGGCCTCTCTGATTCTATCCTTTTCTATGATAATGCTAAAGGCCAGGGAGCGGTGGTCACTGTCCCCCAGATACTCACCCACTGAGAGATCTGTGACCTGACCCGATTCATTACATAGTACTAGATCGAGTATGGCATTCCCCCTCATCAGCCTGTCCACATACCGTGACAGGAATCCGTCCTGGACACATTTAACAAACTCTGCCCCATCCAAACCCTTGGAACTAATCAGGTGCCAATCAATATTCGGGAAGTTAAAATCACCCATGATAGCAACCCTGTTATTTTTACAGCTTTCCAAAATCTGCTTCCCAATCTGCTCCTCTGTATCTTTGCTGCTACCAAGGGGGCTATAGAATACCCCCAATAGAGTAACTGCTCCCTTCCTGTTCCTGACTTCCACCAATACTGACTCAAAAGAGGATCCTGCTACATTACCCACCCTTTCTGTAGCTGTAATAGTATCCCTGACCAGTAATGCCACCCCTCCTCCCCTTTTTCTGCCCTCTCTATCCTTTTTAAAGCACTGAAATCCAGGAATATTGAGAATCCATTCCTGCCCTGGTGCCAGCCAAGTCTCTGTAATGGCCACTTCATCATAACTCCATGTATGTATCCAAGCTCTCAGTTCATCTCCTTTGTTCCTGATGCTTCTTGCATTGAGGTACGCACATTTCAGCCCTTCTACCTTACTGTCTTTACACCGTTTATTCTGCTCTTTCCTCAAAGCATCTCTATGTGTTAGATCTGGCTTTACTCCATGCACTTCTTTCACTGCTCTATCGCTCTGGGTCCCATCCCCCTTGCAAATTAGTTTAAACCCTCCCGAACCATGCTAGCAAACCTACCTGCAAGGATATTGCTCCCCCTCGAGTTCAGGTGCAAGCCATCCAACCTCTACAGGTCCCACCTTCCCAAGAAGAGATCCCAATGATCCAAAAATCTAAAACCCTGCTCCCTGCACCAACTCCTCAGCCACGCATTCAACTGCCATCTCCTCCAATTCTTACCATCACTGTCACGTAGCACTGGCAACAAACCTGAGAACGCCACCCTTGAGGTCCTGTTCTTCAGCCTTCTGTCTAGTTCCTGAAACTCACATTTCAGGACCTCATCCCTCTTCCTGCCTATGCTGTTGGTCCCAACATGTATCACGGCTTCTGGTTGCTCTCCCTCTCGTACCGGGATGTTGTGCACCCGGGCAGAGACATCCCGGACCCTGGCACCCGGGAGGCAAACACAGTTGTGTTATCATTGCTTAAACTGGCTGATTTAGTCTGTCCAAGAGATAAAAAGTAACACTTTATTTAATTTTTTAAAAGCTTACTAATTACACTGTTTGAGGTCATCTCAACTTATCATGCTTAAAAATATTCAGCTAACTACCAAAGACTCCTTGTCATATTGCATTCCATTCAAAAGTTGCGAAATTAGAACCAGCAATATATTTCATTTTTCCATCACTCGAAGTAAGATGCTTTATTGTGCTAAACCTTAAGGACATGGAGCACGTTTTGAAGTCCCATGCAATCTATTGATCAAACAGGAATTCAATTGGTTGGAAATAAATGTAATTAGGTTAAGTATTTCTGAATGTGCATCAACCCCCAACAAATCCTGTAAATCTTCCTGAATATGGTAGCGAGCTTGTGCCATATGCAGGAAGCAGAAGATGGCAGACTTTGTAAAATATGCAGGAAAAAAAACATCCACAGCATCCCAATGATACAGTAAGAAATGCAGCAATGGCCAGCACCACTTGAGTAAAATCATTATTTCAGTATTTTCAGCCAAGCATATAGTATTTTCATCTGACTACCGCCATTATCCCTGTGTATCTTTCTCCTCTTATGCAGCTAAAAATATTGTGCAGAGCTATTTTGTGTATATCACAGACTGTATTAATGGTTCCCCAGAGCTCAGAACAAGATGATGGAGCTCCTTGTAAGTCATTAGTTATTTGTCATAATTACTCAAGAATATTTTTGTCTCACTCATACATTTTTCTTCCTGTTGAAAGTAGAATGTGAGTGTCTTTATGTTTAGTGCCTCAGGGTGTGCAAACAATGTCTAAGGATCCATTGTTAGTGTTGTACCTGCTGTGCACAATGGCTACTTTGGCATAATAATTAATGTTCTGTTGTGACTCCTCCAAATAAAGGATTGAACAATGCTCTCCTGGGCATGGCTAGAAGACGGGGTTGTAAATTAAGCCTGGTCACATGATAGCCAAAAAGACTGATAACTGTGGTTATAAAATTGAAGCTTCAATCTCTTGGTTGAGTTCAAATTTTGTTCTAATTTGGCACTGAGAGTTGACTAAAACAAAAGGTACCGATAACCTTTTGACTGATGAGTCTGATGCTGGCATTTTATCCATGATATGTTGTAAAAGTTCTTCATTTTACAGGAAGCAGAACATTTCTAATAAATGATACACTAACATAAGCATAACGAGGAGCAACTCCTGAGATGATGATACTGCTTTTGGGTCGTTAGTAATATGATTGATTGGTCTGAATGCTTGTATTAGATTATTGACAAATACAAGTCAGCTGTACAATTCCTTTGGGAAAGTAAATATGTATTATCTCCAGAGCAATAAACTTCAGAAAAAACAAACACTTGCTTAAAAAAAAAGTAGGAGCTCTTTCAGTTTGCGAAAGGAAATGTCCAATGCCCTGGAGTTTCCACTAGATTTGTCTGCTTTTGGGGTCACTCAGCTAAAATAGGTAAAATCAGAAAAAAAATGCACAGTAAGTTTTATGTACAAATTATTTTGATTGCAAATTGTGCATCTGCACCATTGGTGTTGCTTTAAATTTAATGACCTAGAAACAGGATCACACAAATTGGATTGCACACCATTGGCAGTTTTTGTTAATTTGTGCTTGCAGGAAGACTTTTGTGAAGGCCACAAAAGTCCAGCTGGACCAGTTGGATATAATGACATTTTAATGGGAGCATTAAAAGACCATTTTCAGTTTTATAGGCAACTGATCTTTTTTTTAAATTTTCCTATGGGATGTGCCAAGGTCAGAATTTACTGCCTGGTAGCACTAAAGGAGGGATTGACAATTGTGAAGAAGTAAAGTGCAATTAGAGAGGGAAGATTCTGATGCAGGACAATTTTGATTCTGTGACAATTAAAGATTAAAATGATAATGTATTCATATCAATATAGATGTGACAAAAACTTGCAGGCTGAGTTCAACCCTTGTCCTCCAGGTAACAAAGTTAGAAATCTGAGTTTTCAATTTTCATTTTTCAGGATGTGGATTTTGCTGGAAAAACCAGTGTTTATTGTCCAATCTAAATTGTCCTTGAGATTTTGATGAATCTGCTGCATGAAACAGTGCATTATTTCTGTTGAAGATAGTTCTATTATACTGCTGAGAAGAATTCCAGGACTTGAAACTGGTGCTGATGAAGGATTGGTTAAATCTCTTTAAGCCAGATTTGCCACATGAATGGGAGCCCACAGGTGGTGGTGCTGTTCTGATGTGACTGAAACTTTGTGGTAGAGATCACAGGTTGTTTTGCAGTTGGTGTCCTGTGGGGGGCATGGCATATTTATTAGTCAAAAACCACTTCCGTTGTGATTGGTCAGGTTAAAAACTGCAGTTGCTCTTCCCATTCACTGGTTTGTGTGCCATGGCACTGAGTATCCAGTTTCAAACATCTCAGGGGCATGAAGAATAGCATGTGTGAGAGATTAGACCATAAGACAAAGGTGCAGAAGTCGGCCATTCGGCCCATCAAGTCTGTTCCACCATTTTATCATGAGCTGATCCATTCTCCCATTTAGTTCCACTCCCCCGCCTTCTCACCATAACCTTTGATGCTCTGGCTACTCTGATACCTATCAATCTCTACCTTAAATACACGCAATGACTTGGCCTCCACTGCTGCCCGCGGCAACAAATTCCATAGATTCACCACCCTCTGACTAAAAAAATTTCTTCGGATTTCTGTTCTGAATGGGTGCCCTTCAATCCTTAAGTCATGCCTTCTCGAACTAGACTCCCCCATCATGGGAAACAACTTTGCCACATCCACTCTGTCCATGCCTTTCAACATTCAAAATGTTTCTATGAGGTCCCTACTCATTCTTCTAAACTCCACGGAATACAGTCCAAGAGTGGACAAACGTTCCTCATATGTTAACCTTCTCATTCCCAGAATCATTCTAGTGAATCTTCTCTGTACCCTCTCCAACGTCAGCACATCCTTTCTTAAATAAGGAGACCAAAACTGCCCACAGTACTCCAAGTGAGGTCTCACCAGCGCCTTATAGAGCCTCAACATCACATCCCTGCTCCTATACTCTATTCCTCTAGAAATGAATGCCAACATTGCATTCGCCTTCTTCACTACCGACTCAACCTGGAGGTTAACTTTAAGGGTATCGTGTACGAGGACTCCCAAGTCCCGTTGCATCTCCGAATTTTGAATTCTTACCCCATTTAAATAATAGTCTGCCCGTTTATTTTTTCTGCCAAAGTCCATAACCATACACTTTCCAACATTGTACTTCATTTGCCACTTCTCTGCCCATTCTTCCAATCTATCCAAGTCTCTCTGCAGACTCTCCGTTTCCTCAGCACTACCGACCCCTCCACCTATCTTCGTATCGTCAGCAAACTTAGCCACAAAGCTATCTATTCCATAATCCAAATCGTTGATGTACAATGTAAAAAGAAGCAGCCCCAACACGGACCCCTGTGGAATATCACTGGTAACCGGCAGCCAACCAGAATAGGAACCCTTTATTCCCGCTCTCTGTTCCTGCCAATCAGCCAACGCTCTATCCACGTATGTAACTTTCCTGTAATTCCATGGGCTCTTATCTTGTTAAGTAGCCTCATGTGTGGCACCTTGTCAAAGGCCTTCTGAAAATCCAAATATACAACATCCACTGCATCTCCCTTGTCTAGCCTACTGGTAATTTCCTCAAAAAATTGTAATAGGTTTGTCAGGCAGGATTTTCCTTTAAGGAATCCATGCTGAGTTCTGCCTACCTTGTCATATGCCTCCAGGTACTCTGTAGCCTCATCCTTAACAATCGACTCCAACAACTTCCCAACTATTGATGTCAAGCTAACAGATCTATAATTTCCTTTTTGGTTCCTTGCCTCCTTCTTAAATAGCGGAGTGACATTTGCAATCTTCCAGTCCTCCGGAACCATGCCAGAATCTATCAACTTTTGAAAGATCATCGCTAATGCCTCCGCAATCTCCACAGCTACTTCCTTCAGAACATGTGGGTGCATTC
This sequence comes from Mobula birostris, assembly GCF_030028105.1. Classification (NCBI taxonomy): domain Eukaryota; kingdom Metazoa; phylum Chordata; class Chondrichthyes; order Myliobatiformes; family Myliobatidae; genus Mobula; species Mobula birostris. The sequence continues at coordinate 70,455,876 of NC_092374.1, forward strand.
TATCTGGTCCGGGAGATTTATCTACCTTTAGACTATTCAGCTTCCTGAGTACTTTCTCTGTCGTAATTGTGACTGCGTACTCTTCTCTTCCCTGCCACCCTTGAGTGTCCGGTATATTGCTGATGTCTTCCTTAGTGAACACTGATGCAAAATACTCGTTCAGTTCCTCTGCCATCTCCTTATCTCCCATTACAATTTCTCCAGCATCATTTTCTATCGGTCCTATATCTACTCTCACCTGTCTTTTACTCTTTATATACTTGAAAAAGCCTTTAGTATCCTCTTTTATATTATTTGTTAGCTTCCTTTCATAGTTAATCTTTTCCCTCTTAATGACCTTCTTGGTTTCCTTTTGTAAGGTTTTAAAAACTTCCCAATCCTCTGTCTTCCCACTAATTTTTGCTTCTTTGTATGCCCTCTCCTTTGCTTTAACTTTGGCTTTGACTTCTTTCGTCAACCACGGTTGCATCCTTTTTCCACTCGAAAATTTCTTCTTCTTTGGAATATACCTGTCTTGCACCTTCCTCACTTCTCGCATAAACTCCAGCCACTGCTGCTCTGCCGTCTTTCCCGCCAGTGTCCCTTTCCAGTCAACTTTGGCCAGTTCCTCTCTCATGCCACTGTAATTTCCTTTATTCCACTGAAATACCAACACATCAGATTTCGGCTTCTCTTTTTCAAATTTCACAGTGAACTCAATCATGTTATGATCACTGCCTCCTAAGGGTTCCTTCACCTCAATCTCTCTAATCACCTGTCGGTTCATTACGCAATACCCAGTCCAGTACAGCCGATCCCCTAGTGGGCTCAACAACAAGCTGTTCTAAAAAGCCATCTCGCAGACATTCTACAAATTCTCTCTCTTGAGATCCAGTGCCAACCTGATTTTCCCAATCCACTCGCATGTTAAAATCCCCCACAATTATCATAACACTGCCCTTCTGACAAGCCTTCTCTATTTCCTGTTGTAATTTGTAATCCACATCCCTGCAGCTGTTTGGATTCTCTCTCACTTTGATGCCAGAACCATTGGGAAAGTATGCTCCAGATGCACTTTTAACTAAATATTTGTTTACAGAATCTTTGGTTCTGTAGTTTGTGTAACTTGGAGGAGCTTGAATGTTTGGTCAAATTTTTTACTGTTAGTAAATAAATGATTAATATACTAATTTGTAGTCAGTGGTTTCTATCTTACTCACCAAATCCACAAACCTGATACCGTGTTACAGTTGGTCCACACAGTGTGCCTAAATTGGACAGAATAAATTTATGTCAGGATTAAGAGGTCCAAACAAATGACCCACTGGATCCTGATAATGTTAAACTTCCTGAGTATAGGTGGAGGTGGTCAGGACTTTGTCTGACATTCTCTCTAAACAGCAGCAGCTGCTTGAGATTAAACTATTGGTCTTGATTATGATTGCTCTTTACATGAGTGGAGACCACTTAGTGATTCAGTGTAACTTAAAATGGAGACCATCTGGCTGAAGTATTTATAGATATATTCAACCTCTTGCTTTTTGTGGTCTGAGGTTTCCAACTATTTCAGAAAGGCATATATAATACAGGTGGCCTGTAGAGCATCATGACCTGTATCACTGATACCGTCCAGTGGCATTTACATTCACTATAATTAAGTGTTTTGAGAGGTTGGTTATGGTGTGAAACATCTCCTGCCTCAGAGGTGAGCTGGATCATTTCCAGTTTGATTACTGCCACAATAGGTCAATAACAGATGTGATTTCTCAGTTTCTTCATTCCGCTCTCAACCATCTGGACAACAGAAACTTATAACTCAGGCTGCTGTTCATCGACTACAGCTCTGAGCTCAACACAGCCATCCCATTCCAACTCATCAATCAAACTTAAAAATCTGGGCTTCTGTACCTCCCTTTGCAACTCACTACTCACCTTCCTCATTTACAGAGCTCAGTCAATGATCACTGGTCACAAATCTCCTCCTTGCTGATCATCAGCAGAGTTGGACCTCAAGGCTGCATGCTTAGCTTTCTGGTCTGCTGTCTATATACACATGACTGGGTGATTAAACACAGCTACAATGTCATCTTCAGATTGGCAGAGAATCTTATTTAGAAAAGAGTAAATTCTGTGCCCTCCAGTTTATGGCACATACTATGGGAAATACCAGTGAAAGATGATCTTCATTATCAGTATGTTGCTTGACAGGCCAACGTCTATAGAGAGAATTGAAGAGAAATGCAAAACCAGTGCAACATAAGGTGCAGCAGGAGAGAGAGACAGGAAGATGAGAAGGATGAAGTTGCTGGGAGCATAAGGAGGCTCCTCTTTTCTCACATTTCTGACCAATAAAAATCTCTTTTACAAAAACCACAGAGTTAGAAGGATGTGTTGTTAACATACAAAGAGACTGCAGCTAATGTAGTGGTCTCACAGAAACCTAGATTTGATTCTGACTTCTAGTGCCGACTGCATTGAATTTGCACAATCTCGCAGTGACTGTTTAGATTTCACCCGGATGTTCTACGTTCCTGTATGTTCTGCCTATCACTATGGCAAACTATCCCTTGTGTAGGTAGATGATAGAAAAATCACAGGGCTTATAATTGGCATGCACAAGCAAATGGCTACAGGGAAGTAAGTAAGGGGATGAAAGTGATGAGGTTGCTCTGAGAGCCAATGTAGACTCAATGGTTCTTGAAGTTTCTTTCTTTGTTATAAGGAAATACAGAAACATAAAATCTCCAATTTCCTACACAGTCAAATTTTAAACTGTATTCAAAAATAATGCTAATTGGAAATAAAATTTAGGTGCAAATGTGTAAATCGAGAGTTATTACATATGTGGATTTCCTGTATTTCTATGAGTTTTTTTTATTTATTTATTGAAATGCAGTGCAAAATAGACTCTTCAGGCTCTTCGAGCCATGCCGCCCTGTAATCCCGATTTAATCCTAGACTTTTCACAGGACAATTAAATTTGACAGCTATATGGACAGGAAAAGAATGGAGGGTTATGGGCTGAGTGCAGGTCGGTGGGACTAGGTGAGAGTAAGAGTTCGGCATGGACTAGAAGGGCCGAGATGGCCTGTTTCTGTGCTGTAATTGTTATATGGTTATATGGTTATAATTTACATTGACAAATAAACCTACCAAATGCTATGTCCTTGGCCCATAGGAGGAAACTGAAGCACCCAGAGGAAACGCGCTTCGTCACAGGAAGAACATACAAACTCCTTACAGACAGCAGTGAGAATTGAACCAGAGTTGCTGGTACTGTAAAGCATTGTGCTAATCACTATGCTGCTGCACCACCCCTTATCATAATAATTAACATACCATATGTTATGAGGTTCCAACTGAAAAGCAATCCTCTATGTTTTAAGTTTCTGATCTATCCTGCTGTGAAATAGTTTTGTATTTTTGAATAAAATGCTTCTCAAAATTGATGCTTAATCATCATTTTATTGCCGGAATTGGAGATTTCTCATTAGCACCTACAGATGTGATCAAAACATGCCAATCGTCAATTATCTTGAAACTGCATGCCTAATCCAAACACATAAACATCTCTTCAAAACACAGAACACATTTGGTGGCTATTTATACTACTTGGCCTAATTGGCCTAATTAGCTAACTGAACATTTTCTGCTAAACTCAACTCTAATTCTACTGTGATGGATAGTCACTTCCTGGGCAAGGTGCTCTGCCAAGCTTGTTTTCTAAACACAGCAGATGCCACTTGTCAAGATCAAACAGATGTAGGTAAACTTCCAACAATATGCTTTGTTTAGCTTCTGGTCATAAACAGGAGTCAGTCTTCATTTCTTAAAATGTGAATGACAAGCAGTTCAAAGTTAAAACAAAGTACTGCCTACAGAGCAGCTTTGCAGATACCCTCTGTATATACCAGGCACATTGTCTGTAGAGAGCAGATGTTGCTCACTGCACCTGTGTTATTGTTATTCAAGAGTGCAGTTTAAGACAACGAGTTATTAATTTGATTTGTTTCAAAACAGACAAAGCTGGCTAAGTTGCTTAGATCAAGGAAGATTACAGACCAGATGGTTTGTGTCATTTAGCATATGATTAACTGATCTATTAATGTTGGGAATTGTATGTACCCAAAGAAGTTAGCCTTAAAATATTAATGGTAGGTAGCTGAGAACTGTGTCCCCTAAAAGCTTTTAGAATGCTTGTGTAAATATGATATCTAAGGAAGAATAGTATGCATGTGACGTCACCCAAGCGGCAAAGAAAAAAATGTATCAATGTAGAGAGCAGGTCAGACTTATTAGGACTGGAGTAAGGAATATTACGAAGCATGAAGAAAATGTGGGATGAACTAGAATCCATTCCTTTGCCTTCAATTCCTGTGACAGATGAATTGTTCTTCAGTATCGCTGGTATATATTTCTAGTTTTTAGGAATTGTGCTTGTGTTTTGTAAATTCTTTATGTTTCAGAAATGGTATGGAATTTGGGAATGAGAAATTCTTTGTGAGTTCTGAATATGTGTTATGAAAGATGTTTGGATTTAAACATGTAGCCTGTCTAAACCCAACTCTTAGCCACAGTCCTTGTTCATTCAGTTGCTCCAAGCCTTCAGTTACCTTGTTGTGTTAAGAATCCATTCTGCCTTGTTTGTAGTCCTACATTTACTGCTAAATCATCTCTGTTGCTCTGCTTTTGGATAAACCTCCTCTACATTTACCGACAGGATGAGTGAATCAATGACTGATCCAGCAGAGTATGTACGCTTAATAGAAGTCATCCATCAATAGGAGCACACGATCCGAAAGCATCGGGAAGCCATTGACCATCTGCTTGCTTCTTTCAACCAAATTTCTATTTCAATGTAGTAACCTCACAACTCAACCTTCTCCACTGAAGCCCTGGATTCCAGTACCCAAGTGCTTCAACAGATCCTCAAACCGATGGCACCACTTCCTGTCCCAGTGTGTCTTATACTTTGAGCTCCAGCCATCTCTGTATGTTACAGACTGAGACAGAATTGTCTCTGTCATTTCTGTTTTATGGGGTGAGCTCTGACCTGGGCCACTGCTAAATGGGACTATAAAACCCATATTTGCCACCACTATGAAGATTTTACCTCTGACATGCACCGGGTTTTTGATCATCTGGGAAGTGGATAGGAGGCAGAAGATCAGATACTTTGCCTTCATCAAGGTTCATGTTTGGTGCTGGATTTCACTGTGGAATTCAGGACCCTCACAGCGGGGTACAGCTGTAATGCAGAAGCGCTGTTGACCCATTACCAAAACAGCCTCCTAGAGTGCTTGAAAGATGAAATGTCAGGCCGGCTGGTGGCACAACGACATCGGTGCCGGACCTGGGAACGGAGGTTCCTGAGTTTGAAACTAGTTGGGTCCGCCCCTGAGTACGCTTTCCATCTGTGCCAGGTTGAGTGTCGAGATCACAACTCGATCTCGTAAAACAAAGGGAAAATACCGCAAAAAATATCTGTGTAAGGAGTGGCATGCCACACAGTCTCTCTCTCTCATTCCATGCCTTGTAAAAAAGCCATGAAAAATCCATCATCACGGACGCACGTATAGACTCGCAGGCACGCAGGCACATGCCAAAAAAAAAAGAAAGATGAAATGTCTACCAGGGAAATGACCACCAATCTCAAAAGCCTTATCACTGTAGCCCTCTGAATTGAGAAGCCACTTATGGGTGACCCTCCAGATCATCAGCCAGAACCCCAATCCCATTTTCAGAACCATTTCAGGCTGCAGGACCCTCAGCATCAGCACTTCCAGCACTCATGCATGTAGGAAGAGCTTCAGTAACACACCAGGAGTGTAAGCATTGGTGGAGAAACAAATTGTGTGCTTACTGCGGAGCCACCGATCAGCCACACATCAAATGCTCATGAGATCCAGGAAAACAGCACCACCAGGTAGAGACGAGGGGCCTTCTATCTGGAAAGCTTCCCTTCAGTCTGTTGTTTCAGCGCTGTCACCCAACTCGCTCTCTCTGTTCTCCTCCTCATCTGAATGGCTCTACACACACAGGAAGCCCTGGTGGATTCTGGTGCAGCAGGCAACTTTCTGGACTGGAATCTGTGTGTGCAGCTTGGACTCCCTGTTGAGCCTATCTCTCGCGCATTGTGCATCACATTCTTTAACGGATGCCCCTTAGGGTCCGGGATGGTCAGAGCATGCACAAGGCCTGGGCACATGAGCATCAGATAGCACAGACCTCACTGACTCACTAAACACTCCTCTTATTTTGGGTAACACTTGGCTTTCCACACACGACCCTCAGTTCACCCAGTCATCTGGTTCATTGCTGAGTTGGGGACCCACCTGCCTGCAGCCTCAGCTGATTTCACCCCACAGGCCCGTGGAGGCAGAGCAAACTCTTGCACTCACCAACTCCCGCAGGAATACCATGAATTACCTATCATCTTCAATGAAAGGGAATCCATCACCCTGCCATCTCGCAGACCACACAACCACACGATCAACCTCCTCCCGGGCACCACTCCTTTCCAAGGTCATCTGTTCTCCCTCAATCATCTTGAGACACAAGCTATGAATGAAGATTATTAAGATCCTTTACTGGCCACTATGCATACTTGGTGATGCCTCACTTTCCAAGCCTTCAGCAAGGAGATCCTCCGAGACATGCTGCACAGGTGCCTGTTCACCTATCTTGATGATATCCTCATCATCTCCAAGGATCTCCAAGACCACATCTGTCAATTCTGCTGAGCCCTTGAGCACCACCTCAAAAACCAACTCTATTGCAAGTTTGAGAAATAGCAGTTCTACACCTCAGGTATTCCCTTCCTGGGTTACGTCCTTTAAACCCAAGGCATAAGAATGGAGCCAGAGAAAATGTGCACCGTCATTATACGGCCCTGACTGTACACCCTGAAAAAAAAGTTTCTCCACCTTCTACTCCATTTCATCAAGAACTGCAGTCAAATCACCACTCTTCTCACCTTCCTCACCAAGTCACCTATCTCACAGACAACTCAGTTTGCTTTTGTCAACCATGCTTTCCAGGAGCTCAAGAGATTCTTCACCACTGCTCTAGTTCTTCACCATCTACACCCCTCTGGAACTTTTGTAGTAGAACTGGACACATCTGATGTTGGCACAGGAGCCATTGTCTCCTAGAGAGGACTGGATGGGAATACACACCACTGTACCTTCTTCTAATGCAAATTCAACAGTACATAGTGCTGTTATGGAGTAGGAGAGAGGGAGTTAACTGCTATCAAATCGGCATTGGAGGATTGGAGACTTTGCCCGATGGGAAACACCAAACCCTTCCTGAACTTGATTGACCACCAGAACCTCATATCCACTCAATAGACCTACTAACTCAACCCACGTCAGGCTCACTCTTCTTCAACCAGTTCAACTTCACCTTCTCCAATGAAACAGACAGCTTCACCCAGCCGTTCCAAGACTCCAGTTACCATGTTGCCTTTTTGAGTTAAATATCTGATCTCTCTTGTTTTGTAGCCCCTCATGGCTTGTTGTTTTGTAGTTTATTAGTAAAATATGGTTAACTGTTAAATCGTCTCTTAGCTCTGCTTTTGGGTCAAGTCTCTCTATTGCCTGACAGTAATTGACACTTTCAGTATAAACTTAGTAAATATCTAGAACATATTTAAGTGCATTAATTGCAATAGAAATTCCAAACCTGCTACTATAAGTTTTAATTTACTTGAAGTATTTTATGTGCAATTTTCAGACACTCTGTCAACAGATCTGCAACTTTTTATTGAGTGAGAGAGTGCTTTTAGACAGAAGTTCTGGAGGCATTAATGGACAGTAATGAACTAATTTCAGTTCTGAGAATTAAAGTACTTAGTAAGAACTACTTGTCAATTTTGAATATTATATATGTATATATATAATGAATTAAATTGTCTGAAGTGCATTTTGAATTTCAATAGACTTAAAGAGTAGATCCTTCAAGTTGTGAAAAAAAAACATTATGTTGCATAAAAGATAAACTGGACAACCACCCAACGATGACCTAGGGATTGAATTCAGTGAAAAAAAATCACTCTCATACTGATCGATATTGTCTTCCTGACAAATACTGGGGAACAGTTGTCTCAGGTTGTACAAGTGTTCCTCAGACTGAGTCAAGCCATAGCCCACTATTGTCATTCCCACCATGCAAAGACCCAGATTGCTCCATCATAGTTCCACAGTATATCCTATCCTAATAGAAGAACAGAAGCACCAGTGATTTAAGGGTGGATGAGAGTAACCTCGGGTGTCTTCAGGATTGATTCGTGATCCCATGAAGTCTCATGCGATCAAGAATTTTTGTTGAGTAGTTAACAACGATTCTAGTCACTTGACTATGATCTACTATCCTCCTTCAGCTGATGAATCTCCATTCTCCACAACACCTGGAAGAAGCACTGATAGTGAAAAGGGCATATAATTAGCACTGCGCAGGGGACTTCGAAGTCCATCTCCGCAAGTAGCTTGGTGTCACCATTACTGACTTGAGTCAAATCACTGGTGTTACAAGAAGGATTACATGCTCCCAGAATGAGTTGGTGTTGTAGTCATTCCAATCTTTTGGCCAGTCCAGAAAATTATAGTTAATAATGGCCTTACAGATGTTGATAGGAGGTGAGAGATACCAGCCTTGAAATAAATACAGAGCCTGAGTGTAGCATTAAGGAACTCTGGTTGTGCTGACATCCTAAAGATCACCATTAGCAGAAACTTATCTAGACCATCCAGTGAAACATTCCGATTAAAAGAGCAGGCCAGAGTAGGTGACCTTCACTGAATAATTAACCTTCTGGCACCATAAAGCTTTCCATCAGTTTCGGAGCACAAATCTGGAGTGTGATAGAATACTTCCCCTCACCATTGGATGTGGGCAGTGCCAACAACAGTCAAGTTTCTATGTTGGATAGATTTTTGCATAGTAGGGGAGTTAAGAGTTGTAGGGAAAAGGCAGGTAGGTGGAGAGGAGTTCATGGCCAAATCGGCCATGATTTTATTGAGTCAAGTCAAGTCACTTTTTATTGTTATTTCAACCATAACTGCTGGTACAGAACATAGTAAAAATGAGACAACGTTTTCCAGGACCATGGTGCTACATGAAACAATGCAAAAACTACACTGAACTACGTAAGAAAAAACACAAAAACTACACTAGACTACAGTCCTATCCAGGACGGCATAAAGTGCACAAAACAGTGCAGGCACTACAATAAATAATAATAAATAATAAACAAGACAGCAGGCATAGTAGACAGTATAGTAGGTTGGTGTCAAGTCAGGCTCTGGTTATTGAGGAGTCTGATGGCTTGGGGGAAGAAACTGTTACTTAGTCTGGTCATGAGAGCTCGAATGCTTTGGTGCCTTTCTCCAGATGGCAGGAGGGAGAAGAGTTTATATGAGGGGGTGCGTGGTGTCCTTCATAATGCTGTTTGCTTTGTGGATGCAGTGTGTGGTGTAAATGCCTGTGATGGCAGGAAGATAGACCCCGATGATCTTCTCAGCTGACCTCACTATCCGCTGAAGGGCGGAGTGGGCTCAACAGGCCAGATGACCTACTCCTGCTGTTATTTCTTATGTTCTTATGTTAGCTTGACAGGCAAAGCAAGGGCACTGCAGTAGCATGGAGCTTAGTGTGACGCTGACAGTTCGTGGCGTCTGGAGTTCAGAGTTCAATACTGACGTACTCTGCAAGAGGTTTGCACATCCTCCCCGTGGAATGCATGAGTTTCCTCCAGTTGCTCTGGATTCTTCCCAGAGTCCAAACATGCACCAGTTTGTAGGTTAATTGGTCATTGAAAATTGTCCCATGATTAGGCTAAGATTAAATCAGGGGTCGCTGGCAGCAGGGTGGCTCAGTGGGCTGGAAAAGGCCTATTCTGTGCTGTATCTCTAAATAAAAAAAAATAAAAAGAAAACGTATGATTGGGACCTCAACTATCACTCTGAATCTTCATTCTCTCTACTAAAGCACTGTGGTTACAATGGTATCATTGACTAAATGTACAGCAGTTACTAACATGGGCTACTCCAACAGCATATTTAAACACACACTTAGGTTACCAAGGAGAGGAGTAGCAGAAGATGCATGGGAACGCCATCAACTGCACGTTTGTTCTCGAATCAGAGAGAAGTCTGAGTTGGATCAATATTGTCACTGTTTTAATAAGGTGGTAGTGGGGAGGAGGAGGGGACGGTGTAAGAGCTGGCAGGTGAGAGGTGAAACCAGGTGAGGAGGAAGTTGGGTGGGTGGGTGCGGGAGATTAAATAAGAAGTTAGGCGATGATAGGTGGAAGAGGTAAACGGCAAGAAGTAATCTAATAGGAGAACAGAGTGGACCATGGAAGAAGGGAAGGAGGTGAAGAACCAGAGTAATTTGATGGGCATACGAGGAGAAGAGAAGTGATGGGCAATCACAGAATGGACAAGACGTTTATTAGTGACATTGAGAAATCTCCCTGTCTCTGCAACAGTGGGCAACCCCATGAATCAGTTATCCAGCTCCTTTGGAATCAGTTAACCTGCTGAATGAGATGACAGGAATGAACAAGGTTTCTGGCCCAGAGTGGATAACAATTTTTCTAAAACCCGGCATCTGGAACATACACAAATATAAAAGCAAACAGAAAATACATGCACGTATGTGTGGAGAGGAGAACTAAAGCAACTGAATTTGTTTGAATTCTGTACTGAGTTCTGTGAGCTCTACTGTGTCCAATAAGACAATGAGGTGTTGCTCCTCCAGCTTACACTAAGCATCAATGGAAAATGTAGGAGGCTAAAGAGAAAGAGGTCAACATGGGAATAGGAAGGAAATTAAAGTGATTAGCAATGGGCTGAGTGGTCTTGCAGCTTTGATTTTGCAGCCTCTCACAGGTAGTCGCCCTTGCTGCAATCTAAAACACACTTATCTTCCCACTTTTCTCACACTAATGAGGGGCACTGACATGAAACATTGACTCTGATTCACATCCCAGTGATGCTGCCTGACTCGTTCAGTATTACCAGCTTTCCTACTTCATGTTTCTAGCGTTTACAGGGTTATGCTCAGATTGGTGTATAACAAGTGCGAGTTCTCTGCTGTTCCTTTGTTCTCCACTGGGTGTTTTGCATCAAAGGCTACTTTCCGTTACAAGGAGAACATAGCTAAGAAATATCAATCAACCACAAAATGGGGTAAGTGATGTCAACAACAATGGGCACAGAAGCTGGTGATGTCACCTCCCCTAAGATGCTACCAGGGCAACAAGGAATGCACGACAGTGTCAGCCTGTCTAATGCAGCTAAAACCAGAAGTTACATAAGTGGTGAGTATTGGGTTGCACAAACAGTCCACTGTAAAGGGGCTTAAATTAGCAAACCATCCAGCTTTTCAAAAATAGCCTAATAAATTTCCAAGGATAACGTGGAATGAGTAGACATGCTGTGCCTGGTGAAGCAAGTATATGGTAATGTTTAAGTAGTTAAATACAGTTATTAGAGGAAATGGTCCATTTATAATTCAACAAAAAATTACATGAGTGCAAGCACATAAAATTAAATAATTCTAAACTTATTATTGACATAATGGTAATTATTCTCTAAAAGAAACATTCGTGCCAGTGCTTTAATCTGGAACTTTCGTTTGTCTTCAATGTTTTATTTCTCTCATGCGGTTCATTGGAACAGACAGTACTCCTGTTGAATATTTGTAAACCCTTCACCTTCTACAAAATCAAATCACCACATCTCAATGGAAGGTAGTTCTGATGAAGTTCTAAAGACTGATCATTCACAATGTTATGGCTTATCTCTGGCATCTGAGGAGAGGAGGACATCCCATGGAATTAGGGAACCTGCAATTGTGACCATCTTTATTCAAGAACACAATTAAAAAGCAATTGTGATAACCACAAAGGAATCAGCCTGCTATCTCTCTGAGCAGCAGAGTGGATATCAACCATCAAAAGGCATAATATACTACTCCCAGGAAAGCATAGGGAACAGCATCACTCTGTACATGAAATTTCCTGACCCCATAAAAGTCTTTGCGACCTTCATTTGATAGACAAAATTGTGCATTTATTATTTCAGTAGTATTTGAGTAGTAATGTAAATATATTGTTTGATTACGCATTCTTATTTGTTTAAACAATTCATTATAAGTAATATGTAAAAATAAGTGAATTGCATATTTATGACACTACCATGTCATACATGCACATCTTGCTTAAAGAAAAAAGATGAACTCTTGGCTTCCTTATTTTCTCTTCAATTACTTAATGTTTTGGAGTTACAAAACTTAACAGTGGTGATGAGAAAACTTTAAACAAACTCGAGATGACTACCAAACTGTTGAAGTGCATTGATATATTCAAGTTAAAAAGCAAAAGGCAGTGAGAAACAGTTGAGTTTCAAAAAGTGCTGCATTTTTTTAATCTGAGCAGTGCATTTTGACATAAAAGGATAATTTTAAAAAATAAGCTAGGAAAAGGAAGAATTATCAGTGAGTACAGGGTAATAATAATTGTTAAGAAAAGCAGAAATGGCAGGCTATATCTGAATGATTGATGTCTTTGATTAAGTAATGGATAATTGCAACATATATGGAACAGATTGAGCATTATTTTAAAACAAATGAATTAGCCTATGTGAAACCAGAACCAATTTTGCTGAGTGCAATGGATTTAAAGTCAAACAGTTTGCTTAGAAATTTAACTGCTCCAATCAAACCAGACAAAGTGAGCTTTGCTGATATCATCAAAGTAGTGCAGGAACATTTAGAACTGAAACCATCATTGATTGCAAAACACTTTAGGTTTCATAAACATAATATAAAGTGGAGTCCATTTTCAGCGTACATGACTGAATTGAAGCATTTCTTTGATAGTTGGATTAATGATGCACTGAGAGATCATAGAGTTTGTGGAATTGTACAAAACAGCATTTAAAAATGACTCCTAACTGAAGCACAATTTACATTTAAATGTGCAGTTGAAATAGCAGTATCAATGGAAACTGTGGACAGAGACATAGCTGAGTTGCAGTCAGGAATGAAATTGAACATGAACAAAATTGCAGCATCCAGATGGAGGCCTGCCTGGCCAAATAAATTATTTTACTATTGTGCAGGGCCTCATGTATATCAGACAAATGCAGATTTAAAGTTGAAACCTGCAGAAAATGCAACAAAATAGAACACATATAAAGAGCATGCTGGGCAGACAACAATAAATGGTAGAAAAAAAGCTAGAAAGTCAAGTTGCAGTTTCAAACAGCGTATTGTTGATAAAAAATCTGATAATGAAGAGAGTGACTCAGGACTGAGTAGTCTTGCGATTTACAATGTGTGAACTAACAACAGACAAGCAATTTGGCTTACAGCAGAAGTAAACAGCAAATTCATTAAAATGGAATTGGACACTGGCTCGGCTGTTTCAGTCATTTTATAAAATGGGTTTGAATGGCATTTCAAAGCTTATAAACTGAAGCCCGCAGATATCCAGCTGAGAACTTGTACTGAAGAAAAGATAATTCTTGTGAACAGTGAAATACAGCGTAACAGTGAAATACAACAACTACAGGCTGCATTGGGCTTGTACAGTTTGTGGTAAAACAGGATTGTGGGAATGACTACAAATTGATTGGAGATCCATCCACCATTTGCTTACCATATCCCTGTAATAGCATCAAGTGAAAGTGAATTAAGAAAGATACTAGATGATGCCACAGCAGTGTTCAAGGATGGCACTGGAAAACTCAAACATATCAAAAGTAAAATAGTGTTAAATGAAAGTGACACAGCCAAATTTTGTAAACTTGGTCCCTTATACCATCTGTGATAAAGTAGCCAGTGAACTGGATCTCATGGAGGCTGAAGGAATTCTTTCTAAATTTGATTGGAGCCAATGGGAAATGCCAGTGGTCACAGTTGCCAAGAAGAATGGATTCAGGATCAATGAAGTCAGGATCAGTTGTGATTTTAAGGTCACCATCAACCAAGTACTGAATGTAGATCAATACCCTCTGTTCAGGGTAGAGGATATCTATACTCATCTTTCTGAAAGGAAGCACTTCAACAAAGTGGACTTAGCTGAGACCTACCTACACATGGAGATAGAAGAGTTCGAAGTATCTCTTGCCATAATCATCGCAAAAAGCTTCATTGCTATAATAGACTTATTTTTGGAATAGCATCTGCACCTGCACTCTGGCAGAAAGCTATGTACCAGCTGTTACAAGGTTGTCCATGCACTCAATGTTACCCGGATAGCATCATTGTTACTGGTAAGGATGACAAGGAACTTCTTCAATATCTGAAGACAGTTTTAAAAAGATTATAAGATTATGGGCTCAGAGCATGACACAACAAGTGTGAATTCCTGAAACCAAGCATCACTTACTGTGGTCACACCATCAATGCACGATTACACAAGTGTGCTGGGAACATTCAAGCAGTGGTGGATGCCTCAAGACTACAGAGTGTGTCACAGTTGTGGTCCTTTTTTAGGATTTGTCAATTACAACAACAAGTTCCTGGCAAACTTGGCTGCTGTGCTCCACTACTTGAACTCATTACTACAGATGAAGAAGAAATGGTAATTGATAAAGTAGTGTGACTTGAATTTACAAAAGGCAAAGGAAATGGTGACATCAGACACTGTACTGACACACTATGACCCACATCATCCAATGAAGCTTGCCTGTGACCTTATAACTTATGGTATCGATGCAGTCATGTCACATGTTATGAGTGATGGAAGTGAATGCCCCATAGCCTTTGCATCATGTTCTCATATTGCTGCAGAGAAAAATTACTCACAGATTGACAGAGAGGCCTTGAGTCTGGTTTTGGGGGTAAAACATTTTAACCAGTACTTGTATGGAAGAGAGAGCCTACCTTCATTACAGATCATCAACCACTCATGTCCATTTTCAATCCACAGAAATGTGTTCAACTAACAGCAACAACATGGGCTCTGTTTCTTGACGGACACAATTACAAGATCGTATTCAAGCAGACAACTAAGCATGGAAATGTGGATAGATTGTTCTGTTTACCTTTGTAAATGGAAAAACCCTTAAAAATTTACATAAGTGGATACTCCTCTTGACATATTCTCCCTAATGCAAGTCAAAAGTCTCTTTATTATGACAGATATGATCCAAAGGAAAACTCAAAAAGATGACACACTATCTCATGACAGCCCAAAATTGATGAAATATGCAGCAGAAATTCCAGCTCCCGCATTTTTACCAGAGCGGGGTTGAACTTGCCCTTAACAGGGGTTGCCTTCTGTGGGAATTGAGAGTTGTTGTACCATCCAATCTGAGTGCTGACGTATTGGAGTACATACCAGCAATCTAGGTGTGGTTAAAGTGAAAGCATTGGCTCAGAACTTAGCCTGATGGCCTGGGATAGATCAGGAGATTGAGAAGCTTGTCATGCACTGTATGGGATGCCAACAGGTCCAGAAGATGCCAAAAGCAGCACCTCTCCATCCCTGGGAATTACCTGCATTGCCCTGGCAGAGGATTCGTGTGGATTTTGCCGGACCATTCATGGGACAAATTTCTTGGTACTAGTGATGCAGCTACAAAGTGGCCAGATGGTTTCCCATTAGCCTCCACTACAGCTTCTCACACTGTTGGTGGGTTGCGAAGCCTCCTTGCATAGACTGGTGCTCCAGAATACTTAGTGACAATGGACTACAGTTTGTTGCAAAACAGTTTTAGTCATTCCTGAAAATGAGTGGAGTAAGATACATTACATGTGCATCGTACCACCAGCTACAAATGGTTTGGCCGAAAGGTGAAGGGTCCAGATTCTACAGAATGCACTGCAAGCAACGTCAGCAGAACACACTACACTAACACTGAACCAGGTGCTTGCCAATTTCCTCCTTGTGTATCACAATCTTACCAGCTATGCTGCTGCTGGGTCAGGCCTTGTATTCACATTTGGATCTCCTCCAACCCAGTCTCAGAAGGAGTATGGAAGGCATGCAGCTCAGACAAATTGAGGGCTCCTCAAACAGGGAGGTTTGACATTTCACTCCTGGATAAGCAGTCCTGGCAGGGAACTGCAGAGGTGATCAAAAGTGAGTACTCTGAAAGATTAAGGACAGATTGGACCACTTTCCTGCACAATGGAGATGGTGTTTGATATCATCTGGAGTTGACATACTGATCCGTTGATGAGAGTAGGGGTAATTGTTAGAGAAGAAGCGTGGTCAGAAGTGCTAGAACCTCTTCCTGCAGTCCCTGAGTCAACTCCTACAACCACCATGGAGGAGGCCCCAGAACCCAGGTATTGTTTCACAGCCACAAACCTTGCCTGCTAAGCAGAGTTATCCCCACTTATCAGGAAAGACATTATCCCACAAGAGTAAGAAAGCCTCCACAGTGATTATATCTTTAGGCTTGAATGGGACAATTTAAAACTTACTATGCTGTGGATGTCTGTGTGGCAGCTTTATTATATAGTACACTGTGTGTATAGTTGAGATGCATTCTATATTGAATTGGAGTTCCTAGTTAGGCAGGGAGCAGAGTCATGTATTTAATATTTCAATTGTGTTTGAGAAATATTGTAAATATATTTTTGACTAAGCATTTTTGTTTGATTAAATAATTCATTATGGGTTATATGCAAAAGTAAGTGAGTTGCAGACGTCATCACACTACCATGTTTTATGTGTGTGGTGATACCACGTGCAATGATGTGCCAGTACATGATTGGACAGAGCACTGAGCATGCATGGGATTGCCAGAATGTTCCAGCACGCAGTTGGGTTAAGATGTGTTTGTGTATTACTGTAAATAAAAGTTCTCTAATTCTTCCAGAATATAATTCTTTACCGTTAACCCACGGTATGTTTAAACAGAAGCAACATAACATGTCACTGTAAACGGTAAAATGGAAGGTTTACTACCCCCACCAAAACTTCAACTGACTGGCAATACAGCTGAGAATTGGAGGATATTCAAGCAACTGTTTGAACTGTGCTTATCAGCAATCGATTATGAAGAAAAATCAGAAAAAAACAAAGCTGCGCTTCTGCTCCATGTAATCGGGAATGATGCAGTAGAGGTATATAATAATTTTGTCTTTGAAGATGGAGATAATTTCAATTTAAAGTCGATAATGGACAGATTTGAAGTATTTTGTATACCTAAGCGTAATTTAACATATGAGCGATACAAATTCTTCACATGTGCGCAGAGAGCCGCTGAAACAATTGATCAGTATGTTACTGAGTTAAGAAAGCGTAGTAGAACATGTGAGTTTGGACTGCTCACTGACTCTCTCATTAAAGATAGACTTGTTTGTGGCATTTGAGATAATGCGCTGAGAGAAAGGCTGTTGAGAGAGCAAGATTTAAATTTTGAAAAAGCTTTGGCGCTTTGCAAATCTTCTGAGACCGTGACATTGCAGGCTGAAGAGCTTTTTGTTGAAAACTGCAATGTAAATGCTGTAAAAAAGCGCAAATATATCAAGAAATATAATAATACATCGACAAAACTGACAGAGAGCAAGATGGCATTGGAAAGAAGAGTCATGTGATCGCCGTTCGCGGAAACATTGTCCAAATCAGTGTCCCGCATATGGCAAAATTTGCAATAGCTGCGGTAAGATTAATCATTTTTTCACATGTTTGTAAAAGTAGAAAGAAGGAAAATAAAATGAAACAAATAAATGCTGTGCTTGAAAATGAATGTAAGGAATTTTATATAGATCTGCTTTAAAGCCAAGACCAAAGTTACATCAGGCAAATATATAAGTGACTGGGTATTCAGGTGCAGACATTCCACTTAAAGGAACATGCATGGCAAAGGTACCACACAAAAATATTGTGAATATGCTTTCATTTGTGGTCGTGCCAAAAAATGTACAGTCAATTCTGGGTTTATCTGCCTGGAAAGACTTAATTTGTGAAAAGAATTTTAGTCCTGGAAGGTGACACAGAGTCAGAATACAGTGACGATGAGTATGAATAAAGGCATCCGTTGGTCTTGCGAGACCATGGATCTGCGCCTGGAAAGTCTTCGCTCTCCAGGGCGCAGGACTGGGCAAGGTTGTATGGAAGACCAGCAGTTGCCCATGCTGCAAGTCTCCCCTCTCCATGACACCAATGTTGTCCAAGGGAAGGTCATTAGGACTCATACAGCTTGGCACCAGTGTCGTCGCAGAGCAATGTGTGATTAAGTGCCTTGCTCAAGGACACAACACGTTCTCTAGGCTGGGGCTCGAACTCACAACCTTCAGGTTGCTAGTCCAATGCCTTAACCATTTGGCCATGTGCCCACTAATGAGTATGAACACTTGTTTAAAGGGTTTGGTTGTCTTCCAGGAGAGCACTTGATTAAAATTGACAATACAGTGCAACCTGTAATACATCCATGCAGAAAAGTACCTTTTGCATTACGCCATCAACTGAAAACAGAGCGAGACAGAATGGAAAGGCTAGGAGTCATAAAAAAAAATGATGAAACAACTGAATGGGTCAATTCGCTTGTCAATTGTTGATAAGAAAAATGGAAAACTGAGGATTTGTTTAGATCCAAGAGACTTGAATCGGGCCATTAAAAGAGAGCATCTCAAATTGCCTACTCATGAAGAAATTATGTCACAGTTTGCTAATGCAAAGTATTTTAGTAAATTAGATGAATCCTCCAGATTCTGGCAACTCAAATTAGGTGAACTGCGTTTAAAATTGTGAACCTTTAACACTCCTTTTGTCAGATACTGTTTTCTTAGGCTCCCTGTTGGAATTGCATCAGCTCCTGGAGTGTACCATAAAACAATTCACATGTTATATGGGCACATTGCGGGCGTAGATACGTCTATGGATGATATTATCATTTGGGGATCAACTAAACAGGAGCATGACGCCAGGCTCAGACAAGTCTTTGAGGCAACACGCAAGGCTAACCTGAAATTGAATAAAGACAAATGTCAGCTAGGAGAGACTGAACTTATATTTGTGGGTGATATCATCAGCAAAGAGGGTGTGCGTCCTAATCCATTGAAGGTTCTGCTATTGAGAACATGCCAAGACCGCAATGTAAAAAGGATGTTCAGAGGTTCACGGGAATGGTTAACTATATTGGAAAATTTCTACCCAATCTCTCGGAACAGCTTGCTCTATTGAGGCAGCTAACAGAAAAGAGAAATGAATGGAGCTGGAACCTTAAACAGGAGATGACATGGCAAAATCTCAAGAAAGTACTCACAAAAGAACCTGTGTTGAAATTTTATGATGCTGAGAAACCCATCAAAATCTCATGTGATGCATCTCAAGCAGGCTTAGAGGCAGTATTACTCCAGAACCATGATCAGGAATGGCTACCAGTGACATATGCATCTCGTTCATTATCTGATCCAGAAACAAGGTATGCCCAAATTGAAAAAGAATTGCTCAGCATTATGGTTGCTTATGAGAGATTTCATCAGTTTGTGTCAGGGCAATCCATTGATGTTCAAACCGATCATAAGCCGTTGATTACATTGTTTAACAAACCTTTAAGTGACTGTCCTTTGTGAGTTCATCAAAAGATGATCAAATTGCAAAGATATGCAATGAATGTGTCATACACACCTGGAAAATTCATGTACACGGCTGACAGACTTTCCAGAGCTGTGGATCCAACAACAAAAGACAGTCACAAGAATATTATTGATGTTCAGGTATTTATTGATATGGTCATAGGAACTGTACCTGTTGCTCCCAAAAAGTTGGAACTGCTGTGTCTTGAGACGGAGAGGGACAAAATTCTCAATCAGGTCATACAAGTGGTGTTGGGTGGATGGCCAGATAATAGGCATGACTGTACCTCAGTAGTACAAGATTATTGGAACCACAGATCAGAACTGTCTGTTGTGGATGGGATATTGTACAAAGGTAGTAGAATTGTTATACCTAAAAGCCTCCATAAAGAAATGCTTGATAAAATTCATGAAGGCCACCTAGGCATTGAAAAATGTAAGACAGGGGCACGGGAAATGATGTTTTGGCCCAGGATGAATCAAGAGATTGCAGGATTGGTGTCTTCTTGTCAAATATGCCTTAAATACCAACCTAGCAACCCTAAGGAGCCATTGCATCTACACCCAAATCCTCAGAGACCTTATCAGAAGGTAGGCGTTGGTCTTTTTATAACTAACAACAAAGACTATCTACTAATAACATTACTACTCATTGTATCCTGTAGTGTGTTGTCTGGGCAGAACAACTGCAGAAAATGTAATTACATGCATGAAATCATTTTTTTCAAGACATGGTATACCTGATGAAGTTTTCACAGACAATGGTCCACAATTCAATAGCGAATGCATGAAACATTTTGCTCGTGAATGGGGCTTTGTTCATAAAACATCAAGTCCATTTTTCCCTCAGTCTAATGGATTAATTGAGAAATCGGTAGGAATTGTCAAGAAACTGATGCATAAGGCAAAAGATAGTGGAAGTGATTTTTATAAAGCCTTGTTAGCCTACTGCAGTACTCCACTTGAATGTGGAATTTCGTTTGTTCAGCTCTTGATGGGACAACGTTTGAGATCTAATCTGCCAATGGATGAGAGCCTTCTGAGAGCAGAGGAAGGTGAACAAGTGAAAAGATGGAGAGATGAACACAAAGCAAAGCAGAAAATATACTTTGATAGACGCTTTCGTCCATTACCTGAACTGCATCGGGGAAATGAAGTGAGGATACAAGACAAAATGAACACATGGACACAAAAAGCTACAGTACTTGAAGAAGTTCAACCCAGATCATACATGGTTCAAACAGAGGAGGGAGCAGTGGTAAGAAGGAATTGCAAAGACCTCAAGAAAGACCCAACTTCAGAGATTCAGTTAACTGATGCAGATGAGACAAAACACGTAAATAATAACAAGGAAACACAGGATCTGTGTGTACCACTTAGAAGGTCTACTCGTGTTCGTAAACCCCCAGAGAGGCTGAAAGAGACTTATTGAATTATGTATTTGCTTTGACTAACAGTTTTAATTGTTTTTCTTTTTAAGGAAAGGAAGATGTGGTTGTATCACATGCAATTATGTGCCAGTAAATGATTGGACAACACTCTGAGCATGTGCGGGATTGCCAAAATATTCCAGCATGTGGCTGGGTTAAGACGTGTTTGTTTATTACTGTAAATTAAAGTTCTTTAATTCTTCCAGAATATGATTCTTTACTGTTAACCCACAGTACATTTAAACAGAAGTAACATAACAATGTGTGCCTCACTTAAACTAAGACTCACATCTCTCGGCTCCCTTGTTTTCCTTTCAATTAGTTTAATGTTTTTTTTGGAAGTTACAAAATGTAACAGACACTACAGACCATTGTTCTCAAATTCGGTTGCCCTCAATAATTCAATGAAGATAAACTTGCCATTAAAATGTAACAAGAGCTTGTCTGACTATTCCTGCAAAGACAGGACTGATGTACGATGAGAGATTAAGAATGAATTTGCATTCAGAAGAATAAGAGGGAATCTGACTGGAAGTTACAAAACTCTGACACAGCAAGACAGATTGGATGTGGGAAGCATGTTTCCCCATGCTGAGTGTCCAGAACAAGGGTGTACATTCTCATGTTATAGGACAAAAGATGAGATTATTTTTTTCTTTGAAAGTGTATTGAACCTGTGAAGGCCAAATCACTGAATATATTTAAGTAGATACAAACATAGTTAAATTTTCAGAATCAAAAAGCAACAGGTGTTGTAGGGAGAGAGAAAGAATATGATACTGAGATATATGATCAATCATGATTGCGTGAACATCGAGGAGGCTTGAAAGATTAAATGGATTACTCCTCTTATCTCAGTTCTGTGACTGCTGCAGGATGGCATCTAAGCCCCAATGCTAAATAAGGGTCAGAACAAAACCTAGCCTAGTACGAAACGAGTTCAAGTTAAGCTATATTATCACCCCCAAAAATTTCTCAATCTTCTTGCTGCAAGGTTATAACTTATCCTTAACAAGTTTCCTAGTGGTCTGGGCAAATAAAAAAGTGTTGGGCCCATGTCATCTCCATTCCAGCATTGTGGTCTTTCCAACTGCAGTCACTGAATGGCAATATTCAAATGTTTACTACATTTGCACATATAGTGAGATGGACCTCCAAATCATCAACATCAACCCGTTCAGTGAGTCAAGAGGCTGGGTCCTAAAATAAAAGAGATCTTCCATCAACCATCCCTGAACAATGTGCTGGAGAACTACCTCTCAGATTTTGGCGAAGTAATTTATCACCACATCCAGTATGTCAAAATAGTTCTCCAAAATAAAAGAGTGTTTGAAGGTCAAAACCATAAACATTGCCAAAAGCTCAAGGACTAATTATCTCTGCCTTACTGCATGCTTTAGAATCTTTGAGGTCATACAGGGGTAATATCAAGGCATTGGGGAGGCACTGAACCATAGAAATTCATGCCATTCTTCCCATTATATGTGTACAAATTAGAACAAAGCCACTAAAATAGTCCCTCTTTCCTGTTATAAAGCAGTCATCTCAAAGATCATGGTGCATGCATCTTATCATTAGGAGAACACAGAAAATCAAGAAAAATAATCATAGGTCTTGCTAACTCCCAAACCCAGCCCTGTCAATTAACCCCTGCCCCACCTCTGATATCGTCTGGGGTCCCCCATTGTCCTCATCAGCTACTTCATGTCTCAAAGAACATGAGTAGAACCAAGTCATCCTCAACTCTGAGAAGAAGACAAGTTTTGAACGGGGACAAAACATGTCTCTGGTTTCCCTCACAAGGTGAGCACAAAAGCATACGCATCCCTTGATTATAAAATCAATAGGGCAACACCTAAATTGAAAGCCAATTTTCCAGCCTTGTATCTGAATTGCAATCTTCCATCATATACTGAAATGTTTTCATAACAGACCAGGATGTAGTACAGATAGAGTGGCAGTTTAGTTTCACCTCAGATTACTCCAATGTTCATTTCTAAGTTGTAGAGTTTTGGTCAGGAATGTGAGAACAATAAATAATGATATTTGCTTCTTGACAGATATTCAAGTCAAAATATATTGTATTATGTAAGTTTTCACCTTGTTCTATGCCAGGAACACTATTCACAGTGTTAGTCCACTTCCTCCAAGTCAAACAGAAAATATATTGACTATTTTCGACCCATTAGTTTCAATAAAACTCTAATATAAGAAATGATCTACTGTTGAGGGAAATTGACAGTGTGCCTCTCATCATCTCTCTACTCTTTACAAAATAAATCTAAGTCACCAGGGAATTAGCCAACAATGGACTTGCCTACATATCACCCTGATATTCCAAAATTAGCTGTGTAATTTTCTTCAGATATTCAGAAGAAATTTAGACTTTTCCAATAAAAAAATGTGGAGTGCTTTCCAAAGTTGATTCAGACACAGTGTCACACAACACTATTTTTCTTCATTAACTATTAATCATTTTACAATGGGAAGATGTTTGAAAGTGTGTTGTCTGCCTCCTGAGAATTTATTGCTCTTCATGGATTGAAATTGCCTGACATTTCTTTGCAGATCTTCATCATCATTCCTTTGCGAAGTTGATAACATTATCAAAACAAAATAAACCTCCTTGAAAATGTTGTATATTGTAGCATTTAATAACTGTTCTGTAGATAGATCATTGGGAAGCCCCTGGTAAATCTTTTTTGCATCTACGTGACATTCCTTGTCTTTGATCCAAGCTCATTTGCTTGAAAATCTCCTTAAGTGCACCATTCCATGCCAAATTTTGTATTCAGTGATACAGAAGTTGTAGGAACAAAAATCACTTTACAAAATAATTTCCACAGGATTTGTCAAATGCATTAAAAGCAGGTATACTGTCCCAATTTATACAGAATTTATTTCTATGCAAATATGTTTCATGTGATGGCGTATTTTTGAGATGGATGCTTATGCTGTTGCTGTAAGATATTAAAGGGTCTAACATAATCATCATAATTCCAATATACTTCCTTCTAGCAGAAAAAAATTTAAACAGTAATAAGCAATATAATCTGTAAAGCTCGTAGCCTGTATAAATGATGTTCAGCTCATTACATGACAGAATTCCCTGTGGCCAGTTTGGAAATACTGATTAGACAAATTGCAATAGCTGAAATACATTTTAATAGATATGTCCTATTATTGTTGGCTATATTATTTGTTTAGGCCTTAGTCTAATAATAACTTACAAATAATAGTTATACTTATCGTAGAGTTTCCAAAAGATCTAGGGAATTAGGAAATCTCCTGGTGATTTCACTTCTTTCCTCTGTAGTGGCACTGAAGATTTGAAAGACATCAAATCATTCACATTTTTAAGTCACAGTAATGGGTTTAAGGAGCTATGATATAGCCTGGTCTCTAGAGCAACTATTGCTTAACCGAGATTATTGAACCTTGCTCCTCTGTTTTTTTTAGGAGTCATGAAAAACATTGGGTCACTCACTTTCTGGTTACCCAAAGCTTTCCCAAGAATTACAAAGCATAATCAGGAACATGATAAAATCTGTTTTTCTTGAGTATGGCCTATCCTTCAGAATGTTTACTTGTTTGGCACTCAATCATCCTTCAACACTCTGTAACTACAGTGTAAAGTTTTCTCTGTTAGTATCTGCTAAATCCATGATCTCTACAGCTAAGAAAAGCAAGGGTAGTGGGCAAATGGAGACACAGTCACTCTAAGCCACAGCTAGATTAGTGATTCTGCATTACTGGCAGATCCCTATTATGGAAACTCCATAGTATCCAAGACATCTTCAAGGACCAGTGACTCAAAAACGCCCCATCGCCCAGGACATGCCCTATTCTCATTGTTACCATCAGGAAGGAGGTACAGAAGCCTGAAAGCACACGCTCAGCGATTCAGGAACAGCTCCTTTCCCTCTGCCATCAGATTCCTAAATGGACATTGAACCCATGAACACTACCTACATTTATTACTTCATTTTTGCACTATTTTTAATTTAACTATATAATATATGTACTTTTAATTTATTTAATTTAATTAATGTACTATTTAATATGTACTTACTGTAAGTGATTTACATTTTTTTAATATTATCATGTATCGCATTGTACTGCTGCCACTAAGTTAACAAATTTCATGACATGCCAGGGCTATTAAACCTGCTTCTGATTCTGAATCTGACCCCGGACAAATTTGCCTACTACATGGGGAGACCACACAGAGGAAATTACCATCTCCGTTGGCTGTCTGTACTTCCCATTCTAAGTTTCCCAAAGAATCAGTGTGTTGCCACTGTCTTTACCGTTGTCCGTATTTGACTATGATTGTAAAATAAATTGAAACTGTCAAAAAGAATATAATCACAAAAGGAAACTGTTTCCTCTTCATAAGATCCTTCATGTGAAGATATTACTATCAAAGTTCAAAAATTTCAATGTTCAAAGTACATTTATTATCAAGGATGTATACATTATGCAACCTTAAGATTTATCTCCTTACAGGAAACCACAAAACAAAGAAACCCAAAAGAACCCATTGAAAAAAAAGGAGACTGTCAAACACTTAGTGTGCAGGGGAAAAAAAAGCTACAAACAATAAAAGCAAACAAATAGTGTTCAGAACTGAAGTCCACAAATAGAGTCCATCCACAGACCCTAAGTTCAGCACAGAACAGAGTAAACATCGCGGAGAAGTGAGCTGAACCGGCCCATCCCTCGTCTCAGGCCTTGACTCTGACCTTTTCAAACTGGCCCGGTGCTTAAATCGCCATTTAATCATCAGGTTCAGTCACTTCAATATGCTCTGGGGCCTGGACTTCACTGCCTTGATTCGGCCTTTACCCACCTTTCTGATTTGGCCTGTCGCTTAAATCATTATCCAAACATGGGGTTCAATCACTTCAATATGCCCTGTGGTCTGAACCCTGCCACCTCAATTCAGCCTGTACTCAATCTTTCAGATTCAGCCCGGCACCTAAATCGATTGATTCTTGGATCTTTCTCACTCTCGGCGATGGGCCCGCTGCCTTGGTTCTGCCACATTGAATTGCCTCCAAGTCCAAAGGGAAGTTACAGACTATTGTTTGTGATGATTGTTTGCCAGAAAAGGAGAGTTTAACAAAGTATTTAATTGTTTTCCTTGTTTCATTGGCCACCAGCAAGATGTTGCTCAGATTAATCAGCACTATCTTAAACCTATCATGTTAATAGGTTGATTTTGTCAAAAAATGTGAAAGGATTTACGGAAATATATAGACCAAATAAAGATGACCTGTGATATACAAGTAGATTTTGATTAACAAAGTATCACATCTTCTAAGATCAGACAGAATATATTCAGAATATGAAAACAGGTCTACACGGAGTTTTAGTTATTCGGCAGGAATTCCTTCAATACTTTACTTAGATGGTCCATCGAAACCCTTAAGAAATTAAGAATAACCTAATTTCTTCCAAATCTCTGCTGATTTTCTGTAAAAAAAATTAAAGGAAGTACAAAGGAAATCAATACTGGCTCACAATCCAAAGGGGAAAGATTCTGGTGTAATCATTGATCGTGCTGAGAGATGATGAAGATTTTATTACTGTCAGACAGGGCTTTGTTAATATTAATGCATTAATATCTGCTAGCTCTGGGTGTAATTGAGGAGGATAGTGCAGATTAGGGATTACAGAGAGCAAGGGAAGGACATTTGTGCCTCTCCTGATATCAACATATGAAAACCAAAGGACTGAAGAAACACTGGGAAAAATATATAAGGCACTTTGCAAGAATTGTCCTACTGAACGAGTCCAAGTGGGAAGTTAGTCAGAAATGGTAACTTGGTTGACTACAGCAGGAATTTGGAACAGGGAAGAAGCCCTGTGATTACTGTTATAGAAGATATTATGGATGATGGGAAGGTTTTGCTGCAATGTTTTACATTTAAACATAAATTTTAGAGTCATGGTGCTGAATGTGGAAATGTTGGCAAGATGAGGATGGAACTTGAAGACAATGATTGATTTAGACCACTAATGAAAAGGGGAGAGTAATAAAATTTCCAACAGTTGAAGGACAAAATATGCAGTAGCCTGAGAATGTTACTGAAAATATTGAATTACTTCACTTCAGATTTGATCAGTTCATTGCCTTGACGTGGTTCAAGGACTGCAAATGCTTCCTGAGCAGATAACACTTCTAAACTGACATCAAGGAGTTTACTAATATCAAAGGCTAATCAATTCTCTAAAATTGCCTCAAGATACAGAAGAACTCAATATTCCACGATGTAAATTTACAGTTCAATACACTCTGAATCCCTGGATTAGATTATTATTGTTCTGCGTTATCTATTAAGATCTGTTTACTGTAATATGATAAAAAGAATTTATCATTATAATACTATTCAATTGATTAAAAATCCAAAGGAAGCAAATTATTTTAGAATGCTTTTACTGCTTCTTCATTGATTAGTTTGCTTGTGAAATAGGCTTGGTTGAATTCCCTTCTTACTGAATGCATTATAAACAATGGCCATCTCATTTCCTTACTGCTTGCCTGTATAAGGTATATTAAGTTCATTTGATACAAGGGTTCATTATTTAAATCACACAATTCTGTCGTTCAGGAGCCTGGTGGATCCACAAGCACTTGATAAAAAAGACATTAATGGGATTTTGTATGGGTAATTAAAGAAGTATGTTCCTTAAGCATTTATGATAATGCTGTGTGCATTTTGATCGACCGAATATTAACTCCTTTTTCCTCACTCATTGCAACACAAGACACAGCTGTTCAGCCCATTGGATCCAGAGCAGCTCCAACTAGAATAGGGGATCCCAACCTGGGTCCACGGACCCCATGCTTAATGGTATTGGTCCATGGCATTAAAATGTTTGGGGACCCCTGAACTAGAACAATCCCATCATTTCCCTCTACTTACTTCCACATGGTTTTACTATTTTATTCTCTCTCACATCCATAATCAAGAGGATTATTTGATTTTTTTTTAGGTATTATCATAAACCTGGGATAATTTACAGTTGCTTATTAGTCAAGGGGCATTAAATCGACTGGACATTCACTGAAAGCATCATGTATGCCAGCTGTAGTTTAACAGGTCTCACCTCTCCCTCAGGTCTGGAAAATATTGACTTCAATCCAGAGACCTGGACACACAAAACACCCCAGTGCAATGCTGATGGATTCTACATCATCAGAGGTGTTGCCTTTCAAATAAGATATTAAGCTGTGATCCAATGACACTCCTTTGAAAAACATCAAAGAACTTAACCCTTGTTGTTGGGCAATAGGTGTGTTACAATTAGCATCACTGAAACAGTTTGTCTGGTAATTATTCCAATGCTGTTTGTAGTAGCAACTTGACTGCTTATTTTCCTTCACAACAATGCTGACTCACTTCTAAACTATTGCATTGGCTGTAAAGCACTTCGGGATTTCCTCAAGGGGTGAAAACTATTTTTTCTTCAAAGTTCAAGACAAAAGATAAATGGTCGATTATTGAAAAATTATGAATTTTTAGTACTTGCTTAATGTACAGGAACTCCAGTGATCCATCAAAGTAAGGAGGTCAACTTAAAAAAAATTAAGAGAGCATTCCCACCATCTGATCAACCAAAAGTTGGTCAGGGATACTGTTCGGTAGTTGGACACCACATAGCTCATTAGAATTTCATCACAGTGACCTGTGATTCATGTTTATCTGAGCATATTTTCATGACACACTTGTTTCTTGTAGCTATGTGCTCAGGTTCAAATATGACTTCGACAGCTACTATCTGACTTTCTCAATGCTAGATCTTATGTCACAGTACTGGTACTGTGATTCTTGAGGTCCCAAGAATGAAAGGTTAATATATGTGGGGCATTTGATGGCTGTTGTCCTGTATTCACCGGAGTTTTGAAGAATGGGGGAGGAAACTCATTAAAGACTATCAAATATTGGAAAGCTGAGATAAAGTGGATATGGAGAGGATGTTTCCTATAGGGGGTGATTCTAGGACCAGGGGGCACAGCCTTAGAGTACAAGGAAACCCCTTTAGGACAGAGATAAGGAGGAATTTCTTTGGTCACAGGATGACGAACCTATGGAATGTTCATGCGTCCACGGCCAGCCGTGGAGGCCAAATCATTGGGCATATTTAAAGCAAATAGTTGATGAGTTTTTGAATAGTGATGGTGCCTAAGGTTAGTTAGAGAAGGTAGGAGAGAGTGGTTGAGAGGGATGATAAATCAGCCATGATGGAATGAGGGAGCAGACTCAATGGGCTGAATGGCCAAATTCTGCTCTTATGTTTTATGAGTCACGGAAATACACACAGGCTTTTACCACTGCATTTGGGTGAGATTAGAACTAGATGTCATACGTTGTGAATGGTGAAATATTTAAGGGGAAACTGAGGGTAAACTTCTTTCAGAGGGGGATGCAAGTGTGGAAGTGGTGGATGCAGGTTCAACTTCAACACTTAAGAGAGATTTTTACAGATACATGAATGGGAGGGATTTAGAGGGCTCTGGTCCAGTTTTGGGTCAATGTGACTAGGCAGAATAACACCTTGGCACATACTAGGTAAGCAGAACAGCCTACTTCTGTGCTGTAGCAACTTTTGGCACTTAGTAATTTGTGGTCATCAACACTGGAACTATTTTTTACTGGTATAGATTATTTTATTTATTTCTAATTTCACACCTGTTACAATGGGATTAGAACTCACATTTCTCAGAGTAAGAATCAGAATCAGGTTTATTATCACAGACATACGTCAGGAAATTCATTGTTTAGAAGCAGCAGACATAAAACTACTGTAAGTTACAAAATCTAAATAGCTTAAATAAGTGTTTTTGGGCTGTTCAAAAATGTGATGGTCAAGGGGAAGAAGCTACTCCTAAGATGTTGGCTGTGAGTCTTTCTGTTCCTGTACATCTTCTCCAATGGTAGTGATGAGATAGGCACATGACCAATATGGTACTATTTGGTTCTAATCGGGAGTTTCTGTTCTGCTTCCAACATCTGTAATGGTTTGTTTCTATTCCTGAGTTTTTCATGTGTCCTCTCCATGACAACCTACAATACACATTTGTGGCATTGTTCATGGAAGCATGGCACAGATTGTGACCTTTGAACCATGAGAACAAGAGTTAAAATTGTAGCCTTGCACTCCAAACACAATTGGAAAACTTGACTGCTCCAAAAATAAAAACTGTAAATAATTGCTTAACTCAGTACCAAACATTACTGAGCATAATTTGAGAAAAGGTGTGCATCTCAGGAATCAGGTATTAAACAAGGTAGAAGCAACTAAGCAGCATGGAAGATATGGTGGAACAAAGCAATTGATGTGGGCTTTTTCCTGAAAATACTTAAGTCTTTGAGTAATGAAAAATGTTTATCAATAAAATCTTTTGCCTACTCAAAAGTAATTAATACTTATTTTATTTGTAATAAGATTTTGGCACAAATTATTCTTTTCACTTGAAGGAGTCCAGACCAGTATAGACATTTCAATATTTAGCTTTAAAACTTTTTGGTGCAGCCACAAATTGCTTCCAGTACAATAAATCATCTCAGATAAATTATGTCCTAATTTTTTTCAATTTGGATAGCTTCTTTGCTGCTTGGGGGAGACTTAAATCAGAATGATGATGGGTTTTGTAAATAGAAAGGAATTTTTTTTTACTGAGGGGATCAATAATTAGAAGAGTAGCTTTCAAAATGGAAGTGGATATTTCTAGTATAAAAATAAACTGTCAATCAATGGAAATGACAAGTGCAGTGGAGGGGTGGCACAGTAGTGTAGTGGTTAGTACAACACCTTACAGTACAGGTGACCCAGGTTCAATTCCCACTGCTGCCTGTGAAGAGTTTGCGCATTCTCCTCATGACCACATGGGATTTCTCCGGTTTCCTCCCAGTGTACAAAGGTGTACCGGTTAGTATGTTCATTGATCATTGTAAATTGTCCTGTCTTAAGGCTTAAATTGGGGGATTACTGGGCAGTGCAGCTTGAAGGGCCAGAAGGGCCAGAAGTGCGTTTCCCATGCTGTATCTCAATGAATAATTAAATACTAACTGAACAGCTCTTGCCACTTAGCACAGGTACAATGGCTCAGAAGAATATGCTGTCATATTCAGGCAAATGCATATATGTGCTAAATCAGATGAATGTTAGCCTCAGATCAGTGTTAATCGACAGAGAAAGTAGTTTGGTTAGATACGTCATGACCCAGCCCTCATCAAATGGAGATGACCGTGAAGAAGGAGACCGCCTTCAGCTTGGTAATATAATTAAATGAAAATGTGGGTCAGGGGTTATAACAATGAGATTCGTATGTGAAGAGGGCCAAGTCCCTCCTCTACTCAGAACTTGGACTGGAAAACAGTGCAAGGCATCACCATCGAGCTTTGACCTTGCGCCTATCCAGATACACAATTTCTTTGTTGACTTATTGGCTGGACTGTTCAATGACATCAACCTCTCACTGCTGTAGCGAGAGATTTTCTTCTGCTTCTAAACTACAGCAATCATACTGATGCCCGGAGGAGCAGGGTGAGATGTCTGAATGTGCAATAAAAGAACAGCAGTTATAATGGGTGACTTCAATCTACATATAGATTGAGTGAACCAAATTGGTAAGGGTGCTGAGGAAGAGGATTTCTTGGAATGTATGTGGGATAGTTTTCTGAACCAACATGTCGAGGAACTAACTAGGGAGCAGGCCATTCTGGACTGGGTATTGAGCAATGAGGAAGGGTTAGTTAGCAATCTTGTCATGTGAGGCCCCTTGGGTGAGAGTGACCATAATATGGTGGAATTCTTCATTAAGATGGACAGTAATATAATTAATTCAGAAACAAAGGTTCTGGACTTCCGGGTCATCAAGGGAATGGCGGCATAAGGAAAAGGTCTCTCGACAAAAAAGAAGGTAAACTGCCCCAAAATCGAATTTAGACAAATACTTAATATTGCATAACTATATTAATAAAAGGGGCAAGGATGATGTCTAAGAACAAGATTAAAAAGTCCGCTCCGAAGGCTGATAAACATAAAGAGACACAGCAAGGTGACAGGCCTAGCTCCCCCACGGCAAGCCAGGACGAAGGTAATGAGGGGGAATCGGTGACTCTGTCTTTGATTCTCGGAGAGATTCGCGAGTTCCGACAAGATAACAGCAAACAGCTGGAAGATATTAAAGGAGAAATAGTAAAAACTAACTCGTGGATAGATGAAGCCGAAGCGAGGATTGTTGGAATTGAAGAGAAGCTACAAAACGCAGAGGAGGTGATAGCAGAAATGCTGAAGCTACAAGACCAGCTCCAGTGGAAACTAATAGATCAAGAAGGCCGCTCAAGAAGGGAAAATGTGAGGATCTACGGAGTTCCCGAAGGAACTGAAGGTAAACCCGGATTGATGATTCCCTTCGTGGAGAAGCTACTTAGAGAGAACCTTGATATACCGGCCGCAAAAGACCTACAGATAGAAAGAG
Source organism: Mobula birostris (assembly GCF_030028105.1). Classification (NCBI taxonomy): domain Eukaryota; kingdom Metazoa; phylum Chordata; class Chondrichthyes; order Myliobatiformes; family Myliobatidae; genus Mobula; species Mobula birostris. The sequence goes on from NC_092374.1 coordinate 70,488,327, forward strand.
CTCACCGCGCGTTGGCACCACAGCCTCCAGCAGGCGCCCAGCCCAGATCGATTCTCGTCAGATTTCTCAGTTACAGAACGAAAGAAGAGGTGCTTAAACGGGCATGTCAAAAGAAAGGTTTCATGTGGAACAACTGTAAAATCAGCTTAGACCACGACTACGCACCGGGGATTCTTGCCAGACAGAAGGAATATACGGAAACACGGAGAGTCCTGAAGGAAAACAACATCAGATTCCAGACCCTGTACCCAGCTCGGCTGAGAGTCTTTTACGACGAAGGGACAAAAACTTATGCTACGGTGGAGGAGGCAACGTCGGATCTGGCGGACCGGGGACTACCTATTAAAGTTATCACCCAACCGGAATCGCTACTGGAGAGGATTCGGCAGAAGTCGTGGCAGTTAGTGGGGCGAGGATGCTCCACTCGAACCAGAGTGTCAAACTACAAGGAAAAGCTGCAAATATTCAGACGCGAATGTACATAGAGAACACAGATTAATTAAGAGAAATGACTGAAAAGAGTAAATCGGACTTAAAGGTAAAATGAAAGCTGGTAACTGAAAATAAACTAGGCGGAATAACTTGAATGATAGCAATTTGGTCGAGACATAAATAGGAGAAAATTCTCTATGATTATTCAAACTGCTGAGGGCCCTCTAACACAGGGTGAAGATAGAGGTTATCCCTCTGAACTGAGGTGGGTTGGTGCTCAGGCCTCACTGTGGGAAGTTGGGAAAAATTTTCAAATGTTACACGTTCAAAAATGTCTAGGGTGTGGTTATATGTCTTGGTTTACTGTTGAGAAGGGATTGCTTACTGTTTGGTTGAAAAGGAGAGTTTTTTTTTCTACTAGAGAAAAATGCAAACTGAATTGGTAAAAATAATTTCCAATAATGTTAATGGGGTTTTGAATCCAATTAAAAGAAATAAGATTATGTCTAAATTGAAAAAAGAGAGGGCACAAATAGCTTTCCTCCAGGAAACACATATGAGCCAATCTGAACATGGAAAATTAAAAAGAATGGGCTTTAAGCATGTATTTTATTCATCATATAAATTGAGTCACAAAAGAGGGGTAGCTACTTTAATATCAAGTACTCTTAATTATGAACATATTTCAGAGACTAGAGACAAAGAAGGACGGTTCGTAAAAATCACAGGAAGAATAGAGGGTACAGAAATAACATTGCTGAATGTTTATGCTCCTCCAGGTTGTGAATGGTCATTTTATAGACACATTTTTGACCTAATGGTCAGTTCTCAAGGGGTAGTAATTTGTGGAGGGGATTTTAATATTAGATTAAATCCTATATTAGATTCTTCAAGAATAGTTACTCAGAATAAACCTCTGACTCGGAAAGTGAATTCATTGATGGAGGAGTTGGGAATTATAGATGTCTGGAGGGAATTACACCCTACTAGTAAAGATTATACATATTACTCTTTCCCTCATTCAGCCTATTCAAGGATAGACTATTTCTTTATCTTTAATACAGATAGACTCAGGATAAAAAACTGTAATATTGCAACAATTGATCTGTCGGATCATAGCCCAGTCTCTATGCCTCTAATCCTGGAAAGGAAAATGAGGAAAACACTATGGAGGCTAAACTCACATATACTCAATAACCCGAAAGTAATGGAGAGATTAAGGGGAGAAATCAAAGAATATCTAGACCTTAATGACACGGGAGAAACATCACCAGTGATCTTATGGGATACATTGAAAGCTGTACTGAGGGGGAAAATTATTTCCATTACCACTCACATGAAAAAAATCAATGCACAAAAATTAGCAGACCTTCAAGGAAAATTAAAACAACTTCAAGTTGTAGATAGCAACAAAAGTAATTCAAATCGAAAACAGGAAATTAGGAAATTGCAAAGTGAAATTGACGATATTTATACGTTGGAAACTCAAAGAAATTTTCTTTACCTGAGACAAAAGAATTATGAAGTAGGAGGTAAATCAGCTAGATTATTAGCATATAAATTACGAAAACAACAAGCGGACAATACAATTCATAAAATAAAGAATCCAAAGACAAAGCTTGTGGAGAGTACAATAGGGAAAATTCAAGAGAGTTTTGAAACATATTATCGAGAGCTGTACTCCCAACCCCGGGCCCCCAACGAGCTCTATATAGACAGTGTATTGAATTTTTTAGATCTACCTAAACTTACAGATTTACAAAATGAAAGTTTATTAGAACCAGTAACTGTCAAAGAACTGAACGTGGCCATCTCTAGGTTAAAGGCTGGAAAGTCCCTGGGTTCTGATGGGTTTACGTCAGAGTGGTACAAGTCCCTGAAGACACAGTTAGCCCCATTACTACTTAACACCTTTAACTGGATCTTGCAGAGAGGAGAAACTCCACCTTCCTGGAGAGAAGCGATTATTTCAGTTATTCCTAAAGAGGGTAAAGATAAACTAGAATGTGGCAATTATCGGCCAATTACTGTTCTTAATTTAGATTACAAACTATTTACATCTATATTAGCGCGCAGATTGGAAAAGCTTTTACCTGGCCTAATCCACTTAGACCAGACTGGATTTATTCAACAAAGACAAACACAGGACAACATAAGGAGAACTCTGCACATATTAGAACAGGTTAATAAGAACGAGCCAGAGACAATGGTAGTAGGATTGGACACTGAGAAAGCTTTTGATTTGGTTAGTTGGGCATTCCTATACAGAGTGTTAGGAAGATTCGGCTTTCAAGAAAAGTTTATTAAAGTAATTCAGACTCTATATGACAGCCCTACAGCCCGAATTAAGATAAATGGGGACCTCTCTGACTTCTTCATCTTAGAGAGAGGCACTAGACAGGGATGCCCAATTTCTCCTCTCCTTTTTGCGCTATATATTGAACCGCTTGCCCAACTAATAAGATAGAGCGAAATCGTAAAAGGTATCAAGGTGGCAGGGATTGAACAGAAAGTGGCGTTATTCGCAGATGATGTTTTGGTCTATCTGAGTGAACCAGAAGAATCATTTATAGGATTGTTTACACTGTTGGATGACTTTGGGAAAATATCAGGTTATAAAATAAATGTAAAGAAACCGCAGGTTATGTCCCTAAATTATACACCATCCAAAAAATTGCAGGATACATACGATCTTAAGTGGGAAGCTAAATCATTAAAATATTTAGGAATAACCCTGCTGAAGGATCTTTCAACACTGTCACAGGTAAATTATGGGCCATTAATCTCAGAGATAAAAGCAGATATGCATAGATGGAAGCTTATCCCCTTTTTAAGTTTAAATTCAAGGATAAATATTATAAAAATGAATATTCTTCCTCGGTTATTGTATCTTTTCCGTACTTTACCGGTGGAGGTGGATGATAATCAATTCAGAGAATGGGACAAATGGATTTCCCTCTTCATTTGGCAAGGAAAGAAAACTAGAATTCGATATAACACCTTACAGTTAGGGAAGGAAGGAGGAGGTATGGTTCTTCCTTCCCAACAGAGGAGATAAAAGATTTGAGCTATGGATAAAGAAAGGTCTTACAACCTACCTCTCATTTATAGATAAAAGAGTATTACAAAGTTTCCAAATCCTGCAGGACAAACATGGCCTAGAACATAATGACATTTTTAGGTACCTTCAAGTACGAGACTATGTTAACCAGAGTTGTAGGTATACATACCTATCAACAGTAGAATTAGAATTTTTCAAGATTCTGAATTCGGCTTGCAGTTCAATACCCAGTAAATCAGTTTCTCGATTATATAATGCACTCTCCCATGCTAAAAATGTAAATACACTGTATATTAAAGAGAAGTGGGAGAAAGAAGCGGGGTTGGTACTTTCAGAGGAGGCTTGGGGGAAAATCTGCAGCTTTCAATGGTCCTCGACTAATTCTTTGACTTGGAGAGAACATTGTTGGAAAAACATTATAAGATACTTCAAGACCCCATATCAGGAAAAATATAAAGATACAAATGTGATGTGTTGGAGAAGGTGCGGCTCCAGGGAGGCAAATCATTTTCATATTTTCTGGGATTGCCCTAAATTAAGTCTATTTTGGGAAGGTATTCATAGAACATTAGTTAAGGTACTTAGGTCCCAGATACCTCTGAACTTTGAGACGCTCTATTTGGGACATGTATTGTTTCTTGAACAGAAGGAAGATATAAAGTTGCTGCAGGCCCTCTTAGCGGCAAGTAAGAAATCAATCACTAGAAAATGCCTAAATCCAATACCACCTACATTAGAAGATTGGTACGAAATTATCTTGGAAATATTTAAAATGGAAAAGTTGACTTACTCCCTGAGAACTCAAAAAGAAAAATTTTATCAAATCTGGAATGAATGGATTGAATATATAACCCCAATGCGAGCAGACTTTAGATGACTATCCTAATGATTTATACTGCTCTTCTCATCAACACAGTAATATTGTTAACGTAAGCACCCCTAGTCTAAATGTCTGTTTTTTTTTGTTTTCTTTTGGAAAATAGAGAATTAACACAAGTAAAGGGAAAGATTTGGGAAAGGGATAAAAAAATGAAAAAATTAAGTAAATAAGTACATAGGGATTGCATAATTATGTCTGCGGGCAAGAGCAAGCATGAACAAATTAGGATATAAACACCTACAATGGTTGGTACATAGGCTTATATACAACATTTTGGACCAGTGGAAATGGTCCAGAAGGGTTATATGGAAACTATTATTACCATTTTTCTTAACAACTAATTCCATTACTTAGCCTAATAGGTTAGATTCACCACAGTACATAATTATCTATTTAAGTGTTTATTTTCCTTTTATATCACCTGTACTTAAGAATGTATAAATAGTTGTAGTTTTATACATATAAAAAAATGGAAAGGGTTATATGTGTGAAAAAAGTACATGATATTTGTGAATTCCTTATCCAAATAAAAATAAAACTAAAAAAAAAAGAAACAAAGGTTCTGAACTAAAATAAGGGTAAATTTGAAGGTATGAGACGTGAATTAGCTAAAATAGACTGGCAAATGATACTTGAAGGGTTGATGGTGGATATGCAATGGCAAGCATTTAAAGATCGCATGGATGAACTACAACAATTATTCACATGGCAAAAGAATAAACCAGGGAAGGTAGTGCACCTGTGGCTGACAAGAGAAATTAGGGATAGTATCAATTCCAAAGAAGAAACATACAAATTAGTCAGAGAAAGCGGCACACCTGAGTTCTGGGAGAAATTCAGAGTCCAGCAGAGGAGGACAAAGGGCTTAATTAGGAAAGGGGAAAAAGGTTATGAGAGAAAGCTGGCAGGGAACATGAAAACTGACTGTAAAAGCTTTTATAGATATGTGAAAAGAAAAAGATTGGTTAAGACAAATGTAGGTCCCTTACAGTCAGAAACATGTGAATTGATCATGGCGAACAAGGACATGGCAGACCAATTGAATAACTACTTTGGTTCTGTCTTCACTAAGGAGGACATAAATAATCTTCCGGAAATAGTAGGGGATCGAGGGTCTAGTGAGATAGAGGAACTGAAGGAAATACATGCTAGTAGGGAAGTGGTGTTAGGTAAATTGAAGGGATTGAAGGCAGATAAATCCCCAGGGCCAGATGGTCTGCATCCCAGAGTGCTTAAGGAAGTAGCCCAAGAAATAGTGGATGCATTAGTGATAATTTTTCAAAACTCTTTAGATTCTGGATTTGTTCCTAAGGATTGGAGGGTAGCTAATGTAACCTCACTTTTTAAAAAAAGGAGGGAGAGAGAAACCGGGGAATTATAGACCGGTTAGCCTGACATCGGTGGTGGGGAAAATGCTACAGTCAATTATTAAAGATATGATAACAGCACATTTGGAAAGCAGTGAAATCGTTGGACAAAGTCAGCATGGATTTGTGAAAGGAAAATCATGTCTGACCAATCTCATAGAATTTTTTGAGGATGTAACTAGTAGAGTGGATAGGGGAGAACCAGTGGATGTGGTATATTTGGATTTTCAAACGGCTTTTGACAAGGTCCCACACAGGAGATTAGTGTGCAAACTTAAAGCACATGGTATTGGGGGGTTGGTATTGATGTGGATAGAGAATTGGTTGGCAGACAGGAAGCAAAGAGTGGGAATAAATGGGACCTTTTCAGAATAGCAGGCAGTGACTAGTGGGGTACCGCAAGGATCAGTGCTGGGACCCCAGTTGTTTACAATATATATTAATGACTTAGACGAGGGAATTAAATACAGCTTCTCCAAGTTTGCGGATGACCCGAAGCTGGGCGGCAGTGTTAGCTGTGAGGAAGATGCTAAGAGGATGCAGGGTGACTTGGATAGGTTAGGTGAGTAGGCAAATTCATGGCAAATGCAATTTAATGTGGATAAATGTGAGGTTATCCACTTTGGTGGCAAGAACAGGAAAACAGATTATTATCTGAATGGAGGCCAATTAGGAAAAGGGGGGGGGTGCAACGAGACCTGGGTGTCATTGGGCATTCATAGCAAGAGGATTCAAGTACAGGAGCAGGGAGGTACTACTGCAGTTGTACAAGGCTTTGGTGAGACCACACCTAGAGTATGTGTGCAGTTTTGGTCCCCTAATCTGAGGAAAGACATTCTTGCCATAGAAGGGGTACAAAGAAGGTTCACCACATTGATTCCTGGGATGGCAGGACTTTCATATGATGAAAGATTGGATCAACTAGGCTTATACTCGTTGGAATTTAGAAGATTGACGGTGGATCTGATTGAAACGTATAAAATTCTAAAGGGATTGGACAGGCTAGATGCAGGAAGATTGTTCCCGATGTTGGGGAAGTCCAGAATGAGGGGTCACAGTTTGAGGATAAAGGGGAAGCCTTTTAGGACCGAGATGAGGAAAAACTTCTTCACACAGAGAGTGGTGAATCTGTGGAATTCTCTGCCACAGGAAACAGTTGAGGCCAGTACATTGGCTATATTTAAGAGGGAGTTAGATATGGCCCTTGTGGCTAAAGGGATCGGGGGGGTATGGAGGGAAGGCTGGTACAGGGTTCTGAGTTGGATGATCAGCCATGATCGTACTGAATAGCAGTGCAGGCTTGAAGGGCCGAATGGCCTACTCCTGCACCCATTTTTTATGTTTCTATGTTTCTATGTACAACTATTGACCGGTAGTACTCATATTTACCAGAATAAAATGCTTTGAGAGATTGGTTATGGCTAGAATTAACTCCTGCCTGGGGAATCTGGACCTGCTGCAACTTGTCTACTCACCTCAAACACTATCTCTAAAGTTGCACATGACACCACTGCCACTGGTAAAATCTCAAATGGCAATGAGGAGGCACGCAAGTGTGACAAAGCTCAGCTGGTTGAGTGGCATTACAACAAGAACCTCTCACTCAACATCAGCAGGAACAAGGAATTTTTCTTGTGGACATCAGCAAGGAAAGTTGGAGGAACATGTACCAGTTTAATTGAGTGGATCAGCAGTGGAAAAGGTGAGCAGCTTCAAGGACCAAGTTGTAAAAAAATCTCAGAGAATCTGTACTGGCTCCAAAAGGTTGTTGTAATCATGAAAAACACACACCAGCAGCTCCAATTCATGAGAGGTTTGAGAGATTTGGTTGTCACTGAAGTTTCTGTAGATGCACAGGGTAGAGCATTCTTACTGGTTATATCACACCTGGCATGGACGCTCCAATGCATAGGATTGCAAGAAGCTATAGGAGGTTGTAGGCTCAGTCATCTCAATCACAGGTGTAACTCTTCTCACTATTTAAGACATCTTCAAGGGACAGTTCCTCAAGAAGGTATAATCCATCATTAAGGACTCTCACCATCCAGGACATGCCCTCTTCCCATTATTACCATCAGGGTTGAGGTAAGGAGGTCTGAAGACCCACACTCATTGTGTTTCAGGAACAGCTTCTTCTCCTCCATCGTCGGATTTCTGAATGGTCCATCAACCCATGAACTCTATCTCATTATTCTTTTCTTTTTGCACTCCTTATTTTATAATTTACAGTAATTTTATGTCTTTGCACTGTACTACTGCCACAAGACAACAAATTTCTTATCATATCAGACTTGGGTTATGAACCTCATTTTGATCTGCTTCTAACATAAAACATAAACCCCTCAACCATTAGGCTCTTGAATCAATTGGAATAACTTCAGTTGATGTATCAGTGAACTATTCCCACAACCTGTGGACTCACTTTCAAAGACTCTTCATCTCATGTTGTTGATATTTATTGCTTATTTATTTATCATTATTATTTTTTTCTTTTGTATTTGCACAGTTTGTTGATTTTTGCACATTAGCTGCAGTATTTGTCCGTCCTGTCTGTTAGGTTCTATTACGTTTCTTGGATTTATTAAGTATGCCTGCAAGAAGATGTATCAAAGGGTATTATATGGTGACAGACAGTATATGCACTTTGATAATCAATTTACTTTGAACTTTATAGATCAAGCTGCACATGTGGGAAGAGGAGCAGTCAATATTTTAGGATGCAGACACTATCTGAACTGAAAAGGAGATAAATAAAACTTGTGAATTTCAAGGAGGGTGGGGAAAGGTCATGACTGGTAGGACAAAACTCAAGTGGTTTTCAGCAATGGTATGTGGTAATTGGTTTAAGTTTATCTTAACACGTAAATAATGTTAGTAGATTTCTCAATGAGATGCACTTATTTTCTGAAGCTGTTTGTGTATGTAACATGAACAAATGAACATTCATTCTACGTTTCAACCTGGAACTCACTCACATCTCAGCAACCATAGAGCAGGAGGGAGCGTAAACATGAGAAAATTTGCAGATGCTGGAAATTTAAGCAAAACACACAAAATGCTGGTGGTACGCAGCAGGCCAGGCAGAATCTATAGGAAGAAGTACAGTCGACGTTTCAGGCCGAGACCCTTCATCAGGGCTAACTGAAAGAAGAGATAGTAAGAGATTTGAAAGTGGGAGGGGGAGGGGGAGATCGGAAATGATAGGAGAAGACAGGAGGGGGAGGGAAGAAGCTAAGAGCTGGACAGTTGATTGGCAAAAGGGATGCAGAGTTGGAGAAGGGGGAGGATCATGGGACAGGAGGCCTAGGGAGAAATAAAGGGAGAGGGGAGCCCTGCTATCCATCTTCCTCTGGGCTCCCCTCCAGATGGAGAGTAGGGCTCCCCTCCCCCTTTCTTTCTCCCTAGGCCTCCTGTCCCATGATCCTCACCCTTCTCCAACTCTGTATCCCTTTTGCCAATCAACTGTCCAGCTCTTAGCTTCCTCCCTCCCTCTCCTGTCTTCTCCTATCATTTCGGATCTCTCCCTCCCCCTCCCACTTTCAAATCTCTTACTATCCTTTCTTTCAGTTAATCCTGACGAAGGGTCTTGACCCGAAACGTCGACTGTACTTCTTCCTATAGATGCTGCCTGGCCTGCTGTGTTCCACCAGCATTTTGTGTGTGGAGCAGGAGGGAGAAGGTGAGAGAGAGTGGAGAGGGGGAGGGAGGGAGAGAAGGAGAGAGGGAGAGGGGAAGAGACACGGTGAGAGACAGAGGGAGAGAGAGAGAAAGAGAGAGAGCAAGAGAGAGTGAGACAGATACAGAGAGAGAATGCACATAAGTTTGTCCTTGAGTGTGCATGTTATAGAATCCTCATGGAATTCAGTCCAAATAATGTCAATGGAAGCAAACTTCAAAAGTAAACAATATGGAGAATATAGTACAGCTGCTGTATGTGTTTTTATGCAAGATGCTGAGGGCAGAGGGCATATTTCACTTTTCTCCAAATCTTTTGCATATAATTAATCAGGCTGCCAGTCAAAGTTAATACTATGAATAACATGACATTCTTCATGATATGGAAGCTTAAAGAATCTGCATTGTCTATTCAGCACAGACCTTTTGCCAGGGGCACTGAATAAAAATTCCTTCTATGAAAAGACATGAAATGTCTGTGTTCAGGAATTAATAAGCCTCAGTGCTTCAAAGTTCATAAAATATGCAAAAGTACATGGTCTGTGTTGGCCTGTTTGGTATTCCAGCTGGTAATCAGTCCTTCTAAATGTATCAGATGGCTTTGTATCTGTGAGCTAACCCTTTCAGCTGCTTCAGCAGGAGTGCATTACTTAAAACAAATACCAGTCTGACTAACAAGATGTTAACCTGAAGACATTACAGGCAGTGATTTTAACCCAACCCACAACCCAGGATGAGATTAGCTTCACTGCTGGTTTTATATCTCAGAATCCATCTTTCCAATTTTGCTCATAATTGATGTCAATGCTGGTCAGAATGAAAAATGGGCATTTGATCTGATTTCCTGCAATTTCTGACCAAAGTGAATTAATTTAACATTAAGTGACAAACAATTTGCTGGAGGATCTGAGTGGGTTGATCAGCATCTGTGGGAAAAAGGAAATGTTGTTGTGTCGGGTCAAAACGCAACATCTTCCCCTCTGCTGAATGCTATTTGGCCCACTGAGTTCCTTCAACAGATTATTGCTTCAGATTCTATCATCTGCAGTCTCTTGTATCCCTTTAATTTAATATTAATCCCTCCATATTTGCATCTCAGATAATAATTTCTGCAGTTTGATTTTATTGCAAACACCTATTAAACCAGAAATGATGAGAAGCAGCTCTCCTCCCTTGAGTGCCCTAGGGCTTCCACCCAAATCCTCCCTTACTATGGTATGTCAGCTTAACGACAGCTCACCACATAGCTGCCTGGAGACCATTGCTGGAAGCCAAGCACTCCTTTGGTGCAGACTCCTAGGTTGTGATGGAGGTGACAGATTTATTTAGCTAATTAGACTGGTTGTGACACTCCAGAGAGATGTTGGAACTTGCTTTACAGTGGCACCTGGCAGCTGCACCACGTGGTATTCTCAGTGGATAATCAAGATCTTACCTGCTGCCTAGACTTCCCCTCTACCTGAAGCACACAGGTCCATTTTCACTGTTATAAAGATGGAAGTTTGATCGTATTACAAAGTATTTACAGCAGGTACTCACACCCTTCAGTCCACCAGATCTGGTCTGGTATTAAAGCTTTACCAGAGGCCCCATGCACATTCATTTATTCTCCATTATGGATGAGATGTGGTTTGACAAAGCCAAACAGCAGACACATTGGAGACAGTTAATGAACAATAAATTAAAGTCACTGTCTAGCCAGCACAATTTTATGCAATTAGCTTTCTCCCCTTTCCAATATTCATCCACCATGTTTTAAAAGTCAGGGTCAGTTATTCTCTGCCACTTTATTATTAATCAAAGCTAAAGCATATCATGTACAGAAAGCTAAAATGATAATTACTATTTATGCAAGAAATAAACTCCTTGGACCATAATGACCCCAATTTGTGTTCCCATCTCCAGTGGGGAATATTTGCTTTAATGAATCAGGATTCTAATAAAGAGGAAGAAAAAAATTCTGTGACAAAGGAACAAAAGCCAGAGGATAGAGGTAGAAACTAATTGCAACATGGAGCAATGGACTGGATGAGTAAAGTGTATTTAATGCAGTGAGTTGTATATGCAGCTAAAGGCAAGGCTGAAAAATCTGAAACTATCTTCAGCCAGAAGTTCTGAGTGGCTGATCCACCTCAGATTTCTCCTGGGACCACCAACCATTACAGAAGACAGTCTCCAGCTAATTTGATTCACTCCACATTCTATCAGACACAAAAGAAAGCACAGAGCACAGAGTATAGGAAGGATTATGGGGCTAGGCCATATCCTAGTGGTAGGATTAAGGACTTATGATTTAGAAAAGGTGTGTATCCATCTAAGTAGTTCAATGCAGTTCCAATACTGAAATTTATTAACAATATAGAAAACTGTCTGGGTATGTCCAGTATGTATGTACAATAGAAACACAATACACCAAATCAGTGGACTCACCAGGTCACCAAAATGATTCAAGCTGTCATTCAGTGAAAACCTGCTCACTAATGATCAAGCAACACACATCAAAGTTGCTTGAATTTCCAGCATCTGCAGAGTTCCTGTTGTTTTTCACTAATGATCAGTTGAGTTTCATCCGGGCTGTTATTCTAGTCCTGATACCACCTTGATCAAAACCTGGGATAGAGCTGGGAAGATGGTGCCTATTACATCATGACTATTTGCGTACAGCTTTGATAGGAATTATCAAATATCCCCATTTAGGATGACTATAGCTGAAATCCACAGTCACAGCCACGGGTACTTCAGTAAGCAGCATCGTTTAACAATGTTTAAAAAATCTATTGATAGTCAAAACTGTCAAACCCCAGAAAGCTGACACGGGTCCAAGTGCAGTTTCCTTGAAGAAAACAGAAGTGGGAATCGTCCATAGATACAATTGAGACTTAGACTTCCACTGCCGACTATCCTGCTGGTGAACATACAGTCTCTGAAAAATAAAACTGAAGAGATCAGATCAAGATTGCTGTCTCAGGTAGACATTACGGACTGCTCTGTACTCTGCTTTATGGAAACATGACTCACACCAGCAATTTCAGATGCAGCGCTGCAGCGAATGGCTTGACCATTCTCCATGAAGACAGGACAGCTCAGTCTTTTCAAGGCAGAGGAGAAAGTGTATGGTTCCAGGTTATCCCATCATGGTGCAGAAACATGATGGTTCTGTCTCAGTCCTCACCCAGCCTACAACACCTAGTGCTCAAATGTTACTCATTTTACCTGCCGAGGAATTTTTCTGCCATCATCTTTGTGGTGGTGTAAATGTCAGGTAGGCACTGGAGGAGCTGAGCAATTTAATCAGCAGGCCCAAACTGCACACCCTGATGTCTTCCCTGTTTTGGAGTGGTTTTGATGTTAACACATATAGCAAATAACTTGAGCAACTAATTTCAGCCACTAACCTTCAAATCTAAATATGGATGGTAGATTAAATTTAAAATGCGGCTCTGAACAATGGGTTTCAAAGAGCCTTGAATCTCAGTTAATTGGAAGACCAGACAATGCTGATTAAAATTCATTTGGATGTGTTTGGTGTGGGTGCGAAGTGGGACGTGTGAAGGTTGTGTGTAGTTCAAAGGAACCATTGTGGATGCATTGTAAATGTGGGATTGCCCTTTGATCTTTAACACATAAAATGTTGTGTAGCATTGGGTTGAGTAGGCCTCTTCCTCCACAATGATGCCTGCTGTGTCTCATTTTGTTCAATGAAGAGACTGCTTAAGATCTACCAGTACTTCTCTCTGCTGACTTTGCTCACGTGACAACAATGGGGGATTATCTGGGATACCATCTTGTGACCCATCACGTGGCCAGCGACCTCAGCATTCTAACTTGGTGAGTATTTTTAAAATTAGCACTCCAACTCAGACCTGTTCAGCTTGGTGGAACCACAGGATTGCAAGGTATCACAAACATAGCAGACGGTTGAGCTGGTAGGTAAAAGTAGTGTGGTGTCTGTACATGCATGTCTGTATAGGTAAGAGATTAAACTGTCTGTTAATTTGGTGAGATGAGACCACCAGTTGTGAAGGGTGCTAACTAGAGGTTTGGGACGCCATTGGGGGTGTTTATGCTTATTCTGGGAAATGTACTTTAGTGCATGCTTTTGTGAGTGTGTGTGTTGTGGTGTACCAGTTAGATGCTAAAAAATTCAGCAGGTATCATGAGTTTAGATGCACATAAGTGGCAGATTGCAGAGTACATACTCTGTGGTGTTAAGTGTCCACTATTTCACTTGTACCCATCATTTAGATTTTATGTAGTGTGGGAATTATTGTGGAAAATTTCAGGGAGAGGTTTTACCCAGATATATCTGTCAGTATGGCACCTATTGAAATCAGGCAATGTCAGGTCGAGAACCCTGATGACCTGAGCCAGCCCTTGACCTTGATTACGACAATCTATAAGCCCTTCAGCCCTGTGGAGAAGCAGAGCATTTTGTCAGAGTTGCCCTCACTTAAAGTTGCACATGGGAACTCAGAAATCTGGCTCAAGTTCGAGGAAGTGATTGAAATTCACCAGATGCACCCTAAGGATATCCATATATTGATAAAAGTGAAGTGCCTGGGGAATATGTGGGGCACTATGGTCCAGGGAGTGCAGGATGCTACATGGGCAACTACTGGGACTGGCAGCAGTGAAGAGAGATATCGCTTCTTTAAGGGTGAAGTGAGGCAGCCACTGGGGGGAAGTGAGATTAACTAGGGAATTATAATGTCAGTGGTTCAGAGAGGTGATGAGCCAGCCATGGATTATGCAGAACGTAAATATCGAGTGTATGAGGAGCATTCAGTGTTGGTTAATCCAAGGAGGGATGACCCAGTCTTTCCTGAAGATGCTGAAGGAAAGCCTGTGCTCAGCCCACCAGCAAGTTTTAGATATGTGGATAGTGGTGGGATTGTCCTTCTCTGCGGTAGTATCATGGGGAAGTGAAAGAGCCTAAAGAGGGAAGTGTGGCAGTAGTGAATGTTGCTGCCGTAACATCGCAGAAACTTGCTTTGTGTGCCGGCAGCCAAGGCACATAGCAAGCAATTGCTGGAATAGACGTGGGAAGGTAAAGGAGATGATTTGTTACACTGTGGCTTCTCAGGCTGGGGCTGAAGGCAGTGCTCTGAGAAATGAGGAAGGTGTGAAAATCACTCAATAAAGCAGGCAGAGTCCACAGCCGTGCTCTCTCTTTCTGATTTAGCTGCTGACCAGATTATAGAGCTAGTGAGGTAAGGCAAATGGCTGACAGCAGCCTCTGTTGCCAATGGTGGTCATCCATGGATGTACAAGGGAAATTTATCAGGGAGCCTACAATGCGAAATGTTAGTGGACGTGGGATCATCAGTTTCGAAAACTGTTCTACCCTTGCCCATGACAGGAGAGGCGATTTACATTACAAGTGCAAGAGCAGACAGCAGGGAAGGAACCAACAGGCATATGAATGAAGCTTCATTTTTAAAGACTGTTTTCAAATTTCTGGAACAATCTTTCTACAAACGTGTACTTAGTATCTTGTAGGTAGCCATTAGGGATGATAGGGTAGATGTAGATGTACATGGAGTAATTGGGAGGGATTCTGTTGCAGGGCATTTCTACTGCCCTATTTGAGTAGATCCTCCCAAATGAGCTCAGTGCCATTTCTGCCTGCTTTGAAAGAGAAAATAAAACTACATCTGTGCAGATCCCTGCAGAATCAGGTGACCCTGTGATCTCTGTCTCAGAGGCCAACATCAGAAAATTTTTCTAGAGGATGGACCCTTGCAAGTCGTCAGGACCAGATAGTATACCTGATGGGGCTCAGAAAACCTGTGTCAATGAAGTAGCAGGAGTGTTCAAGGACATCTTTAATCTCTCATTGCTGCAGTAAGAGGTTCACGCCTGCTTCAAAAGGGCAACAATCATACAAGTGCTCTAGAACAGCAGTGTGAGCTGCCTGAATGACTAGCGTCTAGTGGTACTCACATCCACTTTGATAGTGTTTTGAGAGGTAGGTCAAGGCTAGAATCAACTCCTGCTTAAGCAGGGAGCAGGACCTGCTGCAATTTGCCTATCACCACAAGAGGTCTACGGCAGATGAAATCTCACTGGCTTTCCACTTGGCCTTGGATCACCTGGACAACAGTAATACGTATGGCAATCTGCTTTTAGTATCTACAGCTCAGCATTCTAATCAACAGCTTCCAAAACTTGTGCTCTGTACCTCTCTCTGCAACTGAATCATTGATTTCCTCACCGGGAGACCAAATTCTGTGCAGATCAGAAATAAGCTTATCCTTCTCACTGACAAACAACACTGGTGCATCTTAATGATGCATGTTAAGCCCACTGTTCTACTGTCTCTACACACGATTGTGCGGCAAAGCACAGCTCAAATGCAATCTAAAAATTTGCCAATGACACAACCACTGTTGGCAGAATTTCAGGTGGTGATGAGGAGATGTACAGGAGTGGGGTAGATCAGATTGTTGAGTGATGTCACAGCAACAACATTGCACTCAATATCAGTAAGAATAAGGAACTGATTGTGGACTTCAGGGAGGGGAAGTTGAGGGAAAACACTCCAGTCCTCATAGAGGGATCAGAAGTGGAAAGAGTGAGCATTTTCAAGCTCTTGGGTGTCAGCATCATTGAGGATTATCCTGGGCCCAACATATTGATGCAATTACAAAGAAGATACAACAGCAGCTATTTCATTAGGAGTGTGAGGAGAAAATTAGTATGTTACCAAAGAAACTCTCAAATTTCTACAGATGCGTTGTGGACAGAATTATAATTGTTGTTCACCATCTGATATGGAGAGACCACTGCACAGGATTGGAAAAAACTGCAAATTCAGCCAGCTCCATCATGGGCACAAGTCTCCCAAACATCAGGAAACTTTCAAAAGGTGATGCCTCAGAAAGATGGTATTCATCATTAGGACCCACAACTCCACTTCTTACATGCCCATTTCTTATTACCGCCATCAAGGAGGAGGTACAGGAACTGCTATATCTATACCATAGGATATAACAGCAGAATTAGGCCACTTGGCCCATTGAGTCTGTTCCACCAGTTCATCATGGTTGATCCATTTTAACTTTTAACCCAATCTCCTGCCTTCTCCTCAAATCTTTTTATACCCTGACTAATCAAGAATCTATCAATCTCTGTCTTAAGTATACCTAGTGATTTGGTCTCCACAGCCACCTGTGGCAACAAATTCCACAGATGTATCACTCTCTGGCGAAAGAAATTCCTCATCTCTGTTCTAAAGGGACGTCCATCCAATCTGAGGCTGTGTCTTCTTGTCTTAGACTCCCCAGCACAGGAAACATCTACTCGATTGAGGCCTTGCAACATTTGATAGGTTTCAATGAAGTCACCCCTCATTCTTCTCTATTCCAGTGATATACTGTACATATATATATATTATTGCCATTTATGGTTTATATTATTGAGTATTATAATGTACTGCTGCTGCAAAGCAACAGTTTTCACAACATATGCCAGTGATATTAAACAATTCCGATTCTGAAAAGATTAGCTTGAGAGGTGAAGTGAGAATGACTGTCCTTCATATCAAAGCAAGATCTGAAGGAGTGTAGCATTAACAATCCTTTGCAACCAATGAGGTCAATGGACTTCATGGATAATTATTCAAATAGCTCACAGAAAAGAAAATGGATGTGATTCTTGGAGTTTAATCATTTAAGACCAAGAAAATTGCTACAGATTTCCTCAGGTCAATGTCCTAGGCATAGCCAACTCCAACGGCATCATTAACAACCGCGCCTCCATCATAAGATCATTAATGGTACCTTCCAGCAGTGATTCATCTCTTGACTCCCAAAAGCCTTTTCAACTTCTATATGAAACAAGTTCAGAATGTGAGTACTCTCCATTGTCCTGGATTAATGCAACTCCAACAATAAAACTAGTTTAACACCACCAGGACAATGCAGCCCACTTGACCGGTTACACATTCCACCACTGGAATACCTTTGCCCGAGTGTGTACAATCAATGGAATGCAAAGCAGTTACTTGCCAAGGCTGCTCCAAGGACAAAGATAAGTTATACACCATTTTGACTTGGAAGTATATCATTGGTCCTTCATTGCTGCTGGGTCCAAATCCAGAAAATATCTCCCTAACTGCACCGTGGTAGTACCTTACACACAAAAGAGATTCTGCAGATGCTGGAAATCCAGAGTAGCATGTACCTTGATTAGACTAATTGCAGCTGTTCAATAAAGCAGCTCACGACCATACCCTGAAAGTGTCTTGTAAATAAATACTGATCCTTTAGGCAGTATCCACAATATCAAATGAAAAATAAAATATGATGCAGAGTTTAAGAACCATTCTTGTAGAAGGTACTGTGAATACAGGGCACATGTGGGCTAATGAAAATTGGAAACTTCCTAAAAAGGAGAAATATGAAGGTCAGTGAGGAAGGAGCGGGATGTAGAATTAATTGTCTGGTCTTTTCAAAACCTGCACAGCCCATGGGATGTGTGTCTCTTTCAGCATTATTTTTAAAATTCTAATTTAAAAGCACTGAACATGGGTCGTGACTGGCTTTTTAATGAGGACCCTAATGATAGCTATATCTATAGTCCACCCAGTATGAACTCTATATTCAGGAGTTCTGGGAAAGGCTACTTTTATAGAAGGTTCTTTGAAAATGGGGTAAATGACCATTGAAAAATTCTGATCCTCTGCTTCAAACCTTGAGTTTTAAGTTTATAGATTCCTCAAAATTGCCACACAAGTTGATAGAGTAGTTAGAAGGCATATGGTTGAATGGCCTTCAGTGGTCAGGGGACTGAGTTCAAGAACTCCGAGGTAGTGTTGCAATTCTATAAAATTTCATATGCACCATTTGAGTATTGTGTATATTCTGGTCACCTTATTATAGGAACGATGTAGTGTGATGGATATTCACTCCAGACCAGTAGGCCGGTTGGCTGTTTGCAAATCTCACTTTCTCATCAGCTGCCACTTGTTAGATCACAAATAGATGTGAGTAACTTTCCAACTGACAGTTGTGTGACTTTTGGATGTAAATGGAAGTCAGTTTTCGGTTCTTTAAATACAAATGGCAAGATGTAATCATCGTGAAGTTGGAACAAGTGCTATCTATAGGGTGCAGCGGTGAGGCAAAGTGCATCTGAAGGCAAGAGTTGCCAATCACCTTGCAATATTTCATTTCCAAGTATGTCCATCCTTCTCCCCTGCCCTGGCCTTCTGATCAACAACAACATCATCACAGTGATGGTCTCCCCTGCCCTGTCCTTCCAATCAACAACAATATCATCACAGCAATGGTCTCCCCTACCTTGTCCTTCTGAACAACAACAACACCATCACAACAATGGTCTCCCCTGCCCAACCTGATCAATTACAATATCATCACAGAGATGGTGTAACAAAACGTTTTATGCAATCCCTGGTGTGTTAATACAGAAGCAAGAAGAAATTTCAGCTACACTTCTCCAAACAGGGCAGCACGAGGAGACAACTTCATAAACTGGAAGTGCTGCAGTCTTACCCTGTTGTATAGCTCGATGCTTAAATCACACCCTTTCTGTCTTATCACTTCCATGCATGGCTTTGCTTTTAGGTTTTGTTCTCTAACTTGATTGTTCAAACATTTGAAATAGTCCTATTTGTCCACCTTATTAATTCATATCTTGAAATCACTTCCTTAAGCGTCCTTAATCTTCTAATTTCTAGATTATAGTCAGGTTTATAATTTTGGTTTTGAATCTCTTCTTAGATTCATGGTGTCAGCTTAAAAGAACCACATTACACTATTGTCAATAGATCACATTAGGCACCCAAAAATGAACACTAGCACTTTAGGTGGGATCTAACAAAAATGTTCTAATTATAATTGGCTTATGATGCCTGGCATTACAAATAAAGAGGTTAGAAAATTATTGGTATTTCTAACTAGCATTTGTACCTGCCTATGCCATCTATACAATCTAGTTATTCTGTGATGTTATCCTTAATTATAAAGTTTTGTAATTGACTGATAAAACCTATTTTATCAGTTAAATACTACCTGATTTGCAGATGCCTGCCTATCTCCAATCAGTCACAAATAATTGATGAAGAATGCAATGTTCTAGATCAAGGATACCACTCTTGAATTGAGAGAACTTTGGTAAATGACAAACTAGAGCAGGTTAGGTATCTGAAATATATTTAAAAATACTGGAAATATTCTGAAGCCTGACCAGCTGAGAAACTTCAGTAGATATAGGAGATAATTGTTGGGGTATCTGCAGAATATTCAGTTCCTTCCTGTAAACAGTGACTTTAAAACCATCTGGAGCTGGGCAGGTACAATAATTTGCTTATGTTAATTACCTTGATTGCCAATGTTGTGGGCACGTGGCCAAGTGGTTAAGGCATTGGACAAGCTACCTGAAGGTTGTGAGTTCGAGCCCCAGCCGAGGGAACGTGTTGTGTCCTTGAGCAAGGAACTTAATCACACATTGCTCTGTGACGACACTGGTGCCAAGCTGTATGGGTCCTAATGCCTTCCCTTGGATAACATTGGTGTCATGGAGAGGGGAGACTTGCAGCATGGGCAACTGCTGGTCTTCCATACAACCTTGCCCAGGCCTGCGCCCTGGAGAGTGAAGACACTCCAGGTGCAGATCCATGATCTCGCAAGACTAACGGATGCCTTTGATTGCCAATTATCCAGTATTAATTTCCTTGGGATTTTTGCTTAAGGCCCAAGAAAAATTGGAGTCCCTTGTCCTGCTAGTCAATGATAAGACAAAAGCTGAACACTTACTCAACAATGCCAGAGAGCGTATCAGTACTGCTCCAACAGGAATGGTGCACAAACTCATCAGGTCCACTAATATTAACATAGAGGCATAATGTAATCTGGACTGAGTATGGTACTGAAAATTGCCTGAATGGTATCCACATGGTGGCACCAGGACAGGCTGTTGCTGATGTTCACTCCAAGGAACCTGACGCTTTCAGCAACCTCGCACTGTAACCTTGGAGACAGAATTATAGCAGAATCTGGCCACACAGTCGTGAGTGTATAGGGTAGTAACTAGGGGGCTGAGGACAGAGGCTTGGGGAGTACCTGTGTAAGAGATAATTGTAGCTGTGATGCCATTTCCTGTAGTTACTGATTGCAGTCTATTTGTTAGAAGGTCTAAATTACAATTTTGATCAGTCTGTCATAGGAAGGGCATGATTATACCGGAAAGAATTCAGAAAAGATTGAGCCTGAGTAATAGGGAGGGATTAGCAAGGCTAAGTCTTTATTCCTTGGAATGTAAGAGAATAAGGGGCAACTATCGAGAAGTTTTAAATTATGAGAAGCACTGAGGTGGACCGTAACAGGCTTTCCTTGAAGTAAGGCAGTCCAAAACTGGGGGACATAGAATAAGGAGAGACAAGAATGATTTAAACAGGATAAACTAGGTGGACTTGTAGAGCAGAAGAGCACGTAAGTGCAATATATTGTGCTATCACTTTAAGGCAATGATCCAATTGTAAAGGAACCCAATGACTCCCAGGCCTTGGAGTTTGAAGACTAGTTTGCTTGAATCTATAGTACTGAGGAAAAGTTGTAATCAATAAACAAATGTCTAATTTCTTGAAAGTGGGATCACATCTTTATAGGGCCATATAGAGAGCTTTTGGCACATTAGCCTTAATAAATCAAGGTGCTGAATATAGGAGATTGAATGTTAGGCTGAAGTTGTATAAAACATTGGAAAACTAATCTGGAGTATTATGTGTAGTTCTGGTCACCTATCTACATGAAAGACGTCAGTAAGATTGAACGAGTACAGAAAATTTACAAGGATATTGTTAGGACTTGAGGTCCCAACACATAGGGAAAGCTTGAATAGGTTGTTAACACTATATTCCCTGGAGTGTAGAAGAATAAGGGGAGATTCGATAGAGGTAAACAAAAGCGTCCAAGGAGTTTTTGTTCATCGGGGCATAGACAGGGTAAATGCAAGCAGGCTTTTTCCACTGAGGTTGGATGAGACTAGAACTAGACGTCATGGGTTAAGGGTAAACGGTAAAATCTTTAAGAGGAACATAATGGGGAACTACTTCACTCAGAGGGTGCTGAGAGTATGGAATGAGCTGCCAGCGGAAGTGGTGGATGCTGGTTCAAATTCAACATTTAAGAGAAATTTGGATATGTACATGGATGAGACCGGTAAGGAGGGCTATGGTCTAGGTGCAGGTCAATGGAATTGGGCAAAATAATAACTTGGCATGCACTAGATGAGCTGAAGGACCTGTTTCTCTGTTGTAGTGCCCTAAGACTCAATGACTCTAATGTAGGGGACTACTGTCCAAATGCTTCAGAGAAGAGTGTAGTATCAGGGAGATGGTATCCTCTGTGGAATTCTTTCGGCAGTAGGTGTACTGCAATGGGTTGAGTTTCTCTGGGAAGCTAGAGTGGATACATGCCATAACCAGCCTCTTGAAGCACTACACATTGGTGCCACTGGGTGGTGATCAATAAGGCACATTACCTTATTTTTCTTAGGTACTGGGATGATAGTAGTCTTCTTGAAACTGATGGGTTCCTTAGATTGATATTGGAAAAAGTTCAAAATGAATCCAAATAGCCCCACAAGCTGATCTGCACAATATCTGAGAAAATGACACTATCCTTTCCACCATCTTCCAGAAACGTACCTACATTAACTTTAATCTTAAGTATCACTGTCATAAATACACACAAACTAAACAAATAGGTCAGAGAATGGCTCAGACATGTTCAGGATAACAATATCTTTCTATTTTGGAGATATGGTGAGGAGAGCGAAGGATGATTGGGAAAAGTATGAAGTCTTCTGCTGAATTTGCTAACCTAAAGAAATTAGTATGCCATCAACCAAAATCTGAAAACGGAATGGGAATTGTACCTCTCAGGAGCAAGCTCAATCATACTACTCAGCGACTGAACAGTTAAAATGGTTGTAGTCACTTAGCTCATCAATCCCACTGCCTTGACACATTTCTAATTAAAACTCAAGGTGATATCACCAATGCTAACCAGGGGTGACTGCAGCAAATTTGTTATGAAATGAAGCATAAGTATCCATGAGTAATTGTGAAGGTGCAAAACTGACTATAGTAAGTACATTTCCTAAAGGAGCTGTATGTTTGCCATGCAGGAGAGTAGAGACTTAAATTCTCTGTGTGTAGGAGAGAGGGTGAGGGAAGGTTGCAATGTCAAGGAAGGTGTTGTCTTGGTGGAAGCAAAAAAATCTTATGATACTGATGCTGAAATGTGCACGAGCCATTAGTTTTATATGCTGGATTTTGAGGAATCAAGACCGAAGATTTCAGTACCATGAAGCTTATTAAATGTTATACAAAGGCATATTTTGAAGCTCATGCTTCAGTACAATGAATGCTGATGAAAAATAAAACAGGCAATCAAAATGAGGTAAAGACAAGAAAATCTGCCGATGCTGGAAATCCAAGTAACGCACACAAAATGCTGGAGGAACTCAGCAGGTTAGGCAGCATCTATGGACAAGAGTAAACAGTTGACGTTTCAGGCCACGGCTGGAAAAAAGATCAAAAGCAAAATGAGGTATCCATTTTGGGGTGATACAACACTTGGATTTGCAAGTGACAGATCATTGAAATTGAGAAACAAGGAACCCCTTATATCTAAGGAGCTGTAATATAATCTACTGAGTGTGAAACTGTGCAAAAGCATTGAATTTGACCATGAACTCTCCAGTAGTATGTTCCATTTACTGTAGCAAATAGAAGGCAGGCATATTGAATTTAGCAAAAGTCCACTATATATTCTTTCCCTATCCACAATCACGGTATCGATAGAATGTTAGGATCTTTTATTTTGACTGACCTGAGAGGTAACTTCCACCACTGCCTGTAAAGTATTTGTACGCTCTCCCCATGACCACGTAGGTTTCCTACTACAGTCCAAAGACGTACCGTTTGGTAGGTTGATTGGTCATTGTAAATTGTCCCGTGATTAGGCTAGGATTAAATCAGGGGATTGCTGGGTGGAGTGGTAGGGTGAGGAGAGCATATTCTACGCTGTATCTCAATAAATAAAGATTGGTATCATTTTGATATGATATTCTGCTCCTCTCAGGACCCACCCTCACAATGTGCCTTTGCATAACAGAGATCAGTTTAATACGTTTACCATTCTTCATCTGCGCCTAGCCTAATCTTTAAAGCTATTGCTGAAGGCTACAACCCAAAATTCTACTGCATTTTAAAACATCAGTGCGGAGGCAGAGTGAGTAGAAACATTCAACAAGGAACTCCATTAACCTGCACTCATCCAAATTCCCACCTTTTCTCTGCTTCCTCATTAGTAGAGCTGTCGGTGGAAAGGCAACAGGCTGATCATAACCTAGTCATAATGCATTGGTTTCATTACCATTACCCATTACCAATTACTAATCAGCACCTTGCACCTTCTCTAATATTTATCTTCAACAAAATGAACCTTATATGCACATTACATTGAGCCACAGTGTAGCACATTAATATCCAAATCAGGAGCAGGAGCATATCATTCAGACACTCTGCTAGTTAATAAACTCATGTCAAATCAGATTGAAAGGTTAAATTCATTTTCCCCATCTACCCCTTGGAACCTTTCACGTTTTTGCTTACCAAGATTTCAACTACCTCTGCTTAAAAATATTTGCACACTCTTTGTGAATGAAGTTCCAAAGGCTCATGGCTCTCTATAAGAAAAAGGAATGCCACTGACTTAAAACAATAATCACTTACTTCCTCCACATCGATGCTGTCAAGCTACCCAAGGATTTTAAATGTTGCAATTAAGCCACCTCTCACTCTTCTAAGTTCCAGCTAATGCAGCCCAATCAGTTCACCCTGTGCTTATAACTGACCTGCCCGTTCCAAGTATTAGTTTCTCACAACTGCTTCCAGTCCATTTATATCCTTCCACCAATGAAACAAACACTGCTTTTGTCTTCCTTCTATTTTGAATAAAGAAGTTATATTTTCTATTTTCTGGCCTAAAAGTATCTTCCCCAAATCGAGTGAATTCTGGAAAATTTAAACCAATCCTTCAACTATCTCTTCAACCATCATTCTGAAAGCAGATCTTTGTCATGTATATGTAATGCAAACCTTTGCATGACATCCGTCAGAACCCAAGGAATATCAGTCCACAGGTTCGACACTCACTTAGAATTTCTTCCATGATTATTATAATTCTTTACGAGTGTCAATCTAGACTCCAACATGGTAAATCTCATCTGCACCCACTCCAGAGCTTCTGTATCATTCCTATAATGAGGGGACCAGAAATGAACACAATAAGTGAGGTCGAACCAGAGATTTATGGAGTTGCAAAATTACATCATGGTTCTTGAACTGAACCCCACAACTAATGAAAGCCAACACACCATACACTTCCTAACCACCCTAGAGACCTGTATGGCAATGCTGGGGGATCTATGAATGTAGACCTCAAATCACTCTGTACATCCACACTTCTAAGAATTTTGCTATTAACCCTATATTCTGCATTCAAATTCAACCTTCCAAAGTGCATTACCTCATATTTTCTTGGTTTGAGCCTCATCTGTCATTTCTTAGCCAAGCTCTGCATCCTATCAATATCTCTTTGTAATCTACTGCAACCTTCTGCACTATCTACAGCACCACTAACATTTGTGCCATCCTTAAGTTTACTAACCGACTCGTTCACTTCCTTATCCAAGTCAATTATAAAAGTCACAGACCAAGGGTCCCAGAACAGATCCCCAAGGAACACCACTGATCACCAGCCTCCAGCCAGAATACCCATCTACTATCACCCTCTGCCTTCTTTGGGCAAATGAATTCTGAATCCACACAGCCAAGTTTCCTTTGATTGTATGGCTAATAACTTTCTGAATGAGCATACCATGGGGAAACTTGTCAAAGTAAAATCCATATATATCACATTCACTGCTCAAACTTCATCAGCTTGTTTCATCACTTACTCAACGACTTCATCAGGCTCATGAGTCATGACTTGTCCCTTACAAAGCCATGCTGACTATCCCTAATCAGACTATGCTTCCACAAATGCTCATAAATCCTGTCTCCATGAACCCTCTCCACTTACTCGTGACTGTCTTGACACAAGATTGACTGGTCTATAATTCTCAGGATTATCTCCATTATTTTTCTTGAATGTTTGCCATGCTCTAATCTTTTGGTACTACTTCTGTGGCCGGAGAAGACACAAAGATGATCACCAACATGATGCAATCTCTTCCCCCACTTCTCATAGTAATCTGGGGTATATCACATTGTCTGCGGGGACCTAACTATCCTAATATCTTTCAAAAGTTCCAGCATGCCCTCATTATGATCAACGTGTTCCAGCATAGCTGATACAACACGAACCTGACCACGCCAGCCTCTGGGGTTTCGACCCTCCAATCCTCTAGCCTATCGATAGCAGGCACAGTCCCTTTAAAGATTCTGGGTGGCTCTGCTAATTGGCGATCAAGTTTCAATTCTAGTCTCAGATAGTCAAACACTTGTGTCCCATACCATCCTTGCTTCGGCCTCTTGTCACAATAGCAGCCTGTTTTAGGCTGTGCTTGCTCGCATTCATCAAGGTCCTTCTCACTCAGGGGTTCCCAACCATTTTTATGGACCAATACCATTAAGCAAGGTGTCCATGGATCACACCCCTGCTGAATACTGAAGCCAAGTATTCATTAAGGACCTCCCTTCCCTCCAAAAATGCTCACGCACTGAGAGATATACCTTTGATGCGATTTGAACTTACGACTCCAGATTAATTGTCTTTAGGATTGCCAGACTTGTGATATAATCACAACTGTTTGATATCTGATCATTATCACATTTCACGCTTGTTGGTCTTTGTTCAATTTTTCCTAAATTACAGTGGTGACTGCATATCAAATGAACTCTGCTAACAACAAAAATGGTATGTTTTGAGATTGCAGAAAATGCTTCCACAAGACTTAATTACCAACTTCAGCCACATCCACACCGTAACTGCCAGAAGGAATTCAAGATAAAAGAAATCCAAAAAAAAAGTTTCACTGAACATCCTAAAGACTGACCTGTGAACTCTCTAGTAATTTGCATCTGCTCAGCTTGAGCTCAGAAGCACAACTGTAAAATCAAATTGTCTGAAGTACTTTAAAAACAAAGACTTGCTGTTCTTACCAATTAAGTCTTGCTGTTCTTACCAATTAAGTTCAGAAAAGAAAATGGGAGCAGGAATTGTCTATATGGTCTTTCAAGGCTGTTCAAAGCAGCTCATTGCTAATCATGTGATGGCTTCCACTGTGATAGTATTGGGTTTGTTCTCCGTGAAGTTCTGAACTCAAACGAAGATCTTAAGTTCTATCTGATCTAGATAGCTACAGGTACCCTCAATAAAGGGAAGTTATATTGTAGCCTCCTACTCTTCCAAGATTATATCACTTCCCCATTTATTCCCATTTTTCTGCCATCCTTCTTACCTTTCCTTGACCACCCCCAGCAAGCCTGTCGTAAACACAAAATACTTTGCAGATGCTGGGGTCAAAGCAACACTCGCAACACACTGGAGGAACTCAACAGGTCAGGCAGCATCCGTGGAAACGATCAGTCAACGCTCAGGCCCGAAATGACTGATCGTTTCCATGGATGCTGCCCGACCTGCTGAGTTCCTCCAGCGTGTTGTGGACCTAGCAAGCCTGGCTGCTCTCTTACACGTATACTATTG
This sequence comes from Mobula birostris, assembly GCF_030028105.1. Lineage (NCBI taxonomy): Eukaryota > Metazoa > Chordata > Chondrichthyes > Myliobatiformes > Myliobatidae > Mobula > Mobula birostris. The sequence goes on from NC_092374.1 coordinate 70,515,483, forward strand.
TACTGCTTCTTGGTGACTTTACACACATGTGATATTTTTACAGATGCTTTTTCACACAGATGATGCAAAAGCATCTGGCAACAGAGATCCCAAGCATCCAAATTAATGCTGTGAAGGCTGACTCTGAGCACACAAATCTTCCAACTATTGATAGCTAAGCTATTTGATGTGCTAAGTGATAGTTTCAAACTGGTCTGCAAACTTCTTTGTACTAAGTAACTGTAGTCTGGTTTGATGCAAGCCCAATTAAAATAACCCCATTGCCTTACACTGCATCTCTTGAGCAGTCACCCCCATGCTGTAGATCAACAGCCTCTGTTTTATAGATAGTGCTGTTTGTTTGCAAAGCTGTCCTTTTAACTTCAGACTGATTATTGTTTTCTATTTACATTAGACTGGCTTTCATTTACAACAAGAAGCTGAACAAATAATATTGGGCTGGAAGTTGAACTTACTTGAAAACAACTTTATGTTTTCTATAAGTATCACCTGCTGTATTAAAAAGTTGAGCTTGGCGAAAAGGTCCTCCAGGCCCTGGAGAGTGAATATTCATTACACCACTTCCCAATCTACTCCTTATAGCTTTTGATTCCATAAAAGTGCAAAACATTTACATTAGCTACATATATCAATAATTTGTAATTGATGACTGTTTCTTCAGGGAGGGGATGCAAAGTAGTATAGAATTATGAGCTCTGGTGCAACTCTTCTGCATTGATTTAATCTTTTGCTTAGCATCACCGAAGTCCAGGTGAACCTTTTTCATACGAACACTGAGATCTCCATAACACATAATAAATGTACATAAATATTGATTCATATTAAATATAAGATATTAATTGTATATTATTTGACTTTCTGATTCTTTAAATGTATAATGTAATGTGTACATGACATTCAACAATGATTGCAAATTATTCAAGTTTTCCAAATCCTGAATGAATTGGGAAACATAGTCTGCAGAGATATAAAAAATGCATCATTAATTTAAAATTAATATTGAAGTAAAGGGAAATCTTAAGAGAAATTTGTCTGTGAAAACCTTTAGAAGAACAAACTGTTTGGTCAGATGAAACAACTGAGATAGAAACCATTTCTTTTAATACTCAAGTTCAAGCTTTGGAGGGACAGATCAAGGTAGGACATACACAGAAAATGGTAGGGCACTGAGGAGTGCAGAGGAACAAAGAGATCTGGGAGTTCAGATACATAATTCCCTGAAAGTGGCATTACAGGTAGACAGAGTTGTAAAGAAGGCTTTTGGCATCCTGGCATTCATCAATCAAAGTACTGAGTATAGGAGTTAGGATGTTATGGGGAGGTTGTATAAGACATTGGTGAGACCAAATTTGGAGTATTGTGTACATTTCTAGTCACCTAACTATAGGAAGGATGTTAGTAATAAGATTGAAAGAGTGCAGAGAAGATTTACTAGGATGTTGCCGGGTTTTCGGGAGTTGAGTTACAGGGAAAGATTGGACAGGTTAGGACTTTATTCCTTGGAGCGTTGAAGAATGAGGGGAGATTTGATAGAGATTTACAAAATTATGAGGGTATAGACAGAGTAAATGTGAATAGGCTCTTTCCACTTAGATTAGGAGAGATAAATATGAGAGGACATGGCATTAGGGTGAAAGGGAAAAGATTTAGGGGGAACATTAGGGGAAACTTCTTCACTCAGAGAGTGGCGAGAGTGTGGAACGAGCTGCCATCTGTTGTGGTAAATGCAGGCTCACTCTTAAGTTTTAAGAACAAATTGGGTAGGTACATGGATGGGAGAGGTCTGGAGGGTTATGGACTGGATGCAGGTCCATGGGACTAGGGGAATAACGTTTCGGCACAGACAAGGAGAGCCAAATGGCCTGTTTTCTGTGCTGTAGTGTTCTATGGTTCTATGGTCCTACCTACAGTCATCACAACTACAAATATAACAACAAAATGACAAAGGAAACCCAGAATAAGAAACAAGTTTACAATGTATACTAAGGGTAAATTAACAGCAAGGCTGGTAGACCCAGGTTGTACCATCAGCAAATATATAGATGGCATTTGAGCTATGCCTAGCCAGACAGTCATGGGTATAGAGAGAGTAGATCAGTGGGCTAAGCACACACCACTGAGGTGCACCAGTATTAATCGTCAGCGAGGAGGAGATGTTATCACCAATCTGGGCAGATTGTGGTCTTCTGGTGAAGAAGTCGAGGATCTAATTGCAGAGGGAGATGCAGAGGCCCAAGTTCTATAACTTTTTAATCAGGATTGTGGGAATGATGGTGCTAAATGCTGAGCTATGGTTGATGAACAGCCTGACACAGGTGCTTGTATTGTCCAGGTGGTCTAAGGCCGTGTGAAGAGCCATTGAGATTGCATCTGCTGCTGACCTATTGTGGTGATAGGCAAATTGCAGAGGATCTATGTCCTTGCTGAGGCAAGGGTTCAGTCCAGTCATGACCAACCTCTCAAAGCATTTCATCACTGTAGATGTAAAGGTGATAGTCACTATGGAAGCTTACATTATTCTTCTTAGGCACTGCTATAATTCTACCCGTAGCAGTGAGACGTTGAAAAATGTCCTTGAATGCTCCAGCCAGTTGACAGGCACAAGTTTTCAGGGACTTTCCAGTTATTCCGTTGGGACCTTCCGCCTTGCGAGATTGTCATGATTGTTAAACTTCCTCAAAAATGATACAGCCTTTTGCATTCCTTGGTTTTATTCCATAATATAAATAATAGTGAAGAACTAAGCCTTTATAAATTACAAAAATAATTATTTTGTAGATGTTTTAATCCATGTAATAAATTTACGTCAGAAATAGCTATAATACAATGATATAGTTCCCAAATAAAGATAAACTGGAATACTGTATATTAAAGACAATGTGAGATTGCCAAGACATAACTATTCTTTGATTTTTTTAATAGAAGACCATGCACCTCAATGTGTCTCTGCATTGAAAGAAAAGTACTGAAATATTCAATCCTAAATCATAGATCATACAAGTCCTAACTCTTGATTTAAGTAGTGTCTTCCATCATTTCTTTTATTTTGGCTGATTATAATTTTCAAACTATAACCATTGGTTACTGACTGGTTTTCCAGTAGGAATGGTTTATTTTTTCCCACTACACCATAACATCCAGAAATTTTGACACTGCAATTAGATCGCACCTTTTCTCATTAGAAGACAATCACAAATTTTCCAATTTCTTCCTCATTCCTGTAAGCCTGCCACACGCACATGTTTGTGTGTTTACTTGTGCAATCGACAGAAAATGCTGGAGAAACTCAGCTTGTTAAGCAGCATCTATAGAGGGAAATGAACAGTCAACATTTTGGACAGAGATCCTTCATCAGCACTGGAAAAGAAGGGGGCAAAGCCAGAATAAAAGAAACATTATGATCCAGTTACCATTCCTTATGTCAAAACTCCCCTCATATCATAACTCTCATTCATGGATAAAGGAGGGAACATTTGCTTGGATGTGGAGTGTGTGGGTGAGGTCTTTAATCAGTATTGTGGATTCCGGTTAATTGGGCCAGCCACATATTTGGGACAATTCTTAAATAACAAAAACTAATCAAAACAATATCCTTCTTTTATTTGGGATACTATGCCACTTAATTTGGCCAGGAGATTGTTGCAGAAGTTTGTAACTAGCATCAGTTGCGTGGACTTGTGTAGCCATTAGACACTACACTGTGCTTAGAGCGAACAGTTTTTAAAGTATATCTATTGTGAGCGTTTGAGTTCAAAAGGCAGTGAATTTTGTCAGTGCTAGTTGGTGAGGAACAAACAGTAAAACAATTCAAAACTGTGTTGTTCACTGCGGTTTCAAGCATTCAAGCTTGGAGACGCCAGCAATGGCTGTGTATAAAAATGAAATGATTTTGCTTCTTCAATAATTTAGGAACTACGAAGAATTTTAATGTTGCCACAATCTACTTAAATATTACAATGAAAAGGAAGATTTGAAACATTGAACACGTTGTATGAAGGTGGCTCATCACGTGCTGTAGGTGTCTTTGCTGATATGTTCACAGGCAATGAAGAGAACACAGCAGCTTAGACAGTGGATGAATTCCTCCGTTTGCTAAATATTAGGAACTACAGTTTTATAGCACCAAATTAGTATTGTTAGTGTTAATCCAGGCAGTGTTCTTAGTGTTCTATTTTGTTCTGTATTTCATTTAAGTACATAATTTGTTACTCAGTTAAATGGTAGTTTGTCTCTTTTATTTGTTTTTAGCTATTTCCATGAAACTGGCTAATTGGGGCAGTCATTTAATTAGGCCAAAATGAACTGGTCCTGCTGTCTTCCAATAAGCTGGAGTCTACTGTACTTTACATCAGTCTTTACCAAGGAGAGAACATGGAGGATAGGAAGATGTGCTGAGCATATTAATATGCTAACGCATTTTGAGGTAAAGGAAGAGGTAGTGCTGGGCTTCTTAAAAAGCATATAGAGCAATTGAAGATATGGGCAGAGAAATGGCAGATAGAATTCAAGCTGGCCAAATGTGAAGTGTTGCAACTTCCAGTAAAATGGTGGTGTGCTTGGACAATACAACTACTCCAGGTACAATTAGAGGAGTACCTGTTCATTTTGTAGGTATTTTTTATGATTGCAAGTCACTACTGAATACAAAGGACATCAAGTACTGAAGGACTATCCCATCAGCAAGTTACTCGATAGCAATGGATCTGGATTTATTGCGTACGGTTATTGTATTGTCAGCTGGTCTTGTTACATGCCATTGTTGTGTTGAGATGATGTGCAGTCCGATTTATTGCCTTGGTCATTTTTATTGAGATGGTACGACACTTTTGGAATTTGGTAATATGAAATAGTGCAAATCCGGTTCACTGGTTCAATAGTGAGACTGACGGCAGTGCAGGTGTGTTGCCTCAGTTGTGGTGAGGACTAGGCTCTCACCTCTGGGTCACTTGTAGCATTTGTCCAGGAGAGAACATGCCAACACAGTGTGGGAGAGAACGGTGGCCTCTGTGGGCACACTGGAATCCGTACTGGGTTGGAAGCTAGTCCCTCTCATCAGTGCTGCCCTCCAGTGTTTGCTCGGTGGAAGAACAAGCTGGATCAGGACAACTTACAATCAATCTACAGTCATAAAATTCAGGACTTGGGTCATATATATATTCTTCTTTGTGGATATATGTTCTTCTACAATCATAACCAAATGTGTGTAACCAGAGTACTGTGAGCTGTTTTGCACCTTCGCCCTGGAGGAACACTGTTTCATTTTGCTATATTGATGTATGTTTGAATGTTAATTAAATCTGAACTTGAACTTGGTTGGTCAAATGTAAAGAGCCAGTACACTGTTAAGGTAAGACCCCTCAACAGTGTTGAGGAGCAAATGGATCTTGGGCTCCAAGTTCATAGCTCCTGAAAAGGTCTACAGGTTGATAGTTCTGGGCACCCCATAATAAGAAGGATGTCAAGGCTTTGGAGAGGGTGCAGAAGAGGTTTAGAAGGATGCTGCCTGGATTAGAGGATGTGTGCTATTACGAGAAGTTGGACAAACTTGAGTTGTCCTCTCTCAAGTAGCAGAGGCTGAGGGTGAGATCTGATAGAGGTTTATTAGATTATGAAAAGTATAGATGGGGTAGACAGACAGTATCATTTTCATAGGGTTGAAATGTCTGCTACCAGAGGGAATGCACTTAAGAATAGAGGGGGTAGATTCAAAGGAGAGAGAGTGATGGGTAGCTGGAATGCACTGCCTGGGGAGGTGGTAGAGGCAGATACAATCGGGTCTTTTAAAAAATGTTTAGGTAGGCACATGAGTGTAAGGGAAATGAAAAGGTATGGACATTGTGTAGGCAGAAGACATTAGCGTAGTCAGCCATTTGAATACTGATTTAATTGATATGGCACAACATTGTGGGCCAGAGGGCCTGTTGCTGTTCTGTACTGTTCTATGCTCTATGTTTTATGTCCACTCACCCAGAATTCTAAATTGGGAGACACTAATTCCACTCCAAAATGTTTCAATGTTTTAGAAGGCAGGACAGTAAAAATAACTTCTTTTTTTGCTTGAAGTGTGCAAACAACATCAAAAAAGCTCCCATATTAATCATTTTGGTGGCTAAAAGGGACATCTTGGTGCCTGCCTAGTAAATTTTCTGATGCACAGTCCCTTTAACTTGAACATGCAGGAAATGTGTTTTCATCCTGCAATGGTAGGAGGATTAATGCTGGTTGGAGCTGTATAACAAGGGAATAATGCAATCAAGCCATCCCAATTGCGTTATAAATCATAATGCCTGTATCTAAGCGGTAATGGAATGACTACAAGGAAAAGTAACTAAATTAAATTCACTGCCTGTAGATGATTTTAACATGAAGTAACAAAAAATTATTTTATTAAAGCACTCAGCCTAAGCACAAGCAAGTTAAAACTGCACACTTTAGCCTCCTATTTACTCATTGATACCTGTGATTGTGTGGTTAAGTGCAGCTCCATTGCTGTAATAAGTTTGCTGACAATACCACTGATTTTGGCTGAGTCAAAGGTGGTGAGGAATCAGCATACAGGAGGGAGACTGAAAATCCAGTTGAGTGGTGCTATATCAACCTCTCATTCAACATCAGCAAAACCAAAGAACTAATTATCAACCACAAGAAGTAGAAGCCAGAGGTCCATGAGCCAGACCTCATTAGAAGATCAGCGGTGGAGAGGGCCAGTAGCTTTAAATTCCTTGAAGTTACCATATCAGAGGATCTGCCCTGGGTCCAGCATGTAAGTGCCATAACAAAGAAGGTGCAACTATGTCTCTACTTTTTTTAGAGTTTTCTATAGATTCAACATGTCACCAAACATTTTGACAATTTCTATAGATGCACAGTGGAAAGTATTCTAAATGGTTGCATCATGGCCTGGTATGGAAACACCAATGCCCAGGAATAGAAGAAAATAATAGGAAGTGGTGGATATAACCCAATCCATACCAGGCAAAACCATCCTTATCATTGAGTACATTTACATGGAGTGCTGCCAAAATAAAGGAATATCCATCATCAAAGACCCTCACCATACAGGGCATGCTCTCTCCTCACTAATACCATTGGATAGGAAATACAGAAGCCTTAGATCCCACACCACCAGGTTGAGGAACATTTATTACCTAACAACCACCAGGCTCCTGAATCAGCATGAATAAGTTCACTTACCACAATTCTGAACTGATTCTCCGACCTTCGGGCTTACTTTCAAGGACTCCTTACAACTCGTGCTCTCAGTATTAACTTCTAATGTGCACAGTTTGTCTTCTCTTGCACATTGCTTGTTTGTCAGTCTTTGATAACGGATTTTGATAACAAATTTGCATTTAACTTTGAAAGGGAATTCAAAGTGAAGCCATTCAGGGATAGCATAGAACATGAATCAGTACAGCACAGGAATAATCCCTTCATCCAACAATCTCTTTACTGATCATAATGCCAAATGAAACTAATCCCATCTCCCTGCACATAACTGTCCATTCTTTCCGTTCATATACCTGTCTAAATGCCTTTTTAATGTCATTATTTTATTTTTTTCCTCTACCGTTCTCTGGTATTGTGTTCCAGGCATCCTTGCCTCACACATCTCCTTTATGTCTTTTTCCCTCTCACCTTAAAGGTATGTCCTCTATCTATCCAGAGAGAAAGAGAAAAAAAAACTTCTTAACAGTGGTCAGGAATTTATGATCCAACTCTTGAACTTACATTGAAATTCATTCATAAAATCACAAACTTAAAATTAAAGATTTCTAGATGTCTATAGAACAGAAGAAGACCATTTGGCCCATTGCCTTGAGGGCAGCCTAAAATGAGCTCTTCCTCCTAATCCCTCTTCCCATCATTACATAGCAGATCCAGTATTCTTGAAAGTACATTTTATATATGAGGGTTTCTGATACTCCATCTATTCTGACCATGGTCATCGGCACGTGTGAAAACAAAATGGCCTCAGTCCTCTTCTAATTTGTTCATTTAAATCCATGTGCCATTGTTATAAACTTTACTGAAACCAGAAATTGATCCTTTTCTATTTGGCCTCTTCAGCTTAATATCTCCTCCTTTGTCCAGAGCTATTAGTATTATTTGCACTCTCACAAAGTAACTACATCTTTCATGCAGTGTGGCGACCAGACCAGTGCTGTCCCAAGGACTAATTAGTATATCCTACAGCTCCATCAGGACCTTCCTGATCTATATTCTGTGACTCAACCAGTAAATTCAAACATCCTATGCATCTTCTTAAACTAATGGTATCTGTGGGCAAGATTCCCTAGTATATACGATCATAAGAAATGGAGACATAGGAGACTGCAGATGTTGGAATCTGGAGCAACAAGCAATGTGCTGGAGAAACTCAGTAGGTCAAGCAGCACAGGTGGGAGGAAAGAAATTGTTGACATTTCAAGAGAAAACCCTGCATTAAGACTGAGAGAGGAACAGACAAAATTCTGGAGGAAAAGAGTACAGTTGATGTTTAGGGCCGAGACCCTTCAGCAGTCCTGTTGAAGAGTCCCTGCCCTAAACGTCAACTGTACTCTTTTCTGTAAATGCTGCCTGGCCTGCTGATTTCCTTCAGCATTCTGTGTGTGTTGTTTGGATTTCCAGCAGCTGCAGGTTTTCTCTTGTGTGAGAGAGGATCAGAGTTGTTTTTGGCAAAGTTAAACTTCTGACCAATATTCCTTACTCAGCTTCTTGTTGTAAACAAGAACCAATCTTCAATTCTTAATCTCAATTGCAAACAATTAGCAGTCTGAAGTTAAGAGGACAGCTTTGCAGGAAGACAACACTGTCTACAGAGCACAGGCTTCTGGCCCATGGCAGGTGACTGGCTGGTCAAGAGAAATGGTTTACAAACTGAATTCACCACGAGACATTCTGGTCTGCGTCAGCTAAATATAAAACATGAGGTTATGTTAATTGCCCTATATGACAGGAAACTACAGCTAAGTTATTCGGATAATAATGACAGAAATCAAGAAAGATTCCAGACCAGATTTGTTTTATCACTTAGCACATCAAACACGGTCCGATAGTTGGGATATGTGTGTACTCAGAGAGACAGCCCTCACAGCATTAATTTTGAGTGTTTGGGATATTTGACCCAGAATCTTTAGACCATCTGTGTGAATTATTTTGTCCCAGCAAAAACATCACATGTAAAAAATGTTAACTAGTAGCAAAAAATTGTACGTCTTTGAAAGCACTGCTGATTGTTAAGTATGACATGGAGAATGACAGAAAAATGGGGTGACAGAAAGAAATAGCATACATTCCTCAACCTTTGGTTTTGTTGACAGATGACTCATTTGTCTATGACTCCTTGATGTGTACTTCTAGTTCTTTTTGAATTGAAGCTGTGTTTGGAAATCCTTTGAAGTTTATAAATCTGTTGTAATTCAGAAATCTTTTATAAATCAGAAATTCGCTGTGAGTTTTAAATGAGTGTTAAGAACTATTTGTCTAAATTTAAATATGCATCATTAAAAATAAAATAAACAGTGTTTAAACTACTTTGTTTGCTGGAAGCATTTCCTCCTTAGCAGGGAGGGGAAACCCACCACTCAAGCAATGGGTATTGACAGCTGAATCTCACCGCAGACACTAGGCAGGGAGTAAGCTAGTCTTTGAAGAGTAAGTGCATACAGTATAAGTCCCCCATAGTGAGGGTACCCATGGATATCTGTATCTATTACAGCTTAAATTCTCCTTTTGAGGTTAGGGATTTGCAGGCAATGAACCTAATCCCATCGCATGCTGACCTTTTATCTCAGTGCCACTTTTCTGTACGTACCTTAACCCTTGATATTTTGGTTCAAGGCCATCACTAACTGGTAATTGAAATGTCTCAAGGTTTTCCAGATGGCAATCATGCAACGTATGGAACCATACAGAATCTCATCTTCTTGAATTTGCTGGCTTCACAGACTACGAGAGACCACTTTCATTCCCCCCATCACACATAATATTTCAAGGCTTTATAGTGACTCCCAATACAAACCAGTTTCATTTGCAGTAAAAGTGTGAGAACAGAACCTGCAAAAGCACACTGAATAGGGCGGTCAACAGGTTCACGTTGATTGATTGATACATACGTCCTTTCCAGGGAACGAGTGAGCTCCTGTGGATTTCCAGTTGTTGCTGTTCATTTTTTTCAACATTACATTTCTTGGAACATACTATGGGTTCTGCAATCTATACTATCTACCTTTTGCTCAGTAATTAGCTCCTATTTAGTATTCTGAAGTGTTACCCTGTCCTTGTGTGCACATATTGTTGTTTGTCAGTAATAGAACTGAAAGGGGCATTGCTCTTAATTGCCTCCTCTGCGCTTTATGTTACTTGATATATGTAGATTATTTCCATAGGTACTTGTCCATTTGCTGCTCACTCACCATCGTACCTGTTTACAGGCAACATAAAGAGTGAAAGAAAAGAATGCACAATTTACTACTGTACAGTACCTTATAAAGATCTTATGAATTTATTTGACAACCTTGTGGGAGACTAATGCAGAAATTGCAGGGGCCCTAGCAGAGGTATTTAAAACATCCTTACCCATGGGTATGGTGCCAAAGGATTAGAGGATAGCTAATGTTGCTTTTTTGTTTAAGAATAAACTGAGATTGTAGGCCAGTGACCCTGACATCAGTAGTGAGTAAGTTATTGAAAGGTATTCTTAAGGACCAGATATTTGGATGGACAGCAAATGATTAGGAATAGTCAACCTGGTTTTGTTCATGGTAGGATATGTCTTATCAAACAGGAAAGGCAGTGGATATTATCCACCTGGACTTCAGCAAGGCTTTTGACAAGGGAAGTTGCTTAAGAAGGTTCAGTCCCTCAGCATATAATGAGGTAGTTAACTGGATTTGACATCAGCTGAGCCAGAAGTTGACATTGTCTCAGTCATTACTGAAGTTCAATATTACTGGAAGGTAATGCCCCCCTCCCTTCACCATTCCCCAACCCCCTTTCCCTCTCTCACCTTATCTCCTTGCCTGCCCATCACCTCCCTCTGGTGGTCCTCCTCACCTTTCTTTCTTCCAGGGCCTTTTGCTCTTTCCTATCTGACTCCTCCTTCTTCATCGTATGTCTCTCTCACCAATCAACTTCCCAGCTCTTTACTTCGTCAGTCCCCCACCCAGTTTCATCTATCTCCTTGTGCTTCTCTCTCCCTCCCCCACCTTTAATTTCTACTCCTTATCTACTTTCCTCCAGATCTGCTGTAGGGGCTCGGCCGGAAACGTCGACTGTACTTTTTTCCATGGATGCTGCCTGGCCTGCTGAGTTCCTCAGCATTTTGTGTGTATTGCAGAGAATGATAGTAGGTGGCTGCCTCTTTGACTGGAAATCTGTGACTAACGGTGGGCCATAGGGATCGGTGCTGGGTCCATTGTTGTCTGTCATCAATATCAATAACCTGGATGATAATGTGGTAAACTGGATCAGCAAGTTTGTTCAATGACACCAAGATTGGGGGTGTAGCGGACAACAAGGAAGGCTAGCTAAGCTTTCAGTGGGATTTGCACCAGCTGGAAAAATGGGCTGAAAAATGGCAGATGGAATTTAATACAGACAAGTGTGAGGTGTTGCACTTTGGGAGAACAAATCAGGATAGGACTAACGCAGTGAATAGTAGAACACTGAGGAGTGTGGAAGACCAGAGATCTGGGACTACAGATCCATAATTTCTGAAAGTGACATCACAGGTAGATGGGGTTATAAAGAAAAGCATATTGGCTTTCATAAATCAATGTATTGAGTACAGGAGATGGGGTGTTATGTTGAAATTGTTTAAAATGTTTTTGAGACAAGATTGTGTGCAGTTCTGGTCACCTACCTCCAGAAAGTATATCAATAAGACTGAAAGAGTGTAAAGAAAATTTACAAGGATGTTGCTAGGTCCTGAGTTAAGGGGAGAGGTTGAATAGGTTCGGACTTTATTCCCTGGAGCGTAGGAAAATGGGGAGGGGGGAGATTTCATAGAAGTATACAAGATCATAAAATCATTGGGGCATAGACACGGTAAATACAAGCAGGTTTTCTTTCCTCTCAGCTTAGGTGAGACTGGAACTAGAGATCATAGTTTAAGGATGAAAGGTGAAATGTTTAAAGGGAACTTCACTCCGAGGGCAGTGAGAGACTGGAACAAGCTGCCTGCGGAAGTGGTGGATCGAGGTTTGCATTCAACGTTTAAGAGAAGTATGAATAGGTACTTGAATGGGAGGGTTATGAAGGGCTATGGTCCGGGTACAGGTCGATGGGACTGGACAAAATAATAGCTTGGCATTGACTAGATGGGCTGAATGACCTACTTTTGTGCTGCTGTGTTGTATGACTTCTCCAAAAAGAGAGAAGAAAATAACTATTGCCACTTATATTTTATAAATGAATAGTTCTGAAAAATGCACTTATGACAGACAGCATTCAGTAAGCACACACACACTCACAAACATTACCTTGTCATTCTGCTGTTGTTGCAATGAGTGCGTTTATTTCAATGTCTTCCACAGTATATTCTCATAATGGGTTCTAAAGGGTTTGGCTTGATGCTGCCTTTCCCACCATACACAGCAGAATATTTCATTTCATTAGTAATGCGGATGTGTAAATGTGCATACATCGTTTGTACACTGTATTTACAGTAGATACTTCTATTTATTTTGTAATATGATTGCAACTACATTGTGGAATGCATCATATCCTAATTCATGTGTTGTCTTAAGTTAAATTTGTGCATAATTAATGATGGCATGTCCTAGTGCCTAGAAAACAGGGATCATCGCTCTGAGTAGCAGAGAGAGATCGGGACTGCCAGGAGTTTACACTGGACAAATAGTACAGAGCTATTATTGTTTTCTGGTAGATATCTTTTTGTAAATATTGACAGTTTTCTTTTTGTTATTTTTGCTATGTTTTGTAAGTTTGATTATTGACACACCCAATAAACACCCTTGCACCGAAATGCTAAGTGAACCCAACCATTTTAACTTTGGTCATAACCCACGTATCTAACAGCATGCAACTCCCTTTCATTAAGACTGAGCATTGAGAGGGTTTTAGTAGCCTTTTATAATGATTGCCTGTTCATGAAGTTATAGTCATAACAATTATTAGTTTCTAGTGTAAGAAATTGAGAGCCACTGATATTCAGAAATTGCCCAAAATTTTGACAGATTATCATGGTAAAGGCAGGTACTTCTATCACCAGTGACATCTCATATTTTTAAACAAAAATTGACCTATTATCTTGGCAGATAATTCTTGTTTTACAAATGGTTCAGGACTGAGAGCTGATGGTATCTTTGCAGTCTGTCATTGTCCCTAGAAAAGCCACTGCCAGACAGAGGTTAAGGTTGTAAACAGACATGAATTAATGGATCACTGTCACCATATGTTGGTATTTCTGTAACTGAGGCAAGCAAAATTGGAGTTCAGGTCTGCACTGGCACTTCTCTCGTCCTGTGCAGTCACCTTCAAGTCAGACTTTTGGCTATTGTAGAGTTTATTCAAACAGATACTACCCCACAGAGATGTAATCTACACATACATACATGTGGACAGAATAAGTTGGATTAGTGTAGATGGATGATTATTGGTCAAGATGGACTTGATGGGCCAATAGCCTGTCTGCCTGCTTTATCATTCTGTGAATATGATATCAGGGTTGTGAATAGACTTTAAAATATCCCAATTAGCTTTTGTCTAAAGAACAAGTGGAATTTGAAACGCTCTCTCCAACCAGTACATTTAGTAATAAAGCAGCTATTACTGCTGCTGTTACACAGCCCCAGGAACACTAGTTAAATTTATCCCTGTTTTTGTATGGGTTTCTCTCAGCCCATAACCCTGAGAGGTGTAGGGTGGGATCTGCTACATTAAATGGGAAACAGCAGAATCAGTGGGATTCATGGATATGTGAGACAGAACAGGATACGGGGAAGTAAGTGGGGGAATGGAAACTTTCTGAGAGGCAGTATAGACTTGCTGGTTGAATAGCCTGCTTCTATATAAGAAAAAAATGAAATGTGATATTTTCTGGGTGTAATAGCAATAGAACCAATGATGCTTTCTACCATTAGACTGTGAAAGTGACAATAGTTTGAAATGATTGCACATGCACTAATGAATTCAAAGATTTTCCTCTGGCACTGTTGTTTCCCAATCCTTTCATCAAAATTATGGAGAATCAATTTGATTAAAAGGGGTTCAAGTACACTGTAAAATGCACTAAAACACCCTGACTATTGCTTCATAGTATTAAACTATGATTTTATTGTTATACTAAGCCATGATTACCAGTTAGCTAATCTACTGTCCATAATAAAATACATTTTGCATATTTGGACTATAAGACCCCTAAAATATTTACAAAAATATAAGGTATTTTAAATTTACAAAATTTATGGTGTTGCAGCTTCAACTACATCTAATGAGTACTTTCCACAAATTATTTAATACAATGTAATCCAAATAAACTAAAAAAATCAATTTTCTTCCCTGCTTTGCTATTTGTAAGAACTTTTCGACGTGATTTACTATTCGGCTTTGTGCTATATTGGTTGTTGAATGCCAGCTACCTTTTAAAAAGGGGTTGCCTTCGTTAGATGTATGTGGGAGATTTTCTTCAAGATCAGTGGCAAGTGGTATTACATCAGTGAACCGGGCCAATTACTTTAAGGTTTTATTCCCTGAGGCCATGTATTGATGCTCCTGTTTGACAGATTAGTGAAGTTACAAAAGTGGAGAGTGAAGAAAAAACATACCATGAAAATAAAAGTATGATGGTGAGTGCTCTAATGAATGCTCTTCCCTGGTGACCCCAAACCAATCTGCTCCAAAAGAAGTGAGGGCAATGTGCCTATTTTGCTTCATGGTTGCTCATTCCAGGATTTCAGCAATGTACTCCAAATGTAATGCCATCAAGCGGGCTAATCAATCAATGAGACTAGGCAATTTTTACTGATGGCAGAGCAAGAATCAAAATACCCAGCTTATAACAGAACTTCATAAAAATATTGCAGGCAGTTAATCAAAGATTGGAGTGATTCATGAAATTAAGGCAGCGGCTGAGATTTTTGAACAATCTTCAAAAGAAATCTTTATTTTGAAATCCAAATCATTTCAAATTTCTGATTTTGATTTTTCCAGAAGACCCCAAACATGTTTGGGCCTGAGATTTTTCAGCACTAATTATTGACTGGCATGGTGTTAAAACTCAGGTATATCTTATTCCACAATATGTAACAATACTAATGTTTTCTACAGTTAGAATGGTGCATAAGTTTTTCAGGAATTCACCAGATTGTGGTTTTGCAGACTGTTATATCAGAAATCACTGCAACATCAGAGGCTCGGCAGATACACAGAATTGCCAACAGCAACTGTTGATTTCTGCATTTAACTGAGCTTGTGCTGGATGCTGCAATTAAAATCCCTCATTAAAAAGGTGTCGACTGATACTATTCTCAATGGAAATTGCTGACCACTATATTAATGAAGATATCACTTGAGCTTTAATCTTTTACTGATCACTGATTTGTGCTGAGTATTATCAGTTGCACAATCTACATGTAAATATTTGCTGTACTATTTGTAAGACTTCATTCTGAGTGGGGTAAAATATAATTGCCCTGACTGGAAATATTTTAGTAAGGTTAGAAACCAGCAGAAATCCTTCCTTAACGTAACTAATATGAATCAGCTTTCCTGCCCCTAATGCACTAATTAACCTTGCAGCATTTTAAATAAATATTAGTACGACTTAAGTGTTTTTTTCCCCTATAATAGAGCTGATGGTGGCACATTGAGAACCATATAACCATATAACAATTACAACACGGAAACAGGCCATCTCGGCCCTTCTAGTCCATGCCGAATGCTTGCTCTCACCTAGTCCCACCAACCTGCACTCAGCCCATAACCCTCCATTCTTTTCCTGTCCATATAGCTATCCAATTTTACTTTCAACAACAACATCGAACCTGCCTCAACCACTTCTGCTGGAAGTTCATTCCACATAGCTACCACTCTCTGAATAAAGAAGTTCCCCCTCATGTTACCCCTAAACTTTTGCCCTTTAACTCTCAACTCATGTCCTCTTGTTTGAATCTCCCCCACTCTCAATGGAAAAAGCCTATCCACATCAACTCCATCTATCCCCCTCATGATTTTAAATACCTCTGTTAAGTCCCCCCTCAACCTTCTACGCTCCAAAGAATAAACAGCCAACTTGTTCAACCTTTCTCTGTAACTTAGGTGCTGAAATCCAGGTAACATTCTAGTAAATCTTCTCTGTACTCTCTCTATTTTGTTGACATTTTTCCTATAATTTGGTGACCAGAACTGTACACAATACTCCAAATTTGGCCTTACCAATGCCTTGTACAATTTTAACATTACATCCCAACTCCTACACACAATGCTCTGATTTATAAAGACCAGCATACCAAAAGCTTTCTTCACCACCAGAGAACATAGATTTGTGCACTGGCATTCAAAGAAGAAATAAAGCTGAAGTGAAACTGTGTTTCTCAATTAAAGGCATTCAAGTTTATCCCAGGGTGGTTAAAAAAAAAGAATTACAAAGTTTTGGTTATTTAGTTTTTTTCGTTCATTGAGAAAACATGATATAGGTTACCCCTGGGTAGAAGGTTCATTACTAGAAATGTCTGTATTGTGATTTTCCATCATATGAAGCTGCATCATCTGTATATGTGTCAAGATGTAAACACAGAGAAGATTTTTCCATTTGTCGGAGCAAATAGAATATAGAGTGGATGTTTCCATTAGTAGGAAGCTCTAGGAATCGAGGGCAGAACCTCAGAATAAAAGAATGTCCCTTTAAAATTGAGATGAAGGGTGATTTCTTCAACCAGGGGATAGTGAATCTGTGGAATTTGTTGCCACAGTGGGGTATGTTTAAGGCAAAGATTGATAGGTTTCATTGGTAAATGTGTTAAGGAATACAGGGAAAAGGTGGAAGAATAAAGTTTAAAAAAATGATTGAATGCCAATGAAGACTTGTTGAGCTGAATGATCTAATTCTGTACCTATACTTTAAGGTCTTATGACCAAAGAAATGTGAACTGGGAAAATATATTTTATAATTACTTACTTTTTATCATAATTTTTGTAAGAGTGAATTTGATTCCATATCTCAGATTTTTGGTCGTGTTTTGTGAATTCTGAAAGGACAAATTTCTGATACAGTAACATGATGGTTGCCCTGCAAAGACTTTGGTTTCAAAATACTGCTGTTTGAGGAGGGAAAGAAGAACTAAAGGTATAGTCCTGAGCAAGGCAGGAATAATTTATGTTTCTGTTGTTGCTGACGACTATATAGAAATGCTTTTGAAGGCTTGTTTGTAAGAATTTATCCTAATCTGATGATTTTTCCAGCTGTTTCCTTCTAGTGGGGGTTAAGGTCATGTGTGAGCAGGCAAAAAAAAGTGAGAGCAGGTGTTTCAAACAATCAGACTAGATGTGTTGTATCAAATTTTTGTAAAACATTTAATGAAAGTCTGAACATTTCAAAATGACAATTTAACTCTTTTTAAGCTTGCAGTGTGTAGAATGTCCGTACAAGGTAAATACTATAGACTTGTTAATATCTAATGTTCGTTAATAGCAACTGCATTCTTTCTTAGTCTCAGGCACCATTAATATGAGGATGTCTATTAATGACTAAATGCCTGTTGGTCACTTTGAAAGCTAAACTGATGGATTCTTTCCTAGTGTCTGTCAAGATGGCCTGATGGATTCATTTTTGGAATCAGAAGCATATTCCTTATTTGTAATATTAATGTTGTGTCCAAGACACTGGTGGACTAATGGCTAAGGGGTGACCATTAAAGTACCTAACTGAGTTATAAGAATATGCTAAACACTGTGTTAAATAACAGTGTTCTTTGAATGGAAAAAAAAACAGGCTGAATTAATGGCATGAAAACAAAAGATCAAAGCGTTTATCTGAGTTCTCTCTATGCTTGTGGAACTCATGTTTATTAGAGTACCTTTCCTGGTTTCCCTGGAAAGAGAGCTATCACAATCGGTGCCCAGAACCCTGGGTGGTTTCTTGCATGAGTCAGAAGTTGGAACTCCCCCACCATCAGCAACAATCATGTGCTGACTGAAATCATGAGTCCTGATGTCTTCATGGAAACCATTGTGACTTGCTACACAGTAATTTGCGTGGTTTATTTGTGCTGTCTATTTTAGGATAATAAATTAGGCTTAAGTTATTTCGCTGTGACTTCTGGTTAAGATGATGATGGTTTAGGCGCTTAAAGCTGTCGTTCCGTTTTATTTCTTATCTCCGCACTTCTTCTTTCCTTTTTTTTTACTCCAGATTGCTAAATATTCTCCCCCTGCCCGCGAATACGCCTGCCTTACAATGGCTTCAAAGACCACCAACTCAGGGAAGAAAGAAGTCCCCGCAGCTGGTTCCCCTGTCGAGATAGTTTCCATTTTGGAACAGCACCAACAAAACATAGTATCCGAACTTAAGTCTGAATTTAAGACATCTTTCCAATCGTTGGAATCCAAATTAGATCAAATTAATTCCAAGGTGGAGGCTCATGCTGAACGTCTTTCTCTTCTTGAATCTGCACCAATGATTTAAAGTGATGTTGTGGGGATGGAACTGGACTGACAGTGGTGTCTGAAAAGAGGATGCTGTCTAAGTTGCACACCACCTTGGTCAATGTCTCCCATCCACTACATAATGTACTGGGTGGGCACAGGAGTACATTCAGCCATTGACTCATTCCACTGAGATGCAGCACAGAGCGTCATAGGAAGCCATTGCTGCCTGTGGCCATCAAACTTTACAACTCCTCCCTTGGAGGGTCAGACACCCTGAGCCGATTGGCTGGTCCTGGACTTATTTCATAATTTACTGGCATAATTTACATATTACTATTTAACTATTTATTACTATTTTCTGCTGCTATTCTATTACTATTTATTATTTCTATGACTATTACTATTTACTATTTACTAATAGTAATATTACTATTACTATTTCTATTACTATTTATTATTTATGGTGCAACTGTAACAAAAACCAATTTCCCCCAGGATCAATAAAGTATGAATATGACTATGACTAAGACTAAAACGTCACTTTCACGATTTGGAAACCACTTGCTCCAGCTTGAGGGATTATAACAGCAAGTTAATATCCAAAGTTACGGACCTGGAAGGTCAGAGCAGATATCAAAATTTACGAATCCTCGGTTGCCGGAGGCTATCGGAAGTGGATCTCCAGTTGAATTTTTCTCTACTTTGTGAGATTTTTGGGAATGATATTCTTCTGACCCCACCTGAGTTAGACAGAGCTCACCGTACTTTTACGCCTAAGCCAGAATCGTGCCACAGGCCGTGCCCAGTAATTCTCTGTTTTCATCGCCATAAGGTGAAAAACCTTTTGATTATGGAAGCTCGTTGGAGAGGAAAGTTGGAGTACAAGGGTCAATCCATCCGTATTGTCGAGGATTATGCTCCCCAAGTTCTGAGTCTACGTGCCGAATGTAAAGGAGTCATGAAAAAGTTCTACAATCGCAGACTCAGGCCCTCTCTGCATTTTCCAGCTCGTCTCTGAATTAGTCTCGCTACTGGAGAAAAAATGTGGCTTAACTCTGTTACAGAAGCTCAGAAATTTATCGAATGTCTCCCTGCTACTTCCATTTCCTCAGATTCGGTTTGATTATTTAAAATGGTGGACAAGTATTTTTTTTTCCTTTGTTTTTTTTCCTGATCTTTTTCAAGTCAGTGAATTTTTTTTCATAGTTTCTCGCAGGTAGGTTACTAGGTAAAGTTTGTTTATGTGTTTCTTAGTTCATATCTTTTTTTTTGGACTATTACTTTGAGTTAAGATTAATACATTTTTGGTGGAATTGTTTTTCTCTTCTTTAAGTATGGTTTTAATTTGTAGTGTGTTCTCTGGTTTTTTGAATTGTTAACAAATGGAGCTTATGTTGTTGCTAAGAACCTAGAAGTTGGGTCTTGGGGTGGGTTTTCTTTTGAAGAGCTTGCTGCTGATCTTAGGTAGCTTTCTTGTTCTGGGGTTTTGTGGTGGGGGGGAGTGATCTCTATTGCCAATAGCATTTATAGAATCTTCAGTTGCTCTTTGTTATTCAGGACATATTCCTGTCCTGATTCTCCTGTTGTATTTTTTTGTCCCGGAGCTGTTGTTGGTTTGTTTGAATCTGCTCATGCCTATTACTCTCCATGCTTTTTTAAATGACAATGGTTAGTCCATTGAATTTTATAAACTGGAAGGTTAAGAGATTGAACCATCCTGTTAAAAGAAAGAAGGTGTTTTCACATCTTAAGCAGCTCAATGCTGCAATTGCTTTTTTGCAAAAAAAATACACATTCGTAGTTCTGATAATTCCCGTCTCTTGTCAAGGTGGGTGGGGCAGCACTTCCATTCTACTTTTCTGGCTAAAGCCAGGGGGGGGTCTCTATTCTTATAAATCAAAATGTTCCTTTTGAGCTTCACAACAAAGTATCTGATACAAGTGGTTATTTTATTATTGTTTCTGGGAAATTTTATAATACTAGGGTAGTCTTGGCTAACCTGTATGCTCCCAATTTGGATGACGTGGAGTTTTGTGATCATTTTTTCTCTTTATTGCCTGACCTGAGCTTATCTTCTCTTATATTGGGCGGTGATTTTAACTGTTGATTAGATCCAGTTATGGATCAATCATCCTCTGTTCCTAGACTACCAAGTAAATCTGCTTTGTCAATTCAGTCTTTCCTTTCTAATTATGGTATCTCTGATGTTTGGCATTTTCTTCATCCAAGTGAGAGAGATTACTCTTTTTTTTCCACATGTCCATCATACTTTTATGAGAATTGATTATTTTTTAATCAATAATCTGCTGATTCCATTTGTTCGCTCTTGTGATTATCAGAGTATATTGATTTCAGATCATGCCCCAGTTACCCTGTCCATATTTCTTCCTGGTCTCCCTCAAATGAATAAACACTGGTGTCTTAATCTGAGCTTGTTGTCGAATAATGATTTTGTAAAATTTATGAAGGACCAAATAATTCTTTTTTTAGATATTAATATGTCATCTGAAACCTCAACTCAGGTTGTCTGGGATGCCATGAAAGTATATCTAAGGGTCAAATAATTTCATATACTGTGAATTTGAAAAGAAAAACCTATACAGAGCGAGTAGATCTGGTCAAACAAATTAAAGTAACTGACCAACTATATGATCAGACCAAAAATCCGGAACTGTACAAGAAGCGAGTGGAAATTCAAATTAAGTTTGACCTTATTTCCACTCATCCAGTTGAATGCCAACTTCTCAAAAGTAAGAGCCAGTTTTATATTCATGGTGATAAATCCGGTAATTTTTTTAGTCAATCAACTAAGACACTCTAAAGCTAAACAAAAAATTACTAAAATTCGAATGGGAAATGGGAACATTACCTTGAATCATTCTGAAATCAATGATACATTCAAGAACTATTATTCTCGACTCTATTCCTCTGAATCTTTAAATGATAACATTTCTGTCGAGCATTTCTTAAGTATTTTAAATATTCCTTCGCTTTCTCCTGATCACAAAGCAAAACTCAATGAGCCATTATCATTAGAGGAAATATCTTTAGCTATTTCTGCACTGCAATCTGGTAGATCTCCTGGACCTGATGGGGTCTCTGTAGAATTCTATAAATCATTTTCCTCACTGCTTTTGCCTCAATTAACCTTAGTTTTATCTGATTTGTTTAAACATACTCAATTGTCAGTATCATTTAATGAGGCAAGTATCATTCTTTTAACAAAATAAGGCAAAGATCCAACAGAGTGTTCCTAGTATAGGCCTATTTCTTTGTTAAATGTTGATGTTAAAATTTTGGCTCAAGTTTTGGCTCATAGATTGGAGAACATTGTACCCTCAATTATTTCTGAAGATCAAACTGGTTTTATTAAAAATCGCCTCCCCTTTTCTAATATACGACGTCTTTTTAATATCTTGTATTCACCTTCAATTGGGACTCCTGGGTGTGTCATCTCACTTGACACGGAAAAGGCGTTTGATTTTGTGGAGTGGAATTATCTTTTTGTGGTTTTGGAAAAATTTGACTTTGGACAAAGTTTTATTACATGGATTAAATTGTTATATTCATGTCCCACTGCCTCTGTTTTGACCAACTCTCAGCAATCTCAACCTTTTAACCTTAAACATGGCACCCAACAAGGGTGCCCTTTAAGTCCCTTACTTTTTGATCTGGCCATAGAGCCATTGGTGATTGCGTTTCGTAGCTGCGTTGAATTGATGGGGATTTGGAGGTGGGGTGTTGAGTTTCTCTTTATGCTGATGATCTTTTATTTCTTATATCAAATCCGACTACCTCCTTACCCCCAATGTTTTCACTACTTAATAAATTTAGCCAGCTTTCCAGATACAAACTAAATTTACACAAGAGCAAATTTTCCCCAGTTGACAGAGAAACACAAATATTAGAATTTCATCACCTCCCCTTTAAAGTAGTATATAATCAATTCACTTACCTCAGTATTACTGTAACAAGGAACTTTAAGCATCTTTTTTGAGAAAATTTTACTAATCTTTTAAATCGTACGAAACAGAGTTTGGCACACTGGTTACCTCAGTCCATGTCTCTGGTAGGTCGAATAAACATTGTTAAAATTTATATCCTTCCTAAATTTTTATACTTGTTTCAATCTTTACCAATTTTTATTTCTGAAGCTTTGTTTGAGTCATTAAATTCTATTACTTCATCCTATCTATGGGAGGGCAAACTTCCCAGACTTAATATAGTTCACCTTCAAAAACCTAAAAGGGAAGGTGGTTTGGCCTTGCCCAATTTTCCTTTTTATTACTGGGCAGCCAATATTCGCTGCCTTACTTTTTGGTCTTTCTTTCATAATCAG
Source organism: Mobula birostris (assembly GCF_030028105.1). Lineage (NCBI taxonomy): Eukaryota > Metazoa > Chordata > Chondrichthyes > Myliobatiformes > Myliobatidae > Mobula > Mobula birostris. Next base: position 70,538,434 of record NC_092374.1, read on the forward strand.
TCTGACTGCCCATAATGGGTGGCAGTGCAGTTGAACTCCCATAAGGATTTCTCCATTTCCGCACTTCTTGGATCCGCATATCCTTGTCACTTGCCTAAACTAATTGTTAATCCTCTCATCAGACATACTCTGAGAATATGGGCTCAGTTCAGAAAACATGATGGTCTTTATGGTTTCTCCCTCTCTAGTCCTATCTTCCATAATCATCTTTTCCGACCTTCTGTGGAAGACTTAACATTTCATGATTGGTTCAGAAAGGGCATCAGGCGTTTTGAACATCTTTTCATAGACAATTGTTTTGCAACTTTTGAACAACTGTCTGCAAAGTTTAACCTACCTAATAGTCATTTCTTTAGATATCTTCAAATTAGACATTTTACCAACCCTTTAATACCAAATTTTCCTGAGATGCCCAGAAAAAATGTTGTGGACTTGTTTCTTTGTATAAACCCAATGGGAAAAATTCTAATATCTACTATTCGTGATAAGTTAGCAACCTTGAGGCGTGCCCCTTTTGATAAAATTAGAACCGCCTGATTTAAATATTCCTCTGTCCGACGAGGTTTGGGATTCAATACTTAAGTCAGTCAACTCAACCTCTTTATGTGCTCACCACTGCCTTCTGCAGTTCAAGGTTGTACATAGGGCTCATATGTCTCAAGCCAAATTATCACGGTTTTATTCTGATATTAGTCCCTTTTGTGACAAGTGTATAGTGGGCGAGGCTTCTCTTATCCACATGTATTGGGCTTGTCCCAGTTTGGAGAAATTTTGGAAAGATGGCTTTTTAACTTTATCCCATATCCTTAATTGCCATTTAGAACCTAACCCATTGATTGCTCTGTTTGGCATTTTAGGTGAAGTTGACACAAGTTTGAGTCTGACTAAACAGCAAACATTTTCTTTTGCCTCTCTTTAGGCTAGACGTTTAGTTCTTCTTAGGTGGAGAGATGTTGCCCCACCTACTCATGCTCAATGGCTCAGAGACATTATGTCCTGCTTAGACCTTGAAAAGATTCATTATTCACTTCTTAATTCAGACATAAAGTTCCATAAGGTGTGCGGACCTTTTCTTGAATATTTTCATAACTCCTCTTTAGATTAAAGGGTTATCTTCCTTTTTCTTTCAGTGATTTAGTCCCTTACATCTAGCTTTCTTTTCAGGTTAATTTTTATGGGTTTTTTTATGATGTGAAATATATTATAGTTTAGGTAGTAGGAAATACACTTTTTTTCTGTATTCACAGCTCTGTGGCGACAAAAGCTCTGATTAACTTTTCTTTATATCCTAATGGTTGGCTTGGAGTGCTTAGTGGGAGGGTGGGGTGGAAACGAACTTTATATGATTTTATTTTAGGTACTTTTTTTTACTGTTATCAATTTTACATTGGACACGTTGGTTTTGCACTGTATAAATCTCCTTTTTGCTGGTGTTTTTTTTTATTCATTAAAAATTAATTTTAAAAGGTTATTTTGCTGTGCTTGTGCATTTATTACCTCGTCTCCTGGACACCTGAATAGCTTGGGTCTGATCAACCCAGCCCATCGCATTGGAGAATGCAGGAGGATCCCCAGATTCAGCTGTGTTGTGCCAACTATTTCATCACCAGGTTTCAATGTGGCCATGTACATTATTAATTCCAAAATGGTGTTACGCAAACAAGCAAACCTACAGTACCATGCAAGTGTCTTCACCACACATACTGTATACAGCTAGGGTGCCTAAGATGTTTGCACAGTCCTGTACTAGTTTTAAGTATTGCACTGTATTGCTGCCACAAAAAAAAAGACGTCATGACAGATGTGAGTGATGATAAACCAGATTCTTCTATACCCGTAGGTCTGTATTGTGGACTGAGAGTAGAAAGGGGTTGAGGAGAGGAGAATCATGGTTGGGAAAAGGGGAAGGGAGAGGAGAGGGAGTGGGAAGCACCAAAGAGTTGTTCTATAATGATCAATAAACCATTTGTTAGGAATCAAATTACATTGCCTAGTGTCTCAGGGATGGACAAGTCTGCACACATGCCACTTTCGATCCTGGCACTCCTTCTTTTCCACTTGTTCCACACCCCTCCTCTGGTGCTCGTCCCTCACCATTCCCAACATCCTTTGCTCTTGCCAGTTGTACAAAGCGCTCTCCACTCCACATTGACAAATGCAGTACAGTGCAAAGGTCGTAGGCATCCTATCTTTCTAATGAGCCCAAATATAACTCTGCACCGTACTGTATAAATATATGAATTAGGAGTACAAGTAGGCCATTCAGCCTCTCTCGTCTGTTCCATTCTTCAAAGTTATGGTTGATCTGGTTGTAACCTCAAGTCCAGATTCCCATACACCACCAGTGACTTTTCATTCTCTTGTTCATCAAAAGTTCAACAACTTGACTTAAAAGAATATCCAGACAGTTTCCATGGCCCTTTCAGGGTTCCAAGGGCTAATGATCCTCTGAGACAAAAGAATATCTTTTGATGAGATCCATCTGCATTTTCAGACCTTTCACCTTCTAGCTAATATCCTGTTGTGAGTGTAAGCCCCATCCAAGGCAACGTGTTGTGTCCCTGAGCAAGGCACTTAATCACACATTGCTCTGTGATGACGCTGGTGCCAAGTTGCATGGGTCCTAATGCCCTTCCCTTGGATAACACTGGTGTCGTGGAGAGAGGAGACTAGCTTCATGGGCAACTGCTGGTCTTCCATACAACCTTTTGCCCAGGCCTGTGCAAGGAGAGTGAAGACTTTCCAGGTGCAGATCCATGGTCTCTCAAGACTAACAGATGCCGTAAATATCCTGTTCTATTTTTCCTACCAATATAGACAATTTCCATTTTGTACTACAGGTGCCAGATCTTGGTCCATTTGCTCAGTCTCCGTGGCTTATAGATTCACACAATCACTGTCATCAGTCTATATCAGCCATTATGAACCTATAGACTTCTATGCCACACTCCATAGTCTTCTATGCCACAATATTTCAGGTATTCATATAAAAACTCTTTAAATATTATGGCAGTCTCTGCCTCTATCATTCTCTCAGACAATGCATTCCAGTCTTCAACCATCATATGAATTTTTAAAAATCTTCAAATCTCTTCTAATTTACCTACCCCTTATCTTAAAACCATGGTCTTTAATTGCAGACATCTTTGTTACAGTATTCATTCATATACTACTGACCATAAGCAGGATGATATCAGTCAGCACACAATTTCACTTTGATAACGTATAATTTTGGTTGAAACTATCCCAGCTAACACAAAATAAGAGCTAAATAAGAGGAATCATCCCTCTGTTCTGTGATTTTAAAAAATGTCACATGGGTTTGTTACTGATTTCTTCTTTTGGTGACACAAAGATTTGATGATACTTTACAGATACCCTGAAAGTTATTAAAGTCCATAGAGAATTATGTGCTTATCGATGAAGAACTTGGTCTTCACTTCCAGTAACCAGTTTGTCTTGTATATTATTCCCTGAGTAGAGTAGTCGCTTGGAATGCAGAATAACTTGGAGAGTGAGTAGGAGAGTAATTAAAAGTAGGAAGGGGAGAGACGATATCTCACCAGGAGGCCATATCAATTGATTGTATTCAGTAAACAATTGTTCCTTACCGCACCTTGTGGCACATTGGGTGAAATCTTTGCTGTTTCTTTAGTATTGTTTGTTTTTTACCTGGCAGAGTTGCTAGCTTCATGCTCAACCCAGCACCAACGGAAAGCATGCAAGAGGTTGGTCAGATTCGAACCTGGGGCCAATCGCCTCGAAGCCCGGTGCGAATGCTACTACACCACGAGCCAGCTTCAGGAAACTATCCCCTTACCTAAACCCCTGCAAGAACCAATGCATTAAAGCATTCATAGTCTAGGAGGGAAATTATCATTGTAATATGTCACATGATCTGCTGCAATGGCCTTGGAGCAGAGCAGAGGCTGTCTTGCCAGTGGCATTAAGGTCATTGTGCCCATGAGTGTTTTTCTGATAAGAACTTCCAGATTGTAGCTGAAGAACTGTGCAACATCTTGATTTATGACACCCACTCCTGCACATGGGATGTAATTAACTCATGCTCCCTCCAGTGAAATAGCATAGGGAGGGTGGATGCATGGCAACACGAAGACTGGATGACGCACCGTGCCATTGATGACACAGACAGTGCTTTGTGAAGATCACCCTACAATTGAGTTTTGGACGTCCACTAAACTGGTATTCATTCGTTCAACATCCAGACTGTTTGTGAACAGGAACAAAGCAACATTCAGATCAATGACCTGACATTCGTCCCAATGTTTTCAATTTGCTGCATCATCTGAATACCATCTGCTGTGCGAGATATGGATCTTGAATGAACTGCACACTCATGCACGAGGGTGGGGGTACATAATTTATATGTAGCCAATGTCACTTACCAAATGATCAAACAAAGTTTGCCTCTTAGACTCTGGAGAAACCCTATAATAGTCAAGTCAAGTCAAGTCACGTCAATTTTTATTGCCATTTTGACCATAACTGCTGGTACAGTACACAGTAAAAATGAGACAACGTTTTTCAGGACCATGGTGCTACATGAGACAATACAGAAACTACACTGAGCTACGTAAAACAACACAAAAACTACACTAGACTACAGACCTATCCAGGACTGCATAAAGTGCTCAAAACAGTGCAGGCATTCCATAAATAGTAAACAAGACAATAGGCACAGGTAAACAAGACAATAGGTAGAGGGCAGTAGGTTGGTGTCAGTCCAGGCTCTGGGTATTGTGGAGTCTGATAGTCATAGTCATAATCATACTTTATTGATCCTGGGGGAAATTGGTTTTCGGTACAGTTGCACCATAAATAATAAATAGTAATAGAACCATAATAGTCAAATAGTAATATGTAAATATGCTAGTAAATTATGAAATAAGTCCAAGACCAGCCTATTGGCTCAGGGTAACTGACCCTCCAAGGGAGGAGTTGTAAAGTTTGGTGGCTACAGGCAGGAATGACTTCCTATGACGCTCTGTGCTGCATCTCTGACTGAATGTACTCCTGTGCCCACCCAGTACATTATGTAGTGGATGGGAAACATTGACCAAGATGGCATGCAACTTAGACAGCATCCTCTTTTCAGATACCACCATGAGAGAGTCCAGTTCCATCCCCACAACATCACTGGCCTTACGGATGAGTTTGTTGATTCTGTTGGTGTCTGTTACCCTCAGCCTGCTGCCCCAGCACACAACAGCAAACATGATAGCACTGGCCATTACAGACTCCTAGAACATCCTCAGCATCGTCCGGCAGATGCAAAAGGACCTTAGTCTCCTCAGGAAATAATGGCTTGGGGAAAGAAACTGTTACATAGTCTGGTCATGAGAGCCCAAATGCTTCGGTGCCTTTTGCCAGATGGCAGGAGGGACAAGAGTTTGTATGAGGGATGCGTGGGGTCCTTCGTAATGCTGTTTGCTTTGCGGATGCAGTGTGTGATGTAAATGTCTGTAATGGCGAGAAGAAAGACCCTGATGATTTTCTCAGCTGACCTCATTATCCACTGCAGGGTCTTGTGATCCAAACCAGGCAGTGATGCGGCTGCTCAGGATGCTCTCACTACAACCTCTGTGGAATCTGGTGAGGATGGGGGGTGGGAAATGGACTTTTCTCGGCCTTCGCAGGAAGTAGAGATGCTGCTGGGCTTTCTTTGCTATGGAGCTGGTGTTGAGGGACCAGGTGAGATTCTCCACCAGGTGAATATCAAGAAATTTGGTGCTCCTAACGATCTCTACGGAGGAGTCATAAATATTCAGTGGAGAGTGGCCGCTCCATGTCCTCCTGAAGTCAACAACCATCTCTTTTGTTTTGTTCAAATTCAGAGACAGGTTGTTGGCTCTGCACCAGTCTATTAGCCGCAGCACCTCCGCTCTGTATGTTGACTCATCGTTGTTGCTGATGAGACCCGCCACAATCGTGTCATCGGTGAACTTGATGCTGTGGTTCGAGCTGTGTGTTGCAGCACAGTCGTGGGTCAGCAGAGTGAACAGCAGTGGACTGAGCACACAGCCGTGGGCAGCCCCCGTGCTCAGTGTGATGGTGTTGGAGATGCTGCTTCCAATCTGGACTGACTGAGGTCTCCCAGTCAGGAAGTTTAGGATCCACTTGCAGAATATTTGTCAAAGCCAGAGTGAATGTTTATCAGAAGCTGCTCCTGGCTGCAGTCTCGCTCTTGTGAGTGCTTTGTGCCTATGGTCAACAGTGTGAGACTTGAGGAGGAGGATGGAGGAGAAATCCAGAGAGATTCTTTCCAGCTGAAACATCCATGGACACCTTATCAGAATGCAATATCAAATACCTTAATACCATCCCCTCTATTTCCTGTTTTCGTTTATCATACCATCTGATTCGATTCTATTCAAAATAAAAACCCAGCACAAAAAACAGATTCCAGACACAATTTATTATATCAAAGGATCCTACAAATCTAAGCTACAATACCTAAAAACCTACAAACATAAGTTATGTTTATACATCTCCTTGTGTCTCTATTGACTTCGTTTTGCTTATCATAGTACCTCCATGCATTGTTCCCTATTGACAACAGTGTAGCCAGTGACTTTCTGTGGAGACAAGCTTTGAGCAGTTCCCGGCCTTATCTGGGTGCGGTACCATCTCAGCCTGGATGGTGGCAAACTGGACTTGATAGATTCTAGGTAGTAACAGAATGAAGAACAAGAGCAATAGATTTGTGCTTTGTGCAGCCCATGCCAAGCCTCCAGGGTGGTTTCTGAGTAGTTCTTGTAATCATCCCAAAAGACCCTTTGAAATCTGGCATTCACCTATATGATGACATCACCTTGAGCTCTCATGACAATATTCTGAGCTTTCATGCAGCACACAGTGACAGTTGGCTTTTGCATGTTGTATGGCTGATGGTGTTTCCTGCCACTTCTGTGCAGGGAAGGGTGAGTACCAAAGCCAAACTGATGCACCAGTGCTGGGTTCTCTCAGTTTGTCCTGTACATGTGATTTTGGGAACGTATGCCATTATACAAAGCACCTAACATTTCTATTGCAGAATCTTAGTGCTGTTTCCTGTCTAGTGAATGAACCCGGCAGCAGGACAGCTCTGCTGAGAGACTCACCATGTGGCAAACTCATCTTCAAGCAGACATCTGAGTTACACATAGCTTTAGCTGGTGGCTGTGAGTGCTAAGGGAGTACTTCATTATCTTCAATTACCGCCTGCTGCCCTGCCACAACTCCAGAGCCTGCATTATATACTCCACTAGTGGCACCTTCCTTTGATGCATTACAACCCTTGATGTGGATGACTGCAGTGGGTCAGTACACTGCTTTTGAAAGTCTCTAGTCAAAAATAAATAAAACAAATGCCAGCAAATGTGATAGTGAGACTGAAAAATAATTCTGTAACTCTTTCTCCGTTTTCAGAATCAGAATCAGGTTTAATATTATTGGCATATGTCGTGAAATTAGTTGACTTTGTGGCAGCAATACAATTCAATACGTAATAATAGAACAAAATGTGAACTACAGCAAGTATAAAGGAAAGGTACATCGCATCCGGAGTTTCTCCGGTTAGCGGACGTTTTCCCTCCACACCTCTCTGATGTAGTGGGGAACCAGCAAGTTACACCAGTGGTTTGCCATTGCCTTCTGATGGGTGAGTTTCCAAAGAGATCACCAGCTCGTAACCTAGCATGGGTGGAAAGCAAGCAGGGGAGCTGCTGGATTCGAACTCAGGACCTTTCATCCCGAAGTCCGACACTGATGCCACTACACCACCACACCACCAGCCGGGTCACAGCAAATATATGTATATTAAATAGTTAAATTAAATAAGAAGTGAAAAAACAGAAATAAAAAAGTTGTGAAGTAGTGCTCAAGAGTTCAATATGCATTCAGAAATCAGACAGCAAAGGGGAAAGTTCTGTTCCTGAATTGTTGAGTGTGTTCCTTCAGACATCTGTACTTCATTTCTGAAGGCAGCCATGAGAACAAGGCATGATCTGGGTGGTGGAGTCCTTAATGATGGGTGTCTCCTTTTTGAGGCATCGCTTCTTGAAGATGTCCTCGATACATAGAACATAGAATAGTACAGCACAGTACAGGCCCTTTGGCCCACAATGTTGTGCCGACACTCAAACCCTGCCTCCCATATAAGCCCCCACCTTAAATTCCTCCATATACCTGTCCAGTAGTCTATCTGCCAGGCATCATGTATGTGCAACGCGCTGTAAGGTTTCACTGCAATGTAATGGCTTCTCTGTAATGTTCATTGCTGAGGTAATGATTTCTCTGTAGCAGCAATGTTTGGGTAATCTGCCTCCACCACTGACTCAGGCAGTGCATTCCACGCACCAACCACTCTCTGAGCAAAAAACCTTCCTCTAATATCCCCCTTGAACTTCCCACCCCTTACCTTAAAGCCATGTCCTCTTGTATAGAGCAGTGGTGCCCTGGGGAAGAGGCGCTGGCTATCCACTCTATCTATTCCTCTTATTATCCTGTACACCTCAATCATGTCTCTTCTCATCCTCCTTCTCTCCAAAGAGTAAAGCCCTAGCTCCCTTAATGTCTGATCGTAATGCATGCTCTTTAAACCAGGCAGCATCCTGGTAAATCTCCTCTGTACCCTTTCCAATGCCTCCACATCCTTCCTATAGTGAGGCGACCAGAACTGGACACAGTACTCCAAGTGCGGCCTAACCAGAATTTTATAGAGCTGCATCATTACATCGCGACTGTTAAACTCTATCCCTCAACTTATGAAAGCTAACACCCCATAAGCTTTCTTAACTACCCTATCCACCTGTGAGGCAACTTTCAGGGATCTGTGGACATGTACCCCCAGATCCCTCTACTCCTCCACACTACCAAGTATCCTGCCATTTACTTTGTACTCTGCCTTGGAGTTTGTCCTTCCAAAGTGTACCACCTCACACTTCTCTGGGTTAAACTCCATCTGCCACTTCTCAGCCCACTTCTGCATCCTATCAATGTCTCTCTGCAATCTTTGACAATCCTCTACACTATCTACAACACCACCAACCTTTGTGCAGTCTGCAAACTTGCCAGCCTACCCTTCTACCCCCACATCCAGGTCGTTAATAAAAATCACGAAAAGTAGAGGTCCTAGAACAGATCCTTGTGGGACACCACTAGTCACAATCCTCCAATCTGAATGTATTCCTTCCACTACGACCCTCTGCCTTCTGCAGGCAAGCCAATTCTGAATCCACCTGGCCAAACTTCCCTGGATCCCATGCCTTCTGACTTTCTGAATAAGCCTACCGTGTGGAACCTTGTCAAATACCTTACTAAAATCCATATAGATCACATCCACTGCACTCCCCTTATCTATATGCCTGGTCACCTCCTCAAAGAACTCTATCAGGCTTGTTAGACATGATCTGCCCTTCACAAAGCCATGTTGACTGTCCCTGATCAGACCATAATTCTCTAAATGCCCATAGATCCTATCTCTAAGAATCTTTTCCAACAGCTTTCCCACTACAGGCGTAAGGCTCACTGGTCTATAATTACCCGGACTATCCCTACTACCTTTTGTGAAAAAGTGGACAACATTCGCCTCCCTCCAATCCTCCGGTACCATTCCCATGGACAACGAGGATTCTAGCCACCCCCAGAGGCTCAGCAATCTCTTCCCTTGCCTCGTGGAGCAGCCTGGGGAATATTCCGTCAGGCCCCAGGGACTTATCCGTCCTAATGTATTTTAACAACTCCAACACCTCCTCTCCATTATTATCAACATGCTCCAGAACATCAACCTCACTCATGTTGTCCTCACCATCATCAAGTTCCCTCTTATTGGTGAATACTGAAGAGAAGTATTCATTGAGGACCTCGCTCACCTGCACAGCCTCCAGGCACATCTTCCCACCTTTATCTCTAATCGGTCCTACCTTCACTCCTGTCATCCTTTTTTTCTTCACATAATTGAAGAATGCCTTGGGGTTTTCCTTTACCCGACTCACCAAGGCCTTCTCATGCCCCCTTCTTGCTCTTCTTAGCCCCTTCTTAAGCTCTTTTCTTGCTTCCCTATATTTCTCAATAGACCCATGTGATCCTTGCTTCCTAAACTTCATGTATGCTGTCTTCCTCCACCTGACTAGATTTTCCACCTCACTTGTCACCCATGGTTCCTTCACCCTACCATTCTTTATCTTCCTCACCGGGACAAACTTATCCCTAACACCTTGCAAGAGATCTCTAAACATCGACCACATGTGCATAGTTCATTTCCCTACATCATCCCAATTCACACCTGCAAGTTCTAGCCTTATAGCCTCATAATTTGCCCTTCCCAAATTAAAAATTTTCCTGTCCTCTCTGATTCTATCCTTTTCCATGAAAATGCTAAAGGCCAGGGAGAGGTGGTCACTGTCCCCCAGATGCTCACCCACTGAGAGATCTGTGACCTGACCCGGTTCATTACCTAGTACTAGATCTAGTATGGCATTCCCCCTCATCAGCCTGTCCACATACCGTGACTGGAATCCATCCTGGACACACTTAACAAACTCTGCCCCATCTAAAACCTTGGAACTAATCAGGTGCCAATCAATATTAGGGAAGTTAAAGTCACCAATGATAACAACCCTGTTACTTTTGCACCTTTCCAAAATCTGTCTCCCAATCTGCTCCTCTGTATCTCTGCTGCTACCAGGGGGCCTATAGAATACCCCCAGTAGAGTAACAGCTCCCTTCTTGTTCCTGACTTCCACCCATACTGATGCAAAAGAGGATTCTGTAGCTATAATAGTATCCCTGACCAGTAATGCCACCCGTCCTCCCCTTTCTCCCCCTCTATCCCGTTTAAAGCACTGAAATCCAGGAATATTGAGAATCCATTCCTGCCCTGGTGCCAGCCAGGTCTCTGTAATGGCCAATACATCATAACTCCATGTATGTATCCAAGCTCTCAGTTCATCACCTTTGTTCCTGATGCTTCTTGCATTGAGGTACACACATTTCAGCCCTTCTACCTTATTGTCTTTACACCGTTTATTCTGCTTCTCTTTCCTCAAAGCCTCTCTATGTGTTTGATCTGGCTTTCCTCCATGCACTTCTTTCACTGCTCTATCGCTCTGGGTCCCATCCCCCTTGCAAATTAGTTTAAACCCTCCCGAACCATGCTAGCAAACCTACCTGCAAGGATATTGCTCCCCCTCGAGTTCAGGTGCAACCCATCCAATCCGTACAGGTTCCACCTTCCCCAGAAGAGATCCCAATGATCCAAAAATCTAAAACCCTGCTCCCTGCACCAACTTCTCAGCCACGCATTCAACTGCCATTTCCTCCAGTTCTTACAATCACTGTCACGTAGCACTGGCAGCAATCTTGAGAACGCCACCCTTGAGGTCCTGTTCTTCAGTCTTCTGCCTAGTTCCCGAAACTCACACTTCAGGACCTCATCCCTCTTCCTGCCTATGTCATTGGTCCCAACATGTATCACGACTTCTGGTTGCTTTCCCTCTCATACCAGGATGTCGTGCACCCGGTCAGAGACATCCGGACCCTGGGACCTGGGAGGCAACAAACCATGTGGGTGTTCTTCTCACGTCCACAAAATCTCCTGTCTGTTCCCCTGACTATACAGTCTCCAATGACAACAGCTCTCTTCTTCCCCGTCCCACGCTTCTGCACCACCAGGTCAGACTCGGTGCCGGAGGCCCTGCCACTGTGGCTCACACCTGGCCAGTCGTCCCCGCCAACAGTATCCAGGACGGTAAGCTTACTATTCAGGGGAATGGCTACAGGGGTGCTCTGCACTACCTGTCTGCTCACCTTCGCTTTCCCCCTCTGACTGAGGCTAGAGCCCATGATGGAGCTGACTAAGTTTACAACTGTCTGAAGATTATTTCAGTCCTGTGCAGTAGCCCCTCTCCCCCATACCAAACGGTGATTTAGAGTTAGTCAAAGAGATCAGAGATGAGAAGAAATGTCTTCATCTAAAACCTGTGAACCTTTGAAATTTTCTAGTGGCTGTGGACACTCAGCCAATGGATACATTCAAGCCAGAGATCATAGACATTGAAGGAATCAAGGAATATGGAATCAGTGCAAGGAAGGGATGCTTAAGTTGAAGATCAGGTACAGTGGAGCAAACATAAATAGCTAATCAGCCTAATCCAGCTTCAATTTCTTCTACACTGTTTGTCTTTTGCTTTGGAACCTATGGATGACCTCACTCTCTGTTAAAGAAGATGAATTAAAAAGCTAATTTTGTAAGTGCTCCCCATTGCTCTCCATTCAAATATTGAACAAAATATTTCAAAACATTTTAAAAATATATTTTAAAATATGTTAATATTAAAAATGACGAACATTGATTAAAATCATTTTTACTTAAAAACATTTTACCTTAGTGGGACCAGTCAACTTAAGTCTTCACCAGACAACTCATAATTCTGGAATATCTCTACTCATTGCCGTTATTCTGTGAATTCAGAAGAGCCAATGATATGGTACTCAACACTTGGACTACATTTCTCCTTTAACAGGCAGGGTATGCTACAAGATGCTGAAAACGTAAGCACTCACACTGCAGTGTTGTGGAAACCTGAGCTAAAGAACACTTCAACCACCCAGGCTGCAGAAGAATGACAAGCAATCCAATCACATATATATTAATTAAAGGCTCATGCAGCAGCACTCCTTGTAAACTATATGGCTTGGTAACATCTTCATTGTTACCTTCCCCAGAAAGAGCTTCAATAGAGTGGATACTTACACTAGAGTGAATTTGACACTGTTAAGATGGTGAGGAGAAGATAAACATCATTAACTAATTCTAGAGTGGGATGTTATGTTAAAGAAGAAGACATGCAACAAAGGTGTTTGAAATAAAGATAAGTCTGGCTTTGACATTTATTATCTCTTCTGTTACTTGAGCAGGATATGAGCAAACTGGAGAACAATGGTCTCAGCTGGAATTGACTACAAACATTTTGAGACCTTGATATTCAAATGTGTATCAACAAATGCTAAAAAAGTAGAAAAGGAAACAATAGACAATAGGCTCTGGTCTTAAAAGTAAGAGCCTTTGTGATGGGGCTTTCTCCTTAACATCCTTACCAAACAAATTAAAGTGCAATATGACCCTTCCTCTTTCTTCATGTGACATGAAACTGTATGGTTGGTCAGGTGTAATTCAACATTTTCTGCCACTAGTTTATTTAAATCCTTGTCGTAACAGCTCTTGGTCGTATTCACTTCCACGTTTGGCTCTGTTGGAATCAGTGAGATGGAATATGTGCAGAGATGAGTGTAAATGATAACTGATATTTTTGAGTACATTTGCTCTTAGTTGCCAAAGTTACATTTGCTGTACTTGGATCCCAAGAAGCTTTTGAAAAAATTAACCAGACCTACATTTTTTCTCGGAGACTTGTTAACAAAATTAAAGCTCAATGCATTAAAGCGGCTGTGGCATCATAAATTCACAAAGTTATCTAAGAGTCACATTGCATTGTGATGAGAGATTGTTTTGCAAACTGGATGCTCAAGATCAATAGTAATTGGAAAAAAAGCTGGATCCAAGAGATCTGAAATACAAAATGCCAGAAAGCTCAGCAGGTTAAACAATATCCACAAAAAGAGAGAAAAAAAAACTTATCATTTCAGATCTGAGACTCATGATCAAAATATTGTTTTCTTTTTGACATATGTCAATATGTAAATTACCTAGTTTTTAACATACTAGGCACAATTTCAAAACATTCATATTTATCCAAAATATAGAAACACAGAAACCAATGAGGAGTATAGCAATAGATTTCAGTAAGGTATGTAGATGGATAAGAAAAACAGGCAGAGATATAGCAAATGACATTTAACAAAGAGATATTGTGCATATATTTTGGTGTGAAGAATAAATTATGCAAACAATCTGAATGGTCCAGCCTTAAAAGAATGCAGGAAAAGAGAGACTTCAGGTTGACAGCATCAACACTTTTAAGGTTATGGACAATTTGTGAATACTTTTACCCACATTACACCTTATACTGTATTAATATACAGTGTGGTCAGATGTAAGTTATATTTTTATATCAAAAAATCTTGACTTTGTATTAAGTACTTTAGAGTAATAGAATGATATATCAGCCTAACTCATCCAGGCCGACCAAGATGCATACTTGAGTTAGTCCCATTTGGCTGCATTTGGCTTATCCACCAATAACGTACCACAAGACCACCTAGACCTCCTCCTGCGAAATGGTGCTATACTTTGGGACTTTGTTGTTATCTTCTCCAAATTCATTAGCTTCCATTACTTTGTCCACCATAATGCACCTCAATCCACCACAGTGGACCTCAAGACCACCAAGAACTCCTGTGCAATGTCACTATATTTCATGATTTCACTGTTATCTTCCATCAGTTCCTAAGCTTCAATGGCCTTCTCTACCATAATGAACCTCAAGACCACCAAGACCTCCTCCTGTACAATGTTCCTGTATTTCAGGACTTTGCTTCCATTGTCTATGAATTCCTGAGCTTCCGTGACCTTCACTGCAAATATAAATGAGACATATTGATTTAATACCTTGCTTATTTTCCGTGGTCCAATCATACTTGTCTACATTGATCCTTAGAAAGTATTCTTTCTGCAGTTTCCCTTTTGCTGCTGATATTCTTATCGATTCTTTTAGGATCCTCTGTTACCTTATCTGCTAAGAATACCATATTTGATCATGATACCACAAGTAGGAAGAATAGAGATGGTTTAGAAGTGGTTTACTATAATAGTCCCATGGATTTGGGTCTTTAGTTATCTGGAGAGTTGAGGTCATTCTTCGTCAACCAGTGAAGTTTATGATAAAAGTTTACAGGGATGTTCAAAATCTTGGAGGACTTTGATGGAGTCGATAAGGAGCCGTGAATTGCAAATATTACAGGTTTAAAGAGATTGGCAAATGAGCAAAGGTAACGCAGAAAGCTGTTGTTTAACACAGGGAGGGCTTTTAATGTGGATTGGAGCCAGGAATCAGTGGAAAGGCTGAGAATCATTGCTTCCCAAGAAGTTCGCAGCAAGTGGCATACACATTGGCTGGACAACAGGGACAGTACTCCTATCCAACGACCAACCAGTAAATTGTTGGCAATATAAAGGAACCATTTACACTTTGATGAGCTCACTCTGTGATTAAACTCTAACAATGCTGATACTGGAATAGCATGGAAATTGCAACAGTTTCATTTCCTATGATTGACTATTTTCATGTTAGATATTCACTAAGTATGTGCTGCCCATCCGACAGGAATGATAAACATAACAAAAATCAATAGACCCCTTGTGCCTTCTTTTTTAATGTATGAAAGGCATCAAAAAAATCAATAGCTCATTAGCAATACACTTTGAACATTTGCAACTAATGTGCTGTTAATATTGCACTGCACATTTCCAAACCAATAAATCTGTGAGACTGCAGAGAAGATGGGATTCCAAAGTTATTCTTCCATACATGTGTGCCTGATAAAGGTACTGTTTATGCATTGGTTTATGTCCAACTCTTACAGATTGTGCGTGGCTTCAGAGAATGGGTAACTGAAATGTGGTAGGAGAAAATTAATAAAAAACGCATGGGAATATTACCTTTGGAACATAAAAATATTTACATATTGGAGCAAGCGAAGGTCACTTGGCCCCTCAAACTTGCCCTCCCCTTCAACATTATCATTCATGATCTTCTGCAGACCTTTTTCCTTCTTCTGTTCTGTTCTGGTTCCCCATAACATTCTGTTCCCTGTTCTTTCAAAAAAACTATTTTCTCTTTAAATACCCCTGATGATCTAGTCTCCATAAACGTACAAGAAATTTATAGAGAAGGAACCCGCAGAAATTTGCCACCTACTCCAAGAAGATCCAGCACACCTCCGTTTTAAGTTAATGTCCTCTAATCTTGTAACCATCTCATCACATTTGAAATTATCTTACCAATGGAAATATCTCAATATTTAGCCTGTCATGCAATTTAGCTAAATGAATGAGATCTATATGATATCACACTGAAGGTTGCATTGCATCTTTGAAGAAATAAATGCAAAGGCAAAGAGTTATATGTTCCAATAAGACCTCCCCTCATTCTTCCAAATGCTAAAGAAAACATATCTAAATTTTTTGGCTATTTAAGATTTAAAAACCTTTCATCGAGTTATGTCCCTCTTTTGTGAATCCCTTTTGGACTGAATTAATGTCTACTTCCTTTCTTAAGTGGAAGGACCAGAACTATGCACAGTGATTCAGGTGTCACCTCATCCCTGGAGATGAGGAGGAACTGGTTTTCCTAGACAGTGGTGAATCTGTGGAATTCTCTGCCCAATGAAGCAGTGGAGGCAACCACAGTAAATATATTTAAGACAAGGTTGGGTAGATTTTTGAATAGTAGGGAATTAAGGGTTATGGGGGGAAAAGCAGGGGCGTGGAAATGAGTCCATGGTCAGATCAGCCATGATCTTATTGAATGGCAGAGCAGGCTCGATGGGCCTGATGGCCGACTCCTGCTACTATTTCTTATATTATGCTCTTATGTTCTCATGAGTACTCATTGGAATTGTACCAATATTTTCCTAATTATGTGTTCCAATCCTTTTGAAATAAAGGTCAACATGCCTTTGACCATCTGAACCACTTGTTGCCCTTGCAGCTTCTTCTTCTTCACAGAGGTTGGCACCCAGCTCAATGGTGCATTACCACCACCTTCTGCTCCGGAGTGTGAAATAGACTTACATTCCAAATTCCTTCACCCAATCCTACACACATAGATACCCTAACCTACATTTTAGATATCTTTGTCCATCCTAGTACCCTATTCCTGCTTATTCATCATATCCTATAAAAAAAACCCTGTACCCCTTAAGAAAGCTAAAAACAACCTGACCTGTGCTCTCTCACCCACGCTCAGCAACCCTTTTAATGTGAATTCCTGCACCCCCAATTCCCTTAGATTGACTATCATCATCTCTATCTGTATCCCATACTTCCTGCAACTCAGAACTACATGTTCTACTGACTCCTCTTGACAATGCCTCAAGAAGCTGGCATCCATCACCATCCGAGACATGCCCTCTTCTCATTAGTACTATTGGGGACAAGTTACAGGAGCATGAAGACTCATACTTAATAGTTTAAAAACACTTCTCCTCCACCATCAGATTTTGAACAGTCCATGAACCCATGAGGACTACCTCGTTATTCCTTCTTTTGAACTACTTGTTTATTTTTGTCATTTACGATAAGTTTATGTCTTTGCACTGTACTGCTGCCACAGAACAACAAAATTCATGTCACGTAATGTTGGTGATAAAAAATCTGGTCTTGATTCAGAGAAACCTAGGCCCCTTTGTACTTCACATATATGTAACCTTTCTTCAGTAATCTGTCTTTAGATCACTCTGAAATGTTTGACCTAAAGCAGTGCTGTGTGTGAAACTCCGTTTACCAAATTTCTACCCACTCACTCATCCAGGAAGTTGAAGTCAAGTGTGTTGTCATATGCATAAGTACATGTTTGTTACGGGTGATCTGGAAAACTTAATTGCTGCAGCCTCTCAGGAAAATACCATCAGATCTGTTGTATTCACAAGAAAAACGTAAGCTAAACAATAATTATATAAAAAATACAACCACAATTAGATCAAAAAATGTCCATTGTGTTGCAAGATATTCATAGTGTTGTTATACCGAGTTACTAATCAGGGTTAGTTGAAGAACTGAATGGTTGAAGGAAGAGGCTGTTCCTGAACCTGGTGGTGTGGCAATTTGGGCTTCTATACCTTCTATCTAATGACTCTATCACAGCATATCTATATCCTGATACTTAGTTATCTGTGCACCTGTGGCAGAGTCGACAGCAATCCCTCCTGTCTATTTGTGACATTTTAACTTGAGTACCGTACTGTCTACACACTCCCCCAGTCATTAAAATACAGAGAGCTTTTTTGTTCAGACACATTCATTATCTACTTATTGGGAAATAAAGTTAAAAGAACTAAACTATCATTCCAACTAATTATAACAATTCCAACTCTAAGTGGTACATTTAGATTCCATTTAAATGTATGATGTAATCTTATTTAAACACGTTAGCTTGCAGAGTGTTACATGGTCCTACTTGTAGTGGTTTGTCAGTGCAGTAAAGGAGCATCAATACGTGTAGAAAATTTGTCAGAATTATGATACAGGATGTACTTAGTGCAGGCCTGAGAAATGACTTTTCAGAATGGGGCTTTATATTTGACATAATAAATGGAACTTTGTTTCTGAGCTGAATGGTAAGACCCCAAAATCTTAGGATGCTTTCATTTTAATTTTGATGCATTTGTACAGAGGAAATATTTGTATGCACCAGCACATAAAATAACTGAATGTCACCAAGTATAGTGCTGACTCTGTGTGATTTCTTGCAAAGCAATTATACCTATCCCTTGGTGAAAAGCTTCCCAGCAATGGCTGAAGCACTCTACCTTTTATTCAGCACAGAGAAGCAAATCATTTCCCCCTAGTGTCATAAATAGCTTTCATTTCATTTGACCAATTGTTCATGGCTTGTGCATAAATGAAGCTGAAATTAGCTGCCATTTGTGAGTTGTAGTTCCTAATGGTAATCCTGATGTTTCCAACAGAGCATTGTTGATTGCTCAAGGCCATTCTAACCAATAAGTGTTCTAAGTGAAAACTGTTTCTGCCTTTAAGTTGAGATCTTGCAGTGAAAGGTAAATGTTCACTTTTAACTAGCCAGGTGCTGAGCTCTGATAGAGTACACGCAGGAAAAGGCTGGTCAGGAAGATGAGGTCGCAACTGTAGAAAGAGAAACAGCATTCACACTTCAAGAAGAAGGTACCTCATTGGGAATGGGATATGGGAAAAAAAACACAATCATGACTGAAACCCAGCTTAATAATGTCTGTCTTCCCCTCAGCCACCTATTGCTTACCCCGGGTCCCCTCCTCCTTCCTTTTCCCCCTATGGTCCACTCTCTTCTCCTATCAGATTCTTTCTTATCTAGCCCTTGGCCTTCCTCACCCACCTGGTTCCACTTATAACCTTCCAGCTAACCACTTTCCCTTCCTCCCCCCACATTTTTATTCTGGCATCTTCCCCCTTCTTTAGTAGTCCTGAAGAAGGGTCTCGGCACAAAACGTTGACTGTTTACTCTCTTCCGTAGATGCTGCCTGACCTGCTAAGATATTCCAGAATTTTCTGTGTGGTGCTTTCGATTTCCAGCAGTTGCAGACTTCCTTGTGTTAATAACGTCCCTTTCATGAGAAGCAAAATTGATTCAATCCCAACTCTATCCTCAAAAGTGACAAATGGTATGGTTAAGCATCTTACTGATCCCTGGCCTGGGATGTTCAGTATGGGTTCTTCCATCTTTATGTGGTTGCAGACCTCACTGTAGCCCTACCTAAACATGGACCAAATAGCTGAACTGCAGAGGTGTGGTTTCAGTAACAAAATATAAAAATTTGGTCAAATCACTCTGGCAAAATTGAGGTAATTGTGAATCAAATGGATGAAGACCATTGTTAGATGGGAAACAACTGCTTCCTCCAAGCCATGAGACTACTGAACCCCTGGCCACCACCCAGCTCTTATTTTTATGATGCAGGTATACTGTTTACTTTTTGAACTTCTGTTGTAAGTGTACCTTCTGCTAAATGTCAATCTTCTGGAATATATTTTATTATTTGTTAATTTATTTGTGTAATATTAGTTTATGTGCTGTGTGTGAGTTATATGTGTTGTGTTGTGCCTCTTGGTCCAGAGAAATGTTGTTTTGTTTGACAGTATACGTGTGAATGATTGAATGACAATAAACTTGAACTTAAACTTCAGGTCGCATATATGTAACGCGCTGTGAAGTTTCACTGCTAATGTAATGGCTTCTTTGTAACGTTCACTGCTGAGGTAATGGTTTCTTTGTAGCAGCAATGTTTGGGTTATTGCTGGAGATAATGGGATGCATGCAGCCAATACAAGATTTGTGGCTATGTCTTGTGATTCTGGAAGCAGTTGCTTTCGCGGACTTTTGCCAGAGGGAGAGCGAGATAAAGAGAGAAGATGTGAATGGAGTGATTTGGTAGTCTGCCGGATGTGTTGGACTCGGAGTGAGGGTCCAAAGGGCAGCGATGATCGAATAAGGATCAGCAAAGGAGAAGCAGTGAGCTCCAAACTTGTGTGCACAGACAGTTTAATAAGATTTGGGCCCTTTGTCTTTTATATTTTTTTTTCTCGACTAACCATATAGTCAAAGTGAGAGTTATAAAGCTTAATTGTTTAATCACATATTGTGTACTCTTTATTACTTTGGGGTACTGATATGTAACAGGGCACACATTGTGCAGCATCCACCCAAATGAGACTTCTTAAGCTTGGCCAGGAAGGGGGTTGTCACCCCCTATATTAAGCCGCTAGGCGAAGCAAGTGTTACAATTGTGGGGGCTACGTTCAGCATTGATTCCGTTGGATGCTGTGTGATTACTCTGAGCAATGAACCAGTGGGTCAGATATTTGTACTTCGATGAATTGTTAATTCCACTGTTAAGTACTGTTAAAGTTGCAATTGTAGCAGATGCTTGATAAAATGGCAGGCGCAGCTTTCGTTTTAATACAGACCAGTGCTGAGGTAGCTGGGGGGCGGAGATTTCAAAGACAGGGTTCTATCATTTCTGAGGAGTGAGGGGAAAGAGTGGTCGGATTTGGAATGTCTAATTAGTCCACGTCCCCCTGGTGAAGAGTGAGAATTCTGAGGTAGTATCTGCCCTAATTTCTCTGGCAAATAAATGGAAAAATCAGAGTCAAAGTCCTAGCTATGGCAGGCTCTGCCAATTCTCTGGAATAACGCCCAACCCTAAAGGAGAGGAGGAGTATAAGACGTGGGCAGAACGGACCTCTCAGTTGTTAGGTGAGTGGCAGTGCTCAGATGTTGTAAAGCGACAGAGATTGGTTGAAAGTTTGAATGGGCGGGTTGCCGACATTGTCAGAACTGTCAGGTTAGATTATCCCGCAGCGACAGCTGTAAATTATCTGCAAGCACTGGGCAACGCATTTGGTCCGACTGGAAGCCCCACAGAGCTCCTGGTAGGGGTTCAAAACGTGCGTCAAGAGAAGGGGGAGAAGCTTTCTGCTTTTATTTTTCTGCTAGAGATGCAGCTAAATTGCTTGCGGTGCAGAGGGGTCATTCAGGCGGCTGAGGTGGATCAGTTAAGAACGGACCAGATAGCCAGGGGTGCCCAGTCCCATGACCTGATTGAGTGGGGTTTCCGACAGTCTCATAAGGCGCGCCCCCCTCCATCTTTTGTTGAGCTGATCAGAGAGGTAAAGGAGGAGGAGAATGCGGTGGAGGTGCGGGAGGACTCAGTCAGCAGGGTACAGTCCTCGGTAGTAGTCCCCTGCAGTGAAGTGACCTCAGATAGCCAACCCGGGGAGCGGTAGAGGAGACTGCGGCAGAGTTGAGAACGGAGATACGTGGGCTGTTATCAGCCGGTGTGACCCCCCCCCCCCCCCGCCATACGATAGAGCTGATGGGGGGATGGATCTCTCAAGGAGACGAACAATGCGGAGGGCTGCTGGCAGCTGGTGTCACGCCAGAAGGAGAGTGAGTTCCTGGGTACCTCAGCAGGGAGAGTCGTTGGAAAACTTAGAGGGGACCCAGTGAGGGAAAGCCCTGGGGTCTCTGGGGGAGCACGGTCGCAGCAATGTACCAAGAAACCCCCAAAAGCAAAAGACCCTATTCCTGAAGGGTCAGTGGGACCACACTCCAGCGTGTCGCTATGGATAGAGGGTATTTACGCTAAAGCCATACTCGACACCGGGTCGCAGGTCATGTTACTGTACTGTTCGTTTTACAACCGTTATCTGAAGCATTTATCCTTGACACTACTCAATGCACTGGAAATTTGGGGTCTCAGTGCTGGTGATTATCCATACGACAGTTATTTGTCAGTGAAACTGGAGTTCTTGGAGGCCGATGTGGGAGTGTCTGAGGTCCTTGATACATTGGTGCTGGTTTGTACGAACTGTGTTGAGACGAGCGGCGTCTCAATTCTAGTGGGGATCAACACCCCTCTTGTGAGGGGGCTCATAGGGACCTGCAAGGAGAAGGCTGGTGAGAGCTTTTACCGTGCACCCAGTGTTTCGAGCTGCTTTGAGGAAGTGCATGGCAGCAGTGGGCCAGATACTGAATTTAAACGAGGGACTGTGTGGTTCGCCCAGTCAAAGCCAATGGTGGTACAGCCCAGGGAAGTAGCGAGAGTGATGGGACCCCCAATTTTCCTGGAGTGTATGAGAATGGAGGACTACAAGGGGGAGTCGGGATTTCCTGCTGGGGTACTGGTGAGGCCCGAATTGCAGAAGCCCTTGGTTGTACAGGCGAGAAGAATAGAAGTGACCATCAGGAACACTACAAAGAGGGAGGTCACCTTCAATCGGGGGATGCCCCTGGTGCATTTGTTCCTCGTGACAGTAATGACTAGTGCCCCCATGAGGCACACCGCGAAGAAACTATTGGACAAAGAAGGAAAGTTGACCACTGAATCATTCAACATCGGGGACTCCCTGGTTCCTGCAGGTTGCAAGAGGAGGCTGGTAGAGAAGATGCTGAAGCTGGAAGTTGTCATTTCCATTGGCGAGTTTGATGTGAATTGTTCCAAGAGCACTCGTCACACTACCTGGGTGATCAAGGACACCCCGTTTAGAGAGAGATCGCAGCGACTGGCCCTTGCAGACATGGAAGACGTTCAGCAGCATTTGTATAAATTGTAGGAAGCTGGGATCATCACTGAGTCCCGAAGTCCCTATGCATCCCCAGTAGTGTTGGCGCATTAGAAGAACAGGAAGGCATGCATGTGTGTGGACTATAGGACTCTGAACAGGCACACCGTCCCTGACCAGTGTACGGTCCCAAGGGTCGAAGATGCACTAGCCTGTCTGAGTGGCGTGAAGTGGTTTAGTGTGCTGGACTTGAGGAGTGGATATTACCAGATCCCGATGAATGAGGGCGAAAAAGAGAAGATGGCATTTATATGTCCCCTGGGATTCTTCCAGTCCAAAAGGATGCCTCAGGGCATATCGGGAGCCCCTGCAACCTTCCTGCAGGCATGGAGAAGACGGTGGGGGATATGAACTTGCTTGAGGTGTTGGTGTATTTGGATGACCTCATAGTATTTGGATCCACCTTGGAAGAACGTGAAGTGAGGCTACTGAAGGTGCTCAGCCGTCTGAAAGCTGAAGGGTTAAAACCTTCCCTGGACAAGTGCCAGTTCTGCAAAACATCTGTTAGCTATGTCAGACATATAATCTCATGATATGGAGTAGCTACAGACCCGGCTAAGATAGAAGCAGTGATCACTTGGTCAAGGCCCCAGACTGTGAGCGCTCTGCTCTCATTCCTTGGGTTCTGTGGTTATTGTCGGAGATTTGTGAAGGGCTACGCCAAAGTGAGTCATCCCTTGGATCAGCTTCTGTGTGGTTACCCTCCCTTGAGGAAGAAAGGGAGTGGAAAAAAAGGACAGGAGGATGGAGAATATCTAAACCCATTGGAGCTCTTTGGACAGAGGTGGAAAGTAAAATGTGAGGAGGCTTTTCAGTCGCTGAAGGAGTTGCTGACCCAGGCGCCGGAGCTGGCTTTTGAGGACCCCCGATTGCCGTATGTACTGCACACAGATGCAAGCCGAGAGGGTTTAGGGGGCATCCTATATTAGGATCAAGGCACCGGGTTAGGGCTTGTGACGTTTGTCAGCCGGAGTTTGTTGCCCTCTGAGAGAAACTATCCCACGCATGAGTTGGAATTCCTGGCGTTGAAATGGGTGGTGGTAGATAAACTGAGTGATTATCTCTATGGGGCCAAGTTTGAGGTGAGGACGGACAACAACCCCCTAACTTATATCCTGACCTCGGCGAAACTGGATGCCACAGGCCATTGGTGGTTGGCAGTGTTGTCTGCCTATGATTTCAGCCTGAAGTACCTGCTGGGGAGTCTGAATATTGATGTGGATGCTTTCTCCCGATGGATGCATGAGGGACTGGACATGGACGAGGAGTGGGAGGGCGTTCCTGCCCCTGGGGTAATGGCCATGTGTCAGCTTGCCATCACCGTGAAGGCAGAAGAAGCGGAGAGGCAGGGTCAAGCAGTGTATCAATTAAGCGCTTCTGATGACGCCATTCCCCAAGTTTACTGTAACCTGACTACTCTGAAGACAAATCAGCTGCCAGAATTGAGTTCTGGGGAAGTGGCAGCTGCTCAGTGAGATGATCCGGGAATTGGCACTATTTGGTCCACGGTTGAAAAGGGATACTTGGCTCGGGCGGGGAAGATAAAACATGCTACGATGTCTCCATTACTGAATGAATGGTCTTGGCTGGAGATGAAGAACTAGATCTTATACCGGATCATGTCCTCCCCGGACTGACCTTGTCATTGCCAGCTGGTTCTGCCTGAGAAGTATTGGAGGATTGCTTTGAAGCCACTTCATGATGATTCTGGATACTTGGGGGTGGAAAAGACCTATGGATTGCTCAGAGATTGGTTTTACTAGCCCCGAATGAAGTCGGAGGTTGAAGAATACTGTAAGTCATGCATTCACTGCTTACGGCAGAAGACACTGCCTACGTGGGCAGCTCCTTTGTCCCACTTGCAGAGTGCAGGGCCCCTGGACCTGGTGTGTATGGATCTCCTGTCCAGAGAACCCGATGCCAGCAACACGGTGAATGTCTTAGTCATCACGGACCACTACACCAGATATGCTCAGGCTTTTCCTACCAAGGACCAGAGGGCGACTACGGTGGCAAAAGTGTTATGGGAGAAGTATTTTGTTTATTATGGCCTTCCCAGGTGGGTACATAATGACCAGGGATGGGACTTCGAGAGCAGACTCATCTAAGAGTTACTGGGCATGCCTGGAGTTGAGAAGTCGAGGACAACGCCCTATAACCCGCAGGGCGA
The DNA here is from genome assembly GCF_030028105.1 of Mobula birostris. NCBI lineage: Eukaryota > Metazoa > Chordata > Chondrichthyes > Myliobatiformes > Myliobatidae > Mobula > Mobula birostris. Next base: position 70,563,402 of record NC_092374.1, read on the forward strand.
TCCCCAGCCTGAGAGGTTAAAGCGGACCTTGCTAGACATGTTCGGGATCCTGGAGATCAGCAAAAAGAGCAGGTGAAGTCAACATATTGGGCATCTGGTTCACTGTTACAACTGTAGACAAAATGAAGCTACTGGGTACTCACCATATTATCTGACGTTTGGGCACGAGACGAGGTTGCCCATTGACCTTTATTTTGGGTCTGATGAGGGTGAATTACCACCGAAGCCTTATCTAAAGTATGTGCCTAATATGAGGAGAGAGCTGAAAAGGGTTTATGAATTGGCTGGGGTTGTGGCCACCAAGCAGAATCGTGGAAATAAGAGGAGGTATGATCAGAAGGTGAGGTTCTCCCAGCTCCTGCCGGGAGACTGAGTCCTCATAAGGAATTTGGGGCTACCTGGAAAGCATAAGTTGGCTGACCGCTGGTTGGCCACACCCTATGTGGTGGAGAGTCAGCTGCCAAACCTACCAGTCTTCCAAGTGAAACCAAAGGATGGGAATGGGCCTGTCAAGATTCTCCATCGGAACCACCTGTTGACCCTGGGACAAGAGGTGCAGGTAGACCCAGAGCCCGATTTGGAGCCTACACCTAGTAAGAGGACAATGCGAAAACGCGGGGTGACTGCAGGGCCCACAGTGGGAGAGGCTGGGTTGGGCCCCACCTATGAGAGGGATACTGATTCAGAGGATGATGTTCTGGATGTGTGGTATATGCTGCCTTTCGCTAACTCCCCCTTAATTGAGGAAGAGACTCCTGGCCCTTCTCCCACTGAATCAGGTGAGGTGGGGAGGGCTATCTGTGGAAAGCCCGGGTTACAGCAGGACCCTGAAGGAGAGGAAGTGGGGCCTGGGCACGGGACAGAGGTCTCCGAGTTGCAGGGGGCCAAGTAGACCCGCAGTATCACCAGTAGCGTCTAAGCCTGAAGAGTTAGGTGACGAGGAGCGAGTGTCCGAAGGGCAGCGACAATCAAAGGAGGATCAGCGAATGGGAAACCGTGAGCAGCAACTTCGTGTGCACAGACAACTTAATAAGATTTGGGCCCTTTTAGTTTTATATTTTGTTTCTCGACTAACCATGTAGTCAAAGTAAGAGTTATAAAGCTTAATTGTTTAATCACATGCTGTGTATTGTTTGTTATTATGGGGTACTGATTTGTAACAGGGGACACAACGTGCAGCATCAATCCAAATGAGATTTCTTAAGTTTGGCCGGGCAGGGGGATATCATGCCCTATGTTAAGCCACTAGGCGAGCGAGCGTTACATATAGAATGAAAAAAATGTTTTTTTTTAATCAGTAATTTTAGTTCAGGCTTTTATCCTGCAGCAGTTCTTCAGAGCAGCTTTACAGGCATGTAGTATTAATGAAATCACATTCACAAAAACATAGTTAAACAGATATTGTAAAAAAACTTATAAAAACACAATTAGAAGAAGAAAACCAAGACCATTGTATTGTAAATTGGTGTTGTATTGCTGTAACTGAGGAAGTGATTAGGGAGTGGAGCTTGTTTCAGGAACTGATTGGCTGAAGGGATGTAATTGGTTTTGAACCAGGTGGTTCTGTTCCACCTGTCCAATTATTGTTCAAGAAGTCACCATACTTGCATAGTAGGGAGCTTTGATGTTAGAATCATAAGATTTAGTGGCAGGATATGTTGAGATTAGTGAATAAAGCACTTGGGATTCTGGGATTCATCAATGGACACAGAAACAACAATGTGTTGTTACATTGAGCTGTGAAAACATTGGTTCTGCCCGACTGTTGTACTGCATCCAATTCAGCTCACCCACACATCAGGAAAGATGTGAAGCTCTTTAAGTGGAAGACTTCAACTGTAAGTTTACATTGGAGATCTGATTGTTCAAACTGGAGCACAGAAGGCTAAGGGAGATTTGATAGAAGTGCACAAAATCATGACTTATTCAGAGCAAATATAGAGAAGCTGCCTCTGGTAGCAGATTGTTCAATGACTAGGGATTATGAATTTAAGATGAGTCACCAAAGGGAGACCGGATGTGAGGTAAAAATAATATTGTCACACATACTGATGATATAGAACACTCTGAAAGAGTTATGAAAATAGAGTTAATCAGCATTTTCAAAAAGATTGACGAGAGGAAAGAATGTGAAATGATCAGAGGATAGAGCCAAATGGATTTCTCTACATTAGGGGTTCCCAACCTTTCTTATGTCTTAGTCCCCTACCATTAACTGAGGGGTCCATGGACCCCTGGTTGGGAACTAGCCACAGACCTGAAATGTAACAATTCCAACAGTTCCATGATTCTTTTCTCAAAATGCAGCTGCTCAGAGTTCACTTTATCAGCAGCTCCCAATCCAACAAGAAGATTAAAGCCAGCCGCATTGGCTCGGCATGGATGCGTATTCAACCTCTCAGGACTGTAGCAGTGCAAGAAGGCAAATCACTACTCCTCCTGCTCAAGGACAAATAGCATAAGCAGTAACTGGTTTTGCTAGAGGTCTCCACAACCTTCTCTTTTCTCTTGTGCAAGAGCAGCTTGCCAGGACAACTATTTGCTGGAAAACAACAAAGTCATTCAGTCCCCTGTGTCTCTCTTACCTTATAATTATAGATCACAGCATAGTTCACATTCACAGGGGGTGTAGTTAGAGAAGTTGAAATCCTGGCATGTATTATTTATAAGTATGCCAGGGGGCTATCAGTCCAGATGGCCATTTGATTGGCAGTGATATGTCCTTCTATTTTGGATCACCTTTCTTCTTGTGATTTTCCAACAAGGAGGTTTTGCTTATGAGTTACATTGATATCGGGGTGAATACTTAGTTATTATTCCATTCAAATAATTATTTCATATAGGTCTTGATTGGAAAAGCAGAACAGATGAACCAACAGCAAAGAAAAGCAGTGAAAAGTAAGTAGGTGCCAAATCCTTTGAGCTGCTTTCTGAAAGAACTTTCCCTTTCATCCCTGCAGACTGCAAGTGTTTTGCATGCACTACACATTCCTTTCCAAGAAGAAGGTAAAATATACAAAGAATTATATTTATACCCCACTCCAGAGACTTGAGAACAAAATCCAGACAGACATTCCAATGAGGTACTGAGGAAATGCTGTAATATTAGTGCTGCCATCCTAGAAAGACATTGCACATTGTAAACTCCTTTAGGTAAAGAAGGTGGAACTGGTTTGAAGGCAAGAGGAAAATGTATTACCCTCATTCCTTAACTTAAACTAAATTTACCATACATGAGAGCTAACTGCAAGCAAATTGAATACAAGTTTTCCTTCATTATAGGAACAATTATACCTCATTAGGTGCTGTATATTTTGACCTTGGGATGGAGCTCAATAAGTGAATGTTCTTCTGTTTATTTACATGTACTTAAAATTACATATAAAAGAACTTCCACATTAAAAGTACAATATCCTGCTTTTACCAGGGGTTAAACGTAGTACAACGTCAGTAAAAGGGTTGGGGATGGGATGGGCAAACCCCACCCGATAAAAAAACCCCAGTGCTACAGAATTGGTAACAGAAGCTTCAGAGACCTTATCCCTGGGAGACAAAGGATACACCAAAAAGATGGGCTACACCTGGGGTAACTTGAAAGACTGGCCCAAGAGAGAGGACTCTGGCAAGCTACTGTCTGCAGCCTATGCCCCCAGTAGGGGCGACGGGCTTAATGAAACACAATTTTCCAGCTTCTGCACATCATCTTAGTATCTAGTTCCATGGAGAATTCTTTGGAAGTCAGACATATGTTTTACATTGCCCTTAATGCTTCTATATTCATTGAGTTTCATTTAATTTTTCATTCCAGAATCGTAGATAGTCATAGAGCTGTACAGCAAAGAAATGGTCCTTTCGGACCAATTTGTCAATGCCCACCAGCAGAGCTATCTATATTCATCATACTTGCCTGCAGTTACGCTATATCTCTCAATGCCTTGCTTATTCAAGAACCTTTGACTATGTTTGAGTCTCTCAAACATGCATTTTCTGAGACACTATTGCACCACTGAATTGGAACCCTGAAGCTTTCTTACCTACTGCCCCTCTCATTCTTTCTGCAATACTCTGTTTTGGTGCTTTTACTCCCCAGACTCCTTCACTCACTCTAGCTGTATCACTCCTTCTTGGACACTCATTTCTTTCACTCACAGGTCTTCCAAAACAGTTCTACCTTCTCTATTTGGTAGAGTCTCCAATTTACAAGATAATCTATTGAGCCAATTTTAATTTTAATTAATTAATTAAAATGAATTAATTTTAATTTATTATTTAGAGGAGGAGAAGATGGTGGCGCAATGCAGCGTGCAGTGGACATTCCAGTGAAATGATATCTGTTATCTGACAAGTAGGGTGCCGTGCACAATCCTGATTTGATGGAGACAGACATGAGAGCACGGAGGAACATCTGGAGAAACTTCTGAAATGCCTTCTTCGCTGCTGCTGCTACTGTGTGATCCAAAATCTCCGGAGAAGAAGGCCCCGAGTCCTCGGCTTTGCTTGTAGCTCGGTGACCGGGGCGGAGTTGAAGCGCTCGGCAGAGATGGTGCTTGGTACTCGGAGTCGGAGGGCTGGTCGGAGGCTTGAAGTTTTCGGACGGACTCAGAGTCGGATGTGGTCGGGTGCTTCCAATGCATCGGCAGTTGTCGGCGCCTGGAGGTTTATGGCAGAGAGAGTTTCTCCCTTTTGCCACCTGCCATTGGGACTATCAGAACTTTGAGACTTTTTTACCGTGCCCATGGTCTGCTCTTTATCAAATTATGGTATTGCTTTGCACTGCTGTAACTATATGTTATAATTATGTGGTCCTGTCAGTGTTAGTCTTTGGTTTGTCTTGTTTTTTTTTGTGATATCACTCTGGAGGAACATTGTATCATTTCTTAATGCATGCATTTCTAAATGACAATAAACAAGGACTGAGTGTCCTCATAATCTAATCTCATCTAATCTAATTTATTTATTTATCGCGATACAGCACTTAATAGGCCTTTCTGGCTCTTCAAGGAACTCTGGATTTAACCCTAGCCTAATCACAACTTACAGCAACTAACTAATCTTCCAATGTGTACGTCTTTCGACTGTGGGAGGAAATCGGAGGAAACTCACGCAGTCACGGGGAAACATTCAAACTCCTTCCACACAGGGGCAGGAATTAAACTCAGGTCACTCTTACTGTATAGCATTGTGCTAACACTTATGCTACCATGCCACCCCAGTTATCCAGCTAAGTGACTAATCCTGGATCCCGTATGTTTCAACCGTCTAGCCCATTACGTGGGACCTTGTCAAAGACATTGCTAAGTCCACATAAGCACCCTTCCCTCATCAATGCTCTTGGTCATTTATTCAAATAACTCAAACATATTTTTGCAACATGATTAGCCATGCAAAAAGTCATGGTGACCATTCTTCAACTATTTTCCTGTAACCTTTTTTCTCTTGCTCGCTCGCTCTCTCTCCCTCTGTTTCTCAAATGCCCATCAACTCCCCCATAATTCTTCCCTTGCTCACTTCAATTTGGGACAATGTTACAGTCATCATGTGACCTACCAGCAAGTCCCAGGAACCTTGAAAGAAACAGGAACAGCCATAGGAAACCCACTCTGTCACAGCGAGAATGTGCAAACTCCACACAAACAGCACTGGGCATCCGGATTGAGCCCAGATCACGGTGAGCAAGGAGAGATTCAAAGAGATTCTGAGGGGGTATTTTTGTTACACAAAGGTTAGTTGGAATCTGAAATAAGCCAAGAGAAGAGGTGGTGGAAGCGGGAACAGGAGCAATGTTTCAGAGACATCTACGCATACATCAAGTGATAGAGAATTAATGCAGGCAAGTGGGATAATTATGTACTGGCATAAACCTAGTGAGCTCAGAGGTCTATTTCTAAGCTGTACACCTCTATGACTCCATGAATCACTCAATTCCTTTGCAGAGAGAATGTAGATAATTTTCATTTATTTGCTGCTTAGCCTGAATGCTGCAGTGAGAGATATAAAGTAAGCAATAGTCCATATGGAAATCATCTCTAGTTTGCATCACAGGCTCACTAAAAAAATCATAACTCTGGAGAAAGCTGGAAATATACTGCATACAGAGGTAGTTTGGAGCTTGGAGGTATACTTCATCCACAGCAACTTGGCACCATGGAGTGCTCTAAATGCAGCATCATGCTGCATCTAGCAGAGCGAATGCCATACTGCTCCAACATCCCATCTTCAATCCTCATTTCTAGTGCTGTCTGCATAGAGTCTGCAATTTCTCCCTGAAACTACTCAGGTTTCAACTGGATGTGTTATCTGACCGCATCCCATAATGAATGGGGTTGTTCAATAAAGAGGCTGCTGTAAATTCTCCCTTCTGTGTAGGTCAATTTTGGAATATGGAATGAGATAATGGGAATATAGGGAGGACAAAGTGGGATTAGTCCTTGGTGGCTCGGTGAACCAAATGAGCTGAACCCATGCTGCATAACTCCATGACATATTCAATCAAAACCTGACAGAATTTGCGCCTGATTACATCATTGCACCCAAAGGCAATCAAAGTGTTATAACTTCAGAGAGCTTTTAAGATCAAGACAGTTTTATCCATGGTCGAAGAGATAAAAGCAACCCTTCTTCGTTGTTAGGTGCAAAGCACCTACATTTGGTTTGGCATAGTAGAGATGCCAAGTACAGGTGGAATGGTAGTCTACAGTCAAAAGGCAATTCCCAAAACTTTGACCGGACATATGCACACCACTGTCATGTGTTCTCATGGTGTTGAACATCATGACACACCAACTGGTCAAATGTTTTGGCAGTCGTTCCCCACACAGCCATTTTTCTTATTTTATCAAAGTACTAATCATGGTAAAAGAACGGATGCGAGGCCTGAGCTTCTAAGCTGGAGCACAAGACAACACACAGAACAATCATCCTGAGTGTAACATCAGCACAGAGCAAACAAGGTGATACAGCAATCAAAAAAAGAGGACCTGCACAATATTACAAATGTACCAGATAACAGAGCAATTACTTTGTATTCCATCTGTAAGGTACAATCCCGATTGATATAAAGTCATTAACAATACAAATTGGAAATGTGGCAGATAATTTCATTGTAGGGAAGGAGACATACAACAAATAATGTTCATTCAACACTTAATGAGAAACATTAAGAATTAGTCAGGATGAAATCTGAACTATTTCAGAAAACTGCAATCTACAAATTACCCTTAAGCCGTCTTTCCAGGTGAGGAAGTCCTTCAGATGTTAACTGATTGGTGTTATTTATTGCACCAGTGCTCCCCATGCAGCCTCCTCTACATCAATGAGACCTGAGCAGATTTGGGGATCGATTCATTGAGTACTTTCGCTCCATGCATCAAACCAGTCAGGATGTTCTGATAGCCAGCCATTTTAAATCCACTTTCCATTCCCACACCAAAATCTCTGCCTACAGCCTGTTCTGCAGCCAGATTGAGACTAGAAGCAGATTAGAAGAACAGCACCTTAAATGCACCTTGGTAGTCTCCAACCTGAAAGAATGACTATCAATTTCTCTGACTTCTGGTATCTACTCCTTGCTGTCCTTTGTTTTGCTTTCTTTTATCCCACCTAACACTCCATCTCGTTCACCTCCTCTGCCCTCTTGATCTGTCCATCTCCACACATTCCTCCCACTGGTTCCCCTTCTCACCTCACTTCCATTGGCCGCTGTCCTCTCCTATCAGATTACATCCTCTTCAGCCTTAGTGATTTTAAACCTATCACCTCCCAGCTTCTTACACCATTCCCACTTCCCTCGTCTCTCACGTGCCTATTGCACCCCTCATCTATCACCCTCCAGCTCTTTCTGCACCACTTCCCTCAACATTTTTATATTGGTTTCTCCCACTCTTTCTTTTCAGTCCTGATGAAGGATCCTGATCCAAAATATCGACTATCCATTTCCCTGCACAGATGTTCCCTGAAATACTGATTTTCTTCAGCTTTTTGTGTGTTACTCCACTACATGTCTCAGGTTGTACAGAAGTACACAGGACAACAAGTGATTACAGGCAAAGAGTGGGTAACAAAATTGGAAATTAACTGATCAGAGTTGTTTCTCACACAAGTTGCGCTTGGTTCATATCATTACATGAAACATTTGATACCATAAGTGACAGTCCATCTGCACACTGCAACTTATGAATAAAAATTACATGGTAGCAAGCAATAAGACAGTTCAAATAACCAAGAATATTGTAGCACAATGCAGGTCCAAGAACACCTAGGGTGGCGTGGTCGCGCAGTAGTTAGCACAACACTTTACAGAACAGGTGGTCCAGGTTCAATTCCTGCTGCTGCCTGTAAGGTATTTGTACATTCTCCCCATGATTGTGTGTGTTTCCTCTGGGTGCTCTGGTTTCCTCCCACAGTCCAAAGAAGTATCATTTGGTGGGTTAATTGGTCATTTTTCTGTGATTAAGCTAGGTTTAAATCAGGAGATTGCTGGGTGGTGTGGCTCAAAGGGCAAGAAAGGCCTATTCCAAACTGTAATTCAATAAATAAATAAATAAACAAACAAACAAACAAACAAGCAAACAAACATTTAGATAAATAAATTTCAAGGGAATGAATCAAATGAAACATTTGATATATTTTATACTTGTAGGCTTGAAATAATGACCAAACAAGAAGGTAAAGCAAGGGGTCCTTGAGTAGTCATACCAAGCCTGCTCCAGAGAGTTAAACAGGTTCTCCAGGTATTGCACAGTAGTAGAACATAATAAAGTTGAGGTGGATCGTTGCTCCTCACTGAGTATTGACAGAATTAAAGTCTGATAATGAACTACAGTTCATTTGCATTTATTTGAGATTTTTATGCAGTGTAATGCCATCAAAAGTTTAATGATTCTTCCATATCAATTTATTCTGAATATGACAGCTATAAAGATCAAATGATGACAGCAGAAAATATATGTGAAAATTCTGAAGTATGTGAAGGTGAATCTGTACTTGGTACCATCAACTTGTCAAATACTATTCAATTGATGAAAGATAACACTGTATCAAGAGGTTGTAAATTTCTCAGTTCAGGAGTGAGTATACCAGTTTCATCTGAGGAGGTGACATGAACTTGGGAAGAAAGTTGACAGGCTGAATCTATAAAGTTGTGTATAATGGTGTTAACTGCTCACAGACAGTCTGTTCAAACAATTCAGCCTTAGTGAGATAGGGTAGGTGAAATGAATTAAGCAAATAGACCTTGGCAAGAAGAAACAATACGGGCAGTTTCAAAAAAAGGAAATTAAGCCCTGAAGTTGCTATATGAAATAGCCCATTCCTTATGGAGCTCTACAACACCATCAGGGCAGAAGAATGTGGGAGATGAATCTTAACAACTCTGATGTCTGAAACACAATTTGTGGAGAAAGCCTGTGTGAGCAATCCACAAAATGTGCTGGAGGAGCTCAGCAGGTCAAGATGGGAATAAGCAGTCGACATTTTGGTCTGAGACCTTTCATCGCCATCTGCAGAACCTCTTGTAGTCGACGTGTGAGCAATGCATGCCACTGAATAAAAATATTAAATTCTCTGAAAATAACAGAATGCAAACATGCACACAATTAGGCATAATAATTTGGAGCCACTCAGCCCATTACTTCTGCATCTAATAAGATTCAGGCTGATACGACTGTAATCTCAGCTCTTCAATGCCATCTATCCATGGCAATCCTTCACCAGCTTGTTATTAATTTACCTGTCTACTGTAATTCTCCCTTAACAAAACAAAGACTCCTCTTCCATTGCACTCAGTGGAAGAAAATTCCAAAGACTTAGGAACATAAAGACTTAAAGATAAACAGCGCGGATACAAGTCGTTCAGCTTACTAAACCCACACATAAACCCACAAGATGGCAGCATGTCCAGTCACAGGAACCACTCCAGCTCCAACTAATGATGCAATTGTTCACCCTTTATGTCTTTCTTATGATCCCAAGATGCTGCTGGATATTGAGCACACCAAGTACTGCAAGCCAGTCTCAGTCATGAGTTGTTGGCTTGCAGATGAGTGCCACAGCATGGACTTATTGCGTTTCGTGTTGTTGCCTGCTACAGCCACCCAGGGGAGACACATTTGGTTTTGATGCACAAGGAAACAAAAGCACGGAGATTGCGTTGATATTCATGCAAGACTGAAGGTAGAACTCCGCAGGCCAGCTCTCCTTTCAAATGTTCCATCACTAGAAAATAAACTAGATTACCTGCATCCAAGATTGAATCAGTGTGAGATGAAAGACAGTTGCATGCTCATTCTGACGGTAATGTGGCTCCAGGATACCATCTCTGAAGCAGCCACCCAGACAGAGGGTTTCATCTCTCTTTGGGCCACAATCTTTGGTAATAATTGCAGTGGAAGTGAATGTATGTATCTATGCTAACAAAAACTGGTGTGTGAACACTTTGGTAATGATGACCTACTCTTCACTTATCGTAGAAATTGTAAAAGTGAAGTGTAGGCCTTTCTATTTACCGAGGGAGTTCACTGCTATTGTGACTGTGTCTGTATACATTTCCCACCTGTGCTAATGCAGGGGAAGCACTGCGTGAGCTCTACAATGGCATCAGTGACCTGAAAACCGCACATCCCAACAGTTTCTTTATTCTTTCAGGCTAATTCAACCATGCTAACTTAAAAGCAGTCCTGCTATCAGCATGTTGACTTTGGTACCAGAGGTGAGAAAACAGTAGAGCTGGTTTATACCAACATCCCTGCTGCATATAAAGCTGTTTCCTGCCCCTACCTCGGATAATCTGTCCACTGATCGGTTATGTAAATTCTTGCATACAGACCACAGACCCTACAGAGTCAACCCAGTCCACAGGGAAATACAGACCTGGCCAGAAGAAGCAACCTTCTGGGACTGTTTTGAAAACACAGACTGGAACATGTTCAGGGAGGCAGCTACCTACAACCATCACATTAATGTCGATGAAAATGTGAGATATGTGACTGGTTACATGCAGAAGTGCATTGAGGACATCACTGTTATTAAATACATCAACATGAGGGCAAATCAGAAGCCATGGCTATAAGCAAAGGCCCAGGCATGGCTGAGAAGATGCTGCCTTCAGATCAGCAGATAAGACAGCTCAGCTCAGCAAGAGCTATGCCTTCCCATGGAAGGCAAACTGGGATTTTTCACAAAGAATATACACCCATTTCTGTGACACCAGAGTGGCAGTGATACTTCTCTACCTGAAAGGTTAAAAGATTTTTCAAGTTCAAAGTAAATTTATTATCAAAGTACATATATGTCACCACATGCTGCCCTGAGATTCATTTTTGTTTGGGCAATCAGAATAAATACAAGAAACACAATAGAATCAATGAAAGACCACATCCAACAGAACGGACAACATCTAATCTGCAAAAATAACCATCAAACTGTGCAAATACAAAAAAAAGGAAAAAGAAATGATAATAATAAATAAATAAATAAACAGTAAGTATCGAGGACATGAGTTGAAGAGTCCTATGAAGTGAGTCGGTAGGTTGTAAGAACAGTTCAGCGATGGTACAAGTGAACTTGAGTGAAGTTATCCCCTTTGGTTCAACAGACTGAGGGCTGAGGTGTAATAACTTTTTCTAAACATGGTGCTGTGAGTCCTGAGGCTCTTCTACTTTATTCCTGATGGCAGCATTAAGAAGAGAGCATAATCGGGGTGGTGGGCGTCTCTAATGATGGATGTTGCTTTCCTGTGACAGCGCTCTGTGTAGATGTGCTCAATGGTGGAGAGTGCTTTACCTGTGATGGACTGGGACATATCCACTGCTTTTTGTAGGCTTTTCCATACAAGGACATTAGCGTTTCCATACTAGATGGTGATGCAACCAGTCAATATACTCTCCAGCACACATCTATAGAAGTTTCTCAAATTGCTAAGTAGAGGCGCTGCAGTTCTTTCTTCATTACTGCAGTTATGTGCTTCACCCAGGAAAGGGTCTCTGAAATAATAACACTGAGGGATTTAAAGTTGCTGATGCTCTCTATTTTTGATCCTCCGATGAGGACTGGTTCGAGGACATCCGGTTTGCTCCTTCTGAAGTCAATAACCATCTCCTTGGTCTTGCTGACATTGAGCGAGATGTTGACGTTGTGGCACCACACAGCCAGATTTTCAATCTCACTTCTCTTGGTTTGATGCATGGAGCGATGTGCCGACGAGCACAGCCCCTCTTACCCCGAGGAGCAGGCACTCTGTCTGGCTGCAGCTAATGTGAGGACAACCCCAGCTAGGGTCATCCCACATATCGCTGTAGGGCCTGATAATGTACCTGGTCAGGTGCTGAAGGACTATGCAGTCAAGTTAACAGAGGTTCTGACAGAGATCTTCAAATTCACTGTGCAATAGTTCAATGTCCCCTTATGTTTCAAGGTGACAACTATCATCCTTGTGTCCAAGAATGTGGCAGTAATGCTGTACAATTTACAGAACTCCCTGCCACCACCCAGCTCTCATCACGCATGAAGCGCTAGTAGCGTTTTACTACTTACTTTCTAACTTGTGTCACAAATGTACCTTATTAATTTACTAGTAGTAATATTACTTTCTGTGTTACGTGTGTGAGTTATATGTACTGTGTTTGCAGTGAGTCTGGAGAAACTTAGTTTCATTTAGCAGTGAATGTGTTCGTGTACAATTGAATGACAATAAACTTGAATTTGAATTTGAACTTTAAGTTGGTGCTGACTGTCAACTACCTATTTACATCAATTTTATATTTGTCACAGTTCATATTCTCCTCAAATTCTCACCAATTACTTTCAAATCTTACCAGTTAGCTACACACTTGGGATAATTTACAATGGCCAGTCAAAACTCATGAGTTTGGGATGTGGAAGGAAATAGGAACTCCTGGGGAAAATGTTACATGCTCACTGGGAGAACGTGCAAACTCCACACAGACAGCACCCAAGGTCAGGATGACAGGTCTCTTCACATAGAAGTATGGTGCTGTGTCACAAACCTAGTACTGTGGAATTGGAAACATTAATGAAGGCATGGTTAGGCCCCAGATTTTAATTTTATGAGGTTAAATTTCAGGGCTTTCAGGAACACTGCAACGTGCTAATCAGGACCTGTCACCATGCTAAATGAAAATGTTTATTTAAATATGGATGATGCATTACATGTGGCCCTTCCTAAAAAAAAGTTAATTGGTCTGAGATTATGGAGACACAGCAAGGTAAAAGTTTTTTTTAGCATGTCGCACCAGACAGTCAGCCATTCTTGTCTGCCGCGTGATGTCAGGATTGGTCTCCTTTCAGATTAATTGGGTCACGATATGAACGCTTCTGACTCGACTCTTTTTTTTTTATGAGGCCGAGTGGATAGCTCGACGCTGAACCCAGCATGGATGGAAAGCGTGCTCAAGGGGTGGCCCAACTTGGATTCGAGTTCGGGAATGCGCCACCAACCGGCCAATCTGTAGAAGAATCCAGTGAATCTGTAGAAGAATATACACAGAAGGAAAGGAAAGGTACGTCGCATCCGGAGTCCCTCCACGCCTCTCTGACGTAGTGAGGGACCACGTACGAGGTAAGTCACAGCAGTGGTTTGCCATTGCCTTCTGCCGGGTAAGTTTCCAAAGAGATCACCAGCTCGTAACCCAGCATGGATGGAAAGCGAGCAGGGGAGCCAGCTGGATTCGAACTCAGGACCTTTCGTCCTGAAGTCCAGCACCGACGCCACTACACCACCAGCCGGGTCATACACAGAAGACAGTACAGAAAATGGAACAATATTCAGGACCACCAAAAGAGTAGGCTATGGGACCTACAATTAGCTTTTTGGCAAATAGTCTTCGGTCCGAATTGCATTCTGTCCTTCCTGAACAGAAGACAGCATATTAATATCCCAAAACCAGACCCGGTAGAGGTTAACAAAGGAGACCAGGATTTGTAATGTACCTTTCTACTTTCTCCGGATGGGCCTATAAACTTATTGTATGTGGAAGGGAATTACTGAGTAAAATGCAAGCTAATATGACCCGCACTCTTGTGCGTATAGCAGAGAGCCATTGTGAACTGTACTATTTCAGTGGTAGTAAAGCTATTTTGTATAAGTAGCAATTACTCACTACCCACTTATCAAAGACTTTGGATCATCTTTATGAGAGTGCCTTGAAAGACTCTGGAGACTTCCCTAGATTCTGTTTAGATCTGCAATGCGGTGAGTGGCACTGTTATCTTCACCCTACAGCTTTTTATGAATGAGCTGGAAATGACCATTTTATGCAGCAGGAATTGGACCCCTATATTGGTAAGGAAATCGTTCTGTACACTTCTGAAACATATGTGAGTGATTCTGACATCTTGGAGGCAGTGTGACTCACCCATGAGATTCAGTGGACCATACAAGATCAGGAGAACAGGGAACCTCACCTAACTCTTGCGGTTTTCAGAGGTCAGGCGTCAAAGGAACTTGGACCAATGGTCAAGGGCTTGTGAGGACTTCTATGAAGGGAAGTCCTGGAAATGACTGGGTGAAGTCTGTGGCGATTAGAAGAAGGTAAGGGATTTTAAAATTTTTTTCCAGTACATTAGGGTAGAGGCAACCTTTCAATGGGAAGTTGTTGGAGGATTGTTGCTCAGTGCTGGTGAGGAACTTTTGTTCTCCAATTCCGTACCACAAATTTGGGCACTTCCAGCCAGGTGAAATGGATAAGATGTTCACAGCTGAACCGCGTAAAGTGACCATCAACCCAAATATACTGCTGCCCTGCAGGGCACAGTAATCTTCCCCCGGAGGCTGAAGAAGGAATTAATAGCCCATATAAATCAAACATGATATGCCCCTGGTTTATTGTAAGCTATAAATCAAGTTTGTGAACAATGAATGATATGTATTTTACAAAATCCAGGGAAACAAGTGAAGGTGGAAGCATCTCATACATCACACTCTGAAGGATGGTTCGTGCATTTACAGATGGATTTTATAGAATTACCTCCATGTGAAGGATATAAATATATATCAGTCATAATTGACATTTTTATGATAGGTTGAATCATTTTCCTGTGGAAAGAATGATGCAATTACAGTAGCTAAATGTTTATTGAAGGAAATCATCCCAAGTTTCAGGATCCCTTGGAAACTATCTGGTGACAATGATACCAACTTTACTGCGAAGGTAACAGAAGAAATACGTAAGGCCTTACATACGATGGTACCAACTGTAGCTACCATCCCCAGTCAGCAGGCTTAGCAGGAAGGATGATGGAACAATTAAGAACA
Source organism: Mobula birostris (assembly GCF_030028105.1). Taxonomy (NCBI): domain Eukaryota; kingdom Metazoa; phylum Chordata; class Chondrichthyes; order Myliobatiformes; family Myliobatidae; genus Mobula; species Mobula birostris. Next base: position 70,578,670 of record NC_092374.1, read on the forward strand.
AGTTCAGTAAAATGTGTGAGCGATTGAAAGTTAACGAGGTGAGTAAAGTAATTTACTGTTCGAAAGAAATGTCACACATGCGATAAACTACAAAAACATGATGGAGAGAATGAAAAGTCTAAAAAACAAACCTTTGCACTAAATGAACAAGCAAAAGAATACTGTATTGTGTTAATCCCTTCTTCAGCCCTCCAGGGGAAGAGGGTACTGTGCCCTGCAGGGCAGCAGCGTATTTGGGTTGATGGTCACTTTATGAGGTTCAGCTGTGAACACTGCATATTGTAGTTTGATCAATATGCATTGTACGAAGTGATACTATTGCTGGTACCCCGCCCTGGTAAACATCTGCATCTGAAGCTCTACCCAAGGAATTACAGTTCAGATCGAACAGGCTCCCTGAACAGCGCCACCACCTGAATTTATGCGAATTACAGTACTTCAGAAACCGCAACACCATCTGAAATCTGAGGAATTACAAGATGGACATGACAGAGGCTCTACAGTGGCCCTCGTGACTCGTGAGAATGACAGTGATGACACTAAAAATTTGACAGCAATGTCCAATGAAGTTGTTGCTAATTAATGTACAAGGGCTGATTGATAAGTTCGTGGCCTACGGTAGAAGGATTCAATTTTAGAAAACCTAGCACATTTATTTTTCAACATAGTCCCCTTCTACATTTACACACTTAGTCCAGCGGTCGTGGAGCATAGGGATCCCTTCTTTGTAAGGTCAGCATCTTGGACCTCCAGAAAGTGGTCCACAGCAGGGGTCATTGATCAGTTCATGGCCTAAGGTAGAAGGAGATGAGTTATTAACTTCAAACTTTCTGCATAATCACTCAAAGTGTTGAACTGCATGTGCATGTAAAGAGAGCTGTATCACTCATCTCCTTCTACCTTAGGCCACAAACTTATCAATCAACCCTGCTGTAAATCACATCTAAGAAGCTACCAGAGAGATTAGTAAAGTAAGGGATCAGTATCACAAATATTACACTCCGGGAGGTGGGTGGTGGACACTTGGGGCATTGGACATCTACTCTGCATTATAGTATAACTATTGGTATTATAATAATGGCTGTTAATCTTTTATGCTTTTTTTGTGAAATAACAGGGCAAAGGAAAGGAAAGGGTACTCATTGAAAAGGGAATTTTGGGTAGGGATTTGAAACTGTATCATTGCTTTATATACATAGATATGCACATTTCAATTATTGTGTTTGGTGAAATGTAGTGTTGTCATGAAATGACAAAAAAGGAGGGAATGTGGAAGTGTACTTGTAGTAACAAAATGGAACCTGTGCTGTAACAGAATGCTTTGCTAGCAGTGTTCATGCAACATTATGTGAAGACAAGTGGATGCATTACTCAAAGAATGACAAGTACGTTGATTAAGTGAAGGCACCCTGACCTTGAACTGATATGCAGAAGATAACACTTGGGTATAAAAGAGTGACTGTGCTGTCTGTTTTTTTGAAGCTATCACCAGGTCCTGTGCAGTGATGGTCTTCCATTGCAGCAAGTACAATAAACGTGCATATGTTTAATGCACTCTGAGTTAATTGTTATTTGTTATAAGACGTTGTGAAAAGTTGCTCAACATTATACCATAGATAGATGACTCATGTTATATTTATAATGGACAGACAAAACACAAATCTTTGCTGAGCTTGCGTAAATCCACAATATCTGTTGTATTTCACTTTAACAGATGTAAATCTTCTGGTACCTGATAGTCTCATGATCAACAGCTCTTGGTCACTATGTAATACAGGTATCAGATGTGCAAGTTTGCAACAGTACACTTAAAATGAAGATTCAGAGTAAAGCAGTGACTGCTTGGTTTCAGTCCTCTTCAGTGTATTGTTACTTTCTCCAGCTCCTCATCAGTCTTCAGATATTGGGAAACATAAATTGAATGCCATGTTCAAAGTGCAAGATTAAAATTGCACACAGACCTCCACAAGGCACTGAAAGTCAAGTACAAAAATAGAAATAGAGAAATTTCCTTGAGCAAAGTAGCTGTTCAATGTTGCTGTTAGTGCTTTCCTTAAGGAGCAGCTCATGGATACTGTAAGTCATAGAAAGATAAAAAATATGCTAAAGCAGTTTTTACATTTACTTATGCTCCTATGGTTAATATATCAAAGTTAGTATATCAATAGTTTGTGGTTCTACTGATGACACTATATAATTCACCTGAAAGATATTTGCCCCCTTTAGTGTCTGCTTAAACAATATCATCTCATGTCCATGATCAAATGATCATCACAAGGCCTTTTCTTAATTTTTGTATTTTGAAGATTTTTAATCTTTTTAAAAGCCTTTTTTGATAAGACTACAATTATATTCCATTTGCATAGCCTCCAACCTGATGGCATGAACAATGACTTCTCTATCTTCCGTTAATGCCCCACTTCCCCTTTGTACCCCATCCCGTATTTATTTATTTATCTATTTATTTCCCCCCTTTTTTTCTCCCTTTTTCCTCCCTCTGTCCCTCTCACTATAACTCCTTGCCTATCCTCTGGGCTTCCCCCGCACCTTTCTTTTTCCCTAGGCCTCCCGTCCCATGATCCTCTCCCTTCTCCAGCCTTGTATCCCTTTTGCCAATCAACTTTCTAGCTCTTAGCTCCATCCATCCCCCTCCTGTCTTCTCCTATCATTTCTGATCTCCCCTCCCCCTCCCACTTTCAAATCTCTTACTATCTCTTCTTTCAGTTAGTCCTGACGAAGGGTCTTGGCCCGAAATGTCGAATGTACCTCTTCCTATAGATGCTGCCTGGCCTGCTGCGTTCACCAGCATTTTTTGTGTGTGTTGCTTGAATTTCCAGCATCTGCAGATTTCCTTGTGTTTGAATTATCATGCTTCCTCCTTTTTGCAATAGAGCAATGTAAGTCTCTATCCTAAGAGTGAACAAGCAAGGAATCCTTTGTACCAATAACTTCAAGCAAAGCTGTGCAAAGAAAGCCAGCAGATTGATGTCCACATTTCCTGAATGAAACATCAAGACTTTCACTTTTACCGACCATAAAAATAAATGTCACATCACGCTCCTGAACAAAACACCAATTATTGCCTTTATGAAATATGCTGCTTGCCTGGTTTATTTTAGATTTGGAATTATTTTGAAATACTTCATTTTATGCAAACTAACCATTGCAGTGGTTCCAGAAGACAGCTCTTCACCGCCTTCTCAAGGGCAATTAAATGTTGGCTCAGCATGCAAGGCCCACACTCCTCAAATGAATAAAAAAGACCCAAATTGATCACAATGTCACTGGCTTAGAACTGTGAGAAAGAGAAATGACAGAGTCTGCAGTTCAAAGTAACAGCCAATGCTTTGTTTTTAATGCTTCTAAAGGCCAAACAACCCACATGTAGTGTTTCACAAATTTTCATTCCTGAGTAAAATGATATTTTGTTTATTCTGAGCTCAATTACAGACTGAACCATAAGAAGGCTCTTTTGACTATCCAGGATCACTGAGAGAACTAGTGAAATAATCACATCTCTGTTCTTTCTCCTGAAGTCTGATAGGCTCTACATTTCAAGATTTTACCCAATTCCATTTTGAAAATTACAATTGAATCTGCTTTTATCAGCCTTGCTGCCAGTGCCTTCCTAATCATAACAATTAGAAATGCAAAAAGAGAATTCCTTGCCCCCTCCTCAGATCAATTCATCAATTATCTTAAATGTATGACCCCATTCATTAAGCCAGCTGCCAGCATATTTATTGCATGAAAATACACAATTATATTTGCCTTTGGTGTTCTTAATGTTGAGAATAGCAATCCCAGCTCCTCCAGTCCAATGAAATAGTCAAAGCAAAGAACTACAGACAGTACTTCATCATCTGACAATGACACCTTGTTGTTAGACGCCAAACTTCTCATCACATATCATCTGCAATAATAGTTGGAGAGCTGACCGTGTTCATTCCATGAACCCATTTTCTTCTTAGCTTGAAAGATTTGCTAGAATACATTCGTTGTTGAGTGTAAAATTCATCTACAGTTACAAGTGCAAAATATACAATTACATGATGGCATGTGTATTGCATCTGCTTTCAAGATTCAGTTCCAATGAGGTTCATGAGAGAAAATTCTAGAAACGGCATGATGCTGCTGCTGCTACTATGAAGATTTGTCAAAAGCTGGCAAGGAAGACTTTCTGCTCATATCCACGACTATCTATTCCACCAACCATAGCCACTATCACTTTAGGATGATGGACACCTTTGGTTGTCAAAGCGATGGTATTTAATGTGGAAAACTCCCACACGGAAATTATAAAGATGTTGATTTTTGTTTTGTTTTAAATGATGGAAAATTGGAACATAGTTTATTCTGCAAAAATAAATAAGTGGTACTAAATCTGGCCATATGATAATACAAATGCTTCTGAGTTACACCGACAATAATTTGCATTTATGTAATGAATTTTGCCACAGCGTTGCACTAGGTCATCTTCTCAACTGATCCCCAGTAATTGGAATCATTGAAATCATTCTCCTATTCTCTAGGTCAGTGTGTCATGTAATGGAAGCATAAAGCTTGTGATGGTGCCAATTTCGTTATCACTTATTTATTGTTTGTGGTGGAGACATGCACCTTTGAAATACATTGCCTTTGAAATACATTGGGCATAAATGCTTTGTTTTAAGATCCTCCTGTTCCCATTTACCCAATATAACACCTGGGCAGTAGCTGGCACCTCTAATCCTTCTGTACTAACTTATTTTCACTTAAAAATAGAAACAAGGCTGAGAATATTGACAAGTAGTTTCCTTGGCAATCACCCGTGAAATTGGTAAGTGACACTCCTGACACATGCAAAAAAAACAGTCACAAGGCAATTAACGTTTGATGATGATGTGTAAGCAGACCTTGAGTTGACAAAGGGCCTGAGTTCAGCAAAGTCATGCCATTATTGCAGAGAGAGAAACAAATGCAAGGCAGATTGAGTGGATTGCTAAGAACTGCCCCAAAGTGCTTTTCAGGAGTATTATTACACAAAATTCAATTCTGAGTGAACAGGAGATAGCAGAAGAGACAGCCAGAAGTTTAGTGAGAGGGGTAGATTTTAAGAAGTGATTTAAAGAGCATTAGAGACAGGGAGTCAGTGAAATTTAGACAGTGAATTCCAGAATGTAGGGTCTTTGTAGCCAAAGGGTCAGTCACCATATTGGAGTGATAGCAATCAGAAAGAGTCATTGTGCTTTAGCATCATATAGCATGAGAACAGACCCTTTAACCTGACTCATTCATGCTGATGTTCTATCTATCTCTGCTTAGGTTTGGCCCATAGCCCTCTAAACCTCTCCTATCCATGTACTTATCTAGACGGCTTTCAAATCTTGATAGTATGCCTACCTCAACCACTATTTCTGGCAGGTCATTCCAAAACTGCACCACCCATGGTATGAAAAAGCTGTTCATGATGTCACTTTTAAATCTCTCACATCTGATCTTAAACAAATCCCCTCCTTAGGAAAAACACTGTGTTTTTATCCTGTCTGCATCCCTCAAGATCTAATATACCTCTGTCAGGTCACCACTCAATATTCTATGTTTCAGGAAATAAAGTCCTGGTCTTTAAAGTCAACCTCTCCTGGTACCTCAGACCCCCAACTTTATGGACTTTTGCAAGGTCTTTGACCAGGTCCTTCCAGATATTGCATTTTTGTAGATTAGGTTAGGGTAGGACGTAAATATCTCCCATTTATCTAGATTAAAAGCCCTTTATTTGCAAGTCCTCCGCCCGCATACTTAGTTGATCAAGATCCCTCTGTAATTATTCATAATCTTCTCCCATTTTCTTTGGCTCCACACAGAGATGTCCGTGTGGATCTTTAAGGGGTTTATTCTTTCCTTGTCGTCCATCCTTAATATACCTATAGAATTTCTTGGCATTTTGCCTCACCTTCTTATATCCTCTTTTTGCCCTCCTACCCTCTCTCTGAAGTGCACATCTGCACTCCTTGTATTCATCAAGGGACTCACTAGTTCCCAGCTGCTTATTGTAGTGTTTGCCTTCCTCTTTTCCTTAACCAGAGCCTTGATAGCTCTTATCAGCCAGGGTTTCCAAAGCCTGCCTGCCTTGCCCTTCATCCTAATAGGAATGTACAGAATCTTGACATCACAGATTTAACGACTTCCACTTGACAGACATTATCTTCCTGGCAAATATTTTCACCTAATCAAACTCCATAAAATCACACCTAATGGATCCAAAATTTAGAATACTCTAGATCAGGACCTTAGCCTGTGAATTGATCTTATCCTTCTACTTAACTATTTTAAAACTAATTGAATTATGATCACTCAATCCAAAATCATGCTGACAGAGGCTTCCACCATTTTCCGTCTTATTCACTAGGAGGAGGTACAGTGTTGCACTCTCTCAATAGGTCTATAAATTGATGAAGGAAGCTTTCTTTGACACATTTCATAAATTACAAAGAGCATAAGCCATTATTGGAAAAACGTAGATAATGAAGATTAAGGCCAAGAGGGTAGTCTCAAGCAAGGATAAGTATTTTCAAGTAGACTCATTGTGGGGTGGAATGATCTGCTGGGTGAATGCCGTGAGTTTGGAGCTGGATATGCTCCAGTTCAGATCGAATCAGAAAAGATCAACTAGGAGAGCATTAAACATGAGTTTGGATGTAACAAAAGGTTTGATGTAGAAGGCAAGCTAAAGTGGGGCAATGTTGAAGACGGTATTGAGATGGAAACAGATGGAGCATATTTGTGGTTTGACATTCGTCTGAGATCAAATACAATACAGGACAAGCATTGGGTAATTGTCTGGGAGAAGGACAGACCCAAAGGCAAGGGAATTTAGTTTGTTCTAGATTGGATAAGATTTTTGCTCATATATCCGTGAGTGCCGAACAAGTAAGATCACCCCTATAAAGGCAATGTACCAAGCAAAACAGAAGCAATAGGGCACAGCCAAGCTTCCTTCACAAATGTGTAGATACTGATAGTATTGGATGATGCTATCTATGATCATCATACAAAGGAGAAATGGAAAGTGTCATGGTCCGGTCCCTGAAGTCTGTATTCCGGTTCACGGGCCAGTCCATCGACCCTTGCTCCAGGTTTTCCTGTTTACCCTGTTTCTGTTCTTGTTGAAGCAGCTGATGCTCATTGGGGCTGGCTGCATAAATACCTCCAGAGACCAGGGTGTGGCTGCTGGATTGTTCTTGTCCTTACTCCTTGTATGCCTTCCTCTGCCTTCTGTTTCCTCGCCTGAAGCCTTGCCTTGTCTTGCTGGTAACTCTCGCCTCGCCTCGCCTCGCCTCGTCTCACCTGCAGTCTTGTCCTGGAGACACCCTGTACCTAGTTCCCTTCCTGTCCCTTGCCTCCGCCCAGGTAAGCCAGGCCGTCTTGGCGTTACCTGCGGTTGGTTCTGTCCCTTCCTGTCCCATGCCTCCATCGGGTGGTGATCCACGCCCTGCCCAGGTGGAGCCTGCCGAGCCTCAAGCCTGAAGACTCCGGCCTCCTGCCGAGCCTCGCCTCAAGTCTCTAGACTCCAGCCTCATCTTGCCTGCCAGCCAAGCCTCGTCCTTGCCTAGTTCTGGGGTCCGAGCCAGAGGCAAGACCCAGGTACTGGGTCCTTGTCCAGTCTCTGGCTCGGAGTCCAAGCCCGGGCTCCTAGCTCCCTTGTCCAGTTCTGTTCCAGGTTCCTGGTTTTCTTGTCCATGTCCTTCCCATCGCCCTGTATCCTAGTCCAGTCCCTAGTACTTCGGTGTCTGTGTCTTGAAACTTGGGTCCGTTCCCAGCCACCACCCGTATGACAGGAAAGGTGCTCAAAATGGTTGAAACAGGAGATCAACTTGTCAGCCTTGCAGAGAAGATAGCACTTTATGAAAGATTATGTAAGGTACAGGTTCCACCACCGTCTGATAACTGTTCTTGTCTTCTATCTTCAATGGAGGACTGATGTCCGGGATATGGTTGCTTTCATAGGAGTTTTTAAACTGAGTATTTGTTTGCCTTCAGCTGAACCATGGACATTGCAAGGTACTACTTCAGTAAAACCCTAAGCCATTATTTTTGGCATTCTGACCAATATTTATTTCTCAACCAATATGAATGTCATTAAAACTTGAATACAAATGTAAGACTGGCATTTCAATGCAGAACTGAAGATGTGCTGGACTGTTGTAAATGGTCTCTTTGTTCTTTTTACAGAATTAATAAAGCAGCTTTGAATTTTGAAAGCTTCTGCTTGCATATTTAAAGTGAATGATATTGGAAGCATTTCTATCCCATTATCTAACCCTCATTTCACTGCTGAACATTAAGTCTTCAAGCATGCAGATTAGCTATTGCAGTTCCCTACATTATAACAGTATTTGTTTTTACTGTCCCTGGGGACTTGAGACTCTGCAAATGTCATTTTATTTTTAATTATCTGTTATAGGTTCAAATATTAATTGCATAATGTAATTCATTAAAGTGAAATGACTTGGCATTATTAATAGGTGTGATAAACAGCTGCCTGACAGGGCCCTCAATCCAGACTGGCTCACCATTGTATTTACCTAGGGCTGAATGTCAATAGCCTAGCTTTCGCTGGCCTCTACAGCTGGCACTTTGTCACTGGCTAGACCTTGCCACCTGGAGTGGCATTGTAGCCTCGTTACGCTGCCACATAATGCCAGCAACCTGAGTCAATCCTGACTTTTGTTACTGTTTGTGTATAGTTTACTCCGTGATTGTGTGAGTTTCCTCTGTGTGTTCTCTTGGTGTATTGGCCTTCATCAATCATGGAATTGAATTTAGGAGCTGAGAGGTTATGTTGCAGCTATATAAGACCCTGGTCAGACCACAATTGGAGCGCAGTGCTCAGTTCTGGTCGCCTCAATACAGGAAGGATGTGGAAGCCGTAGAAAGGGTGCAGAGGAGATTTACAAGGATGTTACCTGGATTGGGATGCATGCATTATGAGAATAGGTTGAGTGAACTCAGCCTTTTCTCTTGGAGCGACGGAGGATGACAGGTGACCTGTTAGAGGTGTATAAGATGATGAGAGGCATTGATTGTGTGGATAGTCAGAGGCTTTTTCCCAGGGCTGAAATGGTTGCCACAAAAGGACACAGGTTTAAGGTGCTGGGGAGTAGGTACAGGGGAGATGTCAGGGGTAAGTTTTTTACTCAGAGTGTGAGTGCGTGGAATGGGCTGCCAGCAACAGTGGTGGAGGCAGATACGATAGGGTCCTTTAAGAGACTTTTACATTTGTAGATAGGTACATGGAGCATAGTAAAATCGAGGGCTATAGGTAAGCCCAGTAATTTCTAAGGTAGAGACATGCTCAGCACAGCCCTGTGGGCTGAAGAGCCTGTATTGTGCTGTAGGTTTTCTATATTTCTGTGTTTCTAGTTCCTCAAACTTGCCAAATACTTGCATATAAGCAAGTTGTCCCTCGTGTGTAGTTGTGTGGTTGATTCAGGGAGAGTTATGGGGATATGGGGAAAATGGAGGACAATGAACATTAATGGGGGGCTACTCTCTGACATCCAAGCACTTCATGGGATGAAGTGGCCTTCTGTGAAACATGGAATTTAGAAATGATTAAAAGATGGTCGAAGAAAACATTTTGTTTCAGAAAATACTAGATTTAGCCAAAAGAAATAATATACAAGAACATGGAAGGAAAATAATTTCCCTGGCAATGACCTGTTTCTCTGTTTACTCATTGTTGGAATCAGTTGTATTTTACAGTTTTTATGAGATATTAGTTAAATTAATGCAAGACTAATATTGTGGCTTTAATCATATTTTCTTACTTACGGCTATAATTTGTAACTTAAGCTATTTTAATCTCTAACAAACTCATGCATTTTGCACCCCACAAACAAGAGAGAGTCTGCAGATGCTATAAATCCAAACAATATACACTAAATGCTGGAGGAACTCATCAAGATGGGCAGCATCTATGGAAGAGAGTGAACAGTCAATGTTCTGGGCTGAGACCCTTCATCAGAACTGCAGCAAAAATATGAGAAATCGTGTAAGAAGGTGGGGGGAGGGGAGGAAGAAATACAAGGTAATAGATGAAAGGTGAAGCTGGGAGGAGGGGAAGGGTGATGTAAATAGCTGGTCAGTAAATTGGTAAAAGATAAGGGGTTGAAGAATGGGGGAATCTGATAGGAGAAGACAAAAGACCATGGAAGAAAGGAAAGGAGGAGGAGCACCTGAGGTAGATGGTGGGCAGGTAAGGAGACAAGGTGAGAAAGGGAAAAGGGAAAGGGGAATGGTGAAGGAAAGAGGTGTGTCATTACTGGAAGTTGAAGAAATTGATGGTCATGCCATCAGGTTGGGGGCTGCCCAGACTGAATATAAGGTGTTGCTCTTCTAACCTGAGTGGGGCCTCATCACGACAGTAGAGAAGACAATGGACTGATGTGTTGGAATGGAAGTGGGAGGTGGAATTAAAATGGGTGGCCACTGGGAGATCCTGGATTTTCTGGCAGATGGAGTTTAGGTGCTCAGGGAAGTGGCCTCCAAATCTACTTCAGATCTCACTGATATACAGTCAGTCACACCAGGAGCGCTGGATACAGTAGATGACCCCAATAGACTTATAGGTTAAACGTCACCTCACCTGGAAGGACTGCTTGGGCTGACTGGTATTGAGGGAGGAGGTGTAGGGACAGGTGTAGCACTTGCTCCGCTTGCAGGGATAAGTGCCAGGAGGGAGATCAGTGGGTGATGGAGGTCACGTTTGGAGAAATCCCTGTGAAAAGCAGAAATTGAGGGGGAAGGGAAAGATGTGCTTGGTGGTGGGATCACATTGGAGATGGCAGAAGTACAGAGAATTACGTGCTGGATGTGTGTGGTAAACCATGTATATATGTTGTAACTCGGTTACCTGTCTGGACACACCCCTCTGCTGACTGCCCCTGTGGCTCCTCCCACAGAATCCTGTATAAAGGTGTTCGCCTTGCCCCTCCCCCTCAGTCCGGGGGCAGACACTCACTGTGGAGGTCGTATTGTACAGCAAATAAAAGCCTTTCAGTATTTTATCAAACCTCAGTCTTTTGGAGTAATTGAAGGTGCTTCAATTTTATTGGCTGTACGTTTTAAAACATGGAACAGGCTCTGAGACCGGAAAAATTAGACCTCAATCCGCAAACACCTGAAGCTGGAAACGCTTTCGAACTCTGGCTGGCCTGCTTCGAAGCGTATCTAGAGGAGATTAAAGCGACCGACCCCGTAGCGAAGCGCAGAGTTCTACTCTCCAGGGTCAGTCCACGGGTCTATTCGCTGATCAGAGACCAGCCGAACTACGACAGCGCAATGAACGCACTCAAAAGGCAATACCTGCGGCCGATAAACAGCGTCTATGCTCAGCACCGTTTAGCAACACGGCAACAACGCCCCGGGGAATCGAGTGCTGAGTTTGTCCAGGCCCTACGGACGCTCGTGCGAGCCTGCAATTGCCAGGAGCTGACAGCGGCGCAGCATGCAGAACTCATAGTGAGGGACGCCTTCGTCACGGGGACCAGGTCAGTGTACCGGCTGCTGGAAAAAGCCGATCTTACCCTAAATTCGGCGGTGGAGCTGGTTGATACGTTGGAGGCCGCTCTGCATAACTCCGAGGCTCTCCAGGCACGCGATCCCCTGATGGCCTCGTGGGTGCCGCAGACCCCGCAACCTGCCGGCGAATCGACCTCAGTTGCCGCCAGTCGTGAGTCCGCGAAGTGCTACTTCTGCGGACTGGAGAAGCACCCCCGGAAATGCTGCCCGGCCCGACAAGCTACCTGATCCAGCTGCGGAAAGAAGGGCAACTTCGCCAAGGTCTGTAAATCACAACCGCGAGCGGGATCAAGCAGCGCCGTGTGCGAGATGTGGGGGTCGCCATTTTCCCTGCCGCCATCTTCCCTGCACGCCGCCACCACGTGCGAGACATAGGGGCGGCCATCTTGGTCAGCGCCACCTCCCACCGCCTACGACCAACGGGTGCTCACGGGGCACCCCACCATGCCAGACCAAGACAGCGACCCCACCCTGGCTTCCGTGACCCTCGACCAAAGCGCTCCCCACCAGCTCGCAAGGTCAATGATGGACATCCTGGTGGAGGGGCACAGGACAAGCTGCCTGTTTGACACAGGCAGCACGGAGAGTTTTATCCACCCGGCCACGGTGCAGCATTGTAGACTCGTGATACGGCTGGTAAGTCGGAGGGTCACCATGACTTCGGGGTCGCATACAACAGACATCCGGGGGGGTTGTGTAGCGACACTAGTGGTGCAGGGCACAGAATATCGGGACTTTACGTTACTGGTCTTGCCTCAACTGTGTGCCCCTGTGCTGTTGGGGTTGGACTTCCAGAGCCACCTGAAAAGCGTGACAATGAAGTATGATGGGCCACTCCTGCCAATTACTGTCATAAATCCCCTGTTTTGTAGAGATATGTCACGTACCCCGCTACTGACCACACACACACACCGACCCGCACATCCCACCCAACACCATGCCAACTGCCACACTACCAACACCACTTGCGGCCTCTCCACCCTCAGGATCCCTCCCCCACCGCTGTTCGCCAACCTGATCCCTGACTGTAAACCTGTTGCAACTAAAAGCAGGAGGTACAGCACAGGGGACAGAGCTTTCATTAAGTCGGAGGTGCAGCGGCTGCTCAGGGAGGGGGTCACTGAGGTAAGCACGAGTCCTTGGAGGGTGCAGGTGGTGGTTGTTCGGAACGGGGAGAAGAATAGGATGGTCATGGATTATAGCCAGACCATCAATAGGTTCACGCAGCTCGACACGTACCCTCTGCCCCGCATCGCGGATATGGTCAATCAGATAGCACAGTACAAGGTGTACTCGACCATAGACCTAAAATCCGCTTACCATCAGCTCCCCATCCGCCGGGAGGACCGCCCTTACACTGCCTTCGAGGCGGACGGCAGGCTTTATCAATTCCTGCGCGTCCCCTTTGGTATCACGAATGGTGTATCTGTCTTCCAGAGGGCAATGGACCGGATGGTGGACCAGTGCCAACTGAAGGCCACGTTCCCGTATCTGGATAACATCACCATCTGCGGTCACGACCAGCAGGATCACGACAACAACCTCCAAAAATTTCTCCAAGCGGCCAAATCTTTCAACCTCACCTATAACAAGGACAAGTGTGTATTTCGGACCACCCGACTTGCTATCCTTGGGTGTGTCGTGGAAAATGGAGTCATTGGCCCTAACCCCGACCATATGCACCCCTTGTTGGAACTTCCTCTTCCCAACACCCTCAGAGCCCTCAAAAGGTGCCTGGGCTTCTTTTCATATTACGCCCAATGGGTCTCTAACTATGCAGACAAGGCCCGCCCCCTGGTCAAGTCCACCACATTCCCCCTCTCTGCCGAGGCCCACGCGGCCTTCAACCGCATAAAAGGGGACATTGCCAAAGCAGCAATGCATGCGGTGGATGAGGCCATTCCCTTCCAAGTAGAGAGTGACGCCTCCGACTTTGAGCTGGCTGCTACCCTCAACCAGGCGGGAAGACCAGTGGCGTTCTTCTCCCATACTCTTCAAGGCCCTGAACTTCGGCACTCTGTGGTAGAGAAAGAGGCCCAGGCCATAGTGGAAGCTATAAGGCACTGGAGGCACTATCTTGCCGGCAAAAGGTTCACCCTGCTAACTGACCAGAGCTCAGTCGCATTCATGTTTAATAATCAGCAGCGGAGCAAAATCAAAAATGATAAAATTCTGAGGTGGGGAATCGAACTCTCCACCTACAACTATGACATCATGTACAGGCCTGGAAAGCTCAATGAGCCCTCCGATGCCCTATCCCGGGGAACATGCACCAGCGCGCAGATCGACCGGCTATACACCCTACATGTAGACCTTTGCCACCCGGGAGTCACCCGGCTTTTCCACTTCGCGAAAGCCCGGAACCTGCCTTACTCCCTTGAGGAGATCAGGATGATGACCAGGGACTGCCAAGTCTGCGCAGAGTGCAAACCGCACTTCTACCGACCCGAAAAGGCACAACTCATCAAGGCCACCCGCCCCTTTGAGCGACTGAGTGTTGACTTTAAGGGCCCCCTTCCCTCCACCAACCGCAATATGTACTTTCTTAACGTAATTGACGAGTACTTGCGGTTCCCCTTCGCCATCCCCTGCCCTGACACCACCAGCACGTCAGTTATAAAAGCCCTGCGCAAGCTCTTCACTCTGTTCAGATACCCATGCTATATCCACAGTGACAGAGGGTCCTCGTTTATGAGTGACGAGCTGCGCCAATATCTAATGGCTAGGGGAATTGCAACCAGTAGGACCACGAGCTATAATCCCCGGGGGAATGGACAGGTAGAGAAGGAGAATGGCACGGTGTGGAAAGCCACACTCTTAGCCCTCAGGTCAAAGGGACTGCCGGTCTCCCGCTGGCAGGAGGTCCTTCCCGAGGCACTCCACTCCATCCGCTCCCTGTTATGCACAGCCACCAATGCCACCCCTCATGAGCGGCTCTTTTCTTTTCCCAGAAAATCGACCACTGGAACCACCCTACCATCTTGGCTGACGTCCCCGGGGCCAGTGCTGCTCCGGAAATATGTGAGGAGCAATAAATACTCCCCGATAGTCGAGAGGGTTCACTTACTTCATGCAAACCCCCAGTATGCCTACGTGGTTTTACCTGATGGGTGGGAGGACACGGTCTCCATCCATGACCTGGCGCCCGCAGGAGCTCCGGGCCCCTACCCTGAACACTCCGTGGTGACTATTGACCCGTATCCACCAATGTATGTACCTACGAGACACCGTGCACCCCAAACCCTATACAGACACCACACGACACTCCCATACCGGGCGCGACGCACACACACGAGGGATTACCAACATCTAACGTGCTGGCACCTGAAGTCAGGCCTGAGCCAGCACAACCGCCATCGCCGATGCAATCACCACCGGTGCTATGTAAATCACAGCAACGGACTCGACCACCTGATAGACTTAACCTGTAAATATTGTCAGTCACTTCACCCCGCGGGACTCTTTTTAAAAAAAAGGAGGGGTGAATGTGGTAAACCATGTATATATGTTGTATCTCGGTTACCTGTCTGGACACACCCCTCTGCTGACTGCCCCTGTGGCTCCTCCCACAGAGTCCTGTATAAAGGTGTTCGCCTTTCCCCTCCCCCTCAGTCCGGGGGCAGACACTCACTGTGGAGGTCCTATTGTACAGCGAATAAAAGCTTCTCAGTATTTTACCAAACCTCAGTCTTTTGGAGTAATTGAAGGTGCTTCAATGTGAAGGCTATGGGGTGGTAGGTGAGGACAAAGAGGAACGCTATCCCTGATGGGGTGATCACAAATGAAATCTTCATTATTTACTCAAATTGAAATCTATGTAAGACTTCTATTCAAAAGCCATGTGTATCTGAATGATGACTGGACTGTCAGCTGTGTAACATGGGGGTGAAGCCTTCAGTCTTCTTGCAAAAATGGGTGAAGCTGTGATTACTTTCAAAACTGGTAATGATTTTAAATAAACATTTCTGACTTTTGAAACCTGTTCAAATTGATATATCTAATTTAAAATACATTTGGAAAATAGACTAACAAAATTATGAAAGCATAAAAATATAAAAAACAGAAATAATTAAAAGAATCACGGTAATAAACAAAGAGTTGCAAATTTCCTGGTTAATCCACAGGCCTGGAATTTCAAATCTACTGTCTGACTCAGAGGATTACCTGGGAGGGAGATCTCCAACATAATGCAGGGAAATCCCAGACTGTTTGCGTCCTGTGGATCGGCTCCACAGGGAGTCCACTGATGTGGATGACTGATCCATTGTATTCCCTTAGCCAGTCAGTATATCCTGGACTGAAAGCAAGACCACAAGTCTTGGATTTAATTCTGACTGAAAAGCTGAATAATGTTCATTTAGAAGCAGAGCCAAAGCAAGTAGGTTTCAGTTGAATATGCTTCTGTGTTTTCATCTATTCCACATCAATTTAAATGTTGTTCTCCCATTGTTCTTCTCAACAATTTTCTCTGAATCCAATGTTTTCTCTGCAGTCAAGTACATTCCTAGCCAATGCGGGTGAAGCCAATGACCACAAAATGATTAAGTGATGAACAAAGAAAGCCAATTAACAGGTCAATGAACTGTTGCGACAAGCTGAATTGTACCTACATAAATTTTGTCTGATCTTTTATTATTACCTTTCCCTTTTGCTCTTGTTGCGATCGCAGTCACAACCTAAAGTTAACATTATGGATTATGTTATCAGCAGTGAAGCAATGTTGCTCTTTTCTGACCTCAAAGAAAGAAACCAACAACCTCTGTAGTTTAGAAATAAGTGCAGTACATTTAATCGCTGAAGCAGCTTCCTGATTTACACTTTAAGCAATATTAAATAATTCCTGAAGTTGCTGTCACTTTCATGGTGTCATGACAGCAATTTCTGACAGTTTTATGTACTTTATACAGTGTACAGAAAACTAATACTTGATACTGAATGATGAGTGGGTGGAATTGATTGCAAAGATAATGGTTTCATTAACGGACTTAAGAGCCAAATTGCAATAATGCTCCTGTAGTATTTTTTTGCTTAATCCTTCTGTGAATGCTAGCTACATAACTTTGTCTGCACTTCTCAATGTTCTATTGATTGCAAAACTCTTTGGGTTAAATGGAAGTTGTGAAAGGCATTATAAGCTTTACTTCTTAACCTTACATAAAATTTTAAAGTTTTGACCTGATGAAATGCGTAAGTCTTTTGTTTATCGCAGTCATTCTTCAGTGAAATGCTCTGTATAACCTCCTCCCTCAGACTGAATGTTTCAGAAGTTCCTTCCAAACTCTTTCGGATTTACTCTGCAATAAGTTGATTTACATGCAATAGGAAGTCATTGAACTCAAACCGCTGAGAAGATCACTGGAGACCCTTGCCTCCGTATTTTTGACATTGCCGATGAAGGGCCTGCAGCACTGTTGAGGATGCCTACCATCCGTTCCACAACCTCTTTGACTAACTACCATCAGGAAGGTGGTAGAGAAGCATCGGGATTAGGACTTCCAGGCTGGTTAACAGCTTCTTCCCTCAGGCTGTGATACCAATGAGTATCCTGCCACCACTGAAGTCTTGTCACTAGAGCAGTGGGCTATTTACTGTTTCCCTGTGTTGCACACTTTGTGCATTTTCAATTATATTTTATTTAACTTAATTCTGGTAATATTTTTGTTATGTGCTGTATGTGATATATGTTTTGCGGGTGGCTCACGGTCTGGAGAAACGTTGTTTTGCTTGGTTGTATATATATATTCAGTCAGTATGACAATAAATTTGAACTTGATCTTGAACTTGAAAATTCTGCCCTGATTACATTAAGGAAACAATTCCAGAACCATGGAGGTTCAGAATTCCAGAGTCAGGAAAAACTATCAGTCACAATAAAGATGTCCACTCATGTGCTCCCTAGTGCAAGTTGTAGCGCTGCTTTCACATCCTGTGCAGTAAATTCCAATATGCTTTACAGCAAAGAAATTGTTTGTTCTCCCACAAAGAGCGATTATGGAAGCTTGCTATTATTCCAGCAAAATAATTTCATCCATTGGTATATCTACCAATAACGTAATTCAGTCATTTGATCTGTTGTCTAGATTAGGCTGCTTGTTTTAATAATTAAAAATGAATCTGTTATTTTTATGTTGTTGAGAACAATAAGATCTGATAAGGAGGAGATAATCTATTTTACTGAATATTGACTGAGGAAAAATAGTTACCAGACCACCAGAGAGATTTCTCCTGCTCTTCCTTGAGTGCTTCAGTTTAATATTCTGTCAGAGTGGGAGGATTGGGGTTCCCTCTCCTGGTTATGAAGACCATCTAGAAGTAAAAACTTCACCGCAGTCTGATGACTAAGAATACATAACAGCCAATGAAATATCAATAGACAGCAGCCAGTTTGCACACAACAAGATAAAACTGGGCTGATAATCTTTGTGCTGTTGGTCCAGAGATAAACATTGGGCTTATTATAAATCTTCGTTCTAATAGCTTAATTTCTATTCAACTGAGAAGGATAAACAAATCTCATTTAGATTACAGACTGCACTTTTAACAATATTTTATATCCTTGATAAAGCACAGATGTGCCAAACAGATTCTGTGCTTATCCCTGGATTGTGGTTTGACCCTGTAATTTTCTAACTGAGAATAAAGCCTGTTATCACTAATTGACTGTCAATACCTACACATAGGTAAAACCCATTGTGGGAAAATGCCAGATAATATATAATACCTATGAAAATGGAATATTTTACAGTCCAAAAATGAGTGTGCTCTATTACATTAGTTTCTGTCTTTAGAAATGGTGCCAGCGAACAATGTTGCAACGGCCCATGAAATGGTTTTATTTCACTTCTTTTACATTTTCTTTTCCTTTTCAATGTGGTACTGATAGTGTTGGAACCTGTGATCCACTGTTTGATGGTGCATTTTTCTGACTGATTGAGCGAGCTGGCACTTTGCTGTATTGTAGGAAGTTCTGGGAGGTGAGCAGCCTCAAGGCCAAGGAATTTAGAGACAGGACATGAGCCCATGATTGAGTCCATTTCTCACTGAACTTGTCAATCAAAATGTTGAGTAAGATTGAAATCATTGAGGCAAGTATGGAAGGAGAGCGAGTGATCAGCACTGTCTACCAGCCACTGCCGCCGGAGGAAGGTGCCTGTCTCTGATGGTCCCTCTCTCCCTCTCGCTTACTGCTCCCAAGGGAAGGTCCCTGCATTTGAATGGTCTGCATTCCTCCCTTGATTCTCTCAGGGGATGGTGCCGCTGTTCTGGGTCTGTGGTTTGTGGATTCGACTTTAGCTCCTTTTTCTGCTGCTATCTTGTTATCTTGGGCAGCTTTGAATTGGGACGGCCTACAGATAATAAACACTTGGCTACACTGAATATAGATTTTGTGTTTTAATATTCTGTATTTGTACTTGTTCGTTCTTGTTACTGTTTGTGCAATTTGTTTATTTTTGCCTTGGGGGGGTTTGATGTTCTTATTGACATTTGTGCAATTTGTTTTCTTTTGCATGTGGAATCCTGATGTTTTCGTTTGAATGGGTTCCATGTTTTTTTTTACTTTACAGAGAAGACAAATCTCAGGTTTGTAGACTGCATACATACTTTGTTAATAAATGTACTTTGAATCCTTTTAATTTAAACTGATCATGCAATTTATGTTGTTATCTCTGGTAATATAAGACTGTACAGCCAATATCAAGCCAAAAGGCATTGATGGACATAAGATTCTATTTCTCTGGTTGTGATCAATTTGAATCTTGCTAATTCTCATTGTGGAACCAGAGGGGAGATATGAAGATTTATTTTTCATTCACTGCTATCGAGAGTTGCTATCTGGTTAGCACTGCTTGAAAGGATGATAGAAGCAGCTTCAACGGTAAATCTCATAAGAGAATTGGATATATAATTCAAAAAGTAAAAAAATAAATAGGGACATGAAGCACAGTGGGACAAGCTGGGTAGTTCTTTTACACCAAGCTAGTTAAGAGATGATGGGCTGAACAATTGTGTTCTGTGCTATTAAATTTTATGTTTCTAGAAATATTTTATATTTAATACTGCATTGTATTAAATGCAGATATCACCATTTCTTCCACATACAAAATGTTGCTTGGGAAAACATAACAGCTGGTTCATAAAAAATGCTCTCTTTAATTTCATGGCCAGCTTCTAGAATTTCTTTTAACATGCTCTTATTGAATTTAACTGGTGTTCTAGTGATACAGTAATCTGATTTTTCAAGTATATATGCTGTAATATTTGCTTATGTAGAATTTGAAGCAGCATGTTAAATTAGTTAGATTACCAAACATCTTCTGCAAAATAAAACTTATATGACTTGTCAAAATTATTTAATTCCACAATTTCTTATTTCTCCTGTCACTCCATGGTTAAAAAAGATCTAAGTCATACAGTATTAATGCATTCTATCCAGCTCCCTTTCAAAGGTCCTACTAAACAGAAGTGACTTATAGGAATGAAATAGTTTATTCCACATGTCTGTTATCCTGACCAAGCTTCTTTTATCTATAGCTACCTCCTCTTCTGTGCCAGTTCCTTATGACACTCAATTCTTCCAGTTTTCAAATAATTATCTATCATCACATTAAGTATATCTAATGATCTGGCCTCCACCATCCTCTGGGGCAGAGAATTCCAGAGATTCATCCCATAAGAGAAGATATTTCTACTTACCTTAGTTTAAAATATCTGGCTTTTTATTTTGTCCACCATGGCTCCTTGTTTGTGGCTCTCCACTAGTGGAAACAGCTTAACATCAACCCTATCAAAGTTCCTTAGGATTCCAAACATTTAAGCAAGTTTGCCCCTCATTCTTCTAAACATCAGGGAATACAGACCCAAATATACTGTATAGTCCCTCTAAGCAGGACAACCCTCCCATCCCAGGAAATAACAGTGGTGAATTTCTTCTGGACTGTTTTTGATGCTACTCACTGTTGCTTGCTCTGGAGAGTAAATTCATCATGAGTGGACACCCACATGGTATCTACTGCAGTGATGGAGGCATGGGGCACTGCAGACACTCTTCATCTGAACTGAATGACTGTCCAGTGCTCTTCAGATACTGCTCAACCACTGAATTCCCCCAGCATCTTGTTTAATACCTTACAGAGACCATAGGCAGGCTACTCACATCTTGAAATCATCTATGGAAGATTGTGACCAATACCAGAAGCAAACACATGTTCACAGTTTCACAATGCTGGGCTGCCGCATATGTCTCCTCTTACGCTCTTAGACTCCACTGATGAGCTGAATACTCTGGTTTGATTGACATAGATGTCTACTCATTAATATGGGCAATCAATGGAAGCCTAGAGCTTACCCCTTTTCAGTGGTTCCCAGTGCTGTAAAGTATTACCCTCCACACATCTATCAAGATACAGTGGCACACAGAGATCTGAGCAAGCTGTCAATATCTCTCACCTTCCAACACTCTGAGCATACAATTCCAATTTGCTTCTGTTTTCAAAGATCCTCTCTGCAGCTTGCTTCAGAAATTTCAAGAACAGAAACTGAACAAAGTCTGAACTGAAAATATTGTTGGATATAAGCAGCTCATTCATGGCCCTGTGCATGCTGCAAACGACATCACCAGTTCTTAAGAGGCTCCAAATAAGAGATGGGCAATGTAGCTACTTAATGTATAAATGGCATATCAAATTTTCCTCTGCCCGTGAAAATGATAAACTGGATTAAACAATGGATTGTTTTATCACATCTAGCTATTCATATAAATTCACCGGACATAATCTTTGAAATGTCTTTGAGGAACCTCAGTACATCTCTGTAAGAAGCTTGTACATTCTCCTCGTGTGGATGTGGGTTTCCTGTGGTGCTCCAGTTTCATCCCACAGTCCAATAACCTACAAGTTAGTAGGATAATTGTCATTGTAATTGCCCTGTGATTAGGTTAAGGTTAAATCAGTGGTTTGCTGGGCAACGCAGCTTGGTGGGCCAGAAGACCCTGTTTCACACTCTATAAATAAATAAATAAATAAACCTCAAACTCATATTATGAGGGTCAGCAACTGAGTGATATTACATGGAAATGAGTCCTTTGATCCCCAAGTCTGAGCTGGTCATGGAGCACCCAAAGACACTAATCTCATTATAGTCTTTCCACAGTCCCATCAACTCCCTCCTGACTCTGCCACGTACCAACATAACAGAGGCAATTTTAAGCGCCAGTTACCCTACAGACCCACACATCTTTAGATTGTGGAATGAAACCGGAGTACCCTGAGGAAATCCACATGGTTACAAAGAAAATGTGAGAACTCCATTCAGAAAACACCAGGGGTTGGGTTACTTGAGCTGTGAGACAGTGTTTACTCAGCCATGCTCTGGCTGAGGGCTGGCATGGACAATATGGGATGAATATCCTCATTTTTTTCCTGTACCATTTTACGATACAAAGGAAAAGGAAGAGGCAGCAGAAAAAAAAAGGAGATACCATTGGGAGTTACACAAAAAAAAACCCAGATGCAACTCAAAAGCAATGCAAAGAGGAAGAACAGTGAGGTGGAGCATTGCATTGCTGGAGTGTTCTGATTGAGTTTTACATCTTCAGAGTGGAATGAGAGCACCAAGTGCAGCAGTCTCACATTCATCATCCAGTCAGATATCTCTTTTATAATAAAGTTCAAACAGGAAACAAAAGCCAGGAAATGGGTTGGAAAAAAAAGCTTAATTTAAGTGCTGTGATTTAGAGAACTTCATAAAACAAGTGGTTGACTTATTATTGTCTATTCCACAAAGACAAGATTTATCCTAGAATATTGGTTAAATGCAGGCAATGTGAAACCACTCTCATGGACGTGAAATGCTAAAAATAATTTATCAAAGTGACTTATGCCACTAATTCCAAGAAGGGATCAATGGCAGAGACACATTTTAACTGTTATGTAAGGGCCACTGCATAGTGCAAGAGAAAACTTTACACGTGAGAAGCATGTCTCATTACAGTTAAATGATCAGTTTGCAATTATATGAATAAGTATACTGCTGTCCATGTTGGGTTTTAGACAGTTTTTCTCTGAACTTTCAGTATTTTCCAACATGCAAGGTGCCATAGACATCTTTTTGAAAATGCATTGTCAACAGAGCATGAGGCTGTGCATTTGACCAAAGCAGGGGCTTGGAGCAAAGAGGAAAAGAGGCCCTGCACCTTCTCCACCTGTATTTGTGCAAACTTGATGCAATAAGTACTTAGAATGCCTTCTGTGTTTCTGGCATTAGCACAAATTGATGCAAAAAGAAATTTAGTGAAGACTAAATGAAAGTATGAATAACAAGGGCCAATTCATGGCAATGTAGGATTAGAGTACGTGGTATGCATCCTTTCATCTGCCTCACAGGATGATGAAATGGGGTTAGTGCATTTGGGTGCTCAATGGCTGGCTGAAACTTGGAAAAGTGATTTGAGAGTTTAGTATGGAAGGGACAGAGTATTGGTTCCGTTTTCTCTGGAGCTTGTTCACATCTGATGAAGAAATGCATGGCTCAAGTGAGTTTGGTGTGAATGAATGCTCACCTTTGACCATACCAACACAATTCTGATGCACAATGTGAACTCTAGTAGACTGTTATATGAAGATCTTCAGAACAAATAACACCTAATAGATTTGCTGCCTCTTAGACAATGGAGAGAGACAGGCAGAATGCTAATCAGAACAGCAACAAGCATGTAGATCTACAGAAAGTTGCTCAGCATATGAATAGCATATGGTAAAGTCAAGTCAAAATCTAAGCAATATTCTTGAACACGTTCAAAAGAGCAGGCCATGTGAGATTTTGTATTGAAGACCAAGCCTGATGTGGTCATCAATCTAAAGCCGCATAAACATGAAAGCTTCTGCAATCTTAGTTTTAAATGAGTCTCACTTCAATGTGATGAGACCGAGTGCAAGCAAACTGGGAAATCTGATTAAAACAAAATAATCCACAGGAGCAGCAGTAGCTACGAGCCCTCTTGACTGAAGCATCATTCAAAAATATTGTAGTTTATTTATCATTTACTTTAATGCCACGCTCTTGCACTGACTCCTTATCACTGATTCCTTTAACCTTAGAATGTTTGCCTTGGATGGGATTACTAACTGAATCTCCACAGTCCTTCCTGGTATCAAAGAATTTCTACCCGATGGGTGAAGAAACTTATTCTTACCTCAGTCCTCAATGTCCACCTCCTTATTCTTGAAGCTGTGGTTCCTGGTTTTAGCCACCTCAGCCTGGTGAATTCTCATCTCTGCATCTACCATCCTTTCTGCAATTAGTGGGGTTACAGTTGCCATTTTCGAGGCTATGGGCGTTATTGCAGAATGTGTGGAATGTTGTAATTTGACAACAAGTACATCCAGTGATCTCTAACACTATTTCTTCAATACATTGGAAAATAGCTCACTGTGTCCTTACTGAAATTCAGGCAGAAATGTTGCATCTGGTCACAGAATCTCATTGATAAGCAGGTCAGGCTCACGGGGCTTCTCTGATTCTAGTCTTCCTTTGTTCCTAAGTTTTCCTTTCTTAAATGTACACACAGTATTTTGATAATTTGAAATTTTATATTGAAATGAACCTTAACATCGTGCAGCATTTTGCATTTATCAATTAGGTGTGTTTAATATGAAAAAAAGAGGTTGTAGTTAGATAGCATCTCATGTTGTACAAATTCACTTTGGAAGAATTTCAAATTGCCAGCAGCCACAGCTGACTTGCAAGCAAGTTCACACATAAAGTATGTGTTAAATGGCATTAATATTGGCTGGGGAGAAAGGCCCTGTTCCTCAAAATCATGTATTGGGAATTTTTTATGGTCATTTGAGAGATCAGATAGTGTCTCAGATTAAATTCCAATACTGGCCGGGATTTTGCACTCAAAATTCCTGGGGTGCTACTTGAAAGTACAATAACATGACTTGGAAGCGCTGAGCTACTACCAACACAAAAAGGACAAAAATACTTGTGTTAAGACTATAGTGAACATGCAGTTAATTAGCTGGTCCTTTCATGTTCAAAGCTTTCACTTAACCTTGTATCACTGACAAAGATTTCAGTCAGGAGAGATTAACACCAAAGCAGACAAGAAAGGAATGAAGCTACCTCTCGTAAGCTTCCAGGAGTTTGCTTAATTGGTCTGTGGCTATGTTCTACTTGGAAACTGAGATTCTGAATTTACAGGGCATGAATAATGCAAGTAATATTGATCATGTACAGAGTCCATAATATGTATATAATGCTCAGGGTATAAATAAGTAATAAAAAGTAGAAACCACATACGATGTGGGAATGGCACATAATATTGATAATAGACACGGTGCTGAATAATATGCATAATATTGATAATATGCATGATACTGCTGGCATACATAACATTGATTGCCTGCAGGTTATTTAAGTGCAGACTATTGAGGCAGCATTGAGTTTTAATAGTCAGAGTATGGCTGATGTCCATAATATCAACAGATAAGGTGTTCATTATGGGAAATACACAGATTGTTGATTGTGGCTGACTATGGAAAGACGAATCTCAGGGTTATATACTGCATACATACCTTGATATTAAATAGACTTTGCATATCTTGATTTGAAGAACACCACTGACTGCAACATTATATTGATAATGTACAGATTTTGGTGACTGTACAGAATATGGAAAGTGTGCAGGATGTAAAAACTATTCACAAAAATATTGATAAATTTGTTTAAAAATGGTCAGAAAATGGAAAGACTCATCAGAAGAAAGAAAAAAATCAATAAAAGCTAAGGATGTGGAAATAGATGCAGAATGTGGAAATTGTATGCAGGAACTTAAAAATATACAGTAGTCCAAACATTTGCAGGGAAGTGCTGAGATTTGCAGTATTTCTCCATATATCTCTGAGCAACTGCAGAATTTCTCCATGAATCTGGAAGCCTGAATGTTGCAGTCAATGGTGTTCTTCAAATCAAGATATTCAAAGATTCAAAGTACATTTAACATCAAAGTATGTATGTAGTATACAACTCTGAGATTCATCTTTCCACAATCAGCCACAAAGCAAAGAAAGAAAACTGTGGAACCTGTTCAAAGATAGACATCAAACCCCCAACACACAAAGAAAAACAAATTCTGCAATGGCAACAAGAAAACGAGTGATAAACATATAATATAAAACACAAAGTTGTAAGAGTCCAGGCAGACTTAGTTCTGCTAAGTGTTCATTCTCTGCAGGCTGCCCCGATTCAAAATTGCCCAAAATAGCAACAAAAAAAGGGACCACCAGAAACATATCATAACGTGAACTAGAGGCCAATCTACAAGCCATGTAGTTTAAACCTTGCCCAAGACCCAAATCCTCTGACAGTATCAAAGGAGAGAGAGAGACCATCCAAAGGCAAGGACCTTCCTCCAGGAGTACAAAGAGAGAGGGAGAGAAAGACCATCACATGCAGACAACTTCCTTCGTCAGCAATATGTAAGAGGCTGGTAGATGAAATTGAAACCCCCTCACCTCGATGTTTTCAATCTTCCTTGGTGCTTTATCAGCAAGATCAGTGAGAAATGGAGTCGATCCTCGGCTTGTGCTCCATCTCCAGGCTTCTTGGCCTTGATGCCACACACCTCATGAAACAACTTCAGAGACAGCAAAGTGCCAGATCGCACGATTGGCCCGAAAACATACCACCAAATGTAGATCATAGGCTCCAACAGTAGCAGAACCACAATTGAAAGAAAAAGAAGACTAAAAGAAGTGAAAGAAATAGTTTTGTGAACTGTCTGGAGGATGTTACCTTTGTTTGTGTTGTATAGGGCGATTATCACAATATCCTGATCAACATTCATTTATTTATTTTTATCAAGATACAATGCAAAACAGACCCTTCCAGCTCTTTGAGCCACACCCCCAGTAACCCCTGGTTAATGTTAGCCTAATCATGGGACAATTTACAATGACCAATCAACCTACTAACTGGTACGTATTTGGACTGTGGGGCGAAACTGGAACACCAATGCATTCAATGGGGAGGACGTACAGATTCTTTACGGATTACCTCTGTACTGAACTTTGAACTCTGACACCCCAAGCAGCAATAGTGTTCTGCCCCACTATGTTATGTTACCATGGCGTCCCCACATGCATCAACTTAGAACTGATGCTGTCATCATATATTCCGCCAGAGAGCAACAGAATCACAATCAGAGTCAGGTTTAATATCACTGACATATAGGAATTTTGTTGTTTTGAGGCACAAGTGCAGTGTAATACACACAAAAAAATGATAAGTTACTGTGGATACTCCCAAACACACCATTTATTCCTCGTGTGGAACACTGAGGGTGGATGAGTGTCCAATCACTTGGCTTGGGACACTTCAAAGGTTCAAAGTTTCATTTATTATGGAAGTATACAACTCTGAGATTCTTCTTTTCCATATAGCCATAAAATCAAGAAAAGGCATGGAAGTCAGTTCAGAGAGAAACAGCAAACCCACCCCACTGCACAAAAATAGAATGGCAACATGATTATTAACCCCCCCAACATCTTCCCCCCTGCATGAAACACAAGAACATCAACCCCAAAATCCCGCCCTCCTCACCCCAAAAAATTAACAAAAACACATTAAGATTATCAACTCCCTGCCCCGCACAAAACACAAGCATATTGACCCCCAAAACCTCCTCTACGCACACAAGAAAACTAACAAAAATGCAACAAGAATATCGAACCCCCAGACCCCCTGGTCCACACAAAACACAAGATCATTGACCCCCAAATCCAACTCCCCCTGCATGAAATACAATAAGAACACTGATCCCCAAATCCCCCTCCCCGCCCAAAATCAATGAGAAAGGATGGCGAAAACACACAATATAAAACCTTTAAGACCGAAAAAAAAATCCATAGTCCAAAATCCTTAATGCAGGAATCTCAGTAACATCCACCAGCATCAATTGAAAGAGAGAGACTTTGGCCACGATAGGCCACATAGGCTTCCTTTTCAGCAGCAGAACGATCCCACCAGCAATCGGAAGGCCGACGTCACTCATCCTCTGCATTCGCCTCGATGTTTCAATCTTCCTTGTCACCTTAATTGGCAAAATGGAGTAAAACATTGGCTCACACTCCACCTCGTCACTTACACTGAGTCCAGCAGTGTAGCTAGTGGCCAAGTACACCAGAGTTCATCCTTCAGCTTGTTTCCAATTTTTAAATTCCTATGTACAGGCATGAAGGTCAGATACAAGCTGATCTACCGTGAGGCCACTGGCACCACAGCTCGAGGGAACAGCCAGCAAAAGACAGGTGCAACTTTCTGCCGCCAATAATATGATGCCTTGTCCCACATTCCAGTTGACGGAGCAGGCCCACAACCTCTGTCAGTGTGTCTGTGTCACTGCCGTTTGACCTCTCACTGTAGTTAGTTGGCAGTGATCCACAGCATTAGCAGAGAGTGTGAACCTTTCCCATGTGAATTGTTTAAAGTAACTGATACAAACAGGATGTGACAGAACAGTGAAGTTTCACAGTTACTTTAAAATGCCCACCATCACCAGATAATACTTCGGGAATGTGTGCTTCAAGCGTTTAGAGCTGCAACTGAACTTAGATGCTTGCACTTGGACCAGAATAAATCCCAGGTTTATATGGGATTTATCCCAGGTATGTCATGGTACACCTGTATGATAGAATTGGCAAGGTGGCAAGTTTGTTGATTTGCCTACTTGTTTGAAAGTTATGCCTTTCGGTGCCATGCATTCCTGATTTTAGTTTCCTTTTGGACAAGCCAGCCAAGCATGAGGAGGCCTTGTGGATTTGTACAAACTAAGATGCAAGTGCATCTTTAAGATCTTCACTAGATTCTTACTTCCTTGAAGATTGCTGATCTGCATACTGAGAATTAAGTGGAAACACATTCCCTTTGGTACCCAGCAGTGCCTGAGCTGCCTCTGGGGCAGCCACTGTTACCAGAATTCTTGCCCTTGCAAAACAGATACTGTGTTGGCATTAAAATATTCAGCCAGCAATGTGGGTTTTTGGTTGCAGACGCTGGGCCAAAACCTATCTACATTTTGAGTAGGCCCCATTTTCAAGTAGAGACAATAGCACAGAACAAAGTTTACATTTATTAATTTTAAAAAAGAGAGAAAGAGTAAGTGGTTCAGTTTGATAACTTTGATCACAACAGGTTAAAGTTGGAAATGGAGCATGTTTTATGTTGCAGTGAAGGGGAGGAGATAGACATCATGAAAAGAGAAATGGTTAAAGAAATGATAAAAATGATGGGGCAGCAGAGTAGCATGGTGGTTAGCACAATGTTTTATGTTTTACAGTACCAGTGATCCTAGTTGAATTGCTGCTGTTGCCTGTAACGAGGTTGTACATTCTCCCAGAGATTGCATGGGTTTTCTCCAGGTCCTTGGGGTACTCTGGTTTCCTCTCACATAGCTTGGTAGGTTAATTGGCCATTATAAATTGTCCTGTGATTAGACTAGAATTAACTCAGGGGATTGCTGGGCAGCGTGGCTGAAGGGCCGGAAAGGCTTACTCCGCACTGTATCTCAATCAATCGATACATAGCTATAAATGTGATGGTGCTGTTGACTGAGATAGAGTGTTGAAGACTTGCCAATTGCAGCTGGTCTGTCAGAAGATAGATGGAAGGACAGAAGGAGATGAATGAAAGGAGGGAGAGAGAAACTGTGCTGGAACAATGAGATACAAAACTCTGGAGAAGCTTTCCAGCAAAAATAAAGAGGTCTTGATGGGCTGAACACGGGGCATAATCTTGAGCGTAGGCACTATTCTCAAAACGAATGATAAACTACCAATCTTTCAAGCCCCTCACTCTGAGAAAGTGAGTCCAGGAAGTGATTTTGAAAGAAATACATCATAGTGTCAACACTTGTGTAATGGGGGAATTGTTGGGGTTGAGGGTGGTGGTGGTGGGGGGGGTAACAGGGTGGTTCTGTTGCAAGTCAGCTTCATACTTAATGCTAAGTAACAATATAGCCGAGATGGGCACACTGCATCTATCAGACATGTTAAAGTCTGCATTGTTTGTGCTTTATACTGCATCCTCTGTCCCATTGTGCTGATCCATCTGACCCGCCTGACTGATTTTCCTCTCAGTTCTCATTAGAGCGCACAAGGTGCATCTACTGTTAGCTGCAGGGTGCAGCCCACACCAGAAAATGCCTGTCACAAAGCAGCGGGTATATGTGACCTGCCACTGGGATCAGCAGGCAGTGGGAGACAGGCGAGCCACTGTTTTGAAGCTCTTAAAAGTCAAAATCGTAAGAGCAGACTGCTGTGTCTTCTAGCAATGAAGACACAGCAGTCTGCAATGACTGACTGAAACAGCTGATAAAGCAATTACTAAAAATCCAACAGGGAGTGGAAAGAAATAATGCTGGGACTGGAGGAAAGTCCTTATCATTAATTCATTTTTTAAGGGAGCTGGTACTGTGAATGAGCCCAAAATTTACTGTCCATGCCCCCCATGCCCTACTGTCCTTAAGATGGTGAGAAGGTGATGTAGAGCCATTTACCTGAATCACATAATCTTTTAATTTAAAAAATAAACTTGTTCATTATATATATATATCTACATACAGTGCATAAATATGCAAAGGAATAACCACTGCAAAACTTTTTATATTCTTTGTATCATATGGTCGATATGTTTAGTAGTCACACATTTTTGATCCAGAGCACCATTTACACTCATGTGACTCCCAAGGTGAAACAGCCTTTCAGAGTTTGAGCAGATTCACCAACTGACTTCGCTCTTGCATGTGACGGAGCAAAAAGAGCATAGAATGTGGTCCTTTTCCACAGAGCCTTAACATCGGCTGCTCCGTGTTTCAGTGCATCAGTCAGCACATTCTCCTGCAGCCTGGAATGTGCCAGCCAGCAGCATTCCCTTACAGACTTCTCAATGTGCTGGAAGATCATCAAGTTTCGGGCAGAGCAAAGATTGTCTTTCACCGGGTTGATATAATCTTCCAGTAGCACATGATGTCTTGTTCAGTCTGTGATCCTGGCAGCAGCTCATAGATCAGAGAATCCTCTGCTACTCAGCTGCTCAGGATACATTTTGACAAGGGCCCTTGCATCCTTCTCCACACCCTCTTCGCAAATGTTCAAGCTGCGGAGAGGTGAGTGACCACGACCTCCCCTCTGCAGCCACCCTGAGGGCAGCATGCATTTGGCAGATACTTTTTACAGAAAGCATCTGACTTGAAGGGCACCTTTAACCCCAAGCCAAGCAAGATCTTGGTGCTTGTTGGTCAGCTGTGGTGATGAGGTATTCTGCCAGATGACAGTTTACTCAAAAGTTCATGACACAGTATCCATAGAGTCTACATCCTGCAGTATCTTCAGGCTATTCTGTGCTGACCACTGCCTTTTGTACTTAAGTTCAAAGGTGTTTGCTTGGAAGAAGAATTCTGTAAACAACAGTTAGCATCCTTGGAGTGTTGTTAGCAATGAAGCCAGACCTACCGTCCGTAACCTCAACATGCAGGAACACTTGGTGCCCAGGTACTTTGGTGCCACGTACAGCCTGATACAGCTCCACTCCAGCTCCAGTTCTGGTGATAGTGAAGGAATGGTGACAAATTTCAAAGTCAGGGTATTAGGATGAAAAACCTCACGAGGTTGTCACCTGTTGCTCCTATGGCCTTTGACCTGCTAGATGGTAGACATTGTAGGTTTTTCAAAATAATATTTGTTGTGTCTATGCACAACTACCTGTCAATTGACTAAAAGCATGCACACAGGAGACAGCTTTAACTGGTGTATTTATATTGCAGCGAGAGACAATGAGCATGCGTAGACAACAGCACACGTGCAGACAACAGAACAATACCTTGTGCTAAGGGGGGGGGGTGTCATTGCTCTAAAAGAAATAGATCCATACATTACACTTTCTCTCCTTTAGATTAATACAACATAAATGTACAAAACATTCAATTTCCCTTTAATGAACCCATATTCCATATAAACATGCACTTACAATAATAGTCCTTAACTAACTTAACAGTTCTAAAGGTTCAGTGTTTTAGGTGTCACTTTGTTTCTTTCAGTATAGTGCCTTTGGACCTGTGGAATGGCATCCGATTTGGCACAGGTCTTGTCTAAGATAAAGTTCTTGATTTCCGGTGTCACGTTGCTGTCAATGACATGATCAATACTCAGAGGTAAGTCCGGTGACTATAATGTATTCGCCTTGTTGGATGCAGTTGACTCAGGTATGCTCTTCGGTTGAGCTTCCAGTATTTGGTCCACATGACATCTCCATGTCTGATCTCCAACATCCACTGTGTACATCAGTGGTCCATTTCTTGTAGCTATCCTACCGAGTGTCCACTTGCCTTCTCGGTAATCATGAGCTAGGATTTCCTGTCCAAACTCAAAGCTCCTTGCTGATTCACTTGGCAACTGGCTAAATTGTTTATTCTTCACTTCCCTCCATAGGTTTCAAATTCCGGCTCATGAACAGCATTGCAAGTGTTTAATTTGTCATCACATGAAAGAAGTTCCGATACACAAAAAGGAAGTTTTCTACCTTGTGCTGTAGGGAAATGTCCTCCTTATCCATTGCCTTAATGGATTTCTTGAAGGTTTGGATAAACCTTTCAGCTAAACCTATTTGTTGCTGGGTGGTGAGGAGCTGACTTGAAATGTCTGATGCCATTTTTCTTCATGAACTGTCAGAATTCTTCTGACATGTATTGTGGTCCGATGTTACTCACAATTTGTTCTGGAAAGCCATTTCTGCTGAAGACAGACCTCAGGGCAGAGACAGTCTTTGCTGAGGTGGTTGATTTTATCGGTAATGAATATCTACAGCAATCAGGAACATGGAGTCCATGAATGGCCTAGCAAAGTCAATATGTACTCTTTGTTATGGTGAAAACAGCCACTCCATGGGTGTAACGCTGCATGTAGGGGTGCATTTTGAAATATTTGGCATCCCGAACAGCTTTAGGCCATGTCCTCGATCTGTTTATCTATTTTCTTCTCAAACACTTTCTGATTAGGCCTTGATTGAGTGCCAGTCAAGTTGGATTTTTCTCAACCATTCGTGTCTGAAAAGTGCTGGCCCTCCACTTCTCAATAAATAAAGCTGTAACTGTTGTGTTTGGGCTCCATACATCACATTTACTTTCAGTTTCGCTTTGGGAGACATTTTTTTGCCTGTGTAAATCTTTAGCATCACTGAGGTCTTCCGCAATGGTATCTTAGAAAACAGTCTGTTGTAGACAGCCTTTGGAATTATGGACAAAGCTGACCCTGTATCCAGCTCCATTTTCAATTTCACACCAGACACATCTATTACAATCCAGATGATTTTGTGATCTGCTTCAGTTACACTATGCAGTTCTAGGCATGACAGTTCACTTTTGTCAGACTCTATGTTGCCTGATTCTGTTTTATATTTGATAACTTTGTGCTTTTGCTTAGTTTTGTGTTTGAGATTTTTCACTTGGTTGTGCTTTTTGACTGCCTCACACATTCTCTCTTTGTGACCTTGTATGTGACACTTTCTTGCAGACTTTTTCTTTGAACCAACAGTCATTTGCATCATGGGCAATTTTGCCACGTCGATAACATCTCTGGCATTTTGCACCATTCAGGAACAATTCATGCATTTCACAGTCTAACCTCCTTTTCAGTAGTTCTGCTGCATCCTTTGCTGCAGTCTCTAATGGTATTGCAATGGTCAAACCCCATTCTAAGGTTAAGTTTGTTTCTGCTAGAAGGCTTGTTTGAGTGCTTTGACTATGCATGCCACATACAAGCTTGTTCCTTAATGCATCAGAAAGTCCATCTCCCTCGTCACAGTGCTGGGAAAGTTTGCATAGTTCTGCAATGTATTCAGAAAGGCTTTTATCTTTTGATTGGGTCCTTTTGTAAAATCTAAATCTCTCAGCCATTACCAGCAGTTTAGGGCTCAAGTGGTTTTGTAAAGTTGTAACAATTTCATCAAACGTCTTGCTTGCTGGTTTTTCAGGGGTTACTAGGTTGTGTAAGAGCCTATGCATCCTTGCACCCATTAAGCTAGGAAGTGTAGGGGCTTTCTTTTGCTCCTCCATGTTGATCCCTTTACAATACAGTTCAACCCTCTCAATGGGGAACTCCCAGGCTTCATTAGTACTATCAAATTCGTCAACTTTCCAGACTGATGCCATCAGCAAGTTACTTTCACTTTAAATTCAGCACGTCTTTCACTGTTATTCACGCATTCCTTCGACTTTCTTGTGCTGTTTAACTCTCACTGTTTCATCCCGTAAATGTCTGTTGATACAGTCGGTGATAGTCTCTGACATTTGTCCTCATCACCAATTTGTTGTGTCTGTGCACAACAACATATCAATTAAATAAAAGCATGCATGCAGGAGATGGCTTTAACTGGTGTATTCACACTGCAGAGAGAGAGAACAAAGCACGTGTGTAGAGAGCAGCACATGCACAGACAATAGATCAATATGTAGTGCTCACGGGGTGGGGCGGGCTGGTGGTCATTGCTCAAAAAGAAATAGAGGCATACATTAAAATATTGGTGAATTCAATCATATTGTAGTAGAAGAATTTCCTACTGGGAGTGGAAGGAAATAACATCAGGAAGATTAGCTGTACTCTTAATTCTATTAAAGTGAAATTAATTGAAAAACAGGTCAATCATGATTGCAGTGGCTTTCAACTGGAAAATAAGTTTTTGCCATTAACATGTTCTGTAACTGTTCTTTCTGTTTCCCATTATTGCGTGTCTTCATTCTCCTGGGGTCACTGTGATTTTGTCCTGATCCAACATAAGCATCCTCACTGCTTTAGGAGCCATTCCCTTCTGCCACCGAAGTGTCTTCCTCAGTGTTCAGAGGTTTTCTGTATACCTAAACCTACCCTAATATCTGCTCTAATATCCACTTACACCTCTTGCTAAAACTCAATTATACATTTAGGAACATACCTGCACATTAAAGTGGTTCTACAAATGCAAAGTTTTTTCCTTTATTGGGAGATATACAATTTCAGTACTCCCACATCTCACTACTCAGTATATGCTACTATGAACAATCAACCCTGATTCAATTGCTCAAATTGCACACTCTTTCCCCCAAACCCTCTGCCTCTCTCAAACTCATCCAAACCCAGCAACTTCTTTATGTCAGAATTCAAATCAACCCAATTCTATGCAATTCTGGCACAGAGTGAACATGTCCTTAGATAAGCCATGGTACTTTCAACACTAATGCCCCTCTTCTGGAAGTACAGAAATTCATAATGTGCTTTATTGTCCATTTACTGAAATATTGTATTCCATCTCTAAGAATTACCAGTTAATTTCCCATTAGTTTAATCTCTGAGTCATGCTGTGTAGATCAGATTCCTGTTAATATACTGCAGATCATTTGCGGGAAAGAGCTGCTTCTCTCAAGACAGTGAGGTACAGGAAATCTTTACATTGAAACAAGGCTATCTTTAGGGATCAAGCTCGAGACATCACACACCTTAAGCTCCTCTACAAATGAAAGAATATTCACTCAATACTTGTAGCTTTTTAAATGTATCTAAAATTGAAAGGCTTATCATTACCTACAAGATATCCTCATGTCTTCCTCTGTTCACCTCACTGTCAGAGCACTTAGTAAACCAAAAGAAAACAAAAGCCTCGTTAATCTGCAACTAATCAGATTATTGATTTCAAGAAAACAAAACAATCAGGGCTGCTGGTTTTAAATCAATGGACATTAATACTTCAGCATGACTGAATACATGGCTCCATTTTAAATCAGGGTCAAAAGGTTACAATTTCTAATCCCACTGCAGAGACCACAGCACAAAAATCTGGGCTGGTGCTCAAGTACAGTATTGAAAGAGGACAGTGAGCTCAAATGTATAATCTTTCAGATTTAAGAGGCTTTGTTTACCCTGACAAGGGGATTTAAAATACCTCATTGCATGATTACAAAATAGTGTGGGGGAGTTAACCATGAAATCCTGACCAATATAATTCCTACAAACAAACAAACAAAAAAACATAAACAGATTAACTAGCCATTTTCAGATTAATTATGGAGCTCTTACATGGATTATTTATGCAAAGTTTATGGATCTGACAGGGCATTTTCATCCATGAAGGAAGAGAAAATGGACCAAAATCCTTCACCAGAATTGGACTGGACAGCTTCATTTCAGTGGAGGGGAATGACTACAAGGGACTTTGCTGAGTGCTAGTTGATTTATTTAATGTGTTTTATTTTTATTTTTAAGAAATAAATATTGTTTGCTTTGTTTTAGTTCTTTGATATTTTTTGAAATGTTGAAGTTCACAATTCAAAGTAAATTTATTATCAAAGTACATATATTGTATGTTACCATATACAACCCTCAGTTTCATTTTCTCGTGTGCATTCTCAATAAATCCAATAACCATAATATAATCAGTGAAAGACTGCACGGACTTGGCATTCAACCAGTGTGCAAAAGACAACAAACTATGCAAATACATAAATATCGAGAACATGAGATGAAGAATCCTTGAATGTGAGTCCATAGGTTGTGGGAACATTTCAGTGATGGGGCAAGTGAAGTAGAGTGAAGTTATCCCCTTTAGTTCAAGAGCTTGATGGTTGAGGAGTAATTACTGGTCCTGAACCTGGTGGTGTGAGTCCTGAGGCTCCCATACTATTTTACCCCAATGGCAGCAACAAGAAGAGAACATGACTGGGTTGGTGGGGGTCCCTGATGATAGAAGCTACTTTCCTGTGACATCACACCATGTAGACGTGCTCATTGGTGTTGAGGACTTTACATGCAGTGCACTGGGCTGTATCCACTACCTTTTGTAAGATTTTCTGTTCAAGGGCATTGTGTTTTTCATTCCAGGCTGTGATTCTGATACCCTTCACTACAGATAGAAACCATAGAAACATCTTGGCTAAGCCGAACCATTTTTCTGCCTAGTTCCACTGACCTGCACCTGGACCATATCCCTCCATACACCTCTCATCCATGTACTTGTTCAAGTTTTTCTTAAATGTTAAAAGTGAGCCCGCATTTACCACTTTATCTGGCAGCTCATTCCACACTCTCACCACTCTCTGTGTGAAGAACTCCCCCCCTCAATGTTCCTTTTAAACTTTTCCCCCTTCACCCTTAACCCATGTCCTCTGTTTTTTTTTCCCTAGCCTCTGTAGAAAAAGCCTGCTTGCATTCACTCTATCTATACCCATCATAATTTTATATACCTCTATCAAATCTCCCCTCATTATTCTACGCTCCAGGGAATAAAGTCCTAACCTATTCAACCTTTCTCTGTAACTCAGTTTCTAAGTCTCGGCGACATCCTTGTAAACCTTCTCTGCACTCTTTCAACCTTATTTATATCCTTCCTGTAATTAGGTGACCAAAACTGCACACAATACTCCAAATTTGGCCTCACCAGTGTCTTATACAACTTCACCATAAGATTCCAACCCCTATACTCAATACTTTGATTAATAAAGGCCAATGTACCAACAGCTCTCTTTACGACCCTATCTACCTGTGATGCAACTTTTAGGGAATTTTGTTTCTG
Source organism: Mobula birostris (assembly GCF_030028105.1). Classification (NCBI taxonomy): domain Eukaryota; kingdom Metazoa; phylum Chordata; class Chondrichthyes; order Myliobatiformes; family Myliobatidae; genus Mobula; species Mobula birostris. The sequence continues at coordinate 70,615,825 of NC_092374.1, forward strand.
TATTCCCAGATCCCTTTGTTATACTGCACTCCTCAGTGCCCTACCATTTACCTTGTATGTTCTATCTTGGTTTGTCCTTCTGAAGTGCAATACCTCACACTCGTCTGTATTAAACTCCATCTGCCACTTTTCAGCCCATTTTTCCAGCTGGTCCAAGTTCCTCTACAGGTTCTGAAAACCTTCCTCACTGTCCACTACTCCTCCAATCTTTGTATCATCAGCAAATTTTCTGATTCAATTTACCACATTATCATCCAGATCATTGATACAGATGTATAGAAGATTGTCAAAGTGTTAAATGTCGTCCTGAATCTTCTCAAAATCCTAAGGAAGCAGAAGCCCTGCCATACTTTCTTTGTAATTGCCTTTAAGTGCTGGGCATTGGATAGGTCCTTTGAAAAGATATCACTGAGGAACCTAGGCAATACACACAAAAATTGCTGGTGAACGCAGCAGGCCAGGCAGCATCTATAGGAAGAGGTACAGTCGAAGTTTCGGGCCGAGACCCTTTATCAGGACGTCGACTGTACCTCTTCCTATAGATGCTGCCTGGCCTGCTGTGTTCACCAGCACTTTTTGTGTGTGTTGCTTGAATTTCCAGCATCTGCAGATTTCCTCGTGTTACCGAGGAATCTAAAGTTGCTGATCCTTTCCACCTTTGATCCTCTGATGAGGGCTGGCTCATGAACCCCTGGTTTCCTCTTCCTGAAGTCAATGATCAGCCCCTTGGTCTTGCAGACATTGAGTAAAGGGCTGTTGTTATGACATCACTCAGCCAGATTTTCAATCTCCCTTCTTTATGTTAGAATGCTTTTAAAACTTCTGTGAATTTTTAAAAAATGTTTTGAATTGAATTGACTTTATTTCTTACATCATTCACATACGTGAGGAGTAAAAATCTTTATGTTATATCTTCAACTGAATGTGCAATGCACAAATTATGGTAATTTGTAATAAATAGTATGTACAGTAAGATATACAACAGAACAGTCAGTATAACTTAGAAATTATAGCTTAGAAGAGATTTTGAAATCTGAGTCATTCAGCAGAAAGCTTTACTGGTTGTCATTGTTGGCCAAGTCTATCAATATTAAACATTTCTGTAAGTGAGTCCTGTTTGCCTTCTCCTTGCACGAGGCTCTTTCGGTGAGAAAGGTCTCACCATGAGTGTTCTTATCAGCTTTCTACTACAAAGTGTTCAATCAGCATGAACTTAATTTGGGAATCAGTGGTGGGAAGAGAAAGCTGGTGACCATAAATTCTAGCCCATAAACATCCCTATTTGATATGCATAGAATTCTTCATTCTCTTTCATAGCTTGTGCACAGCATCTTGAGGTGATGACACTCAGCCCTATTGAGGTTGTCAGTAAGAAATATATGAGATTTAATGCCCTTCTGATCATTGTGATTTACCATTTAACAGTAACCATATTTCAAAACCACTCTACTAGCTGCAAAACACTTAAAGATGCACCCGGGTTATCAAACACGCAAAATAATTGCAAGATTTCTCCTGTCTTTCTCATTTGAGCTTGGTACAGAACATAATGGAAAGTTTCAAGTTATTGCAGACAGATAATCTCAACTGTTATCATGTGATGACATACATCTGAGAGGGATGTATTGATGCGCCGAGCAGGACTAAAAAGATTAAGGTACCAAGTCCAAGGGTGGAGGATAAACTGGTGTTCAGCTCACTTCTCCATATCAGCCAACGTGCCACACCTGAGCCCCTCCAATATGCCTGAGTTTGACCCATCTCCCTCTCTTCTTGCTATTACCATCGGGTAGGCAGTGCAGAAATCTTCGGTCCACGCCAGCAGTTCCGGAAGTAGTCATGCTCAGCAGCCATCGGACTCCTGGACTGGCTTCACTATCCTTAGTGGTGAACTGACACTGCAGTGGTGGCCTGCAGCCATTGGGCTGCTGGACCAGTTTCACTCAGCTCAGCGCCAAACTGGCTCTGTGGATGTGGACTCTCTGACGGGACTCTGTGGTTCATGTTCTGTGCATTATTTGTTTACTTATTTTATTGTTTGCATGATTTGCTTTTTTTTTTGCACATTGGATATTTGTTGGTCTTTTGTGTGGGCTTTTCTTATGGATTTTATTGTTTTTCTTAGCTTTCTGGCTGCATGCAAGAAGAGGAATCTCAAGGTTTTTTATATATCTACTTTGATAATAAATTTACTTTGAACTTGGAAGCCCAAATTGCTGTCAATTGGACCTTGAAATGAGCACACTTTGTTATCATGTTCATCTATTATCCTTGGGGGACTAAATGGTTTTCTTCTGTTTCCTGTTCATTCACTTCCTTGGGGGATAACATAGTGAAAGTAATATTCTGTAAGGTTGATACGCAAGACAATAAAAATGACAGAATTTAATTTGAAGTTGGCACCAGGGAAAGGACTTTGTGGAATACTTCATCATGCCCTTTTAATATCTCTCTTACAGCTGGTATCAGTAAATGGTTACTAGCTCGCTTTCCATTCATATTGAACAAATAAAATTGGAATCACAGCACAGAAATGGGCACTCTCAGCCCAAATGTTTAACATTGACATAATGCTACCTCCTTTAAATTTCTCCCCCTCACTTTAACCATATGTCCTTTAGTGCTAGATGCCCATGCTCAGGAAAAATAAACTATCTAATTTATCTTTGCCCCTCTTAATCTCATAAACCTCCATAAGCTCATCCCTTAGCCTTCCCAGCTTTGAGTAATAACAAACCCAGTCTAATCAATCTCTGCTTATAGCTACAGCCCTCTTTTCTGGGTGACACCATGGTGAAACTCTTCTGCACTCTCTCTACCGCCCATCACATTCTAGCAATAGTGTGGTGACCAGACCTGTACGCAACACTCCAAGTGTGATCTAACTATTGTTTTGTACAGTTGCAACATGACATCCAAATTCTTATACACAACGTCCCAGTTTATGAAGGCAAGCATAGCAAATACCTTGCTCGTGACCTTCTCTATCTGTGACACCAATTTCAGAGAGCTATGGACTTATACCTCAAGTCCCTCTGGATATTAATGACCGTAAGGTCCCTGCCGTTTACACTATATCTTCTAACAGAATTTGATTTCTCATGGGTGTTATATTAAACTGCCTGGATTAAGTTCCACTTGCCACTACTCTGCCCATTTTTCTAGCCGGTACATGCTTTACTGCAACCTTAAATGTCTTCTTCGCTCTCCATGACTTCATCAGTTTTCATGTTGCCTGCAATTATTAATCAAACCACCTACACTTACAACTAAATCATTTATAGGTATTACAAACCACAATGCCCCCACCACTGATCTCCATGATCTACGCTTTCTTAAAAACTTCCAGTCAGGATAAATAGACACCTGCATCCTATCACCATGCCAATTCTGAATCCAGTTTACCAACATGTCTTTGATCCCTTGAGCCTTAATCTTCTCAACCAGATTGCATGTGACACCTTGTCAAAAGCCCCACAGAAGTTTGTGTTACCCATGTCTACCCAGTATTCTTTGATTTTCCTAGCTTACCCCTCCAAGACTAATTCTATGACTCCCAATATTACCTATGGCCAAACAGAATTTACACAGGGTTGTTACAAATCTAAAAAACTGCAGATGCTGTAAATCTACACTCAGCGACCACTTTATTAGGTACAGGAGTGGACCCTGGTGTAGTCTTCTGCTGCTGTTACCCATCCTCTTCAAGGTTCAATATGCTGTGCATACAGATATTCTCCACACCTTTGTTGTAACAACTCATTATTTAAACTACTGCCATGGTCTGGTCATTCTCCTCTGTCTTCTGCCACTAACAAGGCATTTTTGCCCATGGAACTGCTGCTCACAGGATGTTTTATTGTTTTTTTGCACCATTCTCTGTAAACTCTAGAGACTGTTGTACGTGAAGTTCCCTGGTGATCAGCACTTACTGAGATACTCGAAGCACCCCATCTGCCACCAACAATCATTCCACAGTTAGAGTCATTTAGTTTACATTTCTTCCCCTTTCTGATTTTTGACCTAAACTACTGAACCTCTTGACCATGCCTGCATGCTTTTATGCATTGAATTGCTGCCACATGATTAGCTGTATTAGACGTTTACATTAATGAGCAAGTGTACAGGTTTATAATAAAGTGGCCACTAAGTGTAAAATAAAAGCAGAAAATGCTGGAAGAACTCAGGTCAGATTGCATCTGTGGAAAATGAAACATTGTTAATGTTTTAGGTCAAAAGCTTCTGTCCGATCTAGAACATTAATGTTATTTCTCGCCCACTATATGTAGCCTGACCTACTGAGTTTTTCAAGTACTTTACGTCTGTTCATTACGCTGGGCTGCATGACTAATGAACATGCCATTACCACAGGGTGTATGGGAGTAAGTATTAACGCCTAGTTTAACAAGACAAAATTATATGACACAATATTTATTGAAATGCATTGATGAGTTTACCATTAACAGATCCTGTCACTGATACCAGGGCAGAAATTATCTGTTGCCTTTGGATATCTTAATAAAGTATCAAATAGATTCAGATTCCCAAGTTAATTTCGTATTGAAGAAAAAACCTTGACTGAAGTTCAGTATTTTAAGTCAGAACACTGCAGTAGTGTAGTGGTTAATACAAACCTCTATAGTGCAAGCTACACGGATTCAATTCCCGCCACTGCCTGTAAGGAGTTTGCATGTTCTCCCCACGACTGCGTGGGTTTCCTTCAGGTTCTCTAGTTTCCTCCCACAGTCCCAAGACTTACTGGTTGGTAGGTTAATTGGTCATTGTAAATTGTCCTGTGATTAGGCTGGGATTAAATCGGGGGTTGCTGGACAGCGTGGCTCGAAGTGCCAGAAGGGCCTAGGCCTCACTGATCTCCATAAATAAATAAATAAGGGTGGAGCTAGCTCATCTGAGTAGGGAATAACAACAAAACTTAAATGAGAGGAGCTCTCCAGATGGAATGTCCAAACAAATCTTCTCACCAGTGAAACCCCTTTTTACTGGGCGTCGAAACATACACAGCATGTTAGACCCTCACTAATAGCCACTTGACTCAGCGGTGAGAAAACCACCATTCTCAAATTCTGTATGTCTAGGGTCAGTATGACTTACGTCCTACAAAAACTGGGAAGTCTCGATCATCCAAACCCTGATCTGTGCGAATACTGTGTAAGCACTGCCCCCATGCAATTATCTGTCAGCAAGACATAACAGATCGTATACTGCATACAATTATAAAGAAAGTATATTTACAAATTCCAGCTTTATCAGACAATTAGTAGGTAACAGAAAAGAAAAGCATAAAAAGGACCTGTTACAATTCACCCAGTCCAATATACACATAACTTGGAGCTCATCTTGAACTGGTTTTTAACTCATGTGCTGGACCCATGGTGTGTGTGGAAACATACACCACCTTCTGAATGTCGCTTGACATCCATCTCAAACAAATGGTCTTCCCCATGGGAGTATTCATCCTTCTTCCTTGAAGCCATTCATCTGGACACAGCACCCTATGCTACAGGGATGGCATCCTCAGCAACCTTTCCTCCTATCTTCTCCCAGCCCCCACCAGAAAAAGCTCGACCCACACCAGTGTCCATCACAAAAACCCCTCCACCCAATATTCTTTAGAACCTTCTCCCAATTCTACCATCCTGACTGGCTAACACAACATTCCTGATTTGTGCAATATAGTCCCTTACCTTTAGCTCAAGCCCAAACATGCTAAAAGCAGAACAAACTGCTCTTACAGAACTGCTAAAATGAAATACTTGCAGTATAGCAGTAAAAATCTTATCCAGGGCCTTACACTAGGACAAGGACACAGCACTATCTTCTTGTGGTTCCACACTCATTCTCAATTTGTAATCTGGGGTTCCCTCTTAGAATACATAGTCCTGAAATCCAACCATTAAGTAATTCTATGAATTTACTGCTTTCAAAACTGATCTAAACTTATAAAACATTAAACAAGTCATCACTTCATCATCTTTTTAAAGACCGCCAACTCCTTTTTTCCTGGAAAATGAGTTCCAAATTAATGAATTATTCCTAATTGTTTTAACTGCTTGCTTGACAGAAAGGCTTCTTGAGAGTATCCACTGTCATATCACATAATGTTTCTAACATTGTTATAATTTACAAAGATATTGCAAGTACTCAAGGGGCAGAACTATTGTGAGAGGTTGAGGTATTATGGACATTATTTACGAGAATCAGATGTGATCTCTGTGCAAAATTATGAGGGACATACTTCAATAGAGTAAAAGTATATATTCTTTTTCCCAGGGTTGTGTAATTAAAAGCTAGAGGACACAGTATTAAGGTGAGAGGGGCGAAGCTCAATAGAAACCTGAGGGCAACTTCTCCACCTAGAGAGTGTTGACTATATGAAATGAGCTGCCAGACAAAATGGTTGAGGAAGGTACATTAACACAGTTTAAAATGTACTTGATAGGTACATAGAGAGGAAAAGTTTAGAAGGATATAGGCCAAAATTGTACAATTGAGATCAACTTTGAGGGAAATCTTGGCTGGCATGGTTCAGTTGGCCCAAAGGGCATGTTTCCATGCAATTGGGCTCCATAGCACTGTCACCATTTTAGACAGAAAATATTATTGCCCATCCCTAGTTGCCCTTGAGAAGATGATGGTGAGCCACCATCATGACTCATATAGTCCTTCTGGGGAAGACACTTTGACCATGCCGCTGGCTGGGGGTTTCTGATATAGATAAATGAATAATGATACATTGCTAAGTCAGGATAGTAAGAAATGTTGAGAGGAACTTGCAGGTGGTGTTCACCTGTGGCTGTGGCCTGTGTCCTACTTGGTGGCCAAGACCTAGATTTTAGGAGACCTGAGAGAGGATAACCTACGTGAGTAAATGTAGTACATTTAATAAACAGCACACTTTGCAACTGCAGTGTGTCGCTGGTGAAGGGAAGGAATGATGAGGGCAGTGGATAGAGAATCTACCATGGGTGGGGTACTTTGTCCTATGTGGGTCTGTCATCAGTGTTGTCAGCTCTTATAAAGAGACTCTCCAATTTGTACTGCCAACTCTGGGCATTCCAGCTGGTGGACAAGACAGACTGAGAGATGCAGAAATCCAGCACATCGTCTGAGCTATGAATTTAGGCTGTTGTCTGATGAGACTGTATGATACTTCTATCAAATTAGACAAAAGACTTTGGATGCATATGATATGACCTTGGCTGTATTGATGCTAAGGTTGATTCCAAGTGCTCAATAAGGTCTGGTATTATTTGTGGATTTGCTATTTGTTATTAATATGCATAAATATAGAGGTATTACTCTGACCGGCAGTCTCTGACATAAGCATCAGAGACCATCTTCATTTTTATAACGGTACTACTTTTTCTGTCTCTAGATGTCTTGTGTTACAAATCAGTCTGGGGTATTATCGATATCCTAAGACCATCACCTTTCAAAAAGTGATATAAAATTATAGATACTGGAATCTGAAAGAGAAACAGAAAGTGCTGGATATACTTATTAGGTGAAGCAGCAATTGTCGAAAGAGAAGCACGTTTACTTTTTTAGGATGACAGCTATTCATCAAAGTGTGCAGTGCAGGTCATTGGCAAGAAACATTAACTTTATTTTTTTCACTGATGTTGTCTGACCTGTTTGGTATTTCCAGTACCATTTATTTTTAAACAGTTATTGTTCAGTTAGCCACAGCAGGTTGAAAACAACTCCTGAACAATATGAAAGCACTAGAGAACACAGATGCTGGAATTCAGGGCAACAATCTTAATCCCGATCAGGATCTCAAACTGAAACATTAGCAATCCTATCCCTCAATCTGCTGAAATCCTCTAGCTAATTGTTTTTTGCACCTGAACAACATGATGTGAGCCACCTCACAAAGTTTAAAGAATTTCAATCTCCAACTGACTGTGATGGTGGGACATTATTGTTTGGCTCTTGGTGCATCTATTGAAAAGTTATCACTGAGTTGGACAGCTAATGATTTTATTAGTGTTGTATATTGCGACCTACCTCTGCAGCTGCCGTGAATGGAGACTTTCACCCCATCCAGTGGAAATGGATTTAAGCCAATGTGTCACAAATGAATGAGCAGTGAAATGAGATGAACCACTCACTCCCTGGCTTTAATTCAGAAGTCCTTTTCAGAAGAGAATGGTCTAATTCCTCAGCGATGGTGAGACTAAATGAAGAAATAAGCTAATGTGTTTATTAGCCTTTGCAGAGGATCTATTTCGATATTGGTACTGGGACAGGTCTCCCAAAGACATTATTTGTTATTGTAGAGTAAATAAATGAGAAGTCCAAATGTTAGAATCAAAATTTTAAAAAAATACTGCAGATACTGGAAATCCGAAATAAAGCTGGTTCAGCTGAAATATTAACTTTGCTTCAGACTCTGCAGACACTTCTTGGCCTACAGAATATTTCCAGCATTTTCTGTTTGTATTCAGGCTTTACAGATCCACTTCATTGATATTACTTTGTAAAGCAAAATATCTTGATTCTAGTTCAACCACAAATGCAATAGTTTTAAATTCAATACAATCAATTTCCCAGCTCATCTAGTCGGCTGTGTGCAAAGACTTCAAGGGGTAGAAATTCATCTTGGTCAACAAAACGTCACACTGCCATTACTGTCAACATGACAATGGTTTCAATTAAACTGAGTATATAGTTGAGGTTGCAATATTGTACTTTATGATGAAACTTTCACCTCAGGAGGCAAATTCTACCACCAAACTTGTCGTTCTTGTGGCTTCTCATTGAATCAGTAAACTGAAAAATAAATTTGTTGTTCATATGAGAATTTTGTAAATGATTATTTTCATAAGACTCTGGAGCCTGAGTTGATTGGCAGAGGAGAGCAACTGCATCAAGACACATTGGTGTTCTTTGTTTCTAAGATACCAAGTTATGATCTTGCTTTGGCTACTGCTGGTAAACTTATACCGTATGTGAATGCCTTATGTTAACAGTCAAAGCTATGGTGGGTGCATTTAAGCAGCTTAATCTACATTTTAGGGATATACTTCTGAATGTCAATGAAAGACAATAGTTTAAATCCTTCATCAAAGACCTGAACAGAATATTTAAGGTGGTACTTCCGGTGAATGTAGCACTGTCAGAAGTGCTGTCCTTTCGATGGTAAATAGGTTTAAATTGGCAATTTGTTTATTATCACATGCACCAAGTTACAGTGAAAATCTTTGTTTTACATGCCATCTAGTCAGATCATTTCATCATAACATTCCTGATGTTAAACCAGGGTTCTGCCTGCCACCAGCAGGCTGAAGTCATGGTCATCTTACCCAAGCTCCAGCTCTGAATTCTCCCTCTCCACTCATGCCTTCTGTGAGCACACCCAGTTTATGAAATATATTCCGTCCCCTAGCTCTGACCCTCCTGATAACAGATCATGCATCTTACAGCTGTATTCCTCAACCTTCAATGAATTTTTAATAGCTTCCTTTGCTCAGCTATTTTTCCAGTCTTTAAATTCATTCATTATCATCAACCCCCTCGAAAATAAACTTCCTTCCTTCCTTCTAGGCTTGCACATTATCCCCTTCTCCCATCTCCAACCTCTCATTCTTCTGGAAATGTTATATCCTCTCAAATTGGTGGCCATCTTAACTAAGGCTACATATTTTAAACAAACACCATAAATGCTGGAAAAACTCTATTGTCAGCATCTGCAGAGAGGGAAATGGAGTCAATGATGCTTCATCAGATGCGCACATTTGAATTCAGCTTGTCAGATTTTTATCTCTACTGCAGGTAATTAAAGAATATTTATCCAATTTACTACTGACATTTTCATAAGATTATGAAATAGTTAATCAGCATCCATCTGTTAGGGATCATTCTGTGGTTATGAAACTATGAATAGCATAATTATGCATAAACTAAAATGAGAACCAGAATTCAGGAAATAAAACTTGTACACTATTTTACTCCCAATTCATGCTTTTTAGCTAATGAAACCAATCATTTTGACTCTGCAACATTGAAACTACACTGGGGAAGACAATTGATGAATGTTAGTGCACTGTTAGAGATTTATTGCTGCCACTTAGAGCACAGTTCAGAAGGGATTTGTTTTGTACATAACCTTCTGATTAGTTGCAGTATACAGTATATTCATGGAGGCATTCCTCAACACTGTAACAAAAGGGATATACTTTGAGTGTCTGGCTTTTGGACCAAACTCCAGAGCTGAATATTCAAAGGGTTTCTGCTCGTTGGGATGCACTACCATTGTAAATATGTTATTCTGTAAATTTGCAGTACCTAACTATATTCAAAATATTCAGGTGAAATAGGTGACTATGGCAAGTGAGACTGTAGTTAATCATGTGTTGTTTTCAGTGTATAAGCCATCATGTCAGAAAAGTGGCATTCTCTTTACTTCTCCTGTACTCTCTCTCTCTCTCCTGGAGGTGTGCTATGTGAATAAGGATTTTTATATTTCCCAGTTCCAACTTCTGTTTGGTTTAATTTTAGTCAGTCATAACACTATTATCTATTTTCAACCTCATCTACTACCATTGAGGTGGTTTGAGCCCTTCTTAAAATATTCCAGTCATCCAGCACTTGGCTAGTTTCATTCTGTTTTCATTGAAACATGGCCCCAAAATTTCCTCTCTTGCCTTTGCTTGTCCTAACATTTTTGATATCCCTTAGGCAAGTACCTTTTGCTTCTTCCTACTTCTCACCATATCGTGGTTCTTAATAACATTTGAAGACAGAGACAGTTTCCTCATTTATACCGATGACACCTAGCTTTTACAAACTATCACTACTCTCAATGTACAAGGCATTGGTGAGGTCAAATTTGGAGTACAAGGTGTTGGTGAGGCCAAATTTGGAGTATTGTGTACAGTTCTGGTCACTGAATTAGAGGAAAAATGTCAACAAAATAGAGACAATACAGAGGAGATTTACTAGAATGTTACCTAGGTTTCAGCACCTAAGTTACAGAGAAAGGTTGAACAAATTAGGTCTTTATTCTTTGGAGTGTAGAAGGTTGAGGGGGGACTTGATAGAGGTATTTAAAATTATGAGGGGGATAGATAGAGGTGACGTGGATAGGCTTTTTCCATTGAGAGAAGGGGAGATTCAAACAAGAGGACATGAGTTGAGAGTTAAGGGGCAAAAAGTTTAGCGGTAACACGAGAAAGAACTTCTTTACTCAGAGAGTGGTGGCTGTGTGACACGAGCTTCTAGTAGAAGTGGTAGAGGCAGGTTCGATTTTGTCATTTAAAAAAAATTGGATAGGTATATGGACAGAAAAGGAATGGAGGCTTATGGGCTGAGTGCAGGTAGATGGGACTAGGTGAGAGTAAGTGTTCGGCATGGACTAGAAGGGCCAAGATGGCCTGCTTCCGTGCTGTAATTGTTATATGGCTATTATATGGTTTTGATGTTTTGTCGATCTAAATTGTCCCACAGATGGCTGAGGAGAAATTTCCGAAGCATTGGGATAAACATGGTCATTGACAATGGGTTAACGATCAGGTAATCTACAATTGGTAATATTAACTGATGGATATTGGTCAAGACATCAGGTTTAAGTTCAAGTTCAAATTTACCATCATGCAAATTTACAGATTTGTACAGCTAAACAAAACTACGTTCCTCTGGGACTAAGATGCAAAACATGATGTATATATCACACCTAGCACATAAAATAATATTAACACAGTAAAAGATATTCTGTAGATGTGCAAGTTGACATACGGTAAATTGCATATATGACATATAGTTAAATATACAACAATAACTGCCTTGCAAGACTGAAGGCTCTGGTGATAGTTGCCTTTCAGCAATGAAATTATTTATAGCATGAATGAGTGTATAATTTCTCTTGATCTAACACTAGACAGTAAGTTCCCTGGCTCAGAAACGACAGCTGCCTAACTTTGTTCTAGTCAATTGTAACTTGAGGCACATAACTCAATGCATCCTATAGGCATGCAGTATCACCAAGAGTAAAGAGGCATCTGAGGGTGATATTGAGTTAGGAAAAAAAGAGGGGTGTATGGAGAAAATTCCAGAATGGCAGGGAAAATGAGGTGAATGCATGGCTATTGAAAATATCAACATCAGAAAAGCAAAAGGCTCTACTGACTCATTCATCAAACTAGATCTTCATTGACTTGGTTCCCTAATAACTCCAATAAGAATAGTCATAGCCATAGTCATACTTTATTGAACCCGGGGGAAATTGGTTAAATACCAACCATAGTCAGAGATGTTGATGGCCATTTGCCTGGTTGCATGTCAGAAGCAAAGAACATTAGCCTGCTTGTCCCATGCATTTCACACATGGAGTCATGGATACATATCTATCCACAGAATTTAGAGATTGCAGGGTTGGAGGAGGTTGCAAGAGAGAGAGGTGTAATGATTATGGATGGCTTTAAAATGGCACCGAGTACCTTTGCATTGGAGATACTTTGCAACTATATCATTGAAAGTTAGCTTTGGAACACAGGTGAATGGAACCTTATACAATGTAGAACTAAGATACAAAGGTTTATAATTCAGAGATTAGAGAGATGCTGATTGCCAGGAAAAATTTAAATATATGTGTAACTAATAGCATTTGGATTGGAGTCTCAGAAGTAGGTGAAGCAAAGATGAAAGTACAATATTTTAGTCTTTCATATTTCTCATACTTCCTTCTGATATAGAAGGAGGTAATTCGGTGGTCAATCAAATCCATGCCAATTCTTCAGACGAATTCCACATATCCCATTCCTTGTTTGTCTCCCTGTAAACTGTTATCTCTCAAATGCCCATTAAATCCATCCTTAATCTCCTCCCACACATTGATATGAGGGATAATTTACAGTAAGCAGTTAACTGACCAACTAGAGCACATCTCTGGGATGTTGGAGCAAGCTCACGTGGCTACAGTGAGACCATGCAAGCTGCATACAAACAGATCAAACTCAGGTCACTGGAGGTATGAGACAGCAGCACCAAATGTAGGCAGAATAAGGTAGCTTGCAATCAATACATATGAAAGTTTAATCAAATACATGGTATAAAGCTACACAGTACAGTTGAATGATAGATAATAATGGAAGGTAAAAAATGACAAATGTAGGTAGCTTAATGCATAGATTTCTGTGATTTTTAATTGATGAAAAAAGGTAATAAAGTCATTCCAAACTTGATATTGGAATGGGAAGTTCTAAGCTATCAGTGCAGGGGGAAGAACAGAGGCCACGGCCAGGAATATGATACATGAAGAAATTCTGCTGTTTGTGCCCAAAGTTCCAACTCCAAAGTAAATTTATTATCAAAGTACATACATGCCACTATTTTCCTGTGGGAATACTCAATAAATCCAATAAACTTAATGGGATCAATGAAAGAGCATACCAACACAGCAGACAACTATTGTGTAAAAGACAACAAATTGTGCAATACAAAAAGACAGGAAAAAAAATCATAATTATAAAAAATAAATTTACTTCAATGCTCAAAAAAATCTGCCAAACAGAGTTCAACAGTAAAACTATAACAAAGGCAATAAACACTTTTGCTATACCCATGTTAATATATTCTGTTGGCATATCTAGGTCCAAAACCGATCTGGAAAATTTAAAAAGAAAAGTAAGAACCAAAATGACAAATGTTACCAAACACTGTAGACTCAAACATGCTTAGATTAATGTTACCTAGGACAGAAGGAGGAAGAGGAATAACAAACATAAAAAAAAATTACACAACTGTCAAATAAGACTTCTAAGGATATCATTTCATCAACAAAAGCAGGATTCAGCTCCACATGCGTGCATATGCAATTCTGATAAGAAGTACACAACACCAAACTTAAATGAGAGTACAATCCAGAAAAATTAAGAAATTATCATATAGAAGAAAAAGTTAACCAATAAACCAATTGAAAAGCATAACCCTCCATGGAAGGCATCTCCATGGTCTGAACAGACTAGGTGTTGACAGAGAATTGTTGAATGTCTGGCTCAGATTTAGACACCTCTTCCCAGAAACTGAAGGATTCCTTGTGGTAATACAGCACCAGATATATAATAAATTCAAGATGATAAATGCAGAAAACACCAGCAGAAACCAGAAACAATCCAACACATTACAGGATCCTATTGCAGTTTAACTCAATCTGATTACTTACATAGAAACAATCAAGTGGCAGACATCATTCACCAAAATTTTGCTTTAAAATACAGTCTCATAAAAGAAGCTATACCTTACTATAAATACAAGCCTGATCCAGTTTTAGAGTCAAAGTCTAATAAATTATATTATTACTGAGCCATTATTACAGATACGGCAATCTGTAATAACCATATGGGTATAATAGTACAGGATAAACAGGCAAGAACAACTTAATATATATAGCCATTCGAAATACACATAACATTCAGAAATCAAAAAGTGAAAAACAACAGAAATATGCTGAAGTGAAAGAAGAAATTGAAAGACGATGAAACATGAACAGGGTATACATTTTCACAATGATAGTATCTGCAACTGGTATAAACCCAAAGTCACTACACAATAGTAATAAACAATTAAGTCTACACAACTATATTCATGTAAATTTCTAGAAAACCACACTACTAAACATCACCAAAATAGTCCAAAAGTTCATAACAATTGAGAAATGAGTATGTTTGGCTCTGCCTGCACCTCAGGTTTTACAAGCTTGAGCTGAGGAAAAGTAAAGAAGAATAATAATAACCTTATGGGATCTGATACATAAGGTGTGGGGAGAAGACATCCATTGATGTAAAATCAGCCATTACCACCCACCGCCACCTGGTCAAGTTTAGAACAACTTGAAACTTTTGAAGAACTACACACAGTAACATATTGTGCATCATTAAAAGCAGTGCAGTACAATGGTTCCAAAATAGAAACACAAAACTGAGTAATGAAACAAGAACACCAAAATGGCAGTAGAGATGAAAAAAAAACAAAACTGAAATCATAAGAGCAGAAATACCGTGCCTAATGGAGTATAAAAGGGATAACTTGAGCAAGAAAGTTAAGAGCAAAGCTGAGAAAATATAAAGAAAATATAAGCTCATAGAAGATATGACCAGCCTAACAAAAGCACTTTAGAGTTAGTAGATACACTACAACAAGAGCTTGGCTTGTGCAATGCCAAACTAAACAGATACATGAAATGCACCAGATGAAGAAAACAGAGTTATCAGTTCAGAAACAATGAGAAGGGTTTATGTAGAACATTGAAACTAAATTTGATGCACCAAAATGTCACAAAGCCCAGCGCAGAATTACTAATAAACACAAAGATAATGAACTTTTTCTCTAATATCTGGTCAAACAAGGTGATGCACATTCAAGAAGCAGGCTGGATTAGGACGGAAAAAGAACGCACACACACGATTGAAAAAATGCAAATACCTGAAGTTACAATGAATATGCTGAAAGACATTATAAAAATATCCACAACTGGAAAAGTACTGGAAAGGATAATATTCATAATTATTGTATTAAAAGACTTATTTGCCTTCATCTGTACCTAATAATGCATATCAACAATATTCTTTAAAATTCTGAAAAAGTGCCTGAATTTTTAACAGGTAAAACATATTTTTTACATAAAAGTGAAATCACAAAAGATCCATCAGAATATTGTCCTATTACTTGTTTACAAACTATATATAAAATTGTAACATCGTGTATCTGGCAACTAATTACCATTCACTTAACCACAATATACTTACAGAAGAGCAGAAAGAATGCTCTAAGGGTGTGAAAGGATGCAAAGAACAGCTGATAACAGATTCTGTAATTCTAAATCATGCCCAGTGGAAAGGCAGAAGTCTTTCATATTGCTATATTGACTACCAAAAGACATTTGAATCCGTCTCACACTCATGGTTAATAGGACTCCTTAATATATATGAAACCCCATTGGTTTCCTTGGTTGCATAAGTCTAGGGAATACACACTACAGTCCCACCAAACCCTTGCGATTGAGACGACTCTCCCATCCCAAACCCCAGTTTGTGTGGATGCTGTGTAATTTGCTACTCTGTTACAACTCAGTGCCAAGAAACAACAGACAGCACACTGCATATGATTAAAGGAATTATATTTATGAATTTTAACCTAACTAAAGGGTTAGTAAAGCAAAAGAGAAAAAAACAAAAACGGCCCATTATTATTAAACAGTCAAATATGCACAAGTTGGAGCTCAACTCTTCCAAAGGTCGCACATATTCACTGATCCTCAGTAGACCCCAGCACTTTGCTCCACTGAATCACGGTCCCCCACTGGGTCAAATACTATGACCAGTTCTCTCCAGCGTCTTCTCTCTTCACGCCAAACCAAAAAAAAATCCAACAGCAACCTTAGTATCCCTCACAAAACCTTCCAGTTCCTCCATCCTAACTGGATGACACACATTATTCAGCATTACTCATCTTCAACTATAAGGCAAACAGGCTGAAAGCAGAACAGACTGCTCTTACAGAACTGCTAAATGAAATACCTGCAGCATAACAGTAAAGATGTGAACCAAGGCGTTACATATATAATTTACACCCAATAATTGTGAAATTCCTGCAACATCTGATGAAGCATTGACTTACTATAATCACCTTATCCACTAACAACCAAAAAAGAACAACCACCATTATCAAAATAAACCAAGGTATTTTCCAAGGTGACTCCCAAGGTCCACTATGGTTTTGTCAAGCTTTAAATCTACTCTCTAATATACTGAAGTGGACAAATATTGGACATCAAATCAGAAAGAGCAAAATGAGCTATACCTTAAAAAACCTTCTATACATGGATGATTTGAAACTATATGACCTTCATCAGTTAAGCAAAAATACTTATTTCAGACAGTAGAACTCTATTTTAAATATATAAACATGAACTTTGGACTAGAAGAATGCAGAACATTAAAGATAAAGAAAGGTGCAACAGAACTAATAGAATACAAACCAGAGCAGCAGGATACAATGCAACTAATGGATGGGTATGAAACATATAAGTTTCTTGGATATTAACAAGTAAAGTAAAAAGATCATAGAGCGATAACGGAAGAACTCTTGACTGAATTTACTTCAAAACTTAAGAAAATCTACCAAACAGATCTCAACAGTAAAGATATAACAAAGGCAATAAACACTTTTGTTATATCTATATTAATGTATTATCTTGGCATAATATATCGGTCTAAAACTGATCTGGAAAATTCACAAAGGAAAATGAGAACAGAAATGACAAATTTCAGAAAACATTATGAACATTTGAATGACATTACCTCGGTCAGATGGGGGAAGAGGAATAACAGACATGAAAAATCTACACAACAGTCAGATAAAACTTCTAATGATATCCTTTCATCAATGAGAGCAGGAATCAGCACTCCACACAAGCACATGTAATTCTGATAAGTACACTCCACTAAACTTAAATGAGAACACAACCCAGTAAGGTGAAGAAATCATCACAACTGAAGAAAAAGTTAACCACTGGAGGAGCATGACTCTCCTTAGAAAACATCCTGCAATCTGAGCAGACTAGATGTCGACAAGGAAGTGTCAAACACATGGCTCGGAGTTGGAGGCCTCTTCCCAGAAACGAAAGGGTTTCTTGTGGTAATACTGGACCAGGTGGTTAACACAAACAAATAACAAAAATACATAGTAAAAGATCAACAAATTCAAGATGATAAATATAGAAAATGGTGAAAAAAAACCAGAAACAATTCAACACAATACAGGATCCTATTGCAGTTTAACACAATCTGATTACTTACACAGGCACAATCAAGTGACAAATATCATTCATCAAAATCTTGCTTTAAAATACAAACTCATAAAAAAAATCATACCTTACTACAAATACAAGCCTGATCCAGTTTTGGATTCAGAACACCACAAATTATATTATGACTGATCTGTTATTACAGATAGGAAAATCAATAATAACCGTCTGGATATAATAATACAAGATACACAAGAAGAGGGCAGAGCTTAGTTATGATGGTGCTAAACGATGACTTCTTTGCTTACATCTTTGGAAGCAGCTCTATTTCCATTTTTAATATCTCTATTTTTCCCTATCAGGGTTCTGCTGAAGACTCTGACCTGGATTTACACATTGACTTCGGTTCTTTACGGAAAGGGAACCGGCTCTCAAGGTTTCACGACTGGCTGTTATTCGACATTCCAAGGATGCAGCCAAAGAGTTTAGCTCACCTTCGGAGGTCCGGGATCGAAGGTTGGTGTCCTGGCAGGAAATCAGTGTGTCGTGGGAGTCGGAAGATCTTTAGCTGTGTGCCCAGAGATCCGAGCACAGAGCTCAGACAAAGCGACATAACCGACACAACGGACTTTTTAACATCGTAAAGCAGTGAGTTTATTAGGGTGAGAGAGAGCCTGTGGTATGTCGAATACCAGGTGAACGAGTAGTCTTTAGGGTACTGCAAGTCTGTGTCTTTGCTGTACACTTGGGTGCTTGATAGAGGGTGCTGATGCATTTTTCTTTGCTGGTGGGAAAGGGAGATCGTTGCTTTGCTGGTGCTTACGCACAGGAGGGGGGGAGCTGGGGTGGTGACTTTGGGATTCTAACATTTAACTGTCATTCATTCTTTGGGGGCACTTCTCTGTTTTTGTGGATGTTTGTGAAGAAAAAGCATTTCAGGATGTATATTGTATACATTTCTCTGACCTTAAATGCACCTTTGAAACCCTTTGAAACAATAGTATTAAACAATCCGGGCTACACAGTAATATTTATGTAAACCTTCAGAAAGCCACAATGCTAAGCATCACTAGAATAGTCCAAATGTACTTAGCAATTGACAAATGTGCATGCTTGGCTATGCCCATTACCTCAGGTTTTCCCAGCTTCAGCTGAGAAAAAAAATACTAATAATAAGCAATAAATATCGAGTACATGAGATGAAGTATCCTGGAGAGTGAGTCGATAGGTTGTGGGTACAGTTCAGTGATAGGGGAGTGAATTTATCTCCTCTGGTTCAGTAGCCTGATGGTTGAGGAGTAATAACTGTTCTTGAACCTTGTGGTGTGAGACCAGAGGCTCCTGTATCCTGTACATTGTTGGGTACACAGCAAAACAGGTAGCATTAATGGAAAAAGAAACTGAGTGTTTCAAGTCAAGAACATTTCAGCAGAGACAGAAATTTGAGAAGGCAAATAATGTTTATTTTGCAGAGGAGAATGGAGTGAAGTGATCAGAGGAAGAATTTGTTTGTGGAGTACAGATTTGTAGCAATTACTTGTATTATCAGGAGGGAGATCAAAATAACGCGAAGGAAACTAAACATTAAAAAAAAAGTTGCAACCACATCTGTAAGACAGAAGATGGATGGGGGGGGGCGTTCCTAATATAAGTCCAGAAATATGCAAAATTCCAGAAGATGAAGTCCTGTTCCTTGAGCTTATGCTGAGAATCACTGGAGCAATGGAGTGGAAGGGGACAAAGAATGAAACTGACTGAGATGGCAGACTGAATGGAGGGTTTCTTCAAAGCAGACCCTAAGTTACATTTGTTTTCTCCAATGCAGAGGAAGCAACATAATGAGAACTGAATTTGGGGCACTGATTGAGAAGAAGTGCAGGCAATGCTTCAAACAGGAAAGATACACAACTGGTTTAATGTTAAACGCTTCAAATCAAGCTTGGTGAATACACACTCAGAATTCCCAGGAAGGCAAATATTAGATTGAGGGGAGGGGAAGGAGGGAAATTGCTACCATTAATAGGAAAGTTAACATATTGGAGGCCCTAATGATAGATGTTTTTGGAAACAGCCAATCATTCAGAACAGTATTATCCTCTATTTTCCAAAATTACAAAATATAGCTTGCAATTGAAATTCCATACAAGTTAATAGCTGAAATTGTTATTCAATATCACAACACTTTGAACGCTTTGAGCAGACTTCCATAATCAGAGCTTTGATGGTGCTTGTGCATAGGAGGGAGAAAGTGGGAAAGGGCTTTGAGGGTTCTAAGGCTTTAACTGTCATTCATTCTTTGGAGCACACTTCTGTTTTTGTTGATGTATGCAAAGAAAAAGAATTTCAGGATGTATATTGTATATATTTCTCTGATATTAAATGGAACTATTGAACTATTGAATAATAGAAAGCCTCAGGTGTGCCAACATTTTAAGTTTAAATCTTAGTTAACATACAGTGCAAGATACATCCAAAGTTCAAGAAAGACAAAAAGGTCTTATACTATACAGCAAGGGTTAAATATAGAGAAGTTCACCTTTAAGGTAGTGCAAGTTTTAGAGAAAACAAAGGAATTTCCACTATTTTGATTTTGAACATTATACGACTTGTATCTTTTATTCTTTGACAACACACATAGCTATACTGCCTTAAATTGCTGTGTTGCTTTCAATATAACCTAATGTTCTACATTGTAGAGCTCCTTTCACTTTCGTAAATTGTGTCCATCTTCAAACAGATTTGTTTTGCCAGGATTTTCAATTCACAGATAGACATTCCGAATGGATTTATTCACCTCCTGCCAGGTGCAATTTCATTTCTGATCGATATGAATGCACATCTGTTTGTTCTCGGCATATTATAGCCTATAATTTTGTCTGAATAGAATCTAATCTCTTTGAACAAAAATGAAGTTGCTGTTTGATTTAAAACTCTGTGAAAATGTATTGTTTAATCTACCTGAAGTAATATTATTGAGTCACTACAACTGAGATATTTATGGGATGTCATTTTCATTTTTAGCACACAATCTCCTAAGTGCATATCAACTTGGATATGTCCAGTGGATCAGCACTTAAAATCTCTTGTCCATTCCTACTTAACTTTTCTTGTCAGATTTCAATCAATGCTCATGCAGTTGCATGCAAATAGCCATCAGTGACTCCAACTAGACAATTTAAATTCAGAGAAAACAACAGCATTAGGTAGAATCTATTTCAGTGGGAGCAGTAAATGAAAAGAATTTGATTCAGAAGGCAGCTGACTGATCTGTACAGAAGTGTGTCAAGCCACTTCACATGCAATGAATAACTTCCCGAATCCGGGAGCTTCTATCATAGAAGGTAAACAAAGCAACAGTTTTGATCACTCTTAAAAAGCCTAACTTGGCAAAGAAAGCAGAGTTTCTTTTTCAGTGTACATTCAAAATTCAAATTTTGAAGAAATACTTTAATTATATACAAATATCTCCCTAACACATAGTTAACAATGCGATGGGAGGTAGTGAATCATGCTTTTGTTGATTTCACCACTTACTGGATTTGTTTATAGAATGACTAAACTTAGCACAGCAGAAGGACACAGTGATTTTCATCAAATATTTTTTCTGGGGTAATTAATGTTCGCTTAAACTACCAGAATAGGAGAGCAACTCATCAGTTCAAAATGTCATTGCGAGTGCGATGTATACTGCAAGTGATCTTTAACGTGGTTGAGTTTCAGTACGTAATTGTATCAGCCATTGTTGTCAGTGGAGAGTTACTACCTTCAATATCATATAACCTGTTGATAGCTTCTCCCTCTGTCTCTCAACTTAGTAAACAAAAACAAGTAAAGTCTACAGATACTACCTTGCAATATGGTTTTTGTCATTGCTGCTTCAGGGAGTAGTATAATATCTAGTACAAAGTATAGTGAAAACTTTGTTCTCACATCAGAATGTGAGGAAGGGAGACAGTGGAGATGAAGATGCTGGCGAGTTTGATAACACTCATCAATGGTCACAATGCAATTGAGCAGTTGAGCAGAAAAGTTTCTCCATGACAATTGCACTAAAGTCATTCTGACCTGGGATGCATATTAACTAATGGGTGCGCTGAAACTGATCCTCCATCTGCTGTCCTTTAAGATGTAGGTGAGTAAGCTATAGGGGGAGTTATGCCATGAGCAGAATGAGAATGTTGCTGCTTCTCTGTCTGCACAAACCTCTTACACTTGGCATTCCATTCTGTAAGTCTACTCATTGACCATCATGAGAATCTTAAAGTCTCTTGCAAAAGATCTTAGTAGGCAATCTAATTTGATGTGATACCCAATATGAACCCCTTAGACAAAGTCATACTCTAGGTCATCGAACACATTCCATTTGTGTATTGGGTGGCTACATTGTCAGTGACTTGTGCAGATTCTGATGATACTTCTCACGGTCAGTGCTAGGGGGTCAGCACTGAATCACATAGCTCATCCTATCCAGATGCAATGCTATTTCAAGTGCTTTTGTGATATCATGTCTTTGTGAATGGGGGAGATTGGTGATACCCTTGATTTTTTCCCCCATTTCCCAAAGAACAGTGGAAAACTGGCAAATAGGAGCTGGAACAGCATGTGCCAGAAATACTAGCTTTAACTGTAATGAATGAAATGTCCACTGCCAATGTAGGCACAGCAATACTTGGCTGCACAATTACTACTTTTGCATGGCAGTTGTGGAGTGGTTCTCCACAACAGTATTCCAGACATCTCACTTCTCCCAGAAGTTCCGGGAATCTCCCGCATATTAATAGTGGCTCCCTGATGCCCATAAATTATATACAATGTCCCAGAAATTGATTTTCTTGAGAGCGAGCGTGAGAGAGAGAGAGAACGAGCGCAAGAGCAAGAAAACGAGCACGAGTGAGAGAACGCGTGCGCGAGAGAGAGAGAGAGAGAGCGAGACCGAGACCGAGAGAGTTCCAAAAAAATTCAGAGTGGCAGGGTGTTCCAAAAAAAAGAAAATATAAAACGCACGTCACCCCAGACTACACTAAAGTGGACCCCTGCCTAATAGGGGTCAAAAATAATGACAGTGTTGCTCACTGCACTGTTTGCAACAGTGACTTTTCTATTGCCCATGGTGGGTTAAGACTGTAAAAGGCATGTTGAGGTGAGTTTAACAGGTGTCATTCGTTCATTAGCGTAGCTAACATTATTTAAACTAGCTGGCTAGCTGCTAAGGAGCTACTCTATTGCAGACATCCCACTTCTCCCAGAAGTTCCGGAAGCCTCCTGCAAATTGATGGTGTTACCTCCTTGAAATGAGTTTTTTGCAGAATGGGATGTCTGAGTATTCACTTGCTGGGTAGCATTTATATACATGCCCACCAATGAGTGATATTAATGTTGGTCCAGCCCAGCCTGGCCTCCAGTCGTCCTGGGCCCTCTGGGTTCTTAGTGATGTGCAAACCCATGAAGCAAAACCAGGTAGAGTAACTCCTACTCTACTGTATGTTTTCTCCACTCACTTTTACTGTTCAGGCATCTCCTGCCACCTGTGAAGCAGTCCCATTGGTCTTGCTAAACACCTCTGAACATACAAGACCAAAATGGAAGGAAGCAACTCTTGATCTCAAATGACTGAGAAGGTGATTGGAGTGCCATTGTTATCACAAAGAGTATAACAGTTAACTTTCAAGATTTATTTTGCTTGAGAACAAGTAAGCGCAAGGCTATGTATTGGACTTAGCTAAAAAGATTAACAGATTCACTTGTCTGGATGAAGCAAATTTACTTTCTCTGGTTGAAGAAGTAAGGAAATGGAACACAATCTTAAAATTAGATCTAAGTCATTCAGGAATGAAATAAGAAAAGTGTTTTCTCACACAAACAGTACATAAACTCTGACCTTTTCCTTTCAAAGTATTTTATCCTAAGCTCCACTAAAACATTCAAGCCCCGATTTCAGCCAGTTCTGGTTATCCAGGAAAATTGTTCAAATGTAGTTCAATGAGTTTAAGGTACTGCTGCCTCATGATATAATTCAATGGCAGTTCAGGCCTAAAAGGCTGAAAGTTGATTTGGTGATGAACTCACTGAAGAGTGTCCAGATCTAATGTTCCAGAGTGATGAGTTCAAATCCACATCCCCAACACCAGATGCGGTATTTAACTCTAACTAATTAAATAAAACTCAAATAGTTGACTGATGTCCTTTAGGGGAAAGGAATCCCGAACTAAAGTGATGACATGTGATTCTAGGCCGAGAGAGAGAACTGGTTTTGAAGTGTCTTATCAAGTCAAGAATGTGTCTCACCCTCATCTTCTCTACATATAGTAAGGATGGGTAATGAATGTTTGTCAATAATATCAACAGCTTCTGAATGAATAGAAAATTGCCCTTCTTATGTCACCATAAAATAACAAACTTAAAAATTAAAATTTGAAAGATACCAATATCAGTTAAAAAAACACAACTATCATGAAGGTAATAAGTTCTAAATTGTAAACGTTTTAAACATTTGTCAATTGCTTTACTTTTTAGTTACATTTCTTCACAGGATAAATGAGAACAGTTGAGTGATAAGTCATAGTTCTGCAAAGATAGCAATATCACACTGTGAATGAATGCACAAGGGAAATCCATTATAAACACGTCTGTTAAGACTTACTGAAAGTGTTGGTATTCACCTTGTTCTTGTCACAAGTGGAAATGGGAATGTAATACAGGGATTCAAATGCAGGAACCATAACCATAACATCATATCCGTAGTGCATGTGCAGGTTTCAAGGTGTCAAATGGCTCTTTTTGATACAAACTATTTCCATCTATCATGCTGGAGGGATATCATTTTTCAGAATTAAAACACATTGATTTCTCATTGCAAAATAGGGCTTGAAGCCATTGTGAATTATGTTTGTTTTTGGATCATAATATCAGGATTGAGCAACTAACTTTGGGACCAACCTATGCCATGTTCCTGAGGATTGGAGGGTGGCTAATGTAACCCTACTTTTTAAAAAAGGAGGGAGAGAGAAACCAGGGAATTATAGACCGGTTAGCCTAACATCGGTGGTGGGGAAACTGCTAGAGTCAATTATCAAAGATGTGATAGCAGCACATTTGGAAAGCGGTGAAATCATCGGACAAAGTCAGCATGGATTTGTGAAAGGAAAATCATGTCTGACGAATCTCACAGAATTTTTTGAGGATGTAACTAGTAGAGTGGATAGGGGAGAACCAGTGGATGTGGTATATTTGGATTTTCAAAAGGCTTTTGACAAGGTCCCACACAGGAGATTAGTGTGCAAACTTAAAGCACACGGTATTGGGGGTAAGGTATTGATGTGGATGGAGAATTGGTTGGCAGACAGGAAGCAAAGAATGGGAATAAACGGGACCTTTTCAGAATGGCAGGCAGTGACTAGTGGGATACCGCAAGGCTCAGTGCTGGGACCCCAGTTGTTTACAATATATATTAATGACTTGGATGAGGGAATTAAATGCAGCACCTCCAAGTCTGCGGATGACACGAAGCTGGGTGGCAGTGTTAGCTGTGAGGAGGATGCTAAGAGGATGCAGGGTGACTTGGATAGGTTGGGTGAGTGGGCAAATTCATGGCAGATGCAATTTAATGTGGATAAATGTGAAGTTATCCACTTTGGTGGCACAAACAGGAAAACAGATTATTATCTGAATGGTGGCCGATTAGGAAAAGGGGAGGTGCAACGAGACCTGGGTGTCATTATACACCAGTCATTGAAAGTGGGCATGCAGGTACAGCAGGCGGTGAAAAAGGCAAATGGTATGCTGGCAATTATAGCAAGAGGATTTGAGTACAGGAGCAAGGAGGTACTACTGCAGTTGTACAAGGCCTTGGTGAGACCACACCTGGAGTATTGTGTACAGTTTTGGTCCCCTAATCTGAGGAAAGACATCCTTGCCATAGAGGGAGTACAAAGAAGGTTCACCAGATTGATTCCTGGGATGGCAGGACTTTCATATGAAGAAAGACTGGATGAACTAGGCTTATACTCGTTGGAATTTGGAAGATTGAGGGGGGATCTGATTGAAACATATAAAATCCTAAAGGGATTGGACAGGCTAGATGCAGGAAGATTGTTCCCGATGTTGGGGAAGTCCAGAACGAGGGGTCACAGTTTGAGGATAAAGGGGAAGCCTTTTAGGACCGAGATTAGGAAAAAACTTCTTCACACAGAGTGGTGAATCTGTGGAATTCTCTGCCACAGGAAGCAGTTGAGGCCAGTTCATTGGCTATATTTAAGAGGGAGTTAGATATGGCCCTTGTGGCTAAAGGGATCAGGGGTATGGAGGGAAGGCTGGTGCAGGGTTCTGAGTTGGATGATCAGCCATGATCATACTGAATAGCGGTGCAGGCTCGAAGGGCCGAATGGCCTACTCCTGCACCTATTTTCTATGTTTCTATATTTCTATGTTCAGCCCAGTATTTCAAACAGCCCAGCAACAATAAACTTGTTTAAGCAGACAGTGACTATTGACTACACCAATAGCAGCCCTGTCTTAGAAACCAAGGGCAAGATGGCTAAGTACTGTGAGGAGGATGCTCAGTTTTTTTTCCATTTTGGCAGCAGCCTTATCATCGATTTTTAGAGACACCACTGGAGATTGCTGAAATGAATTTGATTTATCTCACTTCTAAACATGCCAGGACATGCACACATAAATTGCCCTGCAATGGCAATTTTGTTCTTCATTTTACCCTGAGTTTCCTGAACGTTATCTGCAAAGTCAATCAGGGTGATACACACCACAGATTGTGCCACAAGCATTGTAGATTCCAGCTCATTAAATACATTATTCACGTAGAAGTAGTTCAGCAGGTCCGTTTCAATAAGCTTCTTCAGTCAAATGATTTTAATTCACCTGAGTGCAATTGAACAAACTTATGATTTGACATGTGCCAATAAGTCTCAGAATATACAAATATAGCCTAACTTTTCTCGCCTGGTTTAGTGCAGAATGAGGCTTATCTTTCCATTTAAAGCTGTAATCAGGTTGGGTTAGTTTTATATTTTACATTTTACAAAGCTGCCTTAAGTAAAGTCTAATCTCATACAATGTTGAAGACCATATTTCTACTGTTCACTGGAAATCGTTCACAAAAAGTTCATTGAGATTAACTAACTGATGGAAAAAAGCATGTGATTAAATGCGTGCATGCTCAAAAAAGACATGAGAATCAACTTGAAAAGTCATAAGATACAATGGTAGAGAATATGGAAGTATCTCAGATTGCTGTGATAAGGTAGTAAGATTTACTTTGTAGCTTTGTATGACTGTTGTGGATTTTTAAAAAATGTAAGTCAGAACATGAGCTAACATGATATATCATTAACAGTAACAAACTGTTAGCTTCGATGATTTTGAATATTATTAATACTTAGATTCATTGAATATTTTATAATAAATGTGAAAAACATCACTATCATTTACATGAGCGTGTATTAACATATAATTTCTGGCATATACATTTTATTAGTATAAAATGATTTGTATAAAATCTCCTCTTCAATTTTACTGAAGTTGCATGCCATTAATACTAAATCACTTCACTTATCACGTACTGTTCATTGTCTCCATTGTGTCATGCTTCAGGGTTTGATTCTATTCATAAAAGGAGAACTGGTAGAACTAAACTAACTGAGAATATATTAGTTTGCAAGAAAACTGAAAATAATGCACAGAAATACTGAAGCAAATGAAATTCATAAGAAGGATACAATAAACAATAATGTTCAAAATACTTTTGACTTCTGACCTGAGCACCAAAGATTAAGAAAGCTACAAGACTGGAAATAAAGCTTCCAGCAAAATAAATAAATAAATTACAATTCTATGATGCATCTGAAAACCATTAATTTTACTAATAAACATTCAATTAAAGTTTCCAGTTAATAGGCTCACACATTCCAAGGAATCCTTGGTTTATGGTATTCCGTAAGGTGGCGATGTGCTCCAACACATCAGCCTCTCTGAGAATAACCAAAGGTGTTATTACCTTTTTTTAAACATCTCTTTTATGAATGCGAGATGATGCTGAACACCCAGAACTTCAAGCACTGGCTGGCCTACTCTGTCAGTGAATTGTTCACTGGTGGAGGAGCTGGACAGTTCAGACCGTGTTGCTGCCTGCAACAGGGAGGGGCCAGAGCTGATGCTTGAGGCAGTGAGTAATCTAAGAGCAAGTGAGTGTCTTAAACATTTTTCTTGTGGTCACCAGATTCTGCTGTATAATAGTAAAATGGAATGCTGTAAGTCCAGTTCACTGGAGTGACCGATGGTGGGGGAGTTGCGTGGTGTTGGTTGTACCATACAGTAAGCCTCATGTTGCAGTGATCTGTTTACCTGCTGCCGAGGAGAGAGGAAACAGAGTCGGTGCTCAGAGGTAGTTTGGTGTAGCATTCATGCTGGCAACAGTGTTACCTTCAGTGTTTGCTGGGTGGAAGACAAGCTGGATTGCATTTGTCTGCAGATTGCTGCGGGCTTGTTCTTGCTGACAACAGTTATGGATGCAGGGACCTGGGCTATGTTATTCTTTTTGTGTGACTGTATATTTACTGCTATCCTATATGCACTATATGTGCCTTGTGCTGTGTATGATTGTTAGTATTATGTTTTGCACCTTGGCCGCAGACACTGTTTTGTTTGGCTGTATTAATCCCTGGTTGAATGACAATTGTACTTGAACTTCTTCAAGACAGCATTGAACAAATAACAACTACAATTCCCAACATGCACCTGTGCATACAATACTAAACCAAAATAATGGAACAAATCTTATCCAGTCCATCAACATGGATTGCTCCAGTTTAAGTGGAGACCTGAGATTATGAGGACCCTCAGTCCTCGTTTATTCTCAGTTAGTACTGCATGCATTAAAAAATGATACAATGTTCCTCCGGTCTGATATCACAGAAACACAAGACAGACCAAGACTAAAACTGACAAAAAACACATAATTATAACATATAGTTACAACAGTGCAAAACAATACCATAATTTGATAAGAGCAGACCATGGGCACGGTAAAAAAAAGTCTCAAAGTCCCGATAACCCATCATCTCACACAGACGGTAGAAGGGAGAAACTCTCCCTGCCATTAGCTTCCAGTGCTGCAAACTTGCCGATGCAGCATCCTGGAAGCACCCAACCACAGTCCGACTCTGAGTCCGTCCAAAAACTTCGAGCGCCAATGAGCCCTCCATCACTGAGCACCAAGCACCATCTCTGCAGAGCGCTTCGACCCTGGCCCCGGCCGCCAAGCAAAAGGCAAAGCCAAGGATTTAGGGTCTTCCCCTCCACAGATTTTGGTTCACACAGCAGCGGCGGCAGCGAAACAGGTACTTCAGAAGTTTCAGCAGATGTTCCTCTATGCTCTCACATCTGCCTCCATCAAATCAGGATTGTGCACGGCATCCTACTTGGCAGATTACAGATATTCATCACCGGAGAGGCCGCGTGTGCTGCATTGCGCCGCCATCTTCTCCTCCCGCCGTGAAAGACAGTTTATAATAATATGCATGAGTTCCTTAGTGCAAAGAGGATGAAGTTGAACTTGTGAGGTGCAAACAAGCAATATTACCAAGTTGCCTATCACAGTAGGTTTCAAAAATCTAATGAAACCATCTAGGATATGCCCTCTTCTCATTTCTACCAACAGGTTGGATTACAGAAGCCTGAAGATACAACCTCAACATTTTAGGAACAGCTTTTTCCACTCTACCATCAAATTCCTGAATGGTCTAGATTCAAAATGCATTTATTATCAAAGTATGTATGCAGTATACAATCCTGAGATTTACCTTCCCCACAGGCAACTACAAAACAAAGAAAACCCTGGAACCCATTCAAAGAAAATCATCAAGCCCACCCCGCCCCATGTACAAACAAAAGAAGTTGTGCAAACATCAGAAAAGGAGAAAAAGCACAGAATATAAAACATAAAACTGAGAGCCAAGACATATTCAGACAAACTCAGTTCATTTCAATCTAGCTCTGTCATTCGTTATCCACGAACTCATGAACACAGCCTCACCATTTTGCACTGATTTAGATATTTCTGTTTCGTATTGTACGTTATAATATTTTTATGTATTACACTGTGCTGCTGCCTCAAAACAACAAATTTCACAACATATGTCAATGATAATAAATTTGATTCTCATTCTGAACCTCCAAACTTACTTAACTATTTAAAATCATAATCAAATTGATGAATAGTGAGAAATTGTGGGAAAGACAGTGGATCTGCAATTAGAACTGAAAGATTTATGGAGAGAGGACAGATAAGAAAGGGATGAAAGACAGAAGCTTTTGGGAAATGAGGGCAGTGGCCTCAATCAGCCTGGTCAATATTTCTATAGGAACAGCCAAACTCTCTGGAAGACGAAGTTAAAGTCATAAAATGATGCAGCAGATCAGATTATTTCTCTGGAGAGAGTTAAAACGTGACCTGAAATATTAACACAGTGCCTTTCTTTGTAGGTTCTACAAAGTATTTCAAATATTTTTTTCCATCTAATTTATATACCTCCTTAAGTAGTTGGTGTCCAATTTTGTTTGAGATCACTGCTGTTAAGTTGATGGGTACGTCTTAGAAGTCAAATACAAGTTATCTTTCTTATCACAAGACAGTAGGAAGGTTAAAATGAAAGGAGATCATTCAGCCCTTTGAGTTGGTGGTGGATTTATACAAAGGGCATCCAGCCACTCTCACTCACTGCCTTCCCCATAGCCCTGTAATTATTATTTCTTTGTGTGATAATATTCTGTTTGAACACCACAACTGAATCTGCTTCAACTACTCTCCTGAACCCCACATCATCATGGACCCCAACCCCGGTACATACATAGAAACCTTTCTCCTCAAATCACTTCTGACTCTTTTCCATTTGTATGTCACCTCATTCTCAAACCTTCACCAATGGGAAAAACTTTATTCCTTCTGGATTGTTTGTACCTTCCATATTTAACACATGTCAATTTGATCCCCTCACAATCTCCACTGTTCTGAGAACAATTCCTTCTAATCTCATTTATCCACATAGCAAAGCCCCTTAAGTCAGAAATTAAAACAGATGAAACAATTTCGTAGATGCTATTATAATGTGGAAATCACAGACATTTGTTTACATTATGTTCCCATCATCAACAAAGGACCAAGTAACAGTTTCTTTCAGAAAAATAGGGTCAGGTTGTCTTTTATCTACCCCCTTGCTATATCACTATGTATGCTTTATACATTACAACCTGCAAGACAAA
Source organism: Mobula birostris (assembly GCF_030028105.1). Taxonomy (NCBI): domain Eukaryota; kingdom Metazoa; phylum Chordata; class Chondrichthyes; order Myliobatiformes; family Myliobatidae; genus Mobula; species Mobula birostris. The sequence goes on from NC_092374.1 coordinate 70,646,864, forward strand.
GTGTTCCAGTCATTTTTGCTGTTCAGTTCTGCTATGTAGAGTAGTCTGTGAGGAAGTGTGTTGTGAACCACCTGGTTAAGGAAAATAATTACCCTTCAACCATCAGGCCCCAGAACCAGCATGAATAACTTCACTCAATTCACCACGAAACTGATTACACTTTCAAGGGCTCGACGAGTTATTATTAAACATTTATTATTATTATTATTATTACTATTTGCTTCTTTTGTACTTGCACAGTTTTATTTTGCACATTGGTTGTCTATCAGTCTACGTGCATAGATTTTCATTGGTTCTATGGCATTCCTTTGTTTTACCGCGAATGCCTACAGGGAAATGAATCTCAAGGTTGTATATGGTGACATATATGTACTTTGCACTTTGGATGGAAGGAAGAGTGGGAAAAGTGAGAGAGTGAGAGCTAGGGGAGAGTGGAAAAAAAAGGGTGTAAGTGAGAGACTGCATGAGAAGCACTGCGAGGGAAAAGTGGGAACCAGACAGGGGAGTGGAGAGAGGACAGAGGAATGGAGACTCAGGTGGAGAGACAGAGAATGAGGGAGAGGTGGACAAAAGGGCAGGATAGTAACAGCAAGCAGCTTCCTTCATGCACCAATACAAATCTCAACACCATTTCATCTGCTTCTATCATATCAAA